>NC_080587.1:17595738-18933238 GCF_029962835.1 Magnolia sinica | reverse complement strand
CTCTTTCTCTCTCTCTCTCTCTCACCTTGGTTATGAAAACTCTTAGTAAAATAGCTTTAGAAAACCTTCTCAATACCCTATAAAAGCCCTAAGGACCTCTATTTATAGTTTATGAAACTCTTTTTCGCACCTCTGCGAATATCGCCTCAAATTTATGCAGTCCACACCAAATCCGGATTGAATCTACGTAATCCTCAACTAGTCGAGCCAGGGCCTCGACTGGTCGAGCGGCCCTCGATTGGTCGAGCCAGGCCATCGATTAGTCGATGCAAAAAAAACTAAGCTCGCTAGACTTTGAGTCGAGTGACCCTCGACCAGTCGAGTGGCTCCCTCGACCGGTCAAGTGGCACCCTCGACTGGTTAAGTGGTCCACTCGACTGGTCGAGCAACACCCTTCAACCGGTCGAGTAGTCCACTTGACTGGTCGAGCAGCGCGATGAAACACATTCGATTTTCAATTGGCTGCACTATCTCTCCTCTGAACTGAGGAGGAAAATCCCATCATTTAGTACTCCGGCATAATGTCATGGTTGATACTTAGGCACTTAAATTGTACCCATGGTGTATATCAATTCAGATTAACATTCCAAATTTAGAGACCAAATTCAAATTAACTTTTTGGATTTATTCTGTGGTGGAACTGATGGACACTCACACCTACTAATCTCCCTTGTATTTATCTTGCCCACAACAGATCCACACCCACATGTGCTACTCCAACTTCAACGACATCATCCACTCCATCTTCGACATGGACGCTGACATGATCACCATTGAGAACTCCCGCTCTGATGAGAAGCTCCTCGCCGTCTTTCGCGAGGGGGTCAAGTATGGCACTGGCATTGGTCCAGGTGTGTACGACATCCACTCCCCACGTATCGACGGAGGAGATTGCTGACCGCATCAACATGATGCTTGCTGTGCTTGAGACGAATATCCTATGGGTCAACCCGATTGCGGTCTCAAGACCCGCAAGTATCATGTGGTGAATCCTGCACTGACCAACATGGTTTCTGCAGCAAAGCTCCTCCGTACCCAGCTTGCTAGCGCCAAGTAAGAGCCTGTGGCTTGCTTCAGCATTTTTTAGCTCTCGAAGTCAACAAGTTCCATTTAAAAAAGAAGCCTGCCTCCCTTTTGTTTCTCAAATAATATTTGGTTTGTTTTATGATGAGTTTGTAGTAGGAAAGGCACTTCTTGCCTTCGATATAAAGTGTTTGGTAGTCTGTGACAACCTCTTTTACTCCCAACGTAATGGAATTTGAAGAAATGCTATTACTTATATTGCCATTTACTATTATTCTCAATCTATCAATGGTTTTTTTTTTTTTTTTTTGGAAAGCAATCTGGACTGTCAGTTTGATTGCATTGCGTTGGGACTCTCTAGGCGACTCTCTAGGCTTGGAACAGTTGCTAAAGGGCCCGTTTGGGTACCCACCAAATAAGTTAAATTTAACTTTTTTCACATAAAAAGTTAGTTTGGTAAGCATACAATTGTAAAAGTAACTAAATGTGCTAAAAGCCTACTCATCTTAACAAGCAACGACCCCAGTCGGCCCTATAATAGGGGGAAATAAAGTAGAATGGCATGTGGCCAATGTTGCTTTGATAAGTGTCGGTTGTCTCCCAGTAAATAGACACCTTCCTATCTTTCCAACTAGCCAAACCTCTTTCCAACCATAAAAACTATCAGGTCCGTAGAAATTTGGATGGGCAAACTTAGGTAAGGTGGATTTTCATGTCTATAACAACCCCATGAGAGTAGTGAGAGATTTCCAAGCAACACGTTACAAACCCAATTAAACACATACATTCCACTAGGTCCCACAGATCCCCCCTTGAACTCCAGCTATATCTGCGCCCCTTTGAAGATGACTTTTTGAGTCAAAAAATTAGGCCAATCCTCTCATTAGATGGGCTAAAGCGGTGAATATCAGAAAAACCATTGGCGATTCATTCCCATTTTTCACCCAATGATATTCACGGGCCCACCTTTTCGGGGGTTCCAATGTCGTGAGCATGTGATCTGTACTGTAGCCCATGTGGGATGCCTGACATTGTATGCGTGGCACATGCTAACTCAAGGCAGTCCAAACTGCAGGACCACTGTAGATAGGCCATTATCGAAACTACTTATTCGACAAGCCCAACCACTAATTTCATCTTGAGGGGGTCCACTTAACGATCGCCAATCCTAACCCACGATTTGGGCCATGGGCGCCACATTGATCAGATGCTAAAAGTCGATGGTCTGGATCAATGTGCATCCGAGCTTGGCACAGCCCGGTAAAGATCGAAGGTCTGGATCACCGTGCATTTGCACACTACAGTGCCACGTGTACAGTAAGCCCCACATGCACAATAAGATGGTTGAGATCGATGGCCTGGATCACTGTGCATTCTCACTCATGCAGCGCCTTGTGTACAGTGGGGGGTCTGCATGCCCGATTAGATGGTAAAGATCGATGGTCTGGATCCTCGTGCATTTGCACTCTGTCCAGCTCCAGGTGTATTGTTGCCCCACGTGCCCAATTAGATGGTAAAGATCGATGGTCTGGATCACTAGTAGGAATGACCTTTCTGGACGGTATGGATGGCATATAAACATCACATAGGATCCTATACCAGTTTCAACAATAAATATCGTACTACCATCATTTTTCCTGACTTAAGTTTTGGATCTACCTCATTTTTTAGGCTATATCCTAACATGATCTGGCCAAACAGATGAGCTGATCGGATTTCTCACAAACATTATGTCATTGATCTATATAGTCCATCTATATGCACCGTTTACATGTGACATTTAGGTTGTATATGTGTACAAGAAAACGACCGTCGTGAATTTAGCATACAATTTCATGGTCCACAACAAGATTTTGCTTAATATAGTTTTTAGCCGTAGCAAAATTTTTATTACAAAGATGGTTACATTAGACGCGGATTAGCTGCTTACAGGTTGAATAGTAAGACTGCGGTCACTAAATTCTGTGGGACTTACCATGATGCCAGTGTGACTGTCCATCTATTTGGAGATATCAATTTAGGACATGAGCCAAAGAATTAGCCAGATCCAAAGCTCGAGTAGACCCTACCACGTAAAACAATGGAGAAAGTAACCCACCATTAAAAATTTATAACGGCGACAAAAGTTTTCACTCAAGTTAAAATTTGGTTTTTCCCTTCTTTCATGTCTGTCTTAACTTATTAACATGTTAGATGTCAGACAAACATCATAGTGGACCTTAGGAAGGTTTTAACAGTGGGTGTTACTCTTCACACTGTTTTTTGTGGTGGGGTCTACTCTAGATTTGGATCTGACTCATTCTCTCTCATGCCTTAAAATGATCTCTATAAATGGGTGGACGGTACGGATACAACACATACATCATGGTGGGTCCCACGTAAGAGTCTCGCTACAAAACCTCTCGGTCTCTAATGTGCGTCCGGTTGTAATACCATGGTATTTTCCCAAACATACGATCATTGTGCAATAACAATGTTAATCCCATCTAATACAATTAAATACTATTCCGTTACCAGGGTAATACCTAATCCATTCCCGTTACATAGACGTCGTGAGATTTTCGATGATCCAAACCGCTTATACGATGGGTTTCGCTCTCGACGGTGGACACTTAAAAAATATCCCTACCTTGGAATATGTAAACCTTTTGATGAATGAACTTCTGTATTTATAATATACCATCTATTTTTAGCTGTCTTTCTCTGGGACAGTGATCGAAGGGTTAGGATTTTCCGATCTTGAATAGTTCCAAGTCATGCCCAGCCATCTATCCGTCTCATCATATCAGAGCACGAACCATGGTCGCGCATGTACGGAAACCATGGTTCGGATCACCAAACCATGGTGGCGCATGTACAGTGTCACATGCACCGTACTTCTCAGAGAGGGAACCAGTAAGAGAAATTTACGACTGTACGACCCATTTATGGCCCATTTACGAGATCACGCCCGCTTCATTTTGCCTTGCAAGAATAAGCCCCAGGTGTACGGACGCCTTCCCAAAGGTCGAAAATGCCCCTGCTTTTTTCCTTCAAGCGGATCGGCCGCTGCTCCAAGACGAGCGCTGACGATCCTCGAACTCTGAGTTCTACGAACGGTTCAAAAGAGATCAACGTTACATGGGCTCCACAGTTATGTATTTATTATATCCACAACGTTCATCCATATTTCCAGATCATTTCGGAGCATTATCCAAAAAAATAAAATCATATCCAAAGAGCAACTGGACCACACCACAAAGAGCAGCAGAAAATTGATTTTCACCGTTGAAACTTTTGTAGGGCCCACCATAATATTTATTTTCCATCCAATCTATCATAAGGTCACAAAGACCTGGATGAAGAGAAAAAACAAATTTCGTAATGATCCAAAACTTCTGCGGCCCCTAAAAGGGTTTCAATGGTAGACGTTCAATCCTCCACTGCCTTTTGCAGTGTGGTCCACTTGATAGCTAAATCTGACTTATTTTTCTTCTCAAGACTTAGTATGAGTTCTCCAAATAGATGGACGGTTTGGATATAACACATACCTCATAAAAGGACCCACAAAGGCGGTGGGAATTACAACAGGGAAAAAAAAAGAGCTTTTAATCTATGGCTACGGATTATAACCGTAGCCATAAGTGCAGCCCATGCTTTTTCGATATCTCCTTTCCTATGTATCAAAGGTCTTTCGATATGTACTTTGATATATCGAAGGTCTTTAGATTAATCAAAAAAGGTCCAGAACTGTCCAGCAACTTTGCATAAAAAATCCTGCAATTTTCGATAGATTGAAGTGTATGATATAGCTACGGATTATATCCGTAGCCATAACTGCAGTCTGTAAAAGTCTAGGCAATTTATTTTTTATTTTTGATGTGGAGGCCTTTATTCTACCTACAATTTTCTCTAATACATATTTATGTAAATATGTATATATAAGCATATAAAAAAAAAATTCTTTCTTTTTTTTCATTTCTTTCTTTATTCATTTAACAAGAATATCTTCTAAACCAAAATTAGTTACTTGATGTACCCTATATGATTTTGGGGTAGGAGAAGCTACTTTAGCCAACTAACCTAGTTATTTTTCAAGATTCCATCAGGTCTATGGTCGACAATCCATTGCATTCACTTTGCGGTCAATTTCAATCAGTTCACGGTCAATTTCATTCATTTCATTTACTTCACGGTCATTTTCATGCATTTCACGGTCAATCCCGGCGATTCCGTTTTGATTCAAGGTTATTTCCATGCATTTCACGGTCAATTCGCTTCACTTCACGATCATTTTCATGCATTTCATGGTCACCCGACGATTCCGTTTTGATTCATAGTCATTTCCATGCATTTTACGGTAAATTCCCTTCACTTCACGATCATTTCCATGCATTTCACGGTCAATCCCAGCAATTCTGTTTTGATTCACGTTCATTTCCAAGCATTTTACGGTCAATTCCCTTTACTTCATGGTCATTTCCATGCATTTCACAGTCAATTCGCTTCACTGTACGGTCATTTCCATGCATTTCATGGTCATTCCCGCCTATTCCGTGTTGATTCATGGTCATATCGACGCATTTTCACGGTGAAGTGTAGCGATTGGACCGTGAAATGTGTGGAAATGACCGTGAAGCGAAGGGGCACGATCTTAAAATGCATCGAAATGACCGTGAATCAACACGGAATAGGCGGGAATGACCGTGATATGCATGGAAATGACCGTGAAGTGAGGCAATTGGACCGTGAAATGCACGGAAATGGCCGTGAAGTGAAGGGGCATGACCGTAAAATGCCCCGAAATGACCGGGAATCAACACGGAATAGGCGAGATGACCGTGATTTCCATGCATATCACAGCTATTCCCGCCTATTCCGTGTTGATTCACGATCATTTCGACGCATTTCACGGTCATGCCCCTTCACTTCACAGTCATTTCTGCGCATTTCATGGTCAATTCACTTCACTTCAAGGTCATTTCCATGCATTTCATGGTCATTCTCACCTATTCCGTGTTGATTCATGGTCATTTCGACGCATTTTACGGTGAAGTATAGTGATTGGACCGTGAAATGCGCGGAAATGAACAAGCTAAAGAAACTTGCTCTAAAGGTCAGTCAGTTACTCAACCCATGTGTATTTCTTTTCACCTGCATTGCTCTGATCATGGATGTGCCTTGTGGATTTTTTAAGGTCATTGCAGAAAATCTTTCTGAGGAAGAAATCAAGAGTCTAAAAGAAATGTTCAAAAATATGGACACAGATCAGTGGTACAATTACATATGAAGAGTTGAAAATTGGGCTGTCCAGATTAGGATCGAAACTTGACGAATCAAAAGTCAAGCAGCTGATGGATGCGGTAACATATTGTGTAGCCCTGCAATTGGTTATAATTAGTTCCATGATTGATGAGATATTTGGTCATATGTTTTCAGGCGGACATTGACAAAATCCAATCCATTTCATCGAAAATCTAAGTAAAGGAGCTTTTCTTTCTTTCTTTCTTTCTTTTTTTAAAAAAATGAAAGAATGCACAAAAGAACAAGCTCCCGCAGGACGAACATCGTCGGTTTGGGCTTGGATTGTAGAAACCTTGGACCCGAAAACTATTCAATCCCCTATCAGTTTATCAAAAAAAATGGCAAGAAAACTCTTATAAGGATCCATGCGGTCTGTTCCTGGTGTGGCCCACCTATGTTTTGGATTTGTCTGATTTTGGCAGCCAAGGAGAACCCAGGGGGCACACATGATAGGCGGATTGATTTTCAATACAAAATCATAGTGGCCCCACAAAATGATTTGTTGGTCAAGGTGTAGGGAAGCACGGAAGGTGAGCCCTCAAGATCTGACGGTTTACACGAAGTTTGGAACCCTCACAAAGCAGAAGAATGGTGCTTCAACGACCCGCCTATCTACTACTGGAGCAGATGGAACTATTCACACCTCTGATCCTACGGTATATAGTGGCCTCGGATTGCGATCTATGGATCAGATCGTCCCAAGGCCAAGCTAAAATGGATAGACTATATAGCACACACAATATCTCTTTATATACTCTTGGTTTATCGTATGACTCAATACTTTTCACGAGAGAAGCGCATTCCTTTTTATAACAGAGGATGGAGAGTTTGGGTGAGATTGGGATAAGGCCAAATAATCCGATCAAATCCCTATCTTCAATTAAAAATTAAATTTATATTTGAAATTGAAATTTAATTCAAAGGAAGAGACCAGAGAAAACATGGGACGTACCCACTAGTGATTGCTCACAAGTGGGCCCCACTGGCCTACGTCTAACATCTCCCACTCAATCACATTGTGGGATAGGCACATAAATTTGTCTATCTAACTTGCCTAATAACAATCAAAGAACCAAACATCGCGATCAAAATAATCAGAGGCGTGAGACCAGCTGGATCACCATAATCTTCTCATAGGTGCTTAAGTACTAAGTGACCACCTGACTAGTAATCAATAACCCAAGCTTTACAATGCCTGTCCTAGTCCGTATGACCACACTGGATGGAGTTAACTCCCGATTTGAAGTACTCGGCCAACATACGCACTTATCCAACTTATCGAGTTATTCTGAAAACTTGATTTTTCACAAACTTCGATTGAAATCAATTTAAAGTAATGCTATATATATATATATATATATATATATATATATATATATATATATATATATATATATATATATATATATATATATATATATATATATATATATGCTTTTTAAGAAAAATATTGTTTGCAAAAGTCTAATAAAAATAACTCGATACTGCAGGTGGATAAGTCTTCATGTGCGTATTTATAGTTCTAGAAACTTGGTGTAGCTGTCACGGGATCTTCCCCATGCAGATGTATAATTTGGAATTAATCAAGCCGCTTTCCTAGCGTAACTGAGTCTGGCCAATCAAGGACTTTTCGTCAAAGTACACTAAAGTAGCGACACTCAATCTCATCCTCATATAAACAAGAGGAGGGTACCTAAAGACACAAAGAGTCACCTACGGGACTGGCTTCTCGCACATTGCAGTGATTAGATCGAATCAAAGCAATCTGTAGGTAAAAGGTCCCAGCACGTGGCTACAATCCACGTTGTAAAGTAGGCAATACTAGGTGAATGTCAGGTCTACAATACGCAGGTCATTCCACATGAGGTACGACTTATCTCATAACCTCATAACTTGGCTTTAATTTCAGGCCATAACATTGATCGCATGTAACAGAATGATGCGATTATGTTATTCGACTGTATCAGTCTCATTTATAATCTTTATAAGATTGTAGGCGGATACGACTCACTCATATCCTCATCCTCTATTATTCACAATAAAGGGAAGTTCATACCTCAATGTATAAACATAGCCCCAAATGTACCTCTCTTGTACATTCAAGGTTTGTCAATCCGTGCGAGTGGGTGACCGGCTTGCCGACAAAAAATAGAAACCCTAAATGATCTCAAGGTAAATGTTGATGATCTATTTACCTAGTTTATATTAGTGTTCAATACTAAATAAAAGGAATATATTATTTATGAAAGATCGAATGTCTTACAAAACAAGTACATCATTCAAACTTTCCTCAATCCCATCTGCCTGACGTGAACCTGAAATAGATCTCTGACTATAGGTTTCGTCATGGGATCAACCATAATCTCCTTAGTAGAATGTAGCTGAGGGCGACCTTTTTATCTCTCACTTGATCACGGACGTAATGATACTTGATTTCAATGTGCTTAGATTTTTTGTAGTGTTTAGGGTCCTTTGCCAAGTCAATGGCAGAAGTATTGTCTATCTTCAGCGATACAGGCTGACGAACACTCGGTACAACACCCAGACTCAATAGAAATCTGCGAACCCATACAACTTCTGAACTGCAGCACAACATGTAATATACTCTGCCTCCATAGATGAAAGAGCTGTGGATGTCTGTTTCTTACTCGACCATGAGATAGCTCCTCCTCCGAGTAAGAATACATACCCTGAAGTAGACTTTCCCTCGTCGGCGTCATTACCCCAAGCAACATCTAAATATCCTTTGAGCTCAAGGCTTGTGCCTTCATAACACAACATTAGGTCTTTTGTTCCTCTGAGATAGCGGAATATACGTTTGAATGCTTGCCAATGAGACTGTCCCGAGTTACTCTGATAACGGCTGACTATGTCAACTGCATAGCTAATATCCGGTCTGGTGCAAAGCATAACATACATTAAGCTCCCTACTGCACTTGCATAAGGTACTGAGGACGCCAATTTCTCAGCTTCAGTCTGGGGACACGATTTCCTGTCTAGCTTGATAGCTTTATCTATAAGGGTTTCAACAGCTTTTGAATTTTTCATCCTGAACCGCTCTAAGATCTTTTGTATATAGGTTGCTTAAGACAAGCCTAAAATTTTCTTAGGGCGATCCCTGATGATTTTTAGCCCAAGAATAAAGTTGGCTTCACCGAGGTTTTTCATCTCAAAGTTCGAGAATAGTCAATCTTTAGTCGATATCAACAATTGCATGTCATTATCAGCTAACAGGATATCGTCTATATATTGAGATAGTATTAGAAAAGATCTTCCAGAACGTTTCATGTATACACAATGATCTTCTTCACTCATCGTGAATCCAAAAGTGGTGATGGCCAAGTGGAACCTCATGTACCATTGTCTTGAACATTGCTTCAACCCATAGATAGATTTCAACAACTTGTAGACTTTCTTTAGATGCTTTTTGTCCACATAACCCATGGGTTGTTGCATGTATATCTCTTCATCCAAGTCACCATTTAAGAATGCGGTCTTTACATCCATCTGATATAACTCTAAGTTTAAACTTGCGACAATGGACAAGATCATGCAGATTAAGGAGAACTTTGCAACAGGTGAAAAGGTCTCCTTGTAATCAATGCCTTCTTGTTGTGTAAAACCTTTAGCAACTAATCGTGCTTTATACTTGTCCACTATACCATCTGCCTTTCTTTTGATCTTAAGTACCCATTTATTACCTATCGCTTTGCGATTGGAAGACAGATCAACAAGTTTCCAGACTTTATTTTTCTCCATGGAAGCGATCTCTTCATCCATAGCATTTACCCAATCGGCCGAGTAAGAAGATAATAATGCATCCTGATACGAATCAGGTTCATCATCATCAACTGCAACGCAAGAGAATGTTTGCCCCTCAATATCTGTAACGACCTTGGAATTTTTTGTGCTAATCTTTCCTGAAGTAGTTGTTTTTGGGGTAATTAGTGCTATACTCGATTGCTTATGAAATTCGCATCAATCACTTTAAACTATATCTGCATGGCTCTAAACGTGTAGATTAGTTAGTGCTACGTTACCCTGAAACCTGGGATCCATCGCTAAATCCAGTTGTTCTAAGAAATTTTTGGAAGATCTGGATCGGACCTGGACCGCACGTCGAAAGTCCGATAGCGATGATCTTAGGCTGTTGCGGTCATCGAGTTGGGCTTGACTATCACCTCGAAAATCAAGTCCATGTGATGTGCTGGGTCGATTTGTTTGAGCTCGGAGTGAAGAGTGTGAGAACGGTTGGAATTTAATAAGCTTTTATTGAAATCTGAGTCGTGTCGCTTGCACGACGATTTTAAGCTATCTGACCGTTGGATTCTGACCCAATTTCACCCTCTGATCAGGATAGTTGGCCCAGGCATATCCTAGTGCTTGTGGACCTGATCGAGATTCCGTGACCGTTGTTTTGAGTATGGTCCGCCATGGCTGATCTAAAGAGTCGGTCTGTACGAAAACTCAGCCTGACCTAGATCCATGGTCAGTGAGCTTAAGTCCGACCTTTCGTAGTTATAGGCCCACCAGAAGTGCTTCGTTGGATCGAGAAAGGCATGCTTTGGTTATAACCTAAGTATACCTTGTCCCTAGGGTTATTTTCATCAAGAATAGGCCTATTTATAGTCCTTAAACCCTAGCCCTCTTTTCCATACGATTTTCTCTAACCCTAGCTTGGAAAGAGAGTGGAAAAGAGAGAGAAAGTGAGAGAGATTAGTTGGTGAATCATCTTGGATTCTTTCTTGTTCTTCTTCATCTTCGAACCTTCACTTTGAATCGTTCTTCTGACGGTTCTGAGTTCTTTTGGGGTAAGTTAATCTAACCCTAACCTGTGTTAGAGCTTAGATTAGTCTTGGTGTTGTTGTATCTCATTTCTATCTTTGTTTTAGGGTGTTCTATCGCCGTTGACGAAGACAACTCGTCTAAATCAGTTCGGTGGTTCTTTCTTCACTTAAGGTGCGGACTTTAAGTGTATAGGTTATGGTTTTCAAGGCTTTTAACGCCAGTTAGTGATTTATTCTTGTTATGGATGAGATTTCATATGCCAAATGTTGTGTTTACGTTGCTTTCCTGTTATGCATGTGCTATGTTGAGATTTGTGTATTCTATGTGTATTTATAAAGTACCGTATACGTATAAAATATGCACTTATGTTTGCCATGATTATTTGTCATGTATGTATGCTAGATGCATGTATGACAATTCCTTGGTAAAAGGAATTCTCAAAGTGCATGTATTTCAACATACGTCATGTATGTTGTTCATGTATGCTAAGTGTTTGTAGAAATGCATGAATGATCTAAAGTATAACTTATTACACTAATTGCGGGCGTTGAGAAGTGATTCTCAATACTCCTATTGATGCGCATGATTTCCCTTATGCAGTTACATTCCAAGTTATTTAAATTCAAGCATTACCTATGCTTACATTTATGTTAAGTTGATATTCTTCAGATGCGTATGTACCATGACTTGAGTTGTTGTTCCATTACTGTTTTACGTTCCATATGAGTATCTGTTGTAGTGTAACGTGTTTGGCACTATGCCTTAGTCCAAGAAATCAGTAATTGACCCTATGTTCATGGTTGAGATTGCTTTCGCCATGTAGGACGTATTAGACGAACCCAAGTCGTATTAGAATTGTCGGCAGTGGTTTGGCCACGCGGAGTGTTTGCGCACTCTATGTCGCTCAAATTCAACGTGCGCTCATGCTAGTCGAGTTCGTCAAGTAACCCGATTGTCCGATGTATGTTAACCCTGTACGGACGCTACTGCTTGAATCTAGGGTACCGAACTTACCAGTGAAATCCTGTTAACTATGGTACTTGATCCGCTAAGACTCATGAGCCGGACATGGTGGTATGGGACACCGTGGTCGAGCTGTCGGCCTACGCTGGGGTGACGAGCCTCCCCGTAGTGACCAGTAAGCAACTAAACTCGTGAGCCGATTATGGTGGTATGGGACACTATATTCGTGCTGTCGGCCTACATTGATTTGTGACGAGCCCTTTGTAGTGACCTCGAGCTTACCTGGATACTACAAGGAGATGACGAGCCGATCTGTGGTAGTAAGGGCATGAAAGGCGTGCATTGATTAGTGACGAGCCCTTTGCTACGACCTCAAACATATGATCGTATGAGATGTCTAGGATTGACGACCCTAGTATGGATTACTGTTTGGATGGTGATATGAGGAAGGTATCTTAGCTTCCCAATCCTGCTGTGTGAAATGGACTAATAACAACTTGGTAATCATATCCATGCACCGCATTTGCATGTGCTTTGTAGATGTGGCGCACTTTAAGGCGATGTCATGCGTAACGTAAGATGAAGACGCTGAGGGTGTACGCGTGAGGGCACGCATCATATTGCATACATCCTTGCATTAACAAGAGTACTTAGGATTTATTTAATTTTCCTGCTTTATCATTACTGTTTGATTGAACTGATAACATGTTAACTAGTGCCTTATTGTTCCACTGAGTTGATCACTCACTCCCACGTTTCTGGGGCGGTGTTAAACACCCACTAGACTCTGTCTTAGGCTCTGATGTTGCAGATGTGGATGTGACTTCTGAGGCAGAGCGGGAGCTGGATGATGACGAGGCTGCCTTCTCCTATATGCAGTTTTCAGACGGGTTCTAGCGAGCCTCGGTCTGATGCGCGGGATCTCTGGGATTATTTTTGGGAACTGAAATGATGTAATTTGATACTTATAATTTTGTTAAATAACACTTTCATACGATCTGGCTTGTATATGTAATTCAGGGGTTTACACTTGTACACATATTTTCCTATAAGTCTTCCGCTTGCTTTATTCATTTATCCCTGAATCATATCTGTGTTTTGGCTTAATCTATTCTATATTTTATGCACTAATACAGTCAACATACATCTTTCATTAAATATGTTGCATAAGTGATGTTTTGGAACTCGGGAGCTGAGTTATGCTCGACCCCCGAATTTCAGGGCGTTACAATATCGAAGTATCTTCGGGGAATCAATCCTCTTTCGCTTCGACGTAACTCAGGAGCCTGCTGAGATGTCCTCCCATTGTCTTGGTGAACTATAGGAGCATCTTCATCTTGAGGAGCAGAACTCCCACTCTCCTAAGATACATCGGGTATTTCAAAAAATTCTATTGGAACCTTTTGCTTCATTCGGCTTGGGTATCTCTATCTTCAACGAAGGTCACGTCTCGAGATTCTATCTCAATCCATCGTCCATGGTCCTCGTAAACTAGAATGTATCCCTTTAAATGCATAGGGTACCTAATGAACACGCATTCAATGGTTTTACTATTAAGTTTACCTCTATGCTGAGTAGGTAGCAAAACATATCCCAAAGATCCCCAAGGGCGTAGGTTGGCTAAAGGAGTCCTCCCAGATCATATCTCATATGGAGTCTTAGGAATGGATTTGGATAAGACTCTATTAAGGACGTAGACGGTTGTTAACAGTGCATCTCCTCAGAATGTGGTAGAGAGATTGACTTGTGCCATCATTGATCTAACCATGTCCAATAGTGTCCTACTCCTCTCTGCAACACCATTTTGTTGTGGAGTGTAAGTCATTGTGTATTGCCGAACTATTCCAACGTTTTCACAATATGACTTAAACGTTTCACATGTATACTCGCCACCTCTATCAGATCGAAGGATTTTAATCTTTTTCTCAAACTGATTTTCCACCTCAGCTTTATATTTAAGAAAATAATCAAAAGCCTCAGATTTGAGTGAGATGAGATACACATATCCATAGTGTGAGTAATCGTCAATGAAAGTGACAAAGTATTAACATCCGTTTCTGGCGTGTACATTAAAGGGTCCACAAAGATCTGAATGAATTATCTCTAGTGTGCCCTTGGACCTAGCCGCTTTGGGAAATGGTTTCTTCAAAGTCTTCCCGGACACACAATGTTCACAAAATGACAAATCAACTTTGGATAAGGAGTCTAATAGACTAGAACGTACTAGTCTTGTCATACGATCCTTTCCGATGTGACCTAACCTCGCGTGCCATTTTTGAGATTCAAATATTACATTTTTATTCGACATAGCAGATAAAGCATGATGGGCATTATCACAATCTACGTCCAGAATAAATAAATCTGAAATTAAATTTTCCTATTCAAACATGAGGTTATTCAGTCTCAAAGAAACTCTTGTCCCGAAAAATCGAATATCAAAACCATTAAATAATAACCTAGAAACAGAAATTAAATTCCGACGCATCCCCGATGCAAAAAGAGTATCACAAAGGATTATTGTTTGCCCTATGCGTGTATGGAGATGGAAAACGCCAATCCCTTATACGTCTTCAACAGCGTTATTGCCCATGTAGAGCTTATAACTTCCTTTGGCTACAGGCCGAAATTCCTCGAGTCCTTGACGACTCTGTGTCACGTGCTTTGTTGTGCCTGAATTCAAAATCCACTCGTTAAATATAGTATCAATGGAAAGGATTTCAGAACAAATGCCTACATAAAAAGTATCTTGTGACTGAGAAATTACCGTCTTTTTATGGGCACACTGCCGAGCATAATGGCCGGAATTTTCACAGGCAAAGTAGACTATATTTGTCTTTTTCTTCTTCTTCTTTCCATTCCCCTTCTTGAGATTTGGAGCAGGTGCTGTGGTCTTCTGTTCTTGATTATTCTTCTTCGCCTTCTTGCGAGCTTTGGACCGTTTATTGTTAGCGTTCCATTTATGGGTCTCTGCTACAAAGGCCTTGGCCTAACCTGGCTGAATTGCATTCATTTAAACCTCATGTACCAAGTAGTCACAAAAGTCTCTAAACGTAGTGATAGAATCAGTATGGTTTAGAATTCTTTTGATTTGAGCCCAAGATTCAGGCAAGGAATGGTGCATGATTATAATCTTCTGATTTTCAGTCAATTTACACCCAACATTCCTAAGGGCACCTATCATATGCTCCATCTTACGAATATGATCTTTGATGGGGCAGCCGACAGGCATCCTGTACTCCTGGAATTCTAATTCCATTGCCCTAACTCTCGCATCTGACTTCTGCACATAGGTATCTGTCAGTGCTTCCCAGATTCCCTTAGCGGTTTCATGCACTTCATACGTAGGTATGAGTTCTTTGTGTATAGTGCTAAGAAGGACATTACAGGCTAAACGATTTTATTTTCGCCATTTATTATAGCGAGTCATCGCAACCCTATGTTCTTGTAAATTCCCGTTTTCAGCCAGGATGGGTTCCTCTTGAACTATATCGAGTGTGTGAGATATGTCGTCCTCATCCAGAAGGCATCGCACCGTGCGGGACCAGTCTTCGTAGTTGTCGTCGTCGAAATGTTGTCCTTTCAGCTGTTCAGCGATTAACGCTTTGGTGGCCATCTCTACATTGTATGAGTATCACTACTTAGCTAAGATCTAAGGTATTGACACTAATCATTAGCATTTCTACGTGTTATATAAATTTTCAAAGTATAAAAGCAGTTAACACATCTTAATGAGATCTGAAAGTCCATATACCCGAATAGGCGGTGTAAAACAATCAAGTTCTCTAATTAAGATGGGTTTAATACTTTTATAAGAATAAATTTGTATAACGTGCAACCTTCCATTACATGGTTGCATGCATCATTTGGTGGAGGAGAATAAACTCCCACTCAGGTTATGCACAACCTTTATATTTTAGGGAGCATCTAAGCACTAAGTTTTGTAATTTCTAATGGAAAATGTAGGGGGCTAAGATCTAAACACATCAAGCCTAATTATATCACACATATTATCATCAGAAAAAAATAAAGAAAGTGCTTAAATATGAAGAGAGTTCAATCTTCACTAGTGATCATGTCCATTAGAGATGGATCTGATCATCACCGTTAATGATCATTGTTGATGATAGATCCTTTCATCAACATTGATCATCATCATTGATGATCATTTCGATTACTAATGATCTCTTGATCAATAGTGAAGAAAAAGTTACAAAGGAAACATCATTTACATGCCACATTACACAAGAGGGGCATCATACGAATTCATGGGACCATCATATCATAAGCATACATGCATTCATTACACACAGCACTTCACTTGTGCATCATTATGTATTTGTAATATGTGCATCATCATTACTAGATGAGCAGCCCTTATTCCATGTACATGTGCCACATTGCTACAGGCGACATGGAAATCAGATTGCGTACTTAGTAAACTCCTTTGAGCTAATCTCAAAAATATGTGGTTTATCCATGCCGTGCATCCATGTGGCCCACTTGATAATTATATTTGTCATAAATTCAAGCTCACCAGATGGATGGACGGTTTGGATACAACACATACCTCGTGATAAGATCCATATGTGTTACTGACTGCCTAGTTCTCCATATGGATAGACGGTTTAGATACAACACATATCTTGCCATATGAGCAACACATGAACATTGTATAGCACATGGATACAATACATGATTTGCACATGGATACAACACATGAATATTCAATGTGGGAAATATTCAATTTGGGTTGCTGACATACAAGAATACAACACATGAATATTCATGGGTTGCTAACGTATATGAATACAACTATGGAAATTCATGGGTTGTTGACGTACATGAATACAACTATGGCAAGATGTACACTAGCCAATTCGTGTACAAATGCTATGTATATAGTTGAAGTTATCTATTAGAACAACATGTGTACACATGTGTACATGTGCACATCAGCCAACATATGTACACACGTGTACATGTGCACATCAGCCAAGTATACGTGCACACGTGTATATCAGCCAACATATGGAGAAGTTAGTCTAAACATGTGTACACGTGTACATCAGCCAACATACGTGCATATACACTTGTGTGCATGTACATGAGCCATCACGTGTGTACATGTACATGAGCCATCACGTGTACAACAGTAGCCAACAATTCATGAGTCTTCACATGTGTACATATACATGAGCCATCACGCGTACAACAACCAACAATTCAAGTATGGTGAGATACGTCACTAGTAGCTATGTTTTAGTGGTTGACTTTAATTCAACAAATATTTAGTTGGTTTGATGCACACGTATGGGGTATATGCTACATACTTTCATGGTTTGGTAATCCACACTGCTGGTAGATTGAGTTGCACCATGGATGGACTATACCCTACAAACTTTCCTTCATCGGACAATCTAAACCTTTCCATCTGTGGTCTACCAATGGACGGTCGATTACAGAAAAACACAACAACAGTCCACATTCAACATTATAGTGGGATATATATCTGTTGTAATGTATATTCATGGGGTATATCACGTGGATTCTTTATTGTACGATAATCATATATGGGCTCATTTATCAGAATAAGAATGCGTTTACGTAGCCATTCCGTTTTTCAAATACATCAGCTAGTGATGTATTTTAATACAACAACATTAGCCACTAATAGCTATGTTGTATTTCAATACAACAACATCAGTCAAACCAATCTCTACGTATGCTTAAGATATGGCATAATGTAGACTAGCCATTATGACCCCCCACGTGTACAAAAGTTATGGTATAACATATATTTGTGATGTACACGCATGTGTTATATTTCTATTGTGATGTACACGCATGTGATACATTACTTGGATCAATCCTTAAATCAACAAAATGGTATACATGAACCAATACCATTTGAAAGCCTTGGATTCCAATCCAAAAAGAAAGGATAGGCCACTTACCTTTTTAGATGAAAATAATTGGAGATCCGTCGTTAAATGCTCTGATACCATTGTAGGGAAGCGCGGAAGGTGAGCCCTCAAGATCTGACGGTCTACACGAAGTTTGGAACCCTCACAAAGTAGAAGAACGGTTCTTCAACGGCCCGCCTATCTACTACTGGAGCAGATGGAACTATTCACACCTTTGATCCTACGGTATATAGTGGCTCCGAATTGCGATCTATGGATCAGATCGTCCCAAGGACAAGCTAAAATGGACAGACTATAGCACACACAATATCTCTCTGTATACTCTCGGTTTATCGTAGGACTCAATACTTTTCACGAGAGAAGCGCATTCCTTTTTATAATAGAGGAAGGAGAGTTTGGGTGGGATTAGGATAAGGCCAAATAATCCGATCAAATCCCTATTTTCAATTAAAAATCAAATTCATATTTGAATTTGAAATTTAATTCAAAGGAAGAGACCGGAGAAAACATGGGACGTACCCACTAGTGATTGCTCACAAGTGGGCCCCACTGGCCAACGTCCAACACAAGGTTATCGTGCAAAGGTTTTTAGTGGATATGGCCTCATTTTATATAGATGAAAGTAATGAAGGAAAGAACACAAATAAAGATCCATACCATGAAGATGAGATGTGAAAAATGCTTTTTATTAATTTAGATTTTCAAGAGTAAGTTCTTCATCTTCCTAGCTTCCCAGAATATTCAGGTGTCGTTTGGATTGGAGGAATTCAAAAAGTGTTCTAATAACACTACCCTCTTGATCCTGGCGTTTGGAAGATATTTCTGTCCACTGTTTAATTACAAAAGAACCGGACCCAATACAAAGCTTTACACGTTTACAATGTTTGTCTAAGTGAATTTAAGTGCATGAGAGTGATTTAAATATGTCCAAGTGTGTTTAAGTTTGGTAAAGTGCGATATGCTTGGATGCTCTTGGAACACACTCATATCCACATAAACATGCGTAGACACACTTAGATGCACATTGGACACATACAAAACTTTGTATTAGATCCGAGCTCATTAGAAAATCGTGTGTTAATGACATCTTTCAGTGCAACGAATGTTTTGTATTGATACCATGTAACAACATCGACTAGAACATGCATGCATGAATATATATTTGGGTAAGAATTGTAGGATATGCTCAAGGTAGTAACAAACACTCGGCAAAAACCTCAATGGCAGATGGAAAGAACACTTCGCAAAAGGCAAGTCCCTGCTTCACGTTAGCTGCACCAACCTTGAATACGCGTGGGAAGTCTCTCATTGAGACCCAATAACACCATAAATGGATCAGAACATCCAGTCTAGGCTATTGAGCCTAGTCCAACCATATACAGGCTTGGGCTTGGTTCCAAATCCAGGGATGGGCTTAGACTTGAAAGATCAATTGTCTACTAATCAGGTCAGGTCTGGCCTTGGTTGATTGAGGCCCATCAGCCCCTTTAGGGTGTATTGTCAATTGGGCCAGTCCTTGGTACAGGCCCTCGCATGAACATTTTGATATTGAGAATAATAAAGATAATAAACATGAGTGAAAATGAAAATCATCATGCACTTACCGTTTAAGTTGTAAATGATTTACGGGTGTAAATAATTTACAGCCTGTTCTGTTTGGCTTTGAGCTGTAAATGATTTACACCTGTAATACAACTTAAACTGTTTACTGGCATCCAAACAACCCCTAAATTCAATTTGAAACATTGATTCTACTGAGACTTCATTTGGATGCACAACTGATAAAAACTCATCCAATCAAGAAAGGAGGATTGTTTTCGAACTAATTGGCTGAGTTCAGTTTGCTGCTAATTCAATGTGGCGCACTAATTCTCTAAGGATGCATTTGGAACTTTGGATATGCAACTAAGTGGATAGCCTGTATATTCTCCGAGTCCTGCAAATGGAGAGCCAATCTTTCCATTTATAACCATTAGGCTGTAAATGGAAAGCCTGTAAATGAAATCCGAACTTTTTGCCTTTAAACAAGATGGGGGTAAATGCTGTAAATCATTTACAGCCTATAAATTACAGGCAAAAAAAAGGCCATCCAAACAGTGTAAATGATTTACCTGTAAATCATTTGCAACTTAGCCCATTTACAGGCATTCAAACGACCTAAAATTGGTGCATCCAAACACATCCTTACAGTGAATTGAACTCGGAAAATTAGTTAATTTGGTCTTTTATTGATTGTATGGTGTTTTCAATTCAAATCACTTGCATATCTAAACCCAACCGCAGAGAATCAGTGCACTGAATTGAATTGACACTGAACCGACTCAGCAAATTGGAATTGTTTGACATCGGTAAATTTCAAAGTGTGTATGAAGAAAAGGTTAAGAGAGAGAGATCCACAACCAAACAGTAAATGGAATGGCAGATCAATTCCTTAACATAAGTATAGCAAATAAAATCTATTTAGTTGCTAGTAACAAGCATAACAGTTAAGACTACAAATATGTATTTCATGCATTTTAAAATAAATACAAGCTCTCTTTCTACCTCTACTCAAACATTCATTTATACATTGACTTTCTAATTCAATACGAGGATAGAGCTAAAAACAGCTAGTAAAGTCACTTTTGCTTCCCAAAACCTATTCGTGAAGCCTAGAAGCTGATGAACTCATAAGCAATGAAAAAAAAAATCCATGCTCGACCCAAAGAATCCCTTTCGAAGACGAGATTTCCCACCTGTGACATAGAATTTGAGAGGCCTATTGACTCATTTTCAATTTGGAACCTGCCCTTATGCTTAAGGGTCTATTGCTTGACTGGGCATGCATGGCTTGAGGCTGGGTCATATGGTATGTCAATCTTGTAAGCCCAGTGATTGACAGGCAACTGTATAAATATCACATCAATCAGACAATCCTATTGTCAGAGTAACAGCCTTCAACATTCAGCAACCGGGCGATGAAAAAAATCAGCCAATAGTCCACATTCAACAGAAAATCAGAAAGCTAGGATTCTCCTATCTGTGTGCTTCTTGTACAAACACCTGTAAATGGTAGGTGTGCGCAGATGTGTAGTCTTGATAATTTGACTATGTAGCTTTTAAGTCAAGTAGCTTGGATTCTACCATCAGTTTGTCTTCTATACAATCATCCACAACAGAAGGGGTAAGCAGTTGGGTGGTGGTCCTGATCATCTGACCGTGCAGTCAAGTCGGCCCCATTCATGAATGGGCTAAGCCACAGATGTTAAGGGTCAAATATTGCATATCAGACCCATTTATTTCATAAATTTACAAGCATGACACCGTTTAATAGCCTAATTTAATTGAATTTGTGATGCAGGGCGTCTTCATGAGCTTGGACTGGGAAAGGACACTAAAAAGCATGGATTTACCGATCTGATGACACTAAAGCAGGGGACGGACTCCAGAAGACCAAGAGCGACGAAATTATACACCAGGGGTCCGCGGAAATCGAGGAATCAAAGCTCAAGTGGCCTGAAAAGTGTCCAAAATGCAAGATCATAGGGTTCCCACCATCTGATCAGTTCGAAACTTCACACGTGGCTTGAGGACAATAAATAAACCGTACATGTAAAATTTCAGCCCCTGGATCACTGTGGAAGTGGCCCAATGAACAGATCAGCCCTTCAATCAGTCTGTGGGGCCCGCCTGATATCCGGATATGCTTGAAAATTGTTCTACATGGTTTAAACCACGTGTCAAAGCGGATGGACGGAGCAGATTTCTCACAATCATCACAGTGGACTCTATATACACAGCACGTGTACAGAGTGCACCGCTGCCCGCGCCGCACCGGACGGTCAGCCCGGTCAAAGACGGGCTGACCCGTCTTCTTCTTCCGCAGCAACAGCGGACGGACGCTGTCCGTCCGTTTTCTAGCAGTGGGCCCCAATCAGCACTTACTACGGAGATCTGGACCGTCCATTGTGACGAGAGGTTGGGGTAGACCCTCGCCTAGGTGGCGGAATCTCAGAAGATAATGGAGAGTGGATTTCAATTGTTAAAACGGATGATTAACGGTGGAGCGAAAGAATCAGTGGGCCACACGGAATTCAACATGAAACCAGTCAAATCTTACTGGTTTTTCGACGCAAATCGAATGGTCGGAGTGGATTCTACACACGGCACCAACCAGAGGCTCGCCGCCTTCACAGCGTCCGACCGCGCACGCTCTGCTGCGTAACAGAGGTTGCGGACGATCTTAGTGGGCCATCGACGCGAACCAAATCATCAATCCGGTCCGTCCATCATGTAGAGGGACTCAATTTTGTCAGAACCATGCTGGCCGTTTTCAGCCATGCACGCATACGTGGCCGCTACAACGATCACAAAAGGACCGTTCGAATATCATTACAACAGGAATTCTTCCATGGGCAGCATCAACAGAGGATCAAAACAGACCATGATCGGTCGAAATTCTGAGGAGAAGCTGTTGGACGGCACGGATCTCTCAAATGATAGATAAAGTGGGTCCCACCGAACGTTCTGACGCAGAAAATCTCTCTGCTGCGTGATTCAGAGCCCAATCCTATCACCAAACGTTCTTTCGCAGTAGAGTCCTGCCAGGACTCCACAGCAAGGATGAGAAGAAAGATAAAAGGAGGGAGGAGGTGTTCGTGTAAGGGGGGAGTTTTTGGTGTGCATCCGATCAAGTGCGGCAGGGACGTGGCTGGCGGTTTTGGTTGCTGCTGTGTACGGGAGGAGTGCAGCTGCTGTGCACAAGAGGCAGGGCGTTTTCTGCTGTAACGGAGGAAGGCTGCTGCACGTCAGGGGAAGAAAAAAAAAAAAAAGAAAGAAAGAAAAACAAAAGAGAAGGAAAGAAGAAACGGCTGGCACGTGGAAAAAGTGGATGATTTGGTATTTTGCTTTGTTTATTTTTTTCTTTCATTTTTAATTTGTTTAAGAGATTCATCCACATCATGCCAATGTGTGGCTAAACCTCTTAGCTAGGGCTAAGAGGTGAAGCTTGTGGTCTGATGGGAGATACTTTGCTGGTGCCTATTGTTTAGATGGACTGATATTGATTTTTGTTCAAATTAAAAAGAGTACTTTCAGTTATTTTTAAGGGTTTGTTGTGACTGAAATTACAATGGATCTGCGATGATTTTGAGTATTACTTTTTTCCCTTTTCATGTTTGTAAAGTCAGGAAGCCCTGTTGTTCACCATTGTCCCACGGGCATGGTAGGATGACAGTACCCTTCCTGATCCTCATACATTGTTGATTGGTTGGTAATTAGTTTAATCCTGTTGTTGGCCTTGTCTCCTGGGCATGGTTAGATGATGGAATCCATTCTAATTCATATACCTTTCATCTCTTGAAAACCAAATCAAGTAAGTTCAGTTTGAATTCCATACCCCTTGATGCAGGCATAAGATTTCCCTGATCTCTACAAGTGGATCCTCTGAATCCCTAGTTTCCTTCCTCTGAATTCCTTAAAGTTTTAGATAATTATTCCACAATTATTTCTGAAATTCTATTTGGTTTAGATCATATCTTAGTCTAGTTCTATTTTTACTTGGTTTCAGATAACGTACAGGTATCAGTCCCTGTGGATTCGACCTCGGTCTTACCGAGTTTATTACTACATCACAACCCTATACTTGGGAGTGAACAAGTTTTTGGCGCCGTTGCCGGCCTTTACATTGACTAGTACCCCCCTTTCCCTCAAAGACTTGAACATGAAAGGGATGAGAGGCACCGCTTCTCTAATCCAAGATGTTGTATTGGACGGAAATTTGACTGAATCCATTTATAGAATGGTATTTGTTGGAAGGGGCAAAATTGTAGCCAGGTTTTCAATAGGGAGATTGGAGATCAAGATTCGACTTGTATTTGAAATTTCCACCAAGTACGTGGCGTCTCTGCAACAGAACAGTAACTTGGATTAAAATTTTACTCTATAACCTTGTATGGACTAATTATAATTATCCATATACATTAAGGAAACAATGCATGTACCATTGAGCCATCGGAGAGTTGAGATCTTCACTTAAGCACCCGTATGATGCCATGATTAGGCAACTGCAGACAGTGATCTCCCTGTAGAGTGTAGACATTGCTAAATGTTTTCAGAAGTATTTCTACTAATATTACTGTTTGAGGTACTATAAAATCCAAACCTATAAATCCTATAGCCTAGATAGGAAGAAATGATGCATATCTTTGTACATATAGACCGTTCTCTATTTTAGATAGAGAGAATTTAAAAAATGGGCATGCAAAGGCTGGCAAATATATCATCAATCAACATCATTATCTTAGTCATTCTCCCAGTAAGGTGGGGTTGACTTTAAATGGTAGATTGTCACGGTTGGCCGCCCAACGGGCATTGGCTACCCTTTTCTAAGCACTTTGGTTTTGAAAATAAATGATATCATTTTCATATGAAAAACTGGAAACAGAAATTTTGGCATAACAAGCTGGATTTTAGCATACAACTGATTGTAGGTGATCCGTCCTTTTGAAATTTAGCTGATGTTTACGGTGTACACATGCCCTTAAGATAGAGTACAAGTATTAAACCAGTTGTCTAATAGTATTTTATCTCTTTAAATACAATGTATCAGTCTTAAGTCCTTTTATAACTGATCCCAGCCATATAATCTCTCAGTTCCTTGGATGAAGGACTTACTTACAGAGATAATATGGCAAAAGCTACTGCCGATGGGGCTTTCACTACATTAGAAATAGCATACACATCTTGAAAATAGAGAAGATAGAATTACCTAGTATTTTTATTTGAATAAAAAAAAATCACTACATGTTCTTCCACTGCTCCAACTTGGGCTGCATTCTTGACACTTCCTGGTATGGTCCAACAGCTGCCAAAAAAAATAATTCTAAATAAAAAAATGTAATATTTTGCCTAGTTCCAGCATTCTGTTCTCTTGCCAAGTTGATAAGTCGTTAAAAACATTTCATGCTCACAAAAATATTTAGGCCAAATGTGTCAGCTTCTATGCATACAGTACAAACACAAACAGTGCAAGAGCTTTTAACTCCTAGGAACTCCAGCTATAAACAAAACACCACCTCAATCTACACTTCACATCACTGAGCATTCCTTACAACCGTTGTAACCGATTTCCCAATTCCTGCATAGAAATTTTACATTCGCAGTTAAGAGGAGTGCTTCTTGTACATGCACTTCTGCAGAGGACAAACAGAAAGGCCCTCACATGTGTTCGCGTGGCATACGTGATACATGTATCAGATCCATTCCATTCATCAGGTCTACCTCTTGGCGAAAGTGTCCTGGTGGAGAAACAGTAACTCCATTAATCAGGTGGATAGGTGGGCCACCTGTGTACCATTGGTTATCCATATTTTAAGTATCCTTTTTCTCAAAACAAGTGTGGCTCACCTGATGAATGGACAGTCCTGATCCTAGGTGAAGACATTCATCATGAGGTCCATGTGATGAATGGCTTGGGTCAGCAGCATATGTTTCAACTTTTTGTGAGACACTTGTATTGAATGTCTGCAGATGTAACTCTACCTTTCATTGAAAAAAGATTTTACATCAATCTTGTGATCCTGCCTTATGAATGATTTCTGGAGAAATTGACAGTCAAGAGATACAGACAGACACAAAATTAGGTTAGGAATCATAAGAGAATATAAGAAGCAAGGGGACCATATCAAAACACAACAAAACATAAGTACTCCCAATGGTAAACAAAGCACAATCTCAATCTTACTTTTATAATTTTGTTATTCCTGTTGCTAGTACATGAAAATATTTCAGTATGCATTTCATTGGAGAAATAAATGATGAGTAATTATGTTGCTTGTTGCAAACAAGATAAAACAAATCACCTTTTTGCTCTTCTCGGCCACTTATCACTGAATGTCTTTCAAGGACTACTCAAATTACTGAAAGAAGACAAGCCTAGAAGAGAAAAGCATCCCATTAGAACAGATCTTACAAATCTTAAAGAATCCAGGATTTAAAGAGGGGCAAATAATGTAAACAAACAAGAATATTGCAACAATAGGCACAAAAGGTTAAACAGAATTGAATCAACATTGAACTGAATTGAGTCAACATTGAACTGAACTCAGCAAATTTCATAGTATGAACAAAAGGTTAAACAGAGATATCCACAACCAAACAATAAATACAATGGCTGATCAATTCCTTAACATAAACATCACACATAAAACCGGTTTGATTACTTGTAATAAGCATAACAGTTATACTGCAGATCTGTTTTACATACATTCGCTTTCTAACTGAACACATGGATAAAGCTACAAACAGCTAGTAAAGTGTCCATTACTTCCCAAAAGCTATTCATGAAGCCTAGCTAGCTGATGAACTCACAAGCGATGAGGAACATCTATGCTCAATTTGAAGAATCCCTTTTGAAGACAAAATTGCCCACCCTTAACAAACAAGAGACCTATTGACTCATTTTCAATTTGGAGCTTGCCCTTATGTCTAAGGGTCCACTGCTTGACTGGGCCTGCACAACTCATGGGTGTATGTGTATTATCTGGTATGTCAATCTTATAAGTCCTGTGGTTGACAGTCAACTGTATAAATATCAAATCAATAGGACAATCCTATCTTTCTCAGTAACAGCCTTCAAGGAAACAGTGATGAAAACATTGAGCCAATAGTCTACACTCAGCAGAGAAAATCAGACAGGTAGGATTCTCCAATCCACTTGTTTTGTGTACAATCACCCACAAGCGATAGATGTGAGCAGACATGTTGTCTTCATAATCTGACTATGCAGCTTAATTAGGCAGCTCAAGTGAGTCTTCTGTACAATCATCCTCAACGGTAGAGGCAAGCAGATGGGTGCTGGTCTTGATCATTTGACCATGCAGTCAAGTGGGCCTCATCCATGAATGAACTGAGTCATAGGCACTCAATTGCAAAGAAGGCAACCTTTACTTTGACTTGTATCCCCCTTTTCCCTCAGAGACTTGAACATGGATGAGAGGCACCAGGTCTGGCTTCTCTAATCCAAGCTGTTGTATTGAATGGAAGTTTGCTCAGATCCGTTAATAGAACGGTACTTGTTGGAAGGAGAAAAATTGTATCCCGTTTGTCAATGGTGAATTGGAGTAGGAGGTTCAACCTGTATCTGAAAATTCCACCAAGTAGTTGGCATCTCTGCAACATAACAGTAACTTGGATTAATTTTTTTTTCTATCTAAAACTAGTTATTATCCACATGCATTAAGAAAACCATGCATGTACCATTGAGCCATCAGAAAGTCAATATCTTCACTTAAGCTTCCGTATGTTGCCATGAATAGGTATCTGCAGACAAGGATGCCCCTGTAGACATGGCCAAACATTTTCAGAAATATTTCCACTAATATTACTGTTTTAGGTACTATAAAATCCAAACCCATAGATCCTATAGCCTCAATGGGAAGGAATGATACATAGCTTTGTATACAGAGATTGTTCTCCATTTTGTATAGAGAATCTAAAAGATGGACATGCAAAGGCCCACGAGTATATTATCACCATCATCATCTTAGCCTTTCTCCCAGTAAGTTGGGGTTGGCTTTAAATGGTTGATTGGCAAAGAAGGGTCCATGATCAGCTCTCCAAAAGGCATCCACCACCCTTTTCTAAGAACTTTTCTTTTGAAAATATGATATTATTTTTATAGGCAAATCTGGAAACTAAAATTTTTGTAAAAAAAGCTGGGTTTCAGCATACAACTGATTGTAATGACATTGAAAGTTGTTTTATTATATGGTACGTCATATGGGGTCAATATGGAATGAAGAGCTCCTATTAAAAATGCATGCTGATAGACACCAACCATTATCGCCAGGTTGGTGTGTATATTATGTGTGTGTGTGTGTGTGTGTGTGTGTGGAGGAGAGTGTGATATTCCGTCATCACAGTTTTTACCAAAAAGTTAAGAAACTTCTCTCTACCATGGTATTTAATAATGAGTGTCAATCAAAGTATGTTTTTATTAACATATATTCCCTCTTGGTTCCAAACACCATATGCATAAGAAATAGGAAAATGTATTCCAATAGTAAAACTATGACCCAAACAAAAAGTACATAAATACTGCTAGATGTGAGAAGAAAATTGAGTGTCAACGGTGTTGAGCACTGAATTTTCTAGAATATACAGTGTCTTATTACACACACACGCGCACACACACACACACACACACACACACACACACACACACACACACACACACACATATATATATATATATATATATATATATATAGAGAGAGAGAGAGAGAGAGAGAGAGAGAGAGAGAGAGAGAGAGATGGCGAAAATAATAAAAATGAGAGGAAATCCTGAAAACTAATGATGTCTGGATATATGATTAGTAGATACAAAAAGTCTAAAACTATGACATAGAAAAAACTTGCCTATAACTAGTCAAGATTGCAGTTTCCGTTCTAAGCATTCGTAAAATAGATGTAGGAAGAAGAAATTACCCGCGTCCAACAAAGATGGTAAGCTTTCTAATGAGTCAACATGAGAAAAAAGATCTGTTTCACATAGAATTGATAGTTGACTTTGTCCAAGATTTCGTTCATCATTTAGGAATGTATTCTGTCTATAACCTGCAATCTCCGATTTCTCCATCTTAATCTGGTTCTTCCCCTTCTCAAAACTCTTTCTAGCAACAGAATTACTCTTTATTACTCAGACATCTCAAATGAGCACATATTACCTAATTCGCACTTTATGAAAGCAGGATAATTGAAGAGATGCTCTTTAAATTGAGGGTTCTAGATTACTGAAAATGTAAAAGAATGAGAACAAAGAGAATGCTTCTTACAAAATCAGGTTGCAAGAAGCAAAATCCAATTCTTGATTTGATAAAAGAACTTGGTGAATGGGTTTTGTTCTTTTTGAAATCACATGTCGAACATCAATTGATAAGAATAAAAAATAAAGAATAAATTCTCTTTATTGAAAATGTAATAAGATTGAGGTGGGCTTTATCAAATAAAAAAATGAACAACCATGAAGGCAATAAATTCTACCAGATTGGGTCTGCAAAAACAAAAATCACAATTAACAATTCCAGAAGTATGAAAATTCAATTACCTACAAAAGAAAGCATGAAATCCCAAATAATTGTTCTAGTAAATAATCACTATTTCCTAAAAGAATGAAAAAGGCAGACAATGAATTCAATTTCATCAGGTCACAATACATAAGACCAATTGACAATTCCAGAGGACACGTATTTTTTTTCTTACACGCACACTCACACCCCACCCACACCCACAAACTCACACCGCAGTGAAATTTCACCACAATGGATACTCAAACACATGACATCATGTTGAGACTCTTGCGAGTCTACCACCGAGACATGAGTAAGGACCCTCAAAGGACAAGTATGATGGGCTGTTTTCTTTTCAACAATTCTAAAGAGAACTTTGGAAAAATTCCAAGACATGATTTGTACCTCGAAAATTCTACTCATCCATTCATCTTGTTTGTCGGTGGCCTGATTTTACAGCAGAAGATCTTAAGAGTGGAACATGTGCCTGCATGTGGATGGCAGGGCTTCCGTGTGAAATTAGCAAACCCCAATATTCTGCTCTGCAAGAAAATCAACAATACAATTAAAAGAACTACTGGGATTCTACACATGGGCCAGATTTCTAACAAGTAGGAGCACAACCTTAATTCATTCAAGATAGGGCTCGGCTTCAAAGCAGAAATGCACTTCCTAGAGGCCGAAGAGACAGCATTATAGAGTCTCCGTCTGCTATCAATTCATGAAAATCTCCTCGTCAGTTCCAATAGCCAAGAACTCCACTCTGTTTGAGGATCCCATCCCAATTAGCTTGAAAAGACAAATTTCATGTTGTCTCTGCCATCCTTAAGCATGCTCTAATCCCAAATATCTGTCAGTATTAAGAAATGACCAAATACCAATTTAAGAAATCAGCCCGAGAACCGATCACCTACAGGCAAGGTACAACAAACTTGCGATGTTGTATCCTGCCAGTGTAGTACATACTGCTTGTGTATAACAGCAGTACTATGAAATTGGTGGGCATAACCATGAAGATCACCTGGCACAAAAATTAGGCTAGTGCACTCATCAGGTGGGCGATACCATTGGAATCAATGGACAGACAACAGTCTTACTCAACATACAGGTTTGACCCACCTATAGATCTGATCAGCCTAATTTTTTAGAAAGGGGGGCATATATTTTTTCCATAGTACTGATTTCCTACACAAGTGGTATGTTGGCAAGAAAACTGTTATGGTACAAGAAGTTGCTGGTAGTAGGTGATCTTCTCAATCATCCTCCCAACACTGTTCAATAGGCTGTGATGATCAAAACCAAAGTTTCTTACAAGAGAATGCAACAAGCGTTGGAATATGTCTAAGAAATATATGGGCAAAAAAAAAAAAAAGTTGAGTTCAAAATAAAGTAAAGAGAATAGAGAAGTTGAGTATTAATCCATTGACAGTGTAGTACTAGATGAGATATATTAGCAAGGATCGCCAAATTAGCTTGCCTGTTTACTCCATGATATGATGATCCAAACCATACATCTAGAAGGTCCTATAACATGTCCACATGAGAAATCTCACTAATATTTCATCTTCGAGGTCCCATAACATATGTTCCATTGTTTCAAGTCGCTTTTATACGATTAAGATTTTCTCTGTGTGGACCATCTTTTGTGTGAACTTCTAGATGGACGGTCTAAATCGTCACATAGTGAGACAAGGGGAGAGTGCCTCCTCAGAAAACCTCAAATTGTGTAAACATGACGTTCCACTGTGAATATGAACTTCCAAAACTCGGTGTGGTCCACATATCGGTTGCACGAAACTAGTAATAGAAAAATGAAAACTTTTCAAAGAAAATAACCATTGCTTCACATTCAAGTAGACTTGTCACCCACCTGATAAGCAGACCGGCCTGATATTTGGTTCAATCACCAGTGGCCCTGTTCAGTCTCCCACAAGAGTGTCACATTGTCACGTGTGCTGCTAGGCCCCTTCACCATGTCATTTGAGCCACTCCCACTTGCATTCCTCAACGAAATGATGGTGTTTAAATGTTCTGTTTGCTAAAAAATCAGTTAACCATGGAAAGGAATTAGGAACCATACAATGCATCTACCAAAAGAGGAGGTGGTTGACAATGCATAGACATGGAATTTGTATGACACCGTTTGTTTGTTTTTCAGTTTGCATAAATGTGACCCATAGTTCCTTTGGAATTTACTTCATTATGGGTATATATAATGATGGTAAGTGTGTTAATGCATAATAACATCCTCCAATGTATAATTGTTGAGCATGGAATTTTGTCTGATCTAATTACTAAGAACAAGCCAATGTCCATAAAAGGATGATCTACCTGTTTGTTTGCATCAGTGGAATCCAAAATATAATTGTGAAAAGGAAAGAATTTTATGCGGATGTGATGTTTCTTGCTGGTTGAAACAACAAAGTAAGAGACATTTCTTTCCACAGTTTTCCTTCAAAAAAATTGGCATTTTCTTTTTCTTCCAAAAACCTGGATAATCTACATTTGGATTGTTTGTTTTCCAAATTCCTATGCGTAGTGTTTGCTTAAAAAAGATTTATGCCCCTTATATATATATATATATATATATGGGTTTAGGTACTATGCGCTCGACCCCACGATAAGCAACCGTGAGGTCGAGCTGTGTGGGCCCCACCGTGATTTGTGTCGACCATCAACACCGTGCATTTGATGGGTACCCTCTAAATTATGGGATATTCCAAAAATCAGCCGTATACGGAACTCAGGTGGGCCATACCATCTAAAATCATGTGAAGACACCGTTAAAACATATAAAAGCACTTGGTGGGGCCTACCTGAGTTTTGAATGCTGCTGAAACTTGGTCTGAACCGTCTTCAAAGTGGGACACACATAATGGATGGGCTGGATTTGCAAACAACATCTCGGTGGGCCCAAAAAACGATTATAGATGTTTTAATGGTGCACGTCCCCTCCCCAGTTCTGTATGTAGTGTGGCCCACAAAAGTCACGGATTAAATTGATTTTTGAGACCTAGGCCCACGATGGAATAGTGCATCGATTGATGGGGTAGATGTTCGAAACGCATCACGGTGGGTCCCATCCAGCTCGACCTCATGGGACGGACTCGTCAGCTCGAGCGCATGGTACCTTTTTCCTATATATATATATAGAAGGTCAAATACACTAGTGAGATTCATGTGTTATATCCATGCCCTCCATTCATTTTTTCATGTCATTCTAGTCCATGAACCAAAAAATGGAGCATATCCAAAGCTCAAGTTGACCACAAGCAGTGGGAGTAATCACGCCACCATAGAACCCACTATTTTCTGTTGAGTAGTTACTCCCACTGCTTCCTTTGGTGTGGTCCACTTGATATTCTTATGCCTCATTTTTGGGTTCATTTCCTAAAATGATATGATATAACGAATGGACGGCGTAGATATAACGCATACATCATGGTGGGCCCCACAGTTTTCACTTCTAAGAGGTGAAGCGAGCTGAAATTCGCTCTTCCGCGAAGATTTCAAACAGCCGCATCCACGTATCAATACGCTTTTACCACAGTTTAATAGTTAATAAAAATAGAAAGGAGGCAAGTGGTTGGGCCATTTTACCACAGTTTAATAGTTAATAAAAATAAAAAAGAAAATCATGCTTTTGTGGTAAAAAATGGGAAATTAAAAAGCAAAGATAGATAGGTTTGAGTGAGAAGTGCGATACTTACAAAAGGAGGGAAGGAAGGAAGGAAGGAAGGAAGGAAGGAAGGAAGGAAGGAAGGAAGGGAGAGCGTTGATGCTATCTCCTCTTCAACCCCAACAGACGACCACACCCTTTGCCTCCTCTCGCAGATTCGGATTCGGATTCGGATTCGGATTTGGTATATCCAATCTCGATATCTGGGATGTCTGCTATGTAGTGCCAATCCTCGCCTTTCTCCTTCTCGCATCGCTTCTCTAATTGGGGACAGCCTTTGATTTGTAGAGTTTGGAGGTTTGTTAGGAGTTGCAACCCGGATGGCAAACACCCCAATTTATCACAATCTTCAATGTGCAAATATTGAAGCGAGGAGAGGTTTCCTATCCACTCCGGCAGAGCCCTTGGACTTTTCAAACCCCAGATACTTAGCTCTTGCAGTGTTGTGACATGTTTTAGCCCTTCCGGCAAACATGTCAACTTATCACAGTCCCAGATTCTAAGTTGTCGAAGGGACATTAGGTGTTGCATATCCTCTGGTAAAGAAGCCAGCTCCGGACATTTATTAATGTACAAGGATTGTAAGGCAGTGAGGTGTTGCAGGCCCCCCATCAAACTCGTTAGGCTTTTACAATACTCAATGGTAAGATGTTTAAGAGAGCTCAAGCCTTGTAGTCTCAAAAACGTTAGACCATTGCACCTATAAATATCTAGCTTCTGGAGAGAGGTGAGGTTTTGTAACTCCTCCGGCAATGATACCAGCTCATCACAGACATTAACAGAAAGAGACTCTAGAGCAGCAAGGTTTCCAAGCTCCCCCGACAGAGACTCAAGCTTTGGGCAACTCCAAATTTCTAGGGTCAAGAGACGGGTATGATTTGGGAACAACCCACCCGACAACGACCTTAGCTCCTTGAAATCTACAATCTTCAAGTAGGAAAGCGAGGTTAGGTTTGCCACTGAACCTAACAACATCTCGTTACTATCATTCAACGTCAATATTTTCAGAGACTGAAGGCATGGAAGTGTTGTTAACTTTGGGCATCTGACGACAGATAGTTCGTTAAGGCAGGGGAGTACTTCTCTTCCGTTGAATCCTGACCACTCCTCTAAATTAGGCATATCTACCAACCAGAGTACTTTCAGTGACGGGAATCCCTATGCAACATTGTCACCATAGAAATGGTTGCCAATAGATTTCACAGCATGCATTCCCTGTATCACAAGAACCTTAAGCAATGGTAATTGGCCAAGCTGGGGGAGCTGTTCGCATCTTCTGCAATCGATTAGTGAGATTTCAACCAGATTCGAAGAAGTCATCCAATGCGGAAATCTGACACCCACGTACCCTTTGACCTCCAACCTTTTGAGATTCGAATGTGGTCGGAGACCTTCAAAGGTTTCCTCAACATTTCCTGTCAACTTAAGATCAATATCCTGACCCCATGAACCCCATGAAAAGCATAACTTATGAAGGTTTGGCTTCTCCTTCAAGTTTGCTTCCTGTGCATCTGCTCTACTCATCACGTTCTCGAGGTTTCGAATAATCAAGCTTCCTCGAAGGTTTAGGTCTTGCAGCTCTTTTATACCACATCCTCTATCCTTACCAATGATGAATATTGGCAAGGTCTGAAGGAACTTTAATTCTCCCATATTAGCTGGCATATGGGTCAATTTATGATAATACCGTTCTATTTCAAGATGTCTTAAGCTAATCATTTTGCTCATGTACCTTGGTAACTCTGCAAGATCATGACACTGCAAGAGTCTCAGGGTTTGCAAATGGGGAAGGGTGCAGATGGATTCTGGAAGGGCTGCTATTTTAGTATGAGACAAGTCGAGGTATCTTAAGTGTTTCAACTTGCCGATTGAAACCAACAACTCCTTAGTAACGTTGGCTTTGCTTAAATCTAACACGCGTAAGCACATAAAATGTACAAAAAGTTCACAAGGAACGCTGACATTCTTCCATCTTCCGGGCATGTTGACATTCCATCTTCCGAGCAGCAGTGTTCGCAAATGGTTTACTTTCTTCAAGGCCTTTGGGAATGTTTGGACCTTCCTGCTATACCCACACTCCAAGGACAAACGGCGAGATATGTTACGGATGCTCTCTGCATTCTCGACCTGCACAATCGAGCATTCAGTCTCTGCAACAAAGCGTGCAAGATCATGCATGAGGTCATGCATCTTGCACCATACTATATTCCCATCATCATCTTTCTCAACATCTTGAAAGAAGGACCGCTGTAATAGATTATTAAAATACTCTCCACCGATGTTTTCCATGTGGTTACTTCTGACGGATGATTGAATGAAACCTTCGGCCATCCAAAGTTGGATCAGTTTATCCTTCTCGATTCTATAATCTTTTGGAAATAATGAGCAGTATGCAAAGCATTGCTTCAAATGAAAAGGCAGATGAAAATAACTCAACCTTAGAGCAGGTAAAATGGGATTCTTTTCTAATTGTATATTCCAAATTTCACTTTCTTTGACAATCAACCACTGGCTTTCCTCTGTTTTAAGGTACATCAAGCTTCCGAGTGCTTTCGCTGCCAAAGGAACACCCCTGCACTTCTTCATGATTTCCTTTCCAAGCATTACTAGGTTTGGATGTTCTTGTCTTCCATGCCCAAACGCTCGTTGCCTGAACAGAGACCAACAATCATCATCTGATAATATTGGCAAATGGTGTGAAGGGAGAGTGCCCATGATTGAAGCAACATTTTCATTACGGGTAGTAACTATGATTTTACTACCCCTGGCACCTCTGAGAGATTTTTTCAGTGCATTCCACTTCTCAGGATTTTCTTCCCACACATCATCCAACACGAGTAAAAACTTCTTCCCACTTAGCTTTTGTTGGAGGCCATGCTGCAGTGAATCCATGCCTTCGAGATCACATTTGCTACCATTTGCTGATTCAATGATTAATTTTATTACCCTCATCACATCGAAATTGTCCGACACACAAACCCACATCCTTAGCTCGAAATGCTTGGTTACCCTCTCATCATTGTAAGCGAATTGTGCAAGTGTGGTCTTCCCAAGGCCCCCCATACCAACTATGGGGATGATCGAGACATCTTCTTGAGTACCAACATGAATCAACGACTCTGCAATTATCTTCTTATCGTCATCTCTGCCAAAAACTTCCGACTCAATCCAAGAGTCTGTTTGCAGTCTCTCTTCAGTATTGACCGGCGGATCTACAGGTCCATCTCTCAAATGGAACTTCCTCTCCTTTGCAATTGCATATAATCTCTCCCCAATCTCCTTTATCCTACTCCCCATCTTCAGGCGAAATACAAGTGAGTTTGGAAGAGAAGAGAAGTTACGCACTCTATTCATAATAGCAGGACGTGTCCTCACTTTCCGCCGAAAAGCTTCTGTTAAGAACTCATCTATCAAGTCATCTGCATCATAGGCCACACCCTTAAGCTTCATTAGCCAATCCCTCAGCGCCTTGCTCTGCTCTTGCTGCTTGTCTGCGTCTTGAAGTACTGCATGGATCGTCGACAACATGCTCTCCAGCTTCCCCAATTCTTTCTCGACACCCCACGCTGTGTCAAACTCTTGCAGAAGTAGAGAATTCAAGTTCCCCATCATTGTCTGAACAAGAGCAGAGAGAAATACTTCTGCCATCTTTTCTTGGTACTGTAGAAATGCCAAAGAACTGAAAATGGTGATAAATGTGAAATGGAAAATAATCAAACTGTGGGCGTATATGCTATTTTCCATCAAGTGGGAGAAAAAGGAATAAAAACAGAAACAAAAAGAAAGCCAATGGAAAGCACCAAGATGCCAATGCTATTGCTTCAATAACATCAATGTGATGAGCCAATTTCCTTGAGAAAGCAGGATACTTTTAACTGTTCATGTTTCAATAGGAAAGGAAGCTCTCAGGCTAGAGTACCTCAAATTGTGTTCACTGCATTCTCCACCATAGATATGTATGGTGACCTTGATTGTAACTGATCACTTGATGGGACCCATTTGGTTTTCTTTTGCCATGGATTTAGTGATGGGACACAATTCGAGGTACCACCATAGACATGTATACTTCATCTCATGTGCTCTGTCAGTCATGGGCCACAGCCCAAAAGACTCAATGATCAAACAATCCTAACAATCCCATCTACAGCCTCTCTTTAACATAAATGGGTAATCATATTCCTTTTTTTCTAACGGAGAACTGCGGACAACCGATCAGATGGTTAGAAACATCCAATGGTATGCATAAGCTTGAAATAATTTAACAGGTGATCCAGACAGCCATCAAGCCTTCATGGCCCATCACAGTTTGGAAATGAAAATATCTTTCTAGCTGGATGGCGCCACTCCTGTGACTCGAATTTTCGACATCACTGTGACAACTAATGTAATTTTTTTGCTGATTGGTGTCGATTACTGGATCACCAGATGGACTGAGGATCACCACATGATGTCGAGTACCAGAATAGGGAGGTTATAACATTTCCACTAGATGCATTGCTTAAATTCTAAGGTTTCAAATACACATGTATAAAAGGAACAAATGATCTCTTTGGGCAGGGAATCATCCGGCACAATCAGGACCAATTCAGGTGGGCCCGTATCTAAAAATCTATTCATGTCGAGCAGCTAATGACCTTGCAAGTGACCAAGGAATTCCATGTTTGATTCAAAGAAATCCTTCTCAGAAGAAGAGGCTGGTTCTGGGAAGAGATTGGTCAACCTTCAGCCACCTCCCTTTTGGGCCATAAGCCCAAAATGGCCCAATTTTAGACTCTTTCTGAAAAAACAGCTGCTTTTTCCATATTTGACTTGTGACTAACAGAACGCTGCCTGTCCAAATAGAAAATCGGATTCATGCGGTCCACAGATGAAACAACACTAGCCCACCGTTGAAACATTCATGGCCCACCATGATATTTTTGAGAAATCCACCCTGCCCCCCATTTTCTTCAGCTCATTAAACTCATATGGCCCACTGTGATAGAAATTCATCCCGTGCGCTAGTTTTTCCAACTTATTTTAGTTGGTGGGCCCAACATGATGAATATCCAAAATTAAAATGGGCTACATGGCTTGAAACAGTGGTATTGAACACCCAATGTTACAATGGAGGAGTTCCAAAAATTCATGTAGTCCACCATGATGTTTTGGAGAAATCCCACCTATTCACCATTTTTGTTAGCTTATTTTAGAGGGTGGGCTCAAATATGAGGCAATCCAACACTCAAGTGAACTGCTCAACTCAAAACAATGGTATTTAACAACTATTTAGAGGAGCTCCAAAAATGCATGTGGCCAGCATAATGTTTTTAAGAAACCTAGCCCCTCTAACAATTTCACCATCTCATTAGGGGGTGGGCCCAAATATGAGACATATCTAATACTCAACAACCACATGACTTGAAACAATTGTATTGGACTCCCGCTGTTGAAACTACACCGGCGCACCTTTGAAACATAAATGCCTCACCCTGATGGGACTCAATTTGGGTTCTACCCCCACCAGGACCTAGTTAGAGACAGACGGTCCTGATAGGGGCTCTATAAGGCCCACTGCAATATATGTGTTTTATCTACTCTTTCCATCCATTTTGACTGATCATTTTAGAGTATGAGCACAAAAAGGAGGCAGTTGGAAGGCACAAGTGAACCACACTACATGAAGCAATGGGGATTCAACACCTATTGTTGAAAACTTGTTGGGGACTACAAAAGTTTTGTATCAAACTAATATTTATGTTTTCCCTTCATCTAGATCTATGTGACCTTATGAATATGTTGGATGGCAAATAAACATCATGGTAGGCGTCATTGTCACCATTACTTCCTGTAGTGTGGTCCACTAGAGCATTTGATTTGCATCCTTTTTGGGATCTTGCCCTAAAATGATCCGGCAAAATGGATCAACGACATGGATAGCCCATACTTCAAGGTGGGCTCCATAGAGCTCCCAAGAGGACGGTCCATCTCTAGCTAGGTCCTAATGGGCGTCGCACCCAATCTGCATTCACTTTGATGTTTTGAGAAATACACCTTCTTGGCCATTTTTTCAGCTCGTTTTAGGTAGTGGGCCCAGTTATGAGGCCCAATAATCTTTTGAAATATCCACCCTGCCAATCATGTCTACGTATGATTTCGGGGGGTGGGAATGACCTTATGGCCAGTATGGATGTATATAAACAACATGGTGGGCCCTGGGAAATTTTCAATTGTGGCCATTCAATCTCCACTGTTTCCTTCAATGTGGCCCACCAAAGATTTGGATCTGCTTCATTTTTTGGCCCACCCACTAACATGAGTTGTTAAAAAATGGATGCCTGGGTTGAATTTCTCAAAATGTATCATGGTGAGCCCTACCTTCATCATAGGGTAAGGCAATTTAGATGGCATATAAATATCACAATGGATCCAGAAAGGTTTCAACACTAGGCATTGCGCTCCTTATTATTTCATCTTATGTGGCTCACTGAGTTTTGGATTTGCCTCATTTTTGGGCCACCCCTTATTATGAGCCAGAAAAACAGATGGATGGGGTGATATCTCAAAAACATCATGATGGGTCCTAGGTAGGTTTCAATGGTGGGCCTCATTATCCCCACTTTTTCATTGGTGTGGTTGACCTGAGCTTTGGATCAGCTTTATTTTTGTGGTTGACCTGAGCTTTGGATCAGCTTTATTTTTGGGCTCATGCCCTAAAATGAGCTGGTAAAACAGATGGACTGTATGGATGAAACACATACATCATATGGCGCATAGATTTGTGGCACAGTAATGCATGATGCATGCAGTAATAATGAGTTTCAATTGAATGGAAGCCCTTGAAACACTCAGGCCCACCATGATGTTTAAGACAATTTCATCCCATTCTGCCTTGTCATTTTAGGGGGTGGGCCAAAAAATGAGGCAGATCCAAGACTGAAGTATGCCACAAGGCAGGAAGGTGCTAACACTGACTGTTCATAGAAGTTTTGGATCAGGATAGTATTTTTGCGTTTTCCGTTCAACCCTATGGGAATGATCTTATGACCATTTTGGATGGCATATAAACATCACAATATACCCTTGGAAGGTTACAATGGTAAATATTTTCCTCTTTACCATTGCCTGCATGTGGCCAACTTGAGTTTTGGATTTCCATCATTTCTAGGCTCACAAACTAAAATGATATGGTGAAATTGATGGGTGATACTGTGGATTTCTTACAAACAGTGGGCCTCACCTAGCTCGTGACTGCTGGGTATGGCCTCACTAATGTGGCTAGTGTGCACTGTTCCAAATGCTTTTAAATGAGAGACTAAATGTTAATGATGGAGATTTGACAGTGAAAATGGTAGATGGTTCTATAAAATATAGTTTAAAAACAGGAAGTTTTATTCTGTAGGACAAAATACAGCAACCATTAGAAAAATCCCTAGATTTTAAGAGGGCTATTAGCTCACTTTTTCTTTTTTTTTCTTTTTTTTTTTTAATGGACCGAATGTAGGATGAGGATCAAGCATATTCCTAATGCATATGGATCAGAATAAGCCTAAGGAGGAATCAACAAAAATTCAGCATAATTGGACTAGTCGACCTTTGTGGTCGTCATGTTGAAATTTCACCTGAAATTTGGAATTGCTTGTTGACTAATTTCTGTCAGTTTAGAAAGGTCGAAATATTGTTCGACAGGTTGAAATATTATTTCAGATGGTTTGCTAGCTGATTTTTGCCAGTTTAGACAGTTTGACAGATCTTGTCAATGGGTCGAAATCCACTTCGATAAGTCGACAAATCGATTGATAGGTTAAAAATCACATTTATTTTTTTAAAAAAAAATTAAATCTCTGGACACTTTTTGGTTGTTTCGACCTATCAACTCAGCAGGTCGACGATAGGCATGCAGGTAGCAAAAATTTACGTATTTTTCTAAAATTATTTTCTTATTCGATTAAGGACCTTTGATTACGATTTTAGGGTTCATTTAAGGTTATTTAAAAGTGTTAAAATCTTTTTTTTTTATTTAAATCTATCAATTAAAACTTCTAAGAAATTCTATTTTTTCTCATGGATTCAAGATTTTCTCTTGTAGATTCAAAGTATTTATCAATCGAGGAAGACGATGATCAACCTCATCACATCCTCCCCTGCGTCAGAACCCTACCTTTATGTTTATCTATTGTTTGATAAGGCTAACGTGGCTCATGGGTGGACCCTTTGATATGTCAATCTCACAAAGTCTACGGTTGATGGGCCACTATATAAATATGACATCAATTGGATGATCCTATCCTTCCAAGTAACATCCTGGTACTCATAAAAATCAGCTTAAATTCCACATTCAATGGAGAATAACAGAGAATGTCAGATAGATTCTCCCATGAGTTTGTTTTTCCAGGTGAGCTGATGGGTGGTCTTGATCATCCAACCATGCTCCATTCATGAATGGACTGAGCAAAAGGTGACTAGCCATGAATTTCCATTAAGATAGTCAGTACTTCAATTTGCATCTTCATTTCTCTCTTCGGAGGATAGATTAGATTTCGTGACATGACAGTATATGCTCGCATGTGGCATGACAAAGCTCTTTTAAAAGAACAAGGGTAGCCATCAAGATCAATACTTCTACTTGTGACGCAGGGACGGACGTGATGAGGTAGATCACCATCTTCCTCAGGGGATATCTACTTCAAATCCATGGAACTCTCTAAACTCATGACAGAGCTTCCTCCAATCCATGAGGGGTAAAAGTATAAATAATTTCTAATAAATTGATTGATAATAAAAAAAAATGAAATTACAATCCTCTAAATAATAAACTCAAACTTAATTAAGACATAGTTTTAGACTCAGACTCTAACTCAAACACCCTAAAAACATGACTTACTATAAGTGTCAGATTATCATGATTTCTACTAGACTTCATGGCTTTCAGCCAAAGATAGTAAGTGTCCAATTTGGGCTAACCACATTATTCCCTAACTTTTCTAAGCTATTTTCTTGTTGGGCATGCCTCTTACAACTCAAAAGATAAAAAATTCTACTCTAGATAAAAATTACTGTTTATGGTAAAAATGAAAATAAAAGGGACTTTTGACTGTTGATATGATGGAATCTTGCAAATCCGGCATGGGCAACTCGGTGTAGTAGGTTGGTTGGCTAAAGTAGCTTCTCCTATTCCAAAATCATATATGATATGTCGAAAAACTTATCCCAGTTTGCGAGATATGACTGTTTTAAGGTTCTGACGGTCCGGATCACTTCTGCCTCAGATCAGGCCTTCTCTGGTCCATCTTTAGCATGAAAGTGTTTGTGACCTGTCCTACTCTTTACCATGAAAGTGTTTGTGACCTGTCCTACATCAATTTGCTAAGACGGTGCTTGGATTTACGATTGACATTAATTAAAATAATTTAAGATTGAATAAAGACTAGTGACCGGTCACAATCAATTTCACCATTATAGGGATCCGAGGAATATGTACCAAATGACCCTAATGCCCTCTTATTGTGTAAGAGGACACTAGACAAGAATTGGACCATCACGGTCCATGTATGACATCTAAATCGTCCAGAGGATGCTCCACCAAAAAAATTGGACACCTAGAATATTAGGCTAAACGGGCCATAACATAAGCCTCCAAATATTCATGGTTGACCACTTGATGGTTGGATTGACATGATTTATAAGACATCTCATTTACTTAGTGGAGTGAACCAGTGTTGGTAGCAAAAACTCGGTATTTTTAAGTATCAAATTTTCAGGAACGGAGATAAGAACAGACAATCTAAAGATAGATGGTTAAGATCTTACCTTGGCACGATCACAATCCGCAAAAACAGATTTTTACGGCAAAGAGTTTGATGCCGATCTAATCCTCTAAACTAAGAAATATCTCACCAAACTATTTCACTTGAAAGAAGCCAAGACAGCCCTGCCAAATAATGTATTAGGAGCAGAGAGTGAAAAAAACCATTCACACAAGTGGACCACAACACACTTATGATAATGGAGAAGAGGAAGAGGGAAGATGATGAAAATGGAGAAAGAATTCTCTCTGCTACCTTTCTCTCCACACAGGTAGTAATGACCAAAGGAAAGGACGGAAAGTAGTGAAAATGCAGAATGAAAAAATTATGAAATTGTGGTTTAAATGATATTTTCTATCGAGTGGGAGAAATAAGACGTAAAAGATAAGTATAAAGAAAGCACATGGAAAGCGACAAGAGCTGGCAGTGCTAATCCTTTTATGGTGGGCCACCTTCCTTAATAATGTATTGACTGACCTCAAAGACACATCGAATTGTGTTCATACAATCTACACTATGGACACGCATGGTGATGATATTGATTGCAATTGGTAACTTGATGATGGGACCCATCAGGTTTGGTTTTTGAGCCATGGGTTTGGTGATGGGACAAAACTTGACGGACCACCATAGATATGTATGCTTCATCTCATGTGCCCTGGCCAGGATGGACCACAACACAAAATCCTAAATGATCAAACGATCCTAGCAATCTAACCTGCGGGGATGCGATGGGGCCCACCTGAGTTTTGAATGCGGCTGAAACTTGGTCTGACCCCTCATCCAAGTGGGACACATACAATGGATGGGCTGGATTTGTGAATCACATCTCAGTGGGCCCAATAAATGATTAGGAATGTTTTAATGGGAGGGTAAACCCTTTCAACTGTTGTATGTGGTGTGTCCCACCAAAGTTATGGATTGACTTGATTTTTAAGCCCGTGGCCCACCATGGAATGATGCATCTGGCTGATGGGGTAGATGTTCCACACACATCACGGTGGGCCCACACAGCTCAACCTCATAAACATCAGATTTTTAGGATCATTTTAGTAAATGGTCCCAAAAATTAAGCAAGTCAAAATCTCAGTGTAGACAAAACCTTTTACCCAGCGGTTTTTATGAAGGAAGACAAACTTAAGTTACCAAGTTTTGAGGACGAAACTACCCCTCCTTTTTACTGCCGTTGCCTTTCCTCTCCCTTTAACAGAAAACACATGCGCTTTTTCTCAGTACGCATCCCTACGTTCCATTGCAACGAAAAACCGACGCACGGCCGTTTTACTTATCATTTTCCTTACTAAAATTCGAACTTTATCATCTCCATATTATCATTCTACATTTGACATTTTCTATCTTGGTGAGGGTTACGTGGAATCCTTCAAAGTGGTTGCACCTCCAATCTTCGAAAAGGTACAAATTAATCCCTCATTTGAAAGCATTCCTCCTCAACTTGCGTTGAGTGAGGCAACGGTTACTGGAGGTACAGTTATTTAAAAAAAATAATCCTAGTGTGGTTTATAGATTCTTTCCTTTGTAGTATTGAACAACGATTAACTAAGTACCTGTGGAAATTCAGCTTGTAATTCAGCAAAGGTGTTTGGTCAAACTTAGCCATTGCACACTTTAATTTGAAGAAAGAACTCACGAAAATTGAGACGAGCGGAAGTCAACAACAATTGATTGACTACTCGTCGAATTTTATATGAAGTTCGGTGAATTTCATGTCAGGCTCTTACAATTTCATTTGTTAGGCTTAGTCAATTTTATGCGTTGATCGTTCAAATTCATATGAAACTTGTTTAATTCCATTTGAAGCTCACTCAATTTAAATTTAGGGCTCACTCAATTTCATTTTAGAGTCGCTCAATTTCATGTTTGCCCAGCTCAATTTAATGCTATGCTAGCTCAATTCAATGTTTGCCCAGCTCAATTTCATGGTAGGCTCGCTCAATTCAATGTTTGCCCAACTCAATTTCATGCTAGGCTCGCTCAATTCAATGTTCGCCTAACTCAATTTCATGGTAGAATTGCTCAAGTTAATGTTTGCCCAACTCGATCTCATGCTAGGCTCGCTCAATTTAATGTTTGCATTGATAAATTTCATGTTTGCCTCAATGAATTTCATTCTTGTCTCACTCAATTTCATGTTTGCGTTGCTCAATTTCTAGTTTGCCACGCTCAATTTTCAGTTTGCCATGCTCAATTTCAGCTTTCCTCGATCAAATGTCAGTTTGCCTCGCTCAATATATACTTTACCTCGCTCAATTTTCCCTCTTCCCTTGCTGAATTTCTAGTTTGCCTCGTTCAAAATCTAGGTTGTGTCGCTAAATTTCCAGGCTTCCCTTGCTCAATTATTTCTTTTGCGTCGCTCAAATTCGAACTTCCCTCGATTGATTTCATTTTTCCCTCGTTCAATTTGTAGTTTGCCTCACCCAATTTCTAGCCTGTCTCGCTGAACTTTCGCTTTTCCCTCATTGAATATCTAGTTTACCTCGTTTAATTTATAGGTTGAGTCGCTGAATTTCTAGTTTGCCTCGTTCAATTTATAGGTTGCGTCGCTGAATTTTCATGTTTGCCTTAATCATTTCCATGTTTGCCGTGCTTAATTCTAGTTGAGGTTTATTCCATTTTATCCGAACCTCGCTCAAATTTATCAAGTGATTGATATTTAGTATTAATGTATATGATGTAATGCTTAAATTCTTATTACTCTAATTCTAATTAACCATGTGTAGAGAATTTAGCCTTGTATCCCCTTATGGTGCATTTGTGATTGCTTAAATATAGGTATATTTCTAGTAGATATGACATGAACCATTAAATTACATTTTATTTTGTCTTATACACCATACAATGTGGAATATTTGTTGAATGTTGAATGAACTTTTAAATATTGCAAATTGCTTAACCATACTTGAGATTGATATGACACGGTTGTGGGCCGTCATTTGAGCTTAGAGGAATTATAAGAATCCATCTTAAATTCATGTGTTGATGTTTAATATCATGATTTGATAATATGTACAATTTAAAGAGCAATCTAGCCAAAATTTAAGGGATGTACGTGGGTACCATGACGCCATGATGCATAATGATTTGATAATATGTACAATTTAAAGAGCAATCTAGCCAAAATTTAAGGGATGTACGTGGGTACCATGATGCCATGATGCATAACATCCACCCATGACATATGAGCTTTACCGAGTGCTCAATGTAAGCCACATGCTGCTCCAGTTACTAGAATAGCTAATTGAACCTATATAGAATTCCCTCAGAAGAAGTAAAATTGCGAACCTAAAGACGTAAAAGTTTAGGACCTTAGGAAATTTCAGATTTAATTGTTTGAACATAGAAATGAAACTTAGGTTCCCTTAAAATCATTAGAATAGCCATTCAAACTTGGTTGGAATCACTTTGGAATTATGACATTTGAGAAGATAGACACTCAATATTTTAAGTTCTCTAGGAGATGAACTACATAACCATGAAACCTGGGAACAAAACCTAGGTCCCCATTAAAAACTTTTAGAATGATTGTTTGAACTTAGAACTAAACTTAGGAATTATGGGAGAACAAACAATCTGTTATGATGTATATTAGACTAAACAAGAACGTTCCTTGAACTTGACCTCCAATGAACTTTTTAACAACTTAGGATTTGAATTTTACCATAATTTTCCTTAGTTGAAATGACATTGCGAAGACACTCAGTAGACAGTAGGTGAAATGAGTTTAGGCATTGTAAGTAGTTCCTTACCCATTACATTGTACATTAGATCAAATTTAAGCACTCCCTACACTTAAAACCCGCACTAGGAGTTAACAATGAAAATTCACTAAGAAATCTCATTAGTTAGAGATGATATTTCTCATAACTTTTAGTAATTAGCACTAACTAGAAGCGAATGTATAAAGGTTTGAGAAAAAAATTCCAGCACTAAATCGAGCATATTGAGATTAGGATTTTGTATTTCGAATCCTCAAATACATCTCGTTGATCAGAAACAACATCTCTCGTATGCTCTAACAATTAGAAATAATTAATAGTGAAATTTTAGGTGAAATTTCAACCCTAGACTCTGCTTGTTGAGACTATCTTTGAAAATATATGTAAGTTTAACATATTTTAAACCCAAATCCTCATGTAGAAATGTTAGGTTTGTATATTTTTTTTGAAAGTGTACTAGGCCATCATAGAATTGTCCCTTGTTAAAATAGAAGACTATATGGATATTCCATGATAGATAGCATTACTGAATTTAACAAACACCATATGAAATCATTCTTATCTCTGAATTTGTAATCCATATAAGCTCTTCTTGTTTATTTAAAAGAAATTAACGCATTGTTTACATTTTATTTCCTTAAGCTATGTATCATCGTCATCTATTATGGAACGTGAGTACTCGCTCCTCTATTATTTAATCGAGTTTTGTCTTATGGCAAGCTTCCATTGCTTAATGATTCACTAATATAATGTCATTGTATCGGTTTTCAGATAATGTCTACTACGAGAATCATCTGCTGTTATGGCGGGAAGATTGAATATGAGAATAAGCGATACTCGTACACTGGTGGGGATTCGAAAACTTTTTCACTACGTGTCGAGACTACGTATGAGGAGCTTCTATCTAGAATTTATAAGATTATTAAGAGTCAACCAACAGATTGTGATATTAGGATGAAAGTAATGTATCCTTGTACAAATGAATCAATCCCTCCAACTGTAATCGCAGATGACGATGACGTGCGAGAGTTCCTGGCAACACAGTTGGAGCATTCGGATAAATTCATTCCCTTAGTCATCGAGACAACGCAACACATTAATTGGAAAACACACATAGATAGCTTGCCTGAGGAGCATGGCGTGGAATTTGAATACAGGGCATCTCCATTACAAGTGGTAGTGAGCAACGATCAACTGCCCGAGCCGCCTCAAACATCAAACTTTGTGAGTAGCCAAGTCAGCTGGGCACGTGACCTTAACCTCACTTATGAGTATATGACACCGCCTTTAGCAACAACAGCAGATCTGCCATCATCATCCACCACCCGAGCTGTACGTGTAAGCGACACTCAGCTTTCAGACCTTGCTAAAAGCAGAAACTTCATCACTCGTCAAGTTCCCGTGCCATTTGATGATGCTGCATTCACCAATGCAGCACTGCTAGAATATACAGATTCGTTGGGTGAACCGATCGATATAGCTGTTGGACAAACATTTAAGGACAAGAGTCGATGCCAGTATGTTCTAAGCCAATTTGCAATTCGCAATAAATTCCAGTATAAGGTACTGTACTCAAATTCTAGCAGATTTAGCGTGGTGTGCTTTGAAGATAAATGCAACTGGAGGGTTGACGCAAGTCGGTTGAATGATACCGGGATATTCAAGATACGGAATTATACGTCAGAACACACGTGCGGCATGTCGTGGATGAAGAGTGATCACCGGCAAGCAAGCAGTAAGTTAGCGTGTGATCTGGTTGTTAGCCGCATTGAGCAACGGTTAGGTTTGAGGCCACGTGATATTATCTTCACTGTGCAAGAGAAATATAATATTCTTATCAGTTATAGGAAGGCATGGAAAGCTGAGGAGCTTGCAATTCAATAGGTGATGGGGTCTTACGAAGACTCTTACAATCAACTCTCCTTGTATTTGCATGAGTTGAGGATGGTCAACCCGGGGACGGTGACTGCCGTGCTTGTTAACCAAGAGACTTGGAGGTTTGAGAGGTGTTTTGTAGCGCTCGGATAATGCGTTCAAAGTTTTCAGAATTCTATGCGGAGGGTATTAGCCATTGATGGGATACACTTAAAGGGTAAATACAAGGGTGTTCTATTCATCGCCACGGCCTTAGATGGGGACAATCGTATATTTCCAATTGCGTTTGACATCGGGGAATCGGAGAACAGCATGAGTTGGAATTGGTTCCTTACCTACCTTAACGATGTGTTAGGGTATCTGGAGGGTCTTGTGATTATTTCCAATCGACATAAAGGTTTAATGAAAGAGGTTCCCCAAATATTCCCACATGCAATTCATGGGTATTGTGCATACCATATTTATAGAAACTTGGTGGACACCTTTAAAGATAAGTCGTTGGAGATATACTATTGGCGGGTAGTTAAGACTTGCAGGAGGGCTGAATTTAAAAAATTAATCCATGATATTGAAATGGCCAACCCCCCAGTACATGCATGGCTGACAGAAATCGGCTACGAAAGATGGGCATCGTCGCACTTTACAGGTAAAAGATTCAACTTGGTCACCACAAATATATCTGAGTGTGTTAACGCCCTCTTCAAAGAAGCACGGGAATACCCTGTTACTAAATTGATAGAGGCCGTAAGATGTAAGATACAAGAATTGTTTTACAAGAGAAGAGAATCTGCAGCCTCATTTGTCGGTCCGTTGACACCATGGGCGGAGCAACAGTTGAAGGATCTTATACAGAAGGTGGGAGATGTTCGCTGTCATCCGATTTCTCGAGATGAGTACTACGTCATGGGAAATTATAATGATACAGTCAAGCTCAGCTCGCTTTCATGTACATGTCGTGAGTTTGACATGAAGGGGTACCCTTGTATGCATGCCCTGTCCTCATGTATAAATTACAATCTTCCTCATTACTCGTACTGCTCTCCATTGTACACAGCGCAAAATTACTTGAGCACATATAACGAATCGGTGTACCCAGTACGTGACATGAGCGAATGGGAGATTACAGATGGCTTCAAGGAGTATTGTGCGAAAATTAAACCCCCGGGACAGAAGAGCCATCTGGAAGACCAAAAAAGTTAAGAATTTCCTCACGTGGAGAAGAATCAAAAACATTAAATTGCGGTCGATGCAAATAATCCGGACATAATCGTCGGACGTGCAAGTTTCCCATATCTGATGTGTAGCATACTTTGAAATTTATTTAGTGTTTTGTATGACATATGTTGTAATATATTTCCTCTCATGCAATAATCTTTTGGTTGTCTTGCTCAATTTCTAAGTAACCTCGCTCATTTTCAGTTTGTCGTACTGGATTTCTTATGCTGCCTCACTTAATTTCTTATGTTGTAATATATTGGCACTGATATGATAGTCTGAGTATTTGACACAAGCATAAGGAGCCCTGTTCAAAATCTATTGTGTAAAACCAAGTTGCCAGGAGCACCAGAGCATTAAACTAAGGCTGGACAATTACACGATGATACAAAGATGACAATGGAACAAGGGAAATTAAGAGGAATGTTAGAAAACAAAAAAATTGAGCAGAAAAGAAAAGAAACACAAAAGAAAAGGTACATTTGGTTAAGAAAGTCAAGTGAAGCCAACATATGTGGGAAAATGGCAAAAGAACATTCCAATCAACCACGTGACAGTACCGAGGAAAAGTTACAAAAGATTAAGGCATGATAATTTGAGATATAAATGGCCCGTACAGCAGCTGCTTTCTTTGGTAGAATCTGCACCTATATAAGAAAAAAGAAAAGTGTAACAAGAAAAAGGATGAATTGGTGGATATGGGAAGCATACCAGAACAATCACATTACTGCACTGCCTGTTACCCATTGACTACAACTCAGCACTGTAACCTAGTTGCTGTTAGTACCTCACTGGTTTCAAATGGCTGATTTGAATTTAGAAGTATACCCAGGGCAATTTGACAATGAGCAAGTTGCAACTTCCACAATTTTCAGTTTGGCCCGCTCAATTTCCAGTTTGTTCCACTCAATTTCCAATTTGGCCCACTGAAATTCATTCAATGTCCCGCTCAATTTCATGTTTGGCCCGCTCAATTTCCAGTTTATCCCGCTCAATTTCCAGTTTGGCCTGCTTAATTTCCAGTTTGGCCCGCTAAATTACCAATTTGGCCCGCTCATTTCCATGTTTGCCCGCTCAATTTCCAATTTGGCCTGCTCATTTTTCAGTTTGTCCCACTCAATTTTCAGTTTGGCCCACTCAATTTTCAGTTTGTCCCGCTCAATTTTCAGTTTGTCCCACTCATTTTCATGTTTGCCCGCTCAATTTCCAGTTTGGCCCGCTCATTTTCCAGTTTGGCCCGCTCATTTTCCAGTTTGTCCCTCTCAATTTCCAGTTTGGCCCGCTAAATTTCCAGTTTGGCCCGCTCAAATGAATATTCCAAGGACTACTAGTTGAGCACTAAAATAAATCCCCAACTAAAAGGAGTAATATGCATATGAAAGAATCTATTTCTTACAAGGGAAAATAAACCATGCTTACATAAAGAAAACATAGCCACTTAAAGTTTCCCGATCAGTTATGGTAACAGATCCACTGGCTTGTCTTCCAATAAGACCTGTCTTAACCACTATCTGCAATAATGAATAGGCTTCACATTTACATGCTTGGAATGCGCATCTGATAGTGATATGGACCAGTAGTAACGATTGAGGAATTCTAGGAATTATATACTTTCATGATTTTTCAACAACAAAAACGTAAGATAAGCTTACCAGAAATAGATAAAGGTTTCCAGAAAGTCAATCAAGTTTCATGGCAATTGCCACAATATATCTAGCTCTAGACTCTTTTGATTAGTGCTTTTTGCAATTTTCAGATATCTTGAGGAAATAAAACCAACTTTTCATAGGAATCCATGATGAAGAGATTGAGGACCCCACTTTTCAGATATCATGAGGAAATAAAACCAACTTTACTTAGGTGTATTTTATGTAAATTGCATATCTTGTTTGATAAACACAGTAGGGTTGGACATCTAACCCCACTAGTCTTTCCTTTCTTTCAAAGCTTTTCTACTTACACAGAAAATAGGAGCTTTTAATGAACATCCAATCCCGCTCAATTTCCGGTTTGGCTCGCTCATTTTCCAGTTTGTCACGCTCATTTTCCAGTTTGGCCCACTCAATTCCCATTTTGGCCCGCTCAATTTCCAGTTTGTTCCGCTCAATTTCTAGTTTGGCCCGCTCAATTTACAGTTTGTCTCGCTCAATTTCCAGTTTAGCCCGCTCATTTTTCAGTTTGGCCCACTCAATTCTCATTTTGGCCCACTCAATTTACAGTTTGTCCCACTCAATTTCCAGTTTGGCCCGCTCAATTTTCGATCAATTCGCTTCACTTCACGGTCATTTCCATGCATTTCACAATCATTCCCGACAATTAATTGTTGATTCACGATCATTTCCATGCATTTCATGGTGATTTCCCTTCACTTCATGGTCATTTCCACGCATTTCACGGTCAATTCGCTCCACTTCACGGTCATTTCCCATGCATTTCACGTTCAATTCGCTTCACTTCACAGTCATTTCCATGCATTTCACAGTCATTCCCGGCGATTCCGTGTTGATTCACGGTCATTTCCATGCATTTCACGGTCATTTCCCTTCACTTCACGGTCATTTCCATGCATTTCACGGTCAATTCCCTTCACTTCACGGTCATTTCCATGCATTTCACGGTCAATTCCCTTCACTTCACCATCATTTCCATGCATTTTTTTCTAAACAAACAAACTAAAGTATAGGACTACTCCATTACAAGTCGTATTTTATATCAAGCAATTTATTTGGGAGAGGAAAATCCAACATATATTGTTAGCTTGAGGGGAGGCATTGGAATTTCCTTTGCTTTCAACACTGATGATCTGCACTCAATTATAATTAATTTATAAGAAACTTATATATTAATCGGATTCGTGTTGGGTCAAGCAACCCAAGACCTCAATCCGAGCTCAACCCAAGTTTTATCAGGTTGGTGTTTGTATGGCCCAACCCCAAGACCAAACTCGATACATCCTGCCCAAGCCCAACCCAATGTTGGGTCGGCCACAGGTTGGTCGGGTTGAGCCCGCCCAACTTCTAGCCCTAAAATCATATACGGTACATCAAGTAACTAATTTTGGTTTAGAAGATATTCTTGTTACATGAATAAAGAAAGAAATGAAAAAAAGCGATAATTTTTTTTTCTTCATATGCTTTTATATACATATTTATATAAATATGTGTTAGAGAAAAATGTAGGTAGAATAAAATTCTCCATGTAAAAAAAAAAAAGGTACGGATACGGTTATAGCTACGGTCATAATCCGTAGCCATAGATCGGGGGTGGAATCGCCGAATCCACGATTGATCGCCGATTGGGACAGCGACTTGCGGTGGAATCGCGGGAATTGCGATGCATCGCCGGTCTATGGATATGGCTACGGTTATAATCCGTAGCCATAGAAAACCGTAGCCATAGGTTCTTTCCTCTTTCATTTTTTTTCCATTCTTTTTTTTTTTTTACTGTTGTAATCCCCACTGCCTTTTATGGGTCCTATCATGAGGTCTGTGTTATATCCAAACCGTCCATCTATTTGACGAGCTTATATTAAGGCTTGAGACGAAAAATAAGATAGATCTAACTATCGAGTAGACCACACTGTAAAAGGCAATGGGGAATTGAACGTCTGCCATTGAAACCCTTTTAGGGGTTATAGAAGATTTGGATCATTCTGAAAAAAAATTTCTTCTTCATCCAGGTCTTTGTGACCCTATGAATGAACTTAGACGGGGAGGATTTCTCACAAACATCACATAATGCTCGGCAACTGCTATAAGTTCTCCAGATGCAAATAACTGAAAAATGATGAAAACATGTCATTTGACATAAATCGCTATGCATGCTTCAAAAAATCAATACAGTGCAAGGCTTGTCGATGGGATTAAAGGGCAGAAAATGTACTTTTGTTAGATTTGCTAGTCCCTGTAGGAAAAACAGTTGCTTATAGTTTTTCTTTGAGTTATTAAATGAATGATTGTAATAAGATTAGTGATGTTTTATTTAAACCAACCTGATTTAAATGATTTTTAAACTCGGAAGTATACGAATCAGATGTAGATATGGTTACGAGATCGTTCCCACGGGGACTGGTCGTCACAATTCAAAATTAAAGACTCTTCTTAACTAATCCAATAGATATTTGCGATAGTAATTAAATAAACTAAATAAAAATCAATGGAAAAATAACCAAGAATAATGAGGAAAATTCAATCAAAGAGAAGACTAGGACTTTCGAATCCACCCCTAACTATCATAAACCTTGTTCTGCCTGTTGATTCACCCTAATCCAGATTGATATCAAAATAAATAAAGTGCACTCTATGTCCTTGGTCGGGCACACAGAATGTATAATTCCTTAAAGCATATGGATTACAACTTTCCATCCATGGTCAGGCATGAAGAGATGTAAATTCCTGTTTCTTCCTCTATAGGAACCTGTTCATGGTCAGACACAAGCACCTAGATAATGTTCCAAACAACATCCATAACTAGACTTTGGTTAAACTCCTAGAATGGAGAAGCACAAAACTTTCAATTAAGCATACTAGAGAAAGAAACAAATCAATTAAATTAGGATTAAATCAACAAACAAGGACTATTCAAGTTGGAGGCTTCATCTCAGCCCTAGCTAAGGGATTTAGCTATCCATGTGATCAGTTAAAAAGTAAGAAAAATAACAATGATGGAATGAAAACATCCTGCTAAACTCTTTCTTCTCTTTTCTTCTCTTTCTCTTCTCTTTCTCTTGATCTCCTCAAAACTCTCGATTTCTAGCCTTTTTCCCTCTGGCTTCCCCTTCAAAACGAGCTCTCTCTCTCTTTCTTATAGCAGCTGGAAGGACGGTGGAAACGCTATCGCAGCAGCAGCGGAAGGTCTTCCGCTTCCGCGTGTGAAAGGTTTCCGCTTCTGTTTGAAATGAGTTTCCGAGATGGTACATGTTCCGAATTTGATTTGGACACCTAGGATACGGTATTGGCCTCCTGAAGAATCTTCTGAACGGTCTGGATCATGCATCTGATGGTCATTGAGATCACGGAACAGCCCGCAAATCGGTCAGCGTGCGGACCTTCTTTACGCAGCCAAGTTCAGATGCATAACATCCCATCTTTCCTTGCTCGGATTCCAAATAAAGACCGTCCCTTAGGACGTTTCCAAGTCATCTTCATGATGGACGGATCAGATCTTTCATCTGATCAAGTATGGTGGGCCACAACTGCTGCGAAAATCGGACAGCGTCCGGCGCGTTAAAACAGGGTACGTGGAGTTCTTCCGCTGTGGTGCTCGTTGGGACCCACGTCGATGTTCTTTTGATAAATCCAATCCGTCCATTGGATGCAGGACGGAATTTCGACCGCCTATGGATGGTTTTGAACTTGCGTGGACGCGGCCCAGAGAAGGAATCATGCTGAGATCTTTTTGAACGTTACAGGGCAGCCCGCTTGTGACCTCTGTAGCTCACACGTGTGCACGTATGGGCACAAACTTTAAACATGGTTTTGTAGCTCTTGAACCCTTCTACACGATGAACGGCTTGGATCAGACGTACATGCTACCGGTGGGGCCCACAGCAGTCCGTAAAAACGGATCTTCCGTCCGTTACGCGCGCTGGAAACGGCAACTGCCGTTCTTGAAAAAGAAAGTCGGGTCAGCAGCGCTGACCGACTTACGTCCGTTCGGTGCTCGGGCAGTGCACATGTGCACCATGCACATGTCACTCAAGGTGGGGTCCACTGTGATGCTTTCGAGAAATCCAATCCATCCATCCTGTTTCTCACCTTATTTAAACCGTCTGGGTCAATTTTGAAGTATATGCAAATTGTAGGTGGGCCTAAAATTGAAGATTAATGAGCTAATCTGTCCGTTGGCCCACTTCTCGAGATATCCAATGGTTGAAATTTAATATGTACGGTTTATTTATGGCCTCAAGGCCATATATGGAGTTTTGAGTCAATCGGATGGCGGAAACCAAGTGATCTTGCATTCTGGACCATTTTCCGGCCTCTTTAATGTGAACGGCTTGATTTCCTCGGGTCCCTGGCATGTAGATTCTTCAGTATTAGTTCCCTTGAGTGCGTCCCTTGCTCTGGTGACTTTGGAACATCAAATCCATGCTTGTAGTACTCTTTTTCCATCAACGCTCCTGATTTCATCCTGTAACAAAAATATAATTAAAATACCCCTTTAAACATTATCATGTACGTAAAATTAGGCAATAATTAGGGTCTGATATGCAATATTCAACCCTTATCACAACCCCCAACCAGCATTTTGCTAGTCCCGAGCAAAACATGCGAAAAAAATAATTTCAGAAATACTTGACAATTCTTGTGAACCCGAGTGACTTGTGAATAGATCGTCGAGGCGCGAGAATTCTAAGATTCATGAATGGTGTACAGAATTTTCTTTTTCTGGAATCAAGTCTCACGATAAACTTCATAATCAATTTCAAAATATTAATCCATTAATTAGAATATTCTAAACATTGAGTTCCATGAGTGTATAGTGTAATCTCGGCTTACTATCATTAAGAGATCCAATTGTCAATTTCATGATATCATTAGTAATTAACAACAGAATGCATGACAACTGAAACCAACTCTTGCCTTACAGATTAACTTTTCATTCTATCAGCCTTTGATTTTTTCGTGAACAATAACGCCAAGGAAGGGAATCAAATCCTCACCTATAGGGAGCAAACTTATGGTAAAGATTGTACACCTAACCCTTTTCTCATGTCAACCATGGGGAATCGAATCTTCATCTATAGGGAGCAAACCTATGGTGAAGATTATATGACTTACGCTCTCTCTCAATTCTTAGTTATAGACCGAAGCTAAAAATTTTAGGCTGGTTTCTTTCATGCTTAGTGATTACCAAGTTAATCATTTAATGTTGAAACGGAACCTTAATGTGCACCGAGATGTGATATGTGAGATCATGACTCAATCGATGTTTAAAAGTTCTAATCATGGGTTAACAATTTAAACTTAACTGTGAAATCTAACAGAAGGCTGAATCCAAGAGTTATAAATTATCGACATTCTGTACCTTGCAATGTTAAAATCACCCTTATCCTTCACAATCACTTCAAATGCATAAGAAATTCTAGAAAATTTTAAAAATTTTCACAATTTTTTCACAATTTGTGCTCAAGACCAAGAAAATACTGATGAGGTAACCTAATCGCTCACCCCCAACATAAAATCTACATTGTCCTCAATGTAAAAGAAATAAGCATGCAATGCACATGGGACAACGAAAATAAAAGAGGAGTGATGGACAAATAGTACATGTATGAAAGAATCTAGAGGCTTTCTAAAAAATATCCATGTAAGAGCGAATCAGCATAAGAGAGAAATCAACAAAAACAAAATGATAAAAATGCAAAAAGAAAATCCTACCTATACCACTTTCGCAGGTGCTCTCGATTGCATTTAGCGTATGCAACAAGCCTTTAAACCCCTAGGTTGCCCCTGGTGGACGAGTTGTAGTCTCGTGAGGGTTTGCAAAAATGCTACCCATAAACATTGAACTAACTAACTAGGAAAATAAAATGAAATGAAAAGATGGGTTGCCTCCCAGGAGCGCTAAGTTTAACGTCTTCAGCCAGACAAGAATGGACCATGAACTAATCAATCTTGATAACCGGGGTCCGCCAAATAAATTTCCTCCACATCTTTGTTCACCAAATCATCTAACTAGGGTTTCAGCCGTTGACCATTTACTTTGAAGATATTCCCGTCTGTTAGATTTTGAATCTCAACTGCTCCGTGAGGAAATACTTTTACTACTTGATAAGGACCATACCATCGCGAACGTAGTTTTTCAGGAAAGAGGCATAGCCTGGAATTGTACAATAATACTTTCTAGTTCGGTTCAAATGTCTTGCGAAGAATCGATTTGTCATGGAAGATTTTTTTATGCTCTTTATTAATTTTTGCATTCTCATATGCCTCATTTCGAATTTCCTCTAACTCATTGAGTTGAAGTTTACGGTGTGATCCAGCCTTGTTCAAATCAAAATTAAAAGTTTTGATGGCCCAATAAGCATGATGTTCTAATTCCACAGGTAAGTGACAGGCTTTCCCAAAGACAAGCCTGTACGGAGACATTCCAATCGGGGTTTTGAAAGTCGTACGGTATGCCCAAAGAGCATCATTCAAACGTTGCGACCAATCCTTACGATCGGGGCGAACCGTTTTCTCTAAAATTTGTTTAATCTCCCGATTTGACACCTCAACTTGACCACTTGTTTGTGGATGATATGGCGTTGCAACTTTATGAGTGATGGAATATTTTTTCATTAAAGATTCAAACGGTTTGTTGCAAAAATGAGTACCCCCATCACTTATAATTGCTCGAGGAGTGCCAAAACGAGAAAAGATATTTTCTTTTAAGAAACGGACCACAACTCTGTGATCATTCGTTTTACATGGCACTGCTTCAATCCACTTAGAGACATAGTCGACGGCCACAAGGATATACACATAACCGAATGACGGGGGAAATGGGCCCATGAAGTCAATACCCCAAACATCAAATATTTCAACAATGAGAATATTGGTAAGTGGCATCATGTTCCTGTGAGAAATATTACCCGTACGTTGGCATCTATCACATGTTGAGCAGAAGGCATGGGTGTCGCGAAACAGTGTAGGCCAATAAAATCCACTTTGTAAGACTTTCGCAGCTGTTTTCTTTGAACCAAAATGACCACCACAGGCATGATCATGACAAAAGGAGATTATACTATGAAACTCACTCTCAGGCACACATCTCCTAATAATCTGATCAGGACAAATTTTGAATAAGTATGGGTCATCCCAAAAGAAATGTTTAACCTCAGCAAGAAATTTGGATTTATCTTGTTTAGTCCAATGAGAAGGAAGTTGACCTGTAACAAGATAGTTTACAATGTCCGCATACCAAGGTAATTGAGAAATAGTTAGAAGTTGTTCATCAGGGAAAGACTCATTCACTGGCAAAGGATCCACTGTGGACTCTAAGACAAGTCTAGACAAATGGTCGGCTACCACATTTTCGGAACCCTTTTTATCCCGAATTTCAATATCAAATTCTTGTAGCAAGAGGATCCACCGAATCAATCGAGGTTTAGCGTCTTTTTTAGAAAGAAGATATTTCAATGCTGCATGATCTGAGAACACTATAACCTTTGACCCTATGAGATACGACCTGAATTTGTCTAGAGCAAATACCACCGCCAATAATTCTTTTTCAGTGGTAGAATAGTTGAGCTGTGCATCATTTAGAGTCCTACTAGCATAATAAATGACATGAGGCATTTTGTTCAATCTCTGTCCTAGGACGGCTCCAACAGCATAATCCGAAGCATCACACATAAGCTCAAAAGGTAAATTCCAATTAGGTGGTTGGATGATTGGAGCAGAAGTCAGTAAATGCTTCAACTTATCAAAAGCTTGCCGACACTCATCATTAAGGATAAAAGCAACATCTTTAGCTAGTAAATTGCATAAGGGTCGAGAAATTTTGCTAAAATCCTTAATGAATCTCCTGTAGAATCCCGCATGCCCTAAGAATGATCTAATCTCTTTAACCGTTCTGGGTGGAGGAAGGCTAGAAATTAAATCAATCTTGGCTTTATCAACTTCAATGCCTTTACTTGAAATAACATGCCCGAGTACAATCCCTTTTTGAACCATAAAATGACATTTTCCCAATTCAATACCAGGTTCGTTCTTTCACATCTTTCCAAGAAAAGAGATAGATGGTATAAACATTCATCAAATGAAGAGCCGAAAATTGAAAAATCATCCATGAAAATCTCAAGAAAACGCTCAACCATGTCTGAAAAAATACTCATCATGCATCGTTGGAAGGTCGCAGGCGCATTACACAATCCAAATGGCATACGCCGATAGGCATATGTGCCAAAAGGACATGTAAATGTGGTTTTCTCTTGATCCTCGGGAGCAATGGGAATTTGATTATACCCGGAATAACCATCCAGGAAACAATAATAGCTATGCCCCGCCAATCTCTCAAGCATCTGATCTATGAAAGGAAGAGGAAAGTGATCCTTCCTTGTGACCAGGTTCAGTTTACGGTAATCAATACAAACTCGCCAACCCGTAGTCATGCGCGTTGGTACTAACTCATTATCCTCATTCTTTTTCACCGTAATCCCAGACTTTTTAGGAACAACTTGAACTGGACTGACCCATGTGCTATCAGAAATGGGGTAAATGATACCAACATCTAACAATTTTAGCACCTCAGCCCGAACGACCTCTTTCATGTTAGGGTTAAGCCTCCTTTGCATTTCACGCGATGTTTTCGCGTTCTCTTCAAGATGAATACGATGCATACATACCGAGGGGCTTATTCCCTTTATGTCCGCTATTGTCCACCCAATAGCTGCCTTATGTTTTCTAAGAACATTAAGCAACTTACCCTCCTGTTCTTTATCAAGGTTAGCAGCTATGATGACAGGCAGGGTTTCAGAAGGTCCTAAGAATGCATACTTGAGAGTTTCAGGTAATTGCTTAAGGTCGACTTTGGGTGGTTTCTCAATAGATGGGACCAGTTTAGACTCAGATGGTGGAAGAGGTTCCACTCTAGCTTTCCATTTTGTTGTATTCATTTCTGGATTAGAGTCAAGCAATGCATTGACTTCTTGGATGGAATTTTCTATGTCAAAATCTCTGCCAAAATGTGCTAAACAAGTCTCAAGAGCGTCATCGGAAGATTCAAGGAAAGAGTCATGCACTAGACTCTCAATCATGTTGACTTCAAATATATCATCCGAGTCTGACATTTGTTGTCCAGCATTGAAAACGTTGAGCTTGATCTTCATGTTACCAAAGGACAACTTCATAATTCCATTCCTGCAATTTATGATTGCATTGGATGTGGCCAAGAATAGACGTCCTAAGATAACCGGGATTTGACTTGTAGGATTCTGGACAGGCTGAGTATCTAGAACGATGAAATCCACTGGAAAATAAAACTTGTCAACCTGGATTAGCACATCCTCAACAACACCACGGGGCACCTTGACAGATCTATCAGCTAGTTGGAGTGTTATTTTAGTTGGTTTCAGCTCACCAAGTCCTAGCTGCTCATAGACCGAATATGGTAACAAATTAACACTGGCCCCTAAATCAAGCAACGCTTTCTGAACCTTATGCTCTCCTATGACACAAGAAATGGTAGGAGCTCCTGGATCCCTAAATTTAGGAGGGGTGTTGTGTTGAATCATGGAGCTGAGTTGCTCCGCAAGGAAGACCTTCTTATGAACATTCATCTTACGCTTTTGAGTGCATAAATCTTTAAGAAACTTAGCGTAAGCAGGAACTTGCTTGATAGCATCAAGCAACGGAATGTTGATTTGCACTTGCTTAAACATGTCCAATATCTCATTAAAGTTGTTTCCTTTCTTAACCGGTGCCAGACGTTGAGGAAAATGTGCTTTAGGCACATAAGATGGCACATGAGTGGTTCCTGGAGAGTTAGAGTGTTGTTGGACTTTTGATGCACTAGTATGTCTCTCCATTTCATTTTGATCTTCCGCATTGGACTTTGATTCTTCCCTAGGCATCTCTACTTTGTTCTCGATCTGTTTACCGGACCTAAGGGTGATGATTGATTTGGCTTGCTCATGATAGTGTTCTTGGTTTGAATTAGAGCCAATCTCATACTGTCCTTTTGGATTTACCACAGGTTGACTAGGGAACTTGCCCTTCTCTCTCTCACTCAATGTGACAGCAAGTTGACCCAACTGTACTTCCAGCTTGGCAATGGATTGCGCATTTGCATGTAAACTCTGCTGGTTAGCTAGTAAAGTATGTTGGGTGTCTTTTTGAAATTGAAGTGAACTCTGCATAAAAAGATTGAGTGTATCCTCAAGAGATGGTTTCCTAGATTGTGGAGGCACTTGTTGATACTGTGAGAACTGCTGAGGTTGTTGACTGCCAACTTGGGAGTAAGGTTGCATAGGAGGATTTCCAGATGGTCCTCCTTGTTGTGGTCCTTTTGCCCAAGAAAAATTTGGATGCCTAGCCCACCCTGGATTGTAGGTGTTCGAGTAAGGATTATTCTCAGTTCTCTGAAAGGTGTTCATAGCATGTACTTGTTCAGAGAGAAATTCTGGAAATGCTGAACTAGATGGACAAGACTGCGTAGGATGGGCGAGACTAGAACATATGGCACATGACTCGACTTGAGTTGTTTGTGGAGGTCCATTATTTAACATTAAAGCATCCACTTTCTTTGTCAGGCTATCAATTTTGGCATAAAGATCTGGCGTGATTCCTACCTCATATATACCACCTTTCTTCTGTGGTTGGGGACTCCTTTCACCTCTATTTGAGTAGTCCCATTGCTGTGAATTTTCACACAAGGTCTCAAAGAAATTCCACGCTTCAACATCACTTTTGGTCATGAATGACCCTCCACTGGTGGCGTCAACCATGCGACGGTTTTGGGGTGTCAGACCGTCATAGAAGTATTGAACTTGTTGCCACTTTTCAAAACCATGGTGTGGACATTTAAGAAGTAAGTCCTTCCATCTTTCCCAACATTCATGAAAGTGCTCACCCTCTTTTTGTGTGAAATTCGTAATTTCTCTGCGGAGAGCATTAGTTTTGTGAACTGGGAAGAACTTGTTTAAGAACTTCTTAGACAGTTGGTCCCATGTAGTGATAGTCCCAACTCCTAGAGAATTCAACCATGCTTTCGCCTTATCCTTCAAAGAAAAAGGAAAAAGGCGCAAACGGATCGAATCGTCTGAAAAGTTTTGGAACTTAAAGGTGGAGCAAATGTCTAAGAATTCTTTCACATGATGATATGGATCCTCCTTATCTGAACCATAAAAGGATGGCAACAATTGTATGACCCCATGTTTAAGTTCAAAGTGTGCTGCTGTGGTGGCAGGCAACACTATACATGAAGGCGCATTGAATTGGACAGGAGCTGAATAATCTCTAAGAGCTTTAGTTCCATTCTCTTCCGCCATTTCAAACAGGATGTTTCTAAATCTTCTATGAAAGGTTCTTTCTATTTCAGGATCAAAATGTGCTAGTTCTATGTTCAGAGATCTACGTCCTAGCATAAACTATGTTATCAATATAAGAAAGAAAACTAAACTAAGATGCAACCTAAGATGAATAAAACTAAAGGAAAAAGTTATGAATTCCTAAAAACAAGAGAAAGCTATGTAAACGAGAATTGGAAGGAAGAACCCGAGAAAAGGAGATGATGAATGTCTGAAGATTTGAGAGCTCCTCCTTTTGAAGACAATGTTATTTAGCAGCTTCCTTCCTCAATTCCTGTAAACAAAAAGAAAATAAAAATAAATTAAATTCCTAAAATAATGCTAGAAAAAATCCTAAGCAACGGTTAATTTCTAAAAAAGAAAGTTTGTAATCTTAGAAATAAAAACTAAGTTAGTTTCTAAAAAGGGAAAAAATTTCTAAAACTAGAAAATAGAAAGTTACTTGAAAGAAGAATCAGAATCTAGAATTAGAAAATAGGAAATTTCTAAAAATAAAATAAAATAGCCTAGAAATAGAAACTTTCTAAAAAAATAAAAAAAATAAATAAAACCTTAATTCTAAAAATAGAAATTGGAAAAAAAAAAAAGAAAATTTGGAAAGAGATTAGCAAATTAGTAGTTTATGTCAAGTCCCTACAAAACAGGAAATAGGTTAGTTTCTAAAAAAAATTTAACCTAAAGTTAGTAAAAAACCTAAGACTATGAATTATGATAAGAGAGAATCCTAAATCCAATTGGACCGAAACAGTCCCCGGCAACGGCGCCAAAAACTTGATGTTTTATTTAAACCAACCTGATTTAAATGATTTTTAAACTCGCAAGTATACGAATCAGATGTAGATATGGTACGTATTACGAGATCGTTCCCACGAGGACTGGTCGTCACAATTCAAAATTAAAGACTCTTCTTAACTAATCCAACAGATATTTGCGATAGTAATTAAATAAACTAAATAAAAATCAATGGAAAAATAACCAAGAATAATGAGGAAAATTCAATCAAAGAGAAGACTAGGACTTTCGAATCCACCCCTAACTATCATAAACCTTGTTCTGCCTGTTGATTCACCCTAATCCAGATTGATATCAAAATAAATAAAGCGCATTATATGTCCTTGGTCGGGCACACAGAATGTATAATTCCTTAAAGCATATGGATTACATCTTTCCATCCATGGTCAGGCATGGAGAGATGTAGATTTCTGTTTCTTCCTCTATAGGAACCTGTTCATGGTCAGACACAAGCACCTAGATAATGTTCCAAACAACATCCATAACTAGACTTTGGTTAAGTTCTTAGAATGGAGAAGCACAAAACTTTCAATTAAGCATACTAGAGAAAGAAATAAATCAATCAAATTAGGATTAAATCAACAACCAAGGATCATTCAAGTTGGAGGCTTCATCTCAGCCCTAGCTAAGGAATTTAGCTATCCATGTGATCAGTTGAAAAGTAAGAAAAAAAACAATGATGAACTAAAAACATCCTTCTAAACTCTTTCTTCTCTTTTCTTCTCTCTCTCTTGCTTTCTTCCTGGATCTGTTCAAAACTCTCAATTTCTAGCCTTTTTCCCTCTGGCTTCCCCCTCAAAACGAGCTCTCTTTCCTCTTTCTTATAGCAGTGTAGGCGGTGGAAACGCTATCGCAGCAGCAGCGGAAGGTCTTCCGCATCCACGTGCGAAAGGTTTCCGTTTCTGTTTGAAATGAGTTTCCGAGATGGTACATGTTCCGAATTTGATTTGGACACCTAGGATACGGTATTGGCCTCCTGAAGAATCTTCTGAACGGTCTGGATCATGCATCTGATAGTCATTGAGATCACGGAACAGCCCGCAAATCGGTCAGCGTGCGGACCTTCTTTATGCAGCCAAGTTCAGATGCATAACATCCCATCTTTCCTTGCTCGGTTTTCGAATAAAGACCGTCCCTTAGGACGTTTCCAAGTCGTCTACAAGATGGACGGATCAGATCTTCCATCTGATCGAGAATGGTGAGCCACAACCGCTGCAACAGTCGGACAGCGTCCGGGCGCGCTAAAACAGGGTACGCGGAGTCCGTCCGCTGTGGTGCTGGTGGGACCCATGTCGATGTTCTTTTGATAAATCCAATCCGTCCATTGGATGCAGGATGGAATTTCGACCGCATATGGGTGGTTTTGAATTTGCGTGGACGCGGCCCAGAGAAGGAATCATGCTGAGATCTTTTTGAACGTTATAGGGCAGCCCGCTTGTGACCTCTGTATCTCACACGTGTGCACGTATGGGCACAAACTGAAAACATGGTTTTGTAGATATTGAACCCTTCAACACGATGAACGATTTAGATTAACCGTACGTGCTACCGGTGGGGCCCACAACGGTCCGTAAAAACGGACTTTCCGTCCGTTACGCGCGCCAGAAACGGCAACTGTCGTTTTTGAAAAGGAAAGTCGGGTCAGCGGCGCTGACCGACTTAGGTCCGTTTGGTGCTCAGGCAGTGCACATGTGCACTATGTACACACGCTATTCATATGGGGTCCACTGTGATACTTTCGAGAAATCCAATCCGTCTATCCTATTGCTCATCTTATTTAAACCGTCTGGGTCAATTTTGAAGTATATCCAGATTGTAGGTGGGCCTAAAATTGAAGATTAATGGGCTGATCTGTCCGTTGGCCCACTTCTCGAGATATCCAATGGTTGAAATTTAATATGTACGGTTTATTTATGGCATCCAGGCTATACATGAAGTTTCGAGTCAATCGGATGGCGGGAACCATGTGATCTTGCATTCTGGACCATTTTCGGGCCTTTTTAACGTGAACGGCTTGATTTCCTCGGGTCCCTGGCATGTGAATTATTCAGTCTTAGTTCTCTGGAGTGCGTCCTTTGCTCTGGTGACTTCGGAGTGTCAAATTCATGCTTGTAATACTCTTTTTCCATTAACGCTCCTGATTTCATCCTGCAACAAAAATATAATTAAAATACCCCATTAAACATTATCATATACGTAAAATTAGATAATAATTGGGGTCTGATATGTAATATTCGACCCTCATCACAACCCTCAACCTATTTTCCAAGTTTCTCAATCTAGAAGCTGGTATTTGAAATTGCAAAACTTTTGTCATAGATTTGTAAATGATGAAATTTTCCATGAATATAGATTTGTAAACGATGAAACATGCCAATCCATTTGTTTCAGCTTCTTTCTTGAAAAATGCCCCCTTTTAGTTTCCTTGCCTAGACTGGCAACAAATTTTCCATGAATATAGATTTGTAAACGATGAAATTTTTTCAAGAAAATCTTGCTGAAAGACAATTATGGGAAACAATTTTTCATTTCTTATTGTTTTCAAGATATGGAGTTTCCCAAAAAACTCTATTTTCTTCAAAAATAAAAAATAAAAAATCCACAAATCCAAACAGTCCTTAAAGTAGGCTTGAGAAGATTGCTCAATTCATTGATAGGCAGTCAAATCAGATAAAAGAGTTTGAAGCAGAGAGAGAGAGAGAGAGAGAGAGAGAGAGAGAGAGAGAGAGAAGCTGATACGATTGCATGAAGATGAGAAGACTGAGCTGAACTAGAGGTATTTGGAAGAAGAGGTGGAATTGGAGAAGGAATTTGATGCTAAGCTGACCCAACTGATGGGCAAGTGGCTATTGTAAATAGGTCCAATCTTTGTCTTTTTTCTATTAAATTTTGATTTTTGTTTCAGCTTTTTCTTAATCATCTGTTTGTAACCCATCAGTTAAGAAAACAGTTGGTCAGTAAAAAGATGCAAAAACAGTCCATGGTTTGGTGAGCTAGGCTATTGATCTGAGCCAGCTACAGATGTGCTAGCTGCATATAGATCATTAAGAAAATGCCGCAACAATATTAAATCTCCCATTTTTTTTTTTGGTTCCTATTAGTTTTGTCCAGAAATTGATCGATTTCACTTTTAGCACAATATTGAACTTGATATGTATTTGTGGGCCTTGGTTCTTGGATGCTTTCTAGGTTAAATGAGTTCAAGTCATGAGACAAATCCATTCATGTTTGTGGGCTTGTTTTCTTTGTCCAGGCTAGTATATATGAGGAGGAGAAGAATCTCATAGACTGAATCAGTTTGATAATGCACTAACCTTTGCTCTATCATTTGGTAGTGCTTATTTCCTTTGCTTCTATTATAAATTTTGTTTATTCTTTTTGTCATTACACTGATTGTTTCAAAGATTTTATTTGGAATGGAGCTTCGATATTAGGAACATTGTGTGATCTAGGTTATAGGAATGAAACTATAATAGTTATCAGTTGCATCTGGTTTATCTAAACTGCTGGTTGCATTGTGGTCATATAATCTTAGTGAGGTTTAGTAGTTTTCAAAGGCAATTCTCAGTTTTGAAGGAATGGTCATGCAAATCAGCGGGCAATCTGGAAGTTGGCTCTACATGTATCTATCTCCTGATATAACTAGCAAGCCATTTCAAAATGCAAACTTGAAGAAATGACTGATCACAAATCTCTCTCTACAGTGACTAATTTACCATTTCACTCTCATTTGGGCTCTGAAATCATCTTTATTAATGTTGTGGGATCCCGTTCAATCTTACTGGATTACAGAAAGTTAAATAAACTGAATCTTGTATGTTTTAAGTTGTAACAGCCAATGATACAACCCAATATTGACATTTGTGGGCAAGAACAATGTTTGAGATGTACATGAACGAGCCCAAGAACTACCTTTTTCTTTTTTCTTTTTTAACCAACCGTTTCCTTTTCTTTTATTGTTTATTTTTCTGTAATTGACACAGCTTCTGTTAATGAAAACTAAGGGACTCGAAATGCAATATCAAGGTAAAGGTAACATGCATTCCTTTGTTGGTGTGTCAGTGACCACACTAGCTTCCCTCGAAACATGATAAAAATATCAACACATACTGTATACCAACTTTTTTAGTTTTGCTAACAACGAAATTTGATCTGCATTTTCTACATCTCTTTCCACTATAACCAGCCTAGAAAATAAATGAGACTCACCTGCCTTGTTGGAGTCTCATCGGTTTGAAACACCATATTGTTTCTCCCTAGTCACCTCTCATAACACCAACTAAATTTTTTTGTCCGCGTTGCCACTGTTCAAGTTGTTTCCATACAGATGCCAAAGTGACACAAAACCCATTTTCACTAATTTCAACCAACTGATAAAAAATTCTTGATCATGACTCTCACTCACTTCTAATGATACTCTATTTTCAAAGTATTTCTTATTCCTTTCCTTCTAGATCCACCAGATTATGTCAAATGAAAGCATCCTGAAAATTCGCCCTACTTGATTAAACAACAATTTCATCCTCCCACCTACGACCAAGGCCACTTTTTTTTAATGGTCAACGCTCATTCAACACCGTTTCCAGTTTGTCCCGCTCAATTTCCAGTTTGGCCCGCTCAGTTTCCAATTTGCAAAGCTCAATTTCCAGTTTGTCCCGCTCAATTTCCAGTTCATGACCCCCTCAATTTCTACTTTTCGAAATTCCTCCATTTTACAGGTTCTCCAGATGCAAATAACTGAAAAATCATGAAAACATGTCATTTGACATAAATCACTATGCATGCTTCAAAAAATCAGTACAGCGCAAGGCTTGTTAATGGGATTAAAGGGCAGAAAGTGTACTTTTGTTAGATTTGCTAGTCCCTGTAGGAAAAACAGTTGCTTATAGTTTTTCTCTGAGTTATTGAATGAATGATTGTAATAAGATTAGTAGTGAGGTTAAAGTTTTATTTAGATACATTTTCCATGCATTTCTCGGTCAAGGGCGTTCCCTTCATGGTCAATCCTGGCGATTCCATGCATTTCTAGTGACCTTACTGACCAAAAATGACCCATATAGGGTTAGTATGGGAGTATAAGTGCCACTAGGGCCATTTACATCAAAACTAGAGTTATATATAACCCCATTTTCTCACACCTCTCTACCTTGCACGAATTTTCTATGTTTTCTTAGGGCATTTCAAAAGGGGAGATAAGGAGAAGAGAAGAGAAAGCTCAGAGAAGTAGGTTCCAACCAAAGAACATTGATCTCCTTTTCCTTGGGAAGACTTTGTGCCGCGAGCGGGACCACAAACAGGTGAGATCCGACCCTCGACCCAAAAACCAAGACTATCGAAGCCCTTTTTTCACAATTGCTAATAGAATACATCTATTGTAGAGATCCTTACGCCCTACATCGAACTCCTACTTCGAAACCGCCGACAAGTTTGAACCGAGCTCCTCTACCAAGTGGGCCAGGGAGCACAAGTTTGTCTCCCCACCATTGTGCTTACCCATATCGTAAAGGCAGCGACATCGACTTAGGAAAATGCAGCACTTCCATTTGGTCGCTTAAGCTGTAAGCTCGCTCGTAAGTACGAGATCAAGGGATCCAATGGGGACCCCGAGCCCGTGAAATTCATCGACAAAACTACGATCAACCATATGAACATTAGCCCGAAACTCAAGATGTCGAGGCTCGGAAAAAATGGGGATGAGATTGAAGAGGAAGAAGAAGAGGAGAGCGATGAAGAAGAAGAAGAAAGTGATGGGGAAGAGGATTCCGAAAAGGAAAGGGCAAACGAGACACCTCTTGCCTTACAGGAAATACGAGAGCTCTACCAATCGCTTGATGCAAAGATGGAGAGACAAGATAAGCTAGGCAAGAAGCTTTACCGCGCAGTAAAAGTGGTCTTGTGCTGTGTACAGAAAGAGGGAGCACCCCCTCTTTCGCCTGACTCTGAGGAGCAGTAGGCCCTCATGCCGCCCCTTTTTATGGCCCCATCCCTAGCATGGTGTCATCTTCTCCCTACGGGAAGTTCACGATATGTATTGCCTAAGTTTAGTTTCCTGTTTTGGAGTACAGCTGCACAAAGGGTAAGGGAGAAGTAGAAATAGGTATGGGCATGGGAGTGGGGAGCGTTCGTTCAAAATGTGACCAAATGTGAACAGCTTGGAAATGGGAGGGGAGTGAGATTTATAGTGGGAGTGGCACCTAGGTAGAAGGTTTGTGCAACTAAGGATTTAAGGCATTGGACACCTTGATCTCCACCGGCCAACACCTCTCTGGTCATCAAGGATAGCATTGATCTAGAACATCAAGTCAAAAGTAGCTGCAGAAAAGGTGAACTGCAGTTTTTCTGACAAGTTTACTTCCACTCATCGGTCACTTTCCCCCCCGTTCATTTCCAGTGTTAAAGGGAGAGTGAATGAAAGTGAAAACATGATCCATGTATATTATATACCAGGAGAAAAGTAGAGATAGATGAAGTTAATTTCACTATTCATCCATTTATTGTTTATCTCATATATTAGCTCACCTAATAATGAATTGAAGTTACATTTATGATTCCTCTTTGCTTACCATGATGTTTCTATTGTTTACATTACCTATGTGATCCCATCTCCCTTTTAGCCTTTTGAATTAAATTGATTTTCTTTGTGATTCTATATATTGTTTGAATTCCTAGCATGGAAATATGTTAGTGCATTTTCAATTTGATTTTTTATTGGTTATTGTGGTTTAGTAGTTTTTCAGATCTTTTTGCTGCTATATCATTTCATGTTGGGGTGATCCATTTTAATTCCACGGCAGTCCATATCTGGTGGAAAGTCATTTGCAGAAATTTTGTTTAGTGATATCAAAGAGCATTCTTCCGATTCAAAGGATCTAATTCTTAGAGGGTCTTCATTGCACAAAGTATGCGACTAATAAAAAAAAAATCCATGTAAAGAGGGTGAAAGTAGTGAGGGAAAGGTTAAGGCAAAGAGGATTGATTCCATGTTTTTTTAAAAAATAACATAGGAATACAGATATAGCTACGGTTATAATCCGTAGCCATAGATCGGTGGTGGAATCGCGGGATCTACGATTGATCCCCGAATGGGATAGCGAGTTGGGGCGGAATCGCGGGATTCGCGATTGATCACCGAATTACTATTATCTATGGCTACGGATTATAACCGTAGCTATAGTCGTATCCCTGTTTTAACATGTAAAATTTTATTCTACCTACATTTTTCTCTAACACATATTTTATATAAATATGTATATATATAAGCATATAAAAAAAATTTCTCTTTTTTTATTTCTCATTTCTTTCTTTATTCATATAGCAAGAATACCTTCTAAACCAAAATTAGTTACTTGACATATCATATATGATTTTAGGGCTGAAGTGAAGCAAATTGACCGTGAAATGCGTGGAAATGACCATGAATCAACACAGAATCACTGGAATGACCGTGAAATGCATGGAAATGACCATGAAGTGAACTGAATTGACCGTAAAATGCATGGAAATGACCATGAAATGCATGAAAATGTGAGTTAGCTTGCTTGTAAACACCCATGTCAGTACACACCCTCCATGTTAGCCACCCCCACTAGGGATCGATACCAGGACCTCAATTGTTGAAACGAGGTATCTCCACTCAGTCTGTCAGTTGGGCTATGGAGTTGGGTGTAAGCATCTTTTGTTTAGTGTATTGTATATGCTGGATTCAGTCTCGATATTGAGGTAAACAACCTGTACCTTACGGCAATTCTACAAGTGGGCCAAAATGAGAATTGAGTGGGCCAAACTGAAAAATGAGCGGGCTAAACTGGAAATTGAGCGGGCCAAACTGTAAATTGAGCGGGCCAAACTGGAAATTGAGCGGAACAAACTGGAAATTGACGTATATATAACATAACATTTATATAAATATGTATATATAAGCATATGAAAAAAAATTATCTCTTTTTTTTCATTTCTTTCTTTATTCATATAACAAGAATATCTTCTAAACCAAAATTAGTTACTTGACGTACCGTATATGATTTTAGGGCTAGAAGTTAGGCAGGCTCAACCCGACCAACCTGTGGCCGACCCAACATTGGGTTGGGCTTGGGCAGGATGTATCGAGTTTGGTCTTGGGGTTGGGCCATACAAACACCAACCTGATAAAACTTGGGTTGAGCTCGAATTGAGGTCTTGGGTTGCCTGACCCAACACAAACCCAATTAATATATAAGTTTCTTATAAATTAATTATAATTGAGTGCAGATCATCTTGTGTTGAAGGCAAAGGAAATTCTAATGCCTCCCCTCAAGCTAACAAGATATGCCGGATTTCCTCTCCCAAATAAATTGCTTGATACAAAATACGACTTGTAATGGAGTAGTCCTATACTTTAGTTTGTTTGTTTAGAAAAAAATGACCATGAAATGATGGTGAAGTGAAGGGAATTGACCGTGAAATGAAACGGAATCACTGGAATTGACCGTGAAATGCATGGAAATGACCGTGAAGTGAAGGGAAATGACTGTGAAGTGCATGGAAATGACCGTGAATCAACACGGAATCAGCGGGATTGACAGTGAAATGCATGGAAATGATCAGTGACCACACTAGCTTCCCTCGAAACATGATAAAAATATCAGCACATACCTTATACCAACTTTTTTAGTTTTACTAATAAACTTGTTCACTCCCCAAGTGCGGGGTTGTGATGTAGTAATAAACTCGGTAAGACCGAGGTCGAATCCACAGGGACTCTGAAACCTGTACGTTATCTTAAAATAACCAGATCTAGAACTAGGCTAAGATGAAATCTAAACCAATTATGATTTGAGGAATAATGGTGAAATATTAATCTAAACTTAAAGAATTCAGAGAAAGGGAACTAGGGATTCAGAGGATCCACTTGTAGAGATCAGGGAGATCTTATGCCTGCTTCATGGATATTATACTGAACTTACTTGATATAGTTTTCAAGAGATGAAAGGTATAAGAATTAGGTATGATTCCATCACAAATCCATGCCTAAGAGACAAGGTAAACAACAGAACTTAGACCAATCCATAACCAACTAAAAGATGTATGAGTATTAGGAAGGATTCCATCATCCAACCATGTCTATGAGACGATGGCGAACAACAGGATTTCCGAACATCAAAATAAAAGGAAAGGAATTATTCAAGCCATCACAGATCTACTGTAATTTAAATCACAACAAACCATTAATGACTAAAAGAATTTCTTAAATCAAAACAGAGTCAATCAGTTCAGTTCAAATCAAACCTGTAGAAGCTCCCATCACGCCACAAGCTTCACCTCTTAACCCTAGCTAAGAGGTTTAGCCTAACATAATTAGACTAAGTCTCAACATAATTCATAAAAAAAAAATAATAATAAAATAAAGAAAAAATCTATAAAACTTCCAAACACTTCTCTCTCCGCCTCTCTTTCTCTATCTGACGTCCCCTGTTCAAGCACACCCTCTTCTCCACGTTTGGAACTCTTTTTATAGCTGGTGGAGTGGTGGAAATCGGATTTGGGAAGCTATCTCACGCGCAGCGAAAGCCTTTTCGTAGCCAAGTTTGGGGCTTCATAACTCTCGCGTTCCTTGCGTTATTTCTGTAAAATCAGCGTCTCTTGAAAGTATTTTGGCTAGCCTACACGATGGACGGTTCAGATCTGCCATATGATCAAAGATGGTGGGCCACAGCTGCCTGGAAAGTCAGATTTCGCGGACGTGCGTAGCCTTTCGCACGTCCGACGCTGATGTGATCGGTGGTTCCCACAGAGGTGTTTTCGAAAAAATCCACCCCGTCCATTAGATTGCCCTCGAAATTTCGATAAGAAACGGATGGTTTTTCATGTCCATTGACTCAGAATCAGAGAAGAAATCATTCAAACATCAATTTGAACGTTGCAGGGCAGTCCACTTATGGCCTCTGTATTGCGCACGTGTGCTTGCATGGGTCCAAAAGTTCAGCATAGGTTTGAAGAATTCATAGCCCTCTACAAGATGGACGGTTTAGATTAGCCATATGTACGTTATGTGGGGCCCACTAGCATTCGCAAAACGGAACCGTCCGTCCGTTACGCAGCGTCAAACGGCAGTTGCCGTATTGGGAAGAAGACACGGGTCAGTAGGCGCTGACCCGCTTTAGTTGGTTCGGTGCGGCTCACGTACGTGTACACGTGCAGTGTACACACCTCACATACGAGCCCCACTGTGATGTGTTTTAAAAATCTGATCCATCCACTCATTTTCTCATCTTATTTAAACCGTCGAGACCAAAGTTGAGATAGTTCCAGATATCAGGTGGGCTCAGAATCAACGGTTTATGGGTTGATCTGTCAGTTGGGATACTTCCATAGTGATCTGAGGGCTGAAATTTGATATGTACGATTAATTAATGGCCCTCAGGCCATGTATGAAGTTTTGAGCCGATCAGATGGCGAGAACTATGTGATCTTGTATTTTTCACCAATTTCGGGCCTCTTTAACGTGAATGGCTTGATTTCCTCGGATCCCTGGCATGTAATTCCATCGATCTTAGTCCCCTGGAGTCCGTCCCTTGCCTTGGGTGTCATCAGAGCGTTAAATCCATGGTTTAAGGTAACATGCATTCCTTTGTTGGTGTGTCAGTGACCACACTAGCTTCCCTCGAAACATGATAAAAATATCAGCACATACCTTATACCAACTTTTTTAGTTTTGCTAATAATGAAATTTGTTCTCCATTTTCTACATCTCTTTCCACTTTAACCAGCCTAGAAAATAAATGAGACTCACCTGCCTTGTTGGAGTCTCACCGGTCTGAAACACCATATTGTTTCTCCCTAGTCACTTCTCATAACACCAACTAAATTTTTTTATCCGTGTTGTTGCTGTTCAAGCTCTTTCCATATAGATGCCAAAGTAACACAAAACCCATTTTCACTAATTTCAACCAACTGATAAAAATTCTTGATCATGTCTCTCACTCACTTCTAATGATACTCTATTTTCAAAGAATTTCTTATTCCTTTCCTTCTAGATCCACCAAATTATATCAAATGAAAGCATCCTCAAAATTTACCCTACTTGATTAAACAACAATTTCATCCACCCACTTACGACCAAGGCCACTTTTTTAGAGAACCCAACAAATTAAAAAGCGTTTGAAGAAGTTCCATATCCCTAGGCATTCTACAAACAAGATATAGGTGATAGAATGATTTTTCTATTTCTCTACACAAGTAGCACATTTCTTGCTTGCTGAGGTCATATCATCTTTGCTGAAATCTCAGACTCTAGAAGATCCTAGCCTTTTTTTGCTGTTGTGGCCTGAAAATATCTTTGGAGGCTTCCTGTCTCTTCATGGCACCCAACAATGTAATAATGACATTAAGTAAACATGGCAATTAGAAAACACTGGTTTGATGAGAGTAATTCAGCCTCTAGACAAATTGAATATTTTTTTTAAAAGACAAATTCAATACCAAATTGGCCCGCTCATTTTCAGACTCTAAACACTGGTATGTCCCGCTCATTTTCCAGTTTGGCCCGCTTAATTTCCAGTTTGGCTCGCCCAATTTCTAGTTTGGCCCGCTCATTTTCCAGTTTGTCCCGCTCATTTTCCAGTTTGTCCCTCTCAATTTCTAGTTTGTCCCGCTTAATTTCCAGTTTGTCCCGCTCAATTTTCAGTTTGTCCCGCTCATTTCCATGTTTGCCCGCTCAATTTTTAGTTTGTCCCGCTTAATTTCCAGGTAATCCCACTCAATTTCCAGTTTGGCCAGCTCAATTTCTAGTTTGGCCCACTCATTTTCCAGTTTGTCCGGCTCAATTTTCAGTTTGGCCCGCTCAATTTCTAGTTGTTCCGCTCATTTTTCAGTTTGGCCTGCTCAATTTCCAGTTTGTCCCGCTCAATTTTCAGTTTGGCCCGCTTATTTTCCAGTTTGGCCAGCTCATTTTCCAGTTTGGCCCGCTCAATTTCTAGTTTGGCTCGCTCATTTTTCAGTTTGTTCCGCTCAATTTCCAGCTTGTCCCGCTCAATTTTCGATCAATTCGCTTCACTTCACGATCATTTCCATGCATTTCACGGTCATTCCCGGCGATTCCGTGTTGATTCACGATCATTTCCATGCATTTCATGGTGAATTCCCTTCACTTCATGGTCATTTCCACGCATTTCACGGTCAATTCGCTCCACTTCACAGTCATTTCCATGCATTTCACGGTCAATTCGCTCCACTTCACAGTCATTTCCATGCATTTCAGGGTCAATCCCGGCGATTCCGCGTTGATTCACGATCATTTCCATGCATTTCACGGTCAATCCCCATGATTCCGTGTTGATTCACGGTCATTTCCATGCACTTCACGGTCATTTCCCTTCACTTCACGGTCATTTCCATGCATTTCACGGTCAATTCCAGTGATTCCGTTTCATTTCACGGTCAATTCCCTTCACTTCACCATCATTTCCATGCATTTTTTTCTAAACAAACAAACTAAAGTATAGGACTACTCCATTACAAGTCGTATTTTGTATCAAGCAATTTATTTGGGAGAGGGAAATCCAGCATATCTTGTTAGCTTGAGGGGAGGCATTGGAATTTCCTTTGCCTTCAACACAGATGATTTGCACTCAATTATAATTAATTTATAAGAAACTTATATATTAATCGGGTTCGTGTTGGGTCAGGCAACCCAAGACCTCAATCCGAGCTCAACCCAAGTTTTATCAGGTTGGTGTTTGTATGGCCCAACCCCAAGACCAAACTCGATACATCCTGCCCAAGCCCAACCCAATGTTGGGTCGGCCACAGGTTGGTCGGGTTGAGCCCGCCCAACTTCTAGCCCTAAAATCATATACGGTACGTCAAGTAACTAATTTTGGTTTAGAAGATATTCTTGTTATATGAATAAAGAAAGAAATGAAAAAAAAGCGATAATTTTTTTTTTTTTTTGCATATGCTTATATATACATATTTATATAAATATGTGTTAGAGAAAAATGTAGGTAAAATAAAATTCTCCATGTAAAAAAACAAAAGACTGGATACGGATACGGTTATAGCTACGGTTATAATCCGTAGCCATAGATCGGGGGTGGAATCGCCGCATCCACGATTGATCGCCGATTGGGACAGCGACTTGCGGTGGAATCGCGGGAGCTGCGATGGATCGCCGGTCTGTAGCTACGGTTATAATCCGTAGCCATAGAAAACCGTAGCCATAGGTTCTTTTCTCTTTCATTTTTTTTTCCATTCTTTTTTTTTTTTGCTGTTGTAATCCCCACGTCCTTTTGTGGGTCCAATCATGAGGTCTGTGTTATATCCAAACCGTCCATCTATTTGACGAGCTCATATTAAGGCTTGAGACGAAAAATAAGATAGATCTAACTATCGAGTAGACCACACTGTAAAAGGCAATGGGGAATTGAACGTCTACCATTGAAACCCTTTTTGGGGTTATAGAAGATTTGGATCATTCTGAAATTTGTTTTTCTTCCTCATCCAGGTCTTTGTGACCCTATGAATGAACTTAGACGGGTAGGATTTCTCACAAACATCACAGTGGACCCCCAAAAAGTTTTTAATGGTCGACGCTCATTCAACACTGTTTCCAGTTTGTCCCACTCAATTTCCAGTTTCATTTGACATAAATCACTATGCATGCTTCAAAAAATCAGTACAGTGCAAGGCTTGTCGATGGGATTAAAGGGCAGAAAATGTACTTTTGTTAGATTTGCTAGTCCCTGTAGGAAAAACAGTTGCTTATAGTTTTTCTCTGAGTTATTGAATGAATGATTGTAATAAGATTTGTAGTGAAGTTAAAGTCTTATTTAGATACATTTTCCATGCATTTCTCGATCAAGGGCGTTCCCTTCATGGTCAATCCCGGCGATTCCATGCATTTCTAGTGACCTTACTGACCAAAAATGACCCATATAGGGTTAGTATGGGAGTATAAGTGTCACCAGGGCCATTTAGATCAAAACTAGAGTTATATATAACCCCATTTTCTCACACATCTCTACCTTGCACGAATTTTCTATGTTTTCCTAGGGCATTTCAAAAGAGGAGATAAGGAGAAGAGAAGAGGAAGCTCGGAGAAGTGGGATCCAACCAAGGAACATTGATCTCCTTTTCCTTAGGAAGACTTCATGCCGCGAGCGGGACCACAAACAGGTGAGATCCGACCCTCGACCCAAAAACCTAGACTATCGAAGCCCTTTTTTCACATTTGCTAATAGAATACGTCTATTGTAGAGATCCTTACGCCCTACGTCGAACTCTTACTTCGAAACCGCCGACAAGTTTGAACCCTATGTTACCGTTTTATCGGCTCCTGAGGGCCCAGATAATGATCATGGGTTGCGATCTATGCTTAAGAACTTGTTGTGCTGTTTATTTGAAATGATTTGCAAATGCTATGTTTTATGAAATGCATTGCAGTCCATGTGTTCGATGAAATGCCTGATTCATTCTTGCTCATTTCATCTCATTTCTGCTCACTAATGCCTACAGTTCCTATTTTACATGCTATGTGTTCACTCAATCATTTATGCAATCCAAGTTGCTCAATCTAGAAGCTGATATTTGAAATTGCAAATCTTTTGTCATAGTGTACTTGAAAACAAATTTGCAGATATTTGTTCCTCCTAGTGAATTTATTCCACTCTATAAACCACACTACCTCTTCCAGTGGTTTCTGGGTCCCTACTCATGACTTAGTGGTAGACTCACAGGAGTTTCAACACTAAGGTCATGGGTTCGAGTACCCATTGTGGTGTGTGTGAGTGTGAGGGTGTGTGCATAATATATATATATATATATATATATATATATATATATATATATATATATATATATATATAAAACCTCCAGTGGTTTCCCATCCACTCCCAACTATTTAAAACACGGTACCTTCAATGACAAGGCTATCCACAAAATGGATATTATGATAAGAAATATGAAAATGAAGACAATTGCTGGGTTGGGGCCCCATTGTAAAACACAGTACCAAAGTTGTTTTATTTGCTGAATCCAATCCATCAGGGTTGGGGCCCCATTGACTGGTTGATCTACAATGGGGCTCAAGTGTCTAATAGGATATCATGATCTGCACCATCCACTTGATGTGCCTGAGAATGGACAGACAATTGGATAAGTAAGCATCACATGGATTCAGTTTTATCCTTCTTCCATCAAATCTATGCTTATAAACAATTTGAAGATGTCAACTGTGCAGTTGTCCATCTGCACTGACTATCTATACTGGCCCTTAACAATTGATCCCACATAATGGACAGTACAGATTATCTGACATTGCAGCCATGTGGGCCCCATCCCTGGTGGCCAAGCAACATACTCCCCATTGCAGCTGAAACACATCTTTCTTTCTTTTGTATTCTTTTTTTTTTTCATTTTTTCGTTGACTCACTGTGAAGATGAAGTTATAACCACATCTAAGAACATCAACAAGGAAGATAGTTCTCCTCCACATCATTTTAATAAAATCACCCAACATGTATAATTTCTCTCCAGTGAAATCTACAATGTTCGTAATAAGTTTGTAGCAATGCAGGCCTAGGAGATTGCACCGATCAAAGGATGTCTGGTCGACAGCGACGAGGAGGAGGTGACCAAGCAAGAACTCGGTATTTTCACCTAAGCGAAAGCTTTCAATGAGAATATCTAGCATGGCCTTCTCCTCGCCGTATGCTCTTTTTATGACAGCAATTATTAGAGTCCTGTTGCTCATAGAAGCCCCCTCTATAGCTGTTGTTTCATCCATTTTAACAGATAATTGTATGGCTTGATGCCAAAAATGAGATATATCCAAATCTCAAGTGGACCTCACCACGGGAAATAGTGTGAATTGAAATTATACCGTTGAAAATTTCTTGGGGTCCACAAGTTTTGGATCAAGCTGATATTTGTTTTTTTTACCTTCATCCATCTCTATGTAATCTTATGAATAGGTTGGATGACAAATAAAAATCACTGTGGGCCCTAGCAAGGTTTCAACAGTGGAAGTCATTATTCGCATTGTTTTTTATAGTGTGGTCTACTTGAGCTTTGGGAATACTTTTATTTTAGACTCAAGCACTAAAATTATCTTGAAAAATGGATGGGCAGTGTGGGTAACCCACATACATTCATACTAGGCCCAACTGAGTTTACTCAGTACGATAAAAGCCTACTGAGTAACTTAGTATGCAATCTTATTTCCCCCCGTGGTCACCAAAGTGGGGCCCACCGCGATTGATCGCTGATCGGGGCAGCGAGTTGGGGCGGAATCGCCAGATCCGAGATTGATCCCCGAATGGGACAGCGAGTTGGGGCGGAATCACAGGATCCGCAATTGATCCCCGAATGGGACAACGAGTTGGGCCGGAATCGCGGGATCCGCGATTAATCCCTGAAGGGATAGCGAGTTGGGGCAGAATCGCGGGATCCGCGATTAATCGCCGATCGGGCCACCCCCCTTTTAAGTCGGTACGTGAGTGGGGCATTGCAAAACCTCACTCACTCACTCAAATCTCTCCCTATCCTCACTACTCTCACCCTCTTTGCTTCCCTCAACCCTCTTAAATCGGAATCCCCAAGCCTTCCTCCATTTCACCTTTCATCTCATTCTCCCTTACATCATTCCCACTTCAACATCCATCGTGTCTTCTTCTTTCACTCTCTTTTCATTTCGAATCCCTAAACCCTACAAATTTTGAAATCCTCATATCCCCAACTCCTACAAAAATTTCAAAATCTTTAAATCCCCAAATCCTACTAATTTCAAAATCTTCAAATCCCCAAATCCTACCAACTTCGAAATCCTCAAGTCCCCAAATCGTCAAATCGCGGTGGAATCCCTCTATCCAAGCTTCAACCCTTGCATCATTCACCCTTGAGTTTGTAAGAAAATGGCCCTTCTTGGAGCTATCGCCTCATTCTTCTCCTTTTCGTTGATCATTTCCCTCATGGGAAAGAGGAGGGCAGCTCTGGAGGAGGCGGGGCCGAGACGGGTTAGGCGTGCGTGAATGCAGAGTGAGCTGAAGCTAACAATAGCTCCTAGTGCCACGGGGCCAAGCTGTGAGAGGCGCTCGAAGAGGAATCACGACGAAAATGAAAAGATGGCTCCTACCGCGCACCCTAAGGTGAACCTAGGGAAATTTCAAAATCGAAAAGTCGTGTTTGAGGTCTCCATCGAAGGCAGGTTCTTTGGCGAGTTTGAGTTACTCGACCGTCTCTTGCACAACGATTGGGCACACATGTTTGAGGGTAATTATCGCTCTGATGCGGGCTTGGTAAGATCCTTCTACTCTGTAATTCGTAGGGCAAGTTTGAACCCGTTAGGGTTCGACATCCCTTTTGGCGGGCAGACGGTCCGCGTTGACATACAAGTCATCTCCAAGCTCATCGGCGCCCCTGTAGGGAAAGTGCATATTAATGTGAAAAATATGAAGAAGAAAAAGGATAAGGATGAGCGAATTATGCACCTGTGTGGGAAGCTGGTCGAGTGGAAGCGTGGCAGCAGTGTGGCTGCTTCCAAGCTGCTCTTCCCGTATCGACTACTCCACCACATTTGTACGTACAACTTGTATCCAAGGACTAGCAACCAGACTGAGTGCAACCGTTTCATGATCGAGCTCTACCAAGTGGGCCAGGGAGCACAAGTTTGTCTCCCCACCATTGTGCTTACCCATATCGTAAAGGCAGCGACATCGACTCGGGAAAATGCAGCACTTCCATTTGGTCGCTTAATTTGTAAGCTCGCCCACAAGTACGGGATCAAGGGATCCAATGGGGACCCCGAGCCCATGAAATTCATCGATAAAACTACGATCAACCATATGAACATGAGCCCGAAACTCAAGATGTCGAGGCTCGGAAAAAATGGGGATGAGATCGAAGAGGAAGAAGAAGAGGAGAGCGATGAAGAAGAAGAAGAAAGTGATGGGGAAGAGGAATCCGAAAAGGAAAGGGCAAACGAGACACCTCTTGCCTTACAGGAAATATGAGAGCTCTACCAATCGCTTGATGTAAGGATGGAGAGACAAGAGAAGCTGGGCAAGAAGCTTTACCGCGCAGTAAAAGCGGTCCTATGCTGTGTACAGAAAGAGGGAGCACCCCCTCTTTCGCCTGACTCTAAGGAGTAGTAGGCCCTCATGCCGCCCCTTTTTGTGGCCCCATCCCTAGCATGGTGTCATCTTCTCCCTATGGGGAGTTCACGATATGTATTGCCTAAGTTTAGTTTCCCGTTATGCAATGAAAATGAAATCTCCTTTTCTTCATGTTATTAATGGTGTGGGATGATAGTACTCCTAGATAAATTTTGCTTTCCATTGAGCACTGCATTATTTCAACCACATGCAAACCGCTCATCTAGTGGGCCATTGCTTGAAAAGCAGCTGCAACACTTCCATTAACCTGTTAAGTTAGTAAATTCTTTCATTGAAGAGGAGAAATGTTTTGGCTATATGTAAGAGAAATTTGGTCCATTCATCATGTCAATCCAATCGTATGGACTTGTTTTCTTTGTTCAGGCTCATATATATGAGGAGGAGAAGAATCTCATAGACTGAATCAGTTTGATTCAGCACTAACCTTTGCTCTATCATTTGGTGAAATGAAACGGAATCTGGTGGAATTGACCTTGAAATGCATGGAAATGACCGTGAAGTGAAGGGAAATGATCGTGAAGTGCATGGAAATGACCATGAATCAACACGGAATCGCCGGGATTGATTGTATGGTGAAGTCTCACAGGTTTTTATTTGTGGAACAGCTTTTTATTTGTGGTCTCGATTTCTGGATGACTGCATGGTGAAGTCTCACAGGTTTCAGTTATGATCATGGGCTGATTGAATACTATCAGACTGCCATTAGAGTTGTTGTTCTCTCTCTAAGTCCCTTTATGTTTATAATGTGATGGTTGAATTAAGTAGTTTATCTACTCCAGAACTGTTTCTTTGGTGTGCTTTGTTTATTAAATTGCTCTGAGTTTCTCTTTCACCTGGACCCAATGCTTCATAACCTTTATATTTATTGTTGTTTCAAGTGCTGAAGGGAGTTTATAAACTAATGCAGATGGTGAGCGTGCTCTCGAGCAGCAAAACAAATGCAGATAAGATGCTTATGTATGCTGAAAACCACAACCAGGTAATTCTTCTTATCCAATGTTTATTTCGTGGGCAGTCTCTATGTGACTGTGTCAACAATATATCATTTTAAAGCTTATTTCATACTTTTGATGGATTGAGCACCCTAGAAAAATCTCAGGTCCACTTACTGAGATTCCTCTCGTGTTCTTGTTCTTCTATCTAAGAAGGAAGTCCTCTTGCTGTCGAGTTATTTCAACAAAAGTCATATCTTGTTTCTATGGCCACTGCATATCATCATAGCTTTGTTTTGTTAAAGTCAACTGTTGAGATATTCTTGTGTGGTGGATTGAAGTAGCATTGTTTCTTGAAGTGTTATGTTTTGGAGTACAGCTGCACAAAGGGTAAGGGGGAAGCAGAAATAGGTTTGGGTATGGGAGTGGGGAAGCGTTTGTTCAAAATGTTAGCAAATGTGAACAGCTTGGAAATGGGAGGGGAGTGAGATTTATAGTGGGAGTGGCACCTAGGTAGAAGGTTTGTGCAACTAAGGATTTAAGCCATTGGACACCTTGATATCCACCGGCCAACACCTCTCTGGTCATCAAGGATAGCATTGATCTAGAACATCAAGAGTTTTCATAGTCAGGCCTGTTTGGATAGGAAGAATCCAAAATGTGCATATTGGAAACCTCCATGGAAAACTAAAAATGTGAAAATCATGGAAGGAATCCACAGTCTGCAATTTGTTTTGCAACTAAAATTTCCACGGAAATTTATTTGTTTTTACTTTTGCCATTGTTTGGATTGATGCTCTTTTTAGTGTGAAAAACCAAAAAGAACTCTCAATGGTTGGTTGGTGTTTCCAGCGAAGAGAGGAAATGCCCACGGAGTAGCTTGTTTGGGAGACATCAATTCAATTTTTATTTTTTATTTTTCAGATAATCATATAAGCTCAATTTTTGGTTCATGAAACATTTACACTGGGTAACATAATTTGGACAGCCTAATTTGACTACTCATATGCAACATGTGCAATTTCTAAGTGCATGTGGATCATCCATCACACTCTGCCAGAGTATCTGAGTTTTTTTGTATTTTTTTGGAAACCTGTCTCTATAATCCCTTGGTAGATTTGCTTTGTGCTCGTCTTTTAATCTTCAGCTATCATTTTGTGATCTGAACTGCTTTTATCGAGTTTTACTGCAATTTTACAAGGTTTGCTTATGAAATATCTCTCACTCAAGAGTCAAGTCTATTAGTAGTTTCATATTTTGCTGCTGTTTGATATTCACATGTTCGGTTTTGTGATCTTCTTTCCTTTCTGCAGAATTTTAAAGTAGGTCCACTGGTTGGTTTCCACAATTTTCAATGCGTTTGTGTAAATTTCTTGCAATTTCTCACTGAAATTGATTAGCAATTTGCCCTTTGCTATGGTCTATTCTTTGTATGTTAGGCACTGGTTTTCTTTTCTTTGTGCAGTCCTTGCATTATACTACAATAAATGGTCTGAACTAAGCTTCTATAATTTTTGTGGTTATTGATAAAAAGAAAATCTAAAGATTCTGAACTGTGCTCTTTTGAGTTGCTTTTTACAATTAATTTTTTTTGGCAATTTTCTACTGGAATCAATATGCTAAAATAGATTCCACTTGTAAGTTTTCTAGAAAGTTTCCCCAGTCACTGCTGGTATTAATTGTTATTTGATGACACCAATTGGCAGGTTTGCTTCCTGCTTTTGATCTGTGTAAATTAGGTTGCCTTTTCTGTCTGCATATTTTTCATTACAGTTCTGTTTACCCTAGTAATAATCTTAATTTGATTTCTAATGACTTTTGTATGGTTTTAGCATACTAGGTTTTGAGAACAAATAGAGTGGGATAAGTTGCTTCAAGTCACATAAACTGTTTTTGGTCTTTTTATTTATTAATTTAATTTCTTTTCAGTTCTAGGAATTTATACTCTTGATTGGAAATTCTGCAAAACCAGAAATTTCCTGTTTTTACAACTTCTCTAGACTTCCAACTGGAATTGCTGTCGTCCCCCAACAAGGCATTTTGGGGCTTTGAAAGAAAAGAGTTTTGCCTCCCCCTCTGTTTTGGTATGTTGAGAAAAGGTGGCCTATATATATATATATATATATATATATATATAAACTGAATTAGATCTAGCAAAACAGCTTTAGACATATGTACTTTCTCTTTAGTTTTCTTGCTACATTGTGAGTTTATTTTTTATTTTATTTTTTTTATTTTTTTGAAATTATCCATTGGGACATTTAACTCTTTTTTTTCCTCCTGTTGTTGTTGTTGTTACTATTATTATTATTTGTTAGAGTTCTGTGTATCTTTGCTATTTCTCTTTTTTCTTTTTTCTTTTTGCAGAATTTTATTTAAAGTCTTTCTGTAAGAACTTCTCAGACTGAAACATTTTTTCTGTTTCTGCAATTTTTTCTCTGTATTTCCTCTTCTGATAAAGCAGCTGTGGTAGAAGGCCTTTCTTTGCTGGTTCCGCAGCTCAATTTTGAGAATCTGGTTTAATTCGCCTTTTGAGCAATGGATTCACTGAAGGAGAATAAGTTCATGAATGTTGGCCTCATCTTTCTAGCAACAATTGTGTTTGCAAAAGTCATTTCCGCCATTATGATTGCTAGAGCTAGGAAACGTCTCCCTCCTACTGTCAAGGCATGGCCGGTTCTTGGGGGACTTGCTCGGTTCATGAAAGGCCCGGTCGTGATGCTAAGGGAAGAATACCCAAAGATTGGGAGCGTATTCACATTGAATCTTTTGAACAAGAATATCCAAAGTTTTGTACTTCTTTTCTAGTTTTTATGTCTTTCTCTTCCATCAAAAGTAGCTGCAGAAAACGTGAATTACAGTTTTTCTGACAAGTTTACTTCCATTCATCGGTCAATTTCCCCCCCGTTCATTTCTACTGTTAAAGGGAGAGTGAATGAAAGTGAAAACATGATCCATGTATATTATATACCAGGGGAAAGGTAGAGATAGATGAAGTTAATTTCACTATTCTTCCAAGCATTGTATATTTCCTCCTGTGATGATGTTTGATCTTTGATGCAAGTTGTATTACAGGCGTGTGGAAGAAGGAAAGCAGTATCAGGTGCTATGTCGGAGATTGGCAAGTTTGAATGACGAGTTTATATCATACAATGCTCCTTCTGCGGGCTTTGATTTCACAGCTGGGAAGAGGATTGAGCAGAAGCTGGTTGATTACAATCAGGAGGATGAGAGATTTGGAGGTAATGCTTTTTTCTTTTTAAACCTTCTACAGTGTTCAGTGAGATCATGAAGTCTGGCAATGAGCTCAGCCTGTGCTGAGTAGAAGCCAGATTTTTTATAGGCCCACCCATAGAGTTCACGTGTATGACGATATTCCATGATGATGCCAATTGGTGGAAATCCACGTAAAGAGGGTGAAAGTAGTGAGGGAAAGGTTAAGGCAAAGAGGATTGATTCCATGTTTTTTTTATTTTATTTTATTTTATTTTATTTTAAGGAATACAGATATAGCTACGGTTATAATCCGTAGCCATAGATCAGCGGTGGAATCGCCGGATCTACGATTGATCCCCGAATGGGACAGTGAGTTGGGGCGGAATCGCAGGATTCGCGATTGATCGCCGAATCTATGGCTACGGATTATAACCGTAGCTATAGTCGTATCCCTGTTTTGACATGTAAAATTTTTTTCTACCTACAATTTTTCTCTAACACATATTTTATATAAATATGTGTATATATATAAGCATATTAAAAAAATTTCATGGTTATACTTTAGCTTGTTTGTTTAGAAAAAAATGCATGGAAATGATGGTGAAGTGAAGGGAATTGACCGTTAAATGAAACGGAATCACTGGAATTGACCGTGAAATGCATGGAAATGACCGTGAAGTGAAGGGAAATGACCGTGAAGTGTATGGAAATGACCGTGAATCAACACGGAATCGCCGGGATTGACCGTGAAATGCATGGAAATGATCGTGAATCAACACGGAATTGCCGGGAATGACCGTGAAGTGAAGCAAATTTAACGGGAATTGAGTGGGCCAAACTGGAAATTAAGCAGGACAAACTGGAAAATGAGCGGGCCAAACAGGAATTATGGAAAATGAGTGGGCCAAACTAGAAAATGAGCGGGACAAAGCTGGAAAATGAGCGGGCCAAACTAGGAAAATGAGTGGGCCAAACTAGAAATTGAGTGAGCCAAACTAGAAATTGAGCGAGCCAAAGAAATTAAGTGGGCCAAACCGGAAATGACCGGAAAATGAGTGGGACAAACTAGAAAATGAGTGGCCAAACTGGAAATTGAGCGGGACAAATTGGAAATTGAGCGGGCCAAACTAGGAAATGAGCGGGCCAAACTGAAATTGAGCAAAGCAAACTAGAAATTGAGCGAGCCAAACCGAAAATTGAGCGGTTGAGCGGGACAAACCGGAAAATGAGCGGGACAAAGCTGGAAAATGAGCGGGCCAAACTAGGAAATTGAGAGGGCCAAACTAGAAATTGAGCGAGCAAACTAGAAATCCACATCCAAACTGGCCTAACTGGAAAATGAGCAGGACAAACTAGAAAATGAGCAGGCCAAACTGGAAATTGAGTGGGACAAACTGGAAATTGAGCGGGCCAAACTAGGAAATTAGCGGGCCAAATTGGAAATTGAGCGGGCCAAACTAGAAATTGAGCGGGACAAACTGGAAACTGTGAGGGACAAACTAGAAATTAAGCAGGGGAAACATGAAATCAGCGGGGCAATTTCCACATGTGACTAGCAGGCAATTTCTTGCATTTAAAAAAATTATAATCATTCATTCATTTAATTACCACCTGCATAATTATATATACATTCAATGACAATCATTCATTCAATAATGAATCAATTACAATCCTTCATTCAGACTAAAACTTACAATTATAATCATTCATTTAATAATGAATCAATTAAAATCCGTCATTCAATCAATTACAATTACAATTACAATACTGATGAAAATACAAATCTTGGTGAGTCTGTGTGCACTCGCATATGGCCAGGTGCATCCTTCATCCACCCTAGATTGAAAATGGATGCAAGTGTCAGTAGTCCACTTGCACATCCGACAACTATACCGATAACTTCTCTTGTGTGTCTTCTGTAATTTTTTAGGGGCGAACCACCGCTAGAAGACTCTACAACATAAAAACAAAGAATCAGTCAATTGAAAAAGGATGAAAACTAAATGTAAGGAAAACATAGAATTCCTCTTATGTAAACTGAATTAATGCTCCAAAAAGTGTTCCCACAAACAAATTTTTCGAAAGGACATTTATCCAAACATGCTATGAAATAAATTTCCAGACAAAAAATTTGTTTTCGCTTGGCCTGGGCCTGGTTCATTGACAGTCCTACATGTGACCAGCAGGCAATAAATGAATGTGCGTATTTGAATGGAAAGACCTTTTGGTATTGAATTTGTCTTTTAAAAAAACATTCAATTTGTCTGGAGGCTGAATTACTCTCATTAAACCAGTGTTTTCTAATTGCCATGTTTACTTAATGTCATTATTACATTGTTGGGTGCCATGAAGAGATAGGAAGCCTCCAAAGATATTTTCAAGCCACAACAACAAAAAAAGGCTAGGATCTTCCAGAGTATGAGATTTCAGCAAAGATGATATGACCTCAGCAAGCAAGAAATGTGCCACTTGTGTAGAGAAATAGAATAATCATTCAATCACCTATATCTTGTTTGTAAAATGCCTAGGGATATGGAACTTCTTCAAACGCCTTTTAATTTGTTGGGTTCTCCGAAAAAGTGGCCTTGGTCGTAGGTGGGAGGATGAAATTGTTGTTTAATCAAGTAGGGCGAATTTTCAGGATGCTTTCATTTGACATAATCTGGTGGATCTAGAAGGAAAGGAATAAGAAATACTTTGAAAATAGAGTATCATTAGAAGTGAGTGAGAGACATGATCAAGAATTTTTTATCAGTTGGTTGAATTTAGTGAAAATGGGTTTTGTGTCACTTTGGCATCTGTATGGAAAGAGCTTGAACAGCTACAACACGGACAAAAAAATTTAGTTGGTGTTATGAGAAGTGACTAGGGAGAAACAATATGGTGTTTCAGACCGGTGAGACTCCAACAAGGCAGGTGAGTCTCATTTATTTTCTAAGCTGGTTATAGTGGAAAGAGATGTAGAAAATGCAGATCAAATTTTGTTGTTAGCAAAACTAAAAAGGTTCGTATAAGGTATGTGCTGATATTTTTATCATGTTTCGAGGGAAGCTAGTGTGGTCACTGACACACCAACAAAGGAATGCATGTTACCTTTACCTTGATATTGCAATTCGAGTCCCTTAGTTTTCATTAACAGAAGCTGTGTCAATTACAGGGAAAATAAACAATAAAAGAAAAAGAAATGGTTGGTTAAAAAAGAAAAAGTAAAAGGTAGTTCTTGGGCTCGTTCATGTACATCTCAAACATTGTTCTTGCCCACAAATGTCAATATTGGGCTGTGTCATTGGCTGTAAAGTATCTGTTAGGCATCAACATTGGAATAACACATCTATAATCTAGTAAGATTGAACGGGATCCCACAACATTAATAAAGATGATTTCAGAGCCCAAATGAGAGTGAAATGGTAAATTAGTCACTGTAGAGAGAGATTTGTGATCAGTCATTTCTTCAAGTTTGCATTTTGAAATGGCTTGCTAGTTATACCAGGAGATAGATACATGTAGAGCCAACTCCTAGATTGCCCGCTGATTTGCATGACCATTCCTTCAAAACTGAGAATTGCCTTTGAAAATTACCAAACCTCACCAAGATTATATGACCACGATGCAACCAGCAGTTTAGATAAACCAGATGCAACTGATAACTATTATAGTTTCATTCCTACAACCTAGATCACACAATGTTCCTAATATCGAAGCTCCATTCCAAATAAAATCTTTGAAACAATCAGTGTAATGACAAAAAGAATAAACAAAATTTATAATAGAAGCAAAGGAAATAAGCACTACCAAATGATAGAGCAAAGGTTAGTACATTATCAAACTGATTCAGTCTATGAGATTCTTCTCCTCCTCATATATACTAGCCTGAACAAAGAAAACAAGCCCACAAACATGAATGAATTTGTCTAATGACTTGAACTCATTTAACCTAGAGAGCATCGAAGAACCAAGGCCCACAAGTACATATCAAGTTCAATATTGTGCTAAAAGTGAAATCGATCAATTTCTGGACAAAACTAATAGGAACCAAAAAAAAATAAAAAAATGGGAGATTTAATATTGTTGCAGCATTTTCTTAATGGTCTATATGCAGCTAGCACATCCGTAGCTGGCTCAGATCAATAGCCTAGCTCACCAAACCATGGACTGCTTTTGCATCTTTTTACTGACCAACTGTTTTCTTAACTGATGGGTTGCAAACAAACGATTAAGAAAAAGCTGAAACAAAAATCAAAATTTGATAGAAAAAAGACAAAGATTGGACCTATTTACAATAGTCACTTGCCCATCAGTTGGGTCAGCTTAGCATCAAATTCCTTCTTCAGTTCCACCTCTTCTTCCAAATACCTCCACTTCAGCTCAGTCTTCTCATCTTCATGCAATCGTATCAGCTTCTCTCTCTCTCTCTCTCTCTCTCTCTCTCTCTCTCTCTCTCTCTCTCTCTCTCTCTCTCTCTCTCTCTGCTTCAAACTCTTTTATCTGATTTGACTGGCTATCAATGAATTGAGCAATCTCCTCAAGCCTACTTTAAGGACTGTTTGGATTTGTGGATTTTTTATTTTTTATTTTTGAAGAAAATGGAGTTTTTTGGGAAACTCCATATCTTGAAAACAATAAGAAATGAAAAATTGTTTCCCATGATTGTCTTTCAGCAAGATTTTCTTGAAAAAATTTCATCGTTTACAAATCTATATTCATGGAAAATTTGTTGCCAGTCTAGGCAAGGAAACTAAAAGGGGGCATTTTTCAAGAAAGAAGCTGAAACGAATGGATTGGCATGTTTCATCGTTTACAAACTATATTCATGGAAAATTTCATCATTTACAAATCTATGACAAAAGTTTTGCAATTTCAAATACCAGCTTCTAGATTGAGCAACTTGGAAAATGTACCTAAATAAGACTTTAACTTCACTACTAATCTTATTACAATCATTCATTCAATAACTTAGAGAAAAACTATAAGCAACTGTTTTTCCTACAGGGACTAGCAAATCTAACAAAAGTACATTTTCTGCCCTTTAATCCCATCGACAAGCCTTGCACTGTACTGATTTTTTGAAGCATGCACAGTGATTTATGTCAAATGAAACTGAAAATTGAGTGGGACAAACTGGAAACAGTGTTGAATGAGCGTAGACCATTAAAAACTTTTTGGGGGTCCACTGTGATGTTTGTGAGAAATCCTACCCGTCTAAGTTCATTCATAGGGTCACAAAGACCTAGATGAGGAAGAAAAACAAATTTCAGCATGATCCAAATCTTCTATAACCCCAAAAAGGGTTTCAATGGTAGACGTTCAATTCCCCATTGCCTTTTACAGTGTGGTCTACTCGATAGTTAGATCTATCTTATTTTTCGTCTCAAGCCTTAATATAAGCTCGTCAAATAGATGGACGGTTTGGATATAACACAGACCTCATGATTGGACCCACAAAAGGATGTGGGGATTACAACAGCAAAAAAAAAAAAGAAAAAAAAAGAATGGAAAAAAAAAAAGAAAAAGGAAAGAACCTATGGCTACGGTTTTCTATGGCTACGGATTATAACCGTAGCCATAGACCGGCGATCCATCGCAGCTCCCGCGATTCCATCGCAAGTCGCTGTCCCAATCGGCGATTAATCGTGGATTCGGCGATTCCACCCCCGATCTATGGCTACGGATTATAACCGTAGCTATAACCGTATCCGTATCTAGTTTTTTTTTTTTTACATGGAGAATTTTATTTTAGCTACATTTTTCTCTAACACATATTTATGTAAATATGTATATATAAGCATATGCCAAAAAAAAAAATTATCACTTTTTTTTTTTCATTTCTTTCTTTATTCATATAACAAGAATATCTTCTAAACCAAAATTAGTTACTTGACGTACCGTATATGATTTTAGGGCTAGAAGTTGGGCGGGCTCAACCCGACCAACCTGTGGCCGACCCAACATTGGGTTGGGCTTGGGCAGGATGTATCGAGTTTGGTCTTGGGGTTGGGCCATACAAACACCAACCTGATAAAACTTGGGTTGAGCTCGGATTGAGGTCTTGGGTTGCCTGACCCAACACGAACCCGATTAATATATAAGTTTCTTATAAATTAATTATAATTGAGTGTAGATCATCTGTGTTGAAGGCAAAGGAAATTCCAATGCCTCCCCTCAAGCTAACAAGATATGCTGGATTTCCCTCTCCCAAATAAATTGCTTGATACAAAATACGACTTGTAATGGAGTAGTCCTATACTTTAGTTTGTTTGTTTAGAAAAAAATGCATGGAAATGATGGTGAAGTGAAGGGAATTGACCGTGAAATGAAATAGAATCACTGGAATTGACCGTGAAATGCATGGAAATGACCGTGAAGTGAAGGGAAATGACTGTGAAGTGCATGGAAATGACCGTGAATCAACATGGAATCGACGGGATTGACCGTCAAATGCATGGAAATGATCGTGAATCAACGCGGAATCGCCAGGATTGACCTTGGAATGCATGGAAATGACTATGAAGTGGAGCGAATTGATCGTGAAATGTATGGAAATGACTGTGAAGTGGAGCGAATTGACCATGAAATGCGTGGAAATGACCATGAAGTGAAGGGAATTCACCATGAAATGCATGGAAATGATCGTGAATCAACACGGAATCGCCGGGAATGACCGTGAAATGCACGGGAAAACTGGGAAATGAGCGGGACAAACTAGAAATTGAGCGAGGCCAACATGAAATTGACGGGAGAAAACATGTAAATGAGCGGGACAAACTAGAATTTCAGCGGGACAAACTAAAAATTGAGCGGGCAAACATGGAAATGAGCGGGACAAACTGAAAATTGAGCGGGACAAACTAAAAATTGAGAGGGCCAAACTGGAAATTGAGCGGGACGAACTGAAAATACAGTGGGACAAAGTACAAAGTTCATTTCACTATCCACCAAAATTACATAGCATGCTATACATCCACCCATGTACTTCCGGCAAATATGCAGCAAATTTTCAAGTATGTGCATTTCAGTCCAAGTTCTTTCTCAAATCACGATAGCCTTGAGAGGGTTGATCCGAGGGATGGGTTTATTGCAAAAGGGCCGATTAAAACTATATTGGGTTTATCTTGCTGGCTGACATAATGATTTCAGAACCAGCAAGATAACCCAATATAGTTTTAATCGACCCTTTTGCAGTCAACCCATCCCTCGGATCAACCCTCCCAAGGTCATCATGATTAGAGAAGGAACTCAGACTGAAATACACAGACATGGAAATTTGCTTTCACTCCAAGATTACTGTAAACCTCATACAATGTATATAACATGAAATAGAACATGAGCGGGACAACAATGTACAAAGTATATACAACAATGAAATTAATACTCCATATAATACAACATCTTTCCAAAAATCCTCCTATGCCCTGGACAAATATAATCTATGGACTAGAGACAAGCAATCATATGCTATTGACTTCCTCCAATCGGCAGTGAATTTTTGCACATTTGTTCCTGCCAAGGTGAGACCGTTACACAAAATGTCGATGAATTTCATTACGAATATGCCGCAGTCATAACCATTATGCTGCTTCGGCGCAGATTCATCCACTTAACAGACCAATTCTTCCCTTCAAGCGCAGTGCTGTCTCCAGTGGCATGGAAGAGAATGGGGAGTGCATCAGTCATCTTCTTCATTTGCTGCTTATACTTCAGCATTACATTTGTGCATAAGCTATCCACAACAACGATTTCTCTTACTCTAGGATAGATGATCAACAAAAACTAATGTGAATTTTCATGATTTATGAGTGCATAGACCTGTCCATGATTCACAAAATAATATATTAGTCAAAACATGATAGAACATAACAGTAACAGACGACATTCTGTAACGAGTGCATTACCCGTTCATAACACCAAATCGCTTTGGCGTATGGTTTATCTCGCTGCTTGGTAATTGCGTAAGCCGTGGTCAGCTGGCCTATTAGCGAAGCCCGTTCCAATGGCGATTTGAAGGCCCAGTATGCAATCAAAACCGACAAACACCCCTCAAGGCTTTTGCTGTTACAAACCATGATCAAAGTTCAATACATGTAAGAAAATAAAATCTTCAAACAGATTAAAGACTGTCGAAATAAACAGTTACCGTAAAATACGTAGGACAGAACTTGCAATCCTGACGATATGTTATTGAAAGGTCGTTATGCCTTTTTTCAAGGAACTCGATGTATGTGTCGATAGGCTTATCAATAGGATAGTACGATTTAGTCATAGATTAATATAACAATTAATTATATGTCAATCAATGCATATAGAGAATAAATTAGTAATGATTACCTCGCTATCAACCCACGCATCTCTCATCCATATCGTACAAAACCATTTTCATGCTGGGATGTCCTTGTTTGTCTCGTACCAGTCCTCTACCTCTTTCACCTCATGTGCGGATAATGCTCTGAAAGGATCCATATGTAGAGGAAATGGTATCGGAGAAGTAGCAAAAGCGGTTACTTGGTTGGGTTTGGGAACCGACCCATGGGTTGTGTCGAATGCAGACAGGGACAAGTACGGAGACATTTTGTAATATGATGGCTTCGATATCCTTTTGGTTCTTCTTTCATAAACGGGATGAGAAGTGGATGCATTCAATACATTACCTTTGGTATTACTATACGATTGTACATCCAGATCCTCGTATCCAGGTTCTTTATCATCAATATTATTTACTTCCCCTCTATTCCTCAACTCCTCACACTCCTCCTCCATCACAAAACGTCCCTTTTGTGTACGACTACCTTCCTTCTCCTTATTAAACTCCTCCCTCTCATTCACTAACTTTTCTTTCTCCTCAAAAAATAAGTCCTTCTCCTTCTTAAATTGTTCTTTCTCTTTCAGTAAGGTATCCCTCTCATTAAACATTGCTTCTTTCCTCCTTATCTCTTCCCTCTCTTTTCTCAATTCGTCCCTCTCCTTCTTCAATTCCTCTCTCTCCTTCTTCAATTCCTCTCTCTCAATCCGACATTCCTCCATAAAAATAACATTCTTCATAGTACCCACCCTCGGTCCCTCTCCCTCCACGCCTTTCTTATCATTATCATCTGACTCGTCATCCTCTTCATGATCAATCTCATTACCCTCCTCATCATGTTCCTGAGTTTCAGTGAGCTGCAAAATGTATACATGGATATGTCAGAGTAAGGATAACTTAACAATGGTAGATAAAATATAGTTCATTTTTCATAACATCTCACCTGGAAACTGTCACGCACCGAGCGAACGGCATCCGTTTCCCATTCTCGTAGCGTTGGTTCTAATTTCATTACTACTGATGTCTGCAAAAGAACAAAGAGTAATGTTAAATATAAAAGCGTATACGTCAAGTTAAGCAAAGTAGATGGAAAAGATATATATATATATATATATATATATATATATATATATAAACTTACAGCTCTACTCTCGAAAATAGCATGTATTCTCTTGTACCTCCAACCCTTCCAGCCTCGATATTGAATGAAGCGTGGAATTTGATGGGGAACATATGAAACAACACATTCTTGTAGGGCTGGTAATATCTCTACTGCCCATACCTATTAGAATGAAATTGCACCCGGTTAAAAATTCAAAATTAACTATAGAGGGAAAACATATAGAAAATAAAAGGTGTTCTTACTTGTAAAGGAAGGACACAACCATACACAGTTTACCGAGGGAAACTTGATGCGGCAACGGCAGATTCGATTCCTTGCGACATTGTATTGTATCCCAAACTACCCCAGGGATACCTATAGAAATCATCTAGCGAGTCCACCAGATGAATATAATCCATGTTACACCTGGTTTTCGGTTCGTTTTCCCTAAGAAAGTACTCCATAACTAGAAGTAGGGCAACCTTCACGACGTCTTCATGCTTATTGATGTTAACTAATCTCTCAAATACGTCCATTAGGTGCTTCTTTAATACTGGATATTCTTTAAAGTATTTGTCTCTTAATGTACTCATAGTGCAAGAAATATTTGATACAGTAAGGTCTCTAGTTTTAAGACCGGTAATGAGGGCGAAGTCCATCTTGGTAAACTGTAATCGCCTCCCCCTAATCTCAAATACTAGATCACCTTTGTATCTTATAAGAAGAAGGTGAAATAGAGCCCCTATAAATCTAAAGGATGTAATATGCAATAGAAAAGAGAAAGGAGATTGCCTAAACAGATTTAGCCGACTATCATGCTTCTCTACTCCACCCTTCACCTTGTCAAACAATCATGTCAGTGTACACCTAGATGTTGGGTTGGAGATTACAGTAGAATATTCATCGCCTGCAGAGATGAATTGAAAAACATATCAAATATAAAATTCACAAGATAAACATAGTGGACAAAATCAGACATAATTGAAAACAATGTATTTATAATCTTATGAATAGGTTTGATAACAAACAAACAAGTTATCCTAATGAGCATGTTATCCAGGTTAACACAATGAACATGGTGATGTATTATTGACATCCTTATACATTGGTGATCTAATATTCACAGACAATGATAGTGTTATGGTTGATGAGTTTATAAAGGCTACTTTGTAAATTTGAAATGACAAATATGGGTCTTATGGCATATTATCTTGAATTAGGATAAATTAAATAAATGATGTATTTTTACATTTGAGAACACATATATTCATGAAACTCTAAAAATCATTGAGAAGAAAAATTCTAAATTAGTGTGCATACTCATGAAAATTACGTTGAAATTAAGCAACGACAAGAAAAATAATCTAATAGATCCTAAAGGGTTTCAAGTTGTTGATTAGAAGTTTTAAATACTTAACTCATACTAGCCTAAACATCTTGTATATTGTAGAATTACTTAACTACCACATGAAATTTCTAAGTTAGATTCATTTACAAGTAGGGAAAAAGATTTTGCATCATTTGAAAGGTATACTTGATCATGGTATTTATATGTGTGCTAAAGAATATACTCTTTTTTTCTTCACAAATAGTGATTACGTAGGCCAATTTATATAGACAATAAAAAAGTACGTTAGGCTACTTATTCTATATTCGAAGCGGTTCATTCACATAATTTTTAAAAAAGAAAGATGTGATAACAAACAAACATCACTGTTGGGCCCACTACGGTTTCAATGGTGGAAATCATTATGCCCACTGTTTACCGTGGTATCATCCACTTGATCTTTTGATATGCTTCAATTTGGGGTTAAACCGCTTAAATTAGATGGAAGAATGGATGGACAGCGTGGATATACTACGGGCCAAACTGGAAATTGAGCGGGCCAAGCTGGAAATGAAATTGAGCGGGCCAAACTGGAAATTGAGCGGGCCAATCTGGAAATTGAGCGAGACAAACTGAAAATACAATGGGACAAAGTATAAAAATGATCATTTCATCATCTACCAAAATTACAAAGTATGTTATACATCCACCCATGCACTTCCAACAAATATGAAATTGAGTGGATCAAACTAGAAAATCAGTGGGACAAACTAGAAAATCATTATGCTCACTGTTTCTCGTGGTATAATCCACTTCATATTTTCATATGCTTCAATTTCAGGCTCAACCCCTTAAATTAGATAGAAAAACGGATGGATGACGTGGATATACTACATGAAACGGATTAGCTACTCCCCATGCCACCAGCCAATGGCTGGTGTTTGGTACTCTGTGGGCCCCATCATGATGTATGTGTTTCAACCATGCCATCCATCTATTTTTATATATCATTTTACGATATTATACAAAAAATGAGGTATATCCTAATCTTAATTGAACCACATTACAGGAAACAGTGTTTAATGAACATCGACCATTAAAAACTTTTGGTGGCCATAAAAGTATTAGATCAAGATGATCTTTGTTTTTACCCTTCATCTGGGTCTTTATGACGTAATAAACAGATTGGATTTCAGGTAAAGAGTACAGTGGGCCTCAGGACGATTTAAATGATGGATATCCAATCACTATTGTTTTCCTGTATTGTGGTATATCTAAGATTTATATCCCTCTTATTTTTAGGATAAAGCCCTGGATGAACTTTAAAAATGGATGAACGGAATGGATGAAACACATACATCATGGTGGGGCCCACAGAGCACCGACCAGCAGCCATGTACATCATGGTGGGGCCAACGGATCACCGACCACCAGCCACGGGGCTGGTGTTAGGGGGAGTAGCCAATCCGTTTCCTATATTAAATACATTCAATGTGGGCCCAACTGAGTTTAAAATATACCTGTGGTGCGTACTTTCTTCATCGGATCGACCATTTTCAGAAGAAGACAAAATGTTGATAAGGGGGGCCCACAGAAAGGGTGTTTTTTTGTCTTTCTAACGGGTGAGGAAAGGAGGTGAAAGCAATGGCAGTGAAACAACAGTGGAAAGGGAGAGGAAAAACAACAATGAAAAGGAGGGAGAGAAAAAACAAACAGTTGAAAGGGAGAGGAAAAGCAGCAGTGCAGGAGTTTTCGAAAATGGAAAGAGGGAAGTGAGGGAGTGGAAAAGCAACGGCAGTAAAAAGGAGGGGTAGTTTCGTCCTCAAAGTCGCTGTCCGCACGTGCTAGTCTAACTTGGTAACTTAAGTTTAATATATATATATATATATATATCTTCCTCACCGTACAATAATTTAAAGTGACCCGGAGTGCCATCAATTTGAAGTGATCTGGACGCCAGCGGATCGGGTGTTGCCTGTTAACACGTTAGTGGGTTTTCTGCTAACCTTGGGGCCCACCTTGATGTATGTATTATATATCAATGCTGTCCATCAGATTTTTAGGATCATTTTAGTAAATGGTCCCAAAAATTAAGCAAGTCAAAATCTCAGTTGGGCCACAAAACAAGAAACAGTGTTTATTAAATGCTTACCGTTAAAAACTACCTAGGGCCCAATGTAGTGTTTTTTTTCCATCTAATCTATTTATAAGGTCTAACAGAACTGGAGGAAGGGAAAAGAAGACGATCAACTTTATCGAAAACTTTTATAGCCCACAATAATTTTTTAATGGTCATTTACCACAGTTTTTAGTAGTGTGGTCCAACTGGGATTTGGATCTGCTTAAGTTTGGGGATGAAGTCATGAAATGAAATAGTAAAATGGCTGAACAGCGTGGATATACTACATATTGATCATGCCCGGCCTGTAAGGTCAGGGAAACACCCTATCCCCATTACACCTAATCCACGCCGGATTCAGACAGCCATAACCCTGCAGGGCCCACCACAGTCGAAAGATGAAAATGAAAGCTGACAACGTGTTCCCGTGATAACGCGTTGGTGGGTGTTATCCTTTCCATGGACCCCACCTTGATGATTTTTTCCTATATCCACTGTAGGTTTTTAATGGTGGACGGTCAATCACCAATGTTTCCTGTGGTGTGGTCCACCTGAGATTTGGCCCACACAAATTTCAGATCAAGCTAATGTTAGTGTTTTCCCTTCATCCATGTATGTATGTATGTATATATGTATAGATGACAAATAAATATCATGGTGGACCCTAGAAAGGTGTCAACAGTGGGCGTTACTATCTCCACTATTTTCTATGGTGTTGTCCACTTAAGGTTTGGATCCAACTCATTCCTTTGGCTCAGGCCCTATAGTGATGTGGATATAATACATACATCATGGTGGGGCCCACAGTTTGACAAGTAAACACATAACAAATACCTTCCTGAAAATATCTTGTTAGCTGGATGGCAATGCATCTCTAACTTTTGGAATTTCAGTGATAATTGCTGTACATTTATTATTTTTTTTCTAATTGGTGTAGTCCACTAAGAACTAGATCACCGCATACCAAAACAAGGACCATGCAAGTTGCAACATTTTGGATAGGGTGCATGGCATAAATTATAAGGTTTTAAGCATCTGTGTATAAATGGAACAAATGGTCTGTTTGAGCAGGGGATCATCACATGCACAATCAACATATTGGTCCTGATGGAAATTCAGGTAGGCCTTATATTTCAAGTCATATTCAGCACGGTGTTTTAACCCCTCAATCATAATTGCATTTACGAAGGGACTTAAAAAAAAAAAAAAAAAAAAAAGGACTCAACAATTTTCTCTATAAAATAATGTAATAATGTATACAAAGGGACTTTAAAAAAAAAATTTTAAAACAGAGAGGAGACATCTGAAATTGTCATATAACAGAGAGGTAGATGCAATTAGTCCTAAAACACCATAATTGAATAACAGCCTTACAACTTCTATAAGAAAAATCATCGTGATAGTGGCGATGAGGACAACTACAATGGTGGTTTGAAATTCAAGCTGCGAAGCTACCATCATTCCGTTCTTTCTAAGATGCCATGTTGGATGTAAAGAAGGGAAGAAAAAAAAGGGAAATTCAAAGAGTCACACTAGCAGATATGAAGGCCGTGGTTCCTTAGCTAAATCTGATAGAAAAACAACAGGCGCTGATAATTTAAAAAATGTCTGCACATAAGGATGCAAGAAGATATCCACATCTTGCTTTCATAAGCCCATGGCACCCATGGCTGAAGTTGCATTAGTTCATTAGATGTGTAATCCTATTTTAGTACCAAGACTAAAAACTCAGGCTGACCAAAGAAAATAGTTGGTAAAGAAATGTTCGCTCTTAATTTTTGTAGGGTCCACCATGATATTATATAAAATCCACTTCAACTGTTATATGCCAAACCAAATTTAGGTATGGTGTCAAACATCAGTTCTATCTGTGATTTATGTGAGCCACACTTGGGGAAATAGTTAGTGGGGCGAGTTTTCAACTATATATTGTTTTTAATTATGTCATCCACCTTAATTAGATTCACATGGGGATGATGTTTGCGCCTTGTGCCTAACTTGGGGTGATGTATCTAGTGGCAAGGATGGATTTCACATAAACACTAGCGGGGCCCACCTGAGCCTGTACCCCTTTGCTTGCCTCCTTTAACAAAATCTAACTTTCGATGATGATAGTTACTTAATGGTGTGGTTTATTAAAAATCTTTTAGAAAAAGTTATGGCAATGCAAATTCTGTATTAAGTAGGTAGTAATTTGTAAAATTCCTTTAAGTAATCTAGACAAGCACCTACCCTTCCACACATCACTATTGGGGAATGAAAATATCTTGCTAGTTGTATAGCACCACATGACTTGTGCACCATATGACTGCCGGAATTTCCAGCATGGTATGATGACTACTGCTCATTTTGTACTAACATGTGTGGTCCCTTATAGGGATGGATAATATCAACACATGCACGTCCAGTACTTTAACAGGGACCTTATAGGTTACAACATTTCGGATAGGTGCATGGCATAAATCCTAAGGTTTTAAACACACGTGTATAAATGGAACAATTGATTTATCTAAGTAGGGGATGGACGGCGGGATACATAATACATACATCAAGGTGGGTCGTAACCCCACGATAAGGTCTGCACCGTCTTGGGTGAGGCCGAGGTCTCACCTAATCCGCTCTATACCCTGACGTGAATTCAGGTGATATTGTTGGGGATAGCACGAAAACAAGCTTGAGTTCAAATCAAATAAAAGGAAATCAAACGTATATTAGGCACACAGAGAATACACAAATTTTATGTGAAAAACCCTTAGGAAAAAAACCGTGGCAAAAAGTGATAAACAATCCACTATGAAAGCGAAATTAAAAGAGATGATGTACTAACAATGATGATAACCTCCTTCTAATCTTCAAAAACCCTAGATTTTCTTCTCTAAAACCCTTAGGAACGTCTTAACCCCACCCTAATTCTGATTACTCCTGATATATATATTATCACAACTGGAATAGGAAACAAAATGCGTACATATGCAGTTCTGCACGCACCGTCAATCTAAGTCTCGATCGATCGAACCCGCTTCGATCAATTGAGCAGGTATAGTTTGATCAACCGAACTATGCCAAATATGTCTAGAGAGTTAAAGTGTTTTTCCTGAATATTGTTGATCGATCGACTTGATGGTTCGATCGATCGAACATGGTCCAAGTCGTCCAATGAGCAATCTATCTAATTTCAAGGAGGTCCGATTGATCGAGCGTGGTTGTTGATTGATTGATGTCCCTTGTTTTAGTAAGATTGAAGACATCCATTCAACAATCTCCACCATGGATTCAATCTTCATGCTCCATTGCTTTACCATGTTATCACCATAGCTAATCGCCTTCAAAAATTTATAAAATTTATCTTCTGATACCTGTCTAAAATGGTTTTCATGTTTAAAGGAACTTTGCAAGCAAAGAATGGTGATTTAGATAGGACCCACTGTAATGTTTATATGAAATCCACCTCAACTAACAAGTGCATCACCCCATGTTAGGCCTAGGGATCAGAAATCGGTCCCATTCAATTCAGGTGGACCACACATTGGAAATAGTGTACAGAGCAACACTTAATCTCCAAACTATTTCCCTTGGCTTGGCTCACCTGAATCACATATAGGATTAATTTTTGGGCTCTATTCTTAATTTTGGTGTAGCATCTAATAGTTGGAGTGGATTTCATATAATCATCATAGCGGTGGCCTTGTAAAAATAAACGGCCGACATCTCCCTCCCAATTTCCTTAAAAAGTAATCTTGGCAACCATCAACCCTGATAGATCCACAGCAGCTGGGAGATGAAAATATCATGCTGGCTGTATGGCACCACACCCCCGACTCTTGAATTTTATTGGCATCGCACAATGATTGCTATACATTTTTTGCTGAACGGTGCAGTCCCCCAGATGGATAGACTGGATCACCATATGCATGTTGATTACCATAATAGAGACCTTGCAAGTTACAACATTTCATTTGGGATAGGTGTATGGCATAAATCTTATGGTTTTAAACACACGTGTATAAATGGACCAAATGGTCTGATTTTGTGAAAATGCCCAACAACGGAAAATGATGATAATGTGAAATGGAAAATATTGCCTATACTATTTTTCATCAAGTGAGAGAAAAAGTAGTCACGGGAGAAAAATAAAGAAAACATTTTTTTTTTCCAATTAGCTTGTTAGTACACACCACTGCTAGCCACCCCCACCAGGGAATTGATACCAAGACCTCAGTGTTGAAACGAGGTATCTTCACTCAGTTTACCACTTGAGCTATGGATCAGGGTACTGTTAATAAAGAAAGCACATGGATAGCACTCAGAAGCTGCCAATGCTGTCGCTTTCCAAACATCAATAGGGTGGGCCACTTCTTTGAAAATGCTGGATACTTTTGACTGCTCATGTTTCAGTAGAAAAGTAAGAGGGCACCTCAAATTGTGTTCACTCCATCAGATATATGGTCTGGATCACCACCACATGCATTTTGAACGGTCCATGTGATGCAGCACCCCATGAAATCTCCACGGCCCAACTTTTACTTTGATCCAAAACTTCGGTGGGCTATGGAAAGAGAAAATAGTTTCCTCCCTTGATTTGCATCTCTCTTTGCTATGGCCTGCAAGAGTTTTAAATCAGGGTGAAAATTGGTCCTTTTAGGTTTCATGGGATGCCGCATCACATGAACCGTTTGGATTAGACACCCATTACACGTGTGCAAAGGTGTGTTGTGATTCAAGGACCCCTTGGGGCCTATTTATGATTCAAGTAAGCCACACCAAGGAAATCAGTTTGAAGATTAAGCGTTGCTCTGTACAGTACTATTTCTAATGTATGGTCCTACAGTACTATTTCCAATGTATAGTCCACCTGAATCAAATGGGACCGATTTCTGAGCCCTGGGCCTAATATAGGGTGATGCAATTGTTACTTGAGGTGGATTTCACACAAACATCACGTTTGTCCTACCTGAACCACAATTTTTTGCTTTCTGCTTTCGAAGTTACTTTAAACATGAAAACCATTTTCGAAAGGTACCGGGAGGTAAATTTTATATTAAGTAGTTTTTTTTTTTTCCTTCCTTTAATTTAAATGACAAGAACGTAGATGTTTATGGTATTTTCGTTCATCCTTTGGTGTAAAGGACAGCAAGTCAAGTCAAAAAAGTGCCCTCCCTTGTAAGTGCCTGAAGAAAGTAACCAGCAGCTTCCTTTAGACCCTGTTTCAATTTGTGGAATTTTTTTATATATAGAAAGAATGGTGTTTCCAGATAAATGCCATTTCTAAAAAGCAAATGAAAAGTTATTTCTCTTTATTGTTTTTCAAGAAAATTTCTTGATTTTTATTTCATTGCCAAAATTATTGTTTGGAAGGAAAAGAAAAAGAAAAAGAATTTTTCATGAAGATTTTACTCAAAGGCATTAGATGACATATCTCATAGAACTTGTAATGTTGTTCTTCAATTATTGTGTTTTAGAAGGGCTAATTGCATTTACCTCTATGTTATATGACAATTTCAGATCTCCTTTCTGTTTTTAATTTTTGTTATTAATTTTTGTTAAAGTCCTTTTATATACATTGTTAAACCATTTTCTAATGGCTCCATTTTTTTTTTAAAGAAAGTGATTGTTTTACATTATATTAGAGCAAATCTTAACAAAGAAGATGTGCATCTAATTAACTTCAATTGTGATTGAGGGGTTAAAACACCGTATTCTTGTACTGAATTGGAGCACCCTACCTAAAATGTTTCAAATTGCAAGGTCCTTGTTCGGGTGTAGCTTGCGAGGCCCCTGTTCTGGTTTGATCCAGTTCTTAGTGGACCACACCGATCAGAAAAAAAAATAAAATTGTACAGCACTAGTAGGGCTCACCTTGATGAATATGTTGTATATCCACACTGTCTATCCGTTTTCTAGCTCATTTTATAAGGTGATCCCAAAAATTAAAGATATCAGACCTAAGGTGGATGACTATTGGAAACAGTGGTGAATGACCATTAAAAAAAATTTACGGGCCACAAAAAAATTGGATTAGGCTTATTTTTTTTATTTTCCCTTCATCCAGATCTGCTTGACCTTATCAACAGGTTGGATGGCAAATAAACATTACAGTGGACCTTAGGAAGGTTTTAAATCACCACTGCTTTCTTCGGTGTGGTCCATCTGAGATATGGATTTGTTTAATTTTTAGGACAACAGCCTAAAATATCTGGAAAAACTGATGGACGGCATGGATATACAGCACATAATCAAGGTGGGCCCCACAGTAAGGGTAACACACCTAATCCGATCCCAACCTTTTCTCTTTCATGATATAAATCTAAGACTAATCTGCCCTCTTGACGAGGCTCCCACAAAAAGCTATTCCTCCTTAGAAAAAGCCTATGCTTTAGGCTCTACACCCCCAATCGAAGGAACATTTCGAATGGATAGAATACTGCAACCTCTTTAGTTATTGGTGGTGACTCTCCAGCCTAACACATGGCATAGAAGCTTGGCAATCCAGACCAACTGATGGATGGAACATCACTAAAAAATGATACTAAGAAGATGATAGTAACCGTCCGATTTTTCCCTTAGAATTGGACAACAACCATTTTACCCTCAACCATTCATTTGATACCCATCAATTGGGTCAGTCAAGTTTTCTTGATCAGAGTGATTTTAAATATACGCTCCATCCACAATATGGCCCACAGTTTGAATGGTCTGGATCGCTGTACATAGTACAACATGAGAGGAGGATCACTCGCCACCGTTTTAAAATGGTGGTGAACAATCACAGGAATCTTTCCTTTATTTTGGATAGAAGACGGAGGTTAGGCAACGGTGCAGCTCCCCTCTTCTTCTTTCTTATCTATTTTCGTAATATTCTACTCAAAGATGTCTGAAATTGACACTTTTGTTTCATACGGAGGAATAAATAATAACCGTAACTAATTGCATGATTAGCTCACTTTTCATAGAAATTTCCCAAAAATTCCTCCATTTATAGTTATCACCAGCCCAGTGCATGGGCGATGAGCACGCCTATGATGAAATATATTTATTTATTATTACAAACCATACTATGGTTAGCTGGTCCACTCATCAGATGGGCTGCACCTCCATTAAGATTGCCTGGATCGATAATCCGGCTGGTCCATTAATCAGATGGGCCGTATGATTTGTCTTAGATCCATGGATGACCGTTGATTTCTGAGAGTTTCGATGGTGTGGCCCGCTTGATGAGGCAGATGTGACTATTGTGTGCTAGGTGATCTTTATGGTTGGGCCCACCTTTTGGATGGTTGGTGTCCTGTATTTATGAAACGTTGACAGGAGTTGCATTATAGCTTGGTTGTATGTGATCATTTGCATTAACATGCAACGCTGACAATGCTACTCCATTTTCCTGTTCCTGCAAAACTGTGACATAGCCCATAGGCAAGGGCCAAGAAGGACGCGGTTTTCCAACAAAAAGCTCCGTGGAACCTGTCGTGTGTGGGTGAGACATCCCCTCCGTCCATCATTCGTGCCAGCTCATGTTGCAGCGTGAGACTGAAAATCAGGTCTGTAGAAAATTCAAGTGGACTAAGGTAACACCAAATCCTCCACTAGTGGTTTGATCCACTCGTCACTTGATGTCTAAATTGCAAGAGTTAGAGGTGCACTGCCATCCGGCTAGCAATATTTTTTCTGGAAGTACTTCTGTAGCCCACCATGCACCACCTACCTAAGTTGAGGCCACCATGATATGTGTTATATCCACATCATTGTAAGGCATGAGCCAAAAGAATGAGTTAGCCATCCAAACCTCAAGTGAACCACACCATAAAAAGCAGTGGAGATAGTGACGCAGATTGTTGAAACCTTCCTAGGGTCCGCCGTGATGTTTATTTGCCTTCCAACTTATGCATAAGGTCAAACATACATGGATGAAGAGAAAACACTAACATCAGCTTGATCTTAAATTTGTGTGGCCCTAAAAAAATTTCAGTGGTTGGCTTTTAATCTCCACTGTTTTCTCTGTGATGCGGTCCACTTGAGGTTTGGATTCAGTTTTTGGGATCATGCACTGATATGATATCAAAAAATAGTATGGATATGAGCGGCTAATAGAACTTTGCCACCTCAACACACCACCAAGGTGTGTGCACACCATGAGGGAGCAGATTAGGTGTTAGCTGGGTAACATTGTATATCAACACCGTTCATCCCTTTCTACGGCCCATTTTAGGATGAGTTCCCAAAAATCAAGGAGATCCAAATTTAGGGTGGACCACACCACAAGAAACAATGGTGATTAACTATCCACCATTAAAAACCTAAAGTGTAAGAAAAAATCATCAAGGTGGGCTCCATGGCAAGAATAACACCCATCAACGCGTTACCACGGGAACACCTTGTACTCGCTCAACTGTAGTGGCCTCGCAGGGATTATTGCTGTCTGGATCGGGAGTGCATTAGGTGTAATGGGGAGAGGGTGTTGCCGACCTTATGGGGCCCGGCATGATCAATGTGTAGTGTATCCATGCTGTTCAGCTATTTTTCTATTTCGTTTTATGTCTTATCCACAGAGAAATTGACCACTGTAAATGCCACCTTTTACCTAGATTCTTTGCCAAACGCTCCCAAACTTACTTTCCTAGTCTAAACCTCTCACGTATGGACAAACTAATTGAGGACGAAAATACCCCTGCTTTTCAAAGAAATATCTTTGAAAAGCAGGGTATTTATCCCTAAAAAGCAGTAGTATTTTTGTCTTCAATTAATCGTCAGTACATGTGAGGTTTGTACCAGGAATGTAAGTTTGAGATGGCTCAGAAAAGACGCTGGTTAAAAGGTGGGGTTTACAGTGGTTAATTTCTCATCCACAAACTCAAGCGGATCCAATCTTAGCTGGACCACACTACTAAAAAATGTGGTGAATGACCATTAAAAACTTATTGTGGGCCATAAAAGTTTTGGATAAATATCATCGTTGTATTTTCCCTTCGTTTTGTTCGACCTTATCAACTGGTTGGATGGGAAACAACATTACAGTGGGCCCTAGTAAGTTTTTAATGGTGAGCATTAATAAACTTGTTTCTTGTGGTGTGGCCCACCTAAGATTTGTACTTGCTTAACTTTTGGGACAATATATTAACTATTCTTGAAAAATTGATGGACGGCATTGATATAAAACACATATCAACGTGGGCCCCAAGGTCAGCAGAACACCCAATAAGGTGTTCGGGCAACACCTGATCTGCTCTCGTCTGGATCATTCAAATTGATAGCAATTGGGGTCACTTTAAATTATTGTATGGTGAGGAATCTTAGTTAGGTGGATATATATATGGTACTATGAGGTCGATCTCATGGGAACTTCCCATGAGATCGAGCTGTGTGGGCCCCACCATGATGTGTGTCGAACATCAACACCATGCATTTGATGGGTCCCCTTTAGTTTATGTTATATCCCAAAAATATGACTTATACAGAATTCAGGTGAGCCATACCACCTAAAACCATGTGAGGATACGCCTAAAACATATAAAATCACTTGGTGGGTCCTATATAAGTTTTTGATGAGGCTGAAACTTGGTCTGACCCCTCATACAAGTGTGACACACATTATGGATGGGATGGATTTATGAACCACATCTCGGTGGGCCTGATAAATGATTATGAATGTTTAAATGGACGGATAACCCCTCTCAATTGTTATATGTGGTGTGGCCCACCCAAGTCATGTATTTGCTTGAGGTTTAAGCTCATGGCCCACCATGGAATGATGCTTCTAACTAATGGGGTAGATGTTCGACACACATCATGGTGAGGCCCACATAGCCATCGAGAATTCCAACTAAAAATCCAATTTGGTTGTTGGACATTCCCAACTCTTTTTCGATGTCATCGGCCAGGCCTTCGATGCCATCGAAGGCTGTTCAATGGCAGCTCGATGCCATCGAACATGACTTGAAATCTACTAGTTTGGGCTATCTTTTAAGTAGCAAATTCGTACCTCTTCTAGCTTTCTTTATCATGTTTTTCTTGATCTCCTAAGGTTAAGGGATGATCAAACTAATATTCCTATTAGGTCAAGATCATGTAGAGGTTATATGGTTATTTTGGTCAGAGGTTAGGATCACTAAGGCATCTTTTTTACTTGTATGTGCTCCTTGATGCTTCTGTTCTACTTGTGTCTTCGGTCTTCACTTTCCAAATGCTCAACTGACTACATGACACAATGGTGCACGTGATTGACAAACCAAGGTGCAAAAATGAGTGCACTAACAACCTCTGCACTTATAAAAGCATTCTCCTCCTTGAGACGATTTATTTCCTCTTCAAATCCATTGATACATTTCATATTCTCTCTCATTTGTTGCACTTCTTTTCCAAGGAACTCAAGTCTGTAGTCAAAAAAAATAAATTATGATGAATCTTGATTTCTTATTTTGAGTGCAAACCTTTCTGGCAAGTGTCTCAATTGAGGCAGTAAATTCAGCTTCAATTTTACTTACCGCACTCCCTTTCATTCCTACTTCCTCAACTTCTTCCTGTCTTTTTTCCCTTCTATCTCCCACTTCTGTTGCCTTCCTCTTCAACTTCTTCTTCTCAAACATCTTCAGTTCATTTTCCACTTCTACTTTGACTTCTCTTCTCTCTAGCTTCTTTTCTAGTAATATATCTTTTAAACATCTTCTCTGTCACTGCTTGCGCCTGAAGAGCCTTGTCCTTTTTGTAGGTTTTAACAACCTCAGCCTCTTCTTCTTCGACCGTTGGTTTAAGCTCCAACAAGCACCATCTATAGGAACAATACTGATTTATTATTTATAAACATAATGCATTATTAGAAGACAATAATAATTGAATCACTCTTACTGACGTAGTCATGAAGATGACTGAGATTGAAGGATACCGGCCTACTCTGTAAGGATTTAGGAATCCTTACAGGTAGTCTTCTTGCAGCCCACCCCTTATCACCAGTTAGCATATGCAATCGCTTGTATACCCATATCTGTTTAAAGCCTAGTATCATGCATTAAATATCGGTGAGGACGTATATTGAATTTTTAACATGTAATAAATCACAAGTCAAATACAATCACTAACCGGGGACAACAATAATTTACCTGTAAGGCATACGCATATCCGCAAATGTTGTATGAATGAGGGAACTCACCATTCTCGTGACCATCACCAATTCCAGTATTAACCCACTCCCTCAAATATTCGTACCCCATGCTGCCCCAGGTATAACTATTGAAATAATGTAAGTAATTGACCATGTCAATATACTTATCTACACAAATATTCTTTTGTAGAGATGCAACTACTAGATTCTCTAGACAAATTATGAGTGTCAGCTTCACCGCATCTAAATGTTATTTTTTTCGGTGAGTGATAGAAAAGATTCTCTGAAATCGTCCTTTGTTACACCACCTTCTTTCAGGTATCTCTCCCTAATTCCTTTTCTATTCTTCTCATTTGTGCTTTTATCCTCTCCATCCTCATTTGCCCTAATAGGTCCAAACCTAAGACCCATAATTAGGGTAAAGTCAAGCTCAGTAAATTTCAGTATGGTGCCATGAACGTTGAAGGTCAAGTCATTAATATGCCTCTGCATTAGGCAGTGTATGAGTTAAGTATGGGCCATCCACCCAGACACCGAAAAGTCAAGTAGATATTCAAAACAAGTGTTCTTAAACAACTCTTTTCTGGTAGGATTGTTGTCAAAATCTTCTAGCATGTAATCCTTTAAGAACTTGATAGAACATTTTGGAGAGACCGCAACCTTTTCGTAGTCTAAGTAGGTAGTCCTTGATTGGTTTCGACCTGCATTCCAATAAGGGTCGAGATTATTATCCAATTAGAGTAGAAGATGGTCATGCGATAGTGGAAGGGGTTGATAGTGGGACAAAAAGAGTCATGGTTATCATGAACAATGAGTTGTAGTTATTATGAACAATAGGATGTAATTGTTTACATGTACAATGGCTCGTGGTTGTCATACACAATGGGTCGTGGTTGACAGAAGATTGAGAAGGGTTGAGGTTGTCATCTACAATAGGTCGTGGTTTTTATTTAGAAGGGGTCGAGGTTGTCAACCACAACCCATTATGCATGACAACCACGACCATTTTCAAGACTTTGTAAACCATGACCCATTGTTCATAATAACAACGACCCATTGTGCATGACAACCACGACCATTTTCAAGACTCTGTAAACCATGACCCATTGTTCATAATAACCACGGCCCATTGTGCATGACAATCACGACCCATTGTGCATGACAACCTCAACCCTTTACAAGGTTGGCATCCACTGAGGGTAGAAGCAAATTGGGAGAGAGCTTAAGTGTCTCAAATCAGAAAATGATATGAAGTACAGAGAGGTAGAATTCATGAAATTCTACAAGAATCAAGGCATCACAAGGCACTTTTCAACTCTAAGAACCCCACAATAGAACGGGGTGGCAGAGAGGATGAATAGAACTTTTTTGGAGAGGGTGAGAAGTATGCAGTTGCATGCGGGCCTGCCAAATAGCTTCTGGGCTGAAGTGGTGAATATACTGCATAGTAAATCAGTCATCATCTACAACACTAGACTCCAAGATTACAGAGGAAGTCTGGACAGACAAGGATGTTAATTACTTAGGTATGAGGATCTTTCGATGTGTAGCATATATTTATGTGGAGTAGATGGAAGTCGAAGTTGGATCCAAAATTTAGGAAGTTCATCTTAATTTGTTGGGTATGAGAAAAGTGAAAAGGGTTACAAGCTTTGAGATCTAGTTTTATAGAAGGTGGATATTAGCAGAGATGTCATTCTCGATGAGGCATCAATGCTAAAGAGCAATAAAAACACTGCAGTAGAAAAGTCAGATAGACATGATGAGACCAAGAGATTCTTGGTGCAGGTGGAGCCATGGAGCTTCACCTTACGATGTTATTAGTCAGTTGACTACTATCAAACAACAGCAACAGGCTTCAATTGTCACACTATTAGAGGCTTTGCAACACAATATTCGTGTACCAGCCTCAAAGCCTAAGGAAATCAGGGAAGCCGATATGTTTGAAAGATTTCAGAGATGGAGGCCATCGACTTTTTCAGGAGCGCCAGATCCAGTCTTGGCAGAACACTAGTTGAATTGAATGGTCAAGATGATGAGACCACTGAGTTGTTTGGATGCCTAGAAGGTTGCTCTCACTACTTATACCTTGGAGGGTGAGGCAAATATTTGGTGGGAGAGTGTATTAAGAAGAGTTCCGACCGATTATCTATGGACATAGGCTGAGTTTCAAAGGAAATTCAATGAACACTAATTTTCCCAATGCTACCATAATGAGAAAATAGCTCAGTTCCTCAAATTAAAATAGGGAAATATGTCAGTATCTCAATATGAGGTGTGCCTTGATGAGTTCAAATGGTATCCGCCAAAGGTTGTTGAGGATGAGACATATAAACTACAAAAGTTAAAGGAAGGTCTTTGACCTGAAATTCATTCAAGATTGTGTGCACTTTGGATTTTGTTGACTTTGTGGATGTTGTAGACAAAGCCATGTGAATAGAAAAAACATTTGAGCGTTGAAAAGGCCAAGCTATATGTCCTTGGGGGGGGGGGTGAATAGGACTATGCCAAATTAAAAAAATCGTAGCGGAATTAAAGAATATAATAGCCAAATAAAGGAAATCAATTCACAATGCAGGAATAAAAAGCAGCCTCAATAATCAAGTATTGAGAGGTTGATACAAATGATGTTCTAAGGACAACCTTGCACCATAAAAACCAAGGGTTTATGGCAGGACAACCTTACTAGAATGACAAGTATCAAATTCTCAAACTGGAGAGGAAAATAAAAGGAAATAGCAAAAATTGAAAGTTTAAACTATTACAACGTTCCCACGATGCTTGAAATGTAAATATTACAACATTCACATCGACACATACATCCCACAAACTTGAATGATAAAAGATATAGAAATTAAACAAACATTCAAATCACAAGACACAAAGAATTATAGTGGTTCGCCTGTGTGTACACCAACTGTTAAACAACAGCCACACAGCTTGCTACTCCACTCTTAATATCCTCACACAGGGGATATTAGCGTTCACTATGAAAATAGGTTTTTCTCAGGTTCACCTAAAACCCTCACAATTGTGTCTTTCAAATGGGCTTACACAATTCAAAAACCCCACACTCTGAGTTTTCTGGCTCTCCTCAGATAACCAACACAATGAGATTTTCCTGACTTAATCTCAAAAGAAACCAAAAACATATAAAATTTACACAAATGTAAAACACATTGATTTCTCCTTTTGTAGCAGCCCGAAAGAACCAAATCGGAGTAGAAGTTCGAATATAGAAGTTCAATGTCCAATACTCACTTAAGAAATGGTTCTAGGTTCTAATTGATTTTAAATTAACTCAAGTTGGGCTAGCTCTATTTGATTTTGATTCCAAGAAGTAGAATATCACAATTCCTCTTTCAAATCAGATTGGAATGCAAAAAAAAAAAAAAAAAAATCAAATATAAAAAGCTAACAAAAGAGAATATTAAATATGCACAATGTAGCTTAAAAAGAACACAAACTTTCTCTCAGAGTGATGCCTTGATTTTACTTGAATTGGATTATCAAACTCTGAAATTCGTGCTCTATTTATAGTTGCAGAAATTGCATCTACGACTGGTCCTGTGGACACTATGACTGGTTGTAGGACCAACAACATTTTAAAATTTTGAGCGCGATCGGATAAAACCGTTCCACGATAGGTCGTGAATCTTTTACGACTGGTCGTGACTTTCCCACGACTGGTCGTGAGACACTAGAATTTGTTGCTGGAGTTTGAGTCGTAGCTACTGGACTGGTCTTGGACAAGTCATGCACTGTTCACACGACCGGTCGAGCAGTCTCCAGGACTGGTCGTAGCACAACCAAAAAATTCTAAAAATTTGCAACAACTTAGGACTGGTCTTTGAATTTCTTGGACTGGTCGAGCCAGTGCTAGGACTAGCCGAACAGAGTCCAGTACTAGTCTTATAACAGACCAAACACTTATAAAATGATTCAATTTGAATTATGTATACAAAATGACCTACCCTAAGGTCAATCTAAGGTCTTTCATACCTTGAATGTGAAGTATGGACATTAAGACTTCATTTCTTCAGATGATGATTGTCCTTTGAAGAATATGAAACTTGAGATCTTTATACTTGATGTGGCTTGAATATAAGATCTTCTAAAGCTTGGAGTTGAATTATACTTCATCTTGTACTTTACATTGAGTTGTACTTTAGTCTTGAACAAGATCTTGCCTTTTGATGTAGCTCTTGAAAGACTCTGAACTTTTAAGCTTACAGTAGTAAACAATGTACTTGACCTTGCATGTCTTGAAGTAGAGCTTCATTCTCAACCTGAAGCATTGTGATGCAGTGCCTTGAATATATACATATTCTCATACTACACAAGATACAGATAGTGTTTTTGGCACCACAAAATTTGACAAAACAAAGGAGCAATCAACCATAGCACTTACAATGACGCCCTTTGTCAAATTTATGACAAAACACACTTAACAATAATATGACCAATATGTACACAAGAATCATGCACCAGTTATAAAAGAAAACCAGTTGCAGCCTGGTTAAAGAATCATGCACCAGTTATCATCATAAACTAGGCAAAACACCTTCTTACTTACTCTCCCTGAGTAGCACACATATATTCTTTAAAAAAAAAATTATTATATTATGCTACCCCCACAATCCATATTCCATATATCTATAAGCAATCAATCAAAAACTTAAAATATTTCTCCCCCTTTTTGTCACAATATGACAAAGGAAGAAAATAAGAAACGGAAAAGGATAATAAACAAGAGAGTAATAAATGAGTTAACTAGCCATAAGCAAAGTCAAAGTTCACATATTATTTACCAGCTGAAACAAAAGTCAGTCAACCAAACTAAAATAAAAACAAAGTTCACATACCAACAAAAGTAGTATTAAAGTTATTACAGATCCTGAAAAAGTAATCAATTAATCAGATCCTGAAGAAGGAGCAGGTATGGTAGGATCAAGTTGATGAAGGCCCTTGTTTATATACCAACTATAACGCCATGTTTTCAGGACCCAAGTACACGACCCATTTCCCAAAAACCCGAGTGTTAACCTTAAAGGATAGTTAAAGTCGAATATATATTTTTCTTTTATCTTTTATCAGAGTAAGAAGATGAGCGTAGAGTAGACAAATCAACGTAAAGGAAATTTCATTATCATTCAAATATACAAGCAGCCCATAATGACTTATACAAACCAATGTCTCAATATTAACGATTACAAGATTTGCATACATAAGAAATAACAGAAAGCATATAAATGTAAGTCGCATGACCACGCAGCTCCTCTTAACAATACGGCCGTACATCCATGGCACCCGTGCACAGCTCCTCATCAAGTCTGAACATATACATTATCTGGGTCACCTGTTCTACCTGTACGGTTGTATATTTGATGGATGAGTGGCCAGCTCAGTGTGAATTCCCCTCAAGATTACACACCGCCGCATTAGGTAAGCATAGTTATAAAACAACAAGGCAATCAAAACAATACATGATGCAGTCTTTTTAAATGCATGGATGCGTGAATGCACATCGACCTGGGGATGCACATCCAGTCGGACTTGGGCTCGTCGCCCATGCAAATCATCGACCTGGGAAAATCATCCAGTCGGAACAGGGGTCGATAGTCGGTGGTCTGGGAGCTAGCGAAACGATACCCCAACAACTCTAGGGCACGTGCTACAGCATCCAGAATAGCCACCCGTCATCGCCAATATGCTATGAATGCATGATTAGCCAAACCATTATTAGTCCAGTTACAATCAGCCAATTTAAATAAGCTCAAGGTCACTACGGGGAGCGTATAGCCCAGCGTAGGCCGACGGCTCGGGCATAGTGTCCCATTACCACCATCCCCGGCCCATGAGACTACCACCTTAGGATGTTTAATGGAACACCATCGACTAGTGGTCAATCATATTACAACATATGGGGCTTACCATCGCATGGTTACACAGTATAAAACATCGAGCCCATATAGGAAAAATATCAAAACAAAACCACGCAGGGCGAGTATCAAAACGAGCCACATAGGGCGAATATCAAAATCATGCGATAAAAGACCATCCTTAAAAACCATTGGACACAACAACCTTGGATGGTAGGCCCACATCAATGATCCATCTAGACCACCACTCAATAACCACGAAGTCGAAGGTCCATTACGATCACAACTAGTCAAGTTACATCCCAAGTATGGGTGTACATTCATATGTGGGAATTTTCCACTAATGTACCAGTTTAAGTTCCATAAGCAATCCACAAAAAGGAATCCACAAGCATGAGCAATTATACAGGATAATCATAAAGCATGTAATACAGCAATTCAATTTCCGCCAGCTAACACATGTGATTATAAAGGGAGATATCAATTATGAATTTAAATAAAAACTATAGCTTAAGCTAATGAGAAGATGGAAAGCTCAAGAAGAAGAATCATCACCTTATATTTTGAACCGTCTACCCATGTTGCTAGAGAATGCATGTTTTCCTTAGAGTCAAATCCTATCATGAATTGTAAAGTTATACCGTTAGATTCAAGCTTTACATGCTATTCTAGGTCAAGGTCTTAACCTAGGGTTTGGATTACCTTAGTTTTAGAGTTTTAATGTAGAACTAGGTTTTCATCCTAGAATTTAGATCTACGATAGGTTTTTAGGATTTGGATTGTAGTTGGCGTATGATAATTTTAATAATTGAAGAGTAATTGTTAACATTAGTGTTATAATTAACGTTAGCCAATTTATTAATAATAATCATTATAATGCTAGTAATGGTATGATCTACTATTAATGATTGTACCAAAGAATGATAATTAAATTACTAATATGTAATAATGATAGTTTTGTTTGTAAGCACTACTATTAGCATGAATAATCTGCTAATGGTTAGTTGTGTTTAATAACCGTAATTATTATCGTAATACTAATGATAATAACAATAGCTATCAAGTATCAATAGTGGATTCAATCATGATAATATATACTATAATCCGCCGTTAAAGCATTCAAAATCATTTGTTGGGCCCACCAAGTTGGGGTTCACAAATCCAACCCATCCATTATGTGTGTCCCACTCGGTTAAGGGGTCAACCCAAGTTCCAGGTGCATCCAAATCTCAGATGGACCCCAGCAAGTGCTTTTATATGGTCTATCATGTCTTCACAAGATTGCAGATGGCGTGGGCCACCTAAGCTCTGTGTATGGCTGATTTTTGGGGGCACCCCATATATAAAGGGGACCCATCAAATGGACGGTGTTGATGTTCAACACACATCATGGTAGAGCCTGTGGTGGGGCCATGGCTCTAGCCAACACAGACAACGTGAATGTTTAGTATTTATTTATTTGTTTGTTTATTTGATGGTTTTTGATAGGTGGGGCCCACCTCAGGAGGATCTGCTCCATCGATAGGGTTTCAGGCTTAGGACAGGTCCAATGAGTCCAATATCGATATGTCTTGACGCACCGAAATATCACGGCGGACCCTAATGATTTACCACTATTAAATTAGTCTTTCTGCTGGTGTGGCCTACTAGAGAGTTGGGCTGGCTTCATTTTTTGGGTCAACACCTAAAATGAGGCGGGAAATGGGATGGACGGTGGAGACATAACATACATCTAGGTGGGGTCATACTTTAAGCAAAATCGATGAACAGTGTTGAATAACACATGCCACAGTCAGACCCACGTAACTTGGTAATGTCAATACAACAGTTATATAGCTGGTGTACACGTGCACCAGTAATCACTTCTTAGGTGGTCCTAGGTGGGGCTCACCACCCACATATACAGTACTATGTGTATATATATACCACCTTATATGTTTTTATTATATTATTTTTATATATGCATATTTGTAGGTACATATAAGTACCAACCGTCCAGCACTGGACGTCCATTGATGGACGGCCGGGATAAAATATGTAAGTCATGGTGTACCAGGGCTGGTAGGATGTACGGTCAGGGTACAAGCATCTTGGTGAGGCCCCCGCCCAGCCCACCTACATTTTGGTGAAGCCCACAGTCAGCCCACCTACATTTTGGTGAAGCCCGCGGTCAAAGCAGCCCGTCAGCTGCCAATGGTGAAGAACGGCCCCTATTGCAGGCTGTTTTGGGAGCCATTTCTGGCCCTGGTTTTCATCTTAAACATGGCTCATCTAGGGGCCTTTTTCCGACCCATTTCAGAGCTCAACCATTGGCCCAATGGTTGCCATTTTCTCGGCCAAAGAACGACCCGAACAGAGCTTATTTCCGGACTGTTTTCCGGGCTGTTTTTAGCCAAATTTTGGGGCGTGTTGCAGCTCAAACGGAGCTCGTTTGCATGCCATTTCTGGACTGTGTTTCAGCCTCAAGCTGGGACCAAATAGATGCCATGGTTCGGCCCTAAGTAGGGCCTGAAACTCAGGCCACATTCAACCTTAAAACAGCGCCTGAACGCAGGCTATTTCCCGTTTCAAAACAGAGTCTACCTGTGCAGTCCCTATTGATGGTTGTCATTCAGCTATGAACGCGTGTGGTTGAGGTGTGGTGGGGTCTTAGTTTAGGTTTTTATTCTGGAGTTCTAAAAAAAATGGAGTGAAAGGTTTGACCTCCCACGGTTGGGCCCGACCCGATCTTAGGCTGGCGTGTAAACGCCCACCGCTCCTACTCCTTTCTTTTATCTCTCTTTCCACAGGAGTGGTGTGGTTGCAGACTTACACTGACTCGGCTCGGCCAGTTCTCACGGACTGAGTGGGGACAGTGCGAGCCGAGCTCACCTAAAGCTCACTTTCCCTCTCTGCTTCCTCCCTCTCTCAGCTTTCTCTCCTCTTTTTCTTCCTTCCTTAGGTGTGGATCCTGAGGGCACCAACGTCCCCTTTTATAAGCAAGGAGATGGAGATTCAAAGGCTGGGATTGGTTCTTAACCTAGGGTTTGGATTACCTTAGTTTTAGGGTTTTAATGTAGAACTAGGTTTGTAAGTTCTCCCTGTTTGGCTATTCTTGGCTTGAGAGAGAGAGAGAGCTGTCGTCTGCACGTTGGAAATCCAACCGACACGACTCTCCCCATAACTTCAGCGGTCTGCTCGCCTTCCATGACAGAATGGACGGTCAGGGATAGATTCCCTTCGTTTGTTTTCGGGGGCCATAGAGATGTTTAGATGAGATTCACTCCGTTCACTAGGTTTATTTACTTATATAATGTTATGATCTCAAGAATAGGTTCGACTTAACTTGTAAGTAGGCCATACACCTAAACTTTTACTCCCAACGGTGGGTTTCTGACAATCTAATGGTTGGATCATCCTAAGATTGACCGTCCACGATTGGCAAGAGCCAAGGGGCCAAAATATGAAACATATCCAAGTACTAGGTGGGCCATACGTTGTAAAACGTTAAAACTAACGTGAAACCACATTGTTACTCAAAATAGGTGGGGTTCACCTGTGATGATCTTTTAGAGAATCCATGTCATTCACCACTTTTGTATCACTATGTTAGGACATGGGGTCAAATATGAGACGATTTGGTTAGTCGAGTAAGTCGTATGGTGTGTCCATAGCAACCAATACTCACATGCACATATTGCAAAATTTGAATGAATTGAGTTATTTTGTGTGAAGTTTACTACTTGTAGTTGTACGATCCGCTCTGTTCATTATGTTTAACATGCCCTGCTAGGATTTAGGTCCAAAAATGGGGCAGATCTGTTGATCGGATGGACCATACTATCCGATCAAGCATCAATGTGGCATGTGGTGGCATTCACTATTTACGAATTCACCATCCATTTCTCAACCGGCATTTGATGCTCGTTAGGTCAAAATGTGTTGTCCGAATGTCTTGAAATTTGGCGAACATGCATCATTTTTCGTGCTCTTTCCTGTGATCCAGTTTGGGTCCCGATCTCTCGAGGATGAATAAGATGTTCTTTTAATGGCTAATATACTTCAAAATTCTAAAATAATATTTGTACTCCTCTGATTGACAAGTTACCAGGTAGTTTGGACTTAAACCTGAAGATCTTCATAATGACCGATTCATCCTGATATTCGGATGGCCCATTTGGTGGATCCAAACCTGATGGATGGTCAGGTGACTTGTTAAAAATAAGAAAGTTTTATGGTTAGCACTCTAACCATGCATATGGGTGGATGTATGGTCAGTTTTGTGAATGGGTGATCACAAAGTGGGTTTTCGGAGTGATCAGGGGTATAGGTCAATGGCGTTTTCGTAATTATTGTTGATCTGTGAGTTTTGGAAAATCTAATGGCCCCACATGGTTATAGGTATGTTTTTAAGCAATTTCTTACAAAAGAACATATATCTAAATCATTATGGATAGGGAGTTTCTTCGTTATTCCGTTCAAGAGAAAGTTCTTACGTCAAATCACGTGACGAATGACCTTGTTTTGAAATTCAATGGTCAGATGGCTTGATCTATAAATGGAGATCATTCCCAATGGATAGATTCGTGTCGGGGAATGGATGCAAGGTCAGGATAGCTAGGTTGGTGTCGTACACATGTACGTATCAAGTTAAACTTCATGGTAACACCCGAGGACTTTCAATAAAGGCCCTTGTTTAAGCACCTAAGATACTTGCGCATATATTTAAATTGTAAATCATGGGCAATATTCATGTTCTCTACCTTCTCCTCAAGTGCACGAAGACGAACATTAAAATCGGATGGCTCATAGTTAGGATCATTAGTAGAGTCTGATTCAAGTTCATCAAAAATGTCATCCATATTTATATCATCAGGAGGAAGATCGCCACCTTCTTCTACATTCCCTGCTTCAGCACCACCACCACCCATATCCACTTGGCCAGGAGCCAATTCCAATTTCATCTTGTTAATATTAGAGTTGTTGAAAATAAGATGATGAATAGGAGCCTCTCCAATAGGCATATCAACTTGCATGTGAGTAGCTAACACAGTCATAAAATAGGCAAATGGAATATCACTGTGTCCTAGATGGAGACGAAACTGAATGATGGAATGACATATTAAAGAAGGCAGACAAACCTTAGTAGCAGAGATGATGGCATGAAAAATACGAACCATAAAGGAAGTCAGTTCTGTTTTATTACCAGAACACGAATACAGATTTGAAATAAAGATTCTGTGAAGAACCCTGTATCTGGGTAACAAGTACTTTGAAGGGAGCGCATTCCCCTTATGAGTCCATTGCACATCCATATTGCATAGTGCTCTAGTGACCATGCGTTTTTCTGATTCTGAGGGTTTCTCAACTAGAGTATGAATAGGAATACCCTCATCATCAACAGGTATGTCCATTAAGCCCAAAATCAAATGTCAATCAACATCAAAAGGGTCATCTCTAATAGCAATTTTAAAAGTTAAATTCTCAGTCAAAAATTCAGAAATACACGCAAACATAGCCTATGCAATAGACTGGTAAGCACGCCCACCCCAATGTAGGATGTTAGCCCAGCCTACAGCTTGGAGAAGTGGAAGGAGACTAAAATGAGCAATATGGTCAAGATCAACAAGTCGTTCAACAATGACATTGCACAATCGCAAATCTCGCACATGTGAGGGATCATCTTCGGGTGACCGAAGATGGCGCCGTGTGATAGGAGTAAATCTAGAGGAAGATGGACCACGGGAAGTTTTCTTTTTCCCTCTACATCTATTTGTAATTAAGAGTACAAATAATCAACAGATCACAAAGGATGTAGAGTGGGGTTTACCTAGAACAGATTTTTCAAAAGAAAATCTCAAAACCTCAATGAAATACAAAAGAGATTACTCCAAGAGTGAAAATGAAGTAATATTGACTAGAATCTACAAGAAAAATGCAAATGATGCACTAACCTTGAAGATTTAAGAAGGTGGGTACGACCGGTAGGGCGTCAGCTTGTTGGAGAGAAAAGTTGAAATGAAGGAGTTTTCTCCAAATTTTAAAAGGTCCAGCACACTACATGGCTTCATCAAATAACTTTATTAAATGAGATCTCTTTAATGTCTGTGAAAATAAAACGTGCTCAACTCCCACTAACTGAAAACATCTGTGGAATCAATAACTCCCATGAATATAACATGCTCTTGAAATGGCGTGATAGGGAGCCCTTTAGTGAGCAAATCTGCAATCATTTGCTTAGTGCCGATGAACTCCACAGACACTAGACGATTCTGAACTCTTTCCTTTACAACAAGGTACTTGATGTCGATATGCCTCGACCTTGATAAGTGCTTGTTGTTACTAGATAAGAAAATCACAACTGAATTATCGCAAAATATTCTTAATGGTTTCGGGATATGCTCCAGTACTCGCAAACCAGAGAAGAAATGTTGTAACCACAATGTCTAATTAGATGCCTCATGACAAGTAATTAATTCAACTTCCATGGTGAATGAGGTTGTAGTTGACTATTTTACGCTTTTCCAAGATACAGCCCCACAACCATCATGAAGATGAAGCTTGAGGTGGACTTCTTAGTATCAACACAGCCAGCATAATTTGTGTCTGAGTATCTAACCAACTCCAAATGGTTATATCTCATGTAGGTGAGTCTGAAGTCCTTTGTTCTTTGTAGGTAGTGTAACATTATCTTTGCAGCTATCCAATGTTGCATTCCTATATTGGACAGGAGTCTACCCAACATTCCAACAACAACATCAATGTCTAATCGCGTAAAGACTTGAACATACACGATGTTTCATACTACTGATGCGTACGGAAGTTCCTTCATTCGATTCTTTTCTAAATCATTCTTGGGATACTGGAATTGGCCGAATTTATCACCCTTTACAATGGGTGACTATCCAGGAGTACAATTTTACATGCCATACCTATCGAGTATCCTAATAATGTAGGCCCTCTGTGACAAGCTGAGTAGTCCACGAGATCTGTCATGACAAATCTCAATGTCAATGACATAAGAGGTGTCACCAAGGTCCTTCATTTCAAATATTTGAGATAAGAATTTCTTGGTGTCGCTCAATATCCTGATGTCATTGCTCTCTAACAGAATGTCATCAACATACAAAATCATCATAATGAACTAACTCTTACTGATTTTAATGTGGATATATTCATCTGCAGTGTTTTCTACAAAACCATATGAGGAAATTACTTCATGAAATTTTAGGTACCACTGTCGTGATGCCTATTTCAACCCATAGATGAATTTCTTTAGTTTACAAATCAAATGTTCCGAGCCATGGGCTACAAAACCTTCGGGTTGTAATATATATACATTCTCATTCAGATCCCCATTGAGAAATGGTGTCTTTACATCCATCTAATGTAACTCTAAATCTATATGAGCTACAAGGGCTATTATGATCTTGAATGAGTCTTTCTTAGAAACTAGTGAGAAAGTCTCCTTAAAGTCAATGCTCTCACGGTGGTTAAAACCCTTGGAAACAAGTCTAGCTTTATATCTTTCAACATTACCCTTGGACTCCTGCTTGGTTTTAAATATCCATTTACAACCAATCAGCCTTATTCCAGAGGGTAACTCAACAAGATCTCATACTTTATTTTTCCTCATGAATTTCAACTCGTCTTTCATGGCATCAAACCAACAAAAAAGATCAACATTTTGTTTGACTTGTACAAAGGATTTAGGATCCTTTTTCATCCTAATGTGAAACTCGTGCTCCTCTAAGTATATAATGTAATCGTCTCGATTTATAGGTCTTCTCGGATCTTTTTAATGGTTTAGCTTGTTGGGTATGATTTTGATTTTCCTCATCAGTGGGCTGTACGTGAGGTTCAACATAGTGTTCTGCAGTGACTGCAGGGTTGATTGCAGCATTTATATCCACGTGATCTTGACTGACTATGATAAGAGTCACAGTCCTTTCTTCCTCAAATACAAACTTTCTAATGTTCATGCTCCCACTGTTGCCAGTGTCCTCAATAAATCTAGCATTCTTAGTCTCAACAATCCTGATAGATTAGGAAAGACAGTAGAATCGATAGCCTTTTGACCTTTCTGGATATCCAATAAAGAAACAACTTATGGTTCTAGGATCAAGCTTCCTTTCATGCGGGCTATAAAATTTGGCCTTGGCAGGACATCCCTAAACATGTAGATATCGGAGACTTGGTTTTCTCCTATTTCACAACTTAAAAGGGGTTTTACTTAAAGCCTTGCTGGGAACCTTGTTAAGGATATGAACTGCAGTTTTGATCACATCACCTCATAGAGATTCTGGCAATGTTGAATTGCTAACCATGCTTTGTACCATATCTATAAGGTTGGGATTGTTCCTTTCAGCCACACCATTCTGCTCTGGAGTACCAAGCATAGTGTACTGGGCAACAATGTCATAATCTTGTAGGTATCTAGCAAATGACTCTGGATTATGACCAAATTCGTCATATCTACCATAGTATTCGCCACCACGGTCAGATCTGACAACTTTAATTCTTTTATCAAGTTGATTTTCAACTTCGGTCTTATAGATTTTAAAAGCGTCTAGGGCATTTGACTTTTCATTGATAAGATAGAGGTGCCTGAAACGAGAATAGTCATTTATGAAGGCAATAAAATGTTTGTGTCCACTCCAGGATGCCGTAGGGAATAGTCCACAAATGTCCGTATGTATCACTTCTAAGAGTCCTACACTCCTTGTTGCACATTTCTTTATATTTCTAGTCTATTTTCCTTTTATGCAATTAATGCACACTTTATAATCAGATAAGTCTTGAAAATGAAGAATTCCTTCTTGTACAAGCCAGTCCAATCTCTTACGAGATATATGACACAGTCACCTATGCCACAACATGGAAGAATTCTCATAGTCTAGTCTACGTTTAGATCCTGTTTTATTTCCATACGAGCCATTAACATTTTGGACATGTGAGACAATCAAGTCTAGGTGGTATAGGTTGTTCACCATAGAGTCGATGCCAATTTTAATCGAATTAAGGTAAATACAGAATCCTTTATTCTCAAATTGGAATGAATATCTCAATTTATCCAAACGAGAAATAGAGACTAGATTCCGCCTTATAGAAGGCACACAAAATGTATCTACTAAATCCAATAAACAAACAGACTCTAACCTAAGTCTATAGACTTTAATTGCCTTTACGTTGACTTTAACACCATTGCCTACGTATACTGAGTGTTCTGCATCAGTTGGTGGCTTGGTCTGTAGCAGGTCCTATATAGAAGTACATATGTGAATAGTGGTTCCCGAATCTATCCACCAAGAATTCACCGACGCATCAGTTACATTATATTTAAAACAGACTAGAAAAAAATTATTACCCTTCTTTACGAGTCATTGCTTATACTATACACAATCATTCTTTTAATGGCCCGGCTTCTTGCAAAAGAAATAATTATTACCTTTAGCCCGCTTGCAGTTTGATTCATTCCCAAATCAGTTTTCAACTAGAGAACCTGGAGGACCATGAGGTCCTGAGGATCCCTTGTTAGAACCATGTTTCCTTTTTTTTCTGTTTTCATTATGTCCAGGTACATGTCTTGAGGTTACAAGATCAATATTCTGACTATTTTCAAAGGATTTTGACAGTTTACAATTTTTCTAAAGTAATCTCCAAATGTAAGCATCCCAGGACTGTCTTTATGGCCTTTATCCGTTGAACACAATCAGACTCGTTTAGGATGGGAACTCGATGCATTTGAGTTGGAATTTTTACTGGTTGCAAAATATACTCACATTAACAAATTGTTTACATAAAATAATTCATAAATAAAACCAAATATCAGTCAAACTTAACAATTCAATTGATTGGGCCTTTCAACTGAACTATCTAGGATGAAGATGGGCTCAAACATTCGATCCTGACCAGAATCAGTTACATCATCATCACTCCTTCTGTGGGAGGTAGTGATAATATACAAGTGACTCTCCTAAACATGAAGATAAGTGATGTCAATTATGTAAATCTGAGACACTCAACACCTGTGAGTAGGTTGAGTCTTTTAGCTTTACACACATAAGCACCATTTACTCCACTCCATTCATGCTCCTACCAAAAGGTGATCATTTGTGTTTTCATCATCATTCGCATGAAACGTGAGCATAACTGAATGCAATCCTTTAACTTAATTCTCAATATCACAAGTCTTGATTCGTAAAAATTTTCACCGATTGAGGTTACGGTGGTGGCTAACACAACTGGATTCAATCTCACAAAATTTGACTTAGAATTGCAATTTTAATCCTATCCTCAATGGATTAACTATTTAAATCAGTTTGAATTGGCCCACAAGATGGTTAATATTGATCTTTGGGAAAATGAGGAGTCTTAAAGAGAAACAAACGGATAGGTTTCACCTCCCTCATTCCAACGATCTATATGAACTCCTAAAGGATGGGTAATGGGCCCATAATTAAGTCAAATCAAGACTTTGTATGATATAGTCATCATCAAAGAGCATTACAAGTGTAGCCTTTAACATTCACATGATAGACAATTGGCATGGAACAATTCAGATGGATGGTTAGATCTTTACATTAGTGTCTATAATATGGATAGATCAGATCCAATTCATAATCTCTACATGATGAAAGGTCCATATTCTTTATTGTTTGTCAAGTGAATGATTTAGATTATACGCTCATTTTAAACTAAACAGACGGCTCAGATCTAAGCAACGGATCCCAAAATAGGCCTCAAAGGGAAAATCCAAACATTAAATGAGCAATCAACATTCCTTGAGTTGGGCTGAATTAAAATAGTATGGACCTAGAATAAGAGCTTTATATGGTCAATCACCAGGCCTTAATTGGGCCCAAAAATAACTAGAGTGTGCCCATGAATGTGAACTAAAATTGGATAGCCCATAAAAATTAGGCCCAATCAAGGACCCATGTGATAAGGCGATCAGCCCTAAGACCTGACTCTGAATAGGCACAAGCCCAAGGACCAGGCCCATTCCATTATGCCTGAAATGGCCTAGAGACAAACGGCCCACTCACAAGCTCTAAATGGGCTCTGACCCATTTGGTAGGTCCCATAGACAGGGCCCGTACAAAGATCTGAAGTGAAAGCAGGCCCACTGGACAACCCACTCAAGATCTACATGCCCGAATAGACCCAAATCAGATCCACACCCGAAACGGATCTGCAGACCCGAATAGGTCCTAATCGGATCCTAAACGGATCCTCGAACCCGATTAAATATAAAGGGAATTTGGGCGTAGGTCCGAACAAAAGATCAAACGAAAGCCCTAAGGGGATTTTGTTGCGCTGCTCGATCTAATGGGCAAGCTCCACTCGCTGTAGGAAGAAGAACAACTCTCGCTACTCGATCTAATGGGCTAGCTCCACTCGCTGCAAGAAGAAGAACTTCCGTAGGAGCAAAAGAGAGAATCCATAAGTTGAGGTGTTAAGCGATCCCCTGAAAAGGGCGAGCTCTTAGTCCTAGAGGGGGGTGAATAGGACTATGCCAAATAAAAATTAATTGCAGAATATAAATGAAGAGAGTTGAATCAAATAACAATCTCAATTGCAATAGTATTGAGAAGTTGATTTAAACGTTGTTCAAAGGACAACCTTACACCAAAAACCAAAGTTTATGGTAGGACAACCTGATTTCTTGAACTCGGTAAGGATCAAAAACCTAAACTAAAACAAGAAGCAATAAAAAGAAATCTAGCTATTACAACATTCACCACATGTACATGAAATAGATACAAGCATTCACCACACATACATCACATATATCATCAACCACTGAACTCCAAAAATTATAGTGCTTCGGTGTGTACACCAACTGTTCTCAAACGGCCACACCTACTCCACTCCCAATAATCACAACCCACGTGATATTGGCTTTCACTATGAAAGAAGGTTTTCCAAAGTTCACCTTAAAACCTGTACAATTGCGTTTTCAATGGGCTACCACAATTAAAAACCCTGCGCTAAGATTTTCTAGCTATCTTAATCAAAACTACAATAGAGATTTTCTGGCAATCTCAAAAACTAAAAGCAATTTAAATAAAATATTTATCTGAAGATTCCGCTCGATGTAGCCCAGTAGAACCGCTTCTTTTGAAGATGAAGATGTCCAATGTTCAATCACACATATAGAAGGGTTCTAGGTCTGATTGAATTTTAAATTAATCCAACCTTGGGTTACTTTGATTTAATTCTTTGGATCTCAAAAGGGGTAGAGAAGAACACCCTTTTATAAAATCATTTGAAGCAAAGAGAGATCAAGAAACTCAAATCAAAAAGCTATAAAATAAATCTTAATTTACCGGACAATAGCTTGACAATCACGGGGACCTTTCTCTCAAAGTAGAGGCCTGATTTAGCTTTTAATGAATGATTAAAGCTGAGAAAAGTCCTCTATTTATAGGCTGAAAAATAGTTCCTTCGAATGGTCTAAGGTCAGCTTCGACTGGTCTAAGGAGCAACCAAATTTCAAAAATTATGGTGCGATCGGATAAAACCGACTCTCGACTAGTCAAGTGGTCTGTTCGACTGGTCGAGTGACCTACTCGACTGGTCAAGTGGGGCCCAATTTGCTTGCTAGAGTTCAAGTTAAGCCCTGCTTGACTAGTCGAGCCAGTGTCTATGACTGGTCAAGAAGAGTGCTCGACTAGTCGTGACCCTACCAGAAAAATCTGAAATTTTGCAACAAATCCTGGACTGGTCAAGCCAGAGCCTGGACTGGTCGAACATAGACTAGGACTAGTCGAAATAAAGCCTATAATGAGTACAATAACTCATACTAAATAAGCAATATGAATGACCTAAACCTAAGGTCTTTCTAGGGTCATTTATACCTGAAATATTGAACATTGAACTTGTAACTTCAGTTGCTTTGGTTGATCTTCTACTTGATATACTTGAAGCTTGATCATATACGCATAAAGCTTTAACTTGATCTTGACCATGTAGTGCACTTGGACATGAACTAGCACTTAAACTTGAAGTAGCACTTGAACTTGGTCTTGTACTTGAACTTGAACATGCACTTTAACTTGATCTTAAAATTGAACTTGCACTTGAAGTTGAAGTAGCACTTGAAGTTGAACAAGGTAGAACAATCTTCATGACTTGAGCTTATGAGTGTGAACTTTTCATCATTCTTCACTTGAAGGTGAACTTTCCATCTTTGAACAAGTCGATCATACTAAAGTGGTTTGTCACTACAAAATTTGACAACACAGGGTGCTTGATATACAACATAGCACTTACATCCCCTCACCATACTTCGGTAATAGGCAGTTGAAATCAATGGCAGCTGCACCTCAGGTGTTGCTCTCAAGCATGGCTTCCTCCATGAAGCAAATAGGTAAGGGCGTGAAAAAAAAAACCCAACATTAAATGTTGGATCTTTAGGAATACAAATTAATAACATGAATTTTTGTATTGTAATTCTTGATTTCCCAAATTGAAATCCCAAATATCTTGATTTAGGGATCGAAAGCCCTAATTTCTGAATTGGGAACTCCAAATTTTTAACTACTGATATGAAATATAAATTCCCTAATTGCTGTATTTCGGGAATTAAAATCCCCAATTTCTGGTAAAATGAAATCCCCAATGGATTGATAATAGAATCAAATCCCTGATTTCTAGATTTGGTATTCAAATCCTTAATGTCAGAAATTGGATTCCAATATGACATCCCCAATCTTATTACTGGATTTGAGGTTTTAATATGTAGTCCTAATTTTGGGATTCAAGATTCGAATACCTTGATTTATGTCGATTTGGGGTTCGAATTCGAAATCCCAATCTCTGGAATTATTATATTGGATCATCCATTCCAGATGCACAGTGGCTATAATACCAACTATTAGTTTTCTTAATGCGGAATAGCAAGGACCGAGCTGTGCATCGGACATGGAGATTAAGAATATTGAATACATGGCATACCTGATTGAGACATCATTGTTGTAGATAGGATCGCTGGATTCTTCCTCTCCTTACACCCTTTAGAGAAGCTATGATGGGGCTATAACTTTTGTTGGTGGTGTTGGATTGGGGACCCAACCCTGTTTTATAATGAAGAGGGCGGAGGAGTTTGAAACCCATCTAAACTCCTCTCCCTATGGCTCCACACGAATTTGACAATCCTAGCTCCTCTAAAAAACTGTGTGCATCACAGTTGTAGCACTCCACCCCTTACACAAATTTCTATATGTATCACAACTTAGTGGGGCCCACTAGTATACCCGATCACATTATTCAACACTTAGGACAATCCAGACCGTTGATCAATAAGGCCCACCTTATAGAATTCTTATAGCCGAGTGAGAAAATATCGCAAACCATTGTTGTTTGTTGATCCTTGTCGAAAAAGGTGGGTCCCACAGTATTCTTTAACCAAATCCTAGCCATCCAGATGCATTAGATCATAAGACTAACCATTCATCGGTAATCTGCCAGTAACAGTGGGGTTATCTTCTCCATTTAGCTGGAAGAACTCATCTTCTTGGAAAGGCCCCATTTTGCTAATTGACGACGTTCAAATGAGGGGTGACCAGAAATCCATCCATGCAAGCTTATCATGTTCATACATACAGGTTCCATCAATTATTGAAGCGTGGAGGCTTGCCTTTAATCGGATTAACTCCTAACTCTATAACTAATCTAGGATTAGTTGCCAACCATTCTGGACATCTAAGAGGCTATAAATAGATCTCCTTCCTTTTAGAATATTATCCCTTACCAATAGAAAGTTCGAGAGAGGGAGAGTGAGTCACTCCTCGCCACACCAGGTGACTCAAACCAAGCCTCACGTTAAGCCAAGTCATAGTCCAAGTCCTGGCTCTGTTTATTTAATGATAGGGTGCTGAGAAACAAGGAGAAGAGAGCCACTACCTCCACCTATCATCCCCATGCTTGCCAAGCTGTGCGGCGAGTCACGCACTCAGACTCTTTAAGTCTGTTTGCACTAGAGGATTTTTTGTCCAGATTGTTGTTGGACACTCCAGTTGTGGGTGAGATAGAAGAAGGAGAAGAAATAGGGAATGGTCGTGGGTTGTTCTTCCAGCCCTTATCATCGAGTCAAGCACGCCAGGTGCCGTGTCTAAAAGCTCAATGAAGTGGTGCGGGAGTCGGCTACACATGCCACATCAGTGTTGCATTGAGTCAGCTCAATTTAGGTTAAGTCACACTGAGTTAATTTCAGCTTGGTTGCTAGAAGCAGAAGAGAAGAAGAAAGGAAGGAAAGGAAAGCAAAAAAGCAAAAAAGAAATCGAGAGATACCAAGTTAGGACTTGGTGTAATTTCTGAGTCGAACCTGATTGGGTCCAGTAACCCTGCTAGACCTGAATTTTGAGAGGAAAGAAAGAAAAAGGAAGAGAAAAGAGGAAAATGAAAGAGGAAGAAGAAGACAGACTTAGTGGTTTAGCGAGTTGACTTGCTGAGTCATCACACCTCATGTATTGAATCAGGCTCCAGCAGGACCGAGTTTGATCTGTTGGACTTGTGTGGTGTTCAGCAAGCATTGAGATCGGGTTGGTTAGATCATAACCTTGTCAAGCCTATGAGAACCGATTCTCAATTAAGTCTGGGCCGAGTTGGAACTCGAGTCAAGATTAACTCAGTTGGTTAAGATACATTGATCTTCTAATGATTATTACTCAATCTAAGATTAAATTATGTAATTATATTGTGAGTTGTGAAATTAACATTTCCACACCTAGATCAATTCCCTTTCGAATCGAAATAAGTCGACTCACTAGTTGCATTCTATTAGTATTGATTAAAAATTAATATATGTTATTGATTTTCTTGTAGTTATTGAATGTAGAAAATCGTTGAAGACTACTTTAGATCCATCTTGTCAAGTCCAAGTCAGGTTGGTGTAGATACTGAGTTGGATTTATGCATATTAGGGTGATTCGAGTTGATTTTGTCTTGTATTAATCGAGGTGAGGTTTCCTCCTTTGAGCTTTCCACCTAAGTTAGTTAATCTTGTTATAAATGATTATATAATTCCTTGTATATAGAACCTCTTAAGTTACTTGATTAATCTACTTGTCTCACTACATGAACATACTAATCTATTACGCAATTGACTCTTGTATTGGATAATTGACATGCCTCTTTAATTCTAATAAGAATGAATGATATGATTGCTACATGTTATCTCAAGTTGAAAATTTATTAATTAATTAGATATTTGCCACTTGTGAGTACTTGATGATATTTTGGAGGTCCTTGAATTAGTGACCATTTTTGTCTGGTAGATTAAATAAAATTTGTTGTGGACTTACCATCTTGCAGATTATTTGTGCCTATGTGGCTTTTGGGGATGACCCATTTTTATCGCATTTTTTGATGAACTATTTGCCCTATGTGGATTTGATTAAATATTTGCCATATGCGGCTTTGATGGAATATTTGCCCTTTTATGGCTTTGATTGTTTATTTTGTATAAACTTGCTGATTTTCGGGTCATTTTGCAGATTTTCTTATTATTTCTAAGTGACGTCGAAGTTCACATGTTGATTTTTTTATTCATCTTACGGAGTTCAATTGTATTGTGATTTCTAGGTGAAGCTGAAGTTCATTTGTTGATTTTTTAGTCACATCGCAGAGTTCCATATGATTTTTGGGTAAAGCTGAAGTTCATTTATTAATTTTCTATTTACCCTGCGTAAATTCATATGATTTCCTGGTGAAGCGAAAGTTCACTTGTTGATTTTCTAATCACCTTACAAAGTTCATATACAATATGATTTCTAGGTGAAGTAGAAGGTCACATATTAGTTATCTAATTATCTTGATTTTTTTCACTCATATTGCGGTTTCTACCACATTTTCTTAATAGTAAAATTTTGTTGGTTGGATATATTCTTGTGCATATGATAATGAATTAGAATTTCATTGTTAAATATATATCTTTATATGTCTTGCGAACTATACTTGATTATAAATGTTGAGTGTGAAATCTTAAAGGATATTTCTCACTATGATAGTCATTAACGATATCAAAGCATATCAATTGATACAGGTGTAGAGCAAGCCAACGTTGTTCACCTGATTGCGAGAAAGGAGAGGGTAGTTGGGGAGCTAAGTAAGGTCCCAGTGGAGCATATCAAGCTTTATTATTAGTTAATAGATTTCTATTTCAGATTAGTATACTTTTGGCATTTGGATTGTATAAGTCCTATATGAGCACTACATTTGAATTTTTATTATGAATGGAAAACTTTTACTCAATGCACGTTTTACTTAGCTAGTAATTGCTGCGAACTCTGAATATTGACAAGATAGTTTAAATTTAAACTTTAACTTTTAATATTAACACTCGGGATTTTAGAAAATGAGTAGATACTTGGGTTACAAAAACTGGGGTGTTACACCGAAGCACGGTCGAGCATCCAGAAATGGAAGGCAACCGAGAGATACAAAACTTGAACGATAAAAGAGGAATAATCATAAAAGGCGACAAAAGTGGAATAGTCACAAAAGGGGGAACGTAACAAGAAAAGGAACTAGATAAGAAAAAGATCCATAAAGGCTTTTTTATTACTGTTACCGTTGCAATAATGAAAGAAATATCTGGAAGAACAAAATGCAATAGAACTCTATAAATAGTAGAGGAATGCAACAAAGAAAATTCTCAAAACACAATCCCAACAATAAAAAGCAACCAATTAAGTCTATCAGTTTACTTTATCTCAGCTTATCCTAAGAATAGCAATAATCAAGTACCAGTAATTTTAGCTATAATCTTTAGTTGTAATCCAAATCTATGCTCATACATTGGATTTACTCTCTATCCAATATCACACAGTTCTTTCAAGAGCTGCATTTTTACAGTTGCTTCTAGTGACTGAGTGTGATTTTTTCCTTTTGTTTGATTGCACTAGTATTATAAGAGTCCTTTCTTATGGAAGGAATAAAGCAACCCAACTTTGAATGAAGAACCCCGCACTTTGATTATCGCCTGATTGTTATAAAATTCTGCAAGTGGCTGAGTAAGCGACTGATCTTCTTAGAATCTAGTTATATACCTTCATATTTGACATATCTTCTTGTTTTAATGCTTAGGGTCGAAGTTCATCAATTTGGATTGAGTCACTTTATCAATTGTGGCACGCTCATGCACACTACATGTAACAGAAAACTAACCGAAGTTGTAGCATTTTTTGCTTGCCTGATGGGACTTCAAACTACTTAGTTGCCATAAAATTCATTATGTACTGACTGTGCAACCATTTTGGCAAGCGGCCAATATTTTTGGCATACCCAATGAGACTATAAATGAGCTAGTATGAATATTTATAGTAGTACAATATAAGCCAGTATGAAAGTTAGGTGAAAGGAAGATGTTGAACAGATCCTATTGAGATTATGTTGGTTGGAATGCTCAATAGGCAACAAGGAATTTAGCATATCGTCAAATATTCACTTATTTTGGCTAAAAATTTAGACAGATGGATGACCAGTAATGCTGAAAACATGAATAGGATGATGACTCTCTTTGGCAAAAGAACACTTATGGTGCCTCAACAACAGGCCAATACTAGTTCTGTCGGAAATCTAGCACCAGCACCACCGGTACAACCTGTGACGCCAACACCACAGTCAACACTACAGGTACCTCTTCTGCAAAGAAATACATCTCCTCCACAATGAAATATGCCCCTTCCGATACAAGAAGTGCGGTATCTTCAACCACCTGTTGAATTTAGGTGACTGAAACAGGAGGTCAAGAATGTTGTTCTGAAGAAGGAAACCGATGTATACCTGGGGGAAGCCCCTACTTGGGAATCCACTATATCATGGAAGACAAAACAAGGTAGGCCCTGAACCACCTTCAATGGCCGAATCTCATCGTTTGAATCTTAACCAAATTATTCAAATGATATAGCAAGTAGCAGGCCAAATTCTCAGCCGTATTACTACCTCGGTAAACCATACGCCATATTCGGAATAGATTGACCGATAGTCTCCATTGTCACGGTTGATTTTACCATTTTTTCGGTTAAGATGACTGAGTTCAACTAAGACAGCCGAATTTGATGTCTCTTGATTAAGATGGCCGAGTTCAACCAAGACGGTCGAATTTGCAGTTTATCGATCAAGATAACCGACTTTGACCAAGATGATTGAATTTTCCGTTTCTCAATCAAAACAACCGAGTTCGACCAGAACAACTGAATTTGACTTTTTTCAATCAAGATAGCCGAATTTAATGTTTTTTTTTTACCAAAACAGCCGAATTCGACCGTGATGGTCAAATTTGTTGTTTTTCTAACAAGATGGCCAACTTTGATATTTTCCGATCAAAATGGCTAAGTTCGACCAAGATGGTCGAAATTGATATTTTTACATGGCCAAATAATTACATTTATTGCGCCAAACAACGAATCAACATCACATTTACCTTTTAATAACAGCCTTCGACATGGGAGAGGGGGGAGGGGGGAATGTTATACCTTACTATTGACCGTTCTTAAGAAATTCAATTGAAAATGATACATGTTATAGCAAAGAAAAAAATTGCATGCTAAAAATTTTTAAAGATACTTGGAGTGTTTTTTATAAAATCACAAATTCTTATATAAACACCGACAACTATATGAGATTCATGCAATTCATTTTAGAAAAACCTAGGTTAGTGTTCACTCCCCAAGTATAGGGTTGTGATGTAGTAATAAACTCGGTGAGACCGTGATTGAATCCCAAGGGACTGATACCTGTACATTATCTAAAACTAAGTAGAACTAGAACTAGACTAAGACAAAATCTAAATCAAATAAATTTAAGGAGTAATGGTGAAATATTAATTTAAAACTTGAGGAATTCAAAGGTAGGAAACTAGGGATTTAAAGGATCCACTTGTAGAGATCAGGGAGATCTTATGCCTGCTTTAAGAACTCAACTGGACTTAGAGTCTCATCTTCATCCAATTGAAGAGTGTAACCATGGAAATCAAGACTGAACTTCTTTTGATATAGTTTTCAAGAGATAAAAGGTATATGAATTAGAATGGATTCCATCACCAAACCATGCCCAGGAGACAAAGTAAACAACAAAATTAAACTAATTAATAACCAATAAGAGGATTATGAAGGTTAGGAAGGATACCGTCATCCGACCATGCCCAGGAGACGATGGTGAACAACAGGGCTTCCTGACGTTATAAACATAAAAAGAAAATAAACATGCTCAAAGCTATCGCAGACCCATTGTAATTTTAGTCACAACAGACCATTAAAAACTGAAAACATTCCCTTGATTAAACCAAAATCAACATCAGTTCAGTCTAAATAAAAGGCACAAGCAAAAAGTCTTCCCATCACGCTACAAGCTTCGCCACTTAGCCCTAGCTAAGAGGTTTAGCCCAACATAATTGGGTTGGATCTCTAAAAGAAAATAATAATAAAAGAAAAACAGTAATTAAACAAATAAAACAAACTCTCCCTTTCTCTTGACGTCCCAGCCGATTTGAATCCCCCAGCCCCTGACTCTTCTCCTCTTTTTTTATAGCAGTGGGAATGGAGGCTAGGTCGGTCACCGACCTTGTTTACGTTGGGAAAGAGGCGGCAACTCTTACACACCCCCTGTTACGCAGCCACGCTCGCAGTTTCGCGTGAAAGGCTGAGAAACTGCTTCCACTGGACCTCCTAGCATCCCTCAAACGTTGATACAACAGCGTCCCTTATGACGGTTTTGGACGTACGTCAAGATGGACGGTCTGGAATCTTCACTACGGACTGCTCGGTGGGCCACAACAGCCCGTAAAACTCAGATTTTTCACTTTTCACGGATGCAAGCTCTGTTCGCAGGCGCTAGACTGAGCTCTCGGTGGAGCCCTCTTAGGCTGTTTTTTCTAAAAAATCCACACCGTCCATTAGATTCAGCTCGAAAAACCAATTGGAATCGATTGATTTTGGGTTAGATTCGGTGTGGCGCACGTGGTTTTCTGCTCTACCGTCTGTCTTGCGTTTTGACGGTAAAAACCGATCTCTGCTGTCATTTGAAATACCGCCACCTAGGAAATGGTAATATGGAGTATGATGGTCTAATGGACGGTCCGGATGGGACCTTCGAATCGTGGTGGTGGCCCACAACAGAGGACCGCAAGTCCCTGTTCATTTTTTTTTTTAATTGGAGCCGGCATGATGACCGGCTTTGGTTATTTCGGTACATGGCAGGTGTACACCTACTGTGTACACCATCCACATGAAGTGGGGCCTACATTGGCGTTTTGAGAAATCCGTTCCGTCCATCTGTTCTATCATATCATTTTAGGCATTGAGTCCAAAATTGAGGCAAATCCAGAGATCAGGTGGGCCCCAAATCAGAAATTTATGGGATGATCTGTCAATTTATCCACTTTCATAGGGATCCAGGAGTTGAAATTTGATGTGTACAGTTCATTTATGGTCCTCAGGCCATGTATGAAGTTTCGAGCCGATCAGATGGTGGGAACCCTATGATCTTGCATTCTGGCTGATTTTCGGGCTGCTTGAGCTTCAGTTTCTTTGTTTTCTCGGATCTCTGGCGTGTAAATCCATTGATCTTGGTCCGCTAGGGTCCATCCCTTGCTTTGGTGAATTCTGAGCGTTAATTCCATGCATTTAGCACCCCATTTCAATCCAAGCTTGTAAATATACCTTACAGCATAAACACGATTAAATCGGGCCATTCAACAGTACCATGTTTGTAAATCTAGGTAATAACTGGGGTCTGATATGCAATATTTGACCCTCAACACAACCCCCAACCAGCATCTTGCTAGTCCTGAGCAAAGTATGCGAAAAATAAGTTGAGAATTACAGGACAATTTCCATAAACTCGAGTGATTTATGAAAAACCAATCCAGATCCTAGAATTCTAAGATTCATGAATGTTAGACATTACTATCTCCTGGACTCGAGCGCACAGTAAATTTCATAGTCAAGTTCAAAGTATTAATCCATCAATTAGAAAAAATTTAGGCAATAACTGGGGTCTGATATGCAATATTTGACCTTCAACAGAGAGGTGACCAAAAGTAGACCGAACAATCGAGAAGCGTACGGAAGCGGAACACGACCGAAGCACGATCGAGCATCCAGAAGTAGATTGTGGCTGAGAGGCCAAAGTGTGGTCAAGCTTCCTAAAACGAAATGTGACCGAGAGACACATAACCTAACCGACAGAAGAGGAACAATAACAAAAGGGAAACGTAACAAGAGAAAGATCTAGAAAGGTTTTTCAACTACTATAACCATTGTAGCAATGAAAGAATGATCTGGAAGAACAAGCTACAACAAAACTCTATAAATAGCAAAGGAATGCGACAAAGAGAAATATCAAAACACAATCCCAACAATTTAAAAAAAAAAACAATCAAATCCATCAATTTACATTATCTCAGCTTATCATAAGAGTAAAGATGATCAAGTAGCGGTAATTTTAGCTAGTTTTTAGTTGTAATCCAAATCTATGCTCATATGGTGAATTTGTTTTTTATCCAATATCACGCAGTTCTTTTAAGAGACACATTTTTCTAGTCGCTTCTAGTGACCGATTGTGAATTTTTTCTTTTGTTTCATTGCACTGGTATTATGAAAGTTCTTTCTTGTAGAAGGCATAAAACAACCCATCTTCGGAGGAAGAACCCCACCCTCCAATCATACAACTATTATCTGATTGTTATAAAATTTTATAAGTGACTGAGTAAGTGACCAATCTTCTCATAATCTAGTTATATATGTTTATATTGGATGTATCTGCTTACTTTGACACTTGGGGTTGAAGTTGATCGGTTTCGATCGAGCTACTTTATCGATTCTAGCATGCCCGCGCATACTACACATGATAAAAAACAAACAGAAGTGCCAACAAAAACATTGAAAACTTGGTAGAAGAATGGGCAATGAGGACTTTTTTGGGCTTTAATGGCCATTATCCCAACATTCAGTTTGTAAAAGTCATATGTCAAAAACGAGTAATTTTTCAAAAATAGTTTAAAAGTGGGATGTTTTCTTTCCACGACTCAATAGATGGGTGGCCAAATGCAAAAATCCCAAAAAATCTAGGTCAAGGGTGACCAATCACGTCTTTTGAGAATGATTTTTTTGCAACATGAGGTCTATCGCTTGTAAGGTCTTCCACTGCACGACGCATGAATAGACTTTGAGGTCCATCTCTTGCAAGGATTTACGGGATGCATTATCGCAGAAATGTTACATGCATATCATGATCCAGTCTATCCATCTGGTGGACCACACCGATCAAAAGAAAAAGTGCAGCAGTCGTCACAATATTGCCAAAAATTAGGAGTTATAGGCGTGGGGTCATTCAGCTAGAAATATATTTTCATCTCCTAACCGTGGTGGGCCTTGCAGGGTTGATAGTTGTTTGGATCACTTTTTAAATTGTTGCAACCTTACGCAGACAATTATTTACATACTTAGTAAAATCGGACAGTCCTAATCATCTGATTGCTTGTCGGTGGTTTTGCATTAGAAAGAGGAATATGATTACCCGTTTATGTTAAAGAGAGGTTATAGAGCGGATGGTTAGGATTGTTTGATCATTAAGGCTTTTGGGTTGTGGCCAATCCTTGGAAGGGCATGAGATAAAACATACATGTCATGGTGGTATCTTGAATTGTGTCCCATCAACAAACCCTTCGCATAAAATCCTAACCAAATGGCCCTATAAAATGACTAGTTGCAATCATAATCACCATACCTATCTATGGTGGAGACTGGAATGAACACAACGTGATGTGTCCTTGAGGAAGAGCTTTGTTTCCTATGGAAACACGAGCAGTTAAAAAGTATCTTGCATTATCAAAAAAATTAGTCCACCACAATAATGTTCTGAAAGCACCAATATTGGCATATTGGTGCTTTCCATGTGATTTCTTTATCTTTCTCTTTTAACTCATTTTTCTCTCACTTGATGGAAAATATCATATAGGCCACAATTTCATTATTTTTCACTCCACATTATCACTATTTTCAATTCTTTGGCACTTCTACGGTACTAAGAAAAGATGGTAGAAACATTTCTATATGTTCTCATTTAGACAATGTTGGAGAACTTGAATTCAATACTTCTACAAGAGTTTAAAACGTCATGGGGTGTCAAGAAAGAGTTGGGAAAGCTCGAGAGCACATTATCAATGATCCATGCAGTGCTTCCAGACGCAGAGGAGCAATAAATGAAGAGCAAGGCAACGAAAGATTGGCTAAGGAAGCTTAAGGACATGACCAATGATGCAGATGACTTTTTTTTTGTTAGCTTGTTAGTACACCCCACTGTTAGTTCACACTTCACTGTTAGCCCACCAACACTAGGGATTGATACCAAGACCTCAGTGTTGAAACGAGGTATCTTTCACTTAGTCTACGACTTGAGCTATGGATCATGGTGTAATGATGCAGATGACTTGATAGATGAGTTCACGACGGAATCCTTTCAGCAGAAACAGAGGAGTCGGTCTGCTATGATGAAGCAGTTACATAACGTCTCTTCCTTTCTGAAGTCACTTGTATTTTACAAAAGGATGGGGAGTAGGATGAAGGAGATTGGGGAGAGATTAGATGTTATTACAGCAGAGGTCAAAGTTCCATTTGAGAGAGTGAGTTGTAGATCAGTCGGTCAATACTGACGTAAGGAAGGATGTGATGAGGTCGATCACCGTCTTCCTCAGGGATAACTACTTCGAATCCATGGATTTTCTCTAGACTCCTCACAAAGGTTCCTCGAATCCACGAGGGATGAAAATAGAAATAATTTCTAATGATTCGAAATAAATTGATTGATGATAGGAAAAAATGAAATTACAATCCTTTAAATAATGAACTTAAACTTAGCACGGACTTTTAGGCTCAAACTCCCTAAAAACATGACTTACTATAAATAGAAAAGTTACTATTTATAGACAGTCCTGATTCCTACTAGACTTCATGGTTTTCGGCCAAAAATAGTAATTGTCCAATTTGGCCTAACCACATTATTCTCCTAATTTTTCTAAGCCCTTTTCATGTTGGGCACAACTCTTAAAACTCAAAGGATCAAAAGTTATTATCGAATTAAAACTTACTATTTATAGTAAAAATGAAAATAAGATGGACTTTCGACCGTCAATCTGATGGAATCTCATAAATCCGGCATGGGAAACCTGGTGTAGTAAGGTTGGTTGGCTAAAGTAGCTTCTCCTACCCCAAAATCATATATGATATGTCAAAAAACTCATTCATGTTGCGAGATACAACTGTTTTAAGGTTCTGATGGTCTTGATCACTTTTGCATCCGATCGGGCCTTCTTCGATCCATCTTTGCCATGAAAGTGTCCGCGACCCGCTCTACATCAGTCCCCTCTACTTCAAAAGAACTTCACCTAAAGTTCTCGTCCCACTTCGGTTCATGATACTCGATCAGGTCCGTAACGTTGACAGTACGCGAGATCTCCATGTCAACCGATCCAATCTTCTTGTTATTCAACCTGTTGAATGTCTCGGTCTGAAATCACTCCTTGAGATGAGAGACCGTAACATGCTTGCCCACCGGAACACATTTTATCATTGATGCCCGTTGGCTTGCTCCTCGTACTTGTCGTTCAAGGAATGCAATGTGGCTTACACATCAACATGAATGCCCATGATTCGGTCCACCATATGTTTTGCTGCAATGCTCATGCACGGGAGCTTGGGCAAAGAGACAAGTCAAGTGTGTGGCGGGGCACTCGACCATAAACAATCTAGAACAGGGACTTCCCTGTCGAGCAGTTCACCATGTTGTTGAATGCAAAATCCACTTGAGACAATGACAAATCCCATTACTTCAGTTTATCACCTAAAATACAGTGAAGGAGGTTTCCTAACATACAATTCACAACTTTAGTCTGCCCATCAGTCTATGGATGGTAGGCACTATTGAACTGAAGTTGCATACCGAACTGATTCCACAAACTCCGCCAAAAGTAATTAATGAATTTCGTGTCACAGTCATAAGTAATGGCCTTGGGAACTCATGTATCCCCACGACCTCTCAGAAGAATAAATTCACCAAGACCAGTGTTGTGGACAACTGATGCTTGATTTTAACAAAGCTCTTGTCAGCCTTATCGATCCACTAAAATGGGCCTTTTTCATGCAATATGTAATGGGTACGACTATAGTACTGAAATTTCGCACGAATTGACAATAAAAGGTCGCTAACTCTTGGAAACTCCCCACTTCATGAATTTTCATTGGAATCAGTCATTCCCTAATGGCTCACACCTTTTCATCGTCCACACGGATGCCCGTGGATGTCACAACAAATTCTAAGAATAATAGGTTGTCCATTAAAAAATTACACTTCTTCAAATTGAGGTACAACTTGTTAACTATAGGACCTGTAGCACCTTCCTAAGATGTTTCATGTGCTCCATCCCACCTTAGCTATATATCAAGACATCATCAAAATATATTACCACAAACTAACCAATGAACAACTTCAGCACTTGATTTATCAGACGTATAAAAGTGCTTGGTGCATTCAATAGACCGAAGGGCATGACCAGCCACTTAGACAACCCTTCCTTTGTCTTGTATGTTGTTTTCCATTCATCACTGGGCCGGATATGAATCTGATGTACTCGCTCCTCAGATCTAGTCTAGAGAACACCTTGACACCTTCTAACATATCGAGCATATCATCCAACCATGGTATTGGGAACCAATATTTAATGGTAATCTTGTTAATTTTCCAGCTGTCAACACGCATGCGTTAGCTCCCATCTTTCTTAGGCATTAACAACGTTGGCACGATACATAGGCTCATGCTTTCTCTTAAAAGACCCTTACGGATCAATTCCTCCACCTGCCCCTAAACTATCTCATACTCTTTCAGACTCATCCAATAGTGAGGGTAGTTGGACAAGCTAGCCCCAAGGACGAGGTCTATATGATGTTGGAAGTCATGTAAGAGAGAAAATCCATCGGATAACTCTTCAAGTCAGATTTCTTAGAATTCATTTAGAAACAACCTTAAACTTAGAAGAATATTTAAGGGCATTGATTCCTCGCCCTTTACCACCATGGCTTAGACCTTCTCTTCGACCGTCCTTAACAAAGACATAAACATTATCTCATCTATGGGTCGTCCACCATGGCAGAAGTATTGAATTCAAGTTCCCTAACATTGTCTGAATAAGAGAACAGAGAAATTCTTCTGCCATCTTTTCTTGGTACTGTGGAAGTGCCAAAGAACTGAAAATGGTAATAATGTGGAGTGGAAAATAATGAAATTGTGGCCTATATGCTATTTTCCATCAAGTGGGAGAAAAAGGAGTTAAAAGAGAAAGATAATGAAAGCACATGGAAAGCACCAATATACCAATATTGGTGCTTTCAGAACATCATTGTGGCGAGCCAATTTCCTTGATAATGCAGGATACTTTTTAATTACTCGTGCTTCTATAGGCAAAGAAGCTCTCCCTCAAGGACATATCAAGTTGTGTTCATTTCAATCTCCAACATAGACATGTATGGTGATTGTGATTGCAACTAGTCACTTGATGGGGCCATCTGGTTAGGATTTTGTGTGATAGGTTTGTTGATGGGACCAAATTTAAGATACCACAATGACATGTGTATTTCAGCTCATGTCATGCCAAGAATGGGCCACAACCCAAAATCCTCGATAATCAAACAACCCTAACTATTTGATTTATAGCTTCTCTTTAACATAAACGGGTAATCATATTCCTCTTTCTAATGTTGAACTATCGACAAGCGATTAGATGATTAGGACTCTCTGAATTTATTAGGTGTGCAAACAATGATCTGCATAAGGTTGCAACAATTTAAAAAATGATTCAAACAATCATCAATCATGTGGGGCCCACCATAATTGGGAGATGAAAATATATTTCTAGATGGATGGGCCCACGCCTCTAACTCCTAATTTTCAGCAACATTGTGATGACTACCACATATTTTTTTCTGATCAGTGTGGTCCACCAGATGGACGGACTAGATCATGACATGCATGTAACATTTCCGCGATAAATGCCTCGTGTAAATCCTTACAAGCGATGGACCTCAAAGTCCATTCATGCGTCGTGCAGCTGAAGACCTTGCAAGCAATGGACCTTCATGTTTCTAAAAAAAAAAAAAATCCTTTTTCAAAAGACGCGACTGGTCATCCTTAACCTAGATTTTTAGGGATTTTTGCATTTGGCCACCCGTCTATTGAACCATGGACAGAAAACAACCCACTTTTAAACCAGTTTTGAAAAATTACTGGTTTATGACATATGACTTTTACTAACTGATTGTTGGGGAAATGGCCATTAAAGCCCAAAAAAGTCCTCATTGCCCATTCTTCTCCCAAGTTTTTAATGTTTCTGTTGGCACTTCAGTTTGTTTTCTATGACATGTAATATACACAAGCATGCTAGAATTGATAAAGCAACGTGATCCAAACCAATCAACTTCGACCCTAAGTGCCAAAGTAAGCAGATATGTCCAATATAAACATATATGACTAGATTCTATAAATATCGGTCACTTACTCAACCACTTGTAAAATTTTATAACAATCATACAATAATTGTATAATTGGAGGGTGGGGTTCTTCATCCGAAGATGGGTTGCTTTATGCCTTCCACAAGAAAGAACTTTTATAATATGAGTGCAATAAAACAAAAGTAAAAACTTACAATCGGTCGCTGGAAGTGGTTGTAAAAATGTGCATCTTGAAAGAACTGCGTTATATTGGATAAAAAATAAATCCAGCATATGAGCATAGATTTGGATTACAACTAAAGATTAGCGAAAATTATCGCTACTTGATTATCGATACTCTTAGGATAAGCTGAGATAATGTAAATTGACAGACTTGATTGGTTATTTTTTATTGTTGGGTTTGTGTTTTGATATTTCTCTTTGTCGCATTCCTCTGCTATTTATAGAGTTTTGCTGTAACTTGTTATTCTAGATCCTTCTTTCATTACTGCAACGATTACAGTAGTCGAAAAGCCTTTCTACATCCTTCTATTATTAAATCTCCCTTTTGTGATTATTCTTCTCTATCGGTTAGGTTATGTGTCTCTCGGTCACCTTTTGTTTCAGGAAGCTTGGCCACACTTTGGCTTCTTGGCCGCAATCTACTTCTGGATGCTTAAACGTGCTTCGGTCATGTTTCTCTTTTGTACTCTTCTCAGACGCTCGGTCTTCTTTTGAACACATCTCACCCGCCTTCTGAATGCCTCTTGGCTACTTGATTTACTTTTGAATACTCTCAGCTACTCCTTATCTTATCATCTTATTAGTTGTGATTTCATAAAAAACACTCTAAATATCCTTAAAGAACTTTAGCATGTTATATCTTTTTCTTATTATAACACGGGTCTTTTTCAATTGAGTTTCTCAAGAATGATCAGAAATATAGTACAACACCCCCCCCCCCAAAAAAAAAAAAGAAAAAAAAGTCAAACGCATTTGGTAAAAGGTGAATGCAATGATGATTCGTTGTTTGGCATTGTAAATGTGACTACTTAGTCGTATAAAAACATTAATTTCGACCATCTTTGTCAAAATTGGTCATCTTGATTGAAAAACATCAAAGTTGGACGACTTAGGTGAACTTTGCAATCTTGGTAGAAAAATAGCAAATTGGCCATCGTGGTCGAATTCAACAGTTTTGGTCGAAAAACATTAAATTCGGCCGTTTTGATTGAACTCAATCGTTTTGGTCGAACTCGGCCATTTTAATATATATATATATATATAAACGTAGAATTCAGTTGTCTTGGTCAAAAATTATTAAATTCGGTTGTCTTAGTTGAACTCGGCCACTTTGGTCAAATTCAACTACTTTGGTAAAAAAAAAAATGTTAAATTTAGTCATTTTGGTCGAACTCAGCCATTTTGATCAAAAAAGTCAAATTTAGCCATTCTGTTCGAACTCAGCCGTCTTGATCGAAAAACGTCAAATTCAGTCATTCTAGTTGAATTCGGTCATCTTGATAAAAAAATGTCAAATTTGGTCGTTCTAGTCGAACTCGGTCGTCTTGAATGAGAAACGACAAATTTAGTCATCTTAGTCGAGCTCAGTCATCTTAATCGATAAACGAAAAATCCGACCGTCTTGGTTGAACTCGGCCATCTTGATCGAGAAACAACAAATTTGACTGTCTTAATTGAAATAGATTGTCCTGATCGAAAAAACGATAAAGTCGACTATGACAATAAAGACTATAGGTCAATCCATTCCGAATAAGGCTTATGGTTGACTGAGGTAGTAATACGGTTAAGAACTGGCCTACTACTTCCTATACCATTTGAATAATTTGGTCACAATTCAAATGGCAAGATTCGGCCATTGAAGGTGGCTCAGGGCCTACCTAGTTGTTTTGTCTTCCATGATGCAATGGATTCCCAAGGAAGGGTTGCCCCCAGGTATACTCCAATTTTCTTCTTCAGGGCAACATTCCTAACATCTTGTTTCGGTCGACTAAATTCAGCAGGTTGTGGAAGATTCCGCACTACCTATACTGGAAGAGACATATTTTGTTGCGAAGAGGTGTATTCTGTTACAGAAGAGGTACCCGTAGTGTCAACTGTGGTGTTGGCATCACATGTTGTATCGGTGGTGTTGGTATCAAATTTCCAACAAAACTAGTATTGACCTGCTGCTGAGGCGTTAAAAATGTTCTTTTGGCAAAGAGAGTCATCATCTTATTCATGTTTTTGGCATTACTGGTCATTCATCTGCCTAAAATTTCAGCCTTAACAAGTGACTTTTCGGCGATATGCTGAATTCCTCGTTGCCAATCGGGCATTCAAGCCGCATAATCTCAATATGATCTTTTGGGCATATTCCTTTCACCTAACTTTCATAATGGCTCATGTTGTACTACTATGAATATTCATACTGGCTCATGTTATAGTCTCATTGGGTGTGCCAAAAATGTTGGACACTTTCCAAAATTGTTGCACAGTCAATACACAATAAATTCTATGGCAACCAAGTAGTTTGTAGTCCCATCGAGCGTGCAAAAAATACTGGCACTTCGGTTTATTTTTTGTCATATGTAGTGTGCGCGAGCATTCTAAAATCGATAAAGAAGCTCGATCCAAACAAATCTACTTCAACCCTAAGCGTTGAAATAAGCAGATATGTCCAATATGAATGCATATGACTAGATTTTAATAAGATCGGTCATTTACTCAGCCACTTGCAAAATTTTATAACAATCAGACAATAATCGGAGGGTGGGATTCTTCCTCCGAAGATGGGTTGTTTTATTCATTCCATAAGAAATGACTTTTAGAATACTAGTGCAATCAAACAAAAGGAAAAACTTACAATTGGTTAATAAAAGCAACTGTAAGAATACTTCTCTTGAAAGAACTGCGTAATATTGGATAGATAGTAAATCTAGCATATGAGCATAGATTTGGATTACAACTAAATACTATGGCTAAAATTACCGCTACTTAATTATCGCTACTCCTATGATAAGCTGAGATAAAGTAAATTGATAAGCTTAATTGGTTGCTTTTTATTGTTGAGATTATATTTTGAGATTTTTCTTCGTCACATTCCTCTGCCATTTATATAGTTCTGTTGCAACTAGTTCTTCCAGATCATTTTTTCATTACCACAACAGTTACAATAGTTGAAAAAACTTTCTAGATCTTTTTCCTATCTAAATCTTTCTCTTGTTATGTTTCCCTTTTGTGATTATTTCTCTTATGTCGGTCAAGTTCTCTGTCTCTCGGTTGCCTTTCATTTTGGATGCTCGACCGTGCTTCGGCTATGTTCATCTTTTGTACATTTCTCGACCACTCGGTTTGCTTTCAGACACCTCTGCTCACTCTACTTTTGGACACCTCCGGGTCGCCTCTTACATACCTCTTAGCTGCTCATTATCTTATTATCATGTCGGATTATGTAAAAGGCACTCCTAAGTATCCTTGAAGATTTTTAGAATCAATACTTGTTATTTCTAATTAGATTTCCTTTAAAATTATATATATATATATATATATATATATATATATATATATATATATATATATATATATATATATATATATATATATATATATATATAATGTTACAACAGTTTCAACCCCGCATGTGGGGACCATATTTACCCCCCTACACGCGTGGAACATCACCGTGCGCCTATTGCGTTGTGACATCCACTTTATCCATCCTTAATAACGATCCAATGTATGTGTGGCCATCTGTAGGCCTCCAAATGCAGTCTGTGAGCCCCATCTCCGACAGAGTAATGGGTAAGCATACCATCCAATCCACCATACACACGGCGGAGACTTACTGTTACTATCCAGACCATTTGTACAAGTGCAGCTTATGTTTCAGTGGTCTAGACCATTAGATCTTATAGGCCCAGCTAAAAGATTTTAGGCAAAGGATGAATTGACATCTTTTGTAGTGTTGAACTGAAAAATATCCAACAATCCTTGTTCGGAAAGCAATCTACATTGACCCGAAGCTGCGATTGTTTGTTGAGACAATCTAATTTTGGGACTGTGGCCTAAGTGTTTTAAATTTTAGGTGGTTTAAATTTTAAGTGGTGATAATTTAAGTGGTTTCAGCTAGAAGATATGATCCATGCGGTCCACCAATTTCACTGGATAATTTTAAGGCATGAACCAAAAAATGAGAGAGATAAGTAGGCTAGACGGCAAGAAACAGTGGGTCCTGTATACCTACTGTTGAATTAATGCCTGCCCACCGTTGAAATAGTAAATGGGAGAGACAAGTGGGATGGACGGCAAGAAACAGTAGCTACAGTATGCCTATCTTTAAATTAATCGCTTGTCCACCATTGAAACAATAGGGGTCACTGTGATAGTTGAGAGAAACCCACCTTATCCACCAGATTTATCAGATCAATTTAATAAGTGAACCATTAACTAGTTTCTCCACATGATTTTAGGGGCCGGAAAATAAGCAAACCCAAAACTCAAGTGGCCACACGGCTTGAATGGTGGGTGTTGTATGCCCACGGTTGAAACATGCTCACTAGTTTCCACTGAAAAAGTCATGTGGGCACCATATTTGTTTTTCAGAAATCTACCCAATCTACTAATTTTTTTTAATCTTATTTTAGTTTGTAGGCCCAAATATAATGAAAATTCAGGTGGGCTAATGGACTAAGCAACAGCCAGCAGTCCATCAATTGCTGCCAAGATAATCTGTACTTCAATTTACATCTCCATTTCCTTCTTCTGATGGATGAATTAGATTTCTTGCCTTGGTGACATGCTGGCACATGAGCTGTCTTATATGATGTATGTGGCATAACAAAGCTCTTTTAAAAGAACCAGTGACGGTGTAGAGGCACAGACCAAGATAAATACTCATGTAATATTAGCTAAGGACTTCTTTGGATGTACAATTGAAATAATTTGAGATTGAATAAAGAGTAAGTGAATGATCACAATCATTTTCTAATCTGTTGTGCTCTATTAGAAGGATTAGAGGAATATGTACCAAATGACCCTAATACCCTCTATCAGGTACAAGGAAACTAGACAAGAAGAATTGGACCATCGCAGTGCATGTATGGCATCTAAACTGAACAGAGGATGCTCCACCATAAAAATTGGAGACTTAGAAGATCAAACTAATCTAATCATTAAGTAGGCCACAACATAAGCCTTCAAATTCGCATGCAGGCATGATTTTTGGGGCATCTCATTTTCTTGGAGTGAGATGGCTTTGGATCCTTTGATTATAAACGTAGTGGAAACTTAGTATTTTGAAGAATCCAATTCCCCGGAAACCTTATAAGGTTAGATTTCTAACAATGATATAAACATGGATGGTTAAGATCTTACCTTGGTGAGGTTACAATCGCATGAATAGATTTCTATGATAAAGAGGTCTCTCCCGGTTCTATTGTAGGTGAATTGAGCCGAGTGAGCACTGTCAAATCCTTTGGTAGGAGTGGAGAATGATGCAAGCCATCTACACAGGTGGACCACACCACACTTATGATGAAGAAGAACAGGAAAGAAGAAGACAATAGAGAAGGAATTCTCTCTCTTTTGTACTCTTTTCTCTCCACTGGTGGAAATGCCCAGGAAGTGAAAAATGCGAGAAAAGGAGTCAAGAGATAATGAAATGGAAAATGACGAAACTGTGGCTTATGTTCAACTTTCCATGAAGTGCGAGAAAAGGAGTCAAGAGATAATGATGAATAAAGCACAAGCACATGAAAAGCAACAAGATAATGTTGTCGTTTTCGTAACATCAATACAGTGGGCCAATTTCCTTGATAATGAAGGATGTTGACTGACTTTTAAAAAAAAAAAAATTTATTTTTAAGGTTTGCTTGTTAGTACACCCATGTCAGTACGCACACTCCATGTTAGCCACCCCCACTAGGGATCGATACCAAGACCTCAAATGTTGGGCAGATCCAAAACTTATGTGGCCCCAAAGAAGTTTTCAACGGTAAGTATTCAATCCCCATTGCTTTCTATGGTGGGGTCCACTTGAGCTTTAGATCTACCTGATTTTTTGGCCCATGCTCTAAAATGATCTCTAAAAATAGGTGGATGGTGTGGATATAGCCCACACATCATGGTGGGACCTACACAACTTGCTAACATTGAGTGATATTAGCACGGGACCCAATACGATTCCATCTAGCCTACTTCCAAGCTTTTCCACTCTTCCCAAACATGGAGTGGAATTGGCACAGGACCAGATGCAATTCCATCCCACCTAAGCCCATCTAATCCAGCCGGCCAAACAGGCCCCAAGTGTTGAAACGAGGTATATCCACTCAGTCTGCCAGTTGAGCTATGGATCTGGGTGTGTGTTGACTACTTTTAACTGCTCATATTTCAGTAGGAAGGGAAGTTCTCCCTCGATGACTTGTTCATCCAATCTCCACCATAGACATGTACGGTGATCATGATTGCAAATGGTCACTTAATAGGACCCATATGGTTAGGTTTTTGTGCCATGGGTTTGGTGATGGGACATTTTGAGGTACCACCATAGACATGTATGCTTCAGCCCAAAAGCCTCATTGATCAAACAATCCAATATGCAACCTCTTCAACATAAATGAGTTAGACCATTTAGGATAGATGCATGACATAAATCTTAAGGTTTATATAAACGGAATAACTGGTCTGTTTTGGTTGGAGATCATCCAGGGCATAATCAGGATCATGCCCTCATGCCAATTCAGGTGGACCCCATATCTTCATGTCAGATTCTGCACAAGAAATCAGCGTTTAAACCCTTTAATCACAATAATACAAAGTTTCAGAAGGAAAAAACACTAAAATGATCTATATGTGATTAATCCAGGAAAACGCCTCTCCACATGTACGAATATGAAGTGGAGGGCATGGGGCCCACCAAAATTGGGATTTATGGCTTAATCCCAAATCCTGATATTAGATCATCTAAATTCACTTTACCTGTTATCTTGGCAAGAGAGATATCCAACCAAAAAGTAAATACAATGGTAGATGGATTGTTTTTTACCTTAGTGGACATAAAATCAAGCCATTTGATTAATACAATGGTAGATGGATTGTTTTTTACCTTAGTGGACATAAAATCAAGCCATTTGATTACTTACAATAAGCATAACAGTTACTAGTAAGACTTGAGTGGCCACTTAATTTGCATTCTGAAATAAATACAACCTCCCTTTGTTCCTCTACTCAGACAAACTTTCGCCTATGCAATAAAAGGATAGAGCTACAAATGGTCCCTTACGCTTGAGTAGGTCCATGTGGCTTTTGAGTGGATCATCTGATCCGTCAATCTCATTAACCCTATCATTGATGGGCAACTGTATAAATATCAGATTAATTGGATGATCTTATCTGTCCAAGTAACAGCCTTCAAACGAATGGATAATGATAAAAATCGGCCTAAAGTTCACATTCAACAGGGATTATCAGATAGCTAGGACTCTCCCATCAGTGTGTTTTTTGGTGTAATTGGATGAGTGGTCTTGATCATCTTAATCTTGCAACCAAGTTGGCTTCATCCATGAATGAACTGAGCAACAAGTGGTAGGCCAACAATTGCGGCAAAGATAGTATCTACTTTAATTTGCATCTCCATATCCCTCCATGCTGGTTCAAGCTCCCGGAGAAATAGAGAATTCAGGTTCCCTGACATTATTTAAACAAAAGCAGAGAGATGCATCTGCCATCTTTTCTCAGTGTGTGGAAATGCCAAACAAAAGAAAATGATGATAATGCGGAATGGAAAATAATGAAAAATAATAAAATTGTAGTCCTATATGCTATTTTCCATCAAGTGGGAGAAAAATAAGTCAAAAGAGAATGACAAAGAAAGAAAAGAAAGAATAAAGAAAGCATGTGGTGGGCTTCCTTGATAATGCAGGACAGCCTTCAAATCTCCAACATAGACATGTATTGTTCCACTTTTGGAAGACCTTATGTTGTATCACCTGATCTTGATTTTTCATATATAATGTAATTAATGTATCTCCTTTGTAAAGGATTTCTCCATAATGGCCAGGGACAGTTGCTCCGGGAGTGGTCAAATGAGGTGTGATTGCAACTAGTCACTTGATGGGGCCATCTGGTTAGGTTTTTATGCCATAAGTTCACTTATAGGACACAATTCAAGGTACCACCAGTGACATGTATGCTTCATCTCATGTGCCTTGCCATTGATGGGACATAGCCCAAAAGCCTCAATGATCAAACAATCCTAACAATCTGATCTGCACCCTCCCTTCAACATAAATGGGTAATCATATTCCTTTTCGATCTCCTTGCGAATACCTTACAACAAACTACATATGTTCAAAGGGAAAGAAAAGGATTACATACAAGTAAAATCACATACAAGATTAGAATCCTTTATTATTGCCTACATATGTTCCAATGTAGGCACCTTTAATAGATTCTTCACCATGTAATAATTTACTTTTAATAATTTACTATTTTCCATCAAGAGGGAGAAAAAGGAATCACCAGTGGAGGATAGAAAGCAAAAGGAAAGCATAAAGAAATTATGGGGTAGGCCACCTTCCTTGATAATGCTAGATACTTTTAGGAAAGGAAGCTCTCCTTCGAGAATGCCTCAAATTGTGTTCACCTCAATCTCCACCATAGACATGTATGGTGATTGTGATTGCAACTGGTCACTTGATGGGGGCCATCTGGTTAGGTTTTCCCTAGGTTTGGTGATGGGACACAGTTCAAGGTATCACCATTGGCATGTTTGCTTCATCTCATGTGCGCTGCCAGGGATGGGCCAGAAACCAAAAGCCTCAATGATCAAACAATCCTAACAATCCTATCTGCAGCCTCTCTTCAACATAAACATGTAATCATATTCTTATTTCTAATGCAGAACTGCAGACAACAACCAATCAGAGGGTTAGAAACGTCTGATACCACATACATAAAACAATGGTCCACAGAAACCTGTAACAAATTAAACATTGTATAAATGGAACAAATGGTCTGTTTGGGTAAGTGATCATCTGGGGCACAATCAGGATCTTGCCCTGATGGCAATTCTGGTGGCCCCCTATCTCCATGTCAGATTCCGCACAAGAGAGAAGCGTTTAAACCCCTAAATCAAAACTATGCTAAATTCTAGGAAAGAAAAACAAATTATCTATGGTTGTGATTAAGCCAGGAAAATGCTGCTTCACATGTACAAATCTGACATGAAGGGCATTGGGGCCGCCAAAATTGGGCTTAAGGCTTAATCCTTAATCCTGATTTCGTGGTATCCTGTAAATTCTTGAAACCGGTTATTTTGCAATGGCCCACCAAACTTAGTATTCCTGCCCCAGCTGTTTGGCATTGGCAAATTCTGAGAAAACAGAGAGATACAAACAACACAGTAAATGCAGATAGATTCCTTGAACATATAAGTATTGCACGAAAAAAATTCCATTTGATTACTTGTATGAAGCATGACAATTAATACAAGAGAGACATGGGTAGCTTTTTAATATGGGTGCTGAAGTAAATACAACCGCATGGCTCGTAAGTGGATCACCTGATCCATTAATCTCATGAACTCTATGGCTGATGGGTGACCGTATAACAATGACATCAATTGGATGATCCTATCCATCCTGGTAACAGCCTTCAAACGAACTGGTAATGATATAATCGGCCTAAAGTCCACATTCAACAGAAAATATTGGATAGCTTGGATTCTCATATCGGCATGTTTTCTGAGGTGAGTGGATGGGTGGTCTTGATCATCTAATCATGCAACCAAGTGGGCTCCATCCATGAATGGACTGAGCAACATGTGGTAGGCCATCAATTGCAATGAAGGTAGTGACTACTTTAATTTGCATTTCCATTTCCAACCATGATTATTTGAACTCTTGGAGTAGAGAATTCAAGTTCCCAACATTGTGGAAATGCTTCTGCCATCTTTTCATGGTACTGTGGAAATGACCAAGAACTGAATATGGTGATAATGTGGAATGGAAAATAATGAAACTGTGACCTATATGCTATTTTCCATCAAGTGGGAGAAAAAGGAATCACCAGTGGTGGACGAAGAAAGCGAAAGGAAAGCATAAAGAAATCATGGGGTAGGCCACATTCCTTGATCATGCAGGATAACCTCTCCCTTGAGGACACTTCAAATTGTGTTCACTCTAATCTCGAACCATCATATAACAATTTAATAAATCATTAGGTGGGCCACTTTTTTTCATCATCATCACCAGGTAGGCCACACCATCGGAATAAATGGATAGACAACAGTTCGACTCAACATATAAGAGTGGCCCATGTAGTGATCTGATCAGCCTGATTGTTTTGGTTGGGGGGCGCTATGGTTTTTCATAGTACTGATTTCATACACAAGTGGCATGTTGGCAATAAAGATGTTGTAGACTTGTAGTACAAGTGGTGGTAAGGTTGCTGGTAGGTGATCAATTCTCAATCATCCTCCCTGCAATATTCAATAAGATGTGATGATCAAAACCAAAGTTTCTTATATGAGAATGCGAGAAGCATTCAAACGTGTACAAAACATATCGGCAGATAAAAAAAGGGTTAAAAATAAAGAAAAAAGATTAGAGAAGGTCACAAAAGTTTGGCTACCATCTTGTTCTGTGAATGGGTTGATTGGATCTAACTACCCTCTGTTGTATGACAATCAGATGTACTTACAGTCAGTTTTCTATTTCTGTGTATACCCCCTCTCCACTACCCTTCATCACGTGCAAAGACACTAAAGAACAACTGGACCCGCTGTGATGTATGTATGGCTTCCAACTAGACACATGGCCCACACCATATAAGCAATAGACAACACCCAAAACCCTCCAAATTCATGTTGTAGCCCACCAGCTGGTTGGATGGGCCTTTTTTTAATATATTTTTAGTCCATTTTCACGGTGGGGTGATCCAGTTGGGCAAGATAGTTGGCATACACCCACCATTGTGGTACCACACTCATCAATGATCAGGTGCCTATGATATAAGGGTATGACGGTCATTTTCTGAATGATAAACGTTCTAATTGAAGTTGGTTTCTTGCCTTTGGGAATCTGCAATGGATCCATGAACAGAGGTGAAGTATCTACTAAAATTAAAAACAAAGGATAAATATCTCTAGTTGTCATATAACAAAGGAAAGGATGATGCAACTAACCATTTTTAAATTCTATCATGATAATAGTGATGATGATGGTGATTTGAAATTCAAGATCCATGGACAACATCATCGCATTCTTTCCAATATGTTTAAACAAGATATTAATGGATGCAAAGGAGGAGAAAACAATCCATACGAAGAGCCATACCACGAACAAAATAAGCAGTGAAAAATGCTCTCATTCGACTAGGATTTTAAAGAAACCGTCCCTTGCTATTCATAATTTAAAGAACATTGTATCGAAAGTCCAACCATCCTTTTCGTAAGGGCCTGTAACCAACCCTTCCAAGCCTACGTAGGTTTACTGTCTCAAATGGAACCAATTTAGAGAACTTGTGGTGCTTTTACATAGAACATCCTAGATATTTCCGTACGCATTTTAATTCAAAACAATGAACTTGGACTTCATCGTTGGCGCACTCATGCTGAGTGTGCACGTAATGTTGTGTAATTGATACCACACCACACACTCAGTGACACATGGTCATCAATTAGAACATGCATGCATGCATTTTAGGTACGATGTAATACAAAATACATTTCATTTTACAAATATTGTATCTCTACAGCTAATGTCCGAGTATTAGCCACTTTGTGCTCCGAACAACCATACAATATTAAGATTTACACAATGAATAAATGGACACTTGTATTAAGATTTGCACAATGAATCATGCTGAGTGTACGCGTAATGTCGTATAATTGATATGATACCACACCACGCACTCAGTGACACGTGGTCATCAATTAGAACATGCATGCATGCATTTTAGGTATGATTTAATACAAAATACATTTCATTATACAAATATTGTATCTCTACAGCTAATGTACGAGTATTAGCCACTTTGTGCTCAGAACAACCATACAATAATAAGATTTGCACAATGAATCAATGGACACTTGGCAAAAACTCCTCAATAAGATTGTGCTAAAATAGAAAAAGAAAACTTGAAAGGCAAGGTGTTGAGTTGGCGGACAACCCTAGGTTGAAGCCATGAGACAAATATCGGCAAGATTTTGACTACTGCAAAAGAAAAAACTAAGGTTACATTTAGTTACATTTTAACAATATCTCATGATGTTATGCACCCAAAAAAAAAATCGTGAAATGAAATTTCGGGATATTTGATGTGATCAAATGCCACCCAAAGGGCCTGTTTGGATACTACCAAATAATTTACTTTTTCTACTTAACAACAGTAGATATGTAACTTATTTCAGATAAGTAAGTTTGGTTTATGGTTAGTTATAAATAACTTTTTTTTACTTAAAATTACTTAATCGTTTTAGTTAATGTTTTTATAGCTTTTCTACTTTTCATAAGTTGCTAAAAAGAGGCATCGAGAGAGACAAAAGCAAGGAGAAGCTGATAAGTATGTTGTTTACCAAATATACTTATCTGCTTAATAAGTAGAAACTAAGATAAGCTACTTCAGGCATAAGCAACTTAAAGAACTTACGATCCAAACACCCCCTAAATGATATTAATGTGCTACCATGGGGGAATTGAACCCATGGCCTCAGCCATGGAAGTACTTAGATTCTCTATCTTATATTATGCTATTTTCAAGTATGGTAAATATTAATTCCTATGCTTAACATCTTTAATTTATTAGGTTTTGCAAGCATCCCAAACCTCTTAAACAGAATGCAGGGAACCTATTGTAAATTTGAAACATTCATTCATTCATACAACTAGGAGCAAGCCATAGTGCAACAATCACACTGGTCAAATGACTCTAACCCTTCAAATGGGGCCAATTTGTTAACAACCATCCATTATTTACAAGCCGTAAATTTCATGGTTAAAATCATCAAATCAAAATGTTACCTTGTAATCATAAGAAATACAATGTGGGATTTATCTACTGGATGTGTCAAGATGATGATTGGACCTATTTTGTTTCTCTGGTCAATCTTAACTGTCCATTTTCATACTATTGTTCGGAAGCTTAGGATCAAACGATTGACATGATTTTTGCCCCATGGCTTGATCAGAATTGTATGCACGGATGAACAATTTAGATGGACATTAGGTCACCTCGTGTGGCATTTAAAAGGTTTGGAGACGAGTATGGTGGACTCCTGATGCAGGGAAGGACGTGATGAGGTTGATCACCGTCTTCCTCAGGGGTAACTACTCCGTATCCATGGAGCTCTCTGAACTACTCTGAATCCACGAAGCTCTTCGGACTCCTCACAGAGCTTCCTCGAATTTATGAGGGATAAAAATAGAAATAATTTCTAATAAATTGATTGATGATAAATAAATAAAATACAATATCCTTTAAATAATGAGCACAAACCTAGGATGGAGTTTTAGACTCAAACTCCCTAAAAACATGACTACTATAAATAGTAAACTTATTATTTATAAACGGTCATGATTCCTACTAGATTTCATAGTTTTCGCCATAAATAGTAAGTGTCCAATTTGGACTAACCACGTTATTCTCCTAATTTTTCTAAGCCCTTTTCATGTTGTGCACGACTCCTAAAACTCAAAGGATCAAAAGTTATGATCGAACTAAAACTTATACTATTATAGTAAAAACAAAAATTAAATGGACCTTTGACTGTCAATCTGATTGAATCTCGCAAGTCTTGTGAGGGCAACCCAGTGTAACCAGGTTGGTTGGCTAAAGTAGCTTCTCCTACCTCAAAATCATAAATGATATGTCAAAAAACTCAATCCAGTTTGAGAGATACAATTGTTTTAAGGTTATGACAGTCCTGATTACTTCTGCCTCCAATCGGGCCTTCTCTGGTCCATATTTGCCATGAAAGTGTCCGTGACCCACTCTACATCAGTCCCCTCCACTTCAAAAGAACATGACCACGAGTTCTCGTCCAGCTTCGGTTCACGATACTCGGTCAGGTCCGTAATGTTGAAAGTACGCGAGATCTCCATGTCATCCAGAAGATCAACAATGTAAGCGTTGTCATTGATCGTTCGGAGTATCGGTGCCAGTCGAATCTTTTTGTTCTTCAACTTGTTGTAAGTCCCGGTCGGAAATCTCTCATTACGTAGATGGACCATAACATGGTCACCCACCTCAAACACCTTTTGCCATCAATGCTTGTCGGCTTGTTCCTTGTACTGCTAGCGCCGCTTATGAATGACAAGCAGATGCTGCACCACATACGAATAGAAAAAGTGGACAGCTAAAAAGGACACTCCAAGTTCCTTTTAAACTGCCCATCATTTTCACTGACAGCCCCAATTTTTTGGATGAGGCCATCTCAATGATGGGCCCCACCTGATACACGGCTTGTATCTTCTGTATACATGCCATTAGACATGCATGTGGAAGGGGTGGGAGTGGGGCTAGCAAGTCTGTAAGGAATTCATCAAATAATAAAACAGAGGTAGCAATAGCTACACCAAGGATTAATATCTCAATTTACTTGACTTCGAAGAACCATGTGCATAGTTTACTAGTGCCTAGGTCTGACAAGCCTTAGAGGCCTTCTGCGTTTGACTTTGAGAGAGAGAAGTTTGAGGTGTCAATCTCCCTAGGGCGTGTTTGGATATATGATGAATCCAAGGGAAAAGTATGGGGAAAGAAAAACAGATTTTTCCCATGCAAAACTGTTGAAAAATGAATTCCATACTTGGGGGTCCGGTTTGAATAGTAAGTGGAAACTTAATATTTATTAGACAACAACACCGTAGTTTCTTATGCCAGAAAATCATAACCATGAATGTGTAATAATTACTTTGTGGAATCCATGCATCCAAACAGCCTAGATGTCTTTTCAGTAGAACATAATTTCCATTTCCGCACAAATTCTGCATATACAAATACACCCTTCAGGAGAGAGACAAAATAGGCACTAAAATGCCGATTCAGCAAAACTAAATCTGATTTTTTTTTTTTCTTTTAAATGATCGAAAAAGCAGGCTTGAAACCTCCTATTTCAAAAAACACCCTTTCAAGGAAGTGCATTCGAAAGGGCCCTAAGAAATCTTGCTGCCTTTGTTGATGATGGGGGATGTGTGTGCCAGCTCATGGTGCAACACTGTGAGCACACAATCTTTTCCTTTTTTTCTAAACATTATTAGTTTTGTCGTCATCGTTGTTGTTTTAGTCAGTTTAGGATCATCATTATTGAAGAGAAAAAAACACTCCTGAGCTCAAACAGAAGAATCAGTGAAATCAAAGCATAATCTTTGGATAATGCAGGACACAAATCACACCTTTGCATAGATGGAAAAATCAAATTCTGCCTTCTCATCTTTGAACTTGTCACTTTGTGCTAAGCATTTTTCAGCTTCAGCTTTCATCTGTCAAATGATTGGGTCTTGCTAACGACTTCTTCCTACATAACATCAATCAAGTAAACATGTCATGGCATTGTACATAACAGAAATGCAGTCTCTACAAACATAAATTCATGGAAAAGCAAATAAATAATCAAAGAACAATCTTTCCACAGAACAAGGCAGTGACATTCCATCAATTATGATTTCCATTAATTTTAGAACACCGGTCCAAAAAGACATGATGGGTGTTTTTTTGTTTTTTTTTTTTTTGTTTAACACGCACACACACCCCTAAAAGACATGATGGGTTGAAACCATGAATTCTGATGAAGGTAACTGATGCAGAAACCCCTTCACTTAGGATGAATGCCCAAGAAATGCTGGAAATTCCAACTACTCCATGCCAGTCAAACTCTTCATGTCTATTAACTGGAAAATAATTCAAATAATGTTGCTCCCAAGAAAAGATGAGGAGAGGCCTGTATGGGGATTTGCTAAAACTCATATCCATGCAGAGTGCGGTCCATCATGTGCCAGTACGGCAACCGTTAATGGGATCTAAGCTTTCCATGAGGTGAGCTACACTGATAAGGTATTTTAACTATTTAAAAAAAAAAAGGTTTTCACTCCTAGGTGGGCCAGAATGTACAAAAAATGGACAACTAAAACATTTTTTTCTAGCCATACATCTTTTTACACCGTGACCCACTTGAGGAGTGAATTCAGAATTTTAGGCCAGAAATAGAAACAGTATAAAACAGTATAGCCTAGCCCACCTGATAGAAAGCTCGGATCTTTCACATGGTTCCATATTGGCATGTACTTGGATCTTGAAATGCACAGCTCTATGCAATGTGGATTACCAATCCTCTGGCTCAATGGACTTTTTTTCTTGTACGCTGGCCCACCTGAGGAGTTGATGTAGGACATGGCACAAATACATTCTTGGCATGGTTGGACCAAAAGAAGGTGAACCGTAAATTGGCCATAACTTTTGATCTCGGTATCACTACGAAACGCATGATTGGGCATTAGTTGAAAAAGAAAAAGATGTTGAGCCCATGAACATCCCAAATGATTTGAAACCAATGTTGCAAGAGTTCAAGGCGATTGTGCCCGATGAACTTCCTAAGGAGTTACGTCCCATGCGAGATATACAAAACCACATTGATCTTGTCCTAGGGGCAAGTCTGCCTAATTGCCCACATTATCAGAAAAAATGTGAGACCAAGTGGAGGAACTAATCCATAAGGGCCAAGTCAAGGAGAGCATAAGTACATGTATTATGCCAACTCAGGAGCCTAATGCAAAGTACAAGGAAAAGGCTGATAAACATCAGTGCCAGAAGTTGTTTGAGTATCATGAGCCAATTCTCTTGAGTAACTCAAGCATGAGTTTTTTCCAAGTGGAGGGGTCTAATGTAGGACGTAGCCAGTGTTCGAATTGTCAACGAGAAATCGATAATATCAACGATATTATCGGCGTCACTGAATCGGCGATACCGAAACCCCAAGTTTTTGTTTCTTTTCCAAATGTCAACGAAATATCGGCGATATTTTCAATTTTATCGAAAAAATAGCTATCGTTCTCCTTATTATTGAAAACAAACTGAAATAAATATAAAAATATATATACAAAAAAGCTCTCTTACCATCTTTTTCTCCAGATCTACCCGCGGAAGTGGATTTCGACTGGATTTAGTGGGCCAATCGTTGTTGATAACATAGCTCTGAATTTTCCAAGATAAGAAAACCCTTTTAAAAAACCCTTTTGTTTTCTTCAAAGAAAGAGATTTGAAAGAGAACTTTATTTCACCAAGATTTACGGAGATTTCGGTTCGGATTTGAAAAGGATAAAGATAAATTTCTGGAAAGATTTTTTACGAAAGATGAGATTGATGGCAGATTTTCCGGAGAAGAGGAGAGAATTTCCTAAAAACGAAAGCTCTCTCGCGTCCGCTCTAACAGGTTGAGTAGCGAGACTAGCTACTGAAGTGACGTCGGCAAGTTCCGTGGGCCCCACCATGATGTATGTTTTGTATCCACACCTTCCATCCATTTGGAGAGATCATTTTAGGGCAATATCCAAAGAATGAGTTAAATCCAAAGCTCCAATGGATCCCATCACACAAAACAGTGGGACAGTGACGCCCGCCATTAAAAACTTCTAAAGGCCACAAAAGTTATAGATCAAGCTGATATTTGTGTTTTCCCTTATTTAATGTCTTTTTTAACTTTTGAACAGGTTGGATTTCAAATAAACATTATGATGGGCCTTAGGATAGTTTCAACGGTGGGAATCACTCTCCCCACTGTTTTCTTTGGTGGGGTCCACTACAGATTTTTATTTGCTTCATTCTTTGGTTCATTCCCTAAAATGATATCTAAAAATGGATGGACGGTGTGGATATAACACATACATCATAGTGGGGCCACAGAACTTGGTGACGTCACTTCAGTAGCCGACTCGCTACTCAACCTGTCAGTATCTATCTAATCCGCGTCCACTCACACCAGCTGTATAGCTGCTGTATTGACATAAGCAAGTTCCGTGGGTCTAATCACGAGGTATTTGTTATATCAAAACCGTCCATCAATTTGGCGAGCTCCTCTTAAGGCTTGAGACGAAAAATAAGACAGATCTAACTATCAAGTGGACCACACTGCAAAAAGCAGTGGGAGATTGAACGTCTACCATTGAAACCCTTTTTGGGGTCACAGAAGTTTTGGATCAATATGAAATTTGTTTTTCCTCTTCATTCAGGTCTTTGTGACCTTATGAACAAATTGGATGGAAAATAAATGTTATGGTGGGCCCTACAAATTTTTTTACAGTGAAAATCATTATCTCCGCTGCTATTTGTGGTGTGGTACAGATGATCTTTGGACATGATTCATTTTTTGGATGATGCTCTAAAATGATCTCTAAAAATAGATGAACGGTGTAGATATAATAAATACATCACTATGGGGCCCATGTAACTTTGATCTCCTTGGAACCGTTCGTACAACTCGGAGCTCGAGGAGCGTCAGTGCTCGTCTTTGCACGATACGTACCTGCAACAGCTATATAGCTGGTGTGTGGTACACCAGCCAATCCGCTTCCAGTTTTAAGGGAATGGAAGCCGCTTCCAGTTTAATGGTGGGATTTAATTGTTGTTGTTTCCTTTGGTGTGGTCCACTTGAGATTTGGAACTACCTCATTTTTTGGACCATGTACTAAAATGATATTGAAATGGATTAATGGGGTTGATTTCTCGCATATATCAAGGTGGGCCCACGGAACACTCTCCAGTAGCCACCTTGTTATTCACAGCATGATAAAACACATGCCATACGGTGGGTACCACAAAGTCCTTACACCACCAGGAGGACTTGATTTGGCTAGTGACGTTGCCACTGTCAAGATGGCTAGTGGTTGGTGCTATGTGGGCCTAATCATGATGTATTTATTTGATCCACGTTGTCCATCTATTTTTTCAGATCATTTTAGATCTTGATCCAAAACATCAGGCATATATAACTCTCAGGTGGACCACACCACAAGAAATAGTAGCAATTGAATGTCCACCATTAAAAACCTCCCAGGGTCCAATGTAATGTTTATTTGACATCCAACTGTTGATTAGGTTATACAAACTAGTTTGATACAAAATTCGTGGCCCTTGAGAAGTTTTTAATGGTGTGCATTCAATCAACACTGTCCTGTGATGTGGTCCACTTGAGATTTGGATCTATCTATTTTTTGGGCTTATAACATAAAATGATCTGGAAAATTGGATGGATGCGTCAATATGTCAAACAAGTGCCACATCCAAGCCATCAATCACCAAGTATACCAATATATAGATTCCATGTCCCAAGAAAGGTGTACTTTTTAGTTCATTAACTTTTGCATGTCCTAATTATTATATGTTAGCTGCATTTGTATTATATGAACTCATTTTGATTACAATTGGAGCAATTTCTTATGGCAGCGTATGCTTTTTGGGTCCCATTAAATGAAAACTTATTAGTTAATGCATTTTTTTGTAATTTTTTTATTCCTAAATATACAAATATGTGTATTTAGGCATGCCCTGAAGTTTTACTGAAAAATTCCATCATTTTCCCCATTATTCACCATTTTTTTTCGCATTTCCGGTTATCGGCGATAACGATATCATATCTATATCTCCAGTCAACGAAACTTGTAGCGATACCGACAACTCGAATAGTGGACGTAGCACAGATACATCTTGGCATGGTTGGACCAAAAGAAGGCAAACCATAAATTGGCCAAACTTTTGATCCGGGTATCATTACGGGATGCGCGACCAATCAATCTTTAACGTAACGGGTCATCCGGGTTCAAACGACCCTCAAAGTGGGTTGTGTCGGTCTGTTTCGCAAGAAAACGTAGGCTTCCGGCTCAAAAACATGATTTAAGGGGAAATTTTATTTTTTTAGTAATTCCAATTTTGTAGTTTTTTTTTTTTTTTTTTTTTTTGAATTTTAGATTTACATCCTTTAAAATATATATATATATATATATATTTGTAATTATTCTAGGACTCTTCTAGAAAAAGTTTATTTATAATTTTTATTTTTAAAAATTAGGCTTTAGAAGTGTTTTGCAAGAATTAGGACTTTTATTAGGGTTAGAATTTTGCTATTTTTGATAATTGCGAATTTTGATTTACTTTTTATTTATTAATGGTGTAATTGAAATTTTAGACATTAACAGACATTATTCAATTAAAAAAAAAAAAAACCTGAGTTTTTATCTCTTTTTTCTTGTGGATTCAAGAAAATACCTAGCAGATTCAGGGTCTTATCACTTGAGAGATGATATTCCTCATCTTCCCTTTCCACGCTTTCCCCGGCATCAGGAGTGAAGCTGGATTTTTAGCCCAGAAGATCTAATTAAACAATGTAGTCCACTAGATAGAAAGCTTAGATCTCTCCCATGTACTTCACATGGGCACGTGCTTGAATGTTGATATGCACAGTTATACGCGATGTGGGTTACCAATCCTTGGCTCACATGGACAACCGCAATGTATTTTATGCAAGTCATAGGAATTTGCCAGCAGGAAAGAAAGCACTGGGAATAGGAATGACACTTCCCAGATGTCCCAAGTTAAAACCTCAAACGTCAGACAATGTATACTGAAATAAAAGCCAGAACTGCTTAATAACCTCTGAGAATTGAATACTTTGACCATGATTCACATTTTAGTGATTGGCTAAAAAACTTCGACAAAAGGGATTCCGATTGCATGAGCATTAACATTCAATCAAAATCAATAGAGGATCGTTTATTAAATATGAATTGTCAGTCATTTTTAGCTTTAATGGCCCATTTGCAAGTCATTGGTTGGATGGTTAGTATCATACAATCAGTTTGATTTTCCATCAATCATCCATGGCAGGGATCCCTCTTGACTAGATCTGATTGCCAGAACATGCCCATGTATGGCAGAAACTGGGGTCAACCACATTTTGCGAAGGTCTAGGGAGCCACTAATTGGTCCTCGAGAAGTAAACTCTATAGCTTTCATGTAGAATGCCTCTAAGCAAAATAATACACTACGAATTTCAAACCCACATGAACACAACAATTACTTAATCAAAAACCAAAAACGTTGTTCTACAACAAGACCTAAGAACAATAAGTGGGATCATCCATTTTGCTAGTGAGTTGAGATTTTATTTTTTTTTAGAGATAACGAAAATTGTATTAAGATAGAAAAAAACAGAGACAAAAAAGACAAAAAAGAAACAAAAGAGCAAAGAGAGTCTGCTGAGAGAGCAAACTCTACTACGCTCTTAAAAAGCGAAAGTCATAGTCCTTTAACAGGGATACATTGATAGACCATTCTATTAGAAAACCTTTAGCCTTGGAAGCTACCGTATCCACGGGATTGGAAGTATTCCTAAAGCATCTCCCGTTTCTCTCTACCCACACAGTCCACCAAATTGCAAGAATTGCCATTCTCCAAAGCCGCTTCCTTTTTTTGTCTAGGTTGACCCAAGGTGTTCCGTAACGGTAACAGTGGCCGTAACGGCCACCATTGTTACCTTTACGACACAGGGCATAACGGCAGTTACGGCCCCGTAACGGCCGTTACGGTCTCTCTTTTTTATTTTTTATTTTTTGAAAAAACTCCCGAAAAACCTGTATCTGCCCCGTAATGTTGATTAAAAAGTATGAAAAACCTATATATGTCATGTAATAGACCATTAAGGGGCTATTATGGCCTTTATAGGGTTAAAGGAAATTACGGGTCATTTTTTTCCATAACGGTTGTTACGGCCGTTACGACCCCGTAACGTGTAACGGTTGCCACCGTTACCTTTACGTAATGGCCTTTACGGCCCCGTAATGGCATTTACGGCACACCATGGGCTGACCCCATGCCAAGCTGATAGGAGATTATCCGCTGTGTCCACCAAAAACCAACTGATTCCGAAGGACGAGAAAAAGACAGACCAGATTTTCGAAATGAAAGGATGGTGAACTAGCAGATAGTCGATTGTTTCTTCGTTTTTCATGCAACATAAGCAGATGTTGACTATCTGCATCCCCCTTTTTCTCAGGTAGTCCACTATAAGAATCTTCTTCTTGCCAACCAGCTAGCCAAAACATTCAATCTTGAGAGGAGCCGAGTATTTCCAAAAATGTAAGTCTCTTGGCCTTCTTTAATAACGGATATACTTTGAAGCTGGGAATAGAGTGATTTAACAGAAAATTTACCAGATTTTTCTGGTCTCCAAATTAGATTATCAGTTGTCGATTGGTTAGGCATTGCTCTGTATGTGCATTGGAGGTCCACATATTCGCTAATCTCCCAATCTTGGAGATTTCTTCTACATTTCACGGTCCATTCGATCTCATCAACTGTGACTGTGTAGCAATCAGCAACTAAGGGAGATTTGTTGTGTGCAAGCAAATATATGTTCGGGAAGCGGAACTTTAATGGCTCGTCTCCCTCCCACTGGTCTTCCCATAATCTAATATTGTCACCCTTTCTGAGCTCAAAACCAATACGTTTGATAACTTCCTTTTTCATACGAAGAATGCCTCTCCAAAGATGCGATGCCCTGTATTGTGAAGAATCTCTAGTCCACCACCCACCCTCAGACGATCCATACTTACTTTTGATGATGATATTCCAGAGACTACCTCCTTCTGTTCCTAATCTCCAAATCCACTTTCCTAAGAGGGCTCGATTCATCGTCTTAAGATCCTTTACCCCTGCACCACCTCTTTGAAATGCTTACACACCTCTTTCCAATCTAGAAGAAGAAATTTCTTCTTATCCTCCTTGCTGAACCAAAGGAAATCACGCCTAAGATTATCGATTGTAGTTAATACTGAAGGAGAGCATCTAAACAGAGACATGAAGTACACAGGAAGATTGGAGAGAGCCGCCTAAGAGTAAGCCGACCTCCTAAAGATAAGTAGCGGCATTTCCACCTATTAAGGTATTTTTCGAACTTGTTAATGATCTTATCCCATAACATCTTTGGGGGGTGCTCCAATGCATAGGGGAAGACGAACAAAAGTAGACGGGAATGAAGCCGAGCAATGAAGGAGATTCGCATAGTTGTTTATCTCGTCTTCTTCCAGATTCACTCCAAACATCTTAGATTTAGCCAAGTTCACTGTCGGCCCTGATACTGCCTCAAAGCATCGGATCATTGTACGCATATTATCGATTTTGTCGTGGGACGCTTCAAAGAAAATCAATGTATCGTCAGCGAACTGAATGTAGAAAATCAGACTAGATAGACCTACTATTTTAATACCATGAAAAATGCCTTCTTCTTGTCCTTTAAGGAGCATTGTAGATAGAGTCACCCCCACATTTTCGAAAAGAAACGAAGATAGGAGATCACCTAGCCACAGACCTCTTGAACTTTTGAAGAAGCCTTTTGGGGATCCGTTAAGAAGGATGGAGAAGTGAGCCAAACCAGTACATTCACCCATCCATTTTCTCCACTTAGAACCAAAACCCATCCGTTTTAACATGTATTGAAGAAAGCCCCAATCAACATGGTCGTAGGCCTTCTCAATGTCCAACTTGCAAAAAATACTTTTCGATCCCAATCTGTGACTGGAGTCGAGCACTTCATTGGCTATGAGCGCCCTGTCCACTATCTCTCTACTCGGAATAAAAGCATTTCGATTGGCTAAAATAATCTTCCCGATGACATTCTTCAGTTTAGAGCTTAAGACTTTAGCTGATAGTTTGTATGGGCCTCCGATAAGACTGATGGGTCTGAATTCTTTAAAAGAAGCCGCGCCTGCCACTTCAGGGATGAGAGCTATAAAGGAGGCACCGATACCTGAAAAGAGTCTGCGTCTTTCATGGAAACATCAGAGTGAATTACATCCCAGAAACTATGGAAAAAGGAAATAAGAAAGACATCAAGACAAGGGGACTTGTCTCCATCCATCGTATCAATTTCCTTCCTCACTTCTTGCTCCGTAAAGGGGGATTCAAGTAAACTGCATTCTTCTTCTGTGATGTTGTCCACTTGAAGGAAATTCAACCGGGGTCTGTCCCAATCTTCAGCTGAAAGCAAGGAGCTGAAATATTGGATAGTCTGCTGTGCAATTTGATCTGTCTTCAATGCGTTCCTCATTCACTAAAATACTACTGATCTTATTGGATTTGGCACGCATACTAGCTATACTATGGAAATAGCTTGTGTTTTTATCGCCCTTGCTTATCCATTTGTCTCTTGATTTTTGTTTCCAGGAAATTTCGTTTTCCAATACCCTTGCTGAAATCGATTGAATAAGTTGAACTCTTCTGCAAAATAGCTCGGAAGACATTGGAACATTTTATGAGGCTGCGTCAATCTTTTGCAATTCAGAAAACATAAAGTCCAATTCGGAATTCCTTTTGTGATGCTGAGTATACTTCCACTGCTTTAACTTTTCTTTGAGGAGTCTAAGTTTGGAGAGGAGTCTATGGCCTACATATCCTTCCACCTGAAAAGTTGTCCACCAATTTGAAATCATCTGAATGAATCCTTCAATCTTGAGCCAGGAGGAGTCGAACTTAAATGGTTTAGGACCCCAATTGTTGTCGTCAACCCAAAGTAAGACCGAACAGTGATCAGAGGTTGTTCTCGCTGACTGAGAGATGAAAGGGAACGTTTCCAGCCATTTAGGAGAGACCAAAAATCTATCCAATCTGGAAAGAATCAGATTCGCTCGCCCGTTAGTCCATGTGAATTTGGCTCCTAGTAATGGAAGATTGACTAACTCCTGATTTTCTATCCAATCAGAGAAAGCTCTCATAGCTGAAGAGACCTTTCTGCTGCACGAGTGTTCCTTCGCGTATCAAATGATGTTGAAGTCCCTGACTACACAACATGGGCCTGAGAAAGACTGTCTAGGAGAGGTCAGCTCTTCCCAAAATTCTGCTTTGCTAGAATTGATGGAGGGGCCATACATAGAGGATATAAGACACCAAAAGTTATTCAATGGAGGGGCCATACATAGAGGATATAAGACACCAAAAGTTATTCGATGGAGGGGCCATACATAGAGGATATAAGACACCTAGTGAGTTAAGAAATTAAAGACAGCTTCATAATAGATGGATAATAATTTATAGAATCCAAATCAATTGCCCACATGCATTTACAAGTAGCTTGTGCAAACGATGCCACAAGTGCCAGTAGGGCCAACAAAGGTAATATCCAAGCCATTAGGTGGGTCTGACTGTGTAGATGTTCTCGCCTCATAATAAATCTAGTCCATCTAGCAGGTGGGCCATGAGATTAGAAACAGATGGAGGGTAAGAAAACCACAGCCTGGCAAAAATCCATCGTGGCTAACTAAAAAAGATCAGGCGGAACTTCCTTTGACAAGATTCAGTAGATAATCATAAATTCCATTTGCTAAAATTGGAAGAAGCATGTAAACCAATGGTTCAGGAGGGTGTAAGCTTGTGAGATTCAGAGGTAATGATAGGGCACTATTAGGAAAGTGGGTCTAGAGTATCGGGGTAGAGGGAAGGTAACTTATAAAGAGAGACATTGGGTCATGGATATGAATATTGGTACCGTATCAACTGATACGGCCGTATCGTATCGATATCAACATGAGACGATATGGGAAATGAGGTCATATCAGACCAACACAAAAAAAAAAAAAGCCCAACTCGTATTAGCCTGTCTCAGCCCTTGTTGGCTGTTACAAGGCGTATCGACACCAATATGCCCATAAAAGCCTAATTTTGCTTTTTGTTAGACCGTCCATCTTTGGTATTCGTCAAATTAGATCATTCATCTTCAAGACCTGTCTAATCAGATAGTTCATCTTTGAAATTGGCCCAATCAGATTGCTGATCTTAAAGGTCAGTCCAATTAAACCATTCATCTTTGATATCAATAAAATCAAACAGTTGATCTTCAAGATCTGTCCAATCACATCATTCATCTTCGAGTTATGTCTAATCTGACTGCTCATCTTCAATATTGGTCCAATCAAACCGTGGATCTTCAAGATAGGTCCAATCAGACCATCCATCTTTAAGGTTTATCCAATCCTAGAGTTTTGTGAGTGTAAGTGGGTATAAGACTGTGTGTGTGGTGGATATAACTTAGATGTGTGAATCAGGCCATTTCAATACTCAGGTGGTCTACACACTAGGATCCCTACTCGTGGCTCAATGGCAGACCCTGTGGGTTTCAAGACTGAAGTCATGGGTTTGAGTACCCAGGTGGCGTGTCTGAGTGTGAGGGTGTCTAAAAACAGAAATAAAAAAGTGATCCACATGCACCATAATATTTTCATGATTTTGAAAATGATTTTACATGGTGTCGCCCATTTGAGCAGAGTATCAGCCTGATTTTTGTGCTTCTAAGAAAATTGAGGGATTACACGTGATGGACGGATTGGAGTGAAATCAACAAGGTAGGCCCCACAAGATGCATTATATGTTAAGCATAACCTTTACTGTATGGAAAAGGGGTTTTAGGTCCTGTTTTAGTAGAAACCTTGGACCCTAAAATTACTCATGGTCCACTATCAGTTCCCTGGTGTGGCCCACCTTTGTTTTCAAGTGGTCTAATTTTTGACAGCCAAGTAGAACCTGAGTGGCACATATGATAGACAGATTGATTATCAATAAAACATCATAGTGGCCCCATAAATGGCTTGTAGGTTAAGCTTATCCTGCAAAGATATTTTGGATCTGATCACATTTATATGGATGAAAGTAATGAAGGAAAGAACACACTTAAAGATCCAAACCATGAAGATGAGATGTGAAGAATGCTTTCGATTGATTAAGATTTTCAAGAATTTTTTTTTCATCTTCCCAATTCCCAAGAACATTCAAGTGTCGTTTGGATTGGGGGAATTTGAATTCTCCAGTGTTCTAATACCACCCTCATGATTAATTATGTGGTTTGGAGGATATTCTTGCTTGTTAATTTAAAATTTGAACTTAGACTTAATCACTAGGCGCACTTACACTGCACTCATATCCATGTTAACACGCTTAGATACACATTGTACATGTACAGAGCTTTCTATTAGGGCCTGTTTGGCTGGGCCAATCCCATGGGATTAGGAGGGATGCGATGGATTTTAAGGTAATGATCGTGGTGTCAGTGGATTGGTTTAAGATCCATGGGATTGCTATATCCCAGGACAAGTTCACTGGGTCTGTTTGGCACGCTCGGCAGATCCCAGGATTTTACCTTCAAATCCGTCCAACCAAGGGATGGGATCAATCTTAAGGTAATGATGGTGATGTCATGGATTGTTTTAAGATCCATGGGATTGCTTATATCCCGAGACAAGTTCACCGGGTCTATTTGGCTCGTCATGCATATCTCGGGATATGGCGATCCCATCCCTCCTAATACCATGGGATTGGTCCGGCCAAACAGGCCCTAAAGACTTAGGCTCATTAGAAAATCATTTGTTAATTACCTCTTTGAGTGCTCCTATTCTTGTGTACTGATACCATGCTTCAACAACAACAAGTAGAACATGCATGAATGAATTGTTGGGAAGCGCGGAAGGTGAGCCCTCAAGATCTGACGGTCTACACAAGTTTTGGAACCCTCACAAAACAGAAGATTGACGTTCCTACGGCCCGCCTATCTACTACTGGAGCAGATGGATTTATTCATACCTCTGATCCTACAGTATAAGTGGCCCCGGATCGCGATCTATGAATTAGATCGTCCGAAGGACAAGCCAAAATAGATAGACTACTATGCACATTATATCTCTCTGTATACTCTCGATATTTCTTCTGATTCAATGCGAGAGAGAGCGCATCCCTTTTTATAAGAAAGGAAGGAGAGATCGGATGAGATAAGATAAAACCATATCATCCGGTCAAATCCCTATCTCCTATCATATTTCAAATTCAAAGTTGAATTTGAAATCTCAACCGAATGGAAAAGGCCGGAAGAAGCCTAAACATGTGGGACCCACTCACTAGTGATTGCTCACCAGTGGGCCCCACTGGCCTACGTCCAATATCTCTCACTCAATCACATTGTGGGATAGGCACAAAAATTTGTCCATTTAACTCGCCTAATAACAATCAAAGACCAAACATCGCGATCAAAAGAATCCGAGGTGTGGGACCAACTGGATCACCGTAATCTTCTCACAGGTGCTTAAGTACTAAATGACCACCTAACTAGTACTCAATAACCCGAGCTTTGCAATGCCTATCTTAGTCCGGATGACCATACCGGATGGAGTTGACTCCCGACCTGGAGTACTCGGCCAACATACGCACTTATCCAACTTATCAAGTTATTCTGAAAACTTGATTTTTCACAAACTTTGACTAAAACCAATTAAAAGCAATACATATATATATATATGTGTGTGTGTGTGTGTGTGTGTGTGTGTGTGTGTGTGTGTGTGTGCTTTATTCAGGCGTTCATTAATTTTCAATATCATTTCATGGCATGAATCTAAAAATTAAGTAGATTCAAATTTCAAAAACTTGGTGTAGCTGTCACGGTTTTTCTCCACGCAGATGTGTAATTTGGAATTAATCAAGCCGCTTTCCTAGCGTAACTGAGTCTGGCCAATCAAGGACCTTTCGTCATAGTACACTATAGTAGCAACACTCAATCTCATCCTTGTATACACAGGAGGAGGGTAGCTAAGGACATAAAGAGTCACCTATGAGACTGGCTACTCGCACGTTGCAATGATTAGATCGAATCAAAGCAATCTGTAGGTAAAAGGTCCCAGCACGTGTCGTAAAGTAGACAATACTAGGTGAATGTCGGGTCTACAATACGCAGGTCATTCTACATGAGGTACGACTCATCTCATAACCTCATAACATGGCTTTAAATTCAGGCCATAACATTGATCGCATAAAAAGAATGGTGCGATTATGTTATTCGACTTTATCAGTCTCATTTTCAATCTTAAAAGATTGTAGGCGGATACGACTCACTCATATCCTCATCCTTTATTATTCAAAATAAAGAGAAGTTCATACCTCAATGTATAAACATGACCCCAAATGTACCTCTCTTGTACATTTAAGGTTGGTCAACCCGTGCGAGTTGGTGACCGGCCTGCCGACAAAAATAGAAATCCTATATGATCTCAAGGTAAATGCTGATGATCTTCATACCTAGTTATATCAGTGTTCAACACTCAATAAATGGAATATATTATTCATGAAAGATCGAATATATTACAAAACAAGTACATCAGTCAAACTTTCTTCAATCCGATCTGCCTGACGTGAACCTGAAATAGATCTCTAGCTATAGGTTTTATCATGGGATCAGCCATCATCTCCTTAGTTGGAATGTAGTTGAGGGTGACCTTCTTATCTCTCACTTGATCACGGACGTAATGATACTTGATCTCAATGTGCTTAGATTTCTGATGGTATTTAGAGTCCTTTGCCAAGTCAGTGGCAGAAGTATTGTCTATCTTCAGCGATATAGGCTAACGAACACTCGGTACAACACCCAGACTCAATAGAAATCTGTGAACCCATACACACTCCTGAACTACAGCACAACATGCAATGTATTCGACCTCCATAGATGAAAGAGCTGTGGATGTCTGTTTCTTACTCGATCTTGAGATAGCTCCTCCTCCGAATAAGAATATATACCCTGAAGTAAACTTTCCCTCATCAGCGTCATTACCCCAAGCAGCATCAGAATATCCTTTCAGCTCGAGGTTTATGCCTTCATAACACAACATTAAGTCTTTTGTTCCTCTGAGATAGCGGAATATACATTTGACGGCTTGCCAATGAGACTGTCCCGGATTACTCTGATAACGGCTGAGTATGCCAACTGCATAGATAATATCCGGTCTGGTGCAAAGCATAGCATACATTAAGCTCCCTACTTCGCTTGTATAAAGTACTAAGGACAGCCAATTTCTCGGCTTCAGTCTAGGGACACGATTTCCTGTCTAGCTTGGTAGCTTTATCCATAGGGGTTTCAACAACTTTTAAAATTTTCATCCTGAACCGCTTTAAGATCTTTTGTATATAGGTTGCTTGAGACAAGCCTAAAAATTTCTTAGGGCGATCCCTGATGATTTTTACCCCAAGAATAAAGTTGGCTTCACCGAGGTCTTTCATCTCAAAGTTCGAGAATAGCCAATCTTTAGTCGATATCAACAATTGTATATCATTACCAACTAACAAGATATCGTCTACATATAGAGATAATATCAGAAAAGATCTTCCAGACCGTTTCATGTATATACAATGATCTTCTTCACTCATCGTGAATCCAAAAGTGATGATGGCCAAGTGGAACCTCATGTACACTGTCTTGAAGATTGCTTCAGCTCATAGATAAATTTCAACAACTTGCGGACTTTCTTTTGATGTTTTTTGTCCACATAACCCATGGTCACAGCAATGCACATCTCTTCATCCAAGTCATCATTTAATAAACATGGTCTTTTATGATCCATCCGACATAACCTAAGTTTAAACTTATGTATTAATTTAATAAGATTGCTGAGCTGATATAAACTCACAAACAAGTGTGAAAAGGTCTCTCGTAATCAATGCCTTCTTGTTATGTGAAACACCTAGCAACCAATCATGTTTTTACAATTTCCTGGTTCCATCGTACTATCTCATTTTTCTTTTGATCTTGTTACTCATTTATTACCTTATCGCTTGGTAATTTTGCCACATCAACAAGTCTTAATTTTATTCTTTCCATAAGCGATCTCTTCATTCATAAAAGATCTATCCAATCACTGAAGCTGGGAAGATAATAATGCATCCCGATACGAATCAAGTTCACTATCAATAACTACAAATGCAAGAGAATGCTTGTCTCTGGTCAAGTATCTTCGAATCAATCTCAAGCCACGTATAACTCGAGAGTCACGAGATATCTCACTGGCTGACTTAACGACAGAGCATCATCATAAATTACTTAATCATTTTAGTTAATGTTTTTATAGCTTTTCTACTTTTCATAAGTTGCTAAAAAGAGGCATCGAGAGAGACAAAAGCAAGGAGAAGCTGATAAGTATGTTGTTTACCAAATATACTTATCTGCTTAATAAGTAGAAACTAAGATAAGCTACTTCAGGCATAAGCAACTTAAAGAACTTACGATCCAAACACCCCCTAAATGACATTAATGTGCTACCATGGGGGAATTGAACCCATGGCCTCAGCCATGGAAGTACTTAGATTCTCTATCTTATATTATGCTATTTTCAAGTATGGTAAATATTAATTCCTATGCTTAACATCTTTAATTTATTAGGTTTTGCAAGCATCCCAAACCTCTTAAACAGAATGCAGGGAACCTATTATAAATTTAAAACATTCATTCATTCATACAACTAGGAGCAAGCCATAGTGCAACAATCACACTGGTCAAATGACTCTAACCCTTCAAATGGGGCCAATTTGTTAACAACCATCCATTATTTACAAGCCGTAAATTTCATGGTTAAAATCATCAAATCAAAATGTTACCTTGTAATCATAAGAAATACAATGTGGGATTTATCTACTGGATGTGTCAAGATGATGATTGGACCTATTTTGTTTCTCTGGTCAATCTTAACTGTCCATTTTCATACTATTGTTCGGAAGCTTAGGATCAAACGATTGACATGATTTTTGCCCCATGGCTTGATCAGAATTGTATGCACGGATGAACAATTTAGATGGACATTAGGTCACCTCGTGTGGCATTTAAAAGGTTTGGAGACGAGTATGGTGGACTCCTGATGCAGGGAAGGACGTGATGAGGTTGATCACCGTCTTCCTCAGGGGTAACTACTCCGTATCCATGGAGCTCTCTGAACTACTCTGAATCCACGAAGCTCTTCGGACTCCTCACAGAGCTTCCTCGAATTTATGAGGGATAAAAATAGAAATAATTTCTAATAAATTGATTGATGATAAATAAATAAAATACAATATCCTTTAAATAATGAGCACAAACCTAGGATGGAGTTTTAGACTCAAACTCCCTAAAAACATGACTACTATAAATAGTAAACTTATTATTTATAAACGGTCATGATTCCTACTAGATTTCATAGTTTTCGCCATAAATAGTAAGTGTCCAATTTGGACTAACCACGTTATTCTCCTAATTTTTCTAAGCCCTTTTCATGTTGTGCACGACTCCTAAAACTCAAAGGATCAAAAGTTATGATCGAACTAAAACTTATACTATTATAGTAAAAACAAAAATTAAATGGACCTTTGACCGTCAATCTGATTGAATCTCGCAAGTCCTGTGAGGGCAACCCGGTGTAAGCAGGTTGGTTGGCTAAAGTAGCTTCTCCTACCTCAAAATCATAAATGATATGTCAAAAAACTCAGTCCAGTTTGAGAGATACGATTGTTTTAAGGTTATGACAGTCCTGATTACTTCCGCCTCCAATCGGGCCTTCTCTGGTCCATATTTGCCATGAAAGTGTCCGTGACCCGCTCTACATCAGTCCCCTCCACTTCAAAAGAACATGACCACGAGTTCTCGTCCAGCTTCGGTTCACGATACTCGGTCAGGTCCGTAATGTTGAAAGTACGCGAGATCTCCATGTCATCCAAAAGATCAACAATGTAAGCGTTGTCATTGATCGTTCGGAGTATCGGTGCCAGTCGAATCTTTTTGTTCTTCAACTTGTTGTAAGTCCCGGTCGGAAATCTCTCATTGCATAGATGGACCATAACATGGTCACCCACCTCGAACACCTTTTGCCATCAATGCTTGTCAGCTTGTTCCTTGTACTGCTAGCGCCGCTTATGAATGACAAGCAGATGCTGCACCACATACGAACAGAAAAAGTGGACAGCTAAAAAGGACACTCCAAGTTCCTTTTAAACTGCCCATCATTTTCACTGACAGCCCCAATTTTTGGATGAGGCCATCTAAATGATGGGCCCCACCTGATACACGGCTTGTATCTTCTGTATACATGCCATTAGACATGCATGTGGAAGGGGTGGGAGTGGGGCTAGCAAGTCTGTAAGGAATTCATCAAATAATAAAACAGAGGTAGCAATAGCTACACCAAGGATTAATATCTCAATTTACTTGACTTCGAAGAACCATGTGCATACTTTACTAGTGCCTAGGTCCGACAAGCCTTAGAGGCCTTCTGCGTTTGACTTTGAGAGAGAGAAGTTTGAGGTGTCAATCTCCCTAGGGCGTGTTTGGATATATGATGAATCCAAGGGAAAAATATGGGGAAAGAAAAACAGATTTTTCCCATGCAAAACTGTTGAAAAATGAATTCCATACTTGGGGGTCCGGTTTGAATAGTAAGTGGAAACTTAATATTTATTAGACAACAACACCGTAGTTTCTTATGCCAGAAAATCATAACCATGAATGTGTAATAATTACTTTGTGGAATCCATGCATCCAAACAGCCTAGATGTCTTTTCAGTAGAACATAATTTCCATTTCCGCACAGATTCTGCATATACAAATACACCCTTCAGGAGAGAGACAAAATAGGCACTAAAATGCCGATTCAGCAAAACTAAATCTGATTTTATTTTATTTTTTCTTTTAAATGATCGAAAAAGCAGGCTTGAAACCTCCTATTTCAAAAAACACCCTTTCAAGGAAGTGCATTCGAAAGGGCCCTAAGAAATCTTGCTGCCTTTGTTGATGATGGGGGATGTGTGTGCCAGCTCATGGTGCAACACTGTGAGCACACAATCTTTTCCTTTTTTTCTAAACATTATTAGTTTTGTCATCATCGTTGTTGTTTTAGTCGGTTTAGGATCATCATTATTGAAGAGAAAAAAACACTCCTGAGCTCAAACAGAAGAATCAGTGAAATCAAAGCATAATCTTTGGATAATGCAGGACACAAATCACACCTTTGCATAGATGGAAAAATCAAATTCTGCCTTCTCATCTTTGAACTTGTCACTTTGTGCTAAGCATTTTTCAGCTTCAGCTTTCATCTGTCAAATGATTGGGTCTTGCTAACGACTTCTTCCTACATAACATCAACATGTCATGGCATTGTACATAACAGAAATGCAGTCTCTACAAACATAAATTCATGGAAAAGCAAATAAATAATCAAAGAACAATCTTTCCACAGAACAAGGCAGTGACATTCCATCAATTATGATTTCCATTAATTTTAGAACACCGGTCCAAAAAGACATGATGGGTTTTTTTTTTTTTTTTTTTGTTTAACACGCACACACAACCCCCAAAAGACATGATGGGTTGAAACCATGAATTCTGATGAAGGTAACTGATGCAGAAACCCCTTCCCTTAGGATGAATGCCCAAGAAATGCTGGAAATTCCAACTACTCCATGCCAGTCAAACTCTTCATGTCTATTAACTGGAAAATAATTCAAATAATGTTGCTCCCAAGAAAAGATGAGGAGAGGCCTGTATGGGGATTTGCTAAAACTCATATGCATGCAGAGTGCGGTCCATCATGTGCCAGTACGGCAACCGTTAATGGGATCTAAGCTTTCCATGAGGTGAGCTACACTGATAAGGTATTTTAACTATTTAAAAAAAAAAAAAAGGTTTTCACTCCTAGGTGGGCCAGAATGTACAAAAAATGGACAACTAAAACATTTTTTTCTAGCCGTACATCTTTTTACACCGTGACCCACTTGAGGAGTGAATTCAGAATTTTAGGCCAGAAATAGAAACAGTATAAAACAGTATAGCCTAGCCCACCTGATAGAAAGCTCGGATCTCTCACATGGTTCCATATTGGCATGTACTTGGATCTTGAAATGCACAGCTCTATGCAATGTGGATTACCAATCCTCTGGCTCAATGGACTTTTTTTCTTGTACACTGGCCCACCTGAGGAGTTGATGTAGGACATGGCACAAATACATTCTTGGCATGGTTGGACCAAAAGAAGGTGAACCGTAAATTGGCCATAACTTTTGATCTCGGTATCACTACGAAACGCATGATTGGGCATTAGTTGAAAAAGAAAAAGATGTTGAGCCCATGAACATCCCAAATGATTTGAAACCAATGTTGCAGGAGTTCAAGGCGATTGTGCCCGATGAACTTCCTAAGGAGTTACGTCCCATGCGAGATATACAAAACCACATTGATCTTGTCCCAGGGGTAAGTCTGCCTAATTGCCCACATTATCATAAAGAATATGATACGCAAGCGGAGGAATTAATCCATAAGGGTCAAGTCAAGGAGAGCATAAGTACATGTACTATGTCAGCTCAAGAGCCTAATGCAAAGTACAAGGAAAAGGCTGATAAACATCAGTGCCAGAAGTTGTTTGAGTATCATGAGCCAATTCTCTTGAGTAACTCAAGGATGAGTTTTTTCCAAGTGGAGGGGTCTAATGTAGGACGTAGCCAGTGTTCGAATTGTCAACGAGAAATCGATAATATCAACGATATTATCGGCGTCACTGAATCGGCGATACCGAAACCCCAAGTTTTTGTTTCTTTTCCAAATGTCGACGAAATATCGGCGATATTTTCAATTTTATCGAAAAAATAGCTATCGTTCTCCTTATTATTGAAAACAAATTGAAATAAATATAAAAATATATATACAAAAAAGCTCTCTTACCTTCTTTTTCTCCAGATCTACCCGCGGAAGTGGATTTCGACTGGATTTAGTGGGCCAATCGTTGTTGATAACATAGCTCTGAATTTTCCGAGATAAGAAAACCCTTTTAAAAAACCCTTTTGTTTTCTTCAAAGAAAGAGATTTGAAAGAGAACTTTATTTCACCGAGATTTACGGAGATTTCGGTTCGGATTTGAAAAGGATAAAGATAAATTTCTGGAAAGATTTTTTACGAAAGATGAGATTGATTGCAGATTTTCCGGAGAAGAGGAGAGAATTTCGTAAAAACGAAAGCTCTCTCGCGTCCGCTCTAACAGGTTGAGTAGCGAGACTAGCTACTGAAGTGACGTCGGCAAGTTCCGTGGGCCCCACCATGATGTATGTTTTGTATCCACACCTTCCATCCATTTGGAGAGATCATTTTAGGGCAATATCCAAAGAACGAGTTAAATCCAAAGCTCCAATGGACCCCAATGGGACAGTGATGCCCGCCATTAAAAACTTCTAAAGGCCACAAAAGTTATAGATCAAGCTGATATTTGTGTTTTCCCTTATTTAATGTCTTTTTTAACTTTTGAACAGGTTGGATTTCAAATAAACATTATGATGGGCCTTAGGATAGTTTCAACGGTGGGAATCACTCTCCCCACTGTTTTCTTTGGTGGGGTCCACTACAGATTTTTATTTCCTTCATTCTTTGGTTCATACCCTAAAATGATATCTAAAAATGGATGGACGGTGTGGATATAACACATACATCATAGTGGGCCACAGAACTTGGTGACGTCACTTCAGTAGTGGACTCGCTACTCAACCTGTCAGTGTCTATCTAATCCGCATCCTCTCACACCAGCTGTATAGCTGCTGTATTGACGTCAGCAAGTTCTGTGGATCTGATCATAAGGTATTTGTTATATCAAAACCGTCCATCAATTTGGCGAGCTCCTCTTAAGGCTTGAGACGAAAAATAAGACAGATCTAACTATCAAGTGGACCACACTGCAAAAAGCAATGGGAGATTGAACGTCTACCATTGAAACCCTTTTTGGGGTCACAGAAGTTTTGGATCAATATGAAATTTGTTTTTCCTCTTCATTCAGGTCTTTGTGACCTTATGAACAAATTGGATGGAAAATAAACGTTATGGTGGGCCCTACAAATTTTTTTACAATGAAAATCATTATCTCCACTGCTATTTGTGGTGTGGTACAGATGATCTTTGGACATGATTCATTTTTTGGATGATGCTCTAAAATGATCTCTAAAAATAGATGAACGATGTAGATATAATAAATACATCACTATGGGGCCCATGTAACTTTGATCTCCTTGGAACCGTTCGTACAACTCGGAGCTCGAGGAGCGTCAGTGCTTGTCTTCGAACGACACGTATCTACAGGATATAGCTGGTGTGTGGTACACCAGCCAATCCGCTTCCAGTTTTAAGGGAATGGAAGCCGCTTCCAGTTTAATGGTGGGATTTAATTGTTGTTGTTTCCTTTGGTGTGGTCCACTTGAGATTTGGAACTACCTCATTTTTTGGACCATGTACTAAAATGATATTGAAATGGATTAATGGGGTTGATTTCTCGCATATATCAAGGTGGGCCCACGGAACACTCTCCAGTAGCCACCTTGTTATTCACAGCATGATAAAACACATGCCATACGGTGGGTACCACAAAGTCCTTACACCACCAGGAGCACTTGATTTGGCTAGTGACGTTGCCACTGTCAAGATGGCTAGTGGTTGGTGCTATGTGGGCCTAATCATGATGTATTTATTTGATCCACGTTGTCCATCTATTTTTTCAGATCATTTTAGATCTTGATCCAAAACATCAGGCATATATAACTCTCAGGTGGACCACACCACAAGAAATAGTAGCAATTGAATGTCCACCATTAAAAACCTCCCAGGGTTCAATGTAATGTTTATTTGACATCCAACCTGTTGATTAGGTTATACAAACTAGTTTGATACAAAATTTGTGGCCCTTGAGAAGTTTTTAATGGTGTGCATTCAATCAACACTGTCTTGTGATGTGGTCCACTTGAGATTTGGATCTATCTATTTTTTGGGCTTATAACATAAAATGATCTGGAAAATTGGATGGATGCGTCAATATGTCAAACAAGTGCCACATCCAAGCCATCAATCACCAAGTATACCAATATATAGATTCCATGTCCCAAGAAAGGTGTACTTTTTTAGTTCGTTAACTTTTACATGTCCTAATTATTATATGTTAGCTGCATTTGTATTATATGAACTCATTTTGATTACAATTGGAGCGATTTCTTATGGCAGCGTATGCTTTTTGGGTCCCATTAAATGAAAACTTATTAGTTAATGCATTTTTTTGTAATTTTTTTATTCCTAAATATGCAAATATGTGTATTTAGGCATGCCCTGAAGTTTTACTGAAAAATTCCATCATTTTCCCCATTATTCGCCATTTTTTTTCGCATTTCCAGTTATCGGTGATATTATCGGCGATAACGATATCATATCTATATCTCCAGTCAACGAAACTTGTAGCGATATCGAAAACTCGAATAGTGGACGTAGCACAGATACATCCTGGCATGGTTGGACCAAAAGAAGGCAAACCATAAATTGGCCAAACTTTTGATCCGGGTATCATTACGGGATGCACGACCAATCAATCTTTAACGTAACGGGTCATCCGGGTTCAAACGACCCTCAAAGTGGGTTGTGTCGGTCTGTTTCACAAGAAAACGTAGGCTTCCGGCTCAAAAACATGATTTAAGGGGAAAATTTATTTTTTTAGTAATTCCAATTTTGTAGTTTTTTTTTTTTTTTTTTTGAATTTTAGATTTACATCCTTTAAATATATATATATATATATATATATATATATATATATATATATATATATATATATATATATATATATATTTGTAATTATTCTAGGACTCTTCTAGAAAAAGTTTATTTATAATTTTTATTTTTAAAAATTAGGCTTTAGAAGTGTTTTGCAAGAATTAGGACTTTTATTAGGGTTAGAATTTTGCTATTTTTGATAATTGCGAATTTTGATTTACTTTTTATTTATTAATGGTGTAATTGAAATTTTAGACATTAACAGACATTATTCAATTAAAAAAAACAACCTGAGTTTTTATCTCTTTTTTCTTGTGGATTTAAGAAAATACCTTGCGGATTCAGGGTCTTATCACTTGAGGAAGATGATGATATTCCTCATCTTCCCTTTCCACGCTCTCCCCGGCATCAGGAGTGAAGCTGGATTTTTAGGCCAGAAGATCTAATTAAACAATGTAGTCCACTAGATAGAAAGCTTAGATCTCTCCCATGTACTTCATATGGGCACGTGCTTGAATGTTGATATGCACAGTTATACGCGATGTGGGTTACCAATCCTTGGCTCACATGGACAACCGCAATGTATTCTATGCAAGTCATAGGAATTTGCCAGCAGGAAAGAAAGCATTGGGAATAGGAATGACACTTCCCGGATGTCCCAAGTTAAAACCTCAAACGTCAGACAATGTATACTGAAATAAAAGCCAAAACTGCTTAATAACCTCTGAGAATTGAATACTTTGACCATGATTCACATTTTAGTGATTGGCTAAAAAACTTCGACAAAAGGGATTCCGATTGCATGAGCATTAACATTCAATCAAAATCAATAGAGGATCGTTTATTAAATATGAATTGTCAATCATTTTTAGCTTTAATGGCCCATTTGCAAGTCATTGGTTGGATGGTTAGTATCATACAATTAGTTTGATTTTCCATCAATCATCCATGGCAGGGATCCCTCTTGACTAGATCTGATTGCCAGAACATGCCCATGTATGGCGGAAACTGGGGTCAACCACATTTTGCAAAGGTCTAGGGAGCCACTAATTGGTCCTCGAGAAGTAAACTCTATAGCTATCATGTAGAATGCCTCTAAGCAAAATAATACACTACGAATTTCAAACCCACATGAACACAACAATTACTTAATCAAAAACCAAAAACGTTGTTCTACAACAAGACCTAAGAACAATAAGTGGGATCATCCATTTTGCTAGTGAGTTGAGATTTTTTTTTTTTTTAGAGATAACGAAAATTGTATTAAGATAGAAAAAAACAGAGACAAAAAAGACAAAAAAGAAACAAAAGAGCAAAGAGAGTCTGCTGAGAGAGCAAACTCTACTACGCTCTTAAAAAGCGAAAGTCATAGTCCTTTAACAGGGATACATTGATAGACCATTCTATTAGAAAACCTTTAGCCTTGGAAGCTACCGTATCCACGGGATTGGAAGTATTCCTAAAGCATCTCCCGTTTCTCTCTACCCACACAGTCCACCAAATTGCAAGAATTGCCATTCTCCAAAGCCGCTTCCTTTTTTTGTCTAGGTTGACCCAAGGTGTTCCGTAATGGTAACAGTGGCCGTAACGGCCACCATTGTTACCTTTACGACACAGGGCATAACGGCAGTTACGGCCCCGTAACGGCCGTTACGGTCTCTCTTTTTTATTTTTTATTTTTTGAAAAAACTCCCGAAAAACCTGTATCTGCCCCGTAATGTTGATTAAAAAGTATGAAAAACCTATATATGTCATGTAATAGACCATTAAGGGGCTATTATGGCCTTTATAGGGTTAAAGGAAATTACGGGTCATTTTTTTCCATAACGGTTGTTACAGCCGTTACGACCCCGTAACGTATAACGGTTGCCACCGTTATCTTTACGTAATGGCCTTTACGGCCCCGTAATGGCATTTACGGCACACCATGGGCTGACCCCATGCCAAGCTGATAGGAGATTATCCGCTGCGTCCACCAAAAACCAACTGATTCCGAAGGACGAGAAAAAGACAGACCAGATTTTCGAAATGAAAGGATGGTGAACTAGCAGATAGTCGATTGTTTCTTCGTTTTTCATGCAACATAAGCAGATGTTGACTATCTGCATCCCCCTTTTTCTCAGGTAGTCCACTATAAGAATCTTCTTCTTGCCAACCAGCTAGCCAAAACATTCAATCTTGAGAGGAGCCGAGTATTTCCAAAAATGTAAGTCTCTTGGCCTTCTTTAATAACGGATATACTTTGAAGCTGGGAATAGAGTGATTTAACAGAAAATTTACCAGATTTTTCTGGTCTCCAAATTAGATTATCAGTTGTCGATTGGTTAGGCATTGCTCTGTATGTGCATTGGAGGTCCACATATTCGCTAATCTCCCAATCTTGGAGATTTCTTCTACATTTCACGGTCCATTCGATCTCGTCAACTGTGACTGTGTAGCAATCAGCAACTAAGGGAGATTTGTTGTGTGCAAGCAAATATATGTTCGGGAAGCGGAACTTTAATGGCTCGTCTCCCTCCCACTGGTCTTCCCATAATCTAATATTGTCACCCTTTCCGAGCTCAAAACCAATACCTTTGATAACTTCCTTTTTCATACGAAGAATGCCTCTCCAAAGATGCGATGCCCTGTATTGTGAAGAATCTCTAGTCCACCACCCACCCTCAGACGATCCATACTTACTTTTGATGATGATATTCCAGAGACTACCTCCTTCTGTTCCTAATCTCCAAATCCACTTTCCTAAGAGGGCTCGATTCATCGTCTTAAGATCCTTTACCCCTGCACCACCTTCTTTGAAATGCTTACACACCTCTTTCCAATCTAGAAGAAGAAATTTCTTCTTATCCTCCTTGCTGAACCAAAGGAAATCACGCCTAAGATTATCGATTGTAGTTAATACTGAAGGAGAGCATCTAAACAGAGACAAAGTACACAGGAAGATTGGAGAGAGCCGCCTAAGAGTAAGCCGACCTCCTAAAGATAAGTAGTGGCATTTCCACCTATTAAGGTTTTTTTCGAACTTGTTAATGATCTTATCCCATAACATCTTTGGGGGGCGCTCCAATGCATAGGGGAAGACGAACAAAAGTAGACGGGAATGAAGCTGAGCAATGAAGGAGATTCGCATAGTTGTTTATCTCGTCTTCTTCCAGATTCACTCCAAACATCTTAGATTTAGCCAAGTTCACTGTCGGCCCTGATACTGCCTCAAAGCATCGCATCGTTGTACGCATATTATCGATTTTGTCATGGGACGCTTCAAAGAAAATCAATGTATCATCAGCGAACTGAATGTAGAAAATCATACTAGATAGACCTGCTATTTTAATACCATGAAGAATGCCTTCTTCTTGTCCTTTAAGGAGCATTCTAGATAGAGTCACCCCCACATTTTCGAAAAGAAACGAAGATAGGAGATCACCTTGCCGCAGACCTCTTGAACTTTTGAAGAAGCCTTTTGGGGATCCGTTAAGAAGGATGGAGAAGTGAGCCAAACCATTACATTCACCCATCCATTTTCTCCACTTAGAGCCAAAACCCATCCGTTTTAACATGTATTGAAGAAAGCCCCAATCAACATGGTCGTAGGCCTTCTCAATGTCCAACTTGCAAAAAATACTTTTCAATCCCAATCTGTGATTGGAGTCGAGCACTTCATTGGCTATGAGCGCCCTGTCCACTATCTCTCTACTCGGAATAAAAGCATTTCGATTGGCTAAAATAATCTTCCCGATGACATTCTTCAGTCTAGAGCTTAAGACTTTAGCTGATATTTTGTATGGGCCTCCTATAAGACTGATGGGTCTGAATTCTTTAAAAGAAGTCGCGCCTGCCACTTCAGGGATGAGAGCTATAAAGGAGGCACCGATACCTGAAAAGAGTCTGCCTCTTTCATGGAAACATTAGAGTGAATTATATCCCAAAAACTATGGAAAAAGGAAATAAGAAAGACATCAGGACAAGGGGACTTGTCTCCATCCATCGTGTCAATTTCCTTCCTCACTTCTTGCTCCGTAAAGGGGGATTCAAGTAAACTGCATTCTTCTTCTGTGATGTTGTCCACTTGAAGGAAATTCAACCGGGGTCTGTCCCAATCTTCAGCTGAAAGCAAGGATCTGAAATATTGGATAGTCTGCTGTGCAATTTGATCTGTCTTCAATGCGTTCCTCATTCACTAAAATACTACTGATCTTATTGGATTTGGCACGCATACTAGCTATACTATGGAAATAGCTTGTGTTTTTATCGCCCTTGCTTATCCATTTGTCTCTTGATTTTTGTTTCCAGGAAATTTCGTTTTCCAATACCCTTGCTGAAATCGATTGAATAAGCTGAACTCTTCTGCAAAATAGCTCGGAAGACATTGGAACATTTTATGAGGCTGCGTCAATCTTTTGCAATTCAGAAAACATAGAGTCCAATTCGGAATTCCTTTTGTGATGCTGAGTATACTTCCACTGCTTTAACTTTTCTTTGAGGAGTCTAAGTTTGGAGAGGAGTCTATGGCCTACATATCCTTCCACCTGAAAAGTTGTCCACCAATTTGAAATCATCTGAATGAATCCTTCAATCTTGAGCCAGGAGGAGTCGAACTTAAATGGTTTAGGACCCCAATTGTTGTCGTCAACCCAAAGTAAGACCGAACAGTGATCAGAGGTTGTTCTCGCTGACTGAGAGATGAAAGGGAACGTTTCCAGCCATTTAGGAGAGACCAAAAATCTATCCAATCTGGAAAGAATCGGATTCGCTCGCCCGTTAGTCCATGTGAATTTGGCTCCTAGTAATGGAAGATTGACTAACTCCTGATTTTCTATCCAATCAGAGAAAGCTCTCATAGCTGAAGAGACCTTTCTGCTGCACGAGTGTTCCTCCACGTATCAAATGATGTTGAAGTCCCCGACTACACAACATGGGCCTAAGAAAGATTGTCTAGGAGAGGTCAGCTCTTCCCAAAATTCTGCTTTGCTAGAATTGATGGAGGGGCCATACATAGAGGATATAAGACACCAAAAGTTATTCGATGGAGGGGCCATACATAGAGGATATAAGACACCTAGTGAGTTAAGAAATTAAAGACAGCTTCATAGTAGATGGATAATAATTTATAGAATTTAAATCAATTGCCCACATGCATTTACAAGTAGCTTGTGCAAACGATGCCACAAGTGCCAGTAGGGCCAACAAAGGTAATATCCAAGCCATTAGGTGGGTCTGACTGTGTAGATGTTCTCGCCTCATAATAAATCTAGTCCATCTAGCAGGTGGGCCATGATATTAGAAACAGATGGAGGGTAAGAAAACCACAGCCTGGCAAAAATCCATCGTGGCTAAGCTAAAAAAGATCAGGCGGAACTTCCTTTGACAAGATTCAGTAGATAATCATAAATTCCATTTGCTAAAATTGGAAGAAGCATGTAAACCAATGGTTCAGGAGGGTGTAAGCTTGTGAGATTCAGAGGTAATGATAGGGCACTATTAGGAAAGTGGGTCTAGAGTATCGGGGTAGAGGGAAGGTAACTTGTAAAGAGAAACATTGGGTCATGGATATGAATATTGGTACCGTATCAACTGATACGGCCGTATCGTATCCATATCGACATGAGACGATATGGGAAATGAGGTCATATCGGACCGACACAAAAAAAAAAAAAAAAAAAAAAAAAAAAAAAAAAAACCCCAACTCGTATTAGCCTGTATCAGCCCTTGTTGGCTGTTACAAGGCGTATCGACACCAATATGCCCATAAAAGCCTAATTTTGCTTTTTATTTTTTTTTAAATTTTACTCGTGTATCCTCCTCCTATTCTTCTTCTTCTTCTTCTTCATTTAAACCATGGAATAAGTTAAAAACTCATTTAATGCTAGATGTAGACCTATTTTGGTATCAAAACAAATAATTTGAATGGGATTTGACAAATCAAAATGAAGTGGACCATTATGGAAAAAACAGAAAGAACGATAAACCTTCACTTTCTTTTTTTATATTTTCATATTCTTTTTTTATTGTATTTCAATGTAATGGGCCCTAGTTCACCAAATCATGCTTGTTTTGTGTTCAAATACATGCACGGGTTGGTCGTTGGAAGTTCTCAATAGTGTAAAACAAATCGTAATAGAATGGACGCATGCAGCTAACATTTTGGCTGCTAATCAGTTGCCTGTTAGTTGGTTAGAGTTGTTGATGCAAGGAGATGTGATGGCATAACCCTAGATGCATGTATAATCAGGATGAAGAGATTCAAATAAATTAATTAATCAACTAACTGTTTTCAATCAAGAGGATTAAGAAAATCTCAACATAGAGATAAAATCATTCCATCGGGATCATGCCCCTTAGCATAAAATCACGTAAACAATAAAAAAGGGAGAACCTAGAGATATGAGGATATCTCAGATCTATCATAAGTCAGTCCCAGTCAAGTTTGGATCTGATTCTCCCGACTAGTCATCCCTCTTTTCCGTTCAAACCAAAAGAAAATATCCAGAGAGGAACGAAAGGAATGAAGAAGAGATAGGTTCGAGATGAAGAAGGTACAGATTCTAGGGAACCAAAGAAAAGAAAATGGCCAATTCTTACCATTTCCTGCATCTTGAAAATCAAGAAAGAAGGAAACCTAAAACCGATGTGGAATCCTGAGCACCCAAGAGCCAATCTTGAAACTCTAATATCTTTGATAAAAGATGAAAAAAAAAAAAAAAAAAAACATATGAATTTTTATTCATTTTATGATAAAATAGGGTTTCTCATAGTATATATATAAGCCAGGGAAAAAATAAAAGTGCACTAAAGCCCCTAAAAATAATGAAAAATACAAAAAACACCTAAAACTAAAACACCAGTGCAGCAGGGTGTGAAATCCGCCCCATGGGCCTGCGGTCATGCTGCTCCTGCACTCGTAGCGTGTCAGAAAATGGGTCTGATGGACCCAACGTCTATCCACATCAACTCCTCCGCTCCGGTACTCTGTCGACGACGCCTCCTCCTCTGGTACGCTCTAAAAGGTGCACCATTGATGTCCACATCAATTGTAAAGGTTTCTTTTTGTCATTTTGCTTTTCTTTGTCTTGTTTCTTTTGTATTCTTTGGCCTTTCTTTTAATAAATTTCATTATCATCGCTTCAAAAAAAAAAAAATGAAAAGAAAAAGAAATCTGCGGCCGAGTGTTTTTAGCTATACATTTGTTTCGTTAAGATGTTGAGGTTTAAGTATAGATGTTGAGATGGATGAGTGGTAAGATAAGGATAGAACTAAAAATGAAACATTCAAGGGGATTAAGGAGTAGCACCAATAGGTAGTAAGATGAGAGAAAGTAGACTAAGGGACCAAGAACTCCGATGGTTAGGAGGGAGTTGGTACAAGTTGAGGGCTCTAAAAGGGCAAGGGAAGGCCTAAAAAGATGTGGTTGGAGCCATGGAGGTAATAAGAAAATACTTGATGACCTATGATCTAAGTGAAGTAATGGCCCTTGATAGAGTAGAATCGCAGAAAAGGATTCATGTAGCCAACCCCAAGTAGTTGGGATATTAGATAATGATGATGATACAATGACGACATTTGTTTCCTTAACGGTGGTCCACCTGATAAGTGGACCAACCCGATTATTGGGCGAGACAATCCACATAATGTTACGCCTTTGATGGATTGGATCTCATATCAATTTCTAATGCTAGCACATGTGTGGCGTGTACAGCTGCCTCCTGCATGCATGTGGACTTAGCAAAGCTCTATATGCAAACTTCAAAAGAGCAGAAAAGGAATAAAAATACAGAAGTTCACACAAAAGCTGAAAACATTTTTTGATGATGATAGGGTGTCCCCGCCCCCTTTTTTAAGGCAAGACTAATCCCTATGGATAAATGCAATCACCCACAAACCACATGCATCGGGTAAAGCACAGAGAGGGAAATTGAACTCAAAAACTAAATAAAACTGATGGACAGCAATCAAGGGCGAAAGGCCTTACACTCGATCGTAATTTGCATCCATAAGAAAATCCAGCATTCCAGTTGTAGTTTGCTTCCTATCAGATGAAGCCTGGCATCTTCATCGCCATTCTAACTTTACTCCTTCCTTCTCAAATGTCCATGACAAGTGCAAACATTGCACACGAGTTCCAGCCCCACCTAACAAACGACAAATAACATGCATGTATTTGATGTTGATCAAGGCCCACATGCCAAATTAACGACTTTTTTCATTTTAACCATGCATAACTGTCCACCAGCCAGCCACTTAGGACATCAGTTCGGTATAGTTTTTGGTTTAGAATTTTGACAGTTTGATGTAGAGTTATACATGTATAAGAACCATCACATTCATACTAGAGTATCATCATTTTTCCCATAAAACAAACCCAATTGATAAATAGCGTCCATGTTTTCAAGCATAGTTCAAACACTAGCTAACTTGAGTTGAAACCCAGCTGAGCCAACCTGAATTTGCAAGATATCGAGCGGAGTCAACAAGATCTCAGTTCTAGAATTGGTTTGTTTCCAACTCAAAGAGACTCATCAAGTCAATCCACTGACTCAGATGACTCAATGCAACTGGCGGTGACTCAAACTGAGTCACTTACCTTGTTAAAGGTTTTATTAAAAAATATACATGGAAGGGCTGTGTGAATCAGACACTTGACCTCTAGCACAAAAAGGAGCACCCTCAACCAGCATCCTATTCAGTGTCTAGCTGTTTGTTTCTCTATTTCATATTACTTATATACTAAATGTAAGTATTTTACATATTTACTACCAATGTTAATATTTTTTTAATTTTATAATTATTAGAAATCAAGTCAAGTAAAGTTTTTGGGTTTTTGAACAAGACATCCATTCTGCCATCCAAAGACATATCTCATTGAAATGAAACAGATACAAAGAAAAGAGCAAGGATTGCTGACTCTTTTGTCACCATTCCCAGCATCTGTGAATCGGTACACCGAACCTGGCTGTTGATACCCGAGATATCCTTCAGCGGCCTCAATGTATTCTGTAACCGGCTGGTCCCACTGATCTGCCCTCTTGGAGGCCTCTGATTCTGACGCTGACCCCCAATTAAAAAAGAAAAAGAAAATTGATTAATAAATAATAATAAAAATGGAGCTGATATCTACAGCCTATATGTTTGATAAATTGACCCACTCTTCTACAACCTACTACTCTATTACCAAAAGTAGGAAAACAGAGTGTGTCTATGAAAAACATGAGGTGTATTTAACATTAAAAAAATCTAGAATTCTGCATTGAAAATCTCAAATATATTTTCCACACCCATTCTTGTACTTCCTAGTATTAGAATGGTAGATCCTTGGTACTACCCTACTTGGGTGGTTTTGGGATCACCACCCGCTCCACTTCCCAAAAGTAGATAGGCATGGCGTGTCTATCAAAAAAATGGGGTGTAATTATCTTATCATTTTGAAATCAAGAAATTCGTTTGAAAATCTCAAAACGGAAGAGAAAGAGAGAATGAAATAGAACTAAAAATTTATTTTCTTTTTTTTCCTTTTATAATTACCATAGCCAGTTCAAGCATTGAATCCGTCTGTAATGGAAAGATTGAAGTGGGAATCGAACCAGGTGCCTTCGATGAAAATTACGCTTTTGCCCTTGCCTTCTCCTTCTTATCTCCATCCTGGGACTGGTGTTTAGTAGAATCCATGGCTCTTTGCTGAAGGAGTGAATTAAGGTTTTCCAGGGGTAACAGTGGGCTGGGCCCATTTCGGGCCTAATCTCGAATTTGGATGAGCGGAGCGTTAGTTCGCTGGAATTGAACCCGATATAGTCAAACGGGGCCGGGTCTGGGTTCTGATATGGACATTGGCCACGCTAGTGCCAGTTCGGCTTGGATCAGCCCTAACCTGACCCTAGTTCACTATGCCCTGGCCCAGACATATCCCTGATCGATCCAAAAAGGCCTCGCGTGAACCTTGGCTCAACAAGGCTAGGGCAGGCCCTACACCAAAAAAGGGCAAGAGGAATAACATTTTGTAAAACTTCAATCTACTTTTTTTTTTCATTTTTATTTGTGCTGCAACGAGTACCACAATCCAAAGGATCTTGATCTTTGAAACATGACCCAAAATACAAGAGCACCTTTAAACTACATATTTACATCGTATGTAGACCGATTATAAATCATTTTAAACTAGTTCTTCTGTATAACTATGGCCCACTTGATGATGAGGCTGAGCAAATGGGCCCAGCTGGGGTATCGTTCGCCCATGCGTAATCTACATCAGGCCTAGTTTTCAAGCTTGACCCTACCCAGCCAACTTTGACGGCCCAAGTTAGCCCTGGCCCTACAAGGTTGGGCCACCTGGGTCAGGTGGGCAGCCTGACGAATTTCAGTGTTATTAGTGAGAGATTCCAACACAGGCTAGCTAGCTTATTGAAATTTGAACACTGCATAGGGGTGGCAATGTGTCAGGCTGTTGGCCTGACCCTACAGGGGCAGGACTTGGGCCTTCATTTCCCTAAAGTTGGTCCAAAGGGTAGGCCCCAACTTGAAATTTGAACCTTGTTATTGGGCTAGAGCATGGCAAAGCTGGTGATGAATGGGGCAGACAAGGAAGTTCTTGGTATCACCAAGCTGGCAGCACCAATATTTTCTGAGAGCATCACCGCCATCTATAAATAGTAGATGGGAGTCTTGACATGTAATTCTAAAAGAATCTGGATTAAAATCCTATTTTCCTGCATCCTTATTGGTCTACATCATTTACTGACGTTGTCAGCAATGCTGCATTAAATGTAGTGTGATGATGCTGCCCAATTAGATTGTAACAAACAAACAAGATTGCCCCGCTTTTGGCAAACTGAGGATCTGGATTCATTCTAAAACTGGCTTACCAAAGTTCAGATTGTAAAAATGCTGCTAGTTTCTTGCCAACCATCTCTAAATGCTGATTGATAACAGCTCATTACTCTCTGTGAAATTATGTCCATATTTTAATGATATTTTGGCAGGACCCTGTATTGAACTAACTGCTGCATTGGCTTTTAAGATGTTAGCTTTGAGATCTGCAAACAAGGAGTTGAAAGAAATGATAAAAACTGTGAAGATTCAAAACATAAATGTATGATCCACTTATTCTTTTCTCAATTTCCATGTTTGTGATCTTTAAACCCTAGTAATAAGGATAAGTCACTTTCTTCAAATGGTGTGTTTCAAAACATGTTTGTGTTCGCTTAAATGAAGTTCTTGGACACGGCTAATTATAAAGATCTATTTGCTTATGTTAAATTTTTTACACATGGGGCATATAGATTAACATGTCAGTGTCTAAGTGTATAGCTCTTATGTTGCTTTCGGCTCAAGGCCATTTTAGGAGCAGACAAAATAATTTGCGATTTTGGAATTTCTATTCTTAGAAGTATTTCACACAAAAACAAAATATTTGTGAACTTGGGCTCATATTTGTTGTATTGGGAAGAAAGAGCTCTTTGATACCGCATGAGTATTTTTTCCATGATTTTTAAAAATTCTATCGCAAGTGGAAATCCCAAATTCATAATTTATTTTTCTCATGGCTTGTGCTAAATGCAACTTAGTTTCTTTTTTGTGGTTAAGATCATATGTTGTAGTTTTTTTTTTTTTTTTAATAAAAATAAATAAAATAATAAAATAAAATAAAAGAGAATTTCAAATATTTCGGTTTCCTTCCAAAATTTAAAATGTGTTGCTTTTGTATTGTGAGTTTAGTCCCATATCGGATTTGCCTAAGCAACTTTTTGTTGAGGGACCACGGAAGCACACAAAGATAAACTAAACAAAGTATTCCAATCGCACAACCAAGCCCAATCACAAAGACTCTGAATTTAATGTGGAAAAATCCTTACAGGAAAAAACCACCCATAAAGCGACAGATATCACTTTGAAAGTAGAAATTACAAGAGATAGAGAGAATATCCGATTTGAACAAACCTCGAATCTCCCCTTAAAAGCCCTTGAAAACCCTAAAAACGAATTAGAAAGCTCTTAGAGAATACCCGATTTGAACAATTTTGCGCATACATTCGATGGCACATTCGATGGGTCTTTGATGTCATCAAACTTAATTTCGATGACATCAAACCCACTTCAATGTCATCGAAATAACACCAAAAATGTCCAGAGAAAACATGAAAAATCGAATTTTCTCGATGGTATCGAACTTGATCTTCGATGTCATCGAAATCTCTTCTATGGCATCAAAATGATGCCCAAAATTTCCAGCAACCAATTGAAGAAAATCTGAAAATTCTCGATGGAATCGAGCACTTGTTCGGCGGCATCGAACAATGCTCGATGGCATCGAATGGTCTGTCAATGGCATTAACAGACCCTGTTTCTGAATAGATTTAAGATAAGAAAAAACAACAATCTCCACCATGTCTTCAATCATCAAACGTGTAACTTCTTTTCATATTCTCTTACCTTTGTCTTGCATCATAATTACAACATCGCTTCTCGTGCACACTTCGTCCTCTTTTACGTCTTTACCAAGCCTAGAGAAATCGTACAAAACTTGAACTTCTCTATAGAAACCACCTTGGTGAGCATGTCCGTTAGATTCATGCTGGTGTGAATTTTCTCCAGAGTCACGCCTACTTTTTCAAGCACCCGTTGGATTAAATGGTGACAAACATCAATGTGCTTAGTATGTGAATGATAAACTGAGTTTTTAATTAAATTGATAGCACTCTCACTATCACAATTAACTAGTACGACATCCTACTAAAGCCTTAACTAATTTATCATATCTCTTAACTAAACACCTTAATTGAATGCATCTATCACTATTATATACTCCGCTTCGGTCGTGGAAAGAGCTATCATGGACTGAAGCTTCGACATCCAATTGATTGCTCCACCCGCTAGCACAAATGAGTAACCTGAAGTCGACTTTTCAGAATCTATACTGCCTACGTAATCTAAATCCATATACCGGACTAAATTGGCTCCTGTCTTCTCAAAAGTTAAAACGTAGTCTTTTGTACCTCGAATCTAATTATTAGAGTGGATTTTTAAATAAACATCAATGTGAGCCCCTTAGAAAATCAATGGTGATGTGCTTCTCCCACCTGTTTCCAAATTTCTGCTAAAAAGAAATTTTACAGGAAGCCTGCCCTTGATTTTTTAAGGATCTCACCCACTGTGATGTGTATGTGCGACACACTCCAAATATTAGATGTGTAATCCCACAGTTGTACTAGGGCCAAAAATCAAGGTGCCATGTGATTCAGGTGGGCCACACCAAAGGAAACAGTAGGAAGAGAGACGTTCAATATTGATTTAGAGGGTCCACTATGATGATTATATTAAATCCACTCCAAACATTAGATGTCACACTAAAATTTAGTCTTGGGGCCAAAAATCAGGCCCATCGGTAATTCAAGTGGGTCACACCAAGGGAAAATAGTTTGGAGGGCGAACTAGCCCTATACATTGTTTCCAATCGTGTGGTCCACTTAAATTATGAATGGAGCTTATTTTTTGGCCCTCGGCCTAACATGGGGTGATGGATCAGGTAAGGTGGATTTCAAATAAACATCACAGTGCCGCTTATTCAAGCTGTCAACTTGTTGCTCACTTAGTTTGACCGCACTTCCATTAAGAAATTTAAAGGAAAGCACTCCAATGATAATTACTTAAATTAATGGGATAATTTATTGATAACCTTAAAAAAAGGGTTGTGAGTTGTATATAATGTAATAATGAAGTTAGTATTTTGTAGAATTCCCTTATAATTATTAGGTATTGTGTTGAGTTGAGTCCAACCAGCTAAACACTAAATTGGGTCAATTTTATTTTTGCATTTCTGCATTTCTAATGCAAAATTATTGTAATTATCACATGACAATTATTTAAATTTAAAATTAATTCATTACATAGCACATTTTAAATTTTAAAATTGTTCATTAATTAAGAAAATAGCTTTATATATATAGTGATATTTTCTTAACAAGATCATAAGAAAAACATCAAAATTTGAAAATCTCATGAGAAATAGATAAGAACTAGATTGTCACTAGCTTATGTGAGTTTTAAGCTCATAGTTTTCACCGCACCTAACCTAGCCTAAACCGGCTATATAGCTTATCAATGAGCTGGGCTAGATGCCCATATACCACTTTATTCCATTCTAAAACCTCGGGTTGCAACTACCCAAAACCAATTGATCCAAACAAACTAATTTTGGGTTGGGTTGTCAAGATCCTCATGTTGGATTCAGATTGGAAAACACTAACCTGATTCGCATTCAGGTTGGGATGGATTGACATGTTCGGGTTAGGTTAGGTTGGGTTCCTGTTGGACACCGCTGAGTCAGGTTCAGTTGCAAGTTGGGTCCCATGAGGTCGGGTTGGGCTTGGGTTGACCTTCAACCTGACCCAACCTACTCAAGTTACACCCTGTACTAAACCTGAGTGTGTTTGTGCAGGATGGATCTGGTGGGTCGAGCCCAATTGGATTACAATTAAATGGATTGGTACACTAGGTAATGGGTCACAACCAACAAGTCAAGATTGGGATAGAATTCTGACCCCATTTAATAAAATTAAATTAAAAGGGTAGGCCCAAGCTGTCCCCAACCTGACCCAAATCCGAACCATTGCCTCCATGGTTTTAAGACTCAGATGAGCCTGACACAACTCATCTAAGTCAACTCGGAATCGGTCAGACCTGACCCGGTTCGATACCATGAGTCACCCTCCCTGATCACCCTAACCCAAGCCCGTCCCATGATTAATATATGAAATTCACTCCATCCATTAGATGTGAAGCCATAATTTAGGCCCGGGCCAAAAATTCAGGCCCATCCACACCAAGAGGCAGGTTCGAGGGCAATACACTATTTCTGATCATGTGGTCTACCCGAACTACAGATGAGGCCGATTTTTGAGATCTACCCTTAAAAGAGGTGGCTCTTATGCTGGTTGGGGTGGATTTCACATAAAAATGACAGTGGGCCAACTCAAGCCGCTAACCGACAAGGCCGCCTTTAAGAAAGATAACTGAAGGCAGTGGAATGATACTTAAAATAATGATGTAGCTTTTTGAAAAATACTGAAATGCAAAACCGTGTCATGTGAAGCCACAGTTGGTGGCGCACGGTTTGAGTGAATCCTTGGATCCATCGAGGTTGGTCACTGCATCCTAACTGTGGGGCCTACTGTAATTGTGTTCACTCCTGCTTGCTGTATTAAATACAGTGCCGGATTCAAAAACCAAAACATGTTGACTATCACAGCTTATCAATGGGTTGGGCCAGATGACTCAACCCGAGCCGGAAGTGGATTGGCTGGTGTGGGTACCTGTCGTGGGAAGACGAGCGCTGACACTCCTCGAGCTCCAAGTCATATGAACGGTTCAAAGGAGATCAAAGTTACATGCCCCCACAATGATGTATTTATCATATCCAGATGGATTCCTTGAACATATAAGAATTGCACATAAAACCAACCCATTTGACTACTTGTAAGAAGCATAACAGTTAATAATGTTACAGACTTAGGGAGCTGCTTAATATGCATTCTGAAATAAATGCAACCTCTGCTTCTTCCTCTGGTAGTGTTTGTTGTAATTGGAGCCCACTAATTTGTGCAAGACAGATAACAAAGTGAGCTACTTCTAATGGACCTTTACAGGTGGTTTAACTGTCCAATAGAAAAACATATTCCACATCCTTTACAATAATAGTACCCCACAGCTTAAAATTCACAACTGCCTCCACAGTTCTCTTAGGAGCTGTTTGGATTCAAAGGGTGGAAATAAAAGGAAAATTTCCTTCCAAGGAAAAGGAAATGAAAAGAAAAGTTCCTGTTATTGGTTTTTTAAATAACAATTTCCATGAAAGTTGGGGCCCATTTTCAAATCTATTGTGTGGGAAAGAAAAGATTTCTATGAGAGTGATACATTTGGAAGACTTGAAGATGGACTGATGCACAAGTAGCACATGTGGAGCACTTGAAGATGGATAGTGGTACATGTGGTGTGCTCGAAAATGGATGCCGGCACATGTGCGGTGTTTGAAGATGGATGGTCTCACATGTGAGACATTATCACATGGTACATGCGGGGCGCTTGAAGATGGACAATGGCACATGTGGCTTGTGGCACATTTTTACATTTGGAACATTGGCAAGTGTCACACATGTGGAGCACTTAGAGATGGACAATGGAAAAGTCACACACCTAACATATTGGCACATTGAAAATTCTCTTGCCTATGAGTGTGGGAATCATTGTTTCTAAAGGGGGCGACGAGAAAATAAATGGCCCATTTTCGAAGAAAATTCCTGCTATGGAAAAAATGCATTTCTTGCCAAAAATAAAAAATAAAAAATCTATCACAAATATATGAAATTTAGTTACATGGAAGTGACCTTTCTTTTCCTCAACAAGAATCCAAACAGACGACTGAATAAAATTTTCAGGTATTCATAGAGTCAGCAATACAATTTAACCAACTGCATGGAACCTACACATGGGATTTTCAAGAAGCAAGATCACAACCTTAACTCATTCAAAATAGAGCCCTGCTTTGAAAGAGGAATGCATTTCGCTCATTGGAAAGGGAACTTGACAAGCTTTCAAATGGGGCAAGAATAGCTTGATTCGGAGACTGTTTGATATCCCAAAAGTATGTTGGAAGTCTTCGATCGTCATTTTTCAATCTCGATCGTTAATATTTCAAAATTGCGTGATCTAACGAAGATGCTCATAACTCTCTCATTTGATGTCGGATTGGGTTGAGTTTATGATCATTTTAAAGGTACTTTCGTGCTCTTTCAATCCTGACTAGAATCATCATATTTCGAGACCATTTGGGCATCCAAAAGTGGGATCACAGTCGTTGGTCTTGAATTTTTTCTACTTCTCTTGCTCTAACAGAAACCCTCATAACTCTCTCTCTTCAAAGGTTGGATTTACACAAATTTTAGCTCATTGGAAAGGTAACTTGACAAGCTTTCAAATGGGACAGGAACAACTCGATTCGGAGACCGTTCGATATCACAAAAGCATGTAGAAATCTTCAACATCATTTTTCAATCTCGATCGTTAATCTTTTGAAATTGCTTGATCCAATGAAGAGGCTCATAACTCCCTCGTTTGATGCCGGATTGGGTCAATTTTAGGGTCATTTGAAACTTAATTTACTGCTCTTCCTATCCTGACTGGAATCGTTGTTTTCGAGACCATTTGGGCATCCAAAAGTAGAATCACAGTCGTCGGTCTTGAATTTTTCCTGCTTCAAACCCTCATAACTATTTCTTCAAAGGTTGGATTTAGACAATTTTAAGCTCATTAGAAAGATAACTTGACACAAGCTTTCAAATGAGATAAAATCAATTGATTCAGAGATTGTTCCTTCCCAAAGGCCCAAGTGATTGCATTTTAGTCTCCATACATGACCAGCTCACAAAAATCTCCACACCGGTTCTAATAGTCAAGAACTCCGCTCTCTTTGAGGGTCCCTCCCCCACTAACCACTTTGGTCCTTAAACATGCCTCTAATCTTGAAAGGCCAAGGATTAAAAAAATAACTTTGCCAGAAACCATCATCCATCATATAACAATTTAAGAAATCATCCCGATAACCTATCACCTACAGGCAAGGTACCACAATTTATGGTGTTGTATCTCGCCAACATAGTACATCCCACCAGGTGGACCACATCCTGGTAATCAATGGACATACGGCGTCTGACATAGTATATAGGTGTGCCACACCTAGTGATCTGATTAGCCTAATTTTTGAGAAGGGGGAATATAGTTTTAAGAGGTTGGATCCACTATAAATGTTTATAAGATAAGCTTATCTTACAAATGGTTAAAATAAGAGGACTTGAACCTCCACACTCTTTAGCATGAGATTTTGAGTCTCATGTGTCTACCATTTCACCATCAAGGCATCTTGAAAGTGACAATATGATTCCACAAGATCTATTTTTGTTCAAATAACTGATTCTAGCCAATCGAACTTTCCTACACAGCTGGCATGTTGGGAGGAAGATGTTATGGTACAACAAGTCATTGTACCTTTGTTAGTAGGTGATCAATTCTCAATCATCTGCCTAGCACTGTTCAATAGGATGTGATGATGAGAATGCGCTTGTTGAGCATTTTTTTAAAGGAAGATTTTATTCAAATCTATACATCACAGATTACATTCAAGCAGCCCCTAGCCTCAAAAATACTAGGGCCCGCCTATCATATACCCCAAAGCAAAACAAAAGAAAGAAATAGAGTGGAAGGCCATCATCCCTTACGAACGCTCCCCAGACCCACCCTGTCAAGGAAGAGGGTCCCTAAAATGACCTAAGGAAGCTCCAACACATCGCAGAATAGCCTAACCATCTGGGATCCGCTGCCTAATCTGGCCAAACCGTTTGCAGTGTCATTTGCCTCCCGTGGCGTGTACTTCACTCAAACTTGAGCTCTATGCTTGAGAAATTCTATTTGAGCACTCTAGTACCACATCCTCCATGTGTTAGAGTATCCCTTGTTAACCATGTCTACGACAATATTGGAATCGCTTTCCATAATAATTTTGGAGAAACCATGGCCAACACAAAAGGATAGCCCTTGGGCCAATGCTCGAGCCTCTGCTCGGGTGTTGCAACTAGGATTAGCGTCAGCACTTCTAGATCAGATTAATGGCCCCAGCCACTACAACTGCATTTGCATTGTTGTTTTCTTCCATCTCATTTGAATTGAATTGGGAGAAACCTTCTCTACCAACCCAAACTTCATTTTCATGAGCATCTATGGTGCAGAAATTTAGTAGTGGATCATTTAACTGGTCCAAATGCCCCAATTAGGCAAGTGAATGGGACATATGAGTGGAGCCTAAGATGCCACCCTACTTTGAGGATGACAATATGTGGTGCGGTTTAAGAAAGGTCACCAACGGTTCATAACGTATGTGTGGCCCTTCTAACGAACAGAACAACATCTATACAATGGTAGCCACCAAGTAGAATACTCAATGTCAGGTCTTGAGGAAAAATATCAGCTAGATCCAAAACTCAGATGGACTAGACCATATGGAATAGTGTGATGGGGACATTGACCATAGGTTTGTGTGGGCTACCATGTGGTGTATCTTTCATCAACCCTATTAATCAGGTTTAACTCACCAATATAAAGAGAAGATACAAAAATCAGCCTGTTAAAATCCTCAAGCGAACTGCAACATGTGAACTTAGTGGTTTTGGGAGCAATTTTACATTGTTCCCATCAGTAGTCCATATCAATATTTTATTGAGCCCATATTTTCTAAGTATGGTTCAAATAATTGTCCGTACCTGCTAAGAAAATATTTTGCATGTTCCATATGAAAATTACACTTCTGCCATTGCCTTCTCCTCTTTCTAACTCTAGCTTGAGACAGGTTTGTCTGGTTGAAGAATCCATGGCTGTTTTCTCAAGATGAAAGAGAAAAGCTTCTGAAGGGTCCCACAAATAGCAGGAAAGTGGGATGGGCCCAACTAGGCCTACACAGTTCATTCTGGCAGCACTATGCCATGGGCTGGGATTGAATCCAATAGCCAAATGGGCTGAGTCTGTGTTTTGACACACACACACGCGCGCGCGCACACACACACACACACACTTTGGCAAGTAGAGGTGACAATGGGTCAAGCTAGGGCCAGGTGGGTTTGGATCGGCCTTAGCCGGCCCTAGCTCCCAATGCCTTTGGCCTAGCATTGGCCTGAATGGGGGCAAAAATGCCTTGCCTGTCCTTGACCCAACAAGGCTTAGGTAAGGCCTGGCCTGTTCTTGATGAGCCTGGCTAGTGCAACGGCCTACACGGGCCTAGTTTACAAGCTTGGCCCAACCACGTCCTGGTCCTAAAAGGCTGGGCCACCTTGGCTAGGCCGGGTAGTGCAACCTATTTTACCGTTGTTGGCAAGGGATTCCCAAACAGCCTGACTTATTTAAATTCAAAAACTACAAAGGAGTTAGGCAATGGATCAGGCAACCACCCCCATAGAGCCCTATACTACGTCAAGGGTTGGCCAGGACTTAGAAATCTAGACCTTGTGATTGGCCCAGGACAAGCCAAAGCTAGTGATAAATGGCCTGGGCGAGTCCATTGGCCTCATCTAATCATCTAATGGGTCACAACTTCAAGATACTTGTGTGTGATTCCATTCAACATACAAATGTAGTTTATATATATATATATATAGGTTGACCTCATGGGAACTTCCCATGAGGTCGAGCTGTGTGGGCTCCACCATGATGTGTGTCGAACATCAACACTGTGCATTTGATGGTTCCCCGATATCCCAAAAATTAGGTTGGCTATCCAATCTAAAACCATGTGAAGATAAATATATAAACATACTTGGTGGGGCCTACCTGAGTTTTGGATGCTGCTGAAACTTAGTCTGACCCCTCATCCCACTGGGACACACACCATGGGTGGTCTGGATTTGTGAACCACATCTCAGTGGGCCCAATAAATGATTATGAGTGTTTTAATGGGAAGGTAACCCCTCTCTACTATTGTATGTGGTGTGGCCCACCCAAGTCATGGATTGACTTGATTTTTAAGCCCATGGCCCACCATGGAATGGTTCATCTTACTAATGGGGTAGATGTTCAACACACATCACAGTGGGGCCCACACAGCTCGACCTCATGAAAAGTTTCCATGAGGTTGAGCTGTGTAGGCCCCATACTTTTATATGTTTTAGGCACGTCTTCACATGGTTTTGCTGATTTTTGGGATATCCCATGACCTAAAGGGACCCATCAAATGCATGGTATTGATGTTCAACACACATGAGAGAACACGGCCTATAATTTTGTTGATATAATAAAATGGTTGTACAAAAGTTGGGCAGGCGCCGCCAAATAAATGGCCCACACCAATCATATGACAACACCATACAGCCGCATAACAAACGTTCCAACAGCAACTTCTGCAGGAAACCGCAGCAGGCGCAACAACCTTCACCCCCATCTCCACATAATGGTCTTTGAAAGTAATGAAGTAGAGAACACAAATTAAGATTAATACCATGAAGATGAGATATGAAAAATGCTTTCAATTAATTGAGATTTTCAAAAATAAGGGTAGTGGTATTAGAACATTCAGAGTCATTTGGATGGGGGAGAATTCGAGTGCCCAGGTGTTTTAGTACAACTACCCTCATGATTCTGTCTTTTGGAGGATATTTGATATTCTTCCTGTTAACTTGAAAATTGAACTTAGAGTCAATCACTGGCTGCTCCCATTTTCGCTTGTTAATTTGAACATTGAACTTAGACTTAATCACTAGACACTCGGCAAAACCTCACAGGTGGATGAAAAGACCATACACTGGAGAACCCGCAGCAGTTGGATGTAACTATGGGTCCAGCCCCTGGTCCGGGCCTAGTTGCAACAACCTTTAATAGGGGTGGGAGGTCACCCAAACCTCAGCTGATTTCTCTAATTGAGACCCAAAAGTGTCATAAACGGGTCAAACCAGCCCGTCTGGGCTTTTGGGCCTGGTCCAACCATATACAGGCTTGGTCTTGATTATCATGCCTGGTGATGGACTTGGACTTGAAAGTTCGACCATCTACTAACCAAGCTGGGTTTGGCCCTAGAGGCCCATCAACCCCATTAGGGTGTATTATTAATTTGGCTCGGCTCGGTCCCTGGCACAGGCCTCTGGGCTGGGATTGGTTGAATCATATTGAATTGCAATTCAACACAATACAATTGGTTGGGGCCCTTACTCATTTCAACACTAGGTCATGGGTTCGAGCACCATGGTGAAATTCCACTGTGGTGTGAGTGCGTGCGATTAAAAAAAAAAAAAAACACAATATGACTGGTCATTTTTTTCCAATTTGATAAAGTGAACTCATGAATTTGCTGCTGTAAAAAAGAAATCTCAACTTGTGAAAGAAATCCAAGCCCAGCAACTCTAGTGTCCCCGCACATCTCATTGTAATAAGTTAGGATGTATTCAAGCAAATCTGGTGCCAAATATTTTGAGAGGACTTAGGGATATGCAATTCTTAAGCTTTCTAAATTGGGCAAGTGGACACTATCTTGTCTGCAGGTTTGGTGGGCCACATCATGGAATTCCCCCACTCATTATGTTGACTCTCTGTGGTGTGTTGACATCACCAAATTCTGCGGTCTCCACCATTGTATATGTATTATATTCATACCGTCCATTCATTTGACTTGATCATTTCAGGCTGTGATCTAAAAAAATTAGATAGATCCAAAGCTCAAGTGGACCACATCACAGTAAATAGTGGGGACAATGATTCCCACCGTTTAAACCTTCCCAAGGCCCACCATGATGTTTATTTGTCATCCAACCTTTTGATAAGGTCACACAGATATGGATGAAAGAGAAAAACAAATATAAAATTGGTCCAAGACTTTTGTTGCTGCTAAAAATTTCCCAATGTTTCACATTCAATTCCCACTACTTTCTATCATGTGGTCTACTTAAGCTTCTTAAATGCCTCACTTCTTGGGAAATTCCCTAAAATGATCTCATAAAATGGATGGACAGTGTGGATATAACACATACATCATGGTGAAGCCCACAGAACTTGGTGACGTGGACACACCACGGAGGTCAGTGGTGTGTGGCACACCACAAAATCGTTTACATTTTCTAGCATAGATATGATTTTACCGGTTTCAAAATTTACCAACTACATAAGATTTTAAATCCATGCTATCAAACGACCACAGGTGTGAGAGAGGTCCAAGCCTCTCATCAGTTGGGTCCCACTTTCTACATTCAAAGGCCCAAGAATAAAGCTGATCTCCCATCAGATGGGCCCTACGTATAAAAGGAAATGTTAATGATTGCACGCATTAGAGGCAGTGGACCACCAGTGACCCCGGGATCACAGATATCTCTGTACCTGGGGCTCTGTGGGGTCCACAAAGATATCTGTGACAAATCTACTTCGTCCATCTATTTTAAAAGACCGTAATAGGATAGGATTATAAAAATCAAATAGATCCTACAGGTTCTTTTGCTTTTCACACATCTTGGTTTTCTCTTTGCTACTAATCTTTTCCGGAATAGGCTAACCCTTGAGAGAGAGAGAGAGAGAGAGAGAGAGAGAATAAATCTTTAAAGCTAGTAAGGGAGTTATTTAGTGTTGGGAGTGTTGCACAAAAACCTTAGGATCTCGCCTCCCAAAACACCAGAATTATGGGATAATAAAGCAATGAAATAAATCAAAGCATAAACCACATGACACGAGATTTTTATGTGGAAAACCCTCAAAGAGGTAAAAACCACGGGACCTAATCCAGAGTAACAATTCACTATAAAGTAAAACACTATAACCGATCACAAGCACACCTCGCTTGAATCAAACCTTCTTCACTCACGCAGGAGTGGATAAACGATAAAAGAACAATGAAAAACGAAGAGATCTCGCCGATCACGAGAACATAAAAGCGCTAAGACGTCGATTGAGAATTCTCCCTTCCACAAGCTTCCTCTCTCTCTCTCTCTATCTCTCTCTCTCACCTTGGTCGTGAAAACTCTTAGCACAATAGCTTTAGAAAGCCTTCTAAATCCCTACAAAAGCCCTGGGACCTCTATTTATAGTTTAGAAAACTCTTTTTCGCACCTTTGTGAAAACCGCCTCAAATTTACGCAGTCCGCACCAAATCTGGATTGAATCTGCGTAACCCTCAACTAGTCGGTCGAGGCCAAAAAACTGAGCTCGCTGGACTTTGAGTTGAGTGACCCTCGACCGGTCGAGTGGCTCCCTCGACTAGTCGAGCAGTCCACTCGACTGGTCGAGCAGCACGGTGAAACACGTCCGATTTTCAACTGGCTGCACTATCTTTCCTCTGAATTGAGGAGGAAAACCCCATCATTTAGTACTCCGGCATAGTGTCATGGTTGATACTTAGGCACATATCAATTTAGATTAACCTTCCAAATTTAGAGACCAAATTCATATTAACCTTTTGGATTTATTCTGTGGTGGAACTGATGGACACTCACACCTACTAATCTCCCTTGTATTTATCTTGCCCACAACAGATCCACACCCACATGTGCTACTCCAACTTTAACGACATCATCCACACTCCATCATCGACATGGATGCTGACATGATCACCACTGAGAACTCCCGCTCTGATGAGAAGCTCCTCTCCGTCTTCTGCGAGGGGGTCAAGTATGGCGCTGGCATTGGTCCAGGTGTGTACGACATCCACTCCCCACGTATCGACGGAGGAGATTGCCGACCACATCAACAAGATGCTTGCTGTGCTTGAGACGAATATCCTATGGGTCAACCCCAATTGCAGTCTCAAAGACCCGCAAGTATCATGAGGTGAAGCCTGCACTGACCAACATGGTTTCTGCAGCCAAGCTCCTCCATACCCAGCTTGCTAGCACCAAGTAAGAGCCTGCGGCCTGCCTCAGCATTTTATTTGCTCTCGAAGTCGACAAATTCCATTTAAAAAGAAGCCTGCCTCCCTTTCGTTTCTCAAATAATATTTGGTTTGTTTTGTGATGAGTTCGTAGTAGTAAAGACACTACTTGCCTTCGATATAAAGTGTTTGGTAGTCTGTGACAGCCTCTTTTACTCCCAACGTAATGGAATTTGAAGAAATGCTATTACTTGTATTACCATTTACTATTATTCTCAATCTATCAATGGTTTTTGTTTTTTGGAAAGCAATCTGGACTGGCAGCTTGATTGCATTGCATTGGGACTCTCTAGGCGACTCTCTAGGCTTGGAACAGTTGCTAAAGGGCCCATTTGGGTACCCACCAAATAAGTTAAATTTAACTTTTTTCACATAAAAAGTTAGTTTGGTTAGCATAAAATTGTAAAAGTAACTAAATGTGCCAAAAGCCTACTCTTCTTAACAAGCAACGACCCCAGTCGGCCCTATAATAGGGGGAAATAAAGTAGAATGGCATGTGGCCAATGTTGCTTTGATAAGTGTCGGTTGTCTCCCAATAAATAGACACCTACCTATCTTTCCAACTAGCCAAACCTCTTTCCAACCATAAAAACTATCAGGTCCGTAGAAATTTGGATGGACAAACCCAGGTAAAGTGGATTTTCATGTCTACAACAACCCATGAGAGTAGTGAGAGATTTCCGAGCAACACATTACAAACCCAATAAAACACATACATTCCACTGGGTCCCACAGATCCCCCCTTGAACTCTAGCTATATCTGCGCCCCTTTGAAGATGACTTTTTGAGTCCAAAAATCAGGCCAATCCTCTCATTAGATGGGCTAGAGCGGTGAATATCAGAAAAACCATTGGTGATCCATTCCCATTTTTTCACCCAATGATATTCACGGGCCCACCTTTTCGGGGGTTCCAATGTCGTGAGCATGTGATCTGTACTGTAGCCCATGTGGGATGCCTGACATTGTACACGTGGCATACGCTAACTCAAGGCAGTCCAAGCTGCAGGACCACTGTAGATAGGCCATTATCTAAACTACTTATTCGACAAGCCCAACCACTAATTTCATTTTGAGGGGGTCCACTTAACGATCGTCAATCGTAACCCATGATTTGGGCCATGGGCGGCACATTGATCAGATGTTAAAAGTCGATGGTCTGGATCAATGTGCATCCGAGCTTGGCACAGCCCAGTAAAGATCGAAGGTCTGGATCACCGTGCATTTGCACACTACAGTGCCAGGTGTACAGTAGGCCCCACATGCACACTAAGATGGTTGAGATCGATGGCCTGGATCACTGTGCATTCTCACTCATGCAACGCCTTGTGTACAGTGGGGGGCCTGCATGGTCGATTAGATGGTAAAGATCGATGGTCTGGATCCTCGTGCATTCGTACTCTGTCCAGCTCCAGGTGTACTGTTGCCCCACATGCTCGATCAGATGGTAAAGATCGATGGTCTGGATCACTAGTAGGAATGACCTTTATGTATGGTATGGATGGCATATAAACATCACATAAGACCATATGGCAGTTTCAACAATAAACATCTTACTACCATCATTTTTCCTATCGTCTAGCTAACTTAAGTTTTCGATCTGCTTCATTTTTTATGCCATATCTTAACATAATCCGGCCAAACAGATGAATAGATAGGATTTCTCACAAACATTATGTCATTGATCTATACTGTCCATCTATATACACTGTTTACATGTGACATTTGTATATGTGTACAAGTGAACAACTATTGTGAATTTGGCATACAACTTCATGGTCCACAACATGATTTTGCTTAATATAGTGTTTTGCTATAGCAAAAATTTTATCCCAAAGATGGTTATAATGGACATGGATTAGCTACTTACAGGTTGAATGGCAAGACTTAGGTCACCAAAATCTATGGGACCCACCATGATGTATGTATTTTATCCACACTGTCCATCCCTTTGGAGATAGCAATTTAGCACATGAGCCAAAGAATGAGTAGAATCGAAAGCTCGACCCTACCACATAAAACAATAGAGTGAGTGACGCCCACCATTAAAAATTTATAAGGGCCACAAAAGTTTTCACTCAAGTTGAAATTTGTTTTTTTTACCTTCTTTTATGTTTGTCTTAACTTATTAACACGTTTGATGTCAGACAAACATCATAGTGGACCTTAGGAAGGTTTCAACGGTGGGCGTAACTCTTCACACTATTTTCTGTGGTGGGGTCCACTCTAGATTTGGATCTGACTCATTCTTTGTCTCATGCCCTAAAATGACCTCTATAAATGGATGGACGGTATGGATACGATACATACATCATGGTGGGTCCCACATAACTAGGTGACATCACTTCCGTAACCAGTCTGGCTACGCAGCCTCTCGTAATCTAATCCGCGTCCGGTTACAATTCCATGGTATTTCCCGACATACGATCATTGTGCAATACCAATTACAATTAGGGCTTGTTTGGACAGTCAAGAGGGATAGGATTAGATGAAATTAGGAGGATTATTGCACATCATCCCATTCCGTTTGCTATTTGGAGTGAAGGGATGTATTTCTTCCACCGCACCCCTCGTAAACACTGCCCGTCTTCGAGACGGATTGTACCAATCCCAAGATGCAAGTTTTCACCACTATGTGGGGCCCACCGAGATATCAATGAGATATCCACTCTCTCCATCATTTTTACCGCCCTATATTAAGCCAAAAACCTATTTTGAGGCAGATATAAAACAGTGAATGGGGCACACCACAAGAAGCAATGGAGATGCAAACCCATTCATTTGTGACAGTCCAAACACACTGCTGTATATCCTATGGACTATTGTAAACCCATGGGATCAAGGGACGAACACTGACACTACCATCATTACCTTAAAAATCATTCCATCCCTCCTAATCCCATGGGATCGGTCGGGCCAAACACGCCCTTAAATACCGTTCAGTTACTACGGTAATACCTAATCCATTCCCGTTACGCTCACGTCGTGAGATTTTTCGATGATCCAAACCGTTTATACGGTGGGTTTCACTCTCGATGGTGGACACTTGAAAAAAGTCCCTACCTTGCAATATTTAAACCTATTGTTGAATGAAATTCTTTATTTAGAATATACCATCTATTTTTAGCTGTCTTTCTCTGGGACAGTGATCGAAGGGTTAGGATTTTTCGATCTTGAATACTTCCAAGTCATTCCCAGCCATCCATCCATATCATCAGATCAGAGCACGAACCATGGTCGCGCATGTACGGAAACCATGGTTCCGATCACCAAACCATGGTCGCGCATGTACGGTATCACATGCACTGTACTTCTTAGAGTGGGAACCAGTAAGTGTCAGAGAAGAACTGTGTGATACGCGGTCCTCATCTTCAAATGCTATACACGATTTTCAAGTATGAAAATTGAGCCTCTTTTCAAAGAATCTGTACCATTGGTTTGTTGTATCCCAATGTGATTATATTATCTCAAAAGTAAATATCTTGATAAGAAAATATTAACAGTTCGATTTATGGCCTATAAAAGGATGTTTAACAACGGTCCACGTTAAGACAATAAAGATAATATTATCGATCACTTAGACCTTCTCAAACTTTTTTATTTTTTATTTTTTTGAAATCTTCATCCACCGTGGGGTAAAAGAGACCAATGGTCCAGATCACCATGCGGGTCCTACTTTTGAGACGTAAAAGCCCATTATACGGTGGAGAAACACGGGCCACGTGTCAAATTTTCCCTCCGTACTCCTCAACCGCTCTCTCACAGAGGAAAACTTGGATACTCCGGAAGAGTGTGATGGTTGATACACAGGCACTAAAAAAGAACCGTCCAAATAATTGAAAACATTTCACATTGGACTTGAAAACTGAAATTACACTAATTTGGTGATCCACTGTGCAAAAATCACACTGATCGGATGATCTAAACAATCCTTTAGTTGGCCTTATTTTGTTTAGCCGTCCTTTTTCTAAGCTATAGATCGAATGGCTGTGATTATCTAAAAAACGATTCTTTAGGATCATAACAGTCTTGATGGGGGATAACAAACGGATGGATCAAGTTTTGTTTGATCTTATTTTTATGTAAACATTACTGACCGTCCATTCTAATGGTCAATGATCAATGGTTAATATTTGTTTGATTTGTATAAAATTTGCATGATAGGTCATGAAATGTGCGCTTAACCTAATGCATAGTGTGGATCAATGTATCGTACTATCTTCGGGGTGGATTAGGTGCCGCCCCGGCTGCACACAAGACAGTGCGGCCCTTACCATGGGACTCACCTCGATGTGTATACTCTTTATCCACACCGTCCATCCGTTTTGGAAGATCATTTTAGAGTATATCCCAAAAATTAAGAATATCTAAAATCCAAGTGGACCATACTAAAGGAAAAAGTGTTGATTGAATGCCCTGCCCTTCAAAAAATTTCTAGGGCCCATATGCGTAATGTTCATTTTCCATGCAACCTGTTGATAAGGTTAGATAAATTGTATGAATGGAAAAAACAAATGTCAGCTTGATCGAAAACTTCTATGGGCCATTAATGGTCATTCACCGGTTTTTCCTATGGCATGGTCCACTGTAGAATTGGATCTGATTAATACTTGGTATCGTGCCTAATATTATTTGGAAAAACAGATGGACGGTGTGGATATAGAATATACATCAAGGTGGGACCCACAGTAAGAAGCGCACCGTCTTTAATCAGGCCGGGGCCGTACCTAATCTGCTCCCCCTTTCTCCCTTCGTCTTCCTTCCACCTCTCCCCGTCTGTCTATAAAATGGAAAAAATCTCAATCGTACCCCGCCATTTCTCTCTCTCTGAGAAGAGAGAGGAAGAAGAAAAATATATAAATCTTGGCTGCAAGAGCTCTGCCATCAGAAATCATGGAGCTTGCCCACATACGCCACTTCAAAGGAGGGTCCAGATCACAATCCCATTTACAGCCATCCAAATGACCCCTCAGGTGAGCATTGATTGTCTTGAAATGCTTCCAACAAAGCCGTAATTTCTGGGGTTTATTGACGGCTGATTCTTGCATTGAAGGAATTCAACTGAACTTCCTGGTTTTATCAAGAATCTTAGATTTATTTATTTATTTTTGTTTTTGAATGAAATGGAGTGTGTAGGATAAGATACTAAAACTTATGTGGCCCAAAGAAGTTTTCAACGGTAAGTATTCAATCCCCGTTGCTTTCTATGGTGGGGTCCAGTTGGGTTTTAGATTTATCTGATTTTTTGGCCCATGCTCTAAAATAATCTCGATAAATGGCTGGACGGTGTGGATATAGCCCACACATCATGGTGGGACCTACACAACTTTCTAACATTGAGTGAAATTGGCACGGGACCCAATGCAATTCCATTTAATGTAATTCCAAGCATTTCCATTCTCCCCAAACATGGAGTGGAATTGGCACGGACCAGATGAATCCTATCCCACCTAATCCCTTCTAATCCCACTGCCCAAACAGGCCCTAAGTATACTGTGCAAAGGTTAGCATTGGCTGACTGAAAATGATCTGGAATCCCTAGTTCCTGGTGTTTTAAACAATGATTCTTGAATTAAAAGGTCTTAAGAAAAAAATATCTGATTTTTTTTTTCAGAGAATCTTGGAGTTTGTTGAGTTAAAAGTGGTGTGTAGGATAATTTCTAAGCATTCTGTGCATTTGTTAGCATTGATTGTCTTAAATAAATTGCTTTGGAGATGCTACTTCTAGGTTTTCTAGAAGACTGATTATTGAATTGAAGGCTTTAAACTAAAATTGCCTTTAAAAATGTTTTTTGGAGTTTGTAAGCATATTGTGCGCAAGTTAGCACTAATTGTCATTGAATGGGCTTCTGGTCTTCCAAGTCTTAAAGTATGTAATTTTTTTATTTTTTTTCTTGGGATGTAGCTGGGTCGCCGCCTTGGCGGCTCTGTCTGCTGTTTGTTTTGTGGTTTCCTTTTTTCTCCTTTAATAAAAGCTCACCATCTTTCAAAGGAAAAAAAAAAAGAAAAAAAGAAAAGAAAAGAAAAGAAAAGAAAAAGTTAGTACTAATTATCAAAAAACGCTATGGAAACCCTAATTTCTTGGGTTTAAGTGTCGTTCTTGAATAGGGCATAAAACGTTCTGTTTTTTTTTTTTTTTTTCCCTTGAGTCTGATGGTCAAGAATGAAAAGCTAGGGTATGATTATTAGCATGTGAAGTTTAGCACTTATTGTATTAAAAATGCTTCGAAAACCCTAAATTTCATTGTTTTTGAAGTCCATTAATGAATGGGAGGCTAAAAGCAATCTCGCAAGGCTGCAGGATAAGATCCTAACCATTCCTCTTTGATTCATGAATGTGAGGCTCCATGCGGCTAGAGGAATGCCTTTGCATAGCTTTACCTTAAAAATATTTGAAAACGCTAATTCCTTAGGGTTTTAAGGTAAAGTCTTGAATATAGATCTTAAATGATTTGACTTTTTTGAGACCTTGGAATTTAGAATGATATGGTGTCGGTGTCCATAGGATAATATCCTAAGCATGCTGACCATAGGTTAGATCCTAACCATTCCTCATTGATTCATGAATGTGAGGCTCAATGCGGCTAGAGGAATGCCTTTGCATAGCTTTACCTTAAAAATATTTAAAAACGCTAATTCCTTGGGGTTTTAAGGTAAAGTCCTTAATACAGATCTTAAATGATTTGACTTTTTTGAGACCATGGAATTTAGGATGATATGGTGTCAGTGTCCATAGGATAATATCCTAAGCATGCTGACCATAGGTTAGCATCGATCCCTTTCAAGGCTTTGAACATCCTATTCTTAGGCTTATGAGGACGACTCTTGGATAAAAGGTTGAGGTCAAAGTGCTCTGATCTTTTGTATCTTGGAGTTCTGAATGAAAATGAGAAGTATGCAATGGATAAGCTCCTGAGCAAACCTTGCATAGGTTGCATTAGTTGTCCTAAAATGCTAAGTATGGCTGATTTCATGCATTTTTTGAAATTGACTAGTCTGAGTGTTTTTTTTTTTTGGGTCTAGGAAACCATTTAAAAAAGATATACCAGGGCACGTACACTTTTGGCTTGCCTTGATAGATGGCTGTGATTTTCCACATGCAGTCAACATGTGGAGGCATCTGTGGCTGAGCTACACATTCACGTAGGATTATCAAATCTCCTTGGGTTCCTCCTATAGATTTTCTGAGTAGAAACCCTAATTTTCTATTATCTGTCTTTTGTAGGGTTTGTAATTGTTTCAATGCCAACTCTTGTGGTTGTATGTGGGTAAGGATTGAAAGCATAGAATGCGCAAGTTAGCTGTGGTGACCATGTTGTTGCATTCGTGTGCGTGTGTTATTATTATTATTATTATTATTATTTAATTTTTAGTTACTTTCGAATAGAGATACAGATTTTCTGTTATTGGAGTCCATATGAGGTTATAGTTCTTGACTGTAGGGTACATATGGTCTTATTTTTTATGAAAATTTTTGGACCTCAAAGCATTAATTTGATCTTTGAATCTTTTGTTTCCCTGGGTGGTTTACATTTTTCCAGCATGTTTTCTACTTTCTGTTATCAGACTTTTTAAGGATGTCAAGATGGATTCTCAATTAGAAGATTTGAAATGCTCTTTTCCTTGGGATATTTGAATAGATTATCTCTAGTGGGCTCTTGGACCTAGCTCCTTTAGGAAATGGTTCACAAATATCTGAATGAATTATCTCTAGTGGCCCCTTGGACCTAGCCCCTTTGGGAAATGGTTTCTTCGAAGTCTTCCTAAACACACAACGTTCACAAAATGACAAATCAACTTTGGATAAGGTATCTAACAGACTAGAACGTACTAGTTTTGTCATACGATCTTTTCCGATGTGACCTAACATCGCGTGCCATTTTAGAGATTTAGATACTACAGTTTCATTCGGCATAGCAGATAAAGCAAGAAGTGCATTATCACAATCTATGTCCAGAATAAATAAATCTAAAATTAAATTTTCCCATGCAAAGATAAGGTTATTTAGTCTCAAAGAAACTCGTGTCCCGGGAAAACGAATATCAAAACCATTAAAAAATAACCTAGAAACAGAAATTAAATTTCGACGCATGCCCAATGTATAAAGAGTATCACAGAGGATTATTGTTCGCCCTATGCGCGTACGGAGATGGTAAATGCTAATCTCTAGTACGTCTTCAACACCTTGTAACTTCCCTTGGCTATAAGTCGGAATTCCTCGAGTCCTCGACGACTTGTCATGTGCTTTGTTGCGCCTAAATCCAAAATCCACTCGTTAGATATAGTATCAACTGAAAGGATTTCAGAACAAACACGTATATACAAAGTATCTAGTGACCTAGGAATTACTGTCTTTTTATAGGCACACTGCTGGGCATAATGACCGGAATTTCTGCAGACAAAGCAGATTATGTTAGTCTTTTTCTACTTCTTCTTTCCATTCCCCTTCTTGAGATTTGGAGGAGGTGCTGTGGACTTCTGTTCTTGGTCATTTTTTTTGCCTTCTTGCGTGCTTTGAACCGTTTCTTGTTAGCTTTCCGTTTATGGGTCTATGCTGCAAAGGCCTTGGCCAAACCTGGCTGAATTGCATTCATTTCAACCTCTCGTACCAAATGGCTACAAAAGTCTATGAACGTAGTGATAAAATCAGTATGGTTTAGAATTCTTTTGATTGGGACCCAAGATTCAGGCAAGGAACGGTACATTGCTATTATCTTTTGATTTTCAGTCAATTTACACCCAACATTCCTAAGGGCACCTATCATCTGCTCCATCTTACGGATATGATCTTTGATGAGGCAGCCAACTGGCATCTTATACTCATGGGATTCTAATTCCATTACCCGAACTTTTGCATCTGACTTCTGCGCATAGGCATTTGTCCGTGCTTCCCAGATTGCTTTGGCGGTGTCATGCACTTCATACGTTGGTATGAGTTCTTTGTGTATAGTGCTAATTAAGACATTACGAGCTGAACGATGCTGTTTACGCCACTTATTATAGCGAGTCATTGCAGCTCTATGTTCTCCTAAATTTTCATTTTTAGCCAATATAGGTTCCTCTTGAACCTCATCGAATGTATGCTATATGTCGTCCTCGTCCAGAAGGCTTCGCATCGCGCGAGACCAGTCTTCGTAGTTGTTACTGTCGAATTGTTGTCATTTGAGCTGTTCAACGATTAAAGCTTTGGTGGTCATCTCTACATTGCATCAAGTATCACTACTTAGTTCTGATATAAGGTATTGACACTAATCATCAACATTTCTACGTGTTATTCAAAATTTCAAGGTATAAAAGTAGTCAACACATCTTAACGAGATCTGAAAGTCCACATACCCGAATGGGTGGCGTGGATCAATCAAGTTCTCTTTTTAAGATGAAATTGATGCTTTTATAAGAATATATTTGTATAGTGTGTAACCTTCCATTACAGGTTGCATGCATCATTTGGTAGAGGAGAATTAATTCCTACTCAGGTTATGCACAACCTTTATATTTAGGGAGCATTCTAGCACTAAGTTTTCTATTTTGCAATGAAAAATGAAGAGGGCTTAGATCTAATCACATCAAGCCTAATTATATCACAAATATAAACATTATCATTAGAAAAAAAATATAGAAAGTGCTTAGATATAAAGAAAGTTCTATTATCACCAGTGATCATGTCCATTAGCGATAGATCCGATCATTACTGTTAATGATCATTGTTGATGATGGATCTTATCACCAACATTGATCATCATGGTCGATGATCGTTTCGATCACTAATGATTTCTAGATCAGTAATTCTCAAAGCAAATTTTATCTACACCATCCATCGGTTTTGCTAGCTCATTATAGGCATGAGCCCAAGTTTGAAGCATATCAAAAAGCTTGAGTGGACCACACAACAGAAAATAGTGGAAAAATGGCATTCACCGTTGAGACCTTCCTAGGGCCCACAATGATATGAGGGCCCAACTAAAGTACAGATCAGATGGATGAGCAGCGTTGATTTGGTCACATCCATCCAACTCTGTAATCCCCATTAGCAGGGTCACAGTGGAAATTTGGTCATATCGTCTCACTTATCGTGAGAAATTGCGAGATAAGTGCCGTCGCGGAGTAGCTTATTAAACGTGGGGTCCACTTGAGTAGCTATCAGTTGCAGGGTCTGGTTCTTAGGAGAATGATTCGGTTGATCCACTCACCTTCCATCCAACATACCTTCCACTCGACACGTGGCAAAGTGTGGCGTATCGGGATGGTCATCTAGTGGGCCTCACCTTAGATGGCCACCAGTTAAAATCCAGGCTAACAAGAAGATCCGAGTTGTCGGTGCTACCTTCTTTCTCCCGATTGAATCTAGATCATTAACCATTTTCAGTTCATTGCTAATTTCAAGAACAATAGTTGGACAAGTAGGATCAACCAGTCGGTTCAAAATTTTAAATGTGAGCCATCCATGGAAGGGACCTCTATTTGGACAGTTCCGAATCACCATTACCTAGATGCAGTACAGTTAAGGAAAAATTAACAGATAGAATTTTCCCATATGTGGCTGTTGAAAAGAGACCAGAGATAATAAGGATTGCCAAATTGACGACAATGATCAGTGAATCTACTTGCCACGTATACTGTGGAGAAATGGCTTTAACTTTTGAGTTCTTGATGCACATGTAAAAGTGCATCCAATGGAACAACTAGAAGTGTGTTGTATTTACTATTTAGTTATCTTGCATCCATGCACAGTGCATCCAAACAGTGGTCTAGATCTCGCACATGTTGAGAGTGAAACATGTCTACAGCTGGACCACCATATATGTATACACTAATTATATTAATCTGGTTGTTGGCTGTATAAAGTCCTTGGACAGCTGGTTGACTGATCATATATGGGTGTAAACATGCCACACCACAGGAATAATGGGATGGAAAGGCCCACCATTTGAATCTAACTGGTATATCATGACGTTAATATTCCCTTCAACCCTTTCATAAGGTGATTTGGGTGATGCATGTGGAAACTATCAGACATGATTTTCTAGGTCCACTGATCCATTCTCAATTGCCAGCCATTGACCACAAACGTCTTTTGCCAGTCCAATGGTCTATATGAGAGTAGGGCTCCAAAAAGTTCTATGGTGTGAACCAATGTTCTACAAACATTAACCCACTTGATTATGGTTCTCCAAGTTTGGACAGATTCATCTTCATTAATTCAATTGATGTTGTGGAGCTCTTCCATGTAAACATAATCAAGGCTTTATAAAAATATCAAATGCAATGGGCACTGTCCACAACATCCACATCTAAGAGTCCAGATTTTACACGCGCACATGCATCCACGTGAGCACAAATTCGGTGCATATGTGCACATCGAGAGTCACAGTACGCACATTGATTTGATACCATTCAAAAGCCATGAGCAGGAATCCAATTGATTAAAAAAAAAAGGGGCCCACTTACCTTTTTAGAAGAAAATAATAAATCGGAGATCCGCCATTGAGTTCGCTCTGATACCACTGAAAGTATGTGTGGAAGTGTGAGCCCTCAAGATCTGACGGTCTACACGATATGGAACCTCCACAAAGCTGAAGATGAACGGTCCAGATCCAGCGGCCCGCCTATTCACTACTGGAGCAGATGGGTCTATTCACCCATCTGATTCTACGGTATAGATGGCCCCGGATCACAATCTATGGTTTAGATCGTCCCAAGGACAAGCTAAATGGACAAATTACTATGTACCAACCACTATTCCTCTGTGTACTCTCGGTACTTCTCATATATTTTTTTATTCACGAGAGAGCCTCGTCCTTTTATAGGAAAGGATGGGAGGTTTGGATGAGACCAGATAATCTGGTCTTATCCCAATCTCCCATCTTCATTTAAATTTGAATTTGAAAACTATCTCTAACGGAAGATGCCAGAAGAGGCCTAAACATATGAGACCCACCCACTAGTGATTGCTCACCAATGGGCCCCACAGGCCTATGTCCAACAATTTATTTATTTATTTTGGTACCATGGGACCCTTGCTAGAAGAGCGATAAGAAAGCATGTGTGGTTGATTCTACCTTTCCTCTTTTGAAAGTTTTTTTTTTGCTTTTCAAATTTCAATAGAAGTCCATCAATTATAAGTCAAAGGGATGTTGTCATTCGACAGCGAAAGTAACTTAATATAGTGTCTGGTGACAAAAGATTGCTGAACTCTTTGCAAACTTTCTAATATTTGCTTCATGAAATTAAACTTTATCTTTCAGACAGGATCAATTGCAAATTCGTTGCTATTCCCATGTCACTTCCTACTGCATCTGGAAATTAAGTTGTGAACCCAAACAAATGAAAAGCTCATGTAGGCTACGTTTGACTTTTTAATGCTCACTTGGTAGTTGCTCCTACACATTTAGTTGCATATGCAATTTTCTTATATGCAAGTTCTAAATCCTGATCAGTAAATAATGATTGACAATTTTTTAAAGGTTAGTTTTTCACTGACAATTGATTTTGAAACTTGTGTATTTACATAAGAAAAAAGAAATTTCATTTGACAAATTCTTCTGTTGTCTCCAATGTTCTTGTTACTCATTGCCAGTCTATATAACCTTGCTTTCTGTCAGCATGTACTCACAAAAGTTGCACTTGATTTTTGTTTTTCTTTTCTTTCTAGAAATGCAATACATTTACAAGAGCCAGCTGCAGAATTTGGCCCAGAAAAGAAACTTGAGTCTACCCATTTATTCTAGTCTTTGTGATGGACAGCCTCATGCCCTTCGCTTTAAGGCTACAATTACAGTAGATGGACAGACCTTTGAGAGTCTTGATTTTTTCAACACACTAAGAGAAGCAGATCATGCCGCTGCAAAAGTTGCTTTGGCATCGTTGTTAGCAGGAGATTAAGAGGCAAGTGTTCCTCATTAAATGTTATTGATCTAGTGCCTAGTTATAAGCTACTTTTTTGTGCATTTTAATTTGTCTTAATGAATGAGATTATTGATTTGTGGCCTACTTTCTACTGGATGATGCTGGTTTTTGCAAAAACCTTTTGTAGCTCAGAGAGAAGGCTTTTTGCTACCGATATATAAGACCGTTAGATCCGGTTTACCTCATTTGCCTACTTTCTTTTCCACAGTTGAAATAAATGAGAGGTATTCTCTGGAAAAGCAGCAAAAACTAAGAAGCAGGCAGAGATGATTGTAGCAAAGATTGCTTGGTCTTGTCTTAAAGAGCGTAAGTTATCGCTTAATCTTCCATCCCTTAACTCATGGTTCTGAATCAATGTGTGAGGCTATTGTTAACTATTCTAATATTTGGTTCAATTGCTTACTAAGATTTTCTTATGTGCTAGAAAATTGAGATAACTTGTTGATTTGCATTACGCTTTCCTTTCCTTTTTTTTTTTTTTTTTGCATGTTTTTATCTATTTTTATGAGAAGCATAATTTCTTTTTCTTCTTCTTCTTTTTGAAAGGTCATGAGAAGGAAAATACATTATTTGACATAATAATTTGTTTTGAAATTGTAATTGATTTGTGATTGGCCTCATGATTACCCCAAGATTACATCTAATTGATCTAAAAACAATCCTGGCCATGATAGAGCAGAAAAACTAAAAAATTGAGCAATAAATTGATTCTAAAGTAAGCTAGCTTTTGACTTGAGGCATATGTTGTTTGTAAGAGCAAAGCTTTTTAGTGCATCATATGGAGAGACATGCTGTTAAATTTGTAGTGTGTATGAATTTACAAAGTTGTTGTGCTAGGCACATCCAGGCAATATTTATCTCTTATTCAGGGGGAAACTGAATCCACAAGTTAATGTTCAATTCACCTTTCGGTGTCAACTTCTTACTTTCTTTGCTAGACATTGCATGTTACATGAACCCCATCAAATTATCACAATTATAGTAAGAAATTCCTTCATATATTCATCGGCGCATGCATGCATACATCCATGCGTTCGTGCGTAGATTCATGCCCATATGCATTGCATCCATCCACGCATTCACTTACATGTGCACATACACGCATGTGTATAACTAAAAGAATAAAAACATGCTTCAACTTTCCAGGCTCTCCCTCTTTAACAGCTCCTTCCCTTCGCATAAAAAAACATAATTTCCTTTCTATTCTTCTATAAAAGAACAAGAATAAAAACTTCTCCCATCTTCACCGAAGAAGGAAAAAAAAAAGAAGAAGTCTTCTTCATTTTGAATAGGAATCAAGGTATTTCGTAACGTTAACTGTGGCCGTAATGGCCATCACCGTTACCTTTACGATATGGGGTGTAATGGCTGTTACAGGGGTCATAATGGCCGTTACGGTCCCTTTTTTTATAATAAAAAAATAAAGGGCCTTTACGGGTCATTTTTTCCGTAGCGGTCATTATGGCCATTACAACCCCGTAATGTGTAACAATTGCCACTGGTATCTTTACGGTCCCGTAGCGGCCTTTACAACATACCGTGACAGGAATCCAAATATGATGTGTAAATCCTACAAAATATTTTTATGCTAGATTGTCGTATTTTTGGTTGATATTTATTTGACAAACAAATGAGGAAGCCCTCATGATGTTTGCACTATGAACCATTTAAAGCCCTGTTGTAACTAGATACTTACGTTCGAGCACACTTTAATTATCTTGTTGGATGTGTTGACTCTCTTTTTGTTAGATGATATTAGGGCAATCTTATTAGATTAGGAAATTACCTTATTTCTTAAGATGTGCATCTGGTAAGATCTCCCCAAATCTTTCATATACTCTATATATTCATGTTATTCTAAGTTAACTTGAGATATGACAATTTCCACAATGCAGCATCTTGTGGTTCTACATGGTATCACAACTAGGGTTTTCAAACCCTAGGCGCACCTAGAGCTAGGTATCGAGTCGAGTTGGACCAAGTTAGGGTTGACCCGACTCGATCCGGTCCTGAAAAAGGCTTGACCTGAACCCGATCCGACTCGGTACTGAGTCCAGCATGCCTGACTTGTTCTGAGTTCGGGTATGGGCTGGAATTATCCAAATCGAGTCTGACTCGGTCAGAAATTCCAAATTAGATCGAGTTGGCACTGAGTCAGATTGGGTCATCGGGCTGGGTTACTATGGCAAGGCTGCAATAGGGTATTCTTTGCATTGCAAGTTATAACATGCAAAAAATGCGACTGCAAAGTAAATAAAAGGAAATAAACCATGCCCATAAACCGAGTTAGGGCTGACCCTACCCGATCTTATTTTGAAATCAAAAGTAAATAAACTACTGTAAAAAATCAAAAGTAAATAAACTACATCCACATACAGACCAATAAAACTTTCATTCATTCAATATCCTCTGTATGATGAATGCCTTTATTGCGTGTAACCTGAGTAACCTTTTCCATAATAGTAACCCCCTCCTCCACCTTCATCGCCAGAATCATCCTTTGGTTATCTTTTTACAGCTTTAATAGTGGGAGAACTCGGGTTGACTTCGAGTGATGCAGGACATGAAAATTAACTATGATATGCAAGATCTTAGGCTTTAGATCAAACTAATTCAGAAACATTTACATAAAATTTTCACATCACACACAAAAGTTCAAACATTCAAGCATGGGGAATCTGTGCGGGTCTATGCCTGCACATGCTAGGGCTGGATCAATAAAAATTATGGACCAAACGAGACTTAAAGGGAGGTCAAACTCATCCACACATGCACAACAATTTGTCCCTAATCCAAGGGATTCACCAATTCAATTCTGAGAACCCTAGGATAAGAAAAGGGGCAAACAAATTAAGAATAATGCAATTTAGGGTTAGGGCTATGAAAAACAGGTATGATGCGTGAAATAAAGAGGAAGCCTGAACCGATCGATAGCACTGCGCGTGCGGATAACGGGCCAGGCCTGACGCACGTGCGCAGGAGCCTGGCCGCACATGCGAGCGGGACTCGATTCCCAGAACTGACTTCTAGGGTTTGGTCGACCAGGGGAGGACTCCAAAACCCTTAAATTTCAGCTCAATCCGAGATGCGATTTATGCGTGGTGCTCTGCCGAAGTTTCAGCCCTCCTGTAGGGCCAGATTTTGAAGTTCTGCTGTGGGGAGAAGAATTGCTGTAATAGATGACTGATTTGAGGTGTAGATGATTGTATGAGATAAGAAGAAGGGATGGTAGATGATGGGGGTGAATCGGGATAGATGTGGCTTCGCACCATAGTAATTAGTCATTCGAAGAAGAGAGGGCTTCACACCCAATTAGGTTTTCATAACTCGGAAAGGAGCAGGAAAACGAAGAAATTTTATTAATCTTCAATGAGAAAAAAAACCTATAAAGGGTTACCTATTTATAAGAAAACCCTATACCCCAAAACTCATACCATGTGTGCAACCTATTACTTGACGATGAAGTAAACACAAATAATAACTAATCAAAGTAATCAAAACCGTCCATGATATTCTAAATAACATTAATAAGCAAAACCTAAAATATGAGACTAATTAGACTAGCGGGCCACGATCATGAGAACCCATGATGGACTTTATTTGACTATCGGGTCCACTCTAATGAACTAAACTCAGTCTTCTAACTAGGGGGCCCTCTCTGGACGTCGTCATCGATCCAGATCGACGGCGGGGCCCTCCTCCTTGCGTACGTACGCAGGGGGGCAGCGTGCGTGTGCGTGTGATGTGCCCATCATCTGTCCATCTACCGTAACTATAGCCTTAAATCGAAGGGCATGAGGCTGTCCATCACGAAGACTAGAATAAACGGGTAGACTCAGGTTTCTTTTCTGGGCCAAATTCTGCAGCGGGCTATTGTAAATGTATTGCATTTCCAAAAAGAAAAGAAAAACAAAAACCAAGTGTAACTTTTGTGAGTATATGCTGATAGAAAGCAAGGTTAATAGACTGGCAATGAGTAACAAGAACATTGGAGACAACAGAAGAATTTGTCAAATGAAATTTCTTTTTTCTTATGTAAATACACAAAAGTTTCAAAATCAATTGTCAATGACAAACTAACCTTTAAAAAATCGTCAATCATTATTTACTGATCAGGATTTAGAACTTGCATATAAGAAAATCGCACATGCAACTTAATGTGTAGGAGCAACTACCAAGTAAGCATTAAAAAGTCAAATGTAGCCTACATGAGCTTTTCATTTGTTTGGGTTCACAACTTAATTTCCAGATGCAGTAGGAAGTGACATGGGAATAACAACGAATTTGCAACTGATCCTGTCTGAAAGATAAAGTTTAATTTCATGAAGCAGATATTAGAAAGTTTGCAAAGAGTACAACAATCTTTTGTCACCAGACACTATATTAAGTTACTTTCTCTGTCGAATGACAACATCCCTTTGACCTATAATTGACGGACTTCTATTGAAATTTGAAAAGCAAAAATAAACTTTCAAAAGAGGAAAGGTAGAACCAACCACACATGCTTTCTTATTGCTCTTCTAGCAAGGGTCCTGTGGTACCAAAATAAATAAATAAATTGTTGGACATAGGCCTGTGGGGCCCACTAGTGAGCAATCACTAGTGGGTGGGTCTCATATATTTAGGCCTCTTCCGACCTCTTCTGGCCTCTTCCGTTAGAGATAGTTTTCAAATTCAAATTTGAATGAGGATGGGAGATTGGGATAAGACCAGATTATCTAGTCTCTTCCAAACCTCCCATCCTTTCCTATAAAAGGACGAGGCTCTCTCGTGAATAAAAAAATATATGAGAAATACCGAGAGTACATAAAGGAATAGTGGTTGGTACATAGTAATTTGTCCATTTAGCTTGTCCTTAGGGCGATCTAAACCATAGATCGTGATCCGAGGCCATCTATACCGTAGAATCAGAGGGGTGAATAGACCCATCTGCTCTAGTAGTGAATAGGCAGGCTGCTAGATCTGGACCGTTCATCTTCAGCTTTGTGGAGGTTCCATATCGTGTAGACCGTTAGATCTTGAGGGCTCATACTTCCGCACATACTTTCAGTGGTATCAGAGCGAACTCAACGGCGGATCTCTGATGTCTTCTTTTCATCTAAAAAGGTTAGTCAGAATATCTACTTTAGGTTGGATTCTTGCTCATGGCTTTTGAATGGTATCAGATCAATGTGCGCACTGTGACTCTTGATGTGCACATATGCACCGAATTTGTGCCCACGTGGATGCATGTGCACGTATAAAATCTGGACTCTTAGATGTGGACAGTGCCCACTGCATTTGATATTTTTTAAAAGCCTTGATTATGTTTACATGGAAGAGTTCCACAACATCAATTGAATTAATGAAGATAAATCTGTCCAAAGTTGGAGAACCATAATCAAGTGGGTTAACGTTTGTAGAACGTTGGTTCACACCATAGAACTTTTTGGAGCCCTACTCTCATATAGACCATTGGATCAGCAAAAGACGTTTGTGGTTAATGGCTGGCAATTGAGAATGGATCAGTGGACCTAGAAAATCATGTCTGATAGTTTCCACATGCATCACCCGAATCACCTTATGAAAGGGTTGAAGGGAATATCAACGTCATGATATACCAGTTAGATTCAAATGGTGGGCCTTTCCATCCCATTATTCCTGTGGTGTAGCACGTTTACACTCATATATGATCAGTCAAACAGCTGTCCAAGGACTCTATGCAGCCAACAACCAGATTAATATAATTAGTATATACATATATGGTCCAGACTGTAGACATGTTTCACTCTCAACATGTGCGAGATCTAGACCATTGATTGGATGCAAGATAACTAAATAGTAAAGACAGCACACCTCTAGTTGTTCTATTGGATACACTTTTACATGTGCATCAAGAACTCAAAAGTTAAAGCCATTCTCCACAGTATACGTGGCAGTTAGATTCACTAATCGTTGCCATCAATCTAGCAATCCTTATTATCTTTGGTCTCTTTTTCAACAGCCACATATGGGAAAATTCTTTCCGTTAATTTTTCTTTAACTTTACTGCATCGATGATGAGAAGAGTGACAAGCAAGATGAGACAGTAATCTGATCGGGACGCACCACCAGCGAGCTCGGCCGCACGCCCGCACCACACCCGAGCTAACTCGGACCACCATAATGAGCCCGAACCACCAATCGAGCTTTGAAATAAATAAATAAATAATTAGATTAGAAAATTAAAGTTTACCTAAAATGGGCGGATTGCTGCCGGATTGCTACCGGACGAGTGGATTACTGCCGGACGGGTGGATTGTTGCTGGACAGGTGGAGGGAGGAAGTGGACTAGAGATGAGAGAGAGAGGAGGGATGGCCGGACGGCTGCTGGGTTCGGGTAGACGGTAGTCGGATCGGGAGGGGCGGAGGTAGGGTTAAGGTAAGATGAAGGAAAAAAAAAAGAGTAAACTTTTTATATATAATACTCAATACCGGATCGAGTCGGGTTTTGGATCGGGTCAAGTCTGACCAGATCGAGTTTCAGTTTGAGTTGGGTTGAGTTACTATGTAACCCGAACTCGACTTAGTTGAGATTCGGATCTGGATGGGGCTACTCGATCCGAACCCGACTCTACCGTTCGGTTCGGGTTGAGTTAGATCTGACCGAGGACAAGTTGGATCCGCCAAGTTGAATCGGGTCCTGCCCAGCTCTAGCTCGGAGTCTGCATAGAGTTCTCCCATAGCTGAAGCCGTAAAAAGATAACCAAAGGATGATTCTAGCAACGAAGGTGGAGGAGGGGGTTACTATTATGGAAAAGGTTACTCAGGTTACACGCAATAAAGACATTCATTATACAGAGGATATTGAATGAATGAAAGTTTTATTGGTTTGTATGTGGATGTGGTTTATTTACTTTTGATTTTTGACAGTGGTTCATTTACTTTTGATTTCAAAACGGGATCGGGTAGGGTCAGCCCTAACTCGTTGTATGGGCATGGTTTATTTCCTTTCATTTACTTTGCAGTCGCATTTTTTGCATGTTGGAACTTGCAATGCAAAGAAGACCCCATTGCAGCCTTGCCATAGTAACCCAGCTCGATGACTCGATCTGACTTCGTGCCAACTCGATCCGACTTGGTATTTCTGATCGGGTCGGACTCGGTTCGGATAAGTCCAGCCCATACCCGAACTCAGATCAAGTCAGGCATGCTGGACTCGGCATCGAGTCGGATTGAGTTCAGGTCAAGCCCCTTTTAGGATCAGATTGAGTCGGGTCAGCCCTAACTCGGTCCAACTCGACTCGATACCCAGCTCTAGGGTGGGCCTAGGGTTTGAAAACCCTAGTTGTGATACCATGTAAAACCGCAAGATGCTGCATTGTGGAAATTGTCATATCTCAAGTTAACTTAGAATAACATGAATATATAGAGTATATGAAAGATTTGGGGAGATCTTACCAGATACACATCTTAAGAAATAAGGTAATTTCCTAATCTAATAAGATTGCCCTAATATCCTCTAACAAAGAGAGAGTCAACACATTCAATAAGATAATTGAAGTGAAGTGTGCTCGAACATAAGTATCTAGTTACACCAAAATTTATCAAACAAGTACAAACAATTATTGGGAAGACAAGGGCTTTAAATGGTTCATGGCGCAAACGTCATGAGGGCTTCCTCATTTGTTTGTTAGATAAATATCAGCAAAAAATATGACAATTTAGCATAAAAATATTTTGTAGGATTTACACATCATATTTGGATTCCTGTCAGGGTGTGTCGTAAAGGCCGCTACGGGACAATAAAGATAATAGCGTGGCAATTGTTACACGTTACGGGGTTGTAATGGTCGTACTGGCCGCTACGGAAAAAATGACCCGTAAAGGCCCTTTATTTATTTATTATTAAAAAAGGGACCGTAACGGCCATTACGACCCCTGTAACAGCCATTACACCCCATATCGTAAAGGTAACGGTGATGGCCATTACGGTCACAGTTACCGTTACAGAATACCTTGATTCTTGTTCAAAATGAAGAAGACTTCTTTTTTTTTTCCTTCTTCGGTGAAGATGGGAGAAGTTTTTATTCTTGTTCTTTTATAAAAGAATAGAAAGGAAATTCTCTCTTTTGATGTGAAGGGAAGGATAACTGTTAAAGAGGGAGAGCCTGGAAAGTTGAAACATGTTTCTATTCTTTTAGTTATACACATGCGTATATGTGCACATGTAAGTGAATGTGTGGATGGATGCAATGCATATGGGCATGAATCTACGCACGAGTGCATGGATGTATGCATGCATGCATGCGCTGATGAATATATGAAGGAATTTTTTACTATAATTATAATAATTTGATGGGGTTCATGTAACATGCAATGTCTAGCAAAGAAAGTGAGAAGTTGACACCGAAAGGTGAATTGAACATGAACTTGTGGATTCAGTTTCCCCCTGAATAAGAGATAAATATTGCCTGGATGTGCCTGGCACAACAACTTTGTAAATTCATGCACACTACAAATTTAACAGCATGTCTCTCTATATGGTGCACAAAAAAGCTGTGCTCTTACAAACAACATATGCCTCAAGTCAAAAGCTAGCTTACTTTAGAATCAATTTATTGCTCAAATTTTTAGTTTTTCTGCTCTTTCACGGCCAAGATTGTTTTTAGATCAATTAGATGTAATCTTGGGGTAATCATGAGGCCAATCACAAATCAATTACAATTTCAAAACAAATTATTATGTCAAATAATGTATTTTCCTTCTCTAGACTTTTCAAAAAGAAGAAGAAGAAGAAGAAATTACGCTTCTCATAAAAATAGATAAAAACATGCAAAAAAAAAAGAGGAAAATGTAATGCAGATCAACAAGTTATCTCAAATTTGTAGCACATAAGAAAATCTTAGTAGGCAATTGAACCAAATATAAGAGTAGTTAACAACAGCCTCACACATTGATTCATAACCATGAGTTAAGGGATGAAAGATTAAGCGATAACTTACGTTCTTTAAGACAAGACCAAGCAACCTTTGCTGCAATCATCTCTGCCTGTTTCTTGGTTTTTGCTGCTTTTCCAGAGAAACCCTCTCCTTCTATTTCAACAATGTAAAAGAAAGTAGGCAAATGAGGTAGACCGGATCTAACGGTCTTATATACCGGTAGCGAAGAGCCTTCTTTCTGAGCTAATTCCTGCAAAAGGTTCTTGCAAAAACCAGCATTATCTTGCAGAAAGTAGGCCACAAATCAATAATCTCATTCATTTAGACAAATTAAAATGCACAAAAAAGTAGCTTATAATTAGGCACTAGCTAAATAACATTTAATAAGGAACACTTGCCTCTTGATCTCCTGCTGACAAAGATGACAGAGCAACTTTTGCAGCGGCATGTTCCGCTTCTCTTAGTGTGCTAAAAAAATAAGGACTCTCAAAGGTTTGTCCATCTATTGTAACTGTAGCCTTAAAGCGGAGGGCATGAGGCTGTCCATGACAAAGACTAGAATAAATGGGTAGTGTCAGGTTTCTTTTCTGGGCCAAATTCTATAGTTGACTCTTGTGAATTAGTTTGAATCTGTTGATGCAGGACATGAAAATTAACTATGATATGCAAGATCTCAGGCTTTAAATCAAACTAATTCAGAAACATTCACATAAAATTCCTTCATATATTCATCGGTGCATGCATACATCCATGCGTTTGTGCGTAGATTCATGCCCATATGCATTGCATCCATCCCCACATTCACTTAAATGTGCACATACACGCATGTGTATAACTAAAAGAATAGAAACAGGTTTCAACTTTCCAAGCTCTCCCCCTTTAACAGTTATCCTTCTCTTCGTATAAAAAAAGAAGAATTTCTTTCTATTCTTCTATAAAAGAACAAGAATAAAAATTTCTCCCATCTTCACCGAAGAAGGAAAAAAAAGAAGAAGTCTTCTTCATTTTGAACAGGAATCAAGGTATTCCGTAACGGTAACTGTGGCCGTAATGGCCATCACCGTTACCTTTACGATATGGGGTGTAATGGCTGTTACAGGGGTCATAATGGCTGTTACGGTCCCTTTTTTAATAATAAATAAATAAAGGGCCTTTACGAGTCATTTTTTCCGTAGCGGCCATTATGACCATTACAACCCCGTAACGTGTAACAATTGCCACTATTATCTTTACGGTCCCGTAGCGGCCTTTACGACACACCGTGACACGAATCCAAATATGATGTGTAAATCCTACAAAATATTTTTATGCTAGATTGTCGTATTTTTAACTGATAGTTATTTGACAAACAAATGAGGATGCCCTCATGACGTTTGCACTATGAACCATTTAAAGCCCTTGTCTTCCCAATAATTGCTTGTACTTGTTTAATAAATTTTGGTGTAACTAGATACTTATGTTCGAGCACACTTTACTTCAATTATCTTATTGAATGTGTTGACTCTCTCTTTGTTAGAGGATATTAGGGCAATCTTATTAGATTAGGAAATTACCTTATTTCTTAAGATGTGTATCTGGTAAGATCTCCCCAAATCTTTCATATACTCTATATATTCATGTTATCTTAAGTTAACTTGAGATATGACAATTTTCACAATGCAGTATCTTGTGGTTCTACATGATATCACAACTAGGGTTTTCAAACCCTAAGTGCACCTAGAGCTAGGTATCGAGTTGAGTTGGACCGAGTTAGGGCTGATCCGACTTAATCTGGTCCTGAAAAAGGCTTGACCTGAACTCAATCCGACTCAGTACCATGTCCAGCATGCCTGACTTGATCCGAGTTCGGGTATGGGCTGGACTTATCTGAACCAAGTTCGACCCAGTCAGAAATACCGAGTTGGATCGAGTTGGCACCGAGTCTGATCGGGTCATCGAGCTGGGTTACTATGACAAGGCTGCAATGGGGTCTTCTTTGCATTGCAAGTTGCAACATGCAAAAAATGCGACTGCAAAGTAAATAAAAGGAAATAAACCATGCCCATAAAACGAGTTAGGGCTGACCCTGCCCGATCCTGTTTTGAAATCAAAAGTAAAAAAACCACTGTAAAAAATCAATAGTAAATAAACCACATCCACATACGGACCAATAAAACTCATTCATTCAATATCCTCTGTATGATGAATGCCTTCATTGCGTGTAACCTGAGTAACCTTTTCCATAATAGTAACCCCCTCCTCCACCTTCGTCGCTAGAATCATCCTTTGGTTATCTTTTTACGGCTTTAACTATGGGAGAACTCTGGGCTGACTTCGAGCTAGAGCTGGGCAGGACCCGACTCGACTCGGTGGATCCGACTTATCCGACTCGGTCAGATCTGACTCGACCCGAACCGAACGGTAGAGCCGGGTTCGAATCGAGTAGCCCCATCCGCATCCGAATCTCGACCGAGTTGAGTTCGGGTTACATAGTTACTCGACCCAACTCAAATTGAAACTCGATCCGGTATCGGGTACTATATATAAAAAGTATACTTTTTTTCCCTTCATCTTACCCTAACCCTACCTGTGTCGCTCCTGATCGGACTACTGTCTACCTGAACCCAGCAGCCGTCCGACCGTCCCTCCTCCTCCACCTCCTCTCTCTCTCATCTCCAATCCACTTCCTCCCTCCACCCATTCGGTAGTAATCCACCCGTCTGGTAGCAATCCGCCGATTTTAGGTATACTTTAATTTTCTAATCTAATTATTTATTTATTTATTTCAAAGCTCAATTGGTGGTTCGGGCTCGTTGTTGTGGTCCGGGCTGGCTCAGGTGCCGTGCGGGCGTGCGGCCGAGCTTTCTGGTGGTGTGTCCCAATCGGATTACTGTCTCATCTTGCTTGTCACTCTTCTCATCATCGAACTCCTTATCAACAGAGTTCCCTTTCCCCCAGATCGGACACAGCCAATCCTGCGTAGAAATGAGCGCTTCAACTGATTCTGGTGTAAGTGAGCTTTGATACTTGTTTGCGGCCCAAGATTCTGATGCCACAGTTGAAATTGGAATTGATAATGTCTCGTGTCATTAACGAGAGCACATGGTATTGTGAATCACGAGATTTCGACTTTCACCAGTCCAAAACATCAAAATCTTCGCCCTTGTACTTTACAAGTGACTCCTTGAGATAGTGTTCAAGTTCTGATTGGGTTGTCTGCGTGTGAGTCTTAACCTGTGCTAGGAAAGACATGAAATCATCGATCGTGTCTCGTTGTTCATCAACAATAGAACTAGAACCCACTTGAATAGTACATAGGCTTGCGGCTGCAATTTTGTCTTTTGCGGAGCCCAACGTTTGTACATAAAAATTGTACAACTCATCAACTGCATCATGAATCTTATTGACCTCAGAGGCACTCTTTTCACCATACAACTTATTAAAGATGAATACAACCATGAACATCTTGTATCGTGGATCAAGAACGACTACAACAACCATTACCAGACTGCACTCAAACCAATACTTATCGAACTTTAACTGCATACCCATGGTCATTACTTGTAAAAAATCTGGTCGACTACAGCTTCTGTGCAAGACATCTTTTACCTTCCAAAGTTCTAGCAGAAATATATTTGTTGTTGGATACTTCCTGAAAATTTCTTCATTGTATCATAAAAAACTGAAAGGAACTTGCGAACTGATTCAGCTCTTGACCAATCATTATCAAAAGGCAACCAAAGATATGCACCATCACGCTCCGCATAAGTGAGAGAATGCATCTCAGAAAGCTATCGCTGAATCCAACATTTCAAAAGTTGAATCCCAACGTGTCATGACATCCAGAAACATCCAGCTTCATCGTTCTCTGAGATGACAAATTCAACCGCTTCACGATCTCATTCCATGTATATAATCGTTAAGGTGACCCCCGTACGTACTTCACATTCTCTCTTATGTTCTCGATCGTTGGCTCAATTGTTGGATGTGGGCACAACACCTAACATGAAATATCTTTCCACCAAAATACAAGTCACCGGTGCCTTAAACTAGTTCCGCAAAGTCGTTATCACGCTATCATTTGCAGAGGCATTGTCTAAAGTTATCGAAGAGATTTTCTTCTCAATGCCCTACTCCACAAGACATTTGTACATGTAATCTAAAATCATCAATCTAGTGTGAGGAGGCACAAGATAACGAAAGTTTAAGATTCTTTTGGAGAGCCTCCATTTGACATCAACGTAGTGGGCAGTTAGTGATATATACCTCTTTCGTTGATTGGATGTCATCCACAAATATGATGTCAGGCTAATTCAGAAAATCAATTCCAACTGTCCTTTCAACTTGAGCTTCTCACTTTCATACATCTTCATGCACACTCTCTTTATTGTTGTATGAGAGACCTTCTCGTATTTGAGGTTAAGGCCTTTGGCTAATTCAATATAAGGACTCTCTACCATCTGAAATAGTCTTTCATTGGTAATAATAAATATGGCAGTCAACTCATTCACCTGCTCTCTGTTGAGGGTCAAATATTGCATATCAGACCCCGATTACTGCCTGATTTTACGTACACGATAATGCCTAATATTATAATTTAATCGTGTTTTTGTTGCAGGCTGTAATAAGGAGCTTTGATTGAAAAAGAGTATTAAAAGCATGGATTTAACGCTCTGAAGTCACCAGAGCAAGGAATGGACTCCAGGGGACCGAGATCGATGGATATACACGCCAGCGATCCGAGAAAATCGGGAAACTGAAGCTCAAGTGGCTCGAAAATCATTCAGAACGCAAGATCACAGGGTTCCCACCATCCATTCGGCTCAAAACTTTATACATAGCCTGATGACCATAAATTAACCATACATGTAAAATTTCAGCTCTTGGACCCCTATGAGAGTGGCCCAACAGACAGATCAACTCATAACTATTGATTCTAGGCCCACCTGAGATCTGGATATACTTCAAATTTGGTCTCAAGACATTATATGATGAGATAAGACGGATGGACGGAGCTGATTTCCCGGAACCATCATCTTGGACCCCACCTGAGTTGGGTGTGCATAGTGCACAAGTGCACTAGCTGTGCACGGCAACGCAGAGACGGTCAAACCGTCTCTTGACCGAGCATTCCCTCTCCAATTCAAATTCCTTCCTGCGAAAGAAACAGGGACTTGCGATTTTCCTTTGTGGGCCACCATCGTCATTCGAAGGTCCGATCTGGACCGTTCATCGGACTCCCACAGCCCCACTGGCCAAGTCATAGGTGGCGGAATTTCAAAAGACAGTAGATATCGGATCTCATCCGTCCAAACGCAGGACGAGCGGTGCAATGATAAATCCAGTGATCCACACCGAATATAATCCAAAACCAGCCATTTCCAATTGGTTTTTCGAGGAGAGTTCAATGGACGGTGGAGATTTCTCAACCGACACTGATCATGGCCCCACCAACATCACAGCGTAAGCTGTTTACGCAGGTCCTGTTTCAGCGTCCGAAACCAACCGGTTTTGGGGTTATTGTACGTCCATAGTGATGATCGGACGGCCGATCTGGACCGTCCATCGTGTAGGCCTATCCAAAAAGCCCCGGGGGGACGTTGTTCTTTTGGACAGAATCAAAGGAAGAGGGAAGTCGGGAGGCTTCGATCTTACGTGCGCGGCCAGTCTGCGAACGGATCTATTGCTGCGTAAGTTCTCCTCCCTGCGCACCGACTCCAGCTGCGCACCGACTTTTGTATGCTCTCGTCTGCACCGCCCTTGGCTGTTATAAAAGGAAAAGAGAGAGAAAAGAGAAGGGATTTTGAATTTGCTATCCAATCTAGGGGAGCTCGGCTTGAACGTGAAGAGAAGAGACAGAGAGAGAGTGGGGGGGATCCAATTGGAAAGGACGTGAGCTTGATCTTGTGCAGCCGTGGAGGCCATGACGTGAAGAAGAAAAGGAGACGGAAGGAGTCAGGCATCAGATCATCAGGCAGCCATTGTGAGGGCATCTGGTGTGGATCTTGGCGCGTGAGAGAGAACAAGAGAGAGAGAGAGAGAGAGAGAGAGAGAGAGAGAGAAGAAGGTGTAGACGGCTCCAATTTTCTTTCTTCTTTACTTCCTTTCTTTTCCTATGAGTCTGTTTAGAGCTTTTTGCTTGATCATATCAAGCTAAACCTCTTAGCTAGGGCTAAGAGGTGAAGCTTGTAGCGAGATGGGAGACTCCATTTTATGCTGGTAATTTAATTTAAATTTATAAACTAACTTTGATTTTAGTTTGATAATTAAGGGAATGTTTTTAGTTTTTAATGATCTGTTGTGACTGAAATTACAATGGGTCTGCGATGGCTTTGAGTATTTCTTTTTCCTTATTGTGATTATGACGTCAGGAAGCCCTGTTGTTCACCATCGTCTCCTGGGCATGGTCGGATGATGGAACCCTTTCTAACCTTCATAGCATGTTGATTGGTTGGTAATTAGTTTAATTCTATTGTTTGCTTTGTCTCCTGGGCATGGTTGGGTGATGGAATCCATTCTAATTCATATACTTTTCATCTCTGTAAAATTTTATCAGAGAAAGTTCAGTTTAATTTCCATGATTTTTGAAGCAGGCATAAGATCTCCCTGATCTCTACAAGTGGATCCTCTGAATCCCTAGTTTCCTACCTCTAAATTTCTTAAGTTTTACATTAATATTTCACCATTATTCCTCAAATTATAATCAATTTAGATTTCATCTTAGTCTAGTTCTAATTCTACCTAGTTTCAGATATCGTACAGGTTTCAGTCCCTTGGGATTCGACCTCGGTCTCACCGAGTTTATTACTACATCACAACCCTATACTTGGGGAGCGAACACTCTCTGTTATACTTATAGATGGACAATGTACCTTGCAACGAACCCACTAAAGATTGGGTAAATGAAAGTGTCTGTTGCCCTGAGGTTTGACTTGTCATTTTTCTATGATATTTCAAAATGTGTTTCTTCTGAGTTGTGGTCGACCCATCTACTTGTTTAGCATATTGAACCTTACAGTACTTGCATTGTATCTTCATTGTGCCATTTTTCAAGGTTATTTCTTCAAAATCTTCCCACACTACCGATCTTTTTTTCGCTTTTCTTGTGATCTGTGGCTGTGGGGTACTAATATCAATGGGCAGTTCTTCATCTTCTGACTTAATCTTTCATCTTCCAAGATCATCAGCGATGTAACTGACAAACCGTCGGGGGGATTGGAAAGACCCTCACTAGCCATCTAATAGTTGAAAGATACTAAATCATATTAGCATTAACAATCTAATGTCTTAAAGATTTATACTAAACCCTAAATTAGTCACCCATCTAAGGTTAGATGGATTGTAATACTTTTATATTCCCATTTAAACGCCCACGCCGAAAATTCGGCAGCATCTCCCCATGTCTCTCCAGATAAGTTGATCTTCCATCACATTCCGATGCCAAATATCTAAGCAATGTGAAGATATTTGATATTAGAAATGAAAAGGAAGAAACATATCTAGAGAGAAATGAGATGGAGCGCAGATCAGGCATGAACATTTAAATAGGTTATATGAAAGCATAGTATCTATCTAACCTTGAACTGTCCAAAATGAGACAATTTGAGTAATTTTTATGCCACAAAAAACACATTATATTTATGTTTGGCCGCATAGAAATCCTCAAATGGGCAACTAATTATCTAACTCACAAGTCACAATAATAAGCTAAGAAAAAAGCAATGTAATCCACACATATTAAGCTAACTATATAATGTGCAAGCACAATAATAAGCTAAGCAAAAAAGCAATGTAATCCATACATATTAAGATAACTATTTAATGCATAATAATAAGCAAAGCAATAAGAAATGTAAACCATAATTCCAAAAAAATTAACCATTAATTGTTTAATTCAAATAAATAAAACACACTAGCAATTTAGGATTTAGGGTTTAAGGATTAGGTTTAGCTGTTTAGGTCTTAGGGTTTAGGGTTTACGATTTAGGGTTTAGGGTTTGGATTTAGGGTTTAGTGTTTTGGGTTCAAGGTTCAGGGTTTGGATTTAGGGTTTAGGGTTAGGTTTTAGGTTTAGGGTTACGCTTCAGGGTTAGCCCGGCCGCACTCGAGCCAAGTTGGACACACCACAGTGAGCCCGACTGCACCACACTTGAGCCAGGCCACATTGAGCCCAGCCTCACCGCACCCGAGCTAGGCTAGGTGCACCACACCTATTCCGAGCAAGCTCGGATGCACCACATTGAGCCCAAGCCGCTCCCGAGTCTACCTGGACGCACTACAGCGTGCCTAGGGCTGCTTAGAGCCATCCATTTGATGATTTATTTAATTAAAATAATAAATAATAAAAATACGTGAAATCGAGCCGAACGGGTGCTGTTGTGCAAACGGGTGGAGGAGAGAGAGAGAGAGGAGGAGGAGGATTGGAGGAGCTCGAATGGGCAGGGTGGCCAGACGAGGAGGAGAGGGGAGGAGGAGCTCGAAATTGAGCCGAACGGGTGCGTATGTGTGGACGGGTGGAGGAGAGAGAGAGGAGGAGCCGAATGGGTGCTGTTGTGCGGTTGTGCCGGAGTAGGGTGCTCATATCGGGTTGGGTGCGGCGATTGGCTAGTTGGGTTAGGGTAGAGAATGGGTTTTTGTTTTTGTTTATATAGTACCCGATAACCGGATTGAGTCAGGTTTTGGTTCAGGTCGAGTCCGACCGGATTGAGTTTCGGTTTGAGTCAAGTCGAGTTACTATGTACACGAACTCAACTCAGCCGGGTTTTAGATCGGGATAGGGCTACTTGATTCGAACCCGACTCTGCCATTCGGTTCGGGTCGAGTTGGATCTAACCGGTCAGACGAATTGAGTCCACTGACTCGAGTCGCCCCCTGCCCAGCTCTGGTCTCACCCCCCTTTCCTCTTTCTTCTCATGTTCTCCTCCTCTGTTGGACATGCTATTGCTGCATCAAATCTACCAGTTGGAATCCACCATTTGCCAGAACTTCCAGTTGTTGTGTCATTATCTTTGTCTACAATCGAAAAGGGATTGACAACCATTGAAGGGATCGTCCGATGCACCCAACACATCTCAAATTTGCCTTCCCCGTCTCCGGCACCTATATAACAGATTTTGTTCATCAAATTACACTACAATCTGTCGGTAGTGTATGCCATAACAACACCATCTCTAACATTAGCACCACTGTTCCCCACCAATTCGCTGTCATAGTTGCCATGGTTAAAAGAACCTGAAACCCACATCCAAAATCGTCTCCCATCTCCATCGAAATCTTCTTCATCAGGAAACTCATGTTGTCTCAGCCTGCTGAGAATCTCTGATCGGTCACTCCAACAAGCTACATCTATCCTTTCTAGTTTTCTTCTCGATCACCGTCCAGCCATCGGATCCATGATTCTCCATCGCCGCCGGATCTAAACCAATCTCCAAATCTGACTACATCATCCTTTGTTCAGATTTGGCATCATCACTGCCGCTTCACCTTAATCATTGGAGTGGTTGTTGGAGGGGGGAGTTGTTTATTTGGTGAGCTATGTTTCCACTGTTGCGGGCACTTTGGCTCTTCATGAAAGTCTGTGTGGAAGAGTGGGCCCTCAGGATTCGACGGTTTACACGATATGGGATCTCCACAAAGTCGATGTTGAACGGTTCAGGTCTAGCGGTCCACCTAACCACTATTGGAGCATATGAGTCTAATCACCCCTCTGATTCTACAGTATAGATGGCCTCAGATTACAGTCTACGACTTATATCATTTGAGGGACAATCTAGATGGACAATATTAATATCTCATTTTTTTTTTTTGTACTCTTGTTGTTTCTTGATATGATTTTCACGAGAGGACCTCTTCCCATTTATAGGGAAGGACCAGAAGTTTGGATGAGACCAGAGATTATTCAGTCTTATTGTTATCTCCTCATCTAAATCTTCGTTTAAAGTTGAATTTGTAATTCAACTTTAGACGGAAGAAAGAAACAAGATTAATAAACAAGAGGCTAAACCTTGTGGGACCCACCCACTAGTGATTGCCCCCAAGTGGGCCCCACGGCCTATGTCCAACACTTCATTTGTGGGATGGGGTATTCTCATTCGTTGACTTGTGGATTTTGATTGGTGCCGAGGGCCTTGATCAATCTTTCTTGCGCCTCTATGCCTTTGACAATGTATCTTCATCGTAACATGCCTTTTGATAAGATGCACTTTTCTTTTTTCCTTTCTCATTTGTGTCGGGTGTTTTGAACTGGACCCGTTTGTGCCGGGTGTATGGACTAGACCCATTATTCTGTCGGGTGTATAGACCGGACCCATTTGTGCCAGGTGTATGGATCAGACCATTTTTTGATGTCGAAATATCTGAAGCTATCGGAAGAGCCATGGTAGATGTCCTAGCCACTGGAAGTGTGTATCCACCGGAAGAGCAATGGGTGAAATCTAGGCCATTAGAAGTGCCACTAGATCATTCATCAGTCATTGGTGCCAATGGTTCATATCCCAGAAGTCATCAAAAGTATCTACTTGCCTGATGCTACTTGTCATTTCGTTGCCTCATTTGCTCACCTCACGTTATTATTGTATTTTACTTCTGCTTTTGCGTAAATGTTCATCGTACCTTTCAAACTCAAGTTACTCATTTCGGAGAGCCTTGATTTTGGTAGGGATTGTTAAAGTATATTAGAGAAATATTATTATATTAGGAAATTTCCTTATTTGTTAAGATGTGTATCTGGTAAGATCTCTCTAGATCTCTCATCGACTCTGTATTCATGTTATTTTCAGTGAATTAGAGATATGCCAATTTCCACACAAGCCTCTTGTGGTTCTACACTCTTAATATGTGCTGCCATGGTTATCTAACTCTTCTTTTTTCCGGCTATAAAGGCCAGTTGATATTGTCTCTGTCATGCCTGATGCGGATCATGAACAGGATGCAAATACAGCATCGACACTCACCTACGTTTATTCGTGTGTGCTTCAGTCATGTTCTAGAGTCAATTGAGTATCATTTCACTTGTTTATGATGGTTGCCACCTCGATCACGTATAGAGCATGCATTTGTTCATGGAGATTTAGGTTATTAGTACTGAAGTGGGATTCAGTTCATGACTAAAGCGGGTTTCAATCATGATCTCAAATCAGGTGGGTTTCAGTTTACATGTTTGTTGCAAAACCACATTCTGCTCACACCACATATAGAGCATAAGTTTGTCCATAAAGATTTAGGTTATTAAAACCGACTAATGATCACTGCTAGTTGTCAAATGTTACTTAATGTACATTCCCATGTAGTACATCCAAACCATGCAAAAGGTGGGCCCTATCAAGAAGATCATCTGCTGCCTTGAATACATGCCTGGATCCTCCAAAATGCCCTAGAGACCAGAGTACCCACGACAAAACAAGAAGACATGAACGTGTGTGATTGATTGCTGAGATTCACGCTGGAACATCCACTTTCAAAACAAAAGAAGATAGGAAAACATATTGATTCTGACTCAGAGAGACAAATGCACTGCTCCTATAGTGTATCGGGACTGACCTTGTATTGTATCAGTACTGCATTAGTTTTTGTTAGTCACTGTCCTAGCCAGTGTAAAGAAAACTTAGTTGACTCAATCAATGCTTACATTGAGTTAAAGGATTAACATCATAAAGACTGAAAAGAAATAATTGAGCATTTGGAACACTGCATTGAGATCTCGATCTCCACCCCCCCCCGGTAATCAGATTATGTCACAAACACTTGGAAACTTGAAAAACTCAGATTCAGTACTTGACTGAGTTGTGGGTTGCATCTAACTCAGGACAAAGCTGACTCTAAGCTGAGTTTCTGATCTCCAAAATTTCTATTTGGGATAGTGAAAGTAATAAAAGGATATGGAACAATCTAAATATCTGCATTCCGAAGAAGCTAAAATGGGAGAAGGTATTGCAATGGGAGCAATAAAGAAAGACAAGTAATTGAGGTGGAATGGTTAATCAATAATCTTGCTTGCTTTTGCTTGGTTGATTGGATATGATATTGTCATCATAGGTACTGCAGAGCCTAGCCCTTATAAAATGGCCTTGTTTTTGCTTGACTCTGCCGACCTGAAGAACGTTGAGCATTAATATTGTCTTACACTTCCAACAATTTTGGGTGGGCTTTTAGATGGTAATGGGTAAAAGTTCTATGATCGACAGCCCACCAGACATCAACCTTCTTTTTGCTGAGCTCTTTGAATGAGCCGTGGCAGAGGCATGCATTGACATTGGTCACATGCCAACCAGCCATGGAGGGTTGAATGAGGAACGAAGTCAGATACTCCTAGAAATTGTTTTGTAGTTTGTCAGAAATACTGTTCTCAATGCCTGAAGTAGGGCCCCTATTTTTAGCAAATAGGATTATGTGATGCCATTAAAGAGGAGTTACATGTAGTCTGGCGAACTATTAAACCGATGTTCATGTACTAAGATATTCTATTATGCATTCTCTTTTCAGGTAAAGCAAGTATGATGCAGGACATGAAATTCAAGTATGATGTGCAAGATTTCGGGCATTAGATCACACTAGTTCTGAAACAATTACACAAAATCTCACATCCCACACAAAAGTTCAAACACTCAATTAAGGGGAATCTTATGCGGATCCAGGCCTACATATGCTAGGGCCAGATCAATCAAAATTATAGACCAAACAAGAATCAAAGGAGGGTAAATTCATTCACACATGCACAAAAATAATTCCCCCAATCTAAATTTCAATTTGGGTAACCATAAGGTTGAAGAAAGGGTATAAAATTGGGAATTTGAGTAATTTAGGGTTAGGTTTAGGGATTTTGGGTGAAAGAGGAGTGAAAGGGAGGAGAGATACGAACTAGAGAAGTACCGCATGTGTGGACAACAACAATAGCACAGACGCACGTGCGTGTGATCTCGACCGCACGTGTGTATGACCCACTATTCAGAAAAAGCCCACCTTGGCCCTGGTCGACCAGGGGTGGACTCCAAAATCTCCAAATTTCAGATCGATCCGATACACTATTTGTACGTGGTGCTCCATCGAAGTTTCAGCCCTCCTGTAGGGCTAGATTCTGGAAATTTGCTGTAGAGAGAAAAACGGCTGCAATAGAGGATGAATTTGAAGCGTAGATGATTGTAGGAGAAGAGAAATATAGATGGAAGAAGGTGGGGCGAATCAGGATAGGTGTGGCTTCGCACCATGGTAGTCAGCCCTTCGAGGAAGGGAGGGTTTCACACTCAATTGAATCTCCACAACTCAGAAATTTAGAGGAGCAGAAAAATGTAGCAATTTTATTAATTTTCATTGAATAAAAAAAAACTACAAGGGGTTCCTATTTATAATAAAACCCTATACTACAAACCTCACACCATGTGCACAACCTATTATTTGGCAACGAAGTAATAAAAAATAACAACTAATTAAATCAATCTAAACCGTCCATGATACTCCTAATAACAATAATAAGCAAAACCCAAAATACTAAATTAATTGGAATAGTGGGCCACGATCATGAGAACCCATGGTGGGATTCACATGACTATCGGGTCCACTCCAATGAACCAAAACGCAGCCCTCTAATTAGGAGGCCCTCCCTGGACATTGTCATCGATCCAGATCGATGGTGGGGCCCTCCTCCTCCTTGCGTACGTGCGTGGGGGGGCGTGCATGTGCGTGAGATGTCCCCATCAAAGTAGAATCTCAACTGTGAGTTCCGAAGTGCAACACTTCAGTTTCTCACAGTCAGCAGTTGTCATTGATTTGCTGAAGAGCACAGGGCCCATAACTAACTCCAGTCCATCTACCTCTCTGAATATTGCATCCAAGGATGGAGTTGAAGGGGCTATAGGTAACATTTGTTCTAGAGGAGTTACCGGGTCCTGTTGCACTTGGATGTGAATAGGGCTGTGAATTCCATTTCCATAGGAATGGGGCCTATTTTTCGGTGACCCAGACTGTTATTCTGATGGGCCCCGCATTGGACAAATGGTGTCCCAGAAACCTTTCAGATTAGAAGATCTTAACCACCAATTCTTTTTGCTCTTCTTCCTGACTGTTGCTTTATTTATTTATTTGTTTAGTTTGTTTTGTGAACCATCTATCAGTTGCCAACTGATTGAAGGGCTCGGATCCTGCAGTAGGGGACCTCCTTTTGGGGGATTTATCTGCAGATGGTCCCATCAGATCAACGAAGATGCTGGCCATGTAGAGGCTGAAAAAAGTTTGGCACATTTATCGCTGGATGGTCCATGATATGAATGCAAGTTGGCCTACTCTTCAGATCATGTTTTGATGGATCATGCTCTGGCACGGTGCCTGTTCACACCTGCCAAGTGTGTCGTGTGCAATTGAACCTTCACCCCTTGTGAGGCACTACAAACAGCCTTTGGCCCACCAAGAAGACATCACATCTGGACAATCACTATCATCTGTGGGTGCGGACCATGGAGCTCATCAGGTCTCAGACTTGCCCACCTGAATATGATTGATCAGAACGTGGGCTGTCACCTGAAGGTCCAGAATGTGAGATGCGTAGAAATTCAATGTTTTTGTGGGCTTTACACTGTCCAGTAGCTGAGTCACCACCAGGCTTGGCTGAGTTGGTTATCCCATATTGAATTTGGTCAAGGATTCTCGTCTTCTTTGCTTTTTGCTGTGTGATGGATTCATCAGGACCGCATCAAATAGTCTTGGACCTCTAGCCATAGATCCCCTACCTGTATGGAGTCTATGGACTGGATGATTCAACACAATTTACACCCCTATGCATCATTATAACCCTAGCGAGTCCCCAACGTGATTAATGCTTGGTGTACAGGAATTGTCTGCGTGCCTAAGAAATTCTGCGTTGTGTGTGTGCACGCCCCGCGCGTGGGTGCGAAATAATGCACTGACACCTTCGTTGCTTTTCCTCTTTAGGTTCTTTGAAGAGGATTCATGCACATCTTTCTATACGTTGTAAAATACAGGATGCTCTTGGGAGTGCTTTTTCCATCTTGCAGTCAGATTTTCAGTGCTGACTTGCTACAGAACCCTGGGCCCAGAGCTAACTCGCTTCCAACTTGGAGCACTGAATCTGTGGGTGTCAATGGAGGAATTACAGGTGACATCTTGCTTTCAACTCAGAACACTATCTGTGGATGACAATGAAGGGATTAAAGATGACATCTTGCTCTAAGTTCCTGATGCGATCGATACATGCTTGTTTAAAAGAATTTGCATGCAGGAGGAATTACAGGGTCCTGCTCAGCAGCCAATATACAGGATTCCATAGATGGGGGGCCGATCTTATGTTCTCACGTATAGGAAGATCCTAACCCTTTGACTGGTAGCCAAGAAGTTGACAGTGCAAGCACTACATTGAGGATCCACATTCAATGGATGCCAAACAGCAAAGGCTTTCTCCATCCACAGTGGGCCCTGTAAGGTCAATGTATGGATTTCTAAACCATGGTCCCCTCATGCACAGCATCTCGTGCTTTGGAAAACTGTAGATTTGCTTCTGAGTAGGACATTGTAATTCCTTCTATCATTAATACAAGCTTGCAGTTTATGCATTACATATGCATATAGATAATCAGGCTGATTTTGTGATGGACAGGCATGGTTTGTACCATACTTTTAAAACTTTCCAACTTGAAAGTTAGCCACCTCAACTTGACTCGGTGAGATTTCAAGCCGAGTTGCTAGGAAAGTCGGACCTGAATTCGACTCACTGCTGATTCGGGGGAAGGCTTGTCGAGTCGACTCAGCCACTTGGGAAGACTCGGTGCAACATGCTGTGACTCGAGCTGAGTCACCCAGTGAGTCACAATGTTATTTTCTTAAAAATGTTAAGGTTGATGAGGGTAATCGATCCAACAAATGTTGATAAAGGAGAGGATTTAACCAAGACATCATCGTCAAGGAGTCTCAATGCATGACTTAGTGGTAGACACACTGCGTTTCAACATTGAAGTCATGGGTTTGAGTGCCCATATGGGGTGTGTGTTTGTATTAAAAAAAGAAAAAGAAAAAAGATATCATCAAGTAGTTTGATGCTTTAATAATCTTCAAAAACTAAAAAAGTTTTTTTTTTTTTTTAAAGCTTTAAGTTTCAATTACACACACACCACACATTAATAACATTGACTATTTAGATATCTATTGGTAATCCTACTATTTTTAATTTATAAATTATGAGTCAGGTCGGGTCAAGTCTTTAGGGTGCACCCGACATGGCTGAGCATTGATAACATAGATTAGAATTTATAAACAGCAAGAGATAATTTTGTTATTTATCTTTATTTTTTATTTATGACATATAAGTTATGTCCATGGTTTTCAAATAGAGATCAACAGGACGCTTCCTCTAGTGAGCCCTCGGACAGGGACAAAGCCCACATCTACCAATCGACTCCTCTTTCAGAACTGCATATTGAGGCCGTGCCAAAGTGCAAGGAACCATCTTCCCCGGCCAAGCCTCTACTGAAAAGCAGGGAATCATCCCCTTCATCTTCCACGCCTTCCGAATGCTCCGAACCATCAGTCACAGACCTAACTTCTGTGCCGGCTGTAGGAAGAAGCAGCCCTCTGGTCTTGGGACCAACATGAAGCTACCCGAAGGTGTGATCCTGCTGCCCATAACTGAGGACAAGTGGGTCGCTGCCAGGCTGGAGTGCGCCGAAGCAAAGTGACTAAATGGATCCTCTCTGTTTACCTGTTAGGGGGAGTAGAAACTGTTTACCTTTACTAACGAACAAAAACAGAAACAAAAAAGAAAAGGAAAAGAAAAAAGAAAGTAGAAGCCGATCATGGTTTATAACTAACATCTGCAGGCAATGCTGTGGAATATACCGGTCGCTGATGACAAAAACACAAGATGATATTAGCTGTTCTGACCTCTTTTGTTACATGGATTTTTGCTGGAAGAAGGTATTGTGACGTCTTCTTACTCCATGGAATTGAAATGATGTTGTTGATATCTTGTTTTGACAAAAGAGATTAGTGCCTGCAGCCACTGTAAACACCACGTGATTGTCCATTGGTTGAGGAGAGGATGTACAAAGTGGGTCCCACTGATTTTGATCCATTGGTAGCCTGCAAATGGACAGTTAGCTAGACTGGTCTATAGTCAATGGTGAACTGGCAGAAATCTACTGTTTTGTTTTAGGATACTGCAATCAGTGCACTTCTCTCTGTGTCTGAGTCCCACCTGATGGATGACCTTGATCTTTGGATCATCATGTGATGGTACAGTTGCGAAAGGGACCCAATAGGTGTACTAGCATGCCTAGTCTCTCTCAATTTGGTGGCATGTGAACGGAAATGACCTCTTGATAAAACTCGTGGGCCGGTTCCCATAGGTGGGTAGATTGCGCGTGTTGAATATATGTTGTTGTAATTCTCTGTTATTCTCCTTGTTTAATCCATGACCGTTGCCTCTATGATCTATGGATTGGCCTACTTTTGGGGCCATCACAGATTCATAATGTGGCCCACTGGATTAACAATCATGATCTTGTACACACGTTACCCATCCCATCGGGGAAAGTGGGATTCACAATTCTAATCCAATGGAGTAACCATCACATCACACTTCTCCAGAGATGAGAATGATGGGATTGACCCTTTCAGTTTGGACGAGTAGGGCCCATGGCTATCGATAATCTAGGCCATCACTTGTTTGTTTGTTCCACCGTGGATTGATCATGTGCCGAAAATCACCAAATTTGAATACTGTGGCTACTATCCTATTTGATTTTTTGGTGTAATGGGGACAGTGTTGTATGTCTAGCTGTTCTTTTGAGGCAACAAATACCGAGATTACGGTTGTTCTATGAAGGAGATTTTTGGCACCCGGTCCATGCACAGCTGGTGCAGCAGACCAATGATCGAGATTACCAAACAGTGGGCTCCATTTCTGGAACCTCTGTTTTGGATTAAGAGTAGCAATGGGCCTCGTTAGGATTGCCATCTCCGTCCCCCGGCCCTAGCCCGACCCTGGCCCAGCTCTAGTCCCCTAAGCCCTAGCCCTGCCCTGGGCCTTGAGGTGATCAATTACCATTGTTTACTCTGGTGTGGTCCACTTGAGCTTCGGATCTGCTTTACTTTTGGGTTCATGCCCTAAAATGAGGGGGCAATAGAACACATATATGAAGTTGGGCCCCACAGACCCAACACATCACCACTAGGGTGGTGTTTGCGGTACACCTCATACGCGTCCTGGAAAAAGGGAGTGGATTAGTTGCTGCCCCGACACACACCCAACATGGTGCGGTTCTGACCATGGACCTACCTCGATGTATATTTTGTATATCCACTATATCCATCTGTCAATTGATGAAAATTGACAGGAGCTGTACGAGTTACCTTGTAAACTATGGCATTAGGAGTGACATAGAGCTTTTTAGATTGGAACTCTTTCCGCGAGATGTATCTTCTCACAGGCAGATAAAGCAACATGAAAAATCCAATGCCCCGTGCCGGAATCAAAAGTAAAGAATAAAGAACCCATTGAGCTGTTTGGTTCTTAACATAGTTATCTTCCATCTCTTGGAAGGACCCCTCATATACAATTGTTTCATCTTCACCCTCACCATCATCATACAACACAGTATATGACAAGTGCCTCTCTGAGACATTGATTTCCATGTCTGTGGATCCCTCCATGGTCTCATATGTGGATCCCATCTAAGCGATTGAATTCATGCATCAACATGACAAAAATTAGCATCTCATGCTGTTAAGCTCCACAAATGTTGAAATGATTTGGAACATGCATGTCGATTGTCACAAACATGTTCAGTTGCTTTAACAAAAAGAAAAGATAATAAAGCATGTCTGGTCATAGATTATTGGAAGTCACCACTCTAGACATTAATATGGCTAGTGACTCCTGACCATTGATGAGCTAGGCCCGACATCGAATGGCCCATGGTAGAAAAGCCACACAAATTGAACGATCCAAGCTTTCTAATGGATTGATCTTGTCCTTTGAATGGGGACCACGTTCTGTTTCACCATTCATTTCCAGCTACAAATTGGTCAGCTATGACTGCCTGGCAAACTTTTCAAACCAATGGTTATCCATAATAGGTCCACTAGTGGACAACCTAGATTGATTGACCATACAGTCACATATACAGTGGTAAGCAAGATAACTATTTGGCCCCGTAATGAGCTGTTACAGGGCCGTTACAACCCCATAACGTATAACAGTTACCACCTTTACAGCTACATCATGACTGTTACGGCTGGTACATAGCTATTTTGGGATACCTTAGTGGTAAGTGTCAACCAAGACTACTTGCTCATGTTGAACCAGAATCAGTCTCATGTATGAATATACATATTTTCTGTGTGTGACATGCATATTATGTATCCACGTAATCAATCTGCTTCGCCCATTTCATGCGCATTCAAGGAAAATGACTAACTGGGCACATCTAACACATTCACATGCAACCAGATGCATTCTATCATAGGTTATATTTCTTTCCATATAATCTGAATTAGCCTAGTTGCGACATGCCCACATGCCCGCCAATCCCCCAGCCCCTATAAAGCAGGGTTGATCTTAGGCAGGCAACCGGTCGTTGAAGTTTTGCTAAGCAAATCCTGAGGAATCCTTAATTGTAAAGCTGACACCAAATAGCTTAGAGAAGGTGGTCACATTGACGACAACGAGGATGATGATAGGAACGAACAACAAGAAAAACAACAGCAGGCACTCTGTGGTGTGATTTTTGCCACCATGCTACCTGTCCATTGCACAATTGGCATATATTTTACATCAATCAAACACCCAAACAATGGACCTCATTGTGGAAGAATTATAGCCCAAAATCCACAACGATTGGATGATCTTAACAAATCTGACTTCATTGTTGCATTCAATATTTTAAATATCGACGATTTCGGCCAATATATCCTACAATATATATTGTATCCCACTTGTGCGATATAAAACACACAGCTAGTGCCGATATATCACATGTTCAATCCGGGGAGCATTTTTTATTTCTGATCGCTTTTTCTTTTCTTTTTTTTTTTTTTTGAAATTATGTTAAATCAATGTCAAATGGTTATAAATCCATTGGTTATTCATGTTTTGCATGAAAAATCATAGAATTGGAGCTTTGATTTTAGTATCCATTGGTTCTTCATATTCTCCATGTTTTTTTTTTTTCGAAATTTTCCTTCAAGCAACTATCAATTGAGACTAATTTCAAAACTTGAGTGGAAGTGGTCCAATTTGAGGAAAATTGGGGAAAATTCAAAATTTCCCTAATTTCTCATAAAATGCTTGTAATGTTGTACTCCAAACATGAAATCAAGCATTTATGAGGGCTGATCAATTGATTTGTTAAGTCCTTGTCAATTTCAAAAAATAAAAATCATTTTTTTATTAAAAATTAATAAATTATTTTATTTATTAATATAAAAATATAAAAATTTCCCTTCAAACAGCTGTCAATTGAGACTAATTTCAAAATATTTAGGAGTATTTGATGAAACGATCATGACAAACACTCTAAATGTTATGCATTCAATTTGTATATAGTTGCATTATTCAATCAGACAATATATAGCTTAGGACAATATAGAAAGGAAAAACCTATTATGTGCACTTCTTTTTTTAGATGTTATGATTTAAAAGTGTGTATTAAGGTCTTTTTTTAACAATCATTGAAGTTTCATTGAAAAATTCAACCATTTTTCAAATGTGTTCCCATATTTTTCAAAAAGTGTAATAAATTACCCGATACAAACGATATATCCCATGCGATAATCAATACGTATATGTATCCCAAGGATGCGACACATAATGCGATACCGATACTTCAAAATTTCCTTCTCAACTGTCCAATTTATGCCAGCAATTTGCCAATTAGGTTTGTCAAATCAGTGTGTTTTCAAGCCATGGTCCACGATTTGGGTTATCTGAATTGTCGTGTGTATGCGTGGATATTGTCGATATGTTGTCACTGCTTAATAAATGGTGGCAAATGCTCACCACATTCAGCTCCATAAGAAAGATTGTATCCATGGATGCAAATAAATTTACTTCTACATTGTAACACCTCGTACTTCTAGTACACGGGTGTTACCTTATCTTAAAACTTGCATCGACTAAGCTTAAAATACTAAGCGACTTAAATTTTGACATGTACAAATGAGACTTCCAGTTAACATTGAGGCCATCCATCAAAGTCGATAGGATCTAAGCTTAACCTGACACCAGGTAGAGAGGTAAGACTAAACGAACGCTTCAAGTTAGTAAAGCTTATAGATCAATCTATCTAAGTCATGTTAGGGGCAAGGCAACCACTAATGACTCTTGAGGGTTAACTACCAACCAAAAAAACCATCATTACACTATAAAACCCCATTTAACCGTTGAAACCTGTCATCAAACCAATCCAACCATCGGATCAGCGTATATTAGGCCAAATAGGGCCTAAAATGTGTAATATGGCCCACCTGGGCCTTGGCCCCGCCCGAAATTAGGTTGGGACCACTACATGAGGACCCTAAGATGAATGGATGGTCTGGATTTTTCATAAACATCGTGATGGACCACACACAGAGTGCATGTGCACCCTATGCATACGTGCACGACGTGCACTGGAACAACGAGGTCAGTCAAACAGCCTTTGACCGAGCTCCTCGCAAAAATAAGAAATGGAAGTTTTCTCCTGCCAAAATCACATTCAAATGGACGGTCTTTCGACCCAAAAGTGGCCCACCCTGGCCACTTTCCGAACCATCCGAGCTGTTCAACTTCTCCATGAGACCCATATGATCAAAACCGTATAGGCTTTTGGGTCTTGTTAAACGGACAAGAAAGATAGTGTGCAACCATCCAATACGTTGCATGTGGCATATATTTGCAAAATGGGACCTATCTGGGACCGCATGATCTGCCTGTGATCGTCTCGATCTAGCCATCTCATCTGTCCATCGCCTGAGAAAGCGATGCTCCCTCCTTTCCAGAATTGGCCAAGTAATGGCCTGCATATGAAAAAGCAAAGAGGAGACTTTCCTATCCTGGAAAGCCAGTACTGGTGCAATCTCGGCCGTCCCCTGGCCACGTGGAGAGATCTCGACAATCCCCTGTTAAGCCACGAGAATTTTTGAGGAGAAATATCCCATCTCATGAGTAAGAACGAGAGAGCTTGAAGATCTCGTGGGATTCTCCCAAACTGAAGCTTGCAGCCAGAGAAGTGGCCCCCACACTCATCAAAGACTTCATCTGGTTCGTCCAAACGGATCATATCTCAAGCATGCATCCTAGATTGAAAGTTGCCATTGTTGGCCCTCTCATCTTCTCCGTTGATAAGGCCGAACCCCACCACGAGATGGGCCCCACCAGACCATAAAAAGTGCTTTTCTGGTGGACTTCGGGGTCATCTTTCCATCCAAACGAATGGATGGGCCCCATGCAAGGGAGATATCCAATCTCAGTCGTGCACAGTGGGGGCATTTCCTAGCCGTTGCTGCTCTCTCTCTCTCCCTCTATATAAAGAGCCCTGTAGCTCTTAGGATTCGCACCAAGGAGAAGAAGGAGGGAGGGAGAGAGAGAGAGAGAGAGAGAGAGAGAGAGAGAGAGAGAGAGAGAGAGAGAGAGAGGAGTGTGCGGCCAGGACCCAACCTGCTACTTGACTCGGTCAAGCGTTGAGTCGCGAGTCAGGTGCGTGATTTCCTCATGAAATCTGATTCTAGAGAGGCGGTGCACAACCTCCTTCAAGCCATGAAGGTAGGCCGTGCCAAACTCTAATGGGCCATTGAGTCGTGTCCAGGACCAAGCCAATCAATGGCTGTGGGTTGGACTGAGAAACAGGCCTTCATCAGACTCTGTTGTGGACTGAAACAATGGCTGTGATCAGACCCAAAACGAGGCTAGGAAGCAGCTCAAATTCAGACCAAATCCAGGTCAACAATGGCCGTGCATCAGGCCGAAACCAAGTAGTGTTGTTGCTCTGTTTTGAGCTGGAAATAGGCCAAGCAATGGCTGTTTTCCAAGCTGAGAAACCAACCCAATCCATGGCTGTAGTTTGGACCCAACCAGAGCTAGAATAGCAGCATTTTGAGGACTGGAATAAAGCCCGTTTAATGGATGCAAACCAGGCCCTAGGCTCAGCTAACAATAGGTCCTGAACAATAGCACCCCACCCAAGCTGAGAACGTCCGACGTTCTGGCTTCAAACTGGCTCTGAACTAGGCCAGAAACTGACCTCAGTTAGACCTCTATCAGGACCATGAATTTGAGTTGCAAACGCCCCTCTGTCTGGGCCCTGCAATGGGCTCAAATCAGCCCCTGAATATGCTGCCAAAAAAAGGCCTTGAGAGGCTTTGTTTTGGGCTGAATGACTGGCTAAAATCCATGGAAAGACAGCCTCTGATAAGCCCCAAGCAAATGGCAGCAATTCGGGCTGAATCCCAATATAATGGAAGCTCTGTTTTGAGCTAAAATCGGGCCAAATTTGGGGCCATGTCTTGGGCCCGAATCAGACTGAGCGTTAAATCTCAGTGGGCCTCACCTTGGTTAAAAGAAATTCAGGTGAATTGCACTTACCTAGTGGGCTACATCCATGCAGCTTTGGACTGCTGAGTTAGGGCCAAAGGCAGGGCCCACTATGGCCCAATTTTTGGGTCATTTATGGCCAGCAAATGTGGGCCCCAATCGGGCCTAGTTTGGGCTACAAACAGGCAGTCAGGATGGGCTAAGGGCAGGCCCAGTTTAGGCCTTGATTGATGGGCCAAGCTCGGCCCAAAGTTGTATGCAGGAAGGCCTTTATCAACTTGCTCTAATGGCCCACTTATTAACACAACTCTTGTTTGGAAATGATCTTAGGGAGTCCCTCGTATGACGTTGGACCATCAGCTAACCTTAGAAAGCGAAATCAGGGAGTTATTATGACTTGTTTGGAGATGATTTTCCTCCCCTTAAGCTTTCCATTCCCACCTAGATTAGAAATAGTTGATTTAGTGATTTAATGGTTAGTTAGACTAGTGATAAATTGTGAGGAAATAGACTACACTTGATATGTTTTGATTCTCCTGTTTAATTCTTGCTTAGATCTTTGAATATGTGTATTGAACTAGCTAAATGATTAAATCAGTTACTCATTGTAGGTGATATGTGTTAGCTCTGTTAGTATGTATTTGTAAAAGAAATATATGTGTTGTTCCTTATTCTTACTCATGATAAGATCCATGTTATTGTTATGCTGTTATGACACACACATCGTTGGAATCTCTCCATGGGAAGTTCTAGCGGAGGAGAGTCCATGCTTGAGGTGTAACTGGACTAGTTGTGATGTGAGTAGGCCCCCAACATGGAGGCTTTGGTTGTTGGCATTTGATTATGGGGTTTACCATCCATGTGTGGTTTCACCTAACTGACTTGGGATGAACTTCGCAACCTTTTAAATATCGTTGTTTACTTGTCTTTAGACCATTTATGCCGTCATGTTTTAATCGCCATATTTAGTGATTTCAACATTCATTCCCTGTCAGCATTGGTGGTGGCCCTTTACATTGAATTGATTGGCCACATGTTGGTGTGTACTACACACACCCTAAGGCGGTAGCCTCATGGGCCGGGGATGGTGCTCATGGGACACTATGCCTGAGCCATCGGCCTACGCTGGTCCATGTACTCCCTGTAGTGACCGTGAGCTTATTTAAATTAGTTGGTTGCAATTGGACTAATAACTGGTTGGCTAATCATGCATGCATAGCACAAATCAGCATCTATTGCTATTGTACGTGACATACGTAATCACCTATCTGGATGTTCTACCCGGGGCACAGACCAGCATCTATTGTTATCGTACGTATTTGCCTGTTTAGATGTTTTTCTCGGGTCGACGATTGTATTCACGCATTCATGCACTTAATAAGACTGCATCTACTGTGTTTTGGATTATCTGTATGTTTTTATACTATTCATTGTTTAGGGCGGCGGTGTGTAATCTTGAAGGGAGATCACACTGAGCTGACCACTCATTCATCAATATTCAACCGTACAGAGGATGCAAGGACAGATGGAATTGCGATGGAGGCCGCGGATGAGGAGGAGCCTAGAGACGAGGAGCCATATCAGGAGGCAGCGACATATTATGACCTTAATCAGTAGCTTTCCTTTGATAATTTATTTGTAATTGGCCTCAGCTGAGTGGGCCAGAATATTGTTCACATGTTGGACCAGATATATGTTATGTTTCATTTCCGTTATCTGCACTTTGATTCACTCGTTGATTACCATTATCATTAGCTAATTCTTGAGTTTTTAGAATTTGAGTCCCATACTCAAGTATTGAAAACCGGGGCGTTACAAAGTTGGTATCAAAGCGGAGTATGAGATAGTCTGGCTATGAGATTAATACAAAACCTTGAGGGACTTAATTAGACAAAACTTAGGCATTTCCCTTTAGAAAGTAGGGAGGATGAGAAAACTTAAGGACAAAACACTTAGGCCCTCTTAAACTTCAGTAGGGTGAACATCCCTAAATAGTTAACAAGAACTTAGTATATGAATCACCTAGAATCCCCTAGGAAATAACGAATTTAGAAACAAAAACCTTAGCCTCCTTGAAAAATTCAACCCAAAAATGCTAATTGAAGGATGAACTCTCTCGCCATGCAATTGGCAAGATCCCTGACCCTTGTGATACTTCATACTGACTGGAACTGTTCTTCTCCCCTCTAATTCCTAAACCACGAAAATCTAATCCCGCAGGAAGCCATGCCACCGGTAACGCGAACTCATTAGACCCATATAGTCGACATCCATCCCATCCCGTCGACAAAGTGCCAGCGGGAGCACAGCCCTATCTACACGTCAAATCTCCCTCCTAGAGTGGCGAACGAGGATATAAGGTCAGAAGCAGTAGGGGATTCTCCTTCCCCTCAAGCCATCCCATCAAGATTGCCCTCACAATACTTTAAGCGGCGAACGCCTTCGACTGAACCTTCAGCCAATGCATATGCAGATACGCCCTTGGGAGCAGCAGCCTTTACGGCCTTTGCGCAAATGACCGCCACCATGCAATAACAATAAGATACGTTCGCCAGACAGCAGCAGAACATGCACGCCCTGATGATGCAGACCCTGCGAGATAGAGATCATAGAGCAGCATCCCGAGACAAGGACGCTAGGGGTGCACACATCTTCGACCGATTCCTGAGACTACGACCACCGACCTTTGGAGGAACGCCTAACCCAGTTAAGGCCGAGCACTAATTGGCAAGGATCACTAAAATGATGGGGCTGCTGGAGTGCATGGACCCCCATATGGTCACCTTGGCCACATATCTACTCGAGGGGGAGGCAGAAAATTGGTGGAATGGCGTATAGAGAAGAGTGCCGACTGGGTATGCCTGGACGTGAGCTAGCTTCAGGACGAAATTCCTGGAGAAATATTTTCTGCGGTCCTGTCGAAGTAAAAAGATCGCGCAGTTCCTAAAGCTGGAGCAAGGAAACCTCAAGAGGGGCTAAAGCCTGGGATACAATCTCGATTGTGCACCTGAGATTTTGTAGACTTCCTAGAACTGGTGGACAAGGCGATGCGGGTAGAGAGAGATTTCGAGCGCATCATTCGCTCCTGCCTTCCAGCACGAGATGCCCCGGTCAGGCCGAGGCAGGCACCTTCTACTCCGCCCATCCCTGCAAGAAGATCCAAACCGCTATTTGCGCGATCGCCACCTTTCCTGCTAGGGTGAAGGATTAAGAAGAGGAAAGAAGAATCAGTGAAATTTTTGAAGGAGATGCGGCCTGCAACTTTCGAAGGTGCGTCTCTTGGAGCAGGGGCATTTTGGACATGTAAAAAGTCGTCCATACATGAGAGGAGTATTCTTAGAAGGTAAGAATGGGAGGGCTTAGTAAGGTGCGTGGCTCATAAGTGAGTCGTACAGTAGGAAAAAGCTCTAAAATAATTTTTTAATTAACAATAACAATAAATAATTAAAAACATAAATTCACTTTTTCCAACCTCACCCATTCCAAAGACTTCACATTCCATGAAAACTCTTGCACAAGAAAAGTAAATATATTATAAACCTTTTAAATGAAAATAATATAAACACATGAGTTATTAAATCTTAAGAAAATCATATTCTTAAATATAGTTTGATTAGAATCTAAAAATAAATAAAAATCCATGAAATCAAACAAACACAATAATTAGGTGGACAAAACATATAAATCAAGACAAACACATGTGTACTGCTTTCTTTCATTTTTAATAGATGCATTCACACCCCACGCACTCACACTATACTATTGTGGGAGTTCACCCCAACGGTCACTTGAACCCATGACCTTGAAACTCTTCCTCCACGTGTAGAGCCATACATATAAACATACAAGCGCATGAATATGAAACGTGTGTATGAGATATGATAGTTCCATCAGGTTGTAAATAACGCTGAGAACTTTAGCCTAAAAATTCAGACAATTACACTCTTCAAATGAGCACTGGTCACAATAAACAAAATTGACGACTACGTCTTTTTACCTATTCGTTTGTTTGATATGCTGTGGCCCACGTGAGGTGTGAAATGGCCTGATTTTTACTCCAAAAGAACTAAACCATGTATATCACCTGATGGAAATCTCAGATTTCACATCTGTCACATTATGAAACACATGCCCATGTGGATGTGCACATTTCCCAAAAACATGCAACATCATTTGAAAAGTGCAGTTAGTGATCTCTCAGTTTGTTTCAGTGATCCAAACCATTGATATTGTTAGCCTCATCAGCAACAGCCTTTGCAGTGTGCACCAAAATCTCCCAAGGAAAAAATCCTGATCATTCAATAGGTAGCCCCAAAAAAAAAAAAAAAAATCACAGCTAGAAGTCATATGGATGCCTGTAAATTGGGCTAGTGATACATCAGTTACAGGTAAATGATTTACAGTGAGTGTTTGGATGCTCAAAAATGACAGTCAATGAATTACAGGCTGTAATGCATTTACAACTTTTAGCTGTAAATGAAAACCTGCTGAAAAGCACTGATTTCATTTTACCTGCAACTGAATTCAGCATAACAGCTAGAATTTTGAAATTTGGCTATAAATAGATTACAGTTTAAATAATTTACAGGTTATCCAAACACAATTAACTATTTACCTGTAAACAGATTATAGCTTAAAGCCAAACAGGACATGCAGTAAAGAATTTAACTGTAATTCAATTACCTGCAATTCATTTACCACTTACAAAATTTGCAGGCATCCAAAGGACCCCCAAGGAGAAAAACATAGATAGATATCAAGATATGGGAAATGATATATACTTCCACCCTTGGTGACTCACCCTGATAATTGGATCAATGTGAAAGCCCACCTTTCGGATGGCTCATATGGCGTACACACATGTGAATAAAGCCAATACAATTTTTATTTATTTTTTCTGTTGAGGTGTATGTGAAGAATGAACATTACTCGTTTTTCACCATACTTAATGTTCCAATCTACTACAGGTATTATACAGACTATGGTATGTTCCATTTCCGCATAGCGGACAGTGAACATGATTGGAGAGAGGGTTAGGAACAGTACAGATTCATCGAGCATTGCCTTTCGTCGGCGGATAGGCAGAAACAACCATGGTTGATCTTTGCTGGTCATCGTGTTCTTGGCTACAGTTCAAGGTATGGGTACAACCTGAGTGGTGAATTTGCAAAGCCTATGGGAAGAGAGAGCCTACAAAAGCTTTGGCAGAAGTACAACTTCATACATCCAAACACCCCTTGGTAGCTCCTTCCTCACATGACATAGGGTATTTATCAAACCACAAAAGTGTTGACAAAATACAATATTTCATGAACTGAATAACGTCCACACATCAATAAAAGTGAAATGAATAACTAAAACATTCTAGATAATAGATGCTAGCCAACCAGTTGGATGACTCCTAGAGATATATTGTCGTGTACATTAGTAAAATGGTTTTAAGATATTGTCAGTTTTTATTTGCATAGTAATTTGTGAATTATCATCATCATGTAAGTCCCATCCTAACTAACTGGGGTCAGTTACATGAATCCTATTCTAGCATTCCACACCATCAAGGACCATTCTTTAACCTGTACATGTTCCATAGAAAAAAAAAAAAAGCAGTTAGGATTTAACTTTTACCATTGAAAACTTCCTACAACCCAACATAATGTTTATTTGCCATCCAATCTATTAATAAAATCGCATAGACTAGGATGAAGAGAAAACATAAATATCTACTTGATTCAAAACTCCTATCGTCCTATTAAGTTTTCAACAGTAAGCTTCCAATTCTCATTGTTTCACGTGATGTAGTCAGCTTAAGCTTTTAACTTGTCCCCTTTTCCAGCTCATACCTTAAAATAATAAGTCAAAATGAATAGATACATGAATAAAATATATACATCACGATGGGCCTTATAGAGCCACTTATAGGACTATTCGTCTCTAGCTTGGTAGAGACTGGTCCAGCTAGAGACAAACAGTCCTGTCCTACCCATCAGGACCTAGATAGAGACGGACGGTCCCTGTTTTATCCACCGTCTATTTATTTAGACAGGTCATTTTAAGGCATGAACACAAAAATGAACTAGATTGAAGGGTCTGTGAGGGATAATCTGGATAATCCAGTCAATTAGCATCTAACCTATCCATCCATCAGTGGTCAGAAATTTTGATGGTACTATAAATCACCGTGGGATTATGCCACATGTACGGTAGAAGAATCGCCACCATTTTTAAGATGATGCTGAAGAATGATACCAATACGACAGGAAAAAGAGAGAGAACAGTAAACTAAATTTGCCCTTTTGTCTTACGTTCTTTCAATTTTGTATCTGCATGACAAGGAAAGCTCAATACAGCTTCTTGGGCTACAGTGCAGTGATGATTCACTTTCAAGAAAGCAATGACTCATACATTGCGCACATGGCAAACATATAACACGATCAAGACCGTCCAAATCATAGGCGTCATTGCAAATGAAGTACAAGCTGAAAATTGCATATAAGGGGACATCTTCACCGTCCCATTTTGATTGTTTGATTTGGACAGTATGCCTACTTTTCTTGTAGTGTGGATCAATGCAGTAAAACTCATTGCAATTAGAAGATCTTAGCCACCAATCATGGCCTTCGTTCAACAGAATGCAGTCCAGTGCTATTGTCCCCAAACGATGCATCGACTACCATTTGACATTCCAACGGTTATCAGCTAAATACAATCGAATGCCTTCAAAAATATCTCTAATAAACAGATATTATGAGAAGCTCTTTTTAATAATTCCTCCAGCTACATCATATTCACGAGTTTGATCAAGTTTGGCCAGAAAATATAAATGTGAATACAATAATCCAAGAATGTCACCAAGAAAAAAAATCTGATTACATTTCATGACTCACCTTAGCATGAAATCTGCATATGAGCTTCTGGATGAACGGCCTGTATACGAGCTTCCAAAAGGGTGATCAAGGGTGACAAAGATGGCATCGAAAGAGGGAAAATGAAAATTCCTCTTTATGGAGAGGGAAGGGAGAGGAGGAAACGGGCGGTCCAAAGATGGAAAATGAAAAATCCCTCTGAAATCATAGAAGAATTGAATCCGTTAAAATGTGAGTTTTACGTAGTTTATATAATAAACTATATTCACAACCATACAATTAAGGGTCCATTTAATGGATTGTTGAGATACTATTCCATAAGATAATATAAATATAAATCATCTACAACAAGACCCATTATTTGGATGGTCTGGATAGCCATATATCAAACCCACGTTTTATACGGACGAGTTTCCACTATTTAACATAAAATGCAAATTTACGGTACAAATGAAAATGGTGGCTTGGAAATTGGATCTGGTAGGGCTCTATGGGCCCCGCCATGAAGTTTGTGTTTAATCTACACCGTAAATCCATTAGTAAATAATTTTTTATTATTGATATAAAAAAACCAGATCGAAATAAAACTCAGGTGAATAACACTACAGGAAAATAGTAGCGATTGAACGTCCACCCTTAAAATATAGGCTATAGTTACGGATCATTTCTATTTTAGCTATGGATTTTAGCCGTCAGAATTTCCCACGGCTAAAATCCGTAGCTAAAACAGAGACACATCCATCGACTCAACTCTATTTTTTTGGAGTTTTTTAACGTATCTAATCTCCAAAACGCAGCACAATGACCTTGGGTCAGGTCCACTCAAGGGACAGGTTGGGCTTCATACTTAATTATGTAAATATAAAACTAATAATAATAGTAAATATTTAAAATAATTAAAATTAGTAATAAAATTGGATTTTTTTTTTTTTTTTTTAACATAGAAAAGAAAAGATACCAATATAGCATGTAACACTGCGTGGTAGAGTTATGGTATTTGTGCATAGACAGCTTAATGAACATGTCTCACTCTCAAACATGCCATTGCATAAGTGAAGCTTAACCTCCTAGCGCCTAATTTCAGGACAAGGGCAGTTTCAGAAGACACAGTCCCTATTTCCGACAAAGGTAACATTGCACATGTGCTGTTTGATCCTTCTCTTAGATCTTTTTAAGGTATGTGAACAAAGGTGAGGTAGATCCAACATTCAAGTGGATATGCCTCATTCATATACACATACCTTGAAATGATACGAGAGTAGGAACGGACAACATGAATCAATGGACACATAACGGTGGGCCTAGCCACATAACTGCCTGTTCATGGCTAGGGCTAGAGACGGGCATGGTAGGTCCATGTCTAGGCTAGGTGTGTTGGATGAAAAAGGAAAAAAATATATACAAAATAATACCTCATTAATATGGTATTTACATTCTAGTTACCTTTTAAATCAAGTTTTCATTGCGCTACCTGATTAATCAATATATTGTCAAAACAACCTTCCATCAGTTTTCTCTAAACTCAATATTATTTTTTCCTATAATGATAAAAATGCCCACAAACGAGGAGTTTTCTGTGGCGGATTGCATGGTAGGAATGTGGCCACTGGTTCGTAATCCTTGGACCCACCATAAAGCATGTGTTTTATCCACGTGAGCTTAAAAGATGAGGTAGATCTACATGTCAGGTGGACCACACCATTGAGAAGAGTGATTGTATGCCTATTATTAAAAGCTTCCTAGGGCCCACCCTAATACCTACCATAATGTTTATTTCCCATCCAACCTATCCGCTAGGTTAGGTAGTCTCAGATGAAGGGAAAACAGCAAATAGCCAACATAAAGTTTTCAGTGGTAGGTGTTCATCACCACTGTTCTTTTTAGTGTGGTCCACCTTAGAATTAGATCTGCCTTATTTTTAAGGTGTATGCCCTAAAATGATTTGAAAAAATGCATAAACGGTGTGGATTAAACACAAATTATGGTAGGGCCCACAGTGCACCGTATGTCACACGCTTTGGTGTGTTTGCAGGAAGCAGAGGGCAGGGGAAGTTCCTATAGCCTGTTGGGGCCACAAAGATACCCATCACAAATCCACTTCGTGCATCAGTTATGCTAGACAATAAAATATCATGTAGATCAAAACTCATGTGGGCCACACCACACAAAAACGGTGGGAAAGGTAACCTCGACCATCAAAACCTTATCCAAGCCGATTGTGATGTTTTTATAAGCTATCTAAACCGTTCCCAGCGTTATTATCATTCAGATAAACTGCAAGCATCATCATGATACAAAACTTCTTTCGCCCCACACAGATTTCAATGGTGGGCGTTCAAACCCTGCTTTTCATGTGGTGTGGCCCACATGTTTTTTTTTTTTTTTTTTTTTATAATTTATCAGCCTGACTTTAGAGTCCCATCATATCGTTGCCTTGAAAAACTGACGTCACAATAATCTCTGTCGACCCATTAGAGTCCCAAGGGCACAAACAATCTGTGTCTGTCAAGGCTTCAGGATCAAGTGCCCCCTCGGGTTCACCCAACACGGTGCAGCCCTGCCTGTGGGGCCTACTTTGATGTAAATATTATATATCAAAACAGTAAATTTCAGTTTATTTTAAAGTATGAGTTTAAAAATGAAATAGATTGAAATCTCAAGTAGACAATACAAGAGGAAATAATGGTTATTGACAATTAAAAACTTTTTTTGTGATTAACAAAAGTTTTGGATCGAGGTGATTTATTTCTTTTCTCTTCATCAAGACCTTAGTGTACTTATCAAGGGGTTAGATGGCAAATAAAAATTACAATGACCACTATTTAGGGGCCTAGGATGTTTTTAATAGTCAGGGTTCACTTAGTAGAGTGGACCACATTACAGGAAACAGTGTTGAATGTGCGTGTACCATTAAAAACTTTTTGGGGGCTATAGAAGTTTTGGATCATATGGGCCTGTATGACCCAATCAACATATTGAATGGCAAATAAACAGTACAGTGGGCATTAGGAGGATTTTAATGGTGGCTATCCAATCACTATTGTTTTCCGTTGATGTGGTCCACCTGAGATTTATATCCATCTCATTTTTAGGGATCAAACCCTAAAACGAACTGTAAAAATGCATGAACGGAATGGATGAAACACATACATCATGGTGGGGCCACATAGCACCGACCACCCGGTGGCAGGGGAAGTAGCCATCCATTTCCTCACTGAGTATACTTTTGGTATAGTCGATCTCAGATTTGGATCTGCCCGGTGTTTGGGTTCATGCTCTAAATTAAGTGGCCCCTGGCCACACCATGTTGGGTGAGGCTTCGCATAATTCCGAAAGCCTTTTTCATGTGTTTAATCCAGGCCGTCCATCCAATTCGCAAGATGATCTGAGTGCATGAGTCAATGAATGAGGAAGATCCAAACGTTTTGGGTCATGCATTTTTATTTTTTATTTTTTATTTATTTATTTTTTTGTACCTTCATTCAGGTCTCTATGTCCTTATAAATGGTCTGGATGGCAAATAAATATTATATTGGGCCCTATGAAGATTTTAATGGTTGGCATTCAATCAACACTGTTTCCTATGGTACGGTCCAGCTGAGATTTGAATTTGAATAAATTTTTGGTTTGTCCAGAAAGAGCATTCAAAACAAATGGATGAGATAGATATAAAATCCATACCCCACGGTCAAGGCCTGTACCCTGCTGGGTCCGGACCGGAACTTCAGTTGTAGGTCCGAGGCTGCTCATTAAAATAATATAAATAAGCTTGTTTTCAGGTAGAAAGTTCTGCAAGACCGAGGCTTGGGCCGGCCTGTTTACTAATAGTCTTCAAGTGCAGTTCATTTTACGAAGGGATCTCATAAGTTAAGCTGGTGATTTATTGTCGGCTACAAAAGGATTTAGATCAAGCATATCTTTGTATTTCCCCTCTATCCAGGTCTAGGTCTGATTGACCTTATCAAGGGGTTGGATGGAAAATAAACACCACTTGAGGCCCTAGGAAAATTTTAATAATAGTTCAATCACACGGGCCGTTTCCTGTAGTGGGGTCCATCTGAGATTTGTATCTGCTTAAATTTTGAAACCCATTATTAAAATGAGTTGTAAAAATATATGGATGGCATGGATATATGAATACCTATTAAGTTACCACAGGGTAACACCAAAGCTACTCCCCTGTTGCCGTGCGTGCAAAAATGCTGTAGCCCCTGTAGATGGGACACTTGACAAACAGGTTCGGTTTGATTAGGTACTCTTATGCTTTTCAGAAACTCATACTGTCCATTCATTCGGGAGGTCATATTAGGAGGAACGGATTGGCTGGTGTACCACACACCACCTAGCCGTTGTCAAGTTCTGTGGGCCCCCATCAAGAGGTATGTGTTATATCCAAACCGTCGGTACATTTTGGGAGCTCGTCCTAAGACTTGAGCCGAAAAATAAGATAGATCTAAAGATAAAGTAGACCACACTGCAGGAGGCAGTGGGGATTGAATATCTACCATTGAAACCCTTTTGGGGGTCACAGAAGTTTCGGATCAATATGAAATTTATTTTTCCTCTTCATCCAGGTATTTGTGACGTATTTGTGAACTTATGAACAGATTAGATGGAAAATAAACATTATGGTGGGCCCTACAAATTTGTCTTTGCCCGACACGTATCTATTCCAGCTATACAGTTGGCGTGTGGTACACCAGCCAATCCGCTTCCATTTTAGGACATGCTTCCGGAAATGATGCGGATCCTAAACTCAACTGGACCATTCGATTCAAAACAGCAGGGAATGAGCAATGACCGTTGAAATATTCAAATGGCCACAAATGTTTTTATCAAACAAAGTTTTTTTGTTGTCTAAGATCATCCTAGGTGAGAATGACCTTATAAAGGGTTTGGATGGCATATAAACAAGGTGGAGCCTGCCTAAGAAGGTTTCAATGGTAGACATTTCTTTCCTCGGTTTTTACTCTCCTATGGCCGACTTGAATTTTGTATCCGCGGCGTATCTTAAAATGAGCCCTCAAACGGATCTAAAGAGTAGAAATATGAGCCCGTCAATCACTACCGTTTCCTTAGGTGTGGTCCGCCTGGGATTTGGATAATTTTTTGGACCACAGCCCATAATGGGCTGAAAAAAAAAACCGGATGGACAGCATAGGCATACAACACATCATCAAGGTGGGCCCGACTTTAAGGATAACACCCACCAATGGATAACATGAGTACCGGTGACGGACGCGGATTGCGTACTGCGAGCTTCAGTCGCGAGGTGGCTACAGACAGAGCTATGTGGGCCCCGTTATGATCTATGTATGCTATCAACACCTTCCATCCATTATTCTAGACTATTTTATGGCATGGGCCAAAAATGAAGCATATCCAAATCTCATATAAACCATACCATAGAAAAGAGTGGTGATTGAATATTCACCATTAAAAAATTCTAAAGGGCTACAAAAGTTTTGGATTAAGCTGATATTTGTTCTCTTCATCCAGTTGTGCGTGATCCAATCAACAAATAAGCATTACGGTGAGCCCTAGGAAGTTTTTAATGGTGGGCATTCAATCACCACTGTTTTCTTGTGATGTGGTCCACTCGAGACTTGGATATCCCTCACTTTTAGGCTCTAATTCTATAATGATCTAAGAAAATAGATAGATGGTTTTGATCAAACACATATATTCATGTAGGGCCACAGAGTAGTCAGTAGCCACCTACGCTGTGAGTACAAAATCCCCGTACTTAGAAATTTAAATAATAAATAAATAAAAATGGGCATGAAATCTTAGCAAATCTCCTATTTTAAGCATGCAAGTTACGACGTCACGGTAATCCGTCCGGGCAGGAATCTGTGGGGGCTACCATGATGTAAGTGTTTTATCCATGCCGTTCAACACATTTCTCGGATCATTTTAAAATATAAACCAAAAAAATGAGGCAGGTCCAAGACTTGAGTGGACCATAAAGTGGGGATTAAACGTCCACCGTTAAAAACTTATAGGGAGCTGGAGACGTTTTGGATCAAGCTGAGTTATGAGTTTGGATCCACGGCCCTGGTTGTGTTGCACTGTGTTATGAGTTGGGTCGTACGTTAAGCAATGTTTGAATAGGAATTGAAGGCGGCCGTGGACAACAGACCTGAGTACGTCGTCGAACCGCTTTTGAATAACCATGCGTTATCTCCTGTCAGTAAGCAACGCATCGTGCAGTGCGTCCCCTTCATTGCACTGCACCGCCCTGCGGTGAAAAAATGAAAGACGAAAGCTTCCAGTCTTGCGGACCATCAACGCACATACTCCTTCACGCATTTCTTGCTTCCCTCATCCATTCCCTTCTTCCTTACTGATCATCCTGCTTGAGAATATCATTGCAGATCCGGAAGATCCAGCACATGGGAAGCTTTTGTCTGTTTTTCTTTGTTCTATGCGAACGTTATTTCCTGCTCTAAGGATCGGTAGATTGACACGTACCAACTTTGCTGCCCTTATTACATCTCCGTGAAATTGTTACAACAATATTTTCACAGATTACTGTGCTATTCAGGTATTGCAGACAGGTATTTTTAGTGGTGATGCATGTAATGGAATTCCATTGCGTTATTGGGGAAGATAGGATCTAAAAACGCCGACTACTTGATATTTTCCCTTGCATGTTGGGGGCCTTTATCTCTTTGTATACGACGATACACCCTATAAGTGCATGTTTGGGATGTCTATGTGTGTTGGACCAAGATTTCCTCTCCCCCTACTATGCGGGCAACCCAAGTAGTACATCCGAAATAGCATTTTACAGTCTACTGTACCACCGTGACATTTCTACGATTCTAGAGAAAATCTCGTAGAAGGATTCACCCCCAGTTACTTGTGACATGACTTGTGCATGTCAATGTCACTGGGAGTAATGATCTTCTTCCGCAGTCAGAACCATATCGGGAATGACTATATAACAAAAATTTCAATGCCGGAGGAAGAACCACCTTCTAAATCGCAGGTGTTGAAGGACAAAGGAGGTAAGATGAACATTCTCAACGTCAATGACATTTGTAAATGATCATCACTATTCTTCTACTATCAACGTTTCGTACGCAGCATATAAGAAGAAATTCTGTGGGATTAATGCCAAGAAATTATGCCTGTGAAGATGAACTTCTTAATATTTTCGTTTATTTTGAAATGAATATCCACATAATGCGATCTAGTTACTTCTGGAATACCGTGAAGGTTTCCAAATAGCACCATGAAATATATATTGTTATCGGGACTAACTGTAACCCCATCCTGCAGTCCAGCCTTACAAGAGTCCTGACCCCCAAAGTTACCAGTACTTTTCATTTCAAACTGTTAACAGGTGCGTGGTATATTGGTCACTTTATGCAATACTTAATGTAGCTATGAGAAGATTGATATACTTCTATAATTATTTTATTTTTTGTGTGTTGCCTGATTACTAATTCATATTTTTGCATAAACGAGCATACAAATTAACTTCTGTTACATTTGATCCATAAAGGATTATTACTATCTTTAAGGAAATTTATATTGTGTGACAGATACATTATTTGTAGAATTCTTGTATGAGTATTATTATGAATAGTATTTTTGCATTGCTGTACATTTGTGATTTTCTTGTTCTCGAAAATATTACAAGCAGGGTAATTTAGAAAAGTAACAGGGCAGAACACATATCACTCATGGGGTCTCACAGTGATGACTCTACGCGGGAAGACTCCTCCAATAGTGATTGGAATGAAAACGAAATTGCAACAGCATTAACCGCAATTGCAGCCTCTGCATGTGTTATGGGAGCTGCTGAATATTATCGTTGATATTATATGAAGTCGTTGCCTCGAGATTGTCATATAAGTAGAAATAGATTTATTAATGGAATCATCAAGAAGAGCGACGTAGAGTGTCTTACACAGCTACGAATGGGTCGTGATAAGTTCTTTGAGTTATGTTCTTTGTTAAGAGATAAGAATTTGTTGTTCGATACAAGGAGATGCAGTTTAGAGGAATAAGTCGTCATGTTCCTTCATACTATTGGCTACAACGTGCATAACTGTGTCATTGGTATTTGGTTCTCACGGTCTGGTGAAACCGTGAGTCGACATTTCAATAGAGTTCTTGATGCTGTAATAGGCCTTTATTTGGAATACGTAAAGTTTCCCGATTTACATACACCAAAAGAGATATCTGATAATCCAATGTGGAGCCTTTACTTTCAGGTAATACAATGAAGGAGATATGCAATTATATAACATTTAAATTGTTGTCCATGTAATATAAACCTAAGCTATATGTTTCTCGTATGACTGCATTGGGATACTTGATGACACTGATATACCAGCCTATTTGCCGAAAGAAGCATCAAGGACCTTTCGAAATCGAAAAGGATTCTTATCCCAGAATGTAATGACAGCATGTACTTAATATACATGGTAAGGAATAATTGTTGCATTTTTGATATAAATATTTGCATGTATTATGGCTAGTGCTTAATATTTATATATTACTTTAATAAGAAAATACTATGTTGTCGATGCAGGATATGCCCATACTTCAGGATTCATGGCACCTTATCGAGGTGTAAGATAACATTTGAATGAATTTCACACTGAGAGGAAGCCTGCTAGTAAGAAAAAATTCTTCAATTATCGTCATGCTCAATTACGCAATGCAATTGAACTCTGTTTTGGACTTTTAAAAGGACGATTTCTTATACTGCACATAGCACCACAATACAAATTTAAAATGCAAGTAAAAATTGTTATAGCTTGGTGTGTTATGCACAACTTCATCCGTGTTAGTGGTGAAGATGGATTTTCAGAAATAGTAGAGGATATTGGAGAAAGTATGGAGGAAATCTCACCATCCCCTATAGATGTATCTGTTGCAGAGGAGGAGCGCGCAATGTCTACTGTGACAGACCGCGCGTGAGGGGAATGGACAAAAAAGAGGGATGAGATTGCGGAGAGGATGTGGAATGACAGCCTTCCTCGAACGCGACAGCGAATTTAATTTCCTTTTTTTCACAGTCACTGTTTTATGCTGTTATTGTAACAGTCGTACTATTTGTTTGGATAATTTCATCTTAGATGTGTGATGTTGGGGTGTTTGTGTCATTATATTTTCTGATATTTTATATGGATTATAAGATATGTGAGCACTTTGTTTAACTGTTATTGCAGTATGCGTTATTATAATCTGCTTGGATTTGTCTAGACCTATAAATTACGTCTTTTAATTTCGATAATGAGATTGTATTTTCCATTGACTATTACTGCAATATAGGTAAGATGAATTTCCTTCGAAGCTTGTAAAAGGGAGGGAAAGATAAGAATGAGACTGCCACCCCCTCCAAAAGTACAGCTTCACCCAAGAAGATTACTTCATTAAGGAGTAATATATTCGATACCCCGACAAAGACAAGCTCGACGACACTACAGCAAGCTCCACCCTTCGTGTCTCCGAGTGCCAAAACTCAAAGAACCAGAGAATCTAAGAAAACAACGCGCATTCAGTGGAGCGATCTAATGGATAATGCATTGGTTGATGCATTACTCGAGCAAGTTAATCTAGGTCGTAAAAGTGATATTGGTTTTAAGCCGATAGCCTACAAGGCAACCATCTCTGAAATTTTCAACAAATGTGGGATGGAGTTAGAGAATAAGCATATTTCCAACCGTATCCAAATGTTAAAAAATTTTAATTGGGCAGTCCAAGATATGTTAAATGCCAGTGGTTTCAGGTGGGATGCAGACCACAGTATGGTGGTGGCAACAAATGATGTTTGGGATGACTATATTTTGGTAAGTGAGATTAGCATTTCAATCAAGACTTTCATCTGACCCTATAAATACACCCTTATTGTGCAGTTGTTACTATGTATAACTGTTGAATAATCTTCATAGTTGCTTATACGCATATGATTGTGTTGCAGTCTCATCCATACGCTGAGAGAGTGCGTGGCAAACACATCGAGCGCTACAATGATTTGGCATATTTATTTGGTAATGATTGTGCACACGGTACATTTGCCAACACAGCGTACTCATCTCCTCTTTCCGGCAAACGTCGCGGCAGAGATGAACTCGATTCTGATAACATGTCTGATGACAATGGTACTGCAACTGTTCGCCTATCTTCGAATTTTGATGATGATCATGTAACTGGTGCGCCACTTTATCTTAATGAAGGATCACAACAGCGGTCAAAGAGGATGCAGAAAGGGTCTATGAAGACCTCTTATGGGTCTAGAAATAGCCAAAGCACCGCTAGTGGCATATCCTAAGGAAGAAAGGGAAAGCCAAGTGATCATATAGGTGATAGAATGGGGGAAATGGCAGAGGCCGTCAAGACCCTTACCATAACAATGGCACAAGGCAAGACTATGACCCGACTTTAAAAGTTGTTGGACATACTGGAGGAGGTAGATGGTTTGAGCCACGAAGATCAGGTCCACGCAGCTAGGTTGATGCAATAAGATATTATCAGTGCAGGTTTCTTCATAAAAATGGGGCATGAGAGGCGCAATGCGTGGGTGGAAAAGCTCCTGGACCATAATCTGGTTGTCTGAAAATGTGTTGCTTGGCTGGAATTGGAAACTTTAACAACTGAACTGTTTTTTGAACCATGGTTTCTTTTTTTATATATAATTATCAAGTGGATTGTGTATGGATATTTGGGTGCTAGATGAGAATCCAACACGCTGCTGGTTGGACTTATTGCAAACTGTTCTTAATGATGGTCGGACCATCATTAATATACCTATGTGGATAATTAGTTTCTTCTATTATCTAACTTCAAACTTGAAAAATATTTTGCTCATTATTGCAGGTACAACAGGGGAATTTCCATCTGAATCAATGCATAAACTGCATATGTGATGTCTATACTGTCTTACTGTTTGATTGTTTTGAGATGTTTAGCTTGTTTTCATTTGTGATGTTTGCACTATTGTGGTTATTTGATTACTATGAGATGTTTAGCTCTCCTCAATCCAGGGTGATATGTTTGTTTACAAATCTAGGTTTGTAATGTTAACAGATGTTTGTCTCTTTATAATATCTGAATGATAACAATGCACTCTCTTGATTATTGAACTTATACATATTTTATATTAGTAAGCAGGATACATATAAATCAACTACATCAGGAAAATATTCTGTTTCCCTAGTGACATGGAATTTGGATGTCGAGTTATTGTATGATTGTGAAATGTTGAGGTGAGACTACAAATATATTACTATTGGTGAAATTTGCATGACTGCTTATATGAAATATTACCCACATAGTAAATTTTTCAATCATTTTTAGGATTTTGATCTGTTTATATTAGCTACAATCAGCATTCAACATGAAATCATGATGATTCTAATACCCCCTATTTCATGCAGGAAATCATGAAGAAATATTATGTGGTATTTCAGGGAAGAGTTCCAGGCCTTTATTGCAATTGGGAGGATGCAAAAGCGCAAGTAGATCGATATTCGGGAAGTCGACATCAGTCATACAAATCGTTCGAGGAGGCCGCAACAGCTTGGCCTAACTTTCAAGTATGTTATATGCTTCATAATCTTAGATAGATGCACCTTTGGTGGTTTCTGTTTACTGATTTTTTGTTAATCAAATCACTCATCTAAGTTTATCTGAGATTTCTTTTTTTTTTAAAAAAAATCAAGCCCCGTAATATTTTCTTAAAATTCATTGTAGGCCATAAGGCAAAATTACCATAGTGCGGGACTTACGAGGAGACCCGTTGCTGAATCTTCAGGTACTCATTATCCCGCTTTAGATGAAGACCAGATTTTAGAGCCGCAGCAATCCAACGCTGCCGTTCCGGATGTGGAAGGAGAAGAGGAAAATTCGGCTGATGGTTCTGCAATATTGAAAGTTCTGATGGGGGTTGGTAATATATGTGGTGCTCGGATGGATTGTTACAAAAATCATCTCTTAGGGAAAGTCTGCAGCGTGATAGGTCTACTGATGAAAGCATTTTAACTAAATGGAGGAGATATTTGTCCCTACTATATGTATCTGATACTGCTACTTTAGTGCGCCGACTACTCCATTTATTACACATGGTGGGCCAAGTGCAGAGTCTCTTCCCAAACATCGTGTCGGAATTCCGCAATTAATACATATACGAATTCTGGTCATAAACAAACAGTGTGGTAGTTTACGATCGTCAGGACGTACACTGTGTTACAGTATGTGGAATACCGGTTCTGTACAAATTTAAAGTGCAAAACAATACTATACGTCAATCTAAACACGCCCTTTACTTTTACTAACGTGTGAGAAACGCCTTGTTTCATGCACATTGTTGTATTTGGAATTTTTTGGTACCAACATCACCTATCTGGACTATCCAATAAGACCCGTCCACCGTTCTTGCACTACTGTGAAAAAAATCATAGAAATTAGATAGTGATAACTTCTTTTATCTATTTAAAATATTTTCCATCCATTTTTGCTTGCCACTAAGTTGAATGGTTTAACAACCATTGTGGACCCCACTTTTGGAGTCGCGAGTACACAAGGGGACGTGAAACTAGTCAAACTGAGTCTGACCAAAAATTTCCAAAAGAAGGAAGTTTCTTCTTCCTTTTTCACTCCCGCGCTCAGCGCGTTTTGAATGGGCAAACAACTGTTCATCTATTCAAGTTGTGGCCCACCTTCACTACCCAACTTCATAATCTAAACCGTCCATTAGGATGGGACGACAAATCTGACCAGAACCATGGTGATTTCATATGTGGAAACTCACACACGTGAGCACACTTCTCAGCACAACAGAGGGGTGTGCGGTTGCTTCGCTCCGAAAATGGAAAATTCTGCTACGCCCTCTGTTTGCCAGGTTGGGGATCTGAGTGAGGAGGATTCCTCTGATCTCAGTCGTCCATTTGGCGAGATCTCAGCCATCCAACAACCCTTCACGTGGATTAGGTTTTCCTTAGCAAACCGAAAATGAAAAAGCAAAAACCAACCAACCTTCTATAAATATGAAGCTTGACAGAAAACACTGCACCCCTGCATAATAGGGAGAGGGAGAGCAACCTTACTATGAAGGTTGTGTGTTATTCGTGGTGCTTCATCCTCAACCGTCCGTGGGAACAATGTGATGTCTCCTTCACAAGGTATGGATTTCAAGGAGTGGTAACGGACGGGTTGGCCATTTGGATTTCATCGGGTCCGTCCATGTCGGGCTGGACCAGTAATATAAGACCATGCCTAGTTCTTGCAAAAATTTCTAATTGAGAAGAAGTCCATTTATATTATTTTAATGGGCGGTCTTGTTCTTACAACAAAAGAACCGGTCCAAAATCTAAAACCAAGTTCAGCCTTTAACCTGTTTGGATCGGCTCCGATAGGTCTAAACCCTACCCATTGCCACCCAAACCATTTTTTTTTTAAAAAAATCCTTCAATAATCCTAATATGCTTAGTGGAAAATGCTCTAATACTTTCAGAGTAGTACTGAAAGTCATAATGCTCTTAGGGCATGCTTGGATTGACGTATAGTATTATTTTGCACTGTAAATTTGTACGGAGCCAGTATTCCACATACTGTAGCACAGTGTACGTCCTGACGGTCGTAAACTACCACACTGTTTGTTTATGACCAGAATTCGTATATATATATTAATTGCAAAATTTCGACATGATGTTTGGGAAGAGACTGCGCTTGGCCCACCATGTGTAATTAATGGAGTAGTCAGCGCACTGAAGTAGCAATATCAGATACATATAGCAGGGACAGACATCTCCTTCATTCAGTTAAAATGCTTCCATCAGCAGGCCTATCATACTGCAGACCTTCCCTAAGAGATGATTTTTGTAACAATCCATTCGAGCAACACATATATTACCAACCCCCCATCAAAACTTTCAATATTGCGGAACCATCAACCGAATTTTTCTCTTCTCCTTCCACATCTGGAACGACAGCGTCAGATTGCTACGGCTTTAAAATTTGATCTTCATCTAAAGCGAGATAATGAGTACCTGAAGATTCAGCAACGGGTCTCCTCGTAGGTCTCGCACTACGGTAATTTTGCCTTATGGCCTAAAATGAATTTTAAGAAAATATTATGGGGCTTGAAAATTTTTTTTAAAAAAGCAATCTTAAATAATCTCAGATGAGTGATTTGATTAACAAAAAATCAGTAGACAGAAACCACGAAAGTTGCATCTATCCAGGATTATGAAGCATATAACATACCTGAAAGTTAAGTCAAGCTGTTGTGGCCTCCTCGAACGATTTGTATGACTGATGTCGACTTCCTGAATATCGATCCACTTGCGCTTTTGCATCCTCCCAATTGTAATAAAGGCCTGGAACTCTTCCCTCAAATACCACATAATATTTCTTCATGATTTTCTGCATGAAATAGGGGGTATTAGAATCATCATGATTTCATGTTGAATGCTGATTGTAGCTAATATAAACAGATCAAAATCCTAAAAATGATTGAAAAATTTACTATGTGGGTGATATTTCATATAAGCAGTCATGCAAATTTCACCGATAGTAATATATTTGTAGTCTTACCTCAATATTTCACAATCATACAATAACTCAACATCCGAATTCCATTTCACTGGGGAAACATAATATTTTCCTAATGTAGTTGATTTATATGTATCCTGCTTACTGATATAAAATGTGTATAAGTTCAATAATCAAGAGAGTGCATTGTTATCATTCAGATATTATAAAGAGACAAACATCTGTTAACATTACAAACCTAGATTTGTAAACAAACATATCACCCTGGATTGAGGAGAGCTAAACATCTCATAGCAATCAAATAACCACAATAATGCAAACATCACAAATGGAAATAAGCTAAACATCTCAAAGCAATCAAACAGTAAGATAGTATAGACATCACATATGCAGTTTATGCATTGATTCAGATGGAAATTCCCCTGTTGTACTTGCAATAATGAGTAAAATATTTTTCAAGTTTGAAGTTAGATAATAGAAGAAACTGATTATCCACATAGGTATATCAATGATGGTCCAACCATCATTAAGAACAGTTTACAATAAGTCCAACCAGCAGCGTGTTGGATGCTCATCTAGCACCCAAATATCCATGCACAATCCACTTGATAATTATCTATAAAAAAAAAACAAAAAGAAACCATGGTTAAAAAAAAATAGTTCAGTTGTTAAAGTTTCCAATTCCAGCCAAGCAGCACATTTTCAGACAACCGGATTGCGGTCTAGGAGCTTTTCCACCCACGCATTGCGCCTCTTATGCCCCATTTTTATGAAGAAACCTGTTTTGACAATATCTTGTTGCATCAACCTAGCTGCGCGGACCTGACCTTCGTGGCTCATACCATCTATCTCCTCCAGTATGTCCAACAACTTTTGAAGTCGGGTCATAGTCTTGCCCCGTGCCATTATTATGGTAAGGGTCTTGACGGCCTCTGCCATTTCCCCCATTCTATCACTTATATGATCACTTGGCTTTCCTTTTCTTTCTCGGGATATGCCACTAGCGGTCCTTTGGCTATTTCTAGACCCATAAGAGGTCTCCATAGACCCTTTCTGCATCCTCTTTGACCACTGTTGTGATCCTTCATTAGGATGAAATGGCGCACCACTTACATGATCATCATCAGAATCCGAAGATAGGCGAACAGTTGCAGTACCATTGTCATTAGACATGTCATCAGAATCGAGTTCATCTCTGCCGCGACGTTTGCCGGAAAGAGGAGATGAGTACGCTGTGCTGGCAAATGTACCGTGTGCACAATCATTGCCAAATAAATATGTCAAATCATTGTAGCGCTCGATGTGTTTTCCACGCACTCTCTCGGTGTATGGATGAGACTGCAACACAATCATATGTGTATAAGCAACTATAAAGATTATTCAACAGCTATACATAGTAACAACTGCACGATAATGGTGTATTTATAGGGTCAGATGAAATCCTTGATTGAAATGCTAATCTCACTTACCAAAATATAGCCATCCCAAACATCATCTATTGCCACCACCATACTGCGGTCTGCATCCCACCCGAAACCACTGGCATTTAGCATATCCCGAGCTGCACAGTAAAATTTTTTTAACATTCGGAGACGGTTGAAAATATGCTTATTCTCTAACTCCATCCCACATTTGTTGAAAATTTCAGAGATGATTGCCTTATAGGCTTCCGGCTTAAAACCAATATCACTTTTACGACCTAGATTGACTTGCTCGAGTAATGCATCAACCAATGCATTATCCGTTGGATCACTCCACTAAATGCGCGCTGTTTTCTTAGATTCTCTAGTTCTTCACGTTTTGACACTTGAAGACACGGAGGGTGGAGCTTGCTGTAGTGTCATCGAGCTTGTCGTTGTCGGGGTACCAAATATATTACTCCTTGATGAAGTAATCTTCTTGGCTGAAGCTATACTTTTGGAAGGGGTGACAGTCTCATTCTTATCTTTTCCTCCCTTGTACGAGCTTCGAAGGAAATTTATCTTAACTACGTTGCAGTAATAGTCAATGGGAAATACAATCTCATTATCGAAATTAAAAGACGTAATTTACAGGTCTAGACAGATCCAAGCAGATTATAATAACGCATACTGCAATAACAGTTAAACAAAGTGCTCACATATCTTATAATCCATATAAAATATTAGAAAATGCAATGACACAAATACCCCAACATCACACATCCAAGATGAAATTATCCAAACAAACAGTACGACTGTTACAATAACAGCATAAACCAGTGACTGTGAAAAAAGAAAATTAAATTCGCTGTTGCGTTTGAGGAAGGCTATCATTCCACATCATCTCCGCAATCTCATCCCTCTTTTTCATCCATTCCTCTCTCGCGCGGTCTGTCAAAGTAGATATTGCGCGCTCCTCCTCTGCAACAGATACGTCTATAGGGGATGACGAGATTTCTTCCATACTATCTCCAATATCCTCTACTGTTTCTGAAAATCCATCTTCACCACTAACACAGATGAAGTTGTGCATAACATAGCAAGCTATAACAATTTTTAATTGCGTTTTAAATTTGCATTGTGGTGCTATGCGCAGTATAGTAAATCGTCCTTTTAAAAGTCTGAAACAACGTTCAATTACATTGCGTAATTGAGCATGATGATAATTGAGGATTTTTTTTATTAGCAGGCTTCCTCTCAGTACGAAATTCATTCAAATGATATCGTACACCTCGATAAGGTGCCATAAATCCTGAAGTATGGGCATATCTCGCATTGACAACATAGTATTTTTCTACAAAAATAATATATAAATATTAAGCACTAGCCACAATACATGCAACATATTTATATAAAAAATGCAATAGTTATTTATTACCATGAGGCATAAGAAAACAATCAGGGCGACGAGTTAAGGCATTTTACAAAACACGAGCATCGCTGGTAGAATCATCACAACCCGCTAGCACATATACGAATTTCATATCGAAAGTACATGCTGCCATTACATTCTGGGACAAGAATCCTTTTCGATTTCGAAAGGTCTTTGATGCTTCTTTCGGCAAATAGGCTGGTATTTGGGTGCCATCAAGTACCTCAATGCAGTCCTACGAGAAACATATAGCTGACTTTTAGGTTTATATTACATGGACAACAATTTAAATGTTATATAATTGCATATCTCCTTCATTCTATTACCTGAAAGTAAAGTCTCTACATTGGATTATCAGATATCTCTTTTGATGTATATAAACTGGGAAACTTTATGTATTTTGGATAAAGGCCTATTACAGTATCAAGAACTCTATTGAAATGTCGACTCATGGTTTCACCTGACCGTGAGAACCGATTACCAATGACACTGTTACGCATGTTGTGGCCAATAGTATGGAGGAACATAATGACTTGTTCCTCTAAACTGCATCTTCTTGTATCGGATAGCAAATTCTTATCTTTTAACAAAGAACATAACTCAAAGAACTTATCACAACCCATTCATAGCCGTGTAAGACACTCTACGTCGCTCTTCTTGATAATTCCATTAATAAATCTATTTCTACTTATATGACAATCTCGAGGCAACGACTTCATACAATATCGACAATAGTATTCAGCAGCTCCCATAACACATGCAGAGGCTGTAATTGTGGTTAATACTGCTGCAATTTCGTTTTCATTCCAATCACTATTGGAGGAGTCTTTTCATGTAGAGTCATCACTGTGAGACCCTATGAGTGATATGTGTTCTGCCTTGTTACTTTTCCAAATTACCTTGCTTGTAATATTTTCGAGAACAGGAAAATCCTAAATGTACAGCAATGTCAAAATACTGTTCATAATAATACTCATACAAGAATTCTACAAATAATGTATTTGTCACACAATATAAATTTCCTTGAAGATAGTAATAATCCTTCATGGATCAAACGTAACAGAAGTTAACTTGTATGCTCGTTTATGCAAAAATATGAAATAGTAATCGGGCAACACACAGAAAAATGAAATAATTATAGAAGTATATCAATATTCTCATAGCTACATCAAGTATTGCATAAAGTGACCAGTATACCACGTACCTGTTAACAGTTTCAAATGAAAAGTACTGGTAACTTTAGGAGTTAGGACTCTTGCAAGGCTGGACTGCAGGATAGGGTTACAGTTAGTCCTAATAACAATGTATATTTCACGGTGCTATTTGGAAACCTTCACAGTATTCCAGAAGTAACTAGAACGCATTATGTGGATAGTTATTTCAAAATAAACAAAAATATTAAGAAGTTCACTTCACAGGCATAATTTCTTAGCATTAATCCCACAGAATGTCTTCTTATATGCTGCATACGAAACGTTGATAGTAGAAGAACAGTGATGATCATTTACAAATGTCATTGATGTTGAGAATGTTCATCTTACCTCCTCTGTCCTTCAACACCTGTGATTTAGAGGAAACCCCAAAAATATTTCAGATGATATGGAAGGTGGTTCTTCTTTCGGCATTGAAATTTTTGTTATATAGCCATTTTCGATATGGTTCTGACTGCGAAAGAAGATCATTACTCCCAGTCACATTGACATGCACAAGTCATGTCACAAGTAACTGGGGGTGAATCCATCTACGGGATTTTCTCCAGAATCGCAGAAATGTCACGGTGGTACAGTAGACTGTAAAACGCTATTTCGGATGTACTGCTTGGATTGCCCGCATAGTAGGGGGAGAGGAAATCTTGGTCCAACACACATAGACTTCCCAAACATGCACTCATAGGGTGTATCGTCGTATACACAGATAAAGACTCCCAACATGCAAGGGAAAATATCGAGTAGTTGGCGTTTTTAGATCCTATCTTCCCCAATAATGCAATGGAATTGCATTACATGCATCACTACTAAAAATACCTGTCTGCAATACCTGGATAATACAACAATCTGTGAAAAGATTGCTGTAGCAATTTTACGGCGATGTAATAAGGGCAGCAAAGTTGGTACGTGCCAATCTACCGATCCTTAGAGGGGGAAATAACGTTCGCATAGAACAAAGAGGAACAGACGAAAGCTTCCTATGTGCCAGATCTTCCGGATCTGCAATGATATTCTCAAGCAGGATGGTCAGTGAGGAAGAAGGGAATGGATGAGGGAAGTAGGAAATGCATGAAGGAGTATGTGCGTTGATGGTTCGCAAGACTGGAAGCTTCCGTCTTTCATTTTTTCACCGCAGGGCGGTGCAGTGCAATGAAGGGGACGCACTACACGATGCATTTGCTTACTGACAGGAGATAACGCGTGGTTATTCATGTTACCGTATACAATTTTAAGATGTTACCGTATATATTTTTAGGAGTTTATACAATTTAGGACTATTAATATTTGTTGTACAGATTATCTTACCATGTATAGATGTTGAATGTTAGGAATCAATTAGACTCCGTGTATAGCATATACTTCCGTATATATCAAAATTTCTCTACGTATTCTCTATTTTGTCATGGTATCAAGAGCAAGGTTTGAAATTCTTGCCTGTTTTTGAATTTTTTTTCTTTCTCGGGGTGGTTCCAGTGTTGATTTCGGCGCTGTCGTTGATCTTTTTTGGTTCTTGTGTTTTTGTTGGCATCAAAAGTGGGTGTTTTTGGTTTGGTTCTTGCTGTTAGCACCATCGGTTGCGTTTTTCAGTTCTGGGCTCTTGTTTTCGATTGGTTGTGGCTTTTGGAGATCTCTGGTGCCGTGTGCTTCTTTTCGGTGCAATATATTTTTTGGTGCATGTTTGTTTGTATTTTTTTTTCACAGTGCAAGTTACAATTTTTTGGTGAGATATTCTCTCTGTCTCTTGGTTGCATCATGTCATCAGATAAGTTGGAATCATTCCATATTAGATTTACTGGCAAAAATTATTCTGCTTGGGAGATTCAATTTAAATTATTCGTTAAAGGAAAAGAATTGTGGGGTCATATTGATAGGAGTGCTCCCGCACCTTAAGGTGTCGAGGCTTTATCTAAGTGGAAAATTAAGGATGCTCGGGTTATGACTTGGATCCTTAGCTCGATTGAGCCTCATCTTATTCTCAATTTAAAGCCTTATAAAACCGCTGCTGCTATGTGGAATTATCTCAACACGGTTTACAATCAAGACAACTCCGCTAGGCGATTTCAATTGGAGTATGAGATGGCTAATTTCACACAAGGAAGTCTCTCAATTGAGGAATATTTTTCTAATTTTCAAACTCTTTGGGCTGATTATTCCGACATTGTTTATGCTAATGTTCCCGCTACAACTCTCTCTACTGTCCAAGCAGTGCATGCAACCAACAAGCGTGATCAATTCTTGATGAAGCTACTACTTGACTTTGAAATTGCACGGTCTAATCTGATGAATCGTCATCCTGTATCATCTCTGGATGCCTGTTTGAGTGAACTTCTTCGTGAGGAGCAGCGTGTTGTAACTCAGGCTGCCATGGAACATCGGGCTAATGTTAGTGCACCTGTTTCCGTGGCTTATGCAGCACAGGGGAGGAATAAGGGTAGAGATATGCATGTTGTCCAGTGCTTTAGTTGTAAAGCTTTTGGTCATATTGCTCGGGATTGTCCCACGAAGTTCTGTAACTACTGCAAGAGACATGGTCATATCATCTCTGCTTGTCCCATTCGACCTGAAAGGAAGCAGGGTACTGCTTATCATGCCTCCACTGGTGCCTCTAGTTCTGCTGCATTACCTGTTACCTCGCCAGTTGTTCCTATTCTTGCTCCTACAGCCTTAGCAAACCTGAACACACTCACTCCTGAAATGGTACAATAGATGATCATTTCTGCTTTTTCTACCTTTAGGCTCTCAGGTAATCATAATGTTTCTTCTAAGCCATGGTATTTTGACTCCGGAGCCTCTAACTATATGACCAATACTGTTGTTCCTCTTTCCAATGTCATAAATTATGATGAAAATTTGAAAATTAACACCGCTAATGACAGTTCTTTGCCTATTAGTGCTGTTGGTGATCTTTCCTCTTCCTTAACTAATGTTTTTGTGTCTCCTGACCTCTTCACAAATCTTATTTCTGTTGGTCAATTGGTCGATAATAATTGTAATATTCATTTTTCCCGTTCTGGTTGTGTTGTGAAGGATCAACTGTCAGGGAAGATGATCGCAAAGGGGCCTAAAGTGGGATGACTCTTTCCTCTTCACGTTTCTCCTTCTACTATTATTCCTAGTTTTCCTTTCATTTCCTTTGCATGTAATGTTATTGGTTATGGAAATAAGATGTGGCATAGATGTCTAGGCCATCCAAACTCTAATGTACTTCATACTTTGTTTAATTCTGGATTATTGGAAAATAAAGCATATTCTTCTTTTGATCTTTCTTTTGATTATACATCATACAAACTTGGCAAAAGTAACGTTCTACCTTTTCCTCATCATGCATCTCGTGCCTCACAATGTTTCGCTATTATTTATAGTGATGTTTGGGGGATTGTACCTGTTGTTTCTCATGCGCATTACAAGTACTTTGTTACTTTCATTGATGACTTTAGTCGCTTTATTTGGGTTTACTTCCTCCAGGCTAAGGCCGAAGTTTTTTTAGTCTTTCAGCGCTTTCTTGCACTTCTTGAGGCTCAATTCTTTGCTAGCATCAAGGTCTTGCGCTCTGATTCTGGCGGTGAATACATGTCTCATGAGTTTCACGACTTTCTTCAAAGCAAAGGGATCATCTCTCAACATTCTTGTCCTTCGACACCACAGCAAAACGGTATTGCTGAGAGGAAAAATCGTCACCTTCTTGATGTGGTAAGAACTCTTTTACTTGAATCATCTATTCCTCCTCGCTTTTGGTGTGAAGCACTTTCTACTACAGTTCATTTGATCAATCGCTTACCCTCTCCTACATTAAATCATGTTTCTCCTTTCTTTAAGTTATTTGGTCATTCTCCTTTATATTCTGATCTTCGTACATTTGATTGTATTTGTTTTGTGCATCTCTCTACTCATGAACGACATAAACTTATTGCTCAGTCTATTAAGTGCGTTTTTCTTGGTTATGCTATCCCTCAAAAAGGTTATATTTGTTATGATCCCCATGCTCGTCGTATACGGGTTTCGAGGAATGTGATTTTCTTTGAAAATCAATATTTATTTCCATCTCATGTTGAGCTGCCATCTGCATCTTTATCTCTTCTGCCTAGTTTTTCTGATTCCCCAACAATTGTGGAAAGGTTCAGACCTGGTTTTATGTCTGAAAGACGTAGTCGACATAAGTCTGGTTCCACTTCCTCTGTGCCCCCTTCCGATCTTGACCCGACGCCTGATCCTGCTCCTGCTTCCACCACTCTTTGTCGGTCTACTCATCCTTCTCGACCCCCTAATTGGTATGGTTTCCTCTCCTGTCTCTCTTGTGGCTATTTTATCCACTATTTCCATTCCCTCTTGCTACAAACAGGCCATGGAACATGAGTGTTGGCAAAATGCAATGCAAGCAGAACTTCAAGCACTTGAGGAGAATCATACTTGGGATATTGTTCCTTGTCCTCCTACAGTCAAACCTATTGGGAGTAAATAGGTTTTCTCTGTAAAACTTTGTTCTGATGGCTCTTTGGATTGGTACAAAGCTCGCCTCGTAGCTTTGGGTAACAAGCAGGAATATGGGGTTGATTATGAGGAGACATTTGCTCCTGTTGCCAAAATGACTACGGTTCGAACCATCTTAGCTATTGCCGCTTCACTGTCGTGGCACCTACATCAGATGGATGTGAAGAATGCCTTTCTTCATGGTGATCTCCAGGAAGAGATTTACATGAAGCTTCCCTCTGGTATGACTACTTCTTCTCCTCATGATGTTTGTATGTTAAGGCGTTCTCTGTATGGGCTCAAGCAAGCGTCCCGGGCTTGGTTTGAGAAGTTTTGCAATACACTTATTTCCTTCAGTTTTACACAAAGTCAGTATGATTCTTCTCTCTTCTTCCACACGTCTGCGTCGGGTATAGTTCTTCTCTTGGTTTATATGGATGATATTATCATTACTGACACCGAATGTGGTTTGATTACTAAGCTTCAGCAGCTGTTACATGCAACTTTTCATATGAAAGATCTTGGTCAGCTCACATACTTCTTAGGATTGGAAGTTCATCATCGAGCCCATGATATTTTCGTGAACCAACATAAGCATATTCAAGATCTTATCACTTTAGCTGGTTTGGAGGATACTCCTCTGGATGATCCTACTCTCTATCGACGCCTAGTTGGGAGTCTTATCTACTTGACCACTACTCAACCTGATATCTCCTATGTTGTTCATCAGGTCAGTCAGTTTATATCTTCTCCTCGGCATCTCCATATTGCTGCAGTTCGCCGCATCATCTGCTATCTTTGAGGTTCACCTACTCGTGGGTTGTTCTTTCCTACTGGCTCCTCTCTTCAGCTTGTTGCCTATAGTGATACTGATTGGGCTAGGTGTTCGGATACACGTTGATCTACTACAGGTTGGTGTATGTTTTTAGGTGATGCCTTAATTTCTTGAAAATATAAGAAATAAGATCGTGTTTCTAAATCCTCTACTGAGGCCGAGTATCGGGCCATGTCTACTACTTATTCTGAAATTGTATGGCTATGCAGTCTTCTTGAGGAGATTTGGTTTCCTCAGACTACTTCTACCCCTCTTCATGTTGATAACACTAGTGCTATTCAGATTGCCACCAATCCCGTTTTCCATGAAAGCACCAAGCACATTGAGGTTGATTGTCATTCTATTCGAGACACCTTGGAAAGTTGGGTGATAACTCTTCCTCACATCTCTTCTGATCTCTAAGTGGCTGATGTCTTCACCAAAGCTATGACTCGACTGCGGCATCAATTTCTTGTTGGCAAATTGTTGCTAGTTGACTTACCAGCATCAATTTGAGGGGGGATGTTATCGTATACAATTTAAGGATGTTACCGTATACATTTTTAGGAGTTTATACAATTTAGGACTCTATTAATATTTGCTGTACAAATTATCTTACCATGTATAGATGCTGAATATTAGGAATCAGTTAGACTCCGTGTATAGCATATGCTTCCGTGTATACCAAAATTTCTCTACGTATTCTCTATTTTGACAATTCAAAAGTGGTTCGGTGACGTACTCGGGTCTGTCGTCCACGACCACTTTCAATTCCTATTCAAACATTGCTTAACGTATTGCCCAACTCATAACACAGTGCAACACAACCTGGGCCGTGGATCCAAACACACCCTAATAGAAGTGATACTATAGAATCATAAGCATTTGATGATGACTCCTAACAAATGGATCAACCTTTCATTTCTTTCTCTTTTTTTTCTTTTTTCGAATGATCTCGACTGTCCAAATCGAAGACGATTGATCAAACTGTTATATTTGTCAGATCAGTGCCATGTTTGCATGGTAACCCATGAAATTTGCGTTGGACCTTATGAAAAGTCCAGATCAATGGAATAGACAGTCTAAGTGTCCCAAAGCAACAACAAGCACTATAACTTGTACTGTTCTGATATCACTGGAGCATTTCTCTAACTGATTAGATTTTGTTACTTTTAACCATCCATTTAATAGCCACCACTTGGATGGTTAAAATCGTTTGAAAGTTGGGCAATAGTCCATCCACTGAAGGCCTTACAATTTGGACGGTCTTAATTGAGATGCGTACGTTCCATTTATATAGTGGTTTAGTCAACATCAGTTAAAAATAGCAGTGGACCGTCTATGTAATCTTGTCTTATATCATATCACGGTAGTCTACGGTCCATTGCGATGAACCAATACTTAATTTATCGGCCATTACTTTTGGACCCATCATGGATGGATCATGATAACAAAAATATGCCAAGATCGTAATCGTCTAATCATGGCCTTCAAGCTGACTATGAAAATCGAAACCGTCAATGATGCAGATTCGAAGGACATGGATCACCCGATTAGAGTGCTTAATGCATGGAAGACTAGCCATTGATGGGTCGGTCTGGGAGAGAGGGACGCGGTTTGGCTAGTGACGCTGCCAGCAGCCCGGTGGCTAGTGGTCGGTGCTATGTGGACCGCACCATGATGTATGTGTTTTATCCACACTGTTCATCCATTTTGAAAGATAATTTTAGGATTTGATCCAAAAAATGAGGTGGATCTAAATCTCATCTGGACCACACCCTGGGAAAATAGTAGTGATTGAATGTCCACCATTAAAATCCTCCTAGGGCCTAATGTAATGGTTATTTGACATCTAACCTGTTGATTAGGTCATACATCTTGGATGAAGGGAAAAAAATATATATCAGCTTGATCCAAAATTTTTGTGGCCCCCAAGAAGTTTTTAATGGTGGGCGTTCAATCAACACTGTGCGGTCCACTTGAGATTTGGATCAACCTCATTTTTGGGCTCATACCATAAAATGATCTGGAAGAATGGGTGGACGGCATGGATGAAACACATACATCATGGTGGGGCCCACAGAGCACCGACCACTAGCCATTGGCTAGTGGCAGGGTTAGTAGCCAATCCGTTTCCAGGTGTAAGCTGTTGGTTCGCGATAAACTGATCCAGTTTTCCGCGAAACAAAAAATCCTCGATCTACCACATTAAATGTTTCTACCGAATGGGATTTGAGAATAGTCAAGAGTCCACATTCAACGGAAAAGAAGTCCTTCGAACAGATGCGATGGACAGTCAAAACAGTATGCCTACTAAAGTGGTTCCAACACTCATTGATGGACTCAGATTGCGTAGGGTGGCGCACAACACCAACGTCGGTGGAGTCTGATTGTGGAGCACACAGCCCGCAATGTAAGTACTATTTGTTACTGTAAAAGCTCTATGGACCCACCATAATGTATGTGTTTTATCGACACCGTTCGTCCATTTTTCCAGCTCATTTTCAGTCATGAGCTAAAAAATGAGGCAGATAAAAAACTCAAGTAGACCACACCATAGTTAACAACTGTGATTGAATGCAAACCATTAAAAACTTCCTACTGTAATGTTTATTAGTCAACTAACATATTGATTGGGTCACAAAGACCTTCATAAAGGGAAAGCACAAATATCAGCTTGATCTAAAACTTTTTTAGCCTCCAAGAAGTCCTTAACGCTGGGCATTCAATTACCATTGTTTCCTATGGTGCTGTCCACCTTCTGCTCATGTCCTAAAATGAGCCGAAAAATTGAATAGATGGTGTAGATAAAACATAAAATGAGTTGAAAAATGAATGGATGGCGTGGATAAGACAAAAACATAGTGGTGGGGCCCAAAGATTTTCCAGTGACAGACAGTACGGACCTCTAACATAGCTTAGGTGGCCTAATACCTCCAATCTAGGCACTCACAAAGGGAGCGTTTCACTAATAAATAACAAACTAAAGTCATGTCTCTTTTGGCAGTTTGATATATTTTAAATATTTATAATTATTAAAAAAAGACTTTTATCATTACAGCTACTTTACAGACGCTTTGCTAGCGAAGATGCGCCACCATCCGCAAAGGATTATTCCAAAGCTGCATCTTTGCGTGTTGTTTTATATTATATTGCACGTGTTGGTTTATATTATATTGCTCGTGTTGTTTTTCAGAAAAATATTCAAACATGCCTCCCTCGGATGGTGGGGCCATCGTCGTGTCTGGTGGCATACGCTCTGTCCATCTGTCTTTGTTAGTAAAAATGTATTAAGAAAAAGAAGGCAGAAAATCCAAACCATCAAACAAGATCCAAGCATATATCAGATCAATGGCAAGTTGTTAGTGAACTGCTTTCAAAATACAATAATTTTTAATCATTTTGTGTGAATCAATCATGAAAGGACCGTGATAAGGACTTTGGTGTGCAGTTTTACAATTCTGACAAACTGTGTATTGTGAATAGAACCCATAGAGAATTTAATAGAAAATTTTAATCTCTTGAAAAAGCAATGCAAGGGATGATTTATCCTTGAGTTTTGCTGGATTTTATAAATAATAAAAGGCTGTGTTTTTGTAAAGAAACGTTTCCATATAGTTGTTTTTATAACTATTCAAAATGGTGTTCTATAACTATTCAAAATGGTTGTCTATTAACGAAGAGACGCGATTTAACTTAAATAAGCTGAATCAACAGTTTTTTCATGGTTGATGACACAATGGTCGAATTCTGTTGGCTGAAACTTTCCAATGATCGAAACTTTACAACGATTGATTTCTGTCAATCAATCAACGCAATGACTATTTTTTATCAGTAGACTTTTGCCGGTCAATCATTAAAATGGTTTACCTTACAATTGACTTACTATGGCCAAATTAAGAATGGCTTAGCCTAGTTGCACAACAACTAGCACGGAATCGCGTCAGTCCACAATAGGCCGCATGAAAGCGCCGCCACTCATGACGCCATGCGCATGTGTGAAATGCAAAGTGCGCCACCAATGCCTCTACGGCATCATTACCCAAGCCGTACACCCACGCACACGTGCATTCCAATACTCCGCACTAGAACACGCAAGTTAACCTTCTTCTCTCTAAACAACGTGAGACTAAAATTTTTTAAAGAGTTTTACTTTTGTAAAAAAAGTTTTTGAGGGAAAATAAAATTCAAACATTTTTGAATAAAGGTATAGAAAAGTGCATGTGCAATGACTTTAATATTTGTATTATATTATTTAACCAATCCTAATTGAGATAAAATCTCTACAATTCCCAACTTTGTTAAATAAGTATAATAGAAATTTCTATCTAAACAAATATACTATTTTTATGCATAAAAAAATATATCTTTCCCTTTAAACATTCCCTTCATGTTAGTGTCTCAAGGTCCTCCTGATATCTCTGGTAGCATAGGTTTAAAACCAACTATTCCTTAATGAGAGAGTTAGAGAAATGACATATATAATCATCTCTATGTATATGAGATTCCTAATTGTATACTCACTTAGTACTTTTAATGGCCATGTACTTATCCTATTTCATGAGCGATTTCAAATGAAACTCTAACTCTGATGAAATTCAGTGTCACCTCTAAACTCACATAAGTGAAGTCCTTTTAGTGTTTCCATTACATTTTAGACACTTGACGTTAAAATTGCACTTCGTAATTAAGAGTTATACGACTCAACTTTTTATCTATAATGGTCAGCACTATCCACATTGGATGAGGTTCTTATTAATTTCGGTTTTGAAACTTACCATGTTTCAGTGACTTATTTTTACCCATTGAATCTAAGAACTAGTGATTTACTAGTGTTAGGTTAAATTTATATCATTAGTGAATATTTTAATTAAAGAGTTTCAACCCATTCATAGATGTTGTCCATATCACTTCTCTTGATAGAGGTTTTGTAAATTGATTAGCCAAGTTATTACTTCACATAAGTGATAGTAATGATTATTCCATCTTGAATTTATTGTTTCACATAATCATATTTTTGACTAATATATTTTGAATGTTTATTATATATGTCGTTATAAGTTCACACTAAGGTGGCTTCGTTATCATAATAAAGTGATCCAACCAGTATATGCTTTAAACAAAATGTTATTTTTAATAGAAGATCCCTTAGCCACTTAATTTCTTTGTCTGTTGCAATTAAAGATATAAACTTGTATTCATTTTTCAAGTTTATAATGCAAGTTTGTTTCTTTGATTCTCAAGATACCGTTGCACCTCTTATGGTGAATACTCATTCTATAGTGGACTTATTATATCCCACACTTAATATCCAACTCGTACCGGTATATCCTTCAAGTATTGTCGAAAATTCTAAGTAAAATAGATATAGTCCTTTAGTTCATTTAAGGATATTCAGAATTCTACTTTTGACCTTCTATTATTTTATACTGGAATTACTTATAATTTATAAACCTACTCATTTTACTTTGTACGAATGCTATATTGAGTCCCGTGGACTGCATTTCATATGTGAGACTACATACTCCTGAATTAGCTTGCTTTTTTGATGGCTTGAGTTTTTGTAATTGCTTTTCATTGAGCAAAATCTAGGCATAGGTGTGTCTTTTTTTGGGCTTATAGACAACAGAGTTTCCCTTTTGGATGGGGCAAGCTAGCTTGGCTTAGCTTGTTGAGGTCCTACACTACCTCTTCATTGTTTCTTTGTTGCCCCTAGACCGAAAGTTAGGGGTTGAATTTATAGGAAAAAAATGTTGGTTACCTATTGGCTAACGATGGACACTTGGCAAAAATTTGTCATTCAAGATCTGTCAAAGAGCATCAAATCTAAGGTTGATCGAAAGGGGGTACCAAGTGTCTGTCTGTCAATGGATGGCTGATAGTTTGCTTCCCTTTATTTTGGGTCACAGTGTTCTCCTCGTTCCCCTTTTGTTCCCATAGCTTTCTTTGGCTTTAGTAACAAAGGATCAGGGATCTAGTTTATTTATCATCTTCAGGAGAGATTTTTTGGCCTGACTATCTTCATTTGGCAGGCTTTCAAGGTTTCTTTTAGCAGATAGGTGCAATTTTATCTAAATGCATCGGAGCTGTGAGTTTTGGAGATGGTTTTGTGCTCCTACTGCAGGACTAGGACTTGACAATCTTTAGACTTGGTCCGATAACCTTATTGGGGACAAGCAAGGGGTTTTACCTTTAAATTTGCTTGGCGTCTAATAATGATCGCAGATGCTAGGTTCAATTTTATCAAGGGTTTGCGAGTTGGTTTAATAGTAGTGTCTTTATGATTTAGGTTATATATATATATATGGGAAAAGGTACTATGCGCTCGAGTTGACAAGACCGTCCAATGAGGTCGAGCTGTGTGGGCCCCACTGTGATGCGTTTCAAACATCTACCCCATTAGTCAGATGCACCATTCCATCGTGGGCCTAGATCTCAAAAATCAAGTCAATCCGTGACTTGTGTGGGCCACACCACATACAGAAGTGGGAAGGGGCCGTGCACCATTAAAACATTCATATTCATTTTTTGGGCCCTCCGAGATGTGGTTTGCAAATCCAGCCCATCCATTATGTGTGTCCCACTTGGATGAGGGTTCAAACCAAGTTTCAGCAGCATTCAAAACTCAAGTGGGCCCCACCAAGTGCTTTTATATGTTTTAACGGTGTTTTCACATGATTTTAGATGGTATGGCCCACCTGAGTTCCATATACGGCTGATTTTTGGGATAACCCATAATTTAGAGGGGACCCATCAAATGCACGGTGTTGATGGTCGACACGCATCACGGTGGGGCCCACACAGCTCGACCTCACAGGAGCTTATCGTGAGGTCGAGCTCATAGTACCTTTTCCCTATATATATATATAGTGAACTTGAGTAAAATCTGTGGGGTCTATCGTGATTTATTTATTTTATCGACTTCGTTTATCCATTTTAGCAGATAATTTTATTGCATGAGCTAAAAAACAAAGCCTATAAAATTCTGAAGTGGACCACATCATAGGAAACGATTTGAATTGAACGTTTACCATTAAAAAATTATGGGAGGCCACAGAAGTTTTGGATCAAGTTGATATTTTTGTTTTCCCTTCATCCATGTATTTGTGATCTTCTTGTTAGGTTGGATGACAAATAAACATCACTGTGGGCTATAGGAAGATTTCAACGGTGGAAATCATTATTCCCACTGTTTCCTGTGGTATGGTCCACTTGAGCTTTGGATATGCTTCAATTTTGGGCTCAACCATTAAAATGATATGGAAAAACGGATCAACGGTGTGGATAAACCAAATACATTCAATGTTGGCCCAACTGAGTTTACTCAGTACCATAAGAGCGTACCGAGTAACTCATCACGCAATCTAATTTCTGGGTGAAGCGAGCCTCCAAATATCAGCTTGTTCCAAGACTTTTATTCTCCCAGGAAGTTTTTAATAGCCAATCACCACTATTTTCTGTCATGTGGGTCACATGAGGTTTGTATATGCTTTTAAAGCGAATATGCATTGTGGATGTAAGGAAAATACATCACGGTGGGCCCCACAGTCATAGATCCACCGAAACCGTGACCCTAGAAATATACTCCAACAAATAGAGGTGTACACGAGTCGAGTCGAGCCGAGCTTTGCCCAGCTTGTGCTCGACTCGGACTGCTCGAGTCTCAGCTTGGCCTTCGAGCTCGGAATAGTAGCTCATGCTCGGCTCGACTGAATTCAAGCAGAGTTCGAGCCGAGTTCAGGCAGTAATGGCAGACTTAGGGTTTAGGAAAATGGTCTGACGGCGGCCGTGCATGTAAGGGAGGAGGGAGAGAGTAGAAAAATCGGATGACGGCTGTGCGATGGTGTGGGTAAGGGAGGAGGAGGGAAAGACATGACTAGAGAGGGCTGTTCGGGTAAGGGAGGAGGGAGAGAGTAGGGAGATTGGACGGCTATGCGTCGGTGTAGCCATGTGGGTAAGGGAGGATGAGGAGAGAGAGAGAGAGAGAGAGAGAGAGAGAGAGAGAGAGAGAGAGAGAGAGATGGAGGAAGGTTAGCTTAGCAGACTGAGAGAGAGGGAGGAAGAGAGGGTTAGGGAGGAGAGTCTAGGGTTCAGGTGGGCTGAGATGGTTTTTGAAAATGAGTAGGTTTTTTTTTTTGAAAGGTATATATACCCTATATTGAGTCGAGCTGAGTTGAACTGAGTCGAGCTGAGTTCGAGCAATATTCGAGTCGCGTCGAGCTGGGTCAAGATCAAACTCGGCTCGAACTCCTTTCGAGCTCCAAAAATCAGCTCGACTCGGTTCGAACTTAACTTCTATCCGAGTTGAGTCGAGTGAGCGAGCAACGGAGCTAACTCTGCTCCTGTACAGCACTACCAACAAAGTGCGAACATATGTATACATGCACAAATTCTTCATCACGTAGCTCACAAGTCCATCAATCCAAGCGTCCAAATAGAGGTGTCTCACATGCCAGACACATTGAATTTGGACAGTTGAGGTTTTCCTAACATCAATGGGACCATTATAGACGGGACCCCACAGCTTTCCCGGGTTCGATTGGAAACGGATTGGCTACTCCCTAGGCCAGGCTAGTGGTCGATGCTCTGTAGGACCCACTATGATTGTCACGCCCCAAACTCGGAAAACGGGCTCACAAAATTCCCGATCGCCGAATCCAGTGCCGACAGCCTCCGTAGTGCCCCATTCTCGGATTCCGGCATTCTCATGCCAGATTCCGATCCTGGGATCCTACAAGGAGGATTTTCAGTATAATTTTTTTTTTTAATAGAGCATAACCACAAGCATAACCAAGTCACAAAACAACATCACCACATATCCACTAAATCAAAATCTTTAAGTACAATGCGGAAAGGGAAATACAGGGTGATCAAAAGCTTCAAAATAAACTGATGTGCACTCCTGCCTCACCGCTGCTGCTGTCCAACTCAGCTCTCCCCACCTAATAAGAAATTTCGCCCTCGAAATTTGCACTACCATCACAACTCAACATAACTCATAAGGGAATAAGAATATAACATCATATAAAATCAAAACACCATACATCATACAGTCAAACATCGAAAAGATGGGGATAACGCTCTCTAATCTCCGCCTCGAGCTCCCAAGACGCCTCATCCACACTATGATGGCTCCACTGCACCTTCACCAAGGGATTGACCTTGGTCCGCAGGACTTGCTCCTTTCGATCGAGGATACGAACTGACTGCTCAATGTAAGAAGCGTCCTCACGAACCTCCAACGGTTGCCAATCAATAACAGGCACGATGTCTGACCCACACTTCCTCAGCATAGAGACGTGAAAAACGTCGTGGACGCCAGACAACTGAGATGGCAAGGCAAGCCGATAGGCCACGGCGCCAACGCGCCCGGTGATCTCGAAAGGTCCTATAAATCTCGGGGCAAGCTTGCCCTTCGCTCAAAAACGAACCACACCCTTCATGGGTGAACCTTGAGATACACATGGTCCCCAACGGTAAACTCCAAGGGACGACGCCAACGGTCAGCAAAACTCTTCTGCCGGCTCTGAGCTGTGCGCATCCTCTGCCTAATGATGTCGATAACTTCTGATGTCTGCAGCACAAGCTCAGGACCTAAGAGACGCCGCTCTCCAACCTCGGTCCAACAACTGGGAGATCTGCACGGTCTACCATATAATGCCTCAAAAGGAGCCATGCCAATGGTCGCCTGATAGCTGTTGTTGTACGCGAACTCAGCCAATCGCAGGTGCTCGTCCCAACTACCCGAGAAATCAATCGCGCAGGCCCGAAGCATATCCTCAAGGATCTGGTTGACCCTCTCGGTCTGGCCATCGGTCTGCGGATGATACGCGGTGCTGAGCTGCAAATCAGTCCCCATCGCTCTCTGAAAGCTCCTCCAAAACTGAGACGTGAACCTCGGGTCTCGGTCTGAAACGATCGAGACAGGAACACCGTGTAGTCTTACGATCTCATCAACAAACATCTTGGCGAGCCGGTCCGTATGCCAAGTCTCACGAATTGCAAGAAAGTGTGCCGACTTCGTCAGACGGTCCACGACAACCTAGATAGCGTCATGACCATGCTGAGTCCTCGGTAAACCCATGACAAAATCGGTAGATATGTGCTCCCACTTCCACATCGGAACGCTCAATGGCTGCAATAGACCAGGGGGTCTCTGATGATCGGCCTTGACACGCTGGCATGTGTCACACTCGGCCACAAAGCTGGCTATCTGGCGCTTCATCCCCGCCCAAAAATACTGATGCCTCATATCGCGATACATCTTCGTCGAGCCAGGGTGGATAGAAAATCACGATCGATGTGCCTCGGTCATAAGATCTCGGCGTAACTCAGGAATATCCGGGACACATAATTGGCCTCTGAAACGAAGTCCACCATCAGAACCAATTAGCCAATCTGTCTGACTCTCAGATGCTGCCTCTGCTCGGTAATCCTGTAACGACTCGTCTGTCTGCTGAGCCTCGATCACCCTTGCGACAAAAGAGGGTTGAATCGACAGGCTCGATAGCTGAACGATAGAAGACTGCAGACCAAACTCGAAGTCGTACTCTGCTATATCCTCGAGCATCCTCCATTCCTGAATCATCATGTGCACCACTAGGCCTCGTGGCTGACGGCTGAGGGCATCCGCCACCACATTCGCCTTGCCTAGGTGGTATTGGAGATCAAAATCATAGTCCTTTAGGAGCTCCATCCAACGCCTCTGCCTCATGTTCAACTCGGATTGAGAGAACAGATACTTCAAGCTCTTGTGGTCGGAGAAGAGCTCGAACCTCACCCTATAAAGATAGTGTCTCCACACCTTCAGTGCGAAGACTACTGCTGCCAGCTCCAAATCATGCGTAGGGTAGTTCAGCTCATGGACCTTGAGCTGACGAGACGCATAAGCCACCAGTTTCCCGTGCTGCATCAGGACAGCACCCAAACCAACTCGCGAGGCATCGGTAAATACAACAAATCCATCACTCCCAAAGGGAAGAGTGAGGACAGGAGCAGACGTGAGACGATCCTTCAGCTCCATAAATGCTTGCTCACAAGCATCGCTCCACACGAACTCGGCACCCTTCCGGGTCAACCTGGTCAACGGGGCTGCAATGCGAGAGAATCCCTCAATAAAATGTCGGTAGTAGCCCACCAAATCAAGAAAACTGCGGATCTCGGATGCATTTGTGGGTTGGTCCCACTGACGCACAACATCAATCTTCGAGGGGTCCACGGCGACACCCTGCCTTGTCACCACATGACCGAGGAACTTCACCTCCTCCTGCCAGAACTTGCACTTCTCTAGCTTAGCGTAAAGCTGGTATGCACGGAGGGTCTACAATGTAATCTTTAGATGCCACTCATGCTCCTCATGGGTCCTCGAATAGATCAGAATGTCGTCGATGAACACCACAACAAACTGATCAAGATACGGACGGAAGACCTCGTTCATCAACTGCATGAATACTGCGGGCGCATTAGTCAGTCCGAAAGACATGACTTGGAACTCAAAATGACCATAGCAAGTCCTGAAGGCTGTCTTCGGGATATCCTCATCTCGAACCCGAACCTGATGATAACCAGACCGCAAGTCTATCTTCGAAAAGAACTGCGCCTCCTGCAGCTGATCAAACAAATCATTGATCCTGGAAAGCGGGTACTTGTTCTTAATTGTGACCTTGTTGAGCTCGCGGTAATCTACGCAAAGCCTCAACGAGCCATCCTTCTTCTTCACGAAGAGTACCGGCGCTCCCCACGGCGAACTGCTCGGACGGATAAAGCCTAACTCACGCAACTCGTCCAATCGTCACTTGCAGTTTCCGTAACTCCAACGGTGCCATACGATACGGGGCCTTTGAAATAGGCGCAGTACCACACAGGTTACTGGAACTCGGTGTGCCGACGAGGTGGTAACCCCGGAATCTCCTGGAATACATCGGAAAAACCACAAACAACCGGCACTGCTCGATACTCAAAGTAATCGGTTCCTCAACAAAGACACGATAGCAGCATAAGAAAACGCTCTCCTGGGCTCGGTAACAAATCGAAGTTCGCACGCCGGTATACAGAACGTGACTGTCCTCACGGAGCAGTTTAATATGGCGTGGTACTCGGTGAGCCAATCCATGCCTAGGATAACATCAAAATCAGACATCGACAATATAATAGGTCTGCAGGCAAAAAGATATCCCCAATTCGAACGGGGCAAGACGAGTAAAATCGATATAATACTGCAGTCTTCCCTAAGGGCGTCGATACTGACAAACCCTCACGGGCAGACTCCATCGATAAACCAGTCGATCATCAGAAATCATCGGCCACAAAGGAATCCGATGCACCAGAATCAAATAATACACGTGAAATGTATGCAGAAACAGGGAGAGTACCTTCGACGACCCCTCCTAATGACTGAGGGTCCTGCTGTGCAGCATAAAATCTGCCCTGGGCCTACTGGGGAGGTGCAAGTCCCCTCTGAGGTCTCTGCTGATACTGCGGTTGTTGTTGCTACTGTGGTGGCTATCGAGGAGGCCGATGCTGTGTCCTCGGCTACTGTCCGGTAGATGGGGACACTCGTGCATGCAATGTCTTGTCCTACCGCATCCAAAGAAGGTACCTACGAACGGTCCCGAAGGTGGTGCTGGGGTATTGTTGGTGCTCGAAATGCTAGGCGGGTCGTGCGTCGCTGCTGTGAATGATGCTATTGTGGCTGGGAGCTAATGGAGGGCGCCTTCCTCTTCTGATCTCCCCTCTGGTCACGGGCTCTCTGCAAACTGGCCCAATCCGACTCATAAATCTGAGCCCTCTCCACAATCTGCTCAAAAGTCGGAAGCATGTGTCCGATCACACGACTCCTGAGGGCAGGACGCAAACCGTTCTCAAAACGACGGGCCTTTCGCCCCTCATCATCAACAAGATACGTCGCGAATCTCGATAGTGCGACGAAACAAGCCTCATACTATGACACAGTCATGTCCCCCTGTACCAGAGTCTCAAACTCTAGTGCACGCTGCTGTCGCACATGCTCGGGAAAGAACTTCCGGTCAAACCGGTCCACAAAGTCCTCCCAAGTCCACTCAAAATCAGTGGCTACAGATCGGGCTACAGATGCCCACCAATGCTGAGCCTCACCCTGGAGAAGGAATACAGCTAATGGGACACGCTGCTGGGTCGTACATCTCATGGTGTCAAATATCTTCTCCACCTCGGAGCACCATATCTCTGCTGCAGTAGGGTCAGGCTCGCCTCGGAAACGCGGAGGATCGTGCTGTCGGAAGTCCTTGAGAAGGGCGCTCGCTCGCTCCTGCTCAGCCTCGGCTGGTGTAACAGTGGGACGCCTACTCTGCCCCTGAAGAATAGCGGTCATCGCCTGAAGCATCTGCTGCACCTGGGTGGCACTCACGGGTACGGTCGGATCCGCACCGGTCTCAGGTAAAGGAGTGGTATCCTCGGGCTGAAAATCAGGAATATCTGGTGGCGGAACGGGAGTCGCCGGTGGTAGAGCGGGAGCAGCAGCTGGTGGAGGAGCGGGAGTCGCAGGTGGCGGAGGGGGATTCGCTCGGGTCGATCTTCTAGCCATTTGTCCTACAGGAAGGAACAAGGGCCTATCAGCCTTGAGAATTCTCGAAGGCATGAAGGTTAAGGGTCTAAGTCGAAAAATCGCGAAGTTATTCCGACTTGGAACCTATACATTCTAAGTTCATAGCAGATATGTGATGTGATCCTCAGGTATTCCCAAGTTATGCTCTGATACCAACTTCTGTCACGCCCCACACTCGAAAAACGGGCTCACAAAATTTTCGATCACCGAATCCAGTGCCGACAGCCTCCGTAGTGCCCCATTCTCGGATTTCGGCATTCTCATGCCAGATTCCGATCCTGGGATCCTACAAGGAGGATTTTCAGTATAATTTTTTTTTAATAGAGCATAACCACAAGCATAACCAAGTCACAAAACAACATCACCACATATCCACTAAATCAAAATCTTTAAGTACAATGCGGAAAGGGAAATACAAGGTGATCAAAAGCTTCAAAATAAACTGATGTACACTCCTGCCTCACCGCTGCTGCTGTCCAACACTACCTGCACGCAACGATCGTGCATAAGCTTACAAAAGCTTAGAGGGTGGTGTAAGTGTGTGTGCAAGGTCAGCGCCAAGTGTACAGTATCAGAGTAATGCAGAAATATGCGATAAGTCCATGAATGCTATCAGCTGTACCAAAGCTATATGATGCAAGACATGAATGCTATCGCCATACCAAGGCCATGCGATGCGAGGCCTATGTAGCCAAATGCCATATGCAAGATGCGAAGCAAGCATGTCAGTCCTCATCAAGTACACATATCAGTACAGTTCCTCTCTGGATATCACCGGGGTCTAATACACCTCACACTGACTGCCTCCTCCCTAGCTGCACAGTCAAGCAAGTGGAAGAGACCACACTATCCGCTTGACCAGTAGTCTGCCAATATCTACCCGGCTCGTCGATAGCGGACTCATTTGCGAGCTGGTCAAACTCAGCCTAGCTTATAGCCCCCTCACTCGGGCGGATAAGGCCACACCCACTTCCAACCGACCACGAAACAGTGGGAGACGCGGCCTACTGGTATTCGGCACTCGGGCGCTCGTGTATCCAGTCGGTCTAAACGTTGGAGCATCTCCTGGTACCAAAAAGGTTCTGGGACTTTCACCTAAGGACATCCTAAGTGCCCACAGTGCTAGAACCAAGCATTTCCGGTATCTGATATGGCCATCCACGATGTGTCTGTGGAGCCACGGCCCTGATGTCGCTAGGGCATGCAGTGATCAAGTCACACATATGCGAGATGCATGAGTCACACCGTACAATCATGCAGCAATCCTGCGTGTATCACGCGATCATGTGGGGCACTCCGTCTCATAAGGAGTCCCGTAAATGTCTCAGCCCAACGGCTTATACTATGATCAAACATTCCTCATATCAAGCATACATATGATGCGAATGGGCATGAATCATGGAAGTGCACTAAGCATGTTATAAAGTAATGAACTATCAACAAGTATGGGCCTATTAGTGGGCCTTAAGGAGAGTTACAATGCGGACATTTAACCAACATTGTACCTACAATGTGGACGTCAAACCAACATTGCTCCCAAGGCATGGCCCGCCATAAAATATCATTGCACAAACCATAGGGAATCACACATTGCAATGGACCTATATACATCTCATTGGGCCTCGACCCATAGTCCTCAAATACATCAAATGGGCCGCCTCATAAGGGCCTTATATAAATCAAGTGGGCCACATCAATGGGCCTTATGTACATTGCAATGGGCCATGTCCTATGGGCCTTTGAATACATCACAGTGGGCCTCGCATATATCAGGATGGGCCTCAACAACAGGCCACAAATACATCAAGGTGGGCCTCCTCAAATGGGCCTTATAAATATCAAGGTGGGCCTCTTCAAATGGGCCTTAAATATGACAGGTGGGCCACATCGCATGGGCCATATGCATATCAAATGGGCTACACCCAAATACAAGTGGTGGTAATGATTTCCACCATTAAATTTCTAAGGCCCACCATAATATTTATTTCTCATCCAATCTGATTATAAGGCCTCACAGATCTGAATTAAAAGGAAAGACCAATATCATATTTGGTCCCAAACTTAGTAGACCAAGGGTCTTAATGGTGGGCCTTCAAACCCACTACTTTTTATAATGTGGTCCACCTATTCATAGATCTGTCTCATTTTTTTTTTTTTTGAACTCAGGCTTTAAAATAAGCTTTCAAGTGGTTGGATGACTTGGATGCAACACATGCATCATGGACCATGGATCTGATTCATTCTTTAGCTCACGCTCAAAAATGAGTTTGCAAAATGGATTGACGGTTTGGATGCAACACACGCATCATGGTGGGTCCCACCGTCCAGGTGTGGACGGTGTGGATAAACACATAAATCATGGTGGGGCTCACTGGCCGTCCAGTCACTGGACGACTGTGGTGAAACACATATCTGGGTGGAATCCACCGTCCACAGCAGTGGACGGTGGGCCTAGAACACATACATCACTGTGGGTCCCATGTGGGGCCCACCATAATGCTTATATGGCATCTAATCCGTCCATAAGGTCACTCAGACCTAGATGAAGAGTACAAACAAATTTCAGCTTGATCCAAAAACTTCCGTGGACCCAAAAAGGGTTTTAATGGTATATATTCAATCCCACTGTTTCATATGATGTGGGCCACCTGAGCCATGTATAGGTCTGATTTTTGGGTGGCCTACTGTCCCACAGGGGACACAACAGATGCTCGGTGTGGATGTACAAAACATACTACGGTGGGCCCACGTATGGGACCCACTCCTCTGCCTTCAGCGTCAAACGCAGGACGCCGTGCGTCCTGGCGTCAGCAGCAGCAGCAGTGCTGCTGCCTCTTTAATGTATTTTTTTTTTTTTTTGAAATCTCTTTTTTTTTTGAGGTTTATCATACATAGGGCCCATATCAAGTGAATCCATTCCATTCATTGCATTCCATGGCTCAGGACAAGCCAAACAAGTCCAACATCGAATATATTTCGGCGCATAGTAAAAATTAAAGAGAATTTAAATGGTGAGATCACTATTTTGAAAGGTATGGCCCGCCAGAAGCTTGGATCAGTTTCATCTTTTGGCTCAACGCCTAAAATGATTTGAAAAATGGAATGGACGGTGTGGATTAGTCCCATACATCAAGGTGGGGCCTACATGGACAAACCCCTTCCAAAACTCATGAACCAAGCTCATATTTGTGTTTTCAATTAACGTCCAGGGACGTCCCTGGACGTCTGGACATTTCACACACATTGGGGTGGGCCCCGCTTAGGCGGGCCATCACATGGTGGGGTGGTGTGGATCACATACACATGCAAGATGGGCCTCACTCACAAATGGATTGGGTCCAAACCATGCTTCATGGTGGGGTCCATTCGGGTGGACCATATGGCCATCCCATCATACATAAAATACATACATAATAAGAGAAGGAGAGAGAGAAAAAGAGAGTGGGACACGTGTGATGGAGGGACCCCGGCACTATGGGCCCTCTATTTCAAGCATCCAATTGTACATCAAGTGGGTCCTATTGCATATGGGCCCACCAAATTGAAAATCAACGGTGGAGATCCTTTCTCCACCAAACTAGAAGGTCTAGATGACCATATTCATGTAAGAAAATAAACATCATGATGGGGTCCATGGAGAATGGCCCCATCATGGAATGATCTTAAGCATCAAGGTGGGCCATTAGCCACATCAAGGGTCTAAAGTGAGATCCATACCATTGATCGGTAGGCCTCACTTGGCCCATCATAAGAACATGAAAATCTAGCCTATAGAAGCACCCACTGGTCGATCTTCTCGGTTCTTTGAAATGCCGGTCTCCTTAAGCTTCACTTTGATGGTGGAAGATGAGAAGTGAAAGGCTAGGATGGAGGATTTGGGATGGGAAAGTGGGCCACCAAAATCACATTTCTCTCACATGGAGAAGCTTGGACGTGAGCTCACTTGTTGCTTGGAATTGAGTTGAGAAATGAGAGAGAGAGGGAGAGAGGGAGATGGGATGTAAAGAGAGAGAGTGATGGATGTGAGTGATGGGTGAGGTGATGTGTACTTGACTAGCATGGGTGTGTAAGAGAGAGGGTGAGAAAAGGTTGACTTTGGAGAGAGAAAGTATGGGTTGCTTGTACTTGACATGAGGTGATGGATGGGATTAATTGATGGGATTGATTTGACATATTGTAGAGATTCTCTTGGGATTGCAAACGCGCGGCATTTTCTTCGAAATAAACGCCGGCTCACATCTTCCTGCCAGGGTATCGGATCGATGCGAGAGACGCGGTGTCGGAACCGCGGCGACGGTGCGGTCGCAATGGTACAAGTCTTGATTTAAGCCGACTCAAATGCACATCATAAGGCTTATGGTCGATCGCAACGTCGATTATACGTCACAGGTTGCCGAAATTCGACAGGAAGGATCGCGGGATTCGACGGAACAGAACGGACTAGGATACGGGTCTTACAATGATATATGTGTTTCATCCATTCCATTCATCCGTTTTTACATATCATTTTAGGACTTGATGCCAAAAATGAGAGGGATATAAATCTCATGTGGACCACGCCACAGGAAAACAATAGTGACCGAAAATCCACCATTAAAATCCTCGTAAGGTCCACTGTACTGTTTATTTGAAATCCAATCTGTTGATTAGGTCATACAGACCGAAATTAAGGGAAAAAACAAAGATCAGCTTGATCCAAAACTTTTATGGCCCCCAAAAACTTTTTAATAGTCGATGCTCATTCAACACTGTTTCCTGTAATGCAATCCACTTGAGATTGGGATATACCTCATTTTTGATCTCGTAACATAAAATGATCTATAAAAATAGATGGACGGAATGGATGGTGGGCCGACATAGCACCGACCGCCAGCCATTGGCTAGTGGCAAGGGGAGTAGCTAATCCGTTTCCGGTTTGACTGAGAGAATATATTGCAAGTGTACGCCATCGCAATAAAAGTCTGCCAGCGTATAAAATCCGCTCTCTTATGCGGTTCGAATTTCGAACCAAGCTTTCGAATTACAATAATGCCCTAACCATTGAAACTCCCGGCGCTTTATAAAAAAACGAGTAATTGTCTATCAAGGACATTTTTGGAAAATCCCCATCGCAAAGTGAACAAGCTTAGAAAACGCTTCGAATCTCACTCTACCCTTTGTTTCAGAATGTATTGCCATGAAAGCTCTGTCTCTAAACAAGATATCTGTCTTGAGCAGACTTCTCTTACAAATCAAAGCAGGCAAGAAAACCAAAACCATCTCCCGAAATGGGTAACTTCCCTCCTCTCCAACAACAAAAGAAAGCTCAACCGCAACAGTAGCAGCAGCAACAACAACAACACTTGCCACTACCAAGAACTCACATTTCTGATACATCCCTCATAAACCATCCAACATCCTCCCACACTAGAACCATCCTCTCAAAATCCTTATCAGATGTCAACTCCTTCTTCACTCTCGACAGGGAATTGGGCCGCGGACAGTTTGGGGTCACCTATCTTTGTATTAAGAAGTCTACCGGCCTTAAATACGCCTGCAAATCCATCTCCAAGTGCAAGCTTGTCCACGAGAGCGACGTAGAGGGCGTACGCCCAGAGATCCTCATAATGCAGCATCTGACTGGCCAACCCAAACATTGTCGAATTCAAGGGCGCGTATGAGGACTACCAAAGCATCCATTTAATCATGGATCTCTGCTTTGGCGGGAAGTTCTCTGATCGGATCATTGCCAACGATAGTTACTTGGAGCATGCCTGTAAGCCCCGTATCCTAAACCGTACCATTCCATAGATTCCGCGGTCTTCCTGTTCACTCCCCAAGTATAGGGTTGTGATGTAGTAATAAACTCGGTAAGACCGAGGTCGAATCCACAGGGACTGATACCTGTACGTTATCTGAAACCAAGTAGAAATAAAACTAGACTAAGATGTGATCTAAACCAAATAGAATTTAAGAAATAATTGAGGAATAGTTATCTAAAACTTTAAGGAATTCAGAGGAAGGAAACTAGGGATTCAGAGGATCCACTTGTAGGAATCAGGGAGATCTTATGCCTGCATTCGGATTTATGGAAATCAAACTGACTTGATCTGGTTTTCAAGAGATGAGAGGTATATGAATTAGAATGGATTCCATCATCTAACCATGCCCAGGAGACAAAGCAAACAACAGGATTAAACTAATTAGCAACCAATCAACAATTTATGAAGATCAGGAAGGTACTGTCATCCTACCATGCCCAGGAGACGATGGTGAACAACAGGGCCTCCTGACGTCATAAACATCAAAAGAGAAAAAGAAATATTCAAAACCATTGCAAACCCATTGTAATTTCATTCACAACAGACCATTAAAGACTGAGAAAATATTCTTTTAATAATCAACTCAAAACCAAGCTCAGTTCATAAATTTAAATGAAAAGCAGGAAATAATGTCTCCCATCTCGCTACAGGCTTCACCTCTTAGCCCTAGCTAAGAGGATTAGGTACACATGAATGGGCTGATTAAAACAGCAAAATAAAATAAAACAGGGAAAGAAAAGAACAAGAAGGAAAGAGAGAAAAAGAACCGCTTTACGCTTCTGGTTCCTTTCTTCCTTCAATGCTAAGCCCCCACCCTGCTTGACTTCCTCTCTCACGTTCCAAACCCACGACCGAGCAACAGCAGCCAAATTCCTCCAAAGAACACCTCCTCACGCTGGTTCCGTTCCAGCCTCCCTGAATGCCCCCCTCTTCTCCCTCTCTTTTCCTTTTATAACAGCAGCAGAAAAGGGTGGTGGCTGGCTGTATACGCAGCAACAGCTCCGGCAGAATTCATGCGCAGGGCCGACGCATGTTATGCAGAAGATTCTCCAAACCACCTGCGTTTGGATGAATGATCGGGACGCTGACCGTCCCAGATCTTGCAAACGTCTTCATGGCTAGGGTAAATCCTAGATTGGGCATCATCTGGACGGTTTGGATCTGCATTTTGATCAACACCGAAATCGTACAACAGCCCGCAAAAGTCGGCCTGCGCCCAGACGCGAAAACAGGGACTGCTATTCATTGCGCTGTAACGCTGGTGGGGTCCATACTCGGATTCAAATGAAAAATCCAAGCCGTCCACCAGATTGCTCTCGGAATTTTGGTCGGGAACGGAAGGTTTTTGGCCGTCCGTTGATGTGGCCCGCAGAATTATCACCTGACCGTTCGCACCTCGTCCGAACGGTTGAAATCTGCTCCGTACTCCTTCTAGGAAAAATTCCACCTAGGTTGTGATAAACGGGCCCCTTCAAGCCTGATGGACGGTCCCGATCTTCGAAATGAGGCGCGAGTGGGGCCCACATCGAGCGCCCGGCGAAACAGCGTCGGTCGCTGTTTCCTTTCGAAACAGGGACTTCGGGTCAGCGATTTTTTTGACCGGACTCTCCGTCCGGTGCATTGCTCGCACACATGTACCCGATGTACATGCAATGTACATCTGGGTCCATCGTTATGTTCGAGAGACATCTGTACCGTCCATCCATTCTGTCACATTCTATAAACCGTCCATACCAATTTTGAAGTATATCAAGATATCAGGCGGGCCCCACATAATGATTAAAGGAGCTGATCTGTCCGTTGGGCTACTTCCACAGTGATCCAGGAGCTGAAATTTCACGTGTACGGTTCATTTATGGTCTTCAGGCCACGTATGGAGTTTTGAACTGATCAGATGGTGGGAACCCTATGATCTTGCATTCTGGACATTTTTCAGGTCACTTGAGCTTCAATTTCTCAATTTTCTTGGATCTCTGGCGTTGATCTTGGTCCCCTGGAGTCTAGCCCTTGTCATGGTGATTCCTGAATGTTAAATCTATATTTTTAGCCTTCTATTTCAATCCATGCTTGTAAATGCGTCCTGTATTACAAATACGATTAAAACATGCCGTCAAACAGTATCATATTCGTAAAATCGGGTAATTACTGGGGTCTGATATGCAATATTTGACCCTCAACACAACCCCCAACCAGCATTTTGCTAGTCCCGAGCAAAATATGCGAAAAATAAGTTGAGAATTACATGACAATTTTTAGAGACTCAAGTGATTTTTTTATTTTTTTATTTTTTTTATTATTTTTGAAAAACAATCCAGATCCTAGAATTTTAAGATTCATGAATGTTGGGTATTTCTTTCTTCTAGACCCATGCGCACAATAAAGTTCATAGTCAAAATCAAGGTATTAATCCATCAATTAGAAAAATTCCAAACATTGAGTTCCATAAGTGTATAGTATAATCTTGGCTTATCGATCATTAAGAGATCAAATTGTCGATTTCATGACATCATTGGTAATCAATCAAAAAATCATAACTACCATCACCTAAGCCAGAACTTTGCCTCGCAGATCATTCTTTCATTTTTCTAGATTTTTTTTTTTTAAGTCATCGAGGGAGAGGAGAATTGAATCCGCACCTATAGGGAGCAAACCTATGGTGAAAATTATTCGCCTAACCTTTTCCAAAGGTATCTCTCTCTCCTTTTCTCTTTTTTTTTTTTTTAAAATTCATGACGGGCAAATTCTCCAAGCTGGTTCCTTACATGCTTAGTGATTACCAAGTTAACCCTTCAATATCAAACTGAAATCTTAATGTGAAAGCGAGATGTGACATGTGAACTCATAACTCAATCAATGTTTAAAACTTCCAATTATAGATTAATACTTCAAACTTAACTGTGAAATCTAATATAATAGATAACTGAATCTAAGAGTCATAAATTACCAACTTCACTTATCTTGTAATTTTAAATCCAAGATGGTTGTCAAAATCACTTCAAATTCAACAAAATGTCAGAAAATTTTTAAAATTTTCACAACTTTTGTACAAGCCCAAGAAAACACTGATTAGGAAACCTAATCTCCCACCCCCAACCAAAAATCTACATTGTCCTCAATGTAAACGAAATAAGCATGCAATGCACATGGGACAACGGAAATATAAGAGGAGTGATGAAAAGATAGTACCTGGACGAAGGAATCAAGAAGCTTTCCAAAAGATCGCAGCATGGGCGTCGGTCAGCACGAGAAAGAAGGTAACACAAAAATAACAAAAATAAAATCCTATCTATACCACTTTCGCAGGTGCTCTCGATTGCATTTAGCGTATGCAACAAGCCTTTAAACCCCTAGGTTACCCCTAGTGGATGAGTTGTAGTCTCGTGAGGGTTTGCAGTAATGTTACCCACAAACATTGAACTGACAATGATAAAAATGACATGAAATGAAGAACTGGGTTGCCTCCCAGGAGCGCTAAGTTTACTGTCTTCAGCCAGACAAATAAAGCAACTACCCTAGTCCTAAGAAAACAGGAAACCTACCTATACCTCCATTAGACTAGGAGATCAATCCTGGTAAACAGGATCAGTCAGAGGCATGGACATGTCCTCTGAATCAAATTTCTCGACAAATGGTTTCAATCGATGTCCGTTAACTTTAAACTCCTTGCTATTGTCGGGATCTCTTATCTCAACGGCCCCATGCGGAAAAACAGTGACAATAATGTAAGGACCGGTCCAACGAGATCGAAGCTTACCCGGAAAGAGATGTAGTCGAGAATTGTACAAAAGGACTTTCTGACCAGGCGTGAATGATTTTCGCAAAATGTGTTGGTCATGAAATGCTTTCATCTTGTCCTTGTAAATTCTCGAATTATCGTACACATCATTCCGGATTTCCTCAAGTTCATTCAATTGAAGTTTGCGTAGCGAGCCAGCGTTGTCCAGATTGAAATTAAGATTTTTGATCGCCTAGTACGCTTTATGTTCCAACTCCACAGGCAAGTGACAAGCTTTCCCATAGACAAGTCTAAAGGGAGACATTCCAATAGGGGTTTTAAAGGCAGTACGGTATGCCCATAAGGCATCAGTCAATCGGATTGACCAATCCTTACGATCAGGGTTAACCGTTTTTTCCAAAATGTGTTTGATCTCCCTATTGAAAATCTCAGCTTGTCCACTTATCTGAGGATGGTATGGGGTGCTCACCTTATGAGAGATACCGTATTTCTTCATTAAGCTCTCGAATGGTCTATTACAAAAGTGTGAGCCCCCATCACTAATGATGGCTCGAGGCGTTCCGAATCGAGAAAGGATGTTTTCTTTTAGGAATTTAATGACCGTGCGATGGTCATTCTTTCGACACGGAATCGCTTCGACCCATTTAGTGACATAATCCACGGCGAGCAAAATATACAGATTCCCAAACGATTGGGGGAATGGTCCCATGAAATCGATGCCCCAGCAATCAAATGCTTCAATGATAAGGATGGGATTCAAAGGCATCATATTTCGACGGGACAATGCTCCCAATTTCTGACAACGCTCACAAGCTTTGCAAAACTCATGAGTGTCCCTAAACATAGTGGGCCAGTAAAAGCCACACTGCAGAATCATGGCCGTGGTTTTTTTAGCAGAAAAGTGACCACCACAGGCCTCTGAGTGACAGAAGGAGATGACGCTCTGATGCTCATCGTCTAGTACACATCTCCTTAGAATTTGGTCTGGGTAATATTTAAATAAATAAGGATCATCCCAGAAAAAGTTGCGCACCTCGGTGAAAAATTTCTTCTTATCTTGCGCAGTCCACTGTGTCGGTATGGCACCTGTAGCAAGATAATTAGCAATATCAGCAAACCAAGGTGAATGGGAGACTCTGAACAGTTGTTCATCAGGGAACATGTCGTTGATATGGGGCGTCTCAAGGGAATCAGAAGTATTAAGGCGAGAAAGGTGATCGGCCACAACGTTTTCTACTCCCTTTTTATCTTTAATTTCCAAATCGAATTCTTGGAGTAGAAGGATCCATCGTATCAAGCGGGGCTTAAAATCATTCTTAGAAAGAAGATACTTAAGTGCCGCATGATCTGTGTAAATAATGATCTTGGATCCGATCAAGTAGGACCTAAATTTGTCCAAGGCGAACACTACAGCTAAGAGTTCCTTTTCCGTAGTCGAGTAGTTCACTGGGAAGGATTTAGAGTCCTACTTGCGTAATGAATGACGTAGGGCCGCTTATCTTTTCTCTGGCCTAGGACCGCTCCAAGAGCATAATCAGAAGCGTCGCACATAAGCTCAAAAGGAAGGCTCCAGTCGGGTGGCTGCATGATAGGGCAGTGGTTAACGTGCCCTTAAGCTTGGTGAAAGCTTCCTGGCACTGCTCAGTCCACTCGTACGGAGCATCCTTTTGAAGAAGATTACATAAAGGATGAGAGAGAAGACTAAAGTCCTTTATGAATCGCCTGTAAAATCCTGCGTGTCCTAAGAAGGATCGCACGTCTCTGATGTTCTTGGGTGGAGGTAGGTTAGAGATAAGATCGATTTTTGCCTTATCTACCTCGATTCCTTTGGACGAGATGATATGCCCAAGGACAATTCCCTTCTGAACCATGAAATGGCACTTCTCCCAATTAAGTACCAAGTTCTTTTCTTCACATCTTTTCAGCACACATTTAAGACTTTCCAAGCACTTGCTAAAAGATGGACCGTAAACAGAGAAGTCGTCCATGAAGACCTCTAGGTATTGCCCCACCATATCAGAAAAGATACTAAGCATACATCGCTGAAAGGTGGCAGGGGCATTACATAGCCCGAATGGCATCCTTCGATAGGCAAAGGTGCCGTAGGGACATGTAAATGTGGTCTTTTCCTGGTCTTCAGGGGCTATCTCTATCTGGTTGTAGCCCAAATACCCGTCAAGGAAACTATAATAGGAATGACCAGCTAACCTTTCAAGGATCTGATCAATGAATGGTAAAGGAAAGTGGTCTTTCCTCGTGACGGTATTCAATTTCCTGTAGTCAATGCACATTCTCCAACCAGTAGTGACTCTAGTTGGCACGAGTTCATTATTAGCATTGGCTACGATGGTGATTCCGGACTTCTTAGGGACCACTTGAGTTGGACTCACCCATTGACTGTCAGATATAGGGTATATAATACCCACATCCAATAGTTTAAGAACCTCGGCCTTAACCACTTCCTTCATGTTTGAATTTAGTCTACGTTGTGGTTGCCGAGCAGTTTTTGCATTATCCTCAAGATATATGTGGTGAGTACAAATCGAGGGATCGATTCCCTTGAGGTCCGCTATCGTCCATCCCAGGGCTCCTTTATACTCAATGAGAGTAGATATAAGCATACTCTCCTGTTCTTTCTCCAGGTGGGCAGAGATCACCACCGGGTATGTCTCATCTTGACCTAAATAGGCATATTTCAAATCAGAGGGCAAAGGTTTTAGGTCAAGCTTCGGCGGCTTGAGGTTAGACGGTAGAGGCACTACATCGGTTCGTGGCAATTCTTCAAATTGTGGCCTCCACCGGTTAACTTCAAGTACCGGTGCAGTATCAAGCAAGGCGCACGTCTCCCTAAGCATGTCATCATCAAAATCATGGGAGTGGGCCAGGCACGTCTCCAGATGGTCGGAGGATAAGGTCAGAGGTGTCGTATCTTCCACGAAAGAGTCAATCATGTTAATGTCGTGGAAATCGTCATCATCCTCTGCGTTGCTGCCGTTATTGAAAAAAATGTTTGACTCCAATGTCAAATTTCCAAAAGACATAGTCATGATACCATTCCTGCAATTGATAATTGCATTTGACGTGGCAAGGAATGGGCGACCAAGAATGACAGGAATCTGAGTGCTCATGTTATTGATGGGTTCGGTGTCCAGGATGATAAAATCTACAGGGTAGTAAAATCTATCGACCTGGACTAACACATCCTCAATTATCCCTCTTGGTACACGAACAGAACGATCAGCAAGTTGTAATGTGGTTAGAGTGGGTTTTAATTCACCCAAACCTAACTGTTTGTATACCGAGTAGGGAATCAGATTGACGCTCGCTCCTAAGTCAAGAAGTGCGTGATCAATTCGATGAATCCCGATTACACATGATATGGTTGGGCTACCGGGATCCTTGAATTTCTGCGGCACGTCTTGCTTCAGGATGACACTCACTTTCTCAGTCAAGAAGATTTTCTTTTGAATAATTTTTCGTCTTTTGGTCGTGCATAAGTCTTTCAAGAATTTGGCATATGAAGGTATCTGTTTAACGACATCAAGTAGAGGAATGTTGACTTTCACCTGTTTCAACACCTCTAGGATATCCTGAGAGTTAGAGAGAGATTTTGGTGAAACCAACCGTTGGGGGAATGGAACAACTGGCTTCTCTAGAAGTTCTGGTTCTACTTCTTGTGGGGCATCACTGGATCCATCATTGTTGTCCTCTTCTGGTTCTTGAGGCTTTTCGGGCCTAACCGGAAGAGTTTTATCAATGATCTTCTCACTCCTAAGAGTGGTGATGGATTTAGCATGCCCCATCTGATTTGAAGAGCTGGGATCATTATTCTCGTACTGTGGTTTAGGGTTGGGGAGAGGTTGTGCAGGAAGCATCCCCTTTTCTATAACCGTCATACGAGAATCTATCTTTTGCATAAAATCTGTAATTCCCCGCATTGCCTGAGCCAGCTCTTGTATGGGATTTTGAACCGGTTCCTCTTGAGGTTTCACTTGATTTGGATTTTGATTGAAGAAACCTGGAGGAGTCGCCGTTTGTCCATTCCTCCAACTAAAGTTTGGATGATTTTTCCAGCCAGGATTGTATGTGTTGGAGTTAGGTCCAGTAAAAGGTCTTTGATAGTTGTTTACGGCATTGGCTTGTTCATTCAACACTCCTCGAAAGGCGGGTATTGTAGGACAGTTTTCAGTTGTGTGAATGTTGCAATCACAGATGCCGCAAACAATTTCATTGACCTTATCCTTCTTTCCTTCCATGGCCTCAACTTTCCTTATGAGCGTAGTCACTTTACACTTGAGATCATCCTCTTCTTTCAAGAGATATAATCCACATTTCTCCTTTAATTGAGTCGGCCTAGACGTGGTGTTCGCCATTGGGTAATAGTCCCATGATTGTGTTTTTTCAGCGAGACTATCGAGGTAATCCCATACCTCGTCAACATCTTTGTTGATGAACTCTCCATTACACATTATCTCGACCATTTGGCGCATGGAAGATGTCAATCCATCATAGAAAAAATTTGTAATGCGCCACGTTTCAAATCCGTGTTGTGGGCATGAACTGACCAAATCTTTGAACCTTTCCCAACATTGGAAGAATGTTTCATCTTCCTTTTGGGCAAAGTTCATGATTGCTTTTCTGAGGGTAATCGTTTTATGATGTGGGAAGAATTTTTTTATGAATTCCCTCTGCATATCGTTCCATGTGCCAATGGATCTAGGACGCAGTGAATGTAACCACGTCTTAGCTTTCTCTTTTAAGGAAAAAGGAAAGAGTTTCAGCCTAATTGTATCCTCAGATACATTAGGAAAACATAATGTAGCTATAATCTCATCGAACTCTTTCAAATATAAATATGGACTTTCTGATTCAAGTCCATGGAATTTGGGAAGGAGTTGGATAACTCTTGGCTTGATGTCCATTTGTCCTGTGTTTTCAGGAAAAATCATGCATAAGGGCATACTCACTCCCGCCGGTTGTAGATAATCTCGTAAAGTACGAGGCAGGGGTGCCTGTTGCACCTCATTCTCATCTTGGGTATCCTCCACCCTGGGTGGAAGTGGAGGAGGTTGGTCTTCAGCAATAACCTCAGTTAACTCAGGGGATTTCGAGCGGTGTCTAGTCCTGCGATGGATAGTCAACCCCTCAACCAATCCTCCTTCAGTCAAGAGACGTCGAGTGTCGTCACGGGCCCACTTGGGCATGAAAACACTCGCAGCCCTTAATTAAAAACCTAATCCTAAGAAAGGAAAAAAAAATCTAGAAAGAAAGAGAGGGAGAGTTGGAAAGAAATTACCAAATTGAAGCCCCTAAGTTAAGGACCTGCAAAATAAGAAGGTTAGTTTCTAAACAAAAATTCTAAAACTAATTTAGAAAACAAATTAGATTTTAAAAGAGTTAAAATTAGAAAGTTACTAAAATAAAAATAAAAAGTTAATTTCTAAAAAGGGAAATAACCTAATTTCTAAAATAAACTATTTCCTACAGAAAGGAGGATACTAGAATTAGTTAATTTCTAAAATTTAAATCCTAATTCTAAAAATAGGAAAAAGTAGAGAGATTAGGAAGGAATTACCAATTGAGAAGTTATTTCAGGATCGTACAAAACAGGAAAACAGGTTAGTTTCTAAAAATAAAATAAAATAAAAACTTTTAACCTAAAGTTAGTAAAATCCTAATCCTAACCTAATTCTAAAACTAATTAATTTCAAAAAAAAATGTAACCGTCAGTCCCCGGCAACGGCGCCAAAAACTTGTTCACTCCCTAAGTATAGGGTTGTGATGTAGTAATAAACTCGGTAAGACCGAGGTCGAATCCACAGGGACTGATACCTGTACGTTATCTGAAACCAAGTAGAAATGAAACTAGACTAAGATGTGATCTAAACCAAATAGAATTTAAGAAATAATTGAGGAATAATTATCTAAAACTTTAAGGAATTCAGAGGAAGGAAACTAGGGATTCAGAGGATCCACTTGTAGGGATCAGGGAGATCTTATGCCTGCATCATGAAAATGGAAATCAAACTGACTTGATCTGGTTTTCAAGAGATGAGAGGTATATGAATTAGAATGGATTCCATCATCTAACCATGCCCAGGAGACAAAGCAAACAACGGGATTAAACTAATTAGCAACCAATCAACAATTTATAAAGATCAGGAAGGTACTGTCATCCTACCATGCCCAGGAGACGATGGTGAACAACAGGGCCTCCTGACGTCATAAACATCAAAAGAGAAAAAGAGATATTCAAAACCATTGCAAACCCATTGTAATTTCAGTCACAACAGACCATTAAAAACTGAGAAAATATTCTTTTAATAATCAACTCAAAACCAAGCTCAGTTCATAAATTTAAATGAAAAGCAGGAAATAATGTCTCCCATCTCGCTACAGGCTTCACCTCTTAGCCCTAGCTAAGAGGATTAGCTACACATGAATGGGCTGATTAAAACAGCAAAATAAAATAAAACAGGGAAAGAAAAGAACAAGAAGGAAAGAGAGAAAAAGAACCGCTTTACGCTTCTGGTTCCTTTCTTCCTTCAATGCTAAGCCCCCACCCTGCTTGACTTCCTCTCTCACGTTCCAAACCCACGACCGAGCAACAGCAGCCAAATTCCTCCAAAGAACACCTCCTCACGCTGGTTCCGTTCCAGCCTCCCTGAATGCCCCACTCTTCTCCCTCTCTTTTCCTTTTATAACAGCAGCAGAAAAGGGGTGTGGCTGGCTGTATACGCAGCAACAGCTCCGGCGGAATTCATGCGCAGGGCCGACGCATGTTATGCAGAAGATTCTCCAAACCACCTGCGTTTGGATGAATGATCGGGACGCTGACCGTCCCAGATCTTGCAAACGTCTTCATGGCTAGGGTAAATCCTAGATTGGGCATCATCTGGACGGTTTGGATCAGCGTTTTGATCAACACCGAAATCGTACAACAGCCCGCAAAAGTCGGCCTGCGCCCGGACGCGAAAACAGGGACTGCTATTCGTTGCGCTGTGACGCTAGTGGGGTCCATACTCGGATTCAAATGAAAAATCCAAGCCGTCCACCAGATTGCTCTCGGAATTTTGGTCGGGAGCGGAAGGTTTTTGGCCGTCCGTTGATGTGGCTCGCAGAGTTATCACCTGACCGTTCGCACCTCGTTCGAACGGTTGAAATCTGCTCCGTACTCCTTCTAGGAAAAATTCCACCTAAGTTGTGATAAACGGGCCCCTTCAAGCCTGATGAACGGTCCCGATCTTCGAAATGAGGCGCGAGTGGGGCCCACATCGAGCGCCCGGCGAAACAGCGTCGGTCGCTGTTTCCTTTCGAAACAGGGACTTCGGGTCAGCGATTTTTTTGACCGGACTCTCCGTCCGGTGCATTGCTCGCACACATGTACCCGATGTACATGCAATGTACATCTGGGTCCATCGTTATGTTCGAGAGACATCTGTACCGTCCATCCATTCTGTCACATTCTATAAACCGTCCATACCAATTTTGAAGTATATCAAGATATCAGGCGGGCCCCACATAATGATTAAAGGAGCTGATCTGTCCGTTGGGCTACTTCCACAGTGATCCAGGAGCTGAAATTTCACGTGTACGGTTCATTTATGGTCTTCAGGCCACGTATGGAGTTTTGAACTGATCAGATGGTGGGAACCCTATGATCTTGCATTCTGGACATTTTTCAGGTCACTTGAGCTTCAATTTCTCGGTTTTCTTGGATCTCTGGCGTTGATCTTGGTCCCCTGGAGTCTGGCCCTTGTCATGGTGATTCTTGAATGTTAAATCCATATTTTTAGCCTTCTATTTCAATCCATGCTTGTAAATGCGTCCTGTATTACAAATACGATTAAAACATGCCGTCAAACAGTATCATATTCATAAAATCGGGTAATTACTGGGGTCTGATATGCAATATTTGACCCTCAACACTTCCCGGTCGAATTTCGGTAACCTTCAACCCTTAACCGGTATTTGCGCGCGACCCTGATTCTCATGCCGTCAACCCAAGTCGACTCAACCCAGGACTTGTACCTTAGCGACCGCGCCGTCGCCGCAGTTCAAATGTCGCGACTTGCGTGCCGATACGATGCTCTAGCCAGGAGATGTGGGCCAGCGTTCGGTGCGAGAAAAACGTCGCTCGTACAAATTTCGAGAGAATCTCTTCAAGATGTCACATCAATCAATCAATCCCATCATGTCAAGTACACATCACCTTTCACCCTTTCCTAAGCAAGCCCCAAAAGTCAAAAAGTTTCTTAGAACCTATGCTTTTCTTACAACTTTTGCCACAAAAGTCAAAAAAGGGCTCTTACACCCATCACTCACCACATCACACATCTATCACCCATCCCTCTCTTTTTACAACTCTCTCTCCCCTTCATTTTCAAATTTCAATCCAAGCAACCCAAGAGCTCCTCACGTCTAAGCCCTCCCATGGTGAGAAAATGCATGTGTGAGGCTCACCTTTCCATCCCTAGATCTCCCATCCTAGCCATCCATTTCTCATCTTCCTCTATCAAAGAGAAGCACAAGGAGCTAAGGAAGCCAAGGGAGCAAGAAGAACAAGCGGTGGGTGCTTTGATAGGGTAGTTTTTAATGTTTTTAAGATGGGCCAAGTGAGGCCAACCGATCAATGGTTTGGATCTCACTTTGGACCCTAAGATGTGGCCGATGGCCCACTTGGATCATCATGATCATTCCATGATGGGGCCATTCTCCATGGACCCCATCATGATGTTTATTTTTCTTGCATACTTAGGGTCATCTAGACCGTCTATTTTAGTGGAGAAGAGATCTCCACCGTTGAATTTCGATTTAATGGGCCCACATGTAATGGCCCACTTGATTTATGTTGTAGATCATTGAAGGGAGGGCCCATAGTGCCGAGGTCCTTCCATCACGCATGTCCCACTCTCTATCTCTCTCTTCCTCTCTATTTCTTTTTCTTTATGAGATTATGATATGGTTGTGTGGCCCACTTAGATGGACTCCTCCACGAGGTATGTATTTTTATCCAAAATATCTAGAAGTGGGGCCCACCTTTTAGGTGTTGTACACACACCATTCATCATGAGGTGGCCCACTTGAGCAAAGCCTCCATGCATGTGCAACGTCCAGGGACGCTGGACGTCACTGGAAGAAAAAAAATGTGTTAGCTTGTTTCTAAATGGGGTGGTCCATTCCTGTAGGCCCCACCTTGATGCATGTATTTAATCCACGCCGTCCATTCCCTTTTCAACCCTATTTCAGGCGTTGAACCGAAAAACAGAGTCAATCCGAGGTTCTGGTGGGCCACACCATATCAAATGGTAGTTTTCACCATTGAAGCCTTCCCTGATATTATTATACGCCGAAATATGCCCAATATTAGGCTTGTTTTGCTTGTTTTGAGCCATGGAGGGCCATTGGACGGAGTGGATTCTCAAAATGTGGACCCCACCTGTGAAAACCATCGAAAAACTGAAAATAAAAAAAAAATACAAATACGTAAGGCTGCACCCCTTCCAACCGACCACGACACAGTGGAAAGCGCAACCGTCTGGTAATCAGCACTCGGCGCTTATGCACCTACTCGGTCTAGACATTGGAGCAACCTCTTGGTACGTAAGGGTCTAGGGACTTTCACCCAGGGATATCTATAACACCCCATGTAGAACAATATTTTCGGTATCCAATCCTGCCAACCACGATATGCCTATGGAGGCTACGGCCCTGATGTCGCTAGGGCATACAGTACCATATCACACAATGCAAATGCATGAATCACACTATCCAGTCATGCAGCAGTCCTGCGCGTATCGTGCGCTCATGTATGGCAAAACCCCCTATCCGGGAGCCCCTAAACAATCTGCCCAAAGGCATATGCGATGATCAGTCATTTCTCATATCAAGCATACGTATGATGCATATAATCATGAATCATGGAACTAAACATGTTATATGGGATGGATGATGTTCATAACGAAGATGGGCCTAGACGGCTTACATATAACATGTACGAGCCTAACAATGGGCCCTAGGGAGAGTTGTAATGTGGACGTCAAACCACCATTGCTCCCAAGGCATAGCCCGTCGTAAATATCATTACATAAACCATGTTGGGATCACACATTGCAATGGACCTTAGGTACATCCCATTGGGCCTTCAATATATCAAATGGGTCATATCATATGGGCCTTATATTTATCAAGTGGGCCACATCAATGGGCCGCACCAATGGGCCTTATGTACATTACAATGGGCCATAACCCGTGGGCCTTAGAATCATTAAAATGGGCCTCGTAATATGGGCCTCGTATATACATATCAAGGTGGGCCTCAATGAACGGCCCACAAACACATTAAGATGGGCCTCAACACATGGCCTTAAATAAATTTCCAAATAATTGGACGGTTTAGATGAAACACATGCATCATGGTGGGTCCCATAAAAGCCCACCATCATATACATGTATATATATATTTAATATAATATATAATATAATATACTATATATATAATATAATATAAACCACATCCAGGCCCTGGACAGCCTGGACAGTGATGTATAACATATATAATATATATAATATAATAATGCTATATATAATATATACCATATATATATATATATATATATATATATATATATATATATATAATATAATAAAATTAACATCGTCCAGGCCCTGGATGGCCTGGACAGCACATATATCAGGTGTAGCCCCACGTGGGGCCCACCGAAATGTTAAATTTTCATCTAATCCGCTGCGAGGGAGGACCTAGAAGAGTTTCAATGACAACCACTCAATCCCACTATTTCTTATCATGTGGGCCACCTGAGATTCGGATGGGTCTAAAATTTGGAGGGGGCCCACTGCTGAGAGCGGCCCACCTCGTGATCGGGTTGGATGACAAATAAACATCAAGGTGGGGCCCATGGCTAGAGCTGTGGGTTGCTGCCCATCCGCCGTCCGCCCGGGCACTGGTGCGCAGGCAGCGCCTACTTCCTTTCTGACACAGCAGCTGGGCCCCACCTTGATGTTTATTTGTCATCCAACCCGGTCACGAGGTGGGCCGCTCTCAGCAGTGGGCCCCCTCCAAATTTCAGACCCATCCGAATCTCAGGTGGCCCACATGATAAGAAATAGTGGGATTGAGTGGCTGCCATTGAAACTCTTCTAGGTCCTCCCTCTCAGCGGATTGGATAAAATTTTAACATTTCGGTGGGCCCCACGTGGGGCTACACCTGATATATGTGTTGTCCAAGCCATCCAGGGCCTGGACGATGTTATTTTTATTATATTATATATATATATGGTATATATTATATATAGCATTATTATAGTATATATATTATATATGTTATACATCACTGTCCAGGCCGTCCAGGGCCTGGATGTGGTTTATATTATATTATATATATAGTATATTATATTATATATATTATATATTATATTAAATATATATATACATGTATATGATGGTGGGCTTTTATGGGACCCACCATGATGCATGTGTTTCATCTAAACCGTCCAATTATTTGGAAATTTATTTAAGGCCATGTGTTGAGGCCCATCTTAATGTGTTTGTGGGCCGTCCATTAAGGCCTACCTTGATATGTATATACGAGGCCCATATTACAAGGCCCATTTTGATGCATTCTAAGGCCCACGGGTTATGGCCCATTGTAATGTACATAAGGCCCATTGGTGCGGCCCATTGATGTGGCCCACTTGATAAATATAAGGCCCATATGATATGACCCATTTGATATATTGAAGGCCCAATGGGATGTACCTAAGGTCCATTGCAATGTGTGATCCCAACATGGTTTATGTAATGATATTTACGACGGGCTATGCCTTGAGAGCAATGGTGGTTTGACGTCCACATTACAACTCTCCATAGGGCCCATTGTTAGGCTCGTACGTGTTATGTGTAGGCCGTCTAGGCCCATCTTCGTTATGAACATCATCCATCCCATATAACATGTTTAGTTCCATGATTCATGATTATATGCATCATATGCATGCTTGATATGAGAAATGACTGATCATCGCATATGCCTTCGGGCAGATTGTTTAGGGGCTCCCGGATAGGGGGTGTTGCCCTACATGAGCGCACAATATGCGCAGGACTGCTGCATGACTGGATAGTGTGATTCATGCATTCGCATTGTGTGATATGGTACTGTACGCCCTAGCGACATCAGGGCCATAGCCTCCACAGGCGTATCATGGTTGGCAGGATTGGATACCAAAAATATTGTTCTACATGGGGTGTTATAGATATCCCTGGGTGAAAGTCCCTAAACCCTTATGGTACCAAGATGTTGCTCCAACGTCTAGACCGAGTGGGTGCATAAGCGCCGAGTGCCGATTACCAGACGATTGCGCTTTCCACTGTGTTGTGGTCAGTTGGAAGAGGGTGCGAACTTACCCGCCCGAGAGTAGGGGGCAATGCTAGGCTAAGTCTGACCAGCTTGAGGAATGGGTCCGCTATTGACGAGCCGAGCCCGATATTGGCAGGCGGATAGTGAGGTCTTTTCCACTCACCTTATTGCGCGCGATGGTGCTGCAATCTAACTTGGAGTGTACTAGACCCCGGTGATATTTCAGATTTTGAGCTTTATCGATATGTGGACTTAGATGAGGATTTGTATGCTTGAGTTGCATTTCACATTGCATGGCCTTGGTATGGCCGACATCATTCTTTGCACCGCATGACCTTGGTACGACTAATGGTATTCTTGGCATTCATCAACATGTTCCACATTACTCTGATACTGCATAACTGCATTATCACCTTGAGCACACACTTTCACCACCCCCTAAGCTTTCTATAAGCTTATGCACGACTGTTGCGTTTAGGTGACGTTGGATCGCAGCAGCGCTGAGGCTTGAGCACGTGGCAGATTATTTTAGAGTTTTATTCATCTTCATTGTATTTTCCTTTATGCTCATTGTACTTGTAAAGTTTTTGATCATAGTGGAAATGTGATGGAGTTTTTGATTGTTGTTTGTGGGTTATGCCTTTGGTTATGCTTATTACGAATCAGACTGATGTTGAAAAATCCTCCTCGTAGCATCCCAGGATCGGAACCTGGCGAATAGGCGCTGGGAGCCGAGAATGGGGTTCTACGGAGGCTATCGGAGCTGGATTCGGCGATCGAAAATTTTGTGAGCCCGGTCTCCGAGTTTGGGGTGTGACAGTGTCGCTGCTGCCATCGGACGTTCCATCATCAATGTGGTCTACGTCTGCCATTTTATGGGGGTGATGCATCGGGATATCAAGCCGGAGAATTTCTTGCTGGTCAGTAAGGAGGATGACTCGCCGCTCAAGGCGACAGGTTTTGGTCTCTCCGTTTTCATTGAGGAGGGTAAGATGCTGATTTGTATTAGCCTCCAATTTTATTTTATTTTTAAAAAAAATTGGTTTTCCATTTCCTGTATTTCTAACTTGTCAGATTAGGCTGCCCTTTTTCCTTATGTATGGTCTAGCATGCATTTTCATGAAGCATACTACATACATATATTTCAATCTGGACTGTTCAAATTGTTGTCCCCATACAGGATTGTACACATACAACTGAAATCTGCTCCAGTCGGATAATCTAATCCCAAAAAGAAAGAAGACTACCCTTGTGTATTCCATTTTGTGAACACATGAACATACTCAATTTATTTGTCAAAAAAAAAAATCATTTCTTAAAAAATAAAATCGAAAGATGCTATAGACACTCACAAGATGACATGCGTGCATAATTTACTTGCAGATTGATTGCAATGTTCTCCTCTTGTAGAGACTCTTCAAAAGACTATCCTTGTGGATTTCATTTTGTGAGCATATAATCATACTTAGTTTTTTGTCAATGATCCAAAGCATTTAAGTATTGTCCCACTCTATGAGACTCACTTTTATTGAATCAAAGCGCTCTAGGAGATAACTAATTGATGATGTCACCAGAATGAATTGACCTCATGACCACCTTTGATGTGTCATCTAGCTCAAGTGGCTTTTCTCGATTGTTAGATTTGATGGTAAGATGGTAAACTATGGCGCTAGAATAGGCAATTAAGGTGAAAAGAAGCTTTTTGGATATTTCTTTGAGGTTTTGGCTTACATAGAGGAGACTTTGCCAATTGTCAAAATGTTATGTTTTCTAAAGGGTAGCATTGTAATATCAATGCTCACAGTATTAGTTTGGGTAGTTCTATAAATGTTAGAGAATATATTTGTATTTTCAGTGCTCCCTTGGCTGTTGGGACATCATATTTTTCTGTATCGTCTCTGAAACTATATGTGCTTAGTTAGCCTTGTAAAGAGCAATCATAAGCTCGGATGGAGTTGCAGAGGGAATTTGCTCAGAAGGAAAAAAATAATTGTCCTATTTTGGCACTGAGGTGGTAGAGAGGCTATGGTTGATCATCTTTGAAGACTTCTCTCTTTCTTCTTGTGGATATATACCTAAAGAGGTTTTTCTATGGACTCATGAGGAACATGAAAAAGGACTATCATCTTCTGTGATAGGAAGGAGAAATGCCTCACCAAATGAAGGGGCAAGTTCAATATCCCCTGAATTGAGGTATTGTACATTCTTAAAACTTGTGACATCTTTTGAGATATACTTCCTCTTCGTTTCAAGTGAATAACACTTACACACCTTTTCTCTTGATGCATACCTAAAGAAAATACATTTAGAAGATTGATATCCTAACTTATCACTGTCAAATCCCAATGCATGAACAAAGCACAAACACCCAAACACTTTAGGAGGAATTTTGAACAGAGGAGAATTGAGCTTTAAGATATGAAGGGGGTTAACTATTGCCAAGTGTAACACCTTGGGTCTCAAAACCCGAGGATAGTCGCTCCTCATAGAGAACCCGAGGGTTACGTTATGAGGTGGACTAACATACATATAAATAGCGGCAAATTCTATAACCTGGAGTAAGGCAACATTGCATAAACTAAGGATATCAAGAGTAACAACAAAGAAGCTTAATACATATGAATGAGAGCAAAATGAAATCTCACAACAAGGGAAATATTTTATTACAATTCAAACAAGATACAAAATATGAAATATGAAAGCAAGTAAATCCTAAATTATCGGTTGAGCTCCAACGGCTCAACTGCAATGGCATAGAGGCCCTCCTTACCTAACTCCACCTCAGCCATCCTTGGGATCCCGTCATAGGGGTCTCCACCTGTTCATCATACTTGTGCCTATTTGGTGCAACTGCACGATTGGGTGAGTGAAAACTCAGTTGGAACTTCCTGCAAGGATTTATGCATATCATATCATTCCCAAATAGTTTAAATTAACATATTCAAATTACAAGGAGACTAATCATGAAATTATAAATAAATGTATGGGTGTATGAATGTATGTACAAGTCACAGATCTGGGGATGCACATCCAACTCTCAAAATAAAGGGCCGCCCAAGGCGGACTAGTCACCCGAAAAAATAATCATAGGTACGCCCAAGGAGAACTATGGCCACCCGGAAAAGACCATGCAGACCATCCGCAGTAGATTATCTACCTGGAAAAAGTCATGTAAGAGAGTGCACCTAAGGATATCTCCTGAAAAAATACACGGGGTACGCCCGAGGAGTGTCTAATTCAGGAAAAACCTCATGAAGAGAAAGAGCACCCAAAGTGACACAAATGCACATGCCCTGAGAGTTTAACTGAAGTAACAGGAATTACAGTAAATTAAACAGAGTGTGGTTTACGTTGATCACTCGGAAAAGCTCATATGTCATGCGTGAATGTCATGCACCATGATACTCATATAACTCCAAAATGTTAACAAGGTTATTTATCAAAGATCCCAATATACTAACTATCCAAACACAATCACAACTATCCACATTTCTCATGGAAAATAATATCCCATACATAACCTAGATTTATAAGATGAGATCTAATAACCCTTGTCATTTCTTGTGGGATTATGCTCAACATCATGCAATTACCAAGTTATCAAAGATAGTATAAAGCCAAGTTTTAACTCCGGAATTATCAAATATGAGGTATGAGTAATGGAACTAATGTATTAATTCATGCTCATCATATTCATATGGAAAACTAGAGAATTAACTTGCTCATATATAGCGGTATTCAAATTAGAACGAACCTAACTAGGTGAGGATGAGTGGAGAAAACTTAACATTAGAGTGGGAGACTAGAGTTCTTAACAAATAGAAAAGTACTTGAGTGACTTCAAATGGGTTATAATGAGCGTGATACAATTTTCATGAAATGGATTAGAGTCACACATTCTTAGGTATCCCCACATGCATATCCATATCAATTCCTAGTAAAAAGCACAAGTACTATTTACGCAATTATAGTATCTCTATAAGTTTAAACAACCTTAGAATTTAATGAAATGAATAAAGCCATGTGGGATATCCCTCACCTTGGGGGTATTTTCTCTTATTTGCAATGTTCCTAAGTGGTGAGTGTGATGATCCTAAAATCCAAACAAATGTAAGTTCTAACTTCTAATCTTAACTCACATTTAGCTTAATAGTTACATAGAATATAACTTCTACTTGCTGGTTTGGACTGATTGAAGGATGGAGTGTCTTCCAAGGATATCGGTCACAAATAGTACTTGGATGAGGCATTTCAAAATTCCAGTGAGTCATGACTGAGTTGACTCAGATGGAGTTTTCACTAACGATTAGAGGAGTTAGTTTTAATAAATCTACCATCATCAAAGTTGGGTTGCAAATCCTTAGAATGCCATGCAACTTCAAATCATCACCAGATGATCGGAGTCGACCTGACTCAGTCGGGAAACTGACCGAGTCGGCCCGACTTTGAGCATTGAGTTGACTCAGTGTTAGCTCGATCCAGCCGAGTTCCTTTGGCTAGCAGCGTGTAACTAGGTGAAGTCATCGGAGATCGGATCGTGGTGTTAATCCTTGTGCAAGGCAGGCCGATCACTGCCATGGATCCAGATCTGAGTTTTTCCACCTAGAAATGCAGCTGACTCACTCAACTCGTGACCGAGTTGAGGTGACTGTGAATACAGTCAACCGGGCAGGCGGATTTCAACAAGAACTGAGGGAGGGTAGGTGTGGTTACCTGATCAGGAGTGAAACGGATTGCCGGCATCACGAAGGTCCAGTCCTGACTGGCTCGAGTCGATATCGATGGCTGAGACCTGGCTCTGGACTGAATTGAACAGAGGAGGTCGCCCGGTCCCTGATGGACGGCTGGAACTCTCCCCAGCCGCACCTCTTCCCATCTTTCACCCTTCTCACTCCCTAGAACTTCCCATATCTCTGTCTTATTTCTCTCTCACTCTCTGTTTTCTTCACAGCAGACGGACCACATAACTGAGTCGAGCATGCGACTCGTTCCAGCGGCCGGCCCTCTCTTTCTCTTTTTGTCTCTTTCTTTCCTTTTCTCGAAAAATGCCCTAATAACCGGCTATTTATAGCCTTTTATTCCGTTTCTAGCAGCTTCCGCACTAAACGCTGGATTAGTAGGATTATTAGTGGGAGAAAAGCTGAGAATTCTTCTTACGGGTTTCTACATCTGATGCAGTGACTGTATGGGCTCGGATAGTTGTTTCCGATGAGCTTTTGACGAGGTGGGACACACTTTGGATGGCTCAGATTCGCCAACAGACGTGTCTTACGTATTTTGGGTTTTTCGGTCGTTTTGGAGAAGAAGACCTGACGATCATGGCTTTCTCCAACTGACCGGTTGAACCATCGATCAGGGTCGTTTGGATGGACGAGATGACACCTAGGACATATGTGGGGTCCTAAGAAGAAGAATGACACGCGCCGCTTTGATTTTTCGCCATCACCTCTTCAATTTCTCGTCCTGATTCTAGGCTCTTTGCAGCCCTAGTTTTGACGTCCCGGATCGTCAAGGAGAACCTTCCAGATGACATGGAATGGTTGAGATATTCCCAGCCTAAGAACGGAAATATTCCTTCCGCCTTTCGGCTGGGAGTAGATATTTATGGAAATGAGTGACTTGGCCTTTACGGGGTACGTGGAAGTGCCTCCGACTGTCTCCGAAGTGGATGAAACCGCTAGCAGAGCAATGCGACGTGGTTTTTCTCCTCCGTCAGAAGCTACGTGCGCTAGTCGAGTTCGTCCCTAGCTCGTGGTTGTAGAAGTGATTATCACCGGTGGTTTCCACCATAATTTTGGTCGGTGATCCCTGTTGAGTGTGATGGACGGTTTGGATTTTATATATGGCCCTTGATGGTGGGCCGTTTCGGGGTAAAAGTAATCCCTGCCGTTTGAATTTCAAACGGCGGGAAAAAGGGAGAAATTCCCTGCCTTTCTTTGGCTTTATCGGGTCAAGCCCGATTTGACCGTGTGCATTGTCCAGCGTTTTGCGGGTGCACATAGTTTGTGTTCATGCACGACCTTAAAGGTGGGATCCACGCGATTGAAAGTGCGATCCACACCGTCCATTCCTTTCTGGAGTATCATTAAATACCTAAGGCTGAAGATTAGTTGGTATTAAACTTTTGGATGGGCTAATTGGTTTGATTTATTATTATCAAGGTTGATGGTGTTGATTCTATAAAATTCAATGGTCGGATAGCTTCTAACCTTGATCTTAGTGGTTCTATAGGTTTCCAAAGTTAGTGAAATTATACTTCGATGGTTAGTTTGATAGCCAGAATATCTTAATCCCTGAATGGGCCACCAAAAAAATGTGGGTTTAGGATTTTATTTACCAATCTCGAAGGATCCAATGATGGGATTTATACCCTAGTCCGGATATAGATCATGGACCAATTAGTTGTACGGCTTAGGTCCTCAGGTTGTTTAAGGATGTGACTATTTGACGATTCATTTTGAGAATCAAAGGATGGATGACTCAATTTATGGATGACAACTATAGCTGACCGTAGGATTCAGGCTAACACGACGTTAAATGTTTACATAGGTTAGGTCTATGTTTACACTAAGTTGGGTATCCATAGTAACACTCGTGTACTAAAAAGTACGGGGTGTTACACCAAGTGACGGTGAAGGCAACCTATTGATTGCATACGACAGTTAGAATTGCCTCATCTTAGGAGGCTTTTGGAACCTTCATCTCTATTAACATGGATCAAGTGAATGTCTGATTCTTGTATCTAGCGACTCTATTATATCGAGGTGCATGAGGACAAGAAGTTTGAAATTTAATGTCATGTTCATAGAGTTAACTATAGATCTCATGACTAGTGTTCGAAATATCTCCGATATTATCTTTATCTCCAGCTCAATGATACTGATAACATAGGTAGTGATACTAATAACACTGGTAGTATTAGAAATTTAAGGTATTAGCAATGTATCGCTAAGTATCATTAACGTGTCAATATCACAAATGTAATCGCCAATATTTTCAACTATGTAAGTTCTAAGTGTCACTTGTATTGCCAATGCATCAATATCACCAATGTATTCCCAATATTTTTGACTATGTAAATTCTAGGTAATGATTGTATCATAAGTGTATCGACGATATTTCAATAATATCGCCAACGTATTAATATCATCAAAATTTTGTTTATTTTTTAAAAAAATATATTTCAATTTTTTTTTTTCCATTGGCACATGGTTGTATGTAGTGTTTAATTTGTCATTGATAATATTGATAATATCTTGATATTATCGATATCGCAACATGCGATATTAAGACCACAATATTCTTTCGTTTCCTTTCCAATTGTTGATGATTTCTTGATGAAATATCATGTGTTATTGATATTTTTCAATATCGATGGATGTTTAGATGGTTAAATAAGCCGGATGGAATAGTTGAACTAATTTCTTACAACAACACATGCTTTTAAGGCCCCATTAAATGGAAATTTATTATATATACATTCTTTTTTGCAAATTTTTTCATTTCTAAACATGCAAATTTGTACATTTTAATATCTCATGAAGTTTTGCAGAAAAACTATTGTTTTTCTCATGTTTCCCCATATTTCCAGTTATCAATGATATTATCGGTGATATCGATGTTGTTTCCGTATCTCTGGCCAGCGAAACTTGTAGCAATACCAATACTTTGAACATTGCTCATGACATGTGTTCCTTAGAATTATCAACTTGGGAAACCTCAATTTGAGTCTCAAATTGTCTGAGTCATTTTGGTAAACAGTTTTAGAATTGATTGTACCTCACTTCTATTCTACAAAAGATATATCAAAGTAAAACGGGAATAATCATGAATGAAATGAAATATTTACAACTGAAGGCATAAGTTCTTGGAGTAGGAAGTAATGCTATTATCACTAAAAGAATAAATGGTTAGGCAGTGTTTAAAAAATTAATAATTATCACATTGAAGGTGAACATTCTCGCTAAATTATTTGGAAACAAAACTACAAGTGACTTGACCGGCATATGATCCATGTGTGTATTCCAAAGTTGTACACGTTCATTATTATGCAAACCTGACTCTGAAAAAGTAGGTACACCACTCGAGCATGTCCACCATGAATCCTTCTCTTAGACCGTGGATCTTGAACAATACAATGGGAAGGGAAAAACGTAATGAGACAGTTTAGTTGCTCAGTTAAAGCACTCACAAAAAGAAAATTAGTAGGAAAAAATGGAACATGGTTCATGAAGAACAAAAAGTAACTCTAAAGAAGAATTGAGCCAATAAGATCCCTTCCCAGCAACTCTGAAATAGGATCCATCACCCAATTTAATATAATGGGGAAAGTAGGAATATGAAAGAAAATTGCATTCTTGTCCAGTCATGTGATCAATGGTGCCGGTATCAAAGATCCATGATCAAAAGGATAAGATGTGTGGACATAGACACATGAATAGCAGATACACCAGATGGGTCACTTGTAACGTCCCCTCATTCATGGGTATGTTAGCAATGTCCCCAAATCTTTTAAATGACATGTGGGATGGCCTATCATGGATTTGAACTGTTTATTCATTCATACAACTAGGATCAAGCTATATTGCAAAAATCATACCAATCGGATGATCCTAAACATCCGATCAATAGCATGAAAAATGGACTGTCAAGATTGAGTAGAGAATCAAAATAGGTCCAATCATCATTTTGGAAACATCACTTTGGTTTGATGACTCTAACAATGTGATATATGGCTCGTAAACAATAGATGGTTGTAAAAAAAGAAAAGAAAAGAAAAAGAAAATGGCCCCATTCAAAGGGTTAAGATCATCTGATTAGCGTGATTCTTTTGCCATAGTCTGCTCACAATCCGGATTATGATTGTACATCCCACATGTCATGTAAAATCTTTGGGGACATAGGGACATTAGCAACTCGGTAGAGAATGCACTATTAATTGGTGGCTGCTATGCACTGGCATACATGTATGTCAGTTTATACCACAACTTGATCCTGGGCCCTATTGTGTATCAAGCATGGCCCAAAAGTCAAACCAATCAGATGAGCATACACATATAATTTTCCTTTTTTACTTGGGTCACTGACCATTTTCCTGTTAACCATCCATTTTATGGCCACTGGCTGACCTGATCATTCAATCATTAGCAGTCTCGGGGGCGGTGTTCCATCCATGTTGGGTTGCACAATTTAGATGGTATTAACATTCATATGTCACACTTACGATGGATGAATCACCACCAGTTAACATGGCGTTTCAAATGTATCCATTGTCTAGTACAAAAAATTCAAGGCTATCATAAAGTAACAAAATCAGACCTGCTACATGCCATGGGCTTCTGTTGGAGGATATCTTTTAATATGGAAAAATAAAATTTAGAAATATTACCCGATCAAGTGTTGAAGGTAAGTATTGCGCAACGACCTTGATTATTACTGAATTTGTATGGATCATATGGTCATTCTCTTAAGCTGGTGATGCCAAATAGTTCCGAAGTTCATGATCATGAAAACAGAATTGTTGGCAACAATCTCTGATCCAATACTTTGTTGACGGATCACACCCATATAAAATGGATTGCCACTTCACCGGAGATAATTGTATGAAGGATTCAGTTTGACAAATATTGTGAAAAATACACCAAACGATATTATCGTGAGATTTTCGAAATATCGGCAGATTTTATAATATCACATTTTTTTCACAATAATATTATTGTGATATCAACTGGAAAATAGTAAGATGCTAAGGAATTTGTTTTTATATATATATATATATATATATATATATGTATGTATGTATATGTCAAACAACCATTTACTCCACAAGCTTAAGCTGTCAGGGTGTGCGGGGTGGGAACTCCACACGGGAACATACTGACGAGGGTGGAGGGACCTGATATTTCCTGACCCCCCGTGGGAGAATAATATATTTGCGAGGCATATTTGCTGCTCTCGAGATTCAAACATAGGACCTTCCGCTTTGATACCATGTTAAACAACCATTTACTCCAAAAGTTTAAGCTGTCAGAGTGTGGTGTATCAATGTATATCAAGGGACTTTATCACTCCAACAATATATATATATATATATATATATATATTTAAATGAATTTATTAATTTACAATAAATATTTTTCAGTCGATATCACTATAATATTTATATTTTGAGCTGGTAGAGAGTATAGTGTGTGTGAGTGATCTGGGGTTCAAGCCCTGGTGGTGTTGTTGCCTTTCAAAAAATAAAAAATAAAAAAATAAAATATTTATATTTTTGGGAAGGTTTTCCTGATAATATCCCAAGAAAAACCTATCTCCCGAGAAATTCCTGGCAGAGAAATTGGCAAGAACGAGATTTGTCATTATGCAAGGATTGACCAAGCAATGGACTTGGATGAAACTGATGACCTGTTCTTGGAAGGCCAGGCACATAAAATTTCAGGTATTCCTTAATGAACTGGGTATGGCTCACAATGATACTAGAGTATATTCAATCAAATGCATGGGTTCATGATTTCTCTGTTCTCTTTTCCTTCTCCATAACTGTACCTGTGTTTGTCAGTTCTTGGAAGTTTTTAAAGTATCTTCTTTCATTCTATTTCATCCGTACATAAAAGCCTCCTGAAAGCTTGTTGTATCCTTTGGTTGGAAAATATGTATTCCCTTTTACTGAATACATATGCCACTGCAAATAAATGTCCAGGGAAAATTTACCAGGAAATTGTGGGCAGTGCTTACTATGTAGCCCCGGAAGTGTTACGCCGCAACTATGGGAAAGAAATCGATGTTTGGAGTGCTGGAGTCATCTTATATATTCTTCTCAGTGGTGTGCCCCCATTCTGGGCTGGTAAGTAAAATCATTAATTATTATTTAAGTTTTCGTTTGATAAACTGAAACAGAAGCTCTGAAAATTAAGTCAAGTGCTGAATTGTAATTTTGAAATAATTTTAGTGATATTCTAGTCAGAAGTGAAAAGAAATTTTAATGTGATGCACCACCACTTTCAGTGTTCAGCCTTTAGCATTGAGTGAAGGCAGGGGAGCTGAAAAAAGACCCGTATTTTCAGTGAAAATTAATTTAAGCACTTAATAATCTGATTTGCCAAAGGATATGAAAATAAGTTTTATGAAGCGGCACCTAAGTGTTGGGAGTTTTACTAGAAGCCCACCTGCAATGTCCTCACTGGACCTCTACACATGGCCGTATGTTCCAATTGGACGTTTTGTGGTCATCCATGCAGTCACTAGGTATGCTACACATGGTACACAACCTGGCCAAAAGATTTTTTCTGTCCTGTCATTCAGCAGGCCACATGCAAGTTGAACGTGGACCATCAGCAATCCCTGTGATCTATTGTTTTCGGATGTGCAGTCAACAATGAGTTGACAGCCTGATCTTTGGACCAGATCATGTGCCCAGTGGGGCTGGCCTACTCTTTGTGTCTGTATCAAGTGTTATGTTGTCACTTGTGATCATGTGTATAGGTACATCTGGTGGTGTGGGTGGACTTATGAACTTCTTAGTTTGTATTTCTAGAGAAATTTTTAGGATTCTCATGAAACTAATATTTCCACATCTTTGAACCTTCCATTGTTGAATGTGATACCTCAATGACTAAATAAACTCCAGAGACAGAGAAAGGTATATTTGATGCTATCTTACAAAGTGAAATCGACTTCAAAAGCGCACCTTGGCCTTCTATATCTGATCATGGAAAGGATCTCATAAGGAAGATGTTAACGCAGGATCCAAAAAAGCGTATAACTGCCGCCCAAGTCCTTGGTGAGTTCAAGCTTGTATTTTAAAGGTTGGCTGTTCGTGTACTGTTGTGTAGTGGCCTTGATGTCTTGTTGCTGATGGTTTAACATTTGATACTTGGATCCTTCAAATGTGTGAACGTCAAACAGGACACTAATGTATGGGATCCGCATCTGATATGGTTCAGCTCCCAAATGTTTCTCGATTTTTATTTTTTAAATTGTAAATCCATAATACGTTAAACCATTTACCACTAGAAAATGAGAAGTCATCACTTACAAAATGGTTTAATGGTGAACTTCAAATACAACCTGTCTCAGTTGCCAACATGCATAGAAAACCCTAGTGTGCCCATGGTGGGTCTTATTATGAACACCTGCTTATTTAAGAATTGGGCCAGTCCTCCCATCATGCAGGGCCACAGTGTGTGGTATAAGCTAAACCAGACAAAGGACCAAGTCAACTTACATGTTTGGCCCAACTGATGGGTGGACCAGGATTGCCTTACTTTCATGCTGGGCAATCTTCATAGCGTGGGCTAACTTTTGCCTGGCTCGGATTTCGTGCACATTTCACATGTGAGCCGGGCTGCATCTGAACACATGCAACTGGTTGTAGGGGATCTTTATCATAGGAAGTACTAAAACATTAAATAAAAAATTATGCCCATGTAGTCTGAGATTTTGGACTAGTGTCCATACCAAGGTATTCAAAATTGGTTACGTAACGGTCGTAACGGCCGTTACGCATTACGGGGTCAAAACGACCATTACAGAAAAAGAGGCCATAATGGTCCCTTAATGGTCCAATAACAGTTTTTTTTTTTTTTTTTTAAATAAAATAAAATAAAAAACGGCCATAACAGCCGATACGGGGGCCATTACGGCCCGTATCATAATGGCAACAGTGGTGGCCGTTATGGCCACTGTTACCATTTTGGAACACCTTGGTCCATACCTGTACTTAGAGGTGGGCATTTCTGACCTGATCCGATGGATCCGACCCGATCAAACCTGATCAGAACCATTCCGAACAGATCCGATGGCCTATATCGGGCCTGATCAATTGTATAAATCAAGATCTGAATGTTTTTCGGGTCGGGTTCGGATAGAGGTCTATCCGGACCAATCCGACCCGAATACCCGAACCGAAAGAATCCGGCCCGAACAGACCAGACCCGACCCGGAGTGGGTAGTATAAATATTTCTTTTAATTTTTTACCCTAGCTCGTTTTCACCTTTCCCCTCTTTTCTTGCCCTAGCTCAAACGAACGAGCCTCTTCTTCTTCTTTCTCCTCTCCAGTCTCCAGTCTCCAACCTCCCCTTCCTGATCTTCTTCCTCTCAAGTCTCCTTTGCTTCTTCAGTGCCCGACGCCCGACGCCCTTCATTTTAATTTGATTAAAACTTGAGCGTAGGTGGAGAGAGAGTACAGATGTTGAGGACCTTTTCATATCACACATCTCTGGAATTGATACCATGGCCCGCGGACTCCACAATACTGCCAAGCTAATTGAGGTGAATTCACTGACAGAACCATTGACTTGTGTGGGTTTTATGGGATTGCTGACTGTGGATTTTCATGGATTATAAGGATGGTTCTTTGGATGAGCTTGTTCGAAAGTGATACCAGAGTTTCGACTTAGAAATTGGGGCTCTGATCGAGGTTTGCGACTTATCTCAAGTCATCCCCTCTGTCCTATCTCTTTTTTATGTCTTATGGATGGCTTGGTGTTTACGCAGGCTGGGAAGGCTGATTTTGAGACACTTGAGAAGAAGGCCATGGAATGGGGTGAACCAGCTGTTGCTTCTGGAAAGCAGGTAACATGCCAACTATATTGATTATGAGCAGGCCTAGCGTGTGTGAGATTGAGGATTGTCTTTGTGCCACACTGGAAACTGGGCCATTAATCAGGTAGGGTCCACAATGAATTATCCAGAAAAGGATATATTGATCCAAACATTGATCAATCCGATCCAACTCGATATTCATGAGCAGAGGTTCTGGTCGGTCCGAGTCAGCTAACCCAGACTCGGTCCTGGATCAGTCCGAGTTCGAGTTTTCCCATGAGGAATCCGGACCGGGTCGAGTTGGATCTAATCCGATCTGACTCGGTCTGATGCCCAGATCTACCTGTACTTGACACCCCTACCCATGCCTGAGAAACAGAGGTTTAAAGTGTGTGGAACAGACAAATTTCACCCTTTTTTTTTTTTCTTTTTTTTTTTTCCTGAAAAATTCTACCCATCTTTTTCCCCCAGCATCTTCAGTTGATGCTCGTGGCATATGTGTGTACTTGAATGCAACACCTGAACTTATTTTATTCCCATCTAAATTGTTTCTTCTTTTTCTTTGTAAGTATAGTGTCTAGAGCCATTATATAATTGCTATCTTGATATATAAACCAGAGCATCCGTGGATGAGAGAAGATGGTGAAGCACCTGACAAACCTATCGATAGCGCGGTGCTGACTAGGATGAAGTAATTCAGGGCAATGAACAAGCTAAAGAAACTTGCTCTAAAGGTCAGTCAGTTACTCAACCCATGTGTATTTCTTTTCACCTGCATTGCTCTGATCATGAATGTGCCTTGTGGATTTTTTAAGGTCATTGCGGAAAATCTTTCTGAGGAAGAAATCAAGAGTCTAAAAGAAATGTTAAAAAATATGGACATGGATCAGTGGTACAATTATGGATGAAGAGTTGAAAACTGGGCTGTCCAGATTAGGATCGAAACTTAACGAATCAGAAGTCAAGCAGCTGATGGATGCGGTAACATATTGCGTAGCCCCACAACTGGTTATAATTAGTTCCATGATTGATGAGATATTTCGTCATATGTTTTCAGGCGGACATTGGACATTGACAAAATCCAATCCATTTCATCGAAAATCTAAAGGAGCTTTTTTTTATATATATATATAATTTTTTTTTTTAATTTTATTTTTAAAATGAAAGAATGCACAAAAGAACAAGCTCCCGCCAGAGGAACATCGTCTGTTTGGGCTTGGATTGTAGAAACCTTGGACCCGAAAACTATTCAATCCCCTGTCAGTTTATCAAAAATAAATAAAATTGGCAAGAAAACTCTTGTAAGGATCCATGCGGTCTGTTCCTGGTGTGGCCCACCTGGGTTTTGGATTTGTCTGATTTTGGCGGCCAAGGAGAACCCAGGGGGCACACATGATAGGCGGATTGATTGTCAATACGATTGTCAATACAAAATCATAGTGGCCCCACAAAATGATTTGTAGGTCAAGGTTATCGTGCAAAGGTTTTTAGTGGATATGACCTCATTTTATATAGATGAAAGTAATGAAGGAAAGAACACAAATAAAGATCCATACCATGAAGATGAGATGTGAAAAATGCTTTTAATTAATTAGATTTTCAAGAGTAAGTTCTTCATCTTCCTAGCTTCCAAGAACATTCAGGTGTCGTTTGGACTGGAGGAATTCAAAAAGTGTTCTAATAACACTACCCTCTTGATTCTGGGGTTTGGAAGATATTTCAGTCCACCGTATAATTACAAAAGAACCCGACCCAATACAAAGCTTTACACGTTTACAATGTTTGTCTGAGTGAATTTAAGTGCATGAGAGTGATTTAAATATGTCCAAGTGTGTTTAAGTTTGGTAAAGTGCGATATGCTTGGATGCACTTGGAACACACTCATATCCACATAAACATGCTTCGACACACTTAGATGCACATTGGACACATACAAAACTTTATATTAGTGTGTTAATGACATCTTTCGGTGCAGCTAATGTTGTGTATTGATACCATGCAACAGCATCAACTAGAACATGCATGCATGAATACATATTTGGGTAAGAATTGTAGGATATGCTCAAGGTAGTAACAAACACTCGGCAAAAACCTCAATGGCAGATGGAAAGAACACTTCGCAAAAGGCAAGCCCCTGCTTCAGGTTAGCTGCACCAACCTTGAATAGGCGTGGGAAGTCTCTCATTGAGACCCAATACCACCATAAATGGATCAGAACATCCAGTCTGGGCTATTGAGCCTAGTCCAACCATATACGGGCTTGGGCTTGGTTCCAAACCCAGGGATGGGCTTAGACTTGAAAGATCAATTGTCTATTAATCAGCTCAGGTCTGGCCTTGGTTTATTGAGGCCCATCAGCCCCTTTAGGGTGTATTGTCAATTGGGCCAGGCTCAGTCCTTGGCACAGGCCCTTGCATGAGCATTTTGATATTGAGAAAAATAAAAATAATAAACATGAGTGAAAATGAAAATCATCATGCACTTACCGCTTAAGTTGTAAATGATTTATGGGTGTAAATCATTTACAGCCTGTTCTGTTTGGCTTTGAGCTGTAAATGATTTACACCTGTAATACAACTTGAATGGTTTACTGGCATCCAAACAACCCCTAAATTCAATTTGAAACATTGATTCTACTGAGACTTCATTTGGATGCACAACTGATAAAAACTCATCCTATCAAGAAAGCATCCTCCTTTCTTGATAGGATGAGTTTTTATCAGTTGTGCATCCAAATGAAGTCTCAGTAGAATCAATGTTTCAAATTGAATTTAGGGGTTGTTTGGCTTTGAGCTGTAATTGATTTACACCTGTAATACAACTTAAATGGTTTACTGGCATCCAAACAACCCCTAAATTCAATTTGAAACATTGATTCTACTGAGACTTCATTTGGATGCACAACTGATAAAAACTCATCCTATCAAGAAAGGGGGATTGCTTTCGAAGTAGTTGGCTGAGTTCAGTTTGCTGCTAATTCAATGTGGCGCACTAATTCTCTAAGGATGCATTTGGACCTTCCGATATGCAACTAAGTGGATAGCCTGTAAATCGTTCGAGTCCTGCAAATGGAGAGCCAATCTTTCCATTTATAACCATTAGGCTGTAAATGGAAAGCCTGTAAATGAAATCCGAACTTTTTGCCTGTAAACGAGATGGGGGTAAATGCTGTAAATCATTTACAGCCTATAAATTACAGGCAAAAAAAAGGCCATCCAAACAGTGTAAATGATTTACCTGTAAATCATTTGCAACTTAGCCCATTTACAGGCATTCAAACGGCCTAAAATTGGTGCATCCAAACACATCCTTACAGTGAATTGAACTTGGAAAATTAGTTAATTTGGTCTTTTATTGATTCTATGAGTGTTTTCAATTCAAATCACTTGCATTTCTAAACACAACCGCAGAGAATCAGTGCACTGAATTGAATTGACACTGAACCGACTCAGCAAATTGGAATTGTTTGACATCGGTAAATTTCAAAGTGTGTACGAAGAAAAGGTTAACAGTGAGATCCACTACCAAACAGTAAATGGAATGGCCAATCAATTCCTTAACATAAGTATAGCAAATAAAATCTATTTAATTGCTAGTAACAAGCATAACAGTTAGACTACAAATATGTATTTCATGCATTTTAAAATAAATACAAGCTCTCTTTCTACCTCTACTCAAACATTCATTTATACATTGACTTTCTAATTCAATACAAGGATAGAGCTAAAAACAGCTAGTAAAGTCACTTTTGCTTCCCAAAACCTATTCGTGAAGCCTAGAAGCTGATGAACTCGAAAGCAATGAAAAAAAAAAAATCCATGCTCGACCCAAAGAATCCCTTTCAAAGACGAGATTTCCCACCCGTGACATAGAATTTGAGAGGCCTATTGACTCATTTTCAATTTGGAGCCTGCCCTTATGCTTAAGGGTCTATTGCTTGACTGGGCATGCATGGCTTGAGGCTGGATCATATGGTATGTCAATCTTATAAGCTCAGTGATTGACAGGCAACTGTATAAATATCACATCAATCAGACAATCCTATTGTCAGAGTAACAGCCTTCAACATTCAGCAACCGGGCGATGAAAAAAATCAGCCAATAGTCCACATTCAAGAGAAAATCAGAAAGCTAGGATTCTCCTATCTGTGTGCTTCTTGTACAAGCACCTGTAAATGGTAGGTGTGCGCAGATGTGGTCTTGAGAATTTGACTATGTAGCTTTTAAGTCAAGTAGCTCAGATTCTACCATCAGTTTGTCTTCTATACAATCATCCACAACAGAAGGGGTAAGCAGTTGGGTGGTGGTCCTGATCATCTGACCATGCAGTCAAGTCGACCCCATTCATGAATGGGCTGAGCCACAGATCCTCAATTGCAGAGAAGATGACCTTTACTTTGACTAGTACCCCCCTTTCCCTCAAAGACTTGAACATGAAAGGGATGAGAGGCACCGCTTCTCTAATCCAAGATGCTGTATTGGAAGGAAATTTGACTGAATCCATTTATAGAATGGTATTTGTTGGAAGGGGCAAAATTGTAGCCAGGTTTTCAATAGGGAGATTGGCGATCAAGATTCGACTTGTATTTGAAATTTCCACAAAGTATGTGGCATCTCTGCAACAGAACAGTAACTTGGATTAAAATTTTACTCTATAACCTTGTATGGACTAATTATTATCCATATACATTAAGGAAACAATGCATGTACCATTGAGCCATCGGAAAGTTGAGATCTTCACTTAAGCACCCGTATGATGCCATGATTAGGCAACTGCAGACAGTGATCTCCCTGTAGAGTGTAGACATTGCTAAATGTTTTCAGAAGTATTTCTACTAATATTACTGTTTGAGGTGCTATAAAATCCAAACCTATAAATCCTATAGCCTAGATAGGAAGAAATGATGCATATCTTTGTATATATAGACCGTTCTCTATTTTAGATAGAGAGAATTTAAAAAATGGGCATGCAAAGGCTCGCAAATATCTCATCAATCAACATCATTATCTTAGTCATTCTCCCAGTAAGTTGGGGTTGACTTTAAATGGTAGATTGTCAAAGAACGGTCTACGGTTGGCCACCCAACAGGCATTGGCTACCCTTTTCTAAGCACTTTGGTTTTGAAAATAAATGATATCATTTTCATATGAAAAAACTGGAAACAGAAATTTTGGCATAAAAAGCTGGATTTTAGCATACAACTGATTGTAGGTGATCCGTCCTTTTGAAATTTAGCTGATGTTTACGGTGTACACATGCCCTTAAGATAGAGTACAAGTATTAAACCATGTGTCCAATAGTATTTTATCTCTTTAAATACAATGTATCAGTCTAAGTCCTTTTATAACTGATCCCAGCCATATAATCTCTCAGTTCTTTGGATGAAGGCCTTAGTTAGAGAGAAAATATGGCAAAAGCTACTGCCTATGGGGCTTGTACTACATTAGAAATAGCATACACATCTTGAAAATAGAGAAGATAGAATTACCTAGTATTTTTATTTGAATAAAAAAAAAATCACTACATATTCTTCCACTGCTCCAACTTGGGCTGCATTATTGACACTTCCTGGTATGGTCCAACAGCTGCCAAAAAAAATAATTCTAAATTAAAAAATGTAATATTTTGCCTAGTTCCAGTATTCTGTTCTCTTGCCAAGTTGATAGGTTGTTAAAAACATTTCATGCTCACAAAAATATTTAGGCCAAATGTGTCAGCTTCTATGCATGCAGTACAAACACAAACAGTGCAAGAGCTTTTAACTCCTAGGAACTCCAGCTATAAACAAAACACCAACTCAATCTACACTTCACATCACTGAGCATTTCTTGCAACCGTTGTAACCGATTTCCCAATTCCTGCATAGAAATTTTACATTCGCAGTTAAGAGGAGTGCTTCTTGTACATGCACTTCTGCAGAGGACAAACAGAAAGGCCCTCACATGTGTTAGCGTGGCATACGCGATACGTGTATCAGATCCATTGCATTCATCAGGTCTACCTCTTGGCGAAATTGTCCTTGTGGAGAAACGGTAACTCCATTAATAAGGTGGATAGGTGGGCCACCCGTGTACCATTGGTTATCCATATTTTAAGTATCCATTTTCTCAAAACAAGTGTGGCTCACCTGATGAATGGACAGTCCTGATCCTAGGTGAAGACATTCATCATGAGGTCCATGTGATGAATGGCTTGGGTCAGCAGCATATGTTTCAACTTTTTGTGAGACACTTGTATTGAATGTCTGCAGATATAACTCTACCTTTCATTGAAAAAAGATTTTACATCAATCTTGCAATCCTGCCTTATGAATGATTTCTGGAGAAATTGACAGTCAAGAGATACAGACAGACAAAATTAGGTAAGGAATCATAAGAGAATATAAGAAGCAATGGGACTATATCAAAACACAACAACACATAAGTACTCCCGATGGTAAACAAAGCACAATCTCAATCTTACTTTTATAATTTTGTTATTCCTGTTGCTAGTACATGAAAATATTTCAGTATGCATTTCATTGGAGAAATAAATGATGAGTAATTATGTTGCTTGTTGCAAACAAGATAAAACAAATCACCTTTTTGCTCTTCTCGGCCACTTATCACTGGATATCTTTCAAGGACTACTCAAATTACTGAAAGAAGACAAGCCTAGAAGAGAAAAGCATCCCATTAGAACAGATCTTACAAATCTTAAAGAATCCAGGATTTAAAGAGGGGCAAATAATGTAAACAAACAAGAATATTGCAACAATAGATACAAAAGGTTAAACAGAATTGAATCAACATTGAACTGAATTGAATCAACATTGAACTGAACTCAGCAAATTTCATAGTATGAACAAAAGGTTAAACAGAGATATCCACAACCAAACAATAAATACAATGGCTGATCAATTCCTTGACATAAACAGTACACATAAAACCTGTTTGATTACTTGTAATAAGCATAACGGTTATACTGCAGATCTGTTTTACATACATTGGCTTTCTAACTGAACACATGGATAAAGCTACAAACAGTAAAGTGACCATTCCTTCCCAAAAGCTATTTATGAAGCCTAGCTAGCTGATGAACTCACAAGTGATGAGGAACATCTATGCTCAATTTGAAGAATCCCTTTTGAAGACAAAATTGCCCACCCTTAACAAATAAGAGACCTATTGACTCATTTTCAATTTGGAGCTTGCCCTTATGTCTAAGGGTCCACTGCTTGACTGGGCCTGCACAACTCATGGGTGTATGTGTATTATCTGGTATGTCAATCTTATAAGTCCTGTGGTTGACAGTCAACTGTATAAATATCAAATCAATAGGACAATCCTATCTTTCTCAGTAACAGCCTTCAAGGAAACAGGTGATGAAAACATTAAGCCAATAGTCTACACTCAGCAGAGAAAATCAGACAGGTAGTATTCTCCAATCCACATGTTTTGTGTACAATCACCCACAAGCGATAGATGTGAGCAGACGTGTTGTCTTCATCATCTGACTATGCAGCTTAATTAGGCAGCTCAAGTGAGTCTTCTGTACAATCATCCTCAACAGTAGGGGCAAGCAGATGGGTGCTGGTCTTGATAATTTGATCATGCAGTCAAGTGGGCCTCATCCATGAATGAACTGAGTCATAGGCACTCAATTGCAGAGAAGACAACCTTTACTTTGACTTGTATCCCCCTTTTACCTCAGAGACTTGAACGCGGATGAGAGGCACCAGGTCTAGCTTGTCTAATCCAAGCTGTTGTATTGAATGGAAGTTTGGTCAGATCCGTTAATAGAACGGTATTTGTTGGAAGGAGAAAAATTGTATCCCGTTTGTCAATGGTGAATTGCAGTTGGAGATTCAACCTGCATCTGAAAATTCCACCAAGTAGGTGGCATCTCTGCAACATAACAGTAACTTGGATTAATTTTTTTCTCTCTAAAACTAGTTATTATCCACAGGCATTAAGAAAACCATGCATGTACCATTGAGCCCTCAGAAAGTCGATATCTTCACTTAAGCTTCCGTATGTTTCCATGAATAGGTATCTGCAGACAAGGATGCCCCTGTAGACATGGCCAAACATTTTCAGAAATATTTCCACTAATATTACTGTTTTAGGTACTATAAAATCCAAACCCATAGATCCTATAGCCTCAATGGGAAGGAATGATACATAGCTTTGTATACAGAGATTGTTCTCCATTTTGTATGGAGAATCTAAAAGATGGACATGCAAAGGCTCATGAGTATATTATCACCATCATCATCTTAGCCTTTCTCCCAGTAAGTTGGGGTTGGCTTTAAATGGTTGATTGGCAAAGAAGGGTCCATGATCAGCTCTCCAAAAGGCATCCACCACCCTTTTCTAAGAACTTTTCTTTTGAAAATATGATATTATTTTTATAAGCAAGTCTGGAAACTAAAATTTTTGTATAAAAAGCTGGGTTGCAGCATACAACTGATTGTAATGACATTGAAAGTTGTTTTATTATATGGTACCTCATATGGGGTCAATATGGAATGAAGAGCTCCTATTAAAAATGCATGCTGATAGACACCATCCATTATCGCCAGGTCGGTGTGTATATTATGTTTTTTTTTTTTGTGTGTGTGTGGAGGAGAGTGCGATATTCCGTCACCACAGTTTTTACCAAAAAGTTAAGAAACTTCTCTCTACCATGGTATTTAATAATGAGTGTCAATCAAAGTATGTTTTTATTAACATATAATCCCTCTTGGTTCCAAACACCATATGCATAAGAAATAGGAAAATGTATTCCAATAGTAAAACTATGACCCAAACAAAAAGTACATAAATACTGCTAGATGTGAGAAGAAAATTGAGTGTCAACGGTGTTGAACACTGAATTTTCTAGAATATACAGTGTCTTATCACACACACACACACACACACACACACACACACACATATATATATATATATATATATATATATATATAGAGAGAGAGAGAGAGAGAGAGAGAGATGGCGAAAATAATAAAAATGAGAGGAAATCCTGAAAACTAATGATGTCTGGATATATGATTAGTAGATACAAAAAGTCTAAAACTATGACATAGAAAAAACTTGCCTATAACTAGTCAAGATTGCAGTTTCCGTTCTAAGCATTCGTAAAATAGATGTAGGAAGAAGAAATTACCTGCGTCCAACGAAGATGGTAAGCTTTCTAATGAGTAAACATGAGAAGAAAGATCTGTTTCACATAGAATTGATAGTTGACTTTGTTCAAGATTTCGTTCATCATTTAGGAATGTATTCTGTCTATAACCTGCAATCTCTGATTTCTCTATCTTAATCTTGTTCTTCCCCATCTCAAAATTCTTTCTAGTAACAGAATTACTCTTTATTACTCAGACATCTCAAATGAGCACATATTACCTAATTCACACTTTATGAAAGCAGGATAATTGAAGAGATGCTCTTTAAATTGAGGGTTCTAGATTACTGAAAATGTAAAAGAATGAGAACAAAGAGAATGCTTCTTACAAAATCAGGTAGCAAGAAACAAAATCCAATTCTTGATTTGATAAAAGAAGTTTGTGAATGGGTTTTGTTCTTTTTGAAATCACATGTCGAACATCAATTGATAAGAATAAAAAATAAAGAATAAATTCTCTTTATTGAAAATGTAATAAGATTGAGGTGGGCTTTATCCAATAAAAAAACAACAACAATGAAGGCAATAAATTCTACCAGATTGGGTCTGCAAAAACAAAAATCACAATTCACAATTCCAGAAGTATGAAAATTCAATTACCTACAAAAGAAAGTATGAAATCCCAAATAATTGTTCTCGTAAATAATCACTATTTCCTAAAAGAATGAAAAAGGCAGACAATGAATTCAATTTAATCAGGTCACAATACATAAGACCAATTGACAATTCTAGAGGACAAGTATTTTTTTTTCTTACACGCACACTCACACCCCACCCACACCCACACACTCACACTGCAGTGGAATTTCACCACAATGGGTACTGAAACCCATGACCTCATGTTGAGACTCTTGTGAGTCTACCACTGAGACATGAGTAAGGACCCTCAAAGGACAAGTATGATGGACTGTTTTTTTTTTCAACAATTCTAAAGAGAACTTTGGAAAAATTCCAAGACATGATTTGTACCTCGAAAATTCTACTCATCCATTCATCTTGTTTGTCGGTGGCCTGATTTTACAGCAGAAGATCTTAAGAGGGGAACATGTGCCTGCATGTGGATGGCAGGGCTTCCGTGTGAAATTAGCAAACCCCAATATTTTGCTCTGCAAGAAAATCAACAATACAATTAAAAGAACTACTGGGATTCTACACATGGGCCGGATTTCTAAGAAGTAGGAGCACAACCTTAATTCATTCAAGATAGGGCTCAGCTTCAAAGCAGAAATGCACTTCCTAGAGGCCAAAGAGACAGCATTATAGAGTCTCCGTCGGCTATCAATTCACGAAAATCTCCTCGTCGGTTCCAATAGCCAAGAACTCCACTCTGTTTGAGGATCCCATCCCAATTAGCTTGAAAAGACAAATTTCATGTTGTCTCTGCCATCCTTAAGCATGCCTCTAATCCCAAATATCTGTCAGTATTAAGAAATGACCAAATACCAATTTAAGAAATCAGCCCGAGAACCGATCACCTACAGGCAAGGTACAACAAACTTATGGTGTTGTGTCCTGCCAGTGTAGTACATACTGCTTGTGTATAACAGCAGTACTATGAAAATGGTAGGCATCACCATGAAGATCACCTGGCACAAAAATTAGGCTAGTCCGCTCATCAGGTGGGCGATACCATTGGAATCAATAGACAGACAACAGTCTTACTCAACATACAGGTTTGACCCACCTATAGATCTGATCAGCCTAATTTTTTTGAAAGGGGGCATATATTTTTCTCATAGTACTGATTTCTTACACAAGTGGTATGTTGGCAGGAAAACTGTTTTGGTACAAGAAGTTGCTGGTAGTAGGTGATCTTCTCAATCATCCTCCCAACACTGTTCAATAGGCTGTGATGATCAAAACCAAAGTTTCTTACAAGAGAATGCAACAAGCGCTAGAATATGTCTAAGAAATATATCGGCAAAAAAAAAAGAAGTTGAGTTCAAAATAAAGTAAGGAGAATAGAGAAGTTGAGTATTAATCTATTGACAGTGTAATACTAGATGAGATATATTAGCAAGGATTGCCAAATTAGCTTGCCTGTTCACTCCATGATATGATGATCCAAACCATACATCTAGAAGGTCCTATAACATATGGCCCACATGAGAAATCTCACTAATATTTCATCTTCGAGGTCCCATAACATATGTTCCATTGTTTCAAGTCGTTTTTATACGATTAAGACTTTCTCTGTGTGGACCATCTTTTGTGTGAACTTCTAGATGAACGGTCTAAATCATCACATAGTGAGACAAGGGGAGAGTGCCTCCTCAGCAAACCTCAAATTGTGTAAACATGACGTTCCACTGTGAATATGAACTTCCAAAACTTGGTCTGGTCCACATATCAGTTGCACCAAACTAGTAATAGAAAAATGAAAAGTTTTCAAAGAAAATAACCATTGCTTCACATTCAAGTAGACTTGTCACCCACCTGATAAGCAGACCGGCCTGATTTTTGGTTCAATCACCAGTGGTCCTGTTCAGTCTCCCACAAGAGTGCCACATTGTCACGTCTGCTGCTAGGCCCCTTCACCATGTCATTTGAGCCACTCCCACTCGCATTCCTCAACGAAATGATGGTGTTTAAATGTTCTGTTTGCTAAAAAATCAGTTAACCATAGAAAGGAATTAGGAACCATACAATGCATCTACCAAAAGAGGAGGTGGTTGACAATGTATAGACATGGAATTTGTATGACACCGTTTGTTTGTTTTTCAGTTTGCATAAATGAGACCCATAGTTCCTTTGGAATTTACTTCATTATAGGGTATATATAATGATGGTAAGTGTGTTAATGCATAATAACATCCTCCAATGTATAATTGTTGAGCATGGAATTTTGTCTGATCTAATTACTAAGAACAAGCCAATGTCCATAAAAGGATGATCTACCTGTTTGTTTGCATCAGTGGAATCCAAAATATAATTGTGAAAAAGAAAGAATTTTATGCTGATGTGATGTTTCTTGCTGGTTGAAACAACAAAGTAAGAGACATTTCTTTCCACAATTTTCCTATAAAAAATTGGCATTTTCTTTTTCTTCCAAAAACCTGGATAATCTACATTTGGATTGTTTGTTTTCCAAATTCCTATGCGTAGTGTTTGTTTAAAAAAGATTTATGCCTTATATATATATATAAAAGGTCAAATACACTAGTGAGATTCATGTGTTATATCCATGCCCTCCATTCATTTTTTCATATCATTCTAGTCCAAGAACCAAAAAATGGAGCATATCCAAAGCTCAAGTTGACCACACCAATGGAAGCAGTGGGAGTAATCACGCCACCATAGAACCCACTGTTTTCTGTTGAGTAGTTACTCCCATTGCTTCCTTTGGTGTGGTCCACTTGATATTTTTATTTTCCTCATTTTTGGGCTCATTTCCTAAAATGATATGATATAACGAATGGACGGTGTAGATATAACGCATACATCATGGTGGGGCCCACAGTTTTCACTTCTAAGAGGTGGAGAGAGCTGAAATTCGCTCTTCCGCGAATATTTCAAACAGCCGCATCTACGTATCAATACGCTTTTACCACAGTTTAATAGTTAATAAAAATAGAAAGGAGGCAAGTGGTTGGGCCATTTTACCACAGTTTAATAGTTAATAAAAATAAAAAAACCATGCTTTTGCGGTAAAAAATGGGAAATTAAAAAGCAAAGATAGATGGGTTTGACTGAGAAGTGCGATACTTACAAAGGGAGGGAAGAGGAATGAAGGAAGGGAAGGAGCGCGTTGATGCTATCTCCTCTTCAACCTCAACAGACGACCACACCCTTGAGCTCCTCTCGGTGATTCGGATTCGGATCTGGATTTGGTATATCCAGTGTAGATATATGGGATGTGTGCTATGTAGTGCCAATCCTCGCCTTTCTCCTTCTCGCATCGCTTCCCTAATTGGGGACATCTATAGATTATTAGACGGATGAGATTTGTTAGGAGTTGCAACCCGGATGGCAAACACCCCAATTTATCACATTCGATTATCTCCAAATATTGAAGCGAGGAGAGGTTTCCTATCCACTCCGGCAGAGCCGTTAGACTTTTCAAACCCCCGATACTTAGCTCTTTCAGTGTTGTGACATGTTTTAGCCCTTCCGGCAAACATGTCAACTTATCACACTCCCAGATGTTAAGATATCGAAGGGACATTAGGTGTTGCATATCCTCTGGTAAAGAAGCCAGCTCCGGACATCCCGTAATTTCCAAGGATTGTAAGGCAGTGAGGTGTTGCAGGCCCCCCATCAAACTCGTTAGGCTTTTACAAGACACAATGGTAAGACGTTTAAGAGAGCTCAAGCCTTGTAGTCTCAACGACGTTAGACCATTGCACTCCGAAATATGTAGCTTCTGAAGAGAGGTGAGGTTTTGTAACTCCTCCGGCAATGATACCAGCCCACCACAACCATCAACAGACAGAGACTCTAGAGCAGCAAGGTTTCCAAGCTCCCCCGACAACGACCTTAGCTCCTTGAAATCTTCAATCCACAAGTAGGAAAGCGAGGTTAGGTTTGCCACTGAACCTGACAACATCTCATTACTATTTTTCAATGTCAATATTTTCAGAGACTGAAGGCATGGAAGTGTTGTTAACTTTGGGCATCTGACGACAGATAGTTCATTAAGGCAGGGGAGTACTTCTCTTCCGTTGAATCCTGACCACTCCTCTAAATTAGGCATATCTTCCAACCTGAGTTCTTCCAGTGACGGGAATCCCTCTGCAACATTGTCACCATAGAAATGGTTGCCAATAGATTTCACAGCATGCATTCCCTGTATCACAAGAACCTTAAGCAATGGTAATTGGCCAAGCTGGGGGAGCTGTTCGCATCTTCTGCAATTGATCAGTGAGATTTCAACCAGATTCAAAGAAGTCATCCAATGCGGAAATCTGACACCCACGTACCCTTCGACCTCCAACCTTTTGAGATTCGAATGTGGTCGGAGACCTTCAAAGGTTTCCTCAACATTTCCTGCCAACTTAAGATCAATATCCTGACCCCATGAACCCCATGAAAAGCATAACTTATGAAGGTTTGGCTTCTCCTTCAAGTTTGCTTCCTGTGCATCTGCTCTACTCATCACGTTCTCGAGGTTTCGAATAATCAAGCTTCCTCGAAGGTTTAGGTCTTGCAGCTCTTTTATACCACATCCTCTATCCTGACCAATGATGAATATTGGCAAGGTCTGAAGGAACTTTAATTCTCCCATATTAGCTGGCATATGGGTCAAGATATCATAGTCAGTGATTTCAAGATGTCTTAAGCTAGTCATATTGCTCATGTCCCTGGGTAACTCTGCAAGTTCATACAACCCCAATAGTCTCAAGGTTTGCAGATGATGAAGGGTGCTGATGGATTCAGGAAGGGATTTTATATCAGTATCAGACAGGTCGAGGTATCTTAAGTGTTTCAACTTGCCGATTGAAACCAACAACTCCTTAGTAACACTGGATCTGCTTAAATCTAACACGCGTAAGCACATAAAATGTACAAAATGATCACGAGGAATGCTGAAACTTCTTCCTTCAAGCAGAAGCAGTGTTCGCAAATGGTTTACTTTCCTTAAGGCCTTGGGGAATGTTCGGACCTTCCTGCTATACCCACACTCCAAGGACAAACGGTGAGATATGTTATGGATGCTCTTTGCATTCTCAACCTGCAGAGTCGAGCATTCAGTCCCTGCAACAAAACATGCAAGATCATGCATTAGGTCATGCATCTTGCACCATACTATGTTCCCATTGTCATCTTTCTCAACATCCTGAAAGAAGGACCCCCATAATAGATTATTGAAATACTCTCCACCGATGTTTTCCATGTGGTTACTTCTGACTGATGATTGAATGAAACCTTCGGCCATCCAAAGTTGGATCAGTTTCTCCTTTTCGATTCTATAATCTTTTGGAAATAATGAGCAGTATGCAAAGCATTGCTTCAAATGTGATGGCAGATGATAATAACTCAACCTTAGGGCAGGTAAAATGTGATTCTCTTCTCCAGGTAGATTCCAAATCTCACTTTCTTTGACAAACAACCACTGGCTTTCCTCTGTTTTATGGTACATCAAGCTTCCGAGTGACTTCGCCGCCAAAGGAACACCCTTGCACTTCTTCACAATTTCCTTTCCGAGTATTACAAGGTTCAGACGTTCTTGTCTTTCATGCCCAAACGCCCGTTGCCTGAACAGAGACCAACAATCATCATCTGATAATGTTTGCAAATGGTGTGAAGGGAGAGTGCCCATGATTGAAGCAACTTTTTCACTACGGGTAGTAACTATGATTTTACTACCCTTGGCACCTCTGACAGATTTTTTCAGTGAATTCCACTTCTCAGGAGTTTCCTCCCACACATCATCCAACACGAGTAAAAACTTCTTCCCACTTAGCTTTTCTTGGAGGCTATGCTGCAGTGAATCCATGCCTTCGAGATCACATTTGCTATCATTTGCTGATTCAATGATTAATTTTATTACCCTCATCACATCGAAATTGTCCGACACACAAACCCATATTCTTAGCTCAAAATGCTTGGTTACCCTCTCATCATTGTAAGCGAATTGAGCAAGTGTGGTCTTCCCAAGGCCCCCCATACCGACTATGGGGATGATCGAGATATCTTCTTGAGTACTAAAATCAATCAACGACTCTACGATTTTCTTCTTATCTTCATCTCTGCCAAAAACTTCCGACTCAATCAAAGAGTCTGTTTGCAGTCTCTTTTCAATATTGAATGGAAGATCTACAACTCTGTCACTCAAATGGAACTTCCTATCCTCTGCAATCTCATATAATCTCTCCCCAATCTCCTTTATCCTACTCCCCATCCTCAGGCGAAATACAAGTGAGTTCGGAAAAGAAAAGAAGTTGCGCACCCTATTCATTGTATCAGACTGAGTCCTCACTTTCTGCCGAAAAACTTCGGTTACAAACTCATCTATCAAATCATCTGCATCATAGGCCACACCCTTAAGCTTCCTTAGCCAATCCCTCAGCACCTCGCTCTGCACTTGCTGCTTGTCCGTGTCTCGAAGTACCGCTTGGATCGTCGACAACGTGCTCTCCAGCTTCCCCAACTCTTTCTTGACACCCCATGCCGTTTCAAACTGTTGCAGAAGTAGAGAATTCAAGTTCCCCATCATTGTCTGAACAAGAGCGGAGAGAAATACTTCTGCCATCTTTTCTTGGTACTGTAGAAATGCCAAAGAATTGAAATTGGTGATATATGTGGAAGGGAAAATAATCAAACTGTGGACCTATATACTATTTTCCATCAAGTGGGAGAAAAATGAATAAAAAGGGGGATAAAGAAAGAACATGGAAAGCACCAAGATGCCAATGTTGTTGCTTTAATAATATCAATGCGATGAGCCAATTTCCTAGAGAAAGCAGATACTTTTAATTGATCATATTTCAATACCAAAAGGAAGCTCTCCGGCTAGAATACCTCAAGTTGTGTTCACTGCAATCTCCACCATAGATATGTATGGTGACCGTGATTGTAACTGGTCACTTGAAGGGAGCCATTTGTTTTTTTTTTTTTGTCATGGGTTTAGTGATGTGATACAATTTGAGGTACAACCATAGACATGTATGCTTCATCTCATGTGCCCTGTCAATCATGGGCCACAGCCCAAAAGCCTCTATGATCAAACAATCACAACAATCCCATCTACAGCCTCTCTTTAACATAAATGGGTAATCATATTCCTTTTTTCCTAATGGAGAACCATGGACAACTGATCAGATGGTTAGAAACATCAAGTACCCAGTACAGAAACAATGGTGTGCAGAAGCTTGAAATAAGTTAAAAGGTGATTCAGACAGCCATCAAGCCTGCATGGCCCATCACAATTTAGAGATGAAAATATCTTTCTAGCTGGATGGCGTCACTCCTCTGACTCCTGGAATTTTCAACATCACTGTGACAACTAGTGCAATTTTTTTGCTCTCTGACTCCTAGATGCATTGCTTAAATTCTAAGGTTTAAAATACAGATGTATAAAAGGAACAAATGATCTCTTTGGGCAGGGAATCATCCGGCACAATCAGGACCAATTCAGGTGGGCCCGTGTCTAAAAATCTGTTCATGCTGAGCAGCTAATGACCTTGCAAGTGACGAAGGAATTCCATGTTTGATTCAAAGAAATCCTTCTCAGAAGAAGACTGGTTATGAGAAGAGATTGGTCAACCTTGACATAGATTTTAGATATTTTTGCATTCAGCCACCTCCCTTTTGGGCCATAATCCCAAAATGGCCCAATTTTAGACTCTTTCTGAAAAAACAGCTGCCTTTTCCATATTTGACAATTGACTAACAGAACGCTGCTTGTCCAAATAGAAAATCGGATCCCCCGGCCCCCATTTTCTTCAGCTCATTAAACTCATATTTTCCACTGTGATAGAAATCCGTGCACTAGTTTTTCCAACTTATTTTAGTTGGTGGGCCCAACATGATGAAGATCCAAAATTAAAATGGGCTATATGTCTTTAAACAGTGGTATTGAACACCCAATGTTATAATGGAGGAGTTTCAAATTTTCATGTAGTCCACCGTGATGTTTTTGAGAAATCCCACCTATTTTCCATTTTTGTTAGCTTATTTTAGAGGGTGGGCTCAAATATGAGGCAACCCAACACTCAAGTGGACTGCTCGACTCAAAACAATGGTATTTAACAACTATTTAGAGGAGCTCCAAAAACTCATGTGGCCAGCATAATGTTTTAAAGAAATCTAGCCCATCTAACAATTTCACCAGCTCATTGGGGGGTGGCCCCAAATATGAGGCATATCCAACACTCAACAGCTACATGACTTGAAACAATGGTATTGGACTCCTACTATTGAAACTACACCGGAGCACCTTTGAAACATAAATGCGTCACCCTGATGGGACTCAGGTTGGGTACTACCCCTACCAGGACCTAGTTAGAGAGAGATGGTCCTGATAGGGGCTTTATAAGGCCCACTGTAATATATCTGTTTTATCTACGCTTTCCATCCATTTTGACTGATCATTTTAGAGTATGAGCGCAAAAAGGAGGCAGTTCGAAGGCTCAAGTGAAACACACTACATGAAGCAATGGGGATTCAACACCTATTGTTGAAAACTTGTTGGGGACTAAAAAAGTTTTGTATCAAACTAATATTTATGTTTTCCCTTCATCTAGGTCTATGTGACCTTATGAATATATTGGATGGCAAATAAACATCACGGTAGGTGTCATTGTTACCATTACTTCCTGTAGTGTGGTCCACTTGAGCATTTGATTTGCATCCTTTTTGGGATCTTGCCCTAAAATGATCCGGCAAAATGGATCGAAGACATGGATAACCCATACTTCAAGGTGGGCTCCATAGAGCTCCCAAGAGGACTGTCCATCTCTAGCTAGGTCCTAGTGGGCGTCGCACCCAATCTGCATTTACTTTGATGTTTTGAGAAATACACCTTCTTGGCCATTTTTGTCTGCTCGTTTTAGGTAGTGGGCCCAGTTATGAGGCCCAATAATCTTTTGAAATATCCATCCCGCCAATCATTTCTCCATATGATTTCCGGGGGGTGGGAATGACCTTATGGCCGGTATGGATGTCATATAAACAACATGGTGGGCCCTGGGAAATTTTCAATTGTGGCCATTCAATCTCCACTGTTGCCTTCAATGTGGCCCACCAAAGATTTGGATCTGCTTCATTTTTTGGCCCACCCACTAACATGAGTTGTTAAAAAATGGATGCCTGGGTTGAATTTCTCAAAATGTATCATCGTGAGCCCTACCTTCATCATGGGGTAAGGCGACTTAGATGGCATATAAATATCACAATACGTTTCAACACTCGGCATTGCGCTCCTTATTATTTCATCCTATGTGGCTCACGGAGTTTTGGATTTGCCTCATTTTTGGGCCACCCCTTATTATGATCCAGAAAAACAGACGGATGGGGTGATATCTCAAAAACATCATGATGGGTCCTAGGTAGGTTTCAACGGTGGGCCTCATTATCCCCACTTTTTTCATTGGTGTGGTTGACCTGAGCTTTGGATCAGCTTTATTTTTGGGCTCATGCCCTAAAATGAGCTGGTAAAACAGATGGACTGTATGGATAAAACACATACATCATATGGCCCATAGATTTTTGGCACAGTACTATGTAATCCAGTTAGCATTCAATGCATGATGCATGCATTAATAATGAGTTTCAATTGAATGGAAGCACTTGAAACGCTCAGGCCCACCATGATGTTTAAGACTATTTTATCTCATTCTGCATTGTCATTTTAGGGGGTGGGCCAAAAAATGAGGCGGATCCAAAACTGAAGTATGCCACAAGGCAGGAAGGTGCCAACACTAACTGTTCATAGAGGTTTTGGATCAGGATAGTATTTTTGCATTTTCCATTCATCCCTATGGGAATGATCTTATGACCATTTTGGATGGCATATAAACATTACAATAGACCATTGGAAGGTTACAATGGTACATATTTTCCTCTTTACTATTGCCAGCATGTGGCCAACTTGAGTATCGGATTTCCATCATTTTTAGGCTCACAAACTAGAATGATATGGTGAAATTGATGGGTGATACTGTGAATTTCTTACAAACAGTGGGCCTCACCTAGCTCGTGACTGCCGGGTATGGCCTCACTAATGAGGCTAGTGTGCACTGTTCGAAATGTTTTTAAATGAGAGACTAAATGTTAATGATGGAGATTTGACAGTGAAAACAGTAGATGGGTCTATAAAAAATAGTTTAAAAATAGGAAGTTTTATTCTGTAGGACAAAATACAGCAACCATTAGAAAAATCCTTAAATTTTAAGAGGCTATTAGCTCCCTTTTTTTTTTTTTTTTTTTTTTTTTTATGAGGATCAAGCATATTCCTAATGCATATGGACCAAGCCTAAGGAGAAATCAACAAAAATTCAGCATAATTGGACTAGTCGACCTTTGTGGTCGACATGTTGAAATTTCACCTGAAATTTCGAATTGCTTGTTGACTGATTTCTGTCAATTTAGAAAGGTTGAAATATTGTTCCACAGGTTGAAATATTATTTTAGATTGTTTGCTAGCTAATTTTTGCCAGTTTAGACAAGTTGACAGGTCTTGTCAATGGGTCGAAATCTAGTTTGATAGGTCGACAAATCGATTGATAGGTTAAAAATCACATTTTTTTTTTATTTAAATCTGTGGACACTTTTTGGTTGTTTTGACCTGTCAACTTGGCAGGTCGACGATAGGCATGCAGGTAGCAAAAATTTATGTATTTTTCTAAAATTATTTTCTTATTTGATTAGGGATCTTTGATTACGATTTTAAGGTTCATTTAGAGTTATTTAAAGGTGTTAAATTTTTTTTTTAAAAAATATTATCTATCAATTGAAACTTTTAAGAAATTCTATTTTTTCTCGTGGATTCAAGATTTTCTCTTGTAGATTCAAGGTATTTATCAATCGAGGAAGATGGTGATCAACCTCATCACATCCTCCCTGGCATCAGAACCCTACCTTTACGTTTATCTATTGTTTGATAAAGCTAACGTGGCTCATGGGAGGATCCTCTGATATGTCAATCTCACAAAGTCTACAATTGATGGGCCACTATATAAATATGACATCAATTGGATGATCCTATCCTTCCAAGTAACATCCTGGTACTCATAAAAATCAGCTTAAATTCCATATTCAATGGAGAATAACAGAGAATGTCAGATAGATTCTCCCATAGATTCTCCCATGAGTTTGTTTTTCCAGGTGAGCTGATGGGTGGTCTTGATCATCCGACCATGCTCCCTTCATGAATGGACTGAGCAAAAGGCGGCTAGCCATCAATTTCCATTAAGATAGTCAGTACTTCAATTTGCATCTCCATTTCTCTCTTTGGAGGATAGATTAGATTTCGTGACATGACAATATATGCTCGCATGTGGCACGACGAAGCTCTTTTAAAAGAACCAAGGATAGCCATCAAGATCAATACTTCTACTTGTGACGCAGGGAGGGACGTGATGAGGTAGATCACCATCTTTCTCAGGGGATATCTACTTCAAATCCACGGAGCTCTCTAAACTCCTCACAGAGCTTCCTCCAATCCATGAGGGGTAAAAGTAGAAATAATTTCTAATAAATTTAAAATAAATTGATTGATTAAAAAAAATGAAATTACAATCCTCTAAATAATAAACTCAAACTTAAGACGTAATTTTAGACTCAGAATCCAACTCAAATACCCTAAAAACGTGACTTACTATAAATAGTAAACTTACTATTTATAGACGGTCATGATTTTGACTTCATAGTTTTCAGCCAAAGATAGTAAGTGTCCAATTTGGGCTAACCATGTTATTCCCCCAACTCAACTTTTCTAAGCTATTTTCATGTTGGGCCCGCCTCTTACAACTCAAAAGATCATTAGTTCTACTCTAGATAAAAATGACTATTTATGGTAAAAATCAAAATAAAAGGGACTTTTGACTGTTGATATGTGGAATCTCGCAAATCCGGCATGGGCAACTCGGTGTAGTGGGTTGGTTGGCTAAAGTAGCTTCTCCTATTCCAAAATCATATATGATATGTCGAAAAACTATCTTGGGTTTGCGAGATACGGCTATTTTAAGGTTCTGACGGTCCGGATCACTTCTGCCTCGGATCAGGCCTTCTCTGGTCCATCTTTACCATGAAAGTATTTGTGACCTGTCCTACTCTTTACCATGAAAGTGTTTGTGACCTGTCCTACATCAATTTGCTAAGACCGTGCTTGGATTTACGATTGAAATTAATTAAAATAATTTAAGATTGAATAAAGACTAGTGACCAGTCACAATCATTTTCACCATTATATGGATCAGAGGAATATGTACCAAATGACCCTAATGCCCTCTTATTGTGTAAGAGGACACTAGAAAAGAATCGGACCATCACGGTCCATGTATGACATCTAAATCGTCCAGAGGATGCTCCACCCAAAAAATTGGACACCGAGAATATTAGGCTAAATGGGCCACAACATAAGCCTCCAAATATTCATGGTTGACTGCTTGATGGTTGGATTGGCATGATTTATAAGACATCTCATTTACTTAGTGGAGTGAACCAGTGTTGGTAGCAAAAACTCAGTATTTTTAAGTATCAAATTTTCAGGAATGGAGATAAGAACAGATAATCTAAAGATAGATGGTTAAGATCTTACCTTGGCACAATCACAATCGCAAAAATAGATTTTTATGTAAAGAGTTTGATGCCGATCTGATCCTCTAAACTAAGAAATATTTCACCAAACTATTTCACTTGAAAGAAGCCAAGACAGCCCTGTCAAATAATGTATTATGATCAGAGAGTGAAAAAAACCATTCACACAAGTGGACCACAACACACTTGTGATAATGGAGAAGAGGAAGAGGGAAGATGATGAAAATGGAGAAAGAATTCTCTCTGCTACCTTTCTCTCCACACAGGTAGTAATGACCAAAGGAAAGGACAGAAAGTAGTGAAAATGCAGAATGGAAAAATTATGAAATTGTGGTTTAAATGATATTTTCTATCGAGTGGGAGAAATAAGACGTAAAAGATAAGTATATAGAAAGCACATGGAAAGTGACAAGAGCTGGCAGTGCTGATCCTTTTATGGTGGGCCACCTTCCTTAATAATGTATTGACTGACCTCAAAGACACATCGAATTGTGTTCATACAATCTACACTATGGACACGCATGGTGATGATATTGATTGCAATTGGTAACTTGATGATGGGACCCATCTGGTTTGGTTTTTGAGCCATGGGTTTGGTGATGGGACAAAACTTGACAGACCACCATAGATATGTATGCTTCATCTCATGTGCCCTGGCCAGGATGGACCACAACACAAAATCCTAAATGATCAAACGATCCCAGCAATCTAACCTGTGGGATGCGGTGGGGCCCACCTGAGTTTTGAATGCGGCTGAAACTTAATCTAACCCCTCATCCAAGTGGGACACATACAATGGATGGGCTGGATATGTGAATCACATCTCAGTGGGCCCAATAAATGATTAAGAATGTTTTAATGGGAGGGTAAACCCTTTCAACTGTTGTATGTGGTGTGTCCCACCAAAGTTATGGATTGACTTGATTTTTAAGCCCGTGGCCCACCATGGAATGATGCATCTGGCTGATGGGGTAGATGTTCCACACACATCACGGTGGGCCGACACAGCTCAACCTCATAATACCATTATATATATATATATATATATATATATATATATATATATATATATATATATATATATATATATATATATATATATATATATATATATATATATATATCCCACCTAACTAAGATTCCTCACCGTACAATAATTTAAAGTGACCCCGACTGCCATTTGATCTGGCCGCCAGCGGATCAGGTGTTGCCTGGTAACACGTTAGTGGGTGTTCTGCTAACCTTGGGGCCACCTTGATGTATTTATTATATATCAATGCCATCCATCAGCCTTTTAGGATCCTTTAGTAAAAGATCCCAAAAATTAAGCAGGTCAAAATCTCAGTTGAGCCACACCACAAGAAATAATGTTTATTAAATGTTTGCCATTAAAAAACTACCTAGGGCCTAGGGCCCACTGTAGTGTTTGTTTTCCATCCAACCTGCTGATAAGGTCCAACAGAACTGGAGGAAGGGAAAATACGACGATCAGCTTTATCCGAAACTTTTATAGGCCACAATAATTTTTTAATGATCATTCACCACAGTTTTTAGTACGGTGGTCCAACTGAGATTTGGATCTGTTTAAATTTAGGGATGAAGTCATGAAATGAAATAGAAAGATGGTTGAACAGCATGGATACACTACACATTGATCATGCCCGGCCCGTAAGGTCAGGGAAACACCCTATCCCCATTACACCTAATCCACGCCGGATTCAGACAGTCATAACCCTGCAGGGCCCGCCACATTTGAAAGATGAAAATGAAAGCTGGCAAGGTGTTCCCGTGATAACGCGTTTGTGGGTGTTATCCTTTCCATGGAGCCCACCTTGATGATTTTTTCTTATATCCACTGTAGGTTTTTATTGGTGGACAGTCAATCACCAATGTTACCTGTGGTGTGGTCCACTTGAGATTTGGCCCACACAAATTTCAGATCAAGCTAATGTTAGTGTTTTCCCTTCATCCATGTATGTTAACCTCATGAGTAGGTTGGATGACAAATAAACATCATGGTGGACCTGTAAAGGTTTCAAACGTGGGCGTCACTGTCTCCGGTATTTTCTTTGGTGTTGTCCACTTAAGGTATGGATCCAACTCATTCTTTTGGCTCATGCCTTATAGTAACGTGGATAAAATACATATATCATAGTGGGGCCCACAGTTTGACAAGTAAACACATAACAAATACCTTCCTGAAAATATCTTGTTAGCTGGATGGCAATGCATCTCTAACTTTTGGAATTTCAGTGAAAATTGTTGTACATTTATTATTTTTTTCGAATTGGTGTGGTCCACTAGGAACTGGATCACCACATACCAAAACAGGGACCTTGCAAGTTGCAACATTTTAGATAGGGTGAATGGCATAAATCATAAGGTTTTAAGCATCTGTGTATAAATGGAATAAATGGTCTGTTTGAGCAGGGGATCATCACATGCACAATCAACAGTGTCCTGATGGAACTTCAGGTGGGCCTTATATTTCATGTCATATTCGGCACGGTGTTTTAACCCCTCAATCATAATTGCATTTACAAAGGGACTTAAAAAAAAAAAAGACTCAACAATTTTCTCTATAAAATAATGTAATAATGTATACAAAGGGACTTTAAAAAATATATATTTAAAAACAGAGAGGAGACATCTGAAATTGTCATATAACAGAGAGGTAGATGCAATTAGTCCGAAAACACAGTAATTGAAGAACAGCCTTACAACTTCTATAAGAAAAATCACCGTGATAGTGGCGATGAGGACAACTACAACGGTGGTTTGAAATTCAAGCTGCAAAGCTACCATCATTCCGTTCTTTCCAAGATGCCATGTTGGATGTAAAGAAGGGGGGAAACGAGAAATACAATGAGTCACACGGGCAGGTATGAAGGCCGTTGTTCCTTAGCTAAATCTGATGAAAAAACAACAGGCGCTGATAATTTAAAAAATGTCTGCACATAAGGATGCAAGAAGACAACTATCCACATCTTGCTTTCATAAGCCCATGGCACCCATGGCTGAAGTTGCATTAGTTCATGGATTCAAGAATCCACATGATCAGGCCAAGGAGTGCCACTTTGATGGGTTGTTCGGCAGCTTAAATTTTGGGTCTTTTGGATTTAGATTCCAAAACCATGCCACAATCTTGTGTTTGGCCTCTTGGAGTTTTGTGGATTCTTCAGAAAGGCCACTTTATAATTATTCTTTAAACACACACCCCACACACTCACACCATAGTGGGATTAACTGTTATATTTCAAATGGCTTTCTTGCTCTTTCTACAATTCAAGGTGCCCAACACAACTTACATAATGAAAACCTCCATAATTTAAAATTTTGGATTTGGACTGTTTTAAGTAAACATTCAATTCCAAGTTGCCAAACAACCTGAAAATGATGGATTATTTCCTGAGATCACTCACACTTCTTCATCACCCAATCATCTTCACCTTCATTTTAGAGGGGGGCTATAGTTATCATGGTATTGATTTCCTACACAAGCGGCACAGTGGCAACAATTGGACATGTTGCACGAGCCATCTTCAGTGCACAGATATGTCATCTAATGCCTTAAGAGTAAAATCTTCACGAAAATTTCTTTTCTTTTTCTTTTTCTTTTCCTTTCAAACAATAATTTTGGCAATGAAATAAAAATTAAGAAAATTTTCTTAAAAAACAATAAAGAGAAACAGCTTTTCATTTGCTTTGTAGAAATGACATTTTCCTGGAAACACCATTTTCTCTATAAAAAAAGAAAATTCCACAAATTCAAACAGGGTCTAAAGGAAGCTGCTGGTTACTTTCTTTCAGTACTATAAGGGAGGGCACATTGTTGACTTGATTTGCAGTCATTTACACGGAAGGATGAACGAAAATACTATGAATATCTACATTCCTGTCATTTAAATTAAAGGAAGGAAATTAAACATTAAAAAACCACCTACTTGATATAAAATTTATCTTCTGATACCTTTATAAAATGGTTTTCATGTTTAAAGGAAATTTGCAAGCAAAGAATGGTGATTTAGGTATGACACAACATGATGTTTATATGAAATCGACTTCAACTAACAAGTGCATCACCCCATGTTAGGCCCAGGGCTTAGAAATCGGTCCCATTTGATTCAGGTGGACCACACATTGGAAATAGATAATAGAGCAACACTTAATCTCCAAACTATTTCCCTTGGCGTGACTCACCTGAATCATAGAGAGGATTAATTTTTGGGCTCCATTCCTAATTTTGGTGTGGCATCTAATAGTTAGAGTGGATTTCATATAATTATCATAGTGGTGGCCTTGTAAAATTAAATCGCGGACATCTCTCTCCCAATTTCTTTAAAAAGTAATCCAGGCAACCATCAACCCTGCTAGATCCACAGCAGCTGGGAGATGAAAATATCATGCTGGCTGTATGGCACCACACTCCTAACTCATGAATTTTATCAGCATCGCACAATGATTACTATACATTTTTTGCTGACCAGTGTAGTCTCCTGGATGGACAAACTGGATAACCATATGCATGTTGATTACCATAATAGAGACCTAGTAAGTTACAACATTTCATTTGGGTGAAAATGCCCAACAACTGAAAATGATGACAATGTGAAAGGGAAAATATTGCTTATATGCTATTTTCCATCAAGTGAGAGAAAAAGTAGTCATAGGAAGAGGATAAAGAAAGCACCCGGAAAGCTCCAAGAAGCTGCCAATGCTGTCACTTTCCTATCATCAATAGGGTAAGCCACTTCTTTGAAAATGCTGGATACTTTTGAATGCTCATGTTTCAATAGAAAAGGAATAGGGCACCTCAAATTGTGTTCACTCCAATCTCCACCGTAGATATATGTATGGTGATTGTGATTGCAACTGGTCACTTGATGGGGGCAATCTAGTTTGGTTTTTGTTCCATGGGTTTAGTGATGGGACACAATTCGAGTTATCACCATAGACAAGTTTTCTTCATCTCATATGCCCTCTTAGGGATGGGCCATAGCCCAAAAGCCTCGATGATCAAACAATCCTAACAATATAATTGCAGCCTCTCTTCAACATAAACGGGTAATCTTGTTCCTTTTTTTCCTAATGCAGAACTGAGGATAGTCGATCAGATAGTTAGAAACATCCAATTACCAAGTACATAAAAACTAGTCCACAAAAACTTGCAACAATTAAAGAAGTAATCCAAACATCCATCATTAAACTTGTAGGGCCCACATGTCAGGAGATGAAAATATCTCTCTAGCCAGACGGCACCACACTACTTGTGGTGTAGGATGTGGCACTGATACATTCCTAGCATGGTTGGACAAAAAGAAGGTAGCATGGTTGGACCGAAAGAAGGTGGACTGTAAATTGATCATAACTTTTAATTCGGGTATCGTTACGACACTCACAACCTAAATGGGCCATCCGAGGTGAATTGATCCACAAAGTGGGTTGCATTTGTCCGTTTCACCATAAACACACGAGCTTTCAGCTCAAAAATGAAAATTTAAGAAAAAATTACTATTTTAAATAATTCCAATTTTTATTATATTTTTCTTATTTTTGGAGTTTTTTATTTTTCTTTTTTATAAATAGCTTTTAATCATGATAAGACTCTTCTAGCAAAAGTTTATTTGAAATTTTATTTTTAGAAATTAGGTTTTAGAATAGTTTTATTATAATTACAATTTTTATTAGAGCTAGAATTTTGTTATTTTTGGTAATTACAAATTTTGATTTTTTTTCTCTTTATTAATGGTATAACAGGGACACACACATTAGACAATGATCAATCAATTTATTTAAAATTTAATTAGAATTTATTTTTATTTTCTATCTCTCCTCATGGATTTGAGGCATCTTTGTGAGGAGTCCAGAGAAGCTCCGTGGATTCTGAATAATTACCCCTTAAGGAAGATGGTGCTCGACCTCAACACGTCCTTCCCTGCATCAGTTTGGTATCAAAGCGAAGCTTTCTCCTCTGATCTATGGCTTCTAACCAGGCTTGAGTGGGGTGGTCTGTGGGATGTGGGGGCACACTCAAGATGGGCGGCTCGTGGAACCCATAGATTTGGGCCCCACAAGGGGGTGAACCCGTTCACTCCCCAAGTATAGGGTTGTGATGTAGTAATAAACTCGGTGAGATCGAGGTCGAATCCCAAGGGATGATACTTGTACGTTACCTGAAACTAGGTAGAAATAGAACTAGCCTTTAAGATGAAATCTAAATCCAATATAAAGTGATGAATAATGGAGAGAGATTAATCTAAAACTTAAGGAATTCAGAAGAAGGAAACTAGGGATTCAGAGGATCCACTTGTAGAGATCAAGGAGATCTTATGCCTGTATCAAGAATCATGGAAATCAAACTGAACTTACTTGATTTAGTCTTCACAAGATGAAAGGTATATGAATCAGAATGAATTCCATCATCAAACCATGCCCAAGAGACAAAGCAAATAACAGAATTAAACTAATTACTAACCAATCAACAATGCATGAAAGTTAGGAAGGATACCGCCATCCGACCATGCCCATGAGACGATGGTGAACAATAGGGCTTCCTGACATCATAAACATCAAAATGAGGAAGAAATACTCAAAGCCCTCGCATATCTATTGTAATTTCAGTTACAACAAACCATTAAAAATAACTGAAAGTATTCCCTTAATTAACTAAAATCAACATCAGTTCAGTAAAAATAAAAGGCATAAGCTAAAGGTCTCCCATCACACTACACGCTTCACCTCTTAGCCCTAGCTAAGAGGTTTAGCCAAACATGGATGGCTAGATCTCTTAAAATTAGAATAAACAAATTAAAATAAAAATAATAGGAATAATAAAAAGAAACAAACTCTCTCATTGCAATCCCCTGTCTCTCTCACGTTCCCCGCCTTCGATCCCCCCTTCTCCCATCTCTCTCCTCTTTTATCTCTAGAGTCGGCGAACCGACTCTCTTTGTGCTCCACCGTTCGCAGCAGACTCCTCGTGGGACTCTGTTCTTGTCAGCAAAACCATCTTGCGTTGGGGTGATTGGTGGGGCACAAGATCAGCGTCGGTGGAGAGATCCACCACGTCCATTAGATGCGCCTCGAAATTCTAATCAGAGATGGACAGTTTTGGATTGGATTTGGTGTGGTCCACGAAATCAATCACGCTGCACTTTTTTGAACGCTGCAAAACAGTCTTCTTGTGACCTCTGTAGCGGGAATTTGTCAGTGTGATATTACCCAAATCCAACATGGGTTTGACTGGTTTTCACCCCTTTGCGTGATGAACGGGTTGGATTGTCAATCCGATCGTGATCGGGATCACAGAACCAGCCTACAGCGGCCGGATTTCTCGGACGCACGGCCTTTTACGCATTACCGATTGCAGCGAATGCTGTGGGGTCCATGTTCGGAGTCCAATGAGAAATCCACTCCGTCCATTAGTTTCCCTTCGAAAAACCAGTGGAACCTGATTGGTTTTGGAGCAGATTCGTGGTGGACTGTGAATCATTTCAATTCACCGTCAGTCATCCGTTTAGACGATCGAAAACTGATCTTCGCTGTTTCTTGAAATTCCGTCATCTAGGCTAGGATGATAGGGAGTTTGGGCTTCTGATGGACGGTCCTGATTAGCCCGATGGGCCCTGATGCTGGCCCACAGAGAGAACGGCGGATGCTGGTGCGTCCGCTGTTGCTGGTGTGAGAAGAAGACAGGTTAGCGCACGCTGACCCGTTTTTTGATTTTTGGTGCACGGCCAGTGCCGTGTACATGGTGTACACGCACTGGCTATGTGGGGTCCATCATGATGTATATGTATAATCCGTTCCGTCCATCTCTTTTCTTATATGTTTTTAACAGCTGGGACCAAATTTGAAGCATATCTAGATTGCAGGTGGGCCCCATATCACTGTTTTGGTGACTGATCTGTCAGTTGGGCCACTTTCACAGTGATCCAGGAGTTGAAATTCGACGTGTACAGTTCATTTGTGGTCTCGAGCCATGTATAAAGTTTTGAGCCGAACAGATGATGGAAACCCAGTGATCTTGCATTCTGGCTGACTTTCAGGCCGCTTGAGCTTCAGTTTCTCAATTTTCATGGATCCCTGGTGGGTAATTCCGTTGATCTTAGTCCCCTGGAGTCCGTCCCTTGCCTTTAGTGTCATCAGAGCATTAAATCCATGCTTTAAGCTTCCTTTTCAATCCATGCTCGTAAATGCACTCTGCATCACAAACATGATTAAAGCGAGCCATTAAACGGTATCATGTTCGTAAATCTAAGCAATAACTGGGGTCTAATATGCAATATTTGACCCTCAACATATGACTCATACAAGCAAATCAGAACAGTAATGGATCAACAATTCCAATCATATAAGTAGTTGGTAAAGAAATGTTCACTCTGAATTTTTGCAGGGTCCACCATGATATTATATAAAATTCACTTCAACCGTTATATGCCAAACCAAATTTAGGTATGGTGTCAAACATCAGTTCTATCTGTGATTTATGTGAGCCACACTTGGGGAAATAGTTAGTGGGGCGAGTTTTCAACTATATATTGTTTTTAATTATGTCATCCACCTTAATTAGATTCACATGGGGATGATGTTTGCGCCTTGTGCCTAACTTGGGGTGATGTATCTAGTGGCAAGGATGGATTTCACATAAACACTAGCGGGGCCCACCTGAGCCTGTACCCCTTTGCTTGCCTCCTTTAACAAAATCTAACTTTCGATGATGATAGTTACTTAATGGTGTGGTTTATTAAAAATCTTTTAGAAAAAGTTATGGCAATGCAAATAGCACCACATGACTTGTGCACCATATGACTACTGGAATTTCTAGCATGGCATGATGATTGTTGCTCATTTTTTTATTGACATGTGCGGTCCCTTAGATGGATGGATAAGATCAACACATGCATGTCCAATACTTTAACAAGGACCTTACAGGTTACAACATTTCGGATAGGTGCATGGCATAAATCCTATGGTTTTAAACACACGTGTATAAATGGTACAATCGATCTGTCTAAGTAGGGGATGGACGACATGGATACATAATACTAACATCAAGGTGGGCCCTAAGGTAACCCCACGGTAAGGTCTGCACCATCTTGAGTGAGGCCGAGGTCTCATCTAATCTGTTCTATACCCTAATGTGAATTAAAGTGATATTGTTGGGGATAACGAGGAAGCATGCTTGAGTTCGAATCAAATAAAGGGAAATCAAACATATACCAAGCACATAGAGAATACACGAATTTTACATGAAAAAAAAACTTCGGAAAAAAAACCATGGCACAAAGCGATAAACAATTCACTATGAGAGCGGAATTAAAAGAGATGATGTACTTACAATGATGAGAACCTCTTTCAAATCTTCCAAAACCCTAAGTTTTCTTCTTTAAAACCCTTGGGAGCATCTTAACCCCACCCCAATCCTGATTACACCTAATATATAGACAATCACAATCGGAATAGGAAAAAAAATGCGTACATATGCAGTTCTGCGCGCACCGTCAATCTAAGTCTTGATCGATCGAACACACTTTGATCAATTGAGCAAGTATAGTTTGATCGACCAAACAATGCTAAAAATGTCCAAAGAGTTCAAGTGTTTTTCCTGAATATTGTTGATCGATCGACTTGATGGTTCGATCGATCAAACATGGTCCAAGTCGTCCAGTGAGCAATCTATCTAATTTCGGGGAGGTCCGATCGATCGAGCATGGTTGTCGATTGATCAAAGTCCCCAATTTAAGTAAGATTGAAGACATCCATTCAATAATCTCCACCATGTATTCAATCTTTATGCTTCATTGCTTTACCATGTTATCACCATCACTAATTGCCTTCCATTATAGCTTCATCGTCCCTTCTCGTGCACACTACGTCTTCATTAAGCATTCATCAAGCCTAGAGAAGTCACACAAAACTTAAACTTCTCTGTAGGAACCACTTTCGTAAATATGTTTGTTGGATTCATACTTGTTTAGATATTCGTAAGAGTCACATTGCCTTCATCAAGAACATGTCGGATAAAATGATAACGAACATCAATATGTTTACTATGTGAGTAATAAACAAGTTTTTCACCAAATTAATCGTGCTTTCGCTGTCACAATTAACAAGCATGGCCTTAAGTTGAAGTCTGAGATGATTTATTATTCCTCCCAATTAAATACCTTCTTTGAATGCCTCTATCGCCACCATATACTCGGCTTTGATTATGCAAAAAGTCACCACAAACAGAAGGTTTGACATCCAACTAATCATACTACCTGCTAGAATAAACGAGTAGCCGAAAGTCGACCTTCTGTTATCCACATTTCTTGCATAATTGGCTTCTACATAGAATACCAATTTGTCTTCCGACTTTTCAAATGTTAAGACATAGTTCATTGTACCTCAAATATACCTAATTACCCATTTCACTGCCTCCCAGTGTTGTTTGTCGGAGTTAGCTATGTATCTTCTCCGACAATCATCTTCTGATAATCTTGACAAATTGTGTGAATGGAGGGTGCCCATGATTAAAGCAACTTTTTCTCAGGAGTAGTTACTATGACCTTACTGCCCCTATCACTTTCTTTGATAAATTGTTTCAATCGATCTCACTTCTTAGAATTTTTATTCCACACGTCATTCGACACAGGTAAAAACTTCTTCCACCACAGCTCTCGTCCTAGGTGACATTGCAGTAAATCCAATTTTTCAATATCCCAATTACTAATTATAAATTATTGAATTTCTTTCCTTCCAAAGATACAAAATAGCCTAAAAGATCATTCGGTAGTGGGCCGCCTACCAATCCAAACCCATAAGCATTGGAGTAATGCTTCAATCCCTGAATTAGTCAGATTAAAATCAAACTAAAACAATGAATAACAATCTGTACAAAAATAAGTGATCCACAATGATCTCCAACAAATTGATGGCTCAAATTGTTAATTGCCCATATTAAAAATGATCAAAACCATCCATTTTCTACGCCACTGATTGAAAGTTTAGAATCGTCAATTGGGTATTGATTTTTAAATGGTAGCCTCTTGAATATGTGGACAACCTAATGTACCGTCTAGATCAACCAAGTAAGAGCACAGTAAGCACCAAATCATTTCTCACACTTAGAAAATCATTCAAATCCATATCCTTTAAACCTTCTCAAAGTCCAGTTATTTTCATTCTCTCTCCTTAAACCCTTTAAATTGATAAAACTACAATCTTTAAGCATCTGTAGAAAACCCAAAAAACAGAACTAAAAAAAAGAAGAAAAAAGAGACCAAAATCACATAACCACAGCCACACGTTTGTAGAGCTGTGCAGGCAGCTGTGGGATTGGGACCGCTTCCAGTGGGGTCTGCATGAATGTAACCAACCCTGGGTTCTCTGACATGTCAATCTCATCAGCCTTCACCCCTTCTGGTGGGGTCCACTGAAAATGATGCAAGAGGTGGCCCAGCATCGACTGGACCAGATTGATCCCCAGCTGGGCCCCAGGGCAAACCTGACGGCCAGCTCCAAACGGTAGTAGCCGAAAATCGTGACCCTTCATGTCGATGTCCTCCTCAAGGAATCGCTCAGGGCGGAACTGTAGTGGATCTTTCCACATGGCTGGGTCACGTGCAAGGGCCCACACGTTCACATGTACGTTGGAGCCTTTGGGAACATGTTTGAGTTTATACAGATTAATGTATTTACGTATAATGTGGAAACCGAAAAGTGCAAAATAATTAGAAATCAGGATAGGCTGAAGCACGTCACACTGTCCTTAAAGTGTTATTTGCCCCTACTCAAGTGAATTGAGTATCCTGATAGGTTCCCAGCAAATAGCTTCTAGGATACGACGAGCCTGGTGTGGGTCCGCATTCAACAAACACGAAGGCCCACCAAATGGAACTCAATTACACACTTTCTTATTATAGTATAAAGGAAAAAATCCCAAAAGAAGAAGAAAAGAAGAGAAAAACTTCGCAGTCGGGTTCAAATCTTCTCGGTTCGGTTGAACTGCTTCTAGACCACACCGTGCTGCTTCTTCAAGCTAAGGTTTAAGCCTTACTATGTTGCTGTTGGAAACACTAGAATATATGAGTGGAGAGGGGTTGGCTGTCTCGTATGGGTTTGTTGGAGTGAGTTGAGATAGTTTGGAAACCCATCCAGTCCTCCTTTTATAGGCTATGGTGGCTAGGGGTTATGGTCCAGAGACTTAAATTCCATTAAGCCATTTCTTTGTTGGAAAACTAGCCGCTTTATGGCCGTTTTTGTTGTGCATGGATCATCAAGCTGCTGATTGTTGTGAGACAACAACTAGCCGTTTTCTAGTTGGGCTAGCCATGCATTCTGACTTGACCATTCACTAATGGCTCATTATTCTGATTTATCTTTGCAATGCTCTTTTCGATCCTCTATTTATACGAGAGATCTCTCTCTCTCCTTTAATCTATTGTAATAACCAGCCACCGCCATAGCCACTTAGTCGCACCGCGACACAGCGCCTCTAGCCACACTGCCTCACATGCTCACGCCTCGCACCGAGCCCGAGTCCGAGCCCGTGACCGAGTCCGAGTCCGAGCCGAGCCGTGCCGTGCCGTGCCGAGCCCAGACCGAACCCGAGCCCGAGCCCGAGCCCGAGCGCGCGCGTGCGGGTGTTCACGCAAGGTCCATAGTCCACGGACTAGGTAGGTAAATATTATAATACTCACATCCTTCATATAAGCTACAGATTTTTCTCTTCTCTTTTTCACGTGGGACTATTCCAAAAAACCCGTAGAAAAGTGTTTTTCAAAACAACTTTTTATATTATATTTTATTTTATTATTAAAATATTTTTATTAAAATTAATATTTTTGCAACAATCGTAGCCGCCGATCTTGACGTTGGCAGTGGCCTTGTGGGGGAGCATGAGGGGTGTTGGTGGGTGCAACCGTAGAGCCTCCTTAGCCACGCATTGCAGGTCGGGGAGGTTTGGGAAGTCTGACTCAGTCATCACTCGATTGAACCCGATGACTCGGTCCAACTCTTCTTGGGCTTTCTCTTGTACTCTTGGGTTCTTGATCAGCTCTGCTATGGCCCACTCAACTGATACCGCAGTAGTGTCCATGCCTGCTGTGATCATGTCCTGCATATAAAAAAAATAATTAAAAAATTTTTTAAAAGAAAACCTATATTGATCAAGTGATATAAATTGTGAAAGGAAGGTTTGTGTATGTATTAAGTTTACTGACCAAACAGTGTACAAGTTCATCATTTGATTTAACATTAAACCATCCAAATTAGCTGTTACCATTTGATTTATCACGAACCATTATTTAATTAGCTGGCCAGTGGACGTTTATTGAACGGTTGATAATGAAATATATCCAACGGTCCTATTATTATATCAGTCTATTATATTTTAATATACATCTTATTTTTATACCTATAATTTTATTAATTATATAAGTAGTTATTTATCATAAAGAACTTTATTTTTTTCTAAACAAACAAGCTAAACTATAGGACAACTTACTCCTTTAAAAATTGTGTTGTGTAGCATGCAATCGAGCGAGCGAATCGAGCTAGCCCGGTTTGTGTACAGCCCTACCAACAGCAGTGGAATTTCCTATGCCTTGAACACAGACAATTCGCACTCAATTATAATTTATAAGTAACTTATATATCGATTGGGTTCGTGTTGGGTCGGGCAACCTGAGACTTCACCTCGAGCCAGACCCAAGTTTTATCGGGTTGGTGTTTGTGTAGGCTAAGCCCGAAACCGAACCTGATATATCCTGCCCGAGCCCAACCCAATGTTGGGCCGGTCACAAGTCAAGTCGGGTTGAACCCGCCCAACTTTCAGCACTAACTTCCACTAATGAGATGATATAAAGTCTTTAATTATCTGATTAGTGGCCTTAAACTGTGGGGACCACTAGCATTTCAAAGAAGACAATAGTTAAAAATTCGAAAAAATAAAAAATAAAAAAATAAAAATCGATTTGACTCAACCAGCTTTCAACAAGACCTAAGAAAAACTGTACCTGGTCATGACTCGGTGAAAACTCAACTCAACTCGAAAATTGGCAAAAACCCAATAAAACTCAACTCAACTCAGCACAACACCCCTGAGTTTTCGAGTCACAAGTCGAGTTTTCATGTTTTAAAACTATGAAATGGACCACCATTCATTGAATAGTTAGGACACGTGATAAATGAAAGTCGAGGCCTGTGATTCATCTAACATGTGGTCGAGATTAATGGAGATCTGATGCTTATGAATTTAAATTCTCAGAAAATTAAAAAATGGCATTAAAAGGATGGTTTTACGCACCCAAAGCAGTCCAATGATTGTGTCTTCGCTAAGATCATACTTCTCCTGGAGTGTCAACAACGCATCGACGAAATGTTGCTTCGCACCGCTCTTTTCTCGTGCGACCGTGTGTTCATCCATGATAGCTTTGGTGAGTCGGTCCCTGCGGGCCCCATGTTTCGCGAACGCCTCCTCCTCCAGTGGGAACATCCACCGAAGCCATTGAATGTGTTCGGCCATAGCGAGCGATGCACCGAGTTTCAACCCATTTGAGACTATTGCCTTGAACTCGATCCCTTGCTCGTCCATGATGCCCTCCGAGTTCACGAAGCGCTTTCCGAATGCGAGCCGAGTTATGTTGTTGAATGCTACTGCTGAGAGATAGTTCTTGACCACCACCTTCTTTCCAAACTTATCTGCAGAAATGAGTTTTTCCTCACAATTCTTTCTTGGATAGGTAGAAATCCGTTTAAAAATATGATAGTATATTAGGTAGTTTGCAAACCAGGTGAGTCGACTGGAGACTTAACCTGGTCAACTCAGGAGAACCAGGACTGAACAGGAATCGAGCTTGGTTTTCCGAGTCAAAGCGTGACTCGGTTGAAAGCAAAAATTCCTCAGGAAGAAATGACATTTATGCCCTTTTCACGGCAGGCTCCCCGCGGATTGCCTGCCCTAGGAAGCTAGGTGGGGCCCACTGACTTTTTTGTTAGAAATCCAGCCGTTCAACTGTTTTGGCAAATTATGTTACGATGTGGGACTAAAAATAAGGCAGATCTGAAACTCAAATGGGCCGTATGATAGGAAAAAGTGGTTTGAAAATGCATACCGTTGAACACTCAACGGGTCCGCCGTCATATATATATTCCATTCATACTGTTCACAAGTTCATTCCTAATGTAATGAACTGAAAATATAAAAATATTAGTCTGATCTAAAACTTCTTTGGTGCACGAATGTTTCAATTGTGGACGTTTAATCCTAATGTGCGGCCCACTTGAGTTTTGGATCTGCTTCATTTTTGGGCCATGTCCTAAGGTAACATCATCTAGAAATATGGATGGACGGAGTAAATTTCTCACAAACATCACAGCGGGACCCACCTAAATCCATGTCCAGCTGCATCTTAACACAACGCCCCAGGGGATGCGGTTTGGCTACTATTTGGTGCTTTGTGGGCCACACCATAAAATGTGTTTCATCCTCACCATTCATCCATTTTTCAGATCATTTTATGTTATGGAAGAAGCCCTGACATGAGGTAGATCCAAATCTCAAGTGGACCATATCACATGAAATAGTATTGATTGGACGCCCACCATTAAAAACTTCTTGGGTCTCAAAAGTTTGGGATCAAGCTGATGTCTGTTTTTTTCCCTTCATCTAAGTCTATATGACCTAATCAACAGGTTAGATGTCAAATAAACATCACAGTAACTCTAGGACATTTTTAACGGTAGACATTCAACCACTACTGTTTTCCCATGGTGTGGTCCACCTGAGATTTATATCCACCTCATTTTTTAATTCATTGCTAAAACTATCTGAAAAAAATGGACGGACTGTGTGGATCAAACACATACATCATCGTGGGGCCTACCAGTAGCCACCTGGCTGCTGGCAGCCTCACTAGCCCACTCGGGTCCTAGGTCGGGCTTGCATAATCATCAAGGGCAGAGTTCGGGTCTATTAGTTTCGACCTGCCCTGTCTGGGTCAATTGACTTAATGGGCCGTCTAAAAAGGTGCGCGTGGCGGCTTTTAGTATACGGAGACGGTGATCGACTAACGTGCAAAAGAAAAAATGTAAATTGGATGTTGGCAACTCGCTAAGTTGGATGGTGGCAGCTCACCTACCTCACCTTATTACATTCGCTACGGATGACCAACTTGTGATTAAAAAAAAAAAAAAACCTCAGATACTCTTGGCAGAGTGTGATGGATGGTCCACATGCACTTGAAAATTATTTAAATTGCATACGTGTCATGTAAGTAATTCACATTAAACCTTCCAAATTAGCTGTAACCATTTGATTTATCATGACCCATTATTTAATTATCTAGCCGGTGGGCGTTTATTGGACGGTTGATAATGAAATATATCCAACGATCCTATTTCAATAAACATGTGTGTCAACGACTAAGAGGTTAGGTTTGTGTAACCAATCGAAGGTTTTGCCTGTAGCTTAAGCAGCACAAACTAGTCCGGCTAGTTTGAGTTAATGTGTGCCACGTGTATAATTTTAAAGTGCATGCGTATCAAGCTTCAAACACAGCCAGAACATCAAATCCACTACCTAACATATGTGCGTGTAATGGCGATCGAGGATAATGAGAGAAAACATTACCAAAAGTCAGCCCTAATTTTCAAGTAGTCCGTACCAACACCTGAAATTATAGTGCTCGAACGACTGGCTTCGGTTGGAACCATTCATCTTGTATTTACTGAGATGGAACATTTTAATCAATCCAACGATCTTGCCCGTCCAGTTCATCCTTGGATTGATCTACAAGATGAACGGTTCTGATTAATGAGCATAGGACTTTCGATTGTAAATTTTGTAAATCAATCCAACGATCTTGCCCGTCCAGTTAAAATTTCATGAGGTGTGGCCCGCCTGAGTTTTGCATCAGGATAATGTCTCTATCTTCACTTCATCCTACTGAGTCACATCTGATTAACGGATTTGATAAATGATACAAACCAAGGTAGCCCCCAATTACCAGAATAAAGGGTAAAAGCTGATGGACGGAGTGGATTTTACATTTACATCGCGACGTGATGGCTTCACAGAGTTTAGATGGTTTAAGTGCTGCGTTAAACAGGTGTAGCTGAGAAATCCGGTCCGTTAACATAGAAACAACGAGATTTTTACGCGGAAAATCTCTCTAAGAAATGAATGCCATAATGAAGGAAATTCATTCATGGATTCTTCCCGATGGATTTAAGGTAGATCCGCAATATGTTACAGCCATCTCTCCACAGTACATGACGTGATGGCTTCACAGAGTTTAGATGCTTTAAGTGCTGCGTTAAACAGGTGTAGCTGTGAAATCCGGTCCGTTAACATAGAAACAATGAGATTTTTATGCGGAAAATCTCTCTAAGAAATGAATGCAAGAATGAAGAAAATTCATTCATGGATTCTTCCCGATGGATTTACGGTAGATCCGCAATATGTTACAGCCATCTCTCCACGGTACACGTGGCAGGAGGATGTATCAATCGGATCCATCCATTTACTAGGCCCTATCATTGATGGCTTATTTTTTAATATATTGCCTATTAGACAATCCTATCCACTACATTATTCAAAATTTCCCCACTGACCGTTAATCATTTTACTTTAAACATGAAAACCATTTTCGAAAGATACCGGAGGTAAATTTTATATTAAGTAGTTTTTTTTTTTTTTTTCCCTTCCTTTAATTTAAATGACAAGAATGTAGATGTTTATGGTATTTTCGTTCATCCTTTGGTGTAAAGGACAACAAGTACAGTCAAAAAAGTGCCCTCCCTTGTAAGCACTCGAAGAAAGTAAGCAGCAGCTTCCTTTAGACCCTGTTTCAATTTGTGGAAATTTTTTTTATACAGAAAATGGTGTTTCCATATAAATGCCATTTCTAAAAAGCATACGACAAGCTGTTTCTCTTTATTGTTTTTCAAGAAAAATTTCATGATTTTTATTTCATTGCCAAAATTATTATTTAGAAGGAAAAGAAAAAAAAAAAAAAAAAGGAATTTTTCATGAAGATTTTACTCAAAGGCATTAGATGACATATCTCATAGAGCTTGTAATGTTATTCTTCAATTATTGTGCTTTAGAAGGGCTAATTGCATTTACCTCTATGTTATATGACAATTTCAGATCTCTTTTCATTTTTAATTTTTGTTAAAGTCCTTTTATATACATTGTTACACCATTTTCTAATCGCTCAATTTTTTGTTAGAGAAGGTGATTGTTTTACATTATATTAGAGCATATCTTAACAAAGAAGATATGCATCTAATTAACCTCAATTGTGATTGAGTGGTTAAAACACCGTGTTCTTGTACTGAGTTGGAGCACCCGTATCTAAAATGTTTCGACTTGCAAGGTCCTTGTTCTGGTGTAACTTACTAGGCCCTTGTTCTAGTTTGATCCAGTTCTTAGTGGACTACACCAGTTAGGAAAAAAAATAAAAAAATTATACAACACTCGTCACTTGATGTCTGAAATTTCAAGAGTTAGAAGTGCGCTGCCATCCTGCTAGCAAGATATTTTTAGGATGTACTTCCGTGGCCCACCATTCACCACCTACCTAAGTTGAGCCCACCATTACGTATGTGTTATATCCACATCAATGTGAGGTATGAGCCAAAAGAATGAGTTGGATCCAAACCTCAAGTGAACGTACCACACTATAGAAAGCAGTGGAGATAGTGATGGAGATTGTTGAAACCTTTCCAGGGTCCACCATGATGTTTATTTGCCTTCCAACCTATTCATAAGGTCAAACATTCATGGATGAAAAGAAAACACTAACATCAGCTTGATCTTAAATTTGTGTGGCCCTAAAACAATTTTAGTGGTTGGCTTTTAATCTCCACTGCTTTCTCTGTGATGCGTTCCACTTGAGGTTTGGATTCAGTTTTTGGGATCATGCACTGATATGATATCAAAAAATAGTATGGATATGAGCGGCTAATAGAACTTTGCCACCTCAACACACCACCAAGGTGTGTGCACACCATGAGGGAGCAGATTAGGTGTTAGCTGGGTAACACTATATATCAACACCGTTCATCCCTTTCTACGGCCCATTTTAGGATGAGTTCCCAAAAATCAAGGAGATCCAAGCCTCGAGTGGACCACACCACAAGAAACAATGGTGATTAACTATCCACCATTAAAAACCTAAAGTGTAAGAAAAAATCATCAAGGTGGGCTCCATGGCAAGAATAACACCCATCAACGCATTACCACGGGAACACCTTGTACGCTTTCATTTTCATCGCTCAACTGTAGTGGCCCCGCAGGGTTTATTGCTGTCTGGATCGAGAGTGGATTAGGTGTAATGGGGAGAGGGTGTTGCCAACCTTATGGGCCCGGCATGATCAATGTGTAGTGTATCCACGCTGTTCAGCTATTTTCCTATTTCATTTTATGACTTGATCCCCGAAGAGAAATTGACCCCAATCTTAGCTGGACCACACTACTAAAAAATGTGGTGAATGACCATTGAAAACTTATTGTGGGCCATAAAAGTTTTGAATAAATATCATCGTTGTATTTTCCCTTCGTACTGTTAGACCTTATCAACTGGTTGGATAGAAAACAATATTACAGTGGGCTGAGCATTAATAAACTTGTTTCTTGTGGTGTGGCCCACCTAAGATTTGTACTTGCTTAACTTTTGGGACAATATATTAACTATTCTTGAAAAATTGATGGACGGCATTGATGTAAAACACATATCAACAAGGTGGGCCCCACGGTCAGGGAAACCCAACTAACGTGTGAACCGGGCAACACCTGATCCGCTCCCGTTTAAAAGATGGCAATCGGGGTCACTTTAAATTATTGTACGGTGAGGAATCTTAGTTAGGTCTCTCTCACTCTCTCTCTATATATATATACATACACGGGAAATGGTATTACGAGGTCGACCTCATGGTCGGTGTGTGGGCCCATCATGATGTGTGTGGAACATCAACACCATGCATTTGATAGGTCTCCTTTAGATTATATATTATATCCAAAAAAAAAAAAAATGAGTTATATCAGAAATTCATGTGAGCCATACCATCTAAAACCATGTGAGGATATGCTTAAAACATATGAAATCACTTGGTCGGCTTATATAAGTTTTTATAAATGATTAGATCCATCTTTTACATAGCACATTCGTACCTCTTCTAGCTTTCTTTATCATGTTTTTCTTGGTCTCCTAAGGTTAAGGGATGATTAAACTAATATTCCTATTAGGTCAAGATCATCTAGAGGTTATATGGTTATTTTGGTCAGGGGTTAGGATCACCAAGGCATCTTTTTTACTTGTATGTGCTCCTTGATGCTTCTATTCTGCTTGTGTCTTTGGTCTTCACTTTTCAAAGGCTCAACTGACTACATGACACAATGGTGCACGTGATTGACAAACCAAGGTGCAAAAATGAGTGCACTAACAACCTCTGCACTTATAAAAGCATTCTCCTCCTTGAGACGATTTATTTCCTCTTCAAATCCATTGATACATTTCATATTCTCTCTCATTTGTTGTACTTCTTTGCCAAGGAACTCAAGTCTGTAGTATAAAAAAAAATTATGACGAATCTTGATTTCTTATTTTGAGTGCAAACCTTTCTGGCAAGTGTCTCAATTGAGCCAGTAAATTCAGCTTCAATTTTACTTACCGCACTCCCTTTCATTCCTACTTCCTCAACTTCTTCCTGTCTTTTTTCCCTTCTATCTCCCACTTCTGTTGCCTTCCTCTTCAACTTCTTCTTCTCAAACATCTTCAGTTCATTTTCCACTTCTACTCTGACTTCTCTTCTCTCTAGCTTCTTTCTAGTAATATGTCTTTTTGTTATTAATGTGGTGGCACCATACGCATGGCTTTAGTACTGCAAAATGTTGTATGTACGGTTTTAACAACCTCAGTCTCTTCTTCTTCGACCGTTGGTTTAAGCTCCAACAAGCACCACCTGTAGGAACAATAATGATTTATTAAAAATCCGTACAAAGACCCGAGTACCACCTTAGGCAAAAATCACTAAGGACCAAATCATTTAGGAATTAAAAGAGAATTAACTAAGTGTTAAACTAGATTACCTGTGAAATTAGCACTAATCACTTTAAATACGATCTGTAAGACCCAAAACAAGTAGAACCGTTAACGCTATATTACCTAAAAACTTAAGATCCATCTCAAAACCCAATTGCTCTTGGGAGCACTTTGAAACTCCGTATCGGACCTGGACCGCGCGTCGAAAGTCCGATTACCCCAAAACTATACGGTTATGACCGCTTTCCTGGACTTGACAACCACCTCGGAAACCAAGCCCAAATATTATCTAGAAATGCACAATTTGAGCCTGGAGCAAAGTGTGTGAGAAACGCGAATACCTTTAGAAAATGAACCAGAACTTAAGTGATTTGGACTATTCTCTTGCAGGTGAAATTGAAAGTTTCAGACCGTCAGATTCTGACCAAACTATACCCTTGGATCAGGAAAATTTTTCTGCACAGGTCAGTGTACTTGTGGCCCTGATCGAGTGACGATTACAGTTGAACTGATACGGGTCCTCCACGGTCGATCCACAAATTCAATCAGACCAAAACCTTAACTTGGCTTAGATCCATGGTCAGGGAACATACTCCATTACATAGACAGGTAATGGGCCTCCAGATGAGATGCCTTTTGGCTATAACTTAAGTATACTATGGCCCTAGGGCCATTGACATCACTTCTGGGCCTATATAAGGGCCTTAAACCCTCTCTCTCCCTTCACATACGATTTTGCAACACTAAGAGAGAGAAGAGAACAAAGAGAGAAGGAAAGAGAGAGAAAGTGTGAGAGGAAGTGGGAGATTGTTCTTGGGATCTTTCCCTACCGCTCAACGTGCTTTACCACCTCGTTTGTATCGCTATTCCGGTGATTCCGATTCTGTTTGTAGGTAAGAAATCCTAACCCTAATCTGTTTTAGGGATACAAGTAGAGTGAATGCTGAAGTAGCTAACCTATTCCATGCTATAAGTTACCGTTTTGCCGTAGGCGAGGACTTAGTGTTTAAACTGAGTTTGTTACGAGTCTACCGGTGAAAGGTGCGGACTATAAACATTTAGGTTATGGTTTTAAAGGCTTTCAATGTCAGTAATGATTTATGACTGGCTTGATTGCTATCACATGTGCTTAGATACGAGGGTTTCCGTGTATTGTGTATATATATAAACTATGTTGATTTATAATGCATTCCATGTGTTTGTTGAAATGTGTGAATGAGTATGGAATTGTGATTTATGTTTACCATGTTTATTGACTGAAAACTTATGATCGTTGTACGTATGGTGAACCCTTTGTAAGGAGATTTGCTATAATACCTGTTATAACTACCTTACTACATGTATATGATACATGTAGCCTAAGTGTTTGATAAAAATGCCTGAATGGAAAAAACATGTTTAAATGCATGTAATGAGGGTGTTGAGATGGGATTCTCAATTCCTTTAACTATGGTTATAATATCCTTTATATAACCTATCTCACTATTATGTGATGTATGGATGAAATGTCTATGTATGATAATATCTATAGTATGTGTTTGTTAAATTGCTCAAGTAAGATTTATATCTAATTTCTGTTGTTACGTGCTATTTTGGATTACTATATGTGAATGCTATTGTTTGTAATGTAATTGGGGTTACAATGTAGTCCAGGCAATCGGTAATTGTCTGTGAACGGTGGTTAAACTGTTTAACCATGATAGACACGCCCGATGAATCCGAGTTGTACGCTGCTAGTCGACAGTGGTTAGGCCACACAGAGTGCTTACATGCTCCATATCAATCAGCTAGACGTATGCTCATACCAGTCGAGCTTGTCAAGTAACCCGGTTGACCTGATGTATGTTCACCATGTATGGACGCTACTGCTTGAATCTAAGGTACCAAACTCACCAGTGAAAAACCCGTTTAACCTTGGTACCTCGATCCGCTAAGACTCATGAGCCGGGCATGGTGGTATGGGACACCGTGGTCGTGCTGTCGGCCTACGCTGGGGTGACGAGCCTCCCCGTAGTGACCAGTGAGCAACCCAAACTCGTGAGCCGAATACGGTGGTATGAGACACTGTATTCGAGCTGTCGGCCTACGATCAGGTGACGAGCCCGTAGTGACCTCGAGCATACACTAGAAACTGCGTTGAGGTGACGAGCCTTTCCGTAGTAAACTAGAGTATAAACCAGGCCTACGCTGATGGTGACGAGCCTCTCCGTAGCGACCTGGAAACCATCTATCGTATGTGACTACTAGGATTGACGACCCTAGATGGATCAATGTTTGGGTTATGATATAAAGGGAGGTGCCTTAGCTTCCCAATCCTGCTGTATGAATATGTCTAATTAAGAACTTGGCTAACACGACCATGCATCGCATTGCACGGTGCTTTGGCGAGGAAGTGCACAGAGGAAGGGGTGCATGCCGCGATCGTAAGATGTTGTCGCAAGAGGGAGTGTAGGCGAGGGCATGCATCATTAATACATACCATCCTTGCATTAATAAGAGTACTTAGGACCTTATGGTTGTACTGCTTTATCATTACTGCTTGATTAAATTTATAACATGTTAACCTTTGATTCATAGTTTCACTGAGTTGATCACTCACTCCCACATTCTGGGACGGTGTTTTAAACACCAACCAGACTCTGTCTTAGATGCAGATTCTGGCACAACGTATGAGGCCGAGCCAGACTTCTACGACGATGAGGAGGATTTCTCCTATATGCGGCTAATCAAGCGGGTCTATGTAGACCGTGTTCTGATCGATGGGGTTACAGGGATACTGATTAGACCCCATTACACTTGTCATTTTTCTTACACTTTTGGAACACCCATGTATATTCATTTTGTTTATTTTTGGAGTATACATATATATATTTAACCTGTAACATGTCACACTGGAGACTTACAACAGGTTTATATATTTCATATATCTATCACAGTCTTCCGCTTGCATAATTTAATTGTCTCTAGAGTATGATATGTTATTTTGGTATAATCCCACTCATGTTTAACGCACTAATACGGACAACATTTACTCATCATTATCTATGTTGCATAAGTGATGCATTGGAACTCGAGAGTCGAGTTTATGCACGACCTCGATTTTCAGGAGGCGTTACAAGTTGGTATCGAGCATGATTTGGATTAAACTGGACCTAGGTTATAGTCACACGACGCCCACTGACATACTTTGACTTAGGAGGGTGCAATAAAACGTAAAAATGGTTATAGGATTTTCAGTTTCGTCAGTCGTTGGATTCGACTCGAAACCGACCATCGTAGTTCACCCCGTAGGCACCTTTGACCGTGTAAAATGATCCTATCTTCCTCTAGTCCGTCAATTGACGAGTATGGACATCAATTTAGTCAATCCCACGCGCAAAACATGCCAAAAGTGTGAATACTCACAAGATGAGGCTCAAATGTGTCTCAAACGAGTGCTAAGAGCACCATGTTGAGGGTCAAATATTGCATATCGGACCCAATTATTGCCTAGATTTATGAACATGGCACCGTTTAATAACTCATTTTAATCATGTTTCATTGTGAAAATTTTGATGGAATTTCGTATGAATTCGAAGTGATTTTGATGGCCATCTAGGACACTTGGAATTACAGAATACATGGTGTTGGTAATTTATGACTCATGGATTCAGAGTTTGAACTATTAATCCATGATTAGAAGTTTTAAACATTGATTGAATTATAATTTTACATGTCACATCTCGCTTACGCATTAAGGTTTCATTCGATTAATTTGGTGATCACTAAGCTTGAAAGGAACCAACTTGAGAAATTGAAAAGATTGGGCGAATGGTTTTCACCATAGGTCTGCTCCCTACAGGTGAAGGTTTGATTCCCCATGGATGATATTTGAAAAGGAGTTGGGTGTACAGTCTTTACCTTAGGTTTGCTCCCTATAGGTGAGGTTTGATTCTTCTTCTTAGCGTTACTTCTAATGGAAAAGTCAAAAATTAAAAGAATAAAGAGATAATGTGTAAGGCAAAGTTGGATTACCGTGAATTCTCTTATTGGTCTCCGGTAATATCGTTAAATAGAGAGGTGAATCTTAATGATAAGTCAAGATTAGACTTTACATCCATGGAACTCAATATTTAGAATCATTCTAATTAATGGATTAATATTTGAGCTTGATTACAAAGTTTACCATGAGCTTGTTTTCAGGAGAAAGTAATGCCAACATTCATGAATCTTAGAATTCAAGTATCTGAATTGTTTTTCATAACTCTTTTGAGTTTGTAAAAATTGTCTTATAATTCTAAACTTATTTTTCGCATACTTTGCTCGGGACTAGCAAAATGCTGGTTGGGGGTTGTGTTGAGGGTCAAATATTGCATATCAGACCCAGTTATTGCCTAGATTTATGAACATGGCACCGTTTAATAGCTCATTTTCATCATGTTTCTGTTGCAAGGTGGAATTGCGAGCTTGGACTGGGAAAGGATACTAAAAGCATGGATTTAACAATCTGAAGGCACCAAGGCAAGCGACGGACCCTAGGAGACCAAGATCGACAGATTTGCACGCCAAGGATCCAAGAAAACCTGAGAAATTGAAGCTCAAGTGGCCTGAAAAAGTGTCCAGAATGCAAGATCATAGGGTTCCCACCATCTGATCAGTTCAAAACTCCATATGTGGCCTGAGGACCATAAATGAACCGTACACGTAAAATTTCAGCCATTGGATCCCTCTGAAAGTGGTCCAACGGTCAGATCAGCCCACGAATTACTGATCTGAGGCCCACCTGATATTCAGATATGCTTCAAACTTGGACTCTATCCATTAAATGAGATGAGAAAAGGGACGAGTGGATCCGATTTCCCACAAACATCAAGATAGACCTCACTTCAAAAGGCGAATGTGCACAGCCAGTGTACACCCGCTGTGCACCGGACCATCAAGAGCGGTCAAAGTCAGTTTTGACCGACCTTATAAAAGGAAACGGAAATCGTCTCTGTTCGCAACAGGGAGTTGCGGGTGACTTCAGGTGGGCCATCATCATCGCAGATAAACCTCATCCGGACCGTCCATTTGTTTCAGAAGGTCAAACCGAACATACACATGAGGCTTTTCCAAATCGATACTTGCATACACAGGATAATACCATTCAAACGCAGGTTGAACGGTGATATGGAAAATCAGGTGGGCCGCTTCAGCGTCGATCCAAAACCGACCATATCCGAACGGTTTTGTGAGTAAAATACAGTGGACGTCATGGATCCCTCGAACCAGCAGTGAAGTGGGCCCCACCAGCAGTACAGCGCTCGGATGTGCGCGCCTCTGTTCACTAGATCCGAAAAATCTGGGACGATGTGGTCCACCCATGTTGATCAGATGGTTGATCTGATCCATCTAGTAGGAGCGCAGGTCAGCCATGATCCTGGCAATGTCGCCGAAATTTCGACTGAAGGAATCAGCAATCCAAAAAGTTCAGTCGCAGCTTGGTATGTTGCGTAAGGAATCCCGAAACCTGCAAACTGGTTGCGAAACGATTTTGCGGTAACCATTCCGCATTGTCTTACGCACTCCTAGCCGAGGAAGGTTGAGACCACCATATAAGCAAGGGAGAAAGAGAGAAACGGGAGCCGGGGGAGATTCTTTTGAATAGGAAGGAAGGAGTTTTTGGAGGGACGTGAGGAGAAAGGGAGCCGATTAAATAGTAGACACGTGGTAGGGACGAGGTGACACTCACGAAGGCAAGTAGTGTATAACGGCACGGGTGGAGAATACGCTACCTCCAGCACGATTCAATAGTTGCCGCACGTCGGAAGCAAGGTGGTTTTTCTTCTTCCGTTTCTTCTTCTTCTTTTTCTTTTTCTTCTTCTTCTTTTTAATTGGAATTTAGCCCATATCATGCTCGGCTAAACCTCTTAGCTAGGGCTAAGAGGTGAAGCCTGTAGCGAGATGGGAGATTTTATTGTATGTCTTTCAATTCATGAACTGAATTTGATTTAGTTGATTATTAAAGGAATATTTTTTTAGTCTTTTATGGTCTGTTGTGACTGAAATTACAATGGGTTTGCAATGGCTTTGAATATTTTCTTCCCCTTTTTATGTTTATGAAGTCAGGAAGCCCTGTTGTTCATCATTGCTCCATGGGCATGGTAGGATGACAGTACCTTTTCTGATCCTCATGCATTGTTGATTGGTTGGTAATTAGTTTAATCCTGTTGTTTGCTTTGTCTCCTGGGCATGGTTAGATGATGGAATCCATTCTAATTCATATACCTTTCACCTCTTGAAAACTATATCAAAGGAAGTCTAGTTAATTTCCATGATTTTTGAAGCAGGCATAAGATCTCCCTGATCCCTACAAGTGGATCCTCTGAATCCCTAGTTTTTTTTCTTCCTCTGAATTCCTTAAAGTTTTAGATAATTATTCCACAATTATTCCTTAAATTCTATTTTTGTTTAGATCACATCTTAGTCTAGTTCTAGTTCTACTTGGTTTCAGATAACGTACAGGTATCAGTCCCTGTGGATTCGACCTCGGTCTTACCGAGTTTATTACTACATCACAACCCTATACTTGGGGAGTGAACAAGTTTTTGGCGCCGTTGCCGGGGACTGACGGTTACGATTCTCTGAAATTAATTATGTTAGGATTAGGATTTTACTTACTTTAGGATAGAAGTTTTTATTTTATTTTATTCTATTTTTAGAACTTAACCTGTTTTCCTGTTTTGTAGGATCCTGACATAAGTTCTTAAATTGGTAATTCCTTCCTAATTTCTCTACTTTTTCTGTTTTTAGAATTAAGGTTTAAATCTTAGAAATTTTCTAACTCTAGTATCCTCCCTTTTGTAGGAAATAGTTTATTTTTAGAAATTAGGTTATTTCTTTCCCTTTTTAGAAATTAACTTTCTATTCTTATTTTAGTAACTTTCTAATTTAACTCTTTTAAAATCTAATTTATCTCCTAATTTATTTTTAGAATTTTTGTTTAGAAACTAACCTTCCTATTTTGTAGGCCTTTAAGATAGAAATTTCTAATTCGGTAATGTGAGACCTGTCCTGAGTTCACATATGTGCATTTGTTTGTGTGACAGCCTCCGTAGTACCTCATTCTCGGCTTCCACCGTATATACGCCAGATTCCAATCCTGGGATCCTACAAGGAGGATTTTTTCAATGTACATTTATCTCGTAATGAGCATAACCACAAGATTACCCAAATCACAAAAGCAACATCATTATTATATATCCACTAATATAATCGTTTGAGTACAATACTGAAAGGGAAAAACATATATAAAATAAATCAAAGCTCCAGAAGACCGCCGCACGCTCTAAGCTCAACACTGCTGTAACCTAACATCACTAGCACGCATCTATCGTGCATAAGCTTATAGAAAGCTTGGAGGGTGGTGTAAGTGTGTGTACAAGGTAAGTGCCAAGTATTCAACATAATGACATCATCATATAAGACCAGAAATATCGGTAATCCATAAATCATACAATATCAGAATAAGTAGAAATATTGATAAGATTATAAATTATCAGAGTAAGCAGGAATATTGATAAGATCATACGATAACAGAGTAAGCAAAAATATAGACAAGTCCATGAGTCAATCAATGTCAGGATACACAATATAGAACTACTATGCAAATGAGGAATCATAAATAGCCAAATATCAAATGCAGAGGATGCAAAACAATATACATTCCTAATGAGTAACACAAATAGCGTTAACCGTACCTAAACCATATAAATGCAGAGACACAATAGCCCAAAATGCTGTATGCCGCGAATGTTATGCAATATGCGGTGCGAATGGAATGACCATACTAGAGTGTGAAGTCGGGATGATAGTACGTAGTATCGCAGGCTATGGGGTCCATCACAAGGGACTTCTATTCAAACCAGTCCCATACCTAAATTTGGATAGTCAAACTCAATGTGGTAAACTCCCGATCTCAGGTTAGTCGCGCGCCCCAACCGAAATCCTAGCCATTGCGAAGGCACACGTAACAAATAGTTGCACACCACCAACCCGAGTGGATAGTGAATGAATGAATGAATGATTATGCAATTCCCGCTCAATAAGTCCACATATCGATACGGTTCCTCTAGGAAATCACCGCGGTCTATTACACTCCAAACTGCATTGCCGCCCCATCGCGCGCAACAAGGTGATGAAGAGACCTCACTATCCGCTCGCCAATATCAGCTTCGACTCAGTGGCCGATAGCGAGACGCCAATTCCTCGAGCCGGCCGACTCACTCAGCATTGCCCCTCCTCTCGTGTAAGGCCGCACCCCCTTCCAACCGACCACGACACAGTGGGAGACGCGGCCTAATGGTATACGGCCCTTATGCGCTCATGCATCCACTCGGTCTAGACGTTGGAGCAACCTCTGGAACCAAGAGGGTTTAGGGACTTTCACTCAGGGATATCTATAGCACCCCATGTAGAACAGATTTCCGGTGTCCCATCTGGCCATCCACGAAATACCTGTGGAGGCTACGACCCTGATGTCACTAGGGCGTACAGTAATCACAATGCAAGATGCATGAGCCATACAATCCAGTCATGCATCAATCCTGCACATACCATGCGCTCATGTGAAATAGCCTCCGCTTATCAGGGAGTCTCATAACAATCTGCCCAATGACATATGCAATGGTCAACCACATCTCATAACAAACATGCAGATGATGCGTATGGGCATGTATGATGATGTTATGCTGTCACATACTCATAATAGGTGCCAACGATCGGCCTCGACAATGTGGACATTTAACCAACATTGTCCACAAGGAATAGCTCACATAGAGCCAAACATATAATGGGCCCACGGCCCCACACAATGGCCCAATACACATCTCTTATGGGCCTCACACACATCACATCGACCTTCATACGAGGGCCTTGAATGTATCACAATGGGCCTTGCCCATGGGCCTCAAATACATCACAATGCGCCTCAACTACGGGTCGTATATGCATCATATAGGCATCAACAATAGGCCTTGGCAATCGAAATCGGCCTTAACAATCAGGTTTGACACTCGGAACCGGCCTCGATACTCGGCCTTGACAATCGACAATCGGTCACGACAATCGAAATCGATTGATAATCAGAATCGATAAATCGGTCATGTCAATCAGAATCAGTAATCGGTCACGACAATCGGGATCGATTGATAGTCAGAATCGACAAATCGGTCACGTAAATCGACAATCGGTCACGACAATCGAAATCGATTGATAATAAGAATCGGCAAATCGGTCTCGTCAATCGGAATCGGCAATTGGTCACGACAATCAGAATTGATCGATAATCAGAATCGAAAAATTGGTCACGTCAATCGGGATCGGTCATGACAATCGGGGTCGATCAATAATCGATCGATAAGTCATGTCAATCGACAATCGATCACGACAATCGAAATCGATCGATAATCGACCTCGACCAGTCATGTCAATCGGCAATCGGTCACGACTAATCGAAATCGATCGATAATCGAATCAACAATTCGGCCACGCTAATCGATATCGGTCATGAAATCGGGGTTTATCAATAATCGAATCGAAACTACCATGTCAATCGACAATCGGTCACGATAATCGAAATCGATCGATAATCGAATCGGCAAATCGGGTCAATCAGAATCGGCAATCGTCACGATAATCGAAATCGATCGATAATCGGGAATCAACAATTCGGCCACGCTAATCGCATCGGCATGACAATCGGTTTATCAATAATCGACCAAAACTACCATGTCAATCGAAAATTGACAATTGATCATGACAATCTAATCGATCGATAATCGAATCGGCAAATCGGTCAGAGTCGACGAATCGGTCACGACAATCGAAATCGATCGATAATCAGAATCGGCGTCGATAATCGGCCTCGAAAGGGCCGAACAAGGGCTAAGGGAAGGTCACAACGTGGACATTAAACCATCATTGTCCATCAATGTGGCCATTTAACCAACATTGCTCCCAAGGAGTGGCCCACATAGAGTCAAACGTATAATGGGCCCATGGCCTCACACAAGGACCACATATGCATTACGTCGGGCCTCGACACATCGGTCATAAATTCATCACATCGGGCCCTAACACATGAGTCAGATATACCTCATATTGGGTCTCGTATACATAGAGTGGACCGCTCAAATATCATATTGGGCCACATATACGGCCAGAAATACATCACAATGGGCCTTGTCCCACGGCCCAATGCACACCACAATGGGCCTCACTAAATGGGCCATAGATACACGACAGGTGAGCCCTACACATGGGCCTCAGATATATCACACGAGCCACAATCCATGAGCCTAATACATATCACAATGGGCCTCATCATATGGGCCATGAATACATCACCTTAGGCCTCATCAATACAAATATATCACATTGGGCCCCATCATATGGGCCGCAAATACATCACCGTGGGTCGCACAAATGGACGGTATAGATATACAATGCATACATCACGGCGGGCCACACAATTGGACGGCATACATACATCACGGTGGGCCGCATACACGGGCCTAATATACATCACCAAGGGCCACAATCCCTAGGCCTCAATTACATTACAATGGGTTACGACCCATGGGCCTCAATGTACATCGAATGGGCCACATCACCTAGGCCTCAATTACATTACAATGTGTTACGACCCATGGGCCTCAATGTACATCGAATGGGCCACATCAATGGGCCGCACCAATGGGCCATAAATACACAACAGGCGGGCCCCGTTCATGGGCCAAAGATACATCATGATGGGCCTTATCACAATGGGCCTTATGTACATTACATCAAGGTGGGTCTTCACACACCATGTATGTATATGTATTTTATTATTATTATAAGGCATTACCCAAAATGAATCATATCCAAAGATCATCTGGACCATACTACAGATAATAATGGAGATAATGATTTCCACTGTTAAAAATTACTATGCCCACCATTACGATCATTTTCCATCCAGTCTGTTCATAAGGCCACAAGGACCTGGATTAAGTGGAAAACAAGTTTCTTACTGATCCAAAACTCCTGTCCTCCCAAAGGGGTTTCAATGGTAGATGTTCATCCCTCCATTGTTTCCTGCAATGTGGTCCACCTGATATGTGGATCTCATTTAGACTCGAGCCTTATGACGATCTCACCAAATGAATGGACGGTTTGGATGTAATGCTTACATTAGGGGTGGGGTGCTGACTGTCCAGCAGATGGACGGTTCTGAATCCACCAAGTGGATGGGCAGTTTGGATGGAAAATACCCATCAGAGGTGGCGCGCTGACCGTCCAGCGATGGTGGGTCCCACCAGATAGATAGACGGCATGGGGTTACAAACATACATCACGGTGGGCTCATCCCATCCGTCCAGATTGTTGGACGGTGTGGATGAGATCCACACATCAGGTGCGGTCCATCCAGCACCGTCCAGGGGTGGACGGTTGCATACAATGCACACGTCAGCGGTGGGTCCAAACACCCACTCCTTCCCTTTTTCTATATAACGTACATGTTATATCATGTACTTTATATATTATTTTATAAATATATTATATTTTAAAACAACCAGCCTACATCCAGCGTCCTGGATGGATGAACTGGATGCAAGGCATGGGCATTAACGTAGGCCCACGTGTGGGATGGGTACCCACCGTCCAAGCAATGGACGGTGAGGATATGAAACATATGCATTGTGTGGGCCCCACACGGATGAACGGCTTGGATAAAAATGATCATACCCTCAATCAGGGCCATACACCAGTCATTCCGTCCAGCTATATTGCACGGTCGATAGCGTCATGCATCAAGGTGGATCTTCACCGTCCAGGCCTTTGCACTGGACGGTGCAGATAAATGCAGCATCAAAGCGGGACCACGTGGGTGGGGTTCACGTCCCAGCAAGGGACGGGCGGTTAGGATAAAATCCATACCTCATGGTGGCCCACAGACTCGCTGATGCCAGTGGAGCAGGTGGAGATGGTGGGGACCAAAACACTCGTTGACGCCAAACAGCAGCTGCTGCTATGTGGTGGACGATTTGGATCTCATACATGGACATCAAGGTGGGTCAAGTCCCATGTGAACAGTCACCACATCAGGGCCAAGGCCCCACCGTCCAGCAGAATGGACGGTGAATGGCATGGATAAAAGACACGCATCAGGTGGATCCACACACGTGGAATCCACCAGCTTTAAATAGAGCTGATTTTTGTATTGTCCCTTCGTCCAGGTGGTCATCGACGGGCAGCAAGGGCTGCTGTTAGATGGCCAGCCGGTTGGCCCTGCTAAACGGGCAGCGTGGATAAAATAATCATGGTGGGCCGCTGCCTGGATGTCAACGAGGTGGGCCCCACAAATGGGACAACGCGGATAAAATCATGGTGGGCCACATCATCACCAACAAAAAGAGAAAGAGAGAGAGAGATCGGGAGGAGGAACGTGGGTAGCGGAGGGACCCCGCCACTATGGGTCCCTCTTTAAATAATGCATACATCAAGGTGGGTCCCACCATATGTGGGCCCTCAAATCATCAAAAAAAAAATAACAAATGAGATCACCCACCTATGATCTTCTCCTCCTTCTTCCGCCAAGGCATCCTAGAGCTCCAATGGATGAGTTTCAACGGTTGAGATGGACTTAGGATGGTGGGATTGGGTGGTAGGAAGGTGGGCCACACTAACTCTCTCATGGGAAGCTCTCATGGACGTTGGGTTGCTTGTTTGTAAAATGGAGAAAGAAAAAATGAAAGAGAGAAAGGATGGGATGGATTGATAAAGTATGGTTGTTGTAAGAGATGAGAAAGGGGAGGTATGGGTTAGTTTGAAAATGGTGTAAAAAAGTATGGGTGGAGAGAGAGAGAGTTGACTTGTGAGGGGTGAGGTGGCATGGAGCATGGGTGGTGTACTTGACTTGTGAAATGATGGATTGATGTGATGTATCGTAGAGATTCTCTCGGTATTTGCAACACGCGGCGTTTTTCTCGAACTGAACGCAGGCCCATATCTCCTGGCCCGGGTATCACCTCAGCACGTAATATGCGGCATCAGGACCGCGGTGACGGCGCGGTCGCAACGGTACAAGTCTCGGGTCGAGCCGATTCTGGAATACGGGACATGATTCAGGATAGTGCGCAAACACCGATAACAGATCGCGGATCGCCGGAATTCCTATTTTGTAGGCCTTTAAGATAGAAATTTCTAATTCGGTAAGCTCCTTCCCTACTTTCTATTTTTCAGTTCTCTTTTAATAATTTACTTTCTAGTTTAGATCTTCCCTAATTTACTTTAGAAATTTCCACTTTCTTTTAAGAATACCTTCTTTTAGAAATTAATTTACTGTTATTTTTCTTTTAAAGGATCATTCTTCTCTTTTTAGAATCTAACTTATTTTTGTTTTATTTTGCAGGTTTTTAACTTAGGACTCCAATTTGGTAATTTCTTTCCAACTCTCTCTTTCTTTCTAGATTTTCTTTCCCTTTCTTAGGATTAGGTTTTTAATTGAGGGCTGCGAGTGTTTTCATGCCCAAGTGGGCCCGTGACGACACTCGACGTCTCTTGACTGAAGGAGGATTGGTTGAGGGGTTGACTATCCATCGCAGACTAGACACCGCTCGAAATCCCCGGAGTTAATTATGGCTGAAGACCAACCTCCTCTACTTCCACCCAGGGTGGAGGATACCCAAGATGAGCCCCGCCTCGTACTTTACGAGATTATCTACAACCGGCGGGAGTGAGTATGCCCTCATGCATGATTTTTCCTGAAAACACAGGACAAATGGACATCAAGCCAGGAGTTATCCAACTCCTTCCCAAATTCCATGGACTTGAATCAGAGAGTCCATATTTACATTTGAAAGAGTTCGATGAGATTATAGCTACATTATGTTTTCCTAATGTATCTGAGGATACAATTAGGCTGAAACTCTTTCCTTTTTCCTTAAAAGAGAAAGCTAAGACGTGGTTACATTCACTGCGTCCTAGATCCATTGGCACATGGAACGACATGCAGAGGGAATTCATAAAAAAATTCTTCCCACATCATAAAACGATTACCCTCAGAAAAGTGATCATGAACTTTGCCCAAAAGGAAGATGAAACATTCTTCCAATGTTGGGAAAGGTTCAAAGATTTGGTCAGTTCATGCCCACAACACGGATTTGAAACGTGGCGCATTACAAATTTTTTCTATGATGGACTGACATCTTCCATGCGCCAAATGGTCGAGACAATGTGTAATGGAGAGTTCATTAATAAAGATGTTGGCGAGGTATGGGATTACCTCGATAGTCTCGTTGAAAAAACACAATCATGGGACTATTACCCAATGGCGAACACCACGTCTAGGCCGACTCAATTAAAGGAGAAAGGTGGATTATATCTCTTGAAAGAAGAGGATGATCTCAAGTGTAAAGTGACTACGCTCATAAGGAAAGTTGAGGCCATGGAAGGAAAGAAGGATAAGGTCAATGAAATTGTTTGCGGCATCTGTGATTGCAACATTCATACAACTGAAAATTGTCCTACAATACCTGCCTTTCGAGGAGTGTTGAATGAACAAGCCAATGCCGTAAACAACTATCAAAGACCTTTTACTGGACCTAACTCCAATACATACAATCCTGGCTGGAAAAATCATCCAAACTTTAGTTGGAGGAATGGACAAACGGCGACTCCTCCAGGTTTCTTCAATCAAAATCCAAATCAAGTGAAACCTCAAGAGGAACCGGTTCAAAATCCCATACAAGAGTTGGCTTAGGCAATGCGGGGAATTACAGATTTTATGCAAAAGATAGATTCTCGTATGACGGTTATAGAAAAGGGGATGCTTCCTTCACAACCTCTCCCCAATCCTAAACCGCAGTACGAGATTAATGATCCCAGCTCTTCAAATTAGATAAGGCATGCTAAATCCATCACCACTCTTAGGAGTGGGAAGATCATTGATAAAACTCTTCCGAGGCCCGAAAAGCCTCAAGAACCGAAGAGGACAACAATGATGAATCCAGTGATGCCCCACAAAAAGTAGAACCGAAACTTCAAGAGAAGCCGATTGCTCCATTCCCCAACGGTTGGTTTCACCAAAACCTCTCTCTAACTCTCGGATATCCTAGAGGTGTTGAAACAGTGAAAGTCAACATTTCTCTACTTGATGTCGTTAAACAGATACCTTCATATGCCAAATTCTGAAAGACTTATGCACGACCAAAAGACGGTAAATTATTCAAAAGAAAATCTTCTTGACTGAGAAAGTGAGTGCCATCCTGAAGCAAGACGTGCCGCAGAAATTCAAGGATCCCGGTAGCCCAACCATATCATGTGTAATCGGGAACCATCGAATTGATCACGCACTTCTTGACTTAGGAGTGAGCATCAATCTGATCCCCTACTCGGTATACAAACATTTAGGTTTAGGTGAATTAAAACCCACCCTAACCACACTACAACTTGCTGATCGCTCTGTTCGTGTACCAAGAGGAATAATTGAGGATGTGTTAGTCTAGGTCGATAGATTTTACTACCCTGTAGATTTTATCATCTTGGACACCGAACCCATCAATAACATGAGCACTCAGATTCCCGTCATTCTTGGTTGCCCATTCCTTGCCACGTCAAATGCAATTATCAATTGCAGAAATGGTGTCATGACTATGTCTTTTGAAAATTTGACATCAGAGTCAAACATTTTTTTAATAATAACGGCAGCAACTCAGAGGATGATGACGATTTCCACGACATTAACATGATTGACTCTTTCGTGGAAGATACGACACCTCTAACCTTATCCTCCGACCATCTAGAGACGTGCCTGGCCCACTCCCATGATTTTGATGATGACATGATTAGGGAGACGTGCGCCTTACTTGATACTGCACCAGTACTTGAAGTTAACCGGTGGAGGCCACAATTTGAAGAATTGCCACAAACCGATGTAGTGCCTCTACCGTCTAACCTCAAGTCGCCGAAGCTTGACCTAAAACCTTTGCCCTCTAATTTGAAATATGCCTATTTAGGTCAAGATGACACATACCCGGTGGTGATCTCTGCCCACCTGGAGAAAGAACAGGAGAGTATGCTCATATCTACTCTCATTGAGCATAAAGGAGCCCTGGGATAGACGATAGCAGACCTCAAGGGAATCGATCCCTCGATTTGTACTCACCACATATATCTTGAGGATAATGCAAAAATCGTTCGGCAACTACAACGTAGACTAAATCCAAACATGAAGGAAGTAGTTAAGGCCGAGGTTCTTAAACTATTAGACGTGGGTATCATATACCCTATATCTGATAGTCAATGGGTGAGTCCAACTCAAGTGGTCCCTAAGAAGTCCGGAATCACCATCGTAGCCAATGCTAATAATGAACTCATGCCAACTAGAGTCACTACTGGTTGGAGAATGTGCATTGACTACAGGAAGTTGAATACCGTCATGAGGAAAGACCACTTTCCTTTACCATTCATTGATCAGATCCTGAAAAGGTTAGCTGGTCATTCCTATTACTGTTTCCTTGACGGGTATTCGGGCTACAACCAGATAGAGATAGCCCCTGAAGACCAGGAAAAAATCACATTTACATGTCCCTAAGGCACCTTTGCCTACCGAAGGATGCCATTCGGACTATGTAATGCCCCCGCCACCTTTCAGCGATGTATGCTTAGTATCTTTTCTGATATGGTGGGGCAATATCTAGAGGTCTTCATGGACGATTTCTGTCTTATGTATATCTTTCAGTGAGTGCTTAGAGAGTCTTAAATGTGTGCTGAAAAGATGTGAAGAAAAGAATTTGGTACTTAATTGGGAGAAGTGTCATTTCATGGTTCGTAAGGGAATTGTCCTTGGACATATCATCTCGTCCAAAGGAATCGAGGTAGATAAGGAAAAAATTGATCTTATCTCTAACCTACCTCCACCCAAGAACATACGAGACGTGCGATCCTTTTTAGGACACGCCGGGTTTTATAGAACATTCATAAAGGATTTTAGTCTTCTCTTTCATCCTTTATGTAATCTACTTCAAAAGGATGCACCATACAAGTGGACTGAGCAATGCCAGGAAGCTTTCACTAAGCTTAAGGGCATATTGACCACTACACCTATTATACAGCCACCCAACTAGAGCCTTCCTTTTGAACTTATGTGCGATGCGTCTGATTATGCTCCTGGGGCAGTCTTAGGCCAGAGAAAAGAAAAGAAGCCCTACGTTATCTATTACGTAAGTAAAACTCTAAATCCTGCCCAAGTGAACTACTTGACTACAGAAAAGGAACTCTCAGCCGTAGTGTTCGCCTTGGACAAATTTAGGTCCTACTTGATCGGATCCAAGATCATTATCTACACAGATCATGCGGCACTTAAGTATCTTCTTTCTAAGAATGATTCTAAGCCCCGTTTGATACGATGGATCCTTCTACTCTAAGAATTTGATTTGAAAATTAAAGATAAAAAGGGAGTAGAGAACGTAGTGGCCGATCACCTTTCTCGCCTTAATACCTCTGATTCCCTTGAGGCGACCCATATCAATGACATGTTCCCTGATGAACAACTGTTCAGAGTCTCCCATTCACCTTGGTTTGCTGATATTGCTAATTATCTTGCTACAGGTGCCATACCGACACAGTGGACTGCGCAAGATAAGAAGAAATTCTTCACCGAGGTGCGCAACTTTTTCTGGGATGATCCTTATTTATTTAAATATTGCCCAGACCAAATCTTAAGGAGATGTGTACCAGACGATGAGCATCAGAGCGTCATCTCCTTCTGTCACTCAGAGGCCTGTGGTGGTCACTTTTCTGCTAAAAAGACCACGGCCAAGATTCTGCAGTGTGGCTTTTACTGGCCCACTATGTTTAGGGACACTCATGAGTTTTGCAAAGCTTGTGAGCGTTGTCAGAAATTGGGAGCATTGTCCCGTCGAAATATGATGCCTTTGAATCCCATTCTTATCATTGAAGCATTTGATTGCTGGGGCATCGATTTCATGGGACCATTCCCCCAATCGTTTGGAAATCTGTATATTTTGCTCGCCGTGGATTATGTCACTAAATGGGTTGAAGCGATTCCGTGTCGAAAGAATGACCATCGCACGGTCATTAAATTCCTAAAAGAAAACATCCTTTCTCGATTCGGAACGCCTCGAGCCATCATTAGTGATGGGGGCTCACACTTTTGTAATAAACCATTTGAGAGCTTAATGAAGAAATACGGTATCTCTCATAAGGTGAGCACCCCATACCATCCACAGACAAGTGGACAAGCTGAGATTTCTAATAGGGAGATTAAACACATTTTGGAGAAAATGGTTAACCCTGATCGTAAGGATTGGTCAATCCGATTGACCGATGCCTTATGGGCATACCGTACTGCCTTTAAAACCCCTATTGGAATGTCTCCCTTTAGACTTGTCTATGGGAAAGCTTGTCACTTGCCTGTGGAGCTAGAACATAAAGCGTACTGGGCGATCAAAAATCTTAATTTCACTCTAGACAACGCTGGCTCGCTACGCAAACTTCAATTGAATGAACTTGAAGAAATCCGGAATGATGCGTACGATAATTCGAGAATTTACAAGGACAAGATGAAAGCATTTCATGACCAACACATTTTGCGAAAATCATTCACGCCTAGTCAGAAGGTCCTTTTGTACAATTCTCGATTACATCTCTTTCCGGGTAAGCTTCGATCCCGTTGGACCGGGCCTTACATTGTTGTTACTGTTTTTCCTCATGGGGCCGTTGAAATTAGAGATCCCGCCAATGGCAAGGAGTTTAAAGTCAATGGACATCGATTGAAACCATTTGTCAAGAATTTTGATTCAGAGGACATGTCCATGACCTTGACTGCTCCTGTTTACCAGGATTGATCTCCTAGTCTGATGGAGGTATAGGTAGGTTTATCGCTTCCATAGGACTAGGGTAGTTGCCTTATTTGTTTGGCTGAAGACGGTAAACTTAGCGCTCCTGGGAGGCAACCCAGCTCTTCATTTCATTTTATTTTTATCATTAGTTAAGTTCAATGTTTGTGGGTAACATTACTGCAAACCTTCACGAGACTACAACTCGTCCACTAGGGGTAACCTAGGGGTTTAAAGGCTTGTTGCATACGCTAAATGCAATCGAGAGTACCTGCGAAAGTGGTATAGGTAAGATTTTGTCTTTACTTTTGTTGATTTCTCTCTTGTGCTGACCCGCTCTTACGTAGATATTTTTGGAAAACTTCCTGATTCTTTCGTCCAGGTACTATCTTTCCATCACTCCTCTTATATTTCCGTTGTCCCATGTGCATTGCATGTTTATTTCTTTTACATTGAGGACAATGTAGACTTTTGGTTGGGGGTGGGAGATTAGGTTTCCTAATCAGTGTTTTCTTGGTCTTGAGCGAAAAATTGTGAAAATTTTAAAAATTTTCTGGAATTTCGTATGAATTCAAAGTGATTTTGATGGCCACCTGGGACACTTGGAATTACAGAATACATGGTGTTGGTAATTTTTGACTCCTGGATTCAGAGTTTGAACTATTAATCTATGATTAGAAGTTTTAAACATTGATTGAATTATAATTTTACACGTCACATCTCGCTTACGCATTAAGGTTTCATTCGATTAATTTGGTGATCACTAAGCTTGAAAGGAACCAACTTGAGAAATTGAAAAGATTGGGCGAATGGTTTTCACCATAGGTCTGCTCCCTACAGGTGAAGGTTTGATTCCCCATGGATGATATTTGAAAAGGAGTTGGGTGTACAGTCTTTACCTTAGGTTTGCTCCCTATAGGTGAGGATCTGATCCTTCTTCTTGGCGTTACTTCTAATGAAAAAGTCAAAAATTAAAAGAATAAAGAGATAATGTGTAAGGCAAAGTTGGATTACCGTGAATTCTCTTATTGGTCTTCGATAATATCTTTAAATAGAGAGGTGAATCTTAATGTTGATAAGTCAAGATTAGACTTTACATCCATGGAACTCAATATTTAGAATCGTTCTAATTAATGGATTAATATTTGAGCTTGATTATGAAGTTTACCATGAGCTTGATTTCAGGAGAAAGTAATGCCAACATTCACGAATCGTAGAATTCGAATACTGAATTGTTTTTCATAACTCTCTTGAGTTTGTAGAAATTGTCTTATAATTCTCAACTTATTTTTCGCATACTTTGCTCGGGACTAGCAAAATGCTGGTTGGGGGTTGTGTTGAGGGTCAAATATTGCATATCAGACCCAGTTGTTGCTTAGATTTATGAACATGGCTCCGTTTAATAGCTCATTTTAATCATGTTTCTGTTGCAAGGTAGAATTGCGAGCCTGGACTGGGAAAGGGTACTAAAAGCATGGATTTAACGATTTGAAGGCAACAAGGCAAGCGACGGACCCTAGGAGACCAAGATCGACAGATTTGCACGCCAAGGATCCAAGAAAACCTGAGAAATTGAAGCTCAAGTGGCCTGAAAAGTATCCAGAATGCAAGATCATAGGGTTTCCACCATCTGATCAGTTCAAAACTCCATATGTAGCCTGAGGACCATAAATGAACTGTACACATATAATTTCAGCCATTGGATCCCTCTGGAAGTGGTCCAATGGTCAGATCAGCCCACGAATTACTGATCTGAGGCCCACCTGATATTCAGATATGCTTCAAACTTGGACTCTATCCATTAAATGAGATGAGAAAAGGGACGAGTGGATCCAATTTCCCACAAACATCAAGGTAGACCCCACTTCAAAAGGCGAATGTGCACAGCCAGTGTACACCCGCTGTGCACCGGACCATCAAGAGCGGTCAAAGTCGGTTTTGACCGACCTTATTCAAAAGAAAACGGAAATCACCGTCTCTGTTCGCAACAGGGAGTCAGCCATGATCCTAGCTATGTCGTCGGAATTTCGACTGAAGGAATCAGCAATCCAAAAAGTCAATCGCAGCTTGGTATGTTCCGTAAGGAATCCCGAAACCTGCAAACTAGTTGCGAAACGTTTTTGCGGCAACCATTCCGCAGTGTCTTACGCACTCCCAGCCGAGGAAGGTTAAGACCACCATATAAGCTGGGCTGCATCAACGGCTGGAGAAGGATTGAAGGAGAAGGGCGTTGAAGGAAGAGAATCGGAGAGAGAAAGGGAGCAGAAGTCTGTGCTCGGTTTGGTTGCTGCACGTTAGAGAAAGAGAAGTGCTCGGTCTTGGGTTTGAACGTGGGACGTGAGGCAGCGTGAGGAGACAGGGAGCTCGGTTTTGATTTGTGCCCGGTTTTTTCTTCTTCCGTTTCTTCTTCTTCTTTTTCTTTTTCTTCTTCTTCTTTTTAATTGGAATTTAGCCCATATCATGCTCGGCTAAACCTCTTAGCTAGGGCTAAGAGGTGAAGCCTGTAGCGAGATGGGAGATTTTACTGTGTGCCTTTAATTCATAAACTGAATTTGATTTAGTTGATTATTAAAGGAATATTTTTTAGTCTTTTATGGTCTGTTGTGACTGAAATTACAATGGGTTTGCAATGGCTTTGAATATTTTCTTTCCCTTTTTATGTTTATGAAGTCAGGAAGCCCTGTTGTTCATCATTGCTCCATGGGCATGATAGGATGATAGTACCCTTCCTGATCTTCATACATTGTTGGTTGGTTGGTAATTAGTTTAATTCTGTTGTTTACTTTGTCTCCTGGGCATGGTTTGGTGATGGAATCCATTCTAATTCATATACCTTTCACCTCTTGAAAACTATATCAAAGGAAGTCTAGTTAAATTCCATGATTTCTGAAGCAGGCATAATTTCTCCCTGATCTCTACAAGTGGATCCTCTGAATCCCTAGTTTCTTCCTCTGAATTCCTTAAAGTTTTAGATAATTATTCCACAATTATTCCTTAAAACTCTATTTGGTTTAGATCACATCTTAGTCTAGTTCTAGTTCTACTTGGTTTCAGATAACGACGAGTTTCAGTCCCTGTGGATTCGACCTCGGTCTTACCGAGTTTATTACTACATCACAACCCCGCACTTGGGGAGTGAAAATCAACCTCCACAAGAGGTTCTCAAGGTCATTTAGTGGGGCCCCGCCCTACCAGACAGCGCCCGGGCGGAGCCTCCAGCCGCTCAGCGGGGCCCCGCCAACTGACCGATTGTGGGGTCCTCCACACATGTGTGGGACCCCTCTCCTCCCTCTGAAAACCCATTTTAGGGTGTTTTTACAAAATCCTAACCCCCCTTCACTCCATATTCTCTCCCAAACCCCTCAAATCTTTCTTCCTCTCTAACCCATTGCACTAAACCCATCTTCAAGCTTCAAATCTCCTTTCTTCATCATCACTACCTTTCTATCTCCCTTTCTAAGTGGCTCAAACCCCATTAACTTTTACAATCCCTCTCAAATCTTCTTCCGTATCTTCCAAACATCACCTTTTTCTTCATTTTTCACACCATCTCCCTCTTTTCTTCCCATTTGAGAACACAAACCCATTAGTGTGCCTCAAAACTCCAAAACTCACCAACCCATCCTATTTTTCATGGCTTTCTTTGAAGTGGTCACTGTCATATTCTCCATCTCTACGCTCTTGTCTCTCATGACGAGGAAAAGAGCGGCCCTAGATGAGGCCGGGCCAAGCTAACCACATTGTCCTACGAGGAGGGCAGAAGTTAAAGCAAGTGCCGGTGATGAGAGAGAACGAAGGTCCAAGTGGGACCTCGATCCTCGGATTTCGTTAGAGAGATCCTTACTACCGAACATTGGTCTCAGTAAGTTCCACAACCGCAAGGTCGTGTTTGAAGCACACGTCGATGAGAAGATGTTTGGGATGTACCCAATCATCGACTTTCTCGCGAAAAATGGGTGAGGTCCCATATTCGAAGGAAAAGCTCCTGTGAGTGCAAACACTGTGCGCACTTTTTATGCCCTCATTTGGAATCCGATATATAAGCCCCTCCAGTTTACTATTCCTCTGGGTAGGCAGGAGGTAACGATTGGTATGGATGATATTGCTCGTGTCATGGGTGTTGAGAAGGGATTGGTGCATGCTAGCGAGAGAAATTATGCTAGTAAGCGGGAGAAGAGACTCCACACGTAGTTCCTCTGTGGCCAACTCAAGCATTGGAGGCGGGGGATTGGCCTGACTTCAACCAAGATGACAAATGACTTCCGTCTGCTCCATAACATATGCACATATAACATGTATCCCAGATCAAGTAATCGCACCGAGTGCACGAGGTTCATGGTGGACTTCTTGTTTCGAGTTGGAAAAGGAGACAAAGTATGTTTGCTCACTCTCATCCTGACCAGATAATCAAAGCTGCAAGGTCCAATAGGGAAAGCACCGCGCTGCCATTTAGCCGACTGATTTGCAAGATCGCCCGCCACTACAGCTTCTGACTCCATATGGATGACGTCGCCCCAATCCATATTATCAATGCAAGCACGCTTGACAATATGGGGATTCGCGAAGGGCAACCCCGAGGCTGCCTTGGGAAGCAGAGTGACGATACCGAGGAGAAAAGTGAAGAGATCGAAGAGAGCGAGGGTGAGGAACAAAGTGGCAAGGAAGAAGAAGTGGTGAGGATGGCAATGGAGATGACAACAGTGACAAGGAGGAAGGGCAAGAAGAGGAAGAAGTGGAGGCCCAAGGCCTTGATGTGGCCTCTCCTCCTTCTACACGGGAGCATGGTAGTGATTGGGCTACTTTAGAAGCCCGTTTAGCTCAGATCGGGGAGGGTAAGGCCGCCCTGCGACAGGAGGTCACATAAACTCGAGCCAAGGTTGAGGAGCATTAGGCCTTCACAAAGGAAAATTCAAAAAAGTGTCTCGCACCTTGAGGGCTATCCTGTGCTATGTACACGACAAGGGTGCGCCTCCACCATCGCTGGATTCTGACGACTAGTCGTACATGTAGTCGTCTTTTATTTTGCGTTGTTTGCTTGTTTCTATGTGTAGCCTCGATAGGCTTAGTAGTGTGGTAGGTTGGTAGTATGTTTTAGTGTTCAAAGCTAGTTTAAATTAGCTCACATGCATTTTCTGTGATGATTCATGTAACGTTGTATCTCATGTATTGTGACAATTTTGATAAATGAAATGCATGAAGTTTCCTTAAGTTGTGTGTGAATGTTGTGTTGTTGAGTTTGTGAGCATGCTTAATCTGACCTGGGTTGCACCCTATGTTGTGTATAGGGAATGCCACCTAAGGTCACATGGAGTACGACACGTCTTACTCTTGGCGATTTGATTGACGGGGCACCTCCCCTCAGTGATAGATGGACCCCAGTTCGGGCCCGACTCATGTTGACACTATGATAAACTCTCAGCTGGCCATGAGCAGAACCGTGCGTCTTCTTTGACGCAGCACATGCCTCAGACGACCCCTCCTCCAGATAGGTTGGAGCAGATGATGTTATTGATGCAACAGCAACAGCTACAGCACCAGTAGCAGCAGCAACAGTTCTTGGCCACCCTCGGGGGAATCTTTGCTCAGAGCATGGGTGTGGCTTCGCCTACTCCATTCGTGCCCCCTACTGGGAATGCGAGTGCTAGCAGCCTTTTTAAGCGATTCCAGTGCTTGCGGCCTCCTACTTTTGCGGGTACTCATCGACCCGTGGAGGCCGAGTATTGGCTTGACCGCATCTCTAAGATGCTGAAGCCGCTACACTATACTGAGGTGGAGCAGGTTGAGCTAGTTACCTTCATGTTCGAGAAGGAGGCCAGCCTCTAGTGGGACAGTGTCCTCTGGACCATTACTACTGGATACGTGTGGACATGGGAGGCCTTCGAGATGCACTTCCACGATACGTACTGCCATGAGGAGGGAGAGTTCCTTCACCTCCGTCAGGGAGGCATGACAGTGGCAGAGTATGAGAACCGATTCATGAAGCTGGCTAGGTATGCTCCGTTGATATTAGCCGATCAGCCGATGTGAATGTAGAGGTTTTCAGAGGGCCTACGACCCGAGATACGCTTGAAGATGTATTGTGCTAGCACACCTACCTATGCTGAGCTGGTGGGCATGTCTCTGAGAGCAGAGCAGGATGGAGATAGATTGTCCCGCATGCGTATGCCTATGGTTCCTAAATCGTGACTAGATTTGCTGAGTAGGCTGTTCCTCGGCAAGAGGCCCCGTGCAGACTCACCTCCAAGACTTGTAGCTCCACCAGCCCCTGTAAGACGACCAGACTTGTGGTGCACTTACTGCAAGAAGTCGGGCCATGTGGATACTTACTGTTTCACCAAGATGAGGGACAACGACTTCTCGCCGCCTCATAGGATCAACCACCTGCTTCCTCAGACGATTGCAGCTCCACCTCTACGATCAGCACCAACACATCCATCCTTTAGGCTGCCTGCACCCCGATTTAGGTCACCCCAACGACCTATGGTACCGCAACTGAACCGTTCTCAACAGGCTCAGGTGCATTCACTTGCAGCGAAGGCATCTGAGACAACAGACATGGCACCGATGGCTTTCGAGGTCACGGCACAGATCCAAGGTATTCCAGTCTTCTTATTGGTGAACACTGGGTCCACTACCTCTATCATATCATGTGCAACAGTCAAGCGACTAGCATTGGGTACAGCTCCTACGAAGGGAGTGAGAATCCTTACCGCCACTAGAACTTTTTCTGACGTTACCAGGATTTGTGAGGGTTGCTCGATAGATTTAGGAAGCAGGGCGGTACTAGTCGATCTGATTGTTGCCCCCTGTATCATTATGACGTTATCCTCAGTACGGACTGGCTCACTGAGATGAGGGCAGAGATTGACTGTGAGGCTAGGGTGGTGACAGTCCATGGACCTGACGGCACAGCTTTTACTTTCCCTGTTCAGGTCAGTCACCCTTCCCGTTTAAGTTGTTACACTTCTCTATTGGAGAGTATTGATAGTCCGACACTTGGGAACACGCCTGTAGTTTGGGATTTTGAGGATGTGTTCAGAAAGATACCTAGGTTGCCTCTATAGCGCGAGATCGATTTTACTATTGATTTAGTGACTAGTGCGACACCCATTTCACTGCTGACGTATCGTATGACTCCATGTGAGATGGAGGAACTGAGGAAACAAATCGATGATCTGTTGGATGCAGGCTTCATACGACCTAGCGTGTCTCCATGGGGAGCACCTATGTTGTTTGTGAAGAAGGATGGATCTCTACGATTGTGTATTGATTACCGCAGGTTGAACCAAGTGACAGTGAAGAATAAGTACCCTTCGCCCAGGATAGATGATCTGTTCGATCAGTTGAAGGGGGCACAGTATTTTTCAAAGATCGATTTGCAGTCAGGGTATCATCAGTTGCATGTCAGAGATGAAGACATGCAGAAGACAGCATTCAGGACCAGCTTCGGGCACTACGAGTTCCTTGTGGTGTCATTTGGACTCACGAACGCATCGGCCGTATTTATGGACCTGATGAACCAGGTGTTTTGGCCGTACTTATATCGATTCGTCATCGTATTTATAGATGACATTTTGATATACTCCAAGAGTCGGGAGGAGCACAAGGAGTACTTGCGAGCAGTCCTTAATACTCTCAGGGAGAACCAGTTGTTTGCACAGTATAAGAAGTGTGACTTCTGGAAAGAAGAAGTTAAGTTCCTGGGACATGTGGTGTTCAATGAAGGGATAGTTGTGGACCTTGCTAAAGTAGCCGTAGTTCCTAGGAGCATCCTGGTTCGATTACGAGGTGAGGAGCTTCCTTGGCCTGGCTGGAATTATCAACATTTTTTTCAAAATTTTTTCAAGATAGCCAGACCGTTGTCTCGGTGACTCGGAAAGATCTCAATTTTGCCTGGACCGAGAAGGCGAAGTAGCTTTTCAGAACTAAAGGACAAGTTGACGTCCGCCCTGTGCTAGTATTGCAGCAATGGGTCAAGTATATGATATACACCGACATCTCTCGTGTCGGTTTGGGTTGTGTCATTTTGTAGAAGGACAGGGTGATCGCTTACACATCGCGACAATTGAGGAAACACGAGGAAAATTACCCATACACACGACCTCGAGTTAGCGGCCATTATCTTTAAAGCTCTGGAGACATTACCTCTACGAAGAGGAGTTCAAGCTCTTTTGCAACCACAAGAGCCTCAAGTACATATTCACGCAGAGGGACCTGAATATGAGACAACGACGATGGATGGAAACCTTGAAAGACTTCAGGTTTGAGGTTTCCTACTGTCCTGGCAAGGCCAACTTTGTGGCAGATGTGTTGAGCCGCAAGAAGATGATAGCATTTGCGGCTCTGAGCAGAAACTTATGGTCGAGGAGCCATTCGAGAGCATCGCACATATTCGGGTTCAACCACTCATTGATGACAAGATTATTGCAGCTCAGACAGACGACGAGCTATTAGCGAAGATGAGAAAGCAGCTTAATGATGATGCAGACTCTGAGTGGAGAGTTGGTACGGCTGAGGGTTTACGTTAACGCGGCTACCTATGCATCAAAAACCTTCATGACCTGAGAAAAGACATTCTCGAGGCTGCTCACAATTCAAGGATGGCAATGCATCTTGGCAGTATGAAGATGTACCGTGACATGAAGCGTTCGTACTGGTGGGACAACATGAAGGCCTACATAGCAGAGTATGTATCACATTATCTCATGTGCAGCAGGTCAAGGCCGAACATCACCGACCTCCTGAATTGCTTCAGCCCATGCCCATAGCTGAATGGAAATGAGACTTCATCTCTATGATTTCATCTCAGGGTTACCAAAGATGAGGAAGGGACACGACTCTATATGGGTAATCATGGACCGGTTGACGAAATCGGCTCATTTTCTCCCTATCAGAGTTTCGAACTCAGCAGACGAGTTGGCCAGGGTATACATCAAGGAGATTATACATCTGTATGGAGTTCTTCTCGAGATCATGTCGGACCGAGACACATGATTCACATCTATCTTCTGGACTCGTATCCAGTAATCCATGGGGGTGAAACTGAAGTTCAGTACCGCATTCCACCCACAGACTGACGGGCAGATGGAACAGGTAAACCAAGTATTGAAAGATATACTGCGAGCTTGTGTGCTGGATTTCAAGGACAGTTGGGACGACTGTATTCCTTATCCAGAGTTCACGTATAACAACAGTTTTTAGACGAGTATTGATATGGCCCCTTATGAGGAATTGCATGGACGTCCGTGTAAAGCACTACACTACTGGGTAGAGGTTAGTGAGAAGAGCCTGATTGGCCTAAAGTTAGTTCAGGTGACTTCAGAGAAGATCGACATTATTAGGCGTCGGCTTTTGGCAGTACAAAGTAAACAAAAGAGCTACGCAGATATGAGATGATGACCGCTAGAGTTTGAGGTCGGAGACCATGTGTTTCTGAAAGTTTCCCCCATGAAGGGAGTCCTTCTGTTTGGCAAGAAGGGGAAGCTCACGCCAAGATATATTGGCCCATTCCAGATACTGGATCGAGTGGGGGTAGTAGCGTACCGCCTTGCTTTGCCCACACCACTCGTAGGCGTACACAACATATTTCATGTATCCATGCTGAAGAAATACGTTCCTGATCCTTCCCACATTATCAGATGGGAGCAAGTGCAGTTGAGTGAGGATGCTACTTATGTACTGCCACCGATGCGTGTCTTAGACAGGAAGGAGCAGGTGTTGCGTAGTAAGGTGATTCCACTTGTGAAGGTTCTGTGAACACACCACATTGAAGAAGAGGCTACTTGGAAACGGAAGCGGAGGTTCACAAGAACTACCCTCTACGAAAAGGTACTAATTTCGAGGATAAAATTTTTTCTTAAGGGGGGTAGATTGTGACGTCTCAAAAAAATCCGTGCAAAGACCCAAGTACCACCTCAGGAAAAAATCACTCAGGACCAAATCCTTTAGAAATTAGGCGAGAATTAGCTAAGTGCTAAATAAGATTACCTATGGAATTAGCACTAATCACTTTAAATATGATTTGTAAGACCCGAAATGAGTAGAACCGTTAACGCTACATTACCTTAAAACTTAGGATTCATCTCTAAACCCGTTTGCTCTTGGAAACACACTGAAACTTCGTATCCGACCTGGACCGCTCGTCGAAAGTCCTATGACCATGAAACTATACGCTAATAACCGCCTTATTGGGCTTGACGGCCATCTCAGAAATCAAGTCCTAATGATACCCAGGAACGCACAACTGAGCCCGGGGCGAAGTGTGTGAGAAACGCGAATATCTTTAGAAAATGAATCGAAACTTAAGTGAATTGAGTCATTCGCTTGCAGCCCAAATCTAAGGATCCGTCAGAATCTGACCCAATTACTCCCTCGGATCGGGAAAAATTTTCAACACAAGTCGGTGTACTTGTGACCCTGATCAAGTACTGGTGGCCGTTGAACTGAAACTAGTCCTCCGTAATCGATCTGTAAATCCGATCAGTTGAAAACTTAACTCGACCTAGATCCAATGTCGAGAGCTTAAGTCCGACCGCATGCAAAAAAGGGGCTTCTAGATGTGCTCCGTTGGATCAAAACGACCACTTTGGCTGTAACCTAAGTATACCATGGCTCTAGGGCCATTTCCATCAATCCGGGGCCTACCCTCTCTCATTCTATACGATTTTGCAACCCTAGGAGAGAAGAGAGTAAAGAGAGAAGGAAAGAGAGAGAAAGTGTGAGAGGAAGTGGGAGTTGTTCCTGGGATCTTTCTTTGCCGCTTCACGTGCTTTACCACCTCATCTGTATCGCTATTCCGGCGATTCCGACTCCGTTCGTAGGTAAGAAATCCTAACCCTAATCTATTTTAGGGATACAAGTAGAGTGAATGGTGAAATAGCTAACTTATTCCATACTATAAGTTGTTGTTGTGCCGTAGGTAAGACTTAGTGTTTAAACCGAGTTCATTATGAGTCTACCGGTGAAAGGTGCGGACTATAAATGTTTAGGTTACGGTTTTCAAGGCTTAGATACGAGGGTTTTCGTGCATTATGTGTATATATATATATATATATATATATATATATATATATATATATATATAAACTATGTTGATTTATAATGCATTCCATGTGTTTATTGAAATGTGTGAATGAATATGGAATTGTGATATATGCTTGCCATGTTTGTTGACCCAGAATTCATGATTGTTGTACGTATGGTGATCCCTTTGTAAAGGGATTTGCTATAATACCTGTTATAACTACCTTACTAAATGTATATGATATGTGTAGCCTAAGTGTTTGATAAAATGCTTAAATGTAAAAATACTTGTTTAAATGCATGTAATGAGGGTGTTGAGATAGGATTCCCAATCCCCTTAACTATGGTTATAGTATCCTTTATATAACCTATCTTACTACTATGTGCTACATGGATGAAATGTCTGTGTATGGTAATATGTATAGTATGTGTTTGTTAAATTGCTCAAGTAAGATTTATATCTGATTTCAGTTGTCACATGCTGTTTTGGATTACTATATGTGAATGCTATTGTTTGAAATGTGATTGGGGCTACGATGTAGTCCACGTAATCGGTAATTGTCTGTGAACGGTGGTTGAACTGCTTAACCACGACAGACACGCCCGATGAATCCGAGTCGTACGCTGCTTGTCGGCAGTGGTTAGGCCACGCGGAGTGCTTACGCGCTCCATGTCGATCGGCTCGACGTATGCTCGTACCAGTCGAGCTTGTCAAGCAACCCGGTTGACCCGATGTATGTTCACCATGTATGGACACTACTGTTTGAATCTAAGGTACCGACTTACCAGTGCAAAACCCCGTTTAACCTTGGTACCTCGATCCGCTAAGACTCATGAGCCGGGCATGGTGGTATGGGACACCGTGGTCGTGCTGTCGACCTACACTGCGGTGACTAGCCTCCCTGTATTGACCAGTGAGCAACCTAAACTCGTGAGCCGAATACGGTGGTATGGGACACTGTATTCGAGCTGTCGGCCTATGATCAGGTGATGAGCCCGTAGTGACTTCGAGTGTACATTAGAAACTACGTTGAGGTGACGAGCCTTTCCATAGTAAACTAGAGTATAAACCAGGCCTACGCTGAGGTGACGAGCCTCTCTGTGGCAGCCTAGAAACCATCTATCGTATATGACTACTAGGATTGACGACCCTAGATGTAACAATGTTTGGGTTATGATGTAAAGGGAGGTGCCTTAGCTTCCTAATCCGGCTATATGAATATGTCTAATTAAGAACTTGGCTAACACGATCATGCATCGCATTGCACGGTGCTTTGGCGAGGAAGTGTACAGAGGAAGGGGTGTATGTCGCGATCGTAAGATGTTGTCGTAAGAGGGAGTGTAAGCGAGGGCATGCATCATTAACACATACCATCCTTGCATTACTAAGAGTACTTAGGACCTTATGGTTGTACTGCTTTATCATTACTACTTGACTGAATTGATAACATGTTAACCTTTGCTTCATAGTTCCACTGAGTTGATCACTCACTCCCACGTTATGGGATGGTGTTTTAAACACCAACCAGACTCTGTCTTAGATGCAAATTCTGACGTGACGTATGAGGCGGAGCCAGACTTCTACGATGATGAGGAGGAGTTCTCATATATGCAGTTATCAGGCGGGTTTACGTAGGCCGTTCTTTCTAATCGACGGGGTTACAGGGATCCTGATTAGACGCCGTTACACTTGGCATTTTTCTTGCACTTTTGGAACACACATGTATATTCATTTTGGAAGTATATATGTATATATTTAACCTAGTAACATATTTATACTCTGGAGACTTACAACAGTTTATATATCTTATACATTTATCACAGTTTTCCGCTTAAGTAATTTAACTGTCTCTGGAGTATGATATGCTGTTTTGGTATAATCTCATTCATGTTTAAGGCATTAATACGGACAACATTAAATCATCATTACCTATGTTGCATAAGTGATGTGTTGGAACTCGGGTGTTGGGCTCCTGCTCAACTCCCGATTTTCAAGGCATTACATGTTGGTATCAGAGCATGATTTGGATTAAACTGGACCTGGGTTATGGTGACACGACACCAACTGACATACTTTGACTTAGGAGGGTGCGATAAAATGTAGAAACGGTTGTCGAATTTCCAGTTTCGTTAGTCGTTGGATTCGACCAAAACTGGCTATCGTAGTTCACCCCGTAGGCACCTTTGACCATGTAAAACGATCCTAATATCCCTCTAGTCCATCAATTGAAAAATATATATATATATATATATATATATATATAATTTGTTTGCACGACCGGTCGAGCCACGACCGATCGAGCACATACTCGACCAGTCGAGGAGTGCGGGTTGGCTTCCTAAAAAGGGAGAAAATCACTTTTTCTTCCCATTTTCTTCTTCTTCCTCAACAACTCCTTGCTCAACCCGTCGAACCCATCTCCATAGAGTCCTTGTAAGTGCATCATTTTCAATTTTCTTTTAGATTTGGGTTCCTCTATGCATTTTAATCTTTGTGTGTTGTTGATTTGTGATTTTAACTCTTTTCTTCAAGGGTTTTTGGGCAAAAATCTGACCTAAGTCAAACCCATATATTATATTCTCTTGTGCATACTCTACATAGAGCATTGGTTTAACAGGAAGGTTACAAGCAAGGGCCCTAGCAGCTCCTCCTCCCGGATGACTCCAATTAAGGTGAGAACCCTGAGAGCTCCTGAAGAAGATTCGGAGCATGTAAGGGATTTTCACACTCGAGATATAATAATTGAAAAGACAGTAAATCTTGACCATATTGCTCACTTCAAGTTCTTACCCATTCTCTCCACCATAGGTTGGGAAAATATTTTTGGTTGGGGCGGACCGGCTTACCACTCCATTTCACAAGCATGTTTGTATCTATCGGGGAATTGTCCCTTGACAATCTTACATTTTCCATTAATTTTAGAGAAGGGACAGTGTCAATTGATCGGCACCTAATTTCGGTTCTACTTGATGTAAATGTTAATGATGAAGGTATCCCGATTCATACTCTTTGTGATAAGATGTTTGAATCTGAGTGTAGAGATATTCCTCGTAAATTATGTCGATTTAATTTCGAATGGACTGACGGTAATGCACTATGTGCCACCAAGATGATTCCTCATTTCCGTGTCCTTCACTGCATTTTTAGTTCAAACGTCTATCAGCGGTCTGGAAACAAATATGAGCTCAGTCCATTAATGGCTCGTATTCTCCATGCTGTCACATCGGGTATCCCCATTTACCTTCCTTCCTTGATTTGCTATTTGATCATCCAGTTTTGCATTCATCCTGGTCATGGTTCTATTCCATTCGCTTATCTTATGACGACACTTGCCCTTCATTGCAATGTTGTCATTCTGACCACTGAGGCCGCTGAGTCAGTTCTTCCATTTGACAATTCGAACATTATTAAAATGACTTTGAATTACCTCCCCGGTCAGTAAGACGAGGATGAGGTCGAAGAAGAGGAAGCACCGTTGCCAGCAGATACTTCGATGATATCATTGATGATTTAGAGTCTGATGATGAGGCAGATCCTAACTTTCTGTAAATGCTATTGTGTAAATCTTGCACTCGTAGTATTGTCAAATTTTGTTGTGCCAAACCATTTAGTGTGTATATCATGAAAGCCATCGGTCTACATTAAAAAATATGCAAAAATACTTTCATCGCATATTGAAGGGCCTTCACCAGATTGACCCATCTATTCCACCGCCTTCTTCCTCTAGTTTAAATTAGTTTGCTTTGTTTTGATTTTAGGGTTGTATAACTTTAAACTTTTGCTTAAGTTGGTTGTATAACTTGGATAATCTTTCTTAGATATTATCATGCTCTCTTTATGCTTATTTCGATTTTACTCTAAATCATGATGCTTAAGTTACCATTCTATTATTCATATGTCTCATATTCCTACTTTCCTTTGTCAATTTGTGACAAAAGGGGGGAGAGTTTGTGTATGGATGTGTATGGATATGATGATTGGAATTAATTGATTATATATTATTAGAATGGATATGTATGTACATACAGATATTCTACAGGTATTCAAGCATTGATTGAGGGGGAGTAAACTGAGCGCTCATATTGTGGGAGAGTATGTGATTTCAAGCAAAGCAGGAATGTTGAACTTGTGTGTGTGTTTTGTTATGTTTTGTCACGAATTTGACAAAGGAGGAGATTGTAAGTGCTGTGAAGTATAAATCATATTTATTTTTGTGAAAGTTCGATGGACAAAACAACTTTTGTTCAAGTTCAAGACATGAAGATGGAAAGTTCACCTTTAAAGTTTAAGATATGAAGATGGAACTAATGCGGTCCAAATGTCGTTAGCAAATTCATAAGAAACATAGATATCGTATAAATTAATGGACAAGGTATTCAAGATATAATGTTTATGTAAGTACTGTGAAGTATAAAGCACATTTATTTTTGTCAAAGTTCGATGGACAAAATAACTTCTGTTCAAGTTCAAGACGTGTAGATGAAAAGTTCACTTTCAACATTTAAGACATGAAGATGGAAAGTTCACCTTCAAAGTTCAAGATATGAAGATGGAAAGTTCACCTTCAAGATTCAAGACATGAAGTTGGAAAGTGCAAGTTCAAAACATGAAGATGGTTACTTTAAGTCCAAAGTTCTCTAGGTCTACGTCTCTTCTAGTTCAAGATCAAGCTACATTTATAAGATTACTTCAAGTAAAAGATCAAATTAACGCAAATAAAGTCAAGCTACAAGGTATACACTTCAATGTTCAATGTTTTTAAGTATATTTGACCCTAGAAAGACCTTAGACTTAGGTTCTTTCGAATGCCAAACATAATTGAATTTCTATACTTTAATTAGGCTTAAGTTCGACTAGTTTAAGCCTTAGTTTGACTAGTCTAGGCTTTGATTCGACCAGTATAAGAAAAACTTCGACCAGTTTAAGTTTTCAACTGAAAATCGGATAAAATTTGTTGGTTCCTCGACTAGTCTGGAAAAGTGCTCGACCAGTCGAAGGCATTACTCAACTAGTTAAAAGACGGTTTGATCCGATCACGCCTAAATTTTGAAATTTGGTTGTTTCTTAGACCATTCGAAAGAGACCTTAGACTAGTCGAAGCAACAACTTTTTAGCCTATAAATAGAGGTCTTTTCTCACTCCGAATTATATCATTCAAGCAACCAAAAGCCCTCACTTTGAGAGAGAAAAGCCCCTATCTTCTTCAAGTTATAGAACGGTATTTTAAATTCTTTTTAATAGCTTATTGTTTTGTAATTTTTAGATCTCTTTTTATGAATCATATGTTTTAAAGGGAGTTCTTATTCTTCCTTTTGAGATTTAAGAAATTCAAACAAGTAGCCCAGGTTTGAATTAAATTAAAATCTATCTAGAACCTAGAACCCTTCATTTTGGTTATCGGAAATTGTGTTTTTGGTTTATTTGAGATATCCAGGAAAATCTTATGTATTGGTTTGACTGAGATAGCCAGAAAATCTCAGTGTGTGGGGTTTTGATTGTGATAGCCCTTTTAAAATCACAACTGTATAGGTTTTAAGGTGAACCTAAGAAAACCTTGATTTTCAGTGAACGCCAATATCACGTGGGTTGTGATTATTAGGGGTGGAGTAGGTGTGGCAGTTTGATAACAGTTGGTGTACACACTGAACCACTATAAGTCCTGGACATATGTGGTGAATGTTTATAAATCTTTATATACATGTGGTGAATGCTTATAATAGATAGCTTTCTTTCTTGTTTCTTGCTTAATTTGGGATCTTATCTAATAATAGTAGAAGATGGTCGTGCAATAGTGGAAGGGGTTGACAGTGGGATAGTAAGAGTCGTGATTTTCATGCACAATGGGTCGTGGTTATTATGAACAATGGGTCGTGGTTGAAAGATACTTGAAAGGGGTTGTGGTTGTCATGCACGGTGGGTCATGGTTGACAGAAGATTGAGAAGGGTTGAGGTTGTCATCCACAATGGGTCGTGGTGTTCATTCAGAATGGGTCAATGTTATCAATTATGACCCATTGTGCATGACAATCACGACCTATTATGTATGACAACCATGACCCTTTTCAAGTATCTGTCAACCACGACCCATTTTTCATAATAACTACAACCTATTGTGCATGACAACCATAACCCTTTTCAAGTCTCTGTCAACCATGACCCATTGTTCATAATAACCAAGACCCATTGTGGATGACAACCATGACGCTTTTCAAGACTCTGTCAACTACGACCCATTGTTCATAATAACCACGACCCATTAAGCATGACATCACAACCCAATGTGCATGACAACCACGACCCACTACGCATGACAACCTTGACCAACTGTGCATGACAACCTTGACCCTTTACAAGGTTGACATCCACTGAGGGTCAAGGTTGGCATACAAATTGGTTTGAGGTTTTCATCCACATTGCGTTGAGGTTGGCAAACACATTGGTTTGAGGTTTTCGTCCATATTAGGTCGCATTGGGTCTAGGTTGGTATACACTAAATATGAGATCTTGTCCAAACATGAGATCTTGTCCAAATATGAGATCTTGTCCACACACTGAGGATCAAGGTTGACATCCACTGTAAGAATACCTCAACCTCGACCATCCATATATGAGATCTTGTCCACATACCTTCGTTTGCCATTTCTACGGAAGCTAGAAGATTCTAGAGTTGGAAAGACAAAGATAAAGATAATCACGGTGAGGAGCAATGGAGGGTCCCAGAGAAGAAACTTCAAGAGGCAGTGGTAGGGTCGGGGTTTGGTATGGGGCCTTGCGGTCGTTTTGGCCTTATGTACATATCTTTGTGTGACGTCTCTAAGTCTCATTTTGGGCTTTTAGTCAAATCCACTCCGTTCATTCTCTTTTTAATTTTTAAGAAGGCAAATGTCCAGAGAATGATCAAAATCTTCAAATTTGATGGCTCACAACACAACAAGACAATATGTATTGTACATGCAAACCATTGGTCCTTTTTCCTCACTGTGGGCCATTGATAGCTCGATACGGTGTGAAGATTACACATTTTTAAGGAAATCATAAGTCTTGAATATTATTAACAGATTAGATCTATTTTTTTTATGCAGCCCTTGATCAAAACGATAGGATCAATCATTGGTTTTGGGCATCGGGGATCATGAATCTCTTCGGCTTCTCACTCTGCCATTTTTTTGTACCTACATGCGATTAACTAGAATGGTACAAAGTTAGGTCTGTGGGGCCCACAGTGATGTTTATATTTCATCTAACCTATTCATCATATCACATATACATCTATGAAGGGAAAGTAGAAATATCATATTAATCAGAAAGGTGTATGGCCCACCTGGTAGTTTTTAATGGTTTTGCGTAACCCATACTATTTGTTATGGTGTGGTCCACTTCATTTGTACGTAACCTTCAAATTTTGGTATATATATTAAGATGAAATCGCACAACTGATGGACTGTGTGGATTGAAACCTTAAATCACAGTGGACCCACAGGTAGGACAAAAGCATACACCACATGACTTATAGCCGTCGTCCTCTGTTCATCATAAATAGGCTTTTTTTGCAAGGGTAATTTGGTCCAAACAAATATACAAAGCTTGTCAGATGACTACTCTTCGGAATATTTGAAACTTCCAAACATTCCGAGAACTTCGCCATAGGATGAGCTTAAAACGGTCAAAATGCCTAATTGAAACTTCAACACCCTTTCAAGAGAGGAAACAGAATTGCTATCCATTATGTGTGTCCCACTTGGATGAGGGGTTAGACCAAGTTTTAGATGCATCCAAATTTCAAGTGGGCCCCACCAAGTGCCTTTATATGTTTTAGACATGTCTTCACATGATTTTAGATGGTATGGCCCACCTGAGTTCCATATACGGATGATTTTTGGGATATCTCATAGATCTAAGGGAGACCCATCAAATGCACAGTGATGATGTTTGACACACATCACCGTCGGGCCCACACAGCTCGATCTCATGAGAAGTTCCTGTGAGCTGCCAAACCATTTCTCGTGTGTCTATATATATATATATATATATATATATATATATATATATATATATATATCCACCTAACTAAGATTCCTCACCGTACAATAATTTAAAGTGACCCCAATTGCCATCAATTTGAATGATCCAGACGCGAGCGGATTAGGTGTTGCCGGAATAACACTTTATTGGGTGTTCTGCTGACCTTGGGGCCCACGTTGATATGTGTTTTATATCAATGCCGTCCATCAATTTTTCAAGAGTAGTTTACTTTATTGTCTCAGAAGTTAAGCAAGTAGAAATCTCAGGTGGGCCACACCACAAGAAACAAGTTTATTAAATGCTCACCGTTAAAAACTAACTAGGGCCCACTGTAATGTTGTTTTCCATCCAACCAGTTGATAAGGTCTAACAGAACTCGAGGAAGGGAAAATACAACGATCATATTTATCCAAAACTTCTATGGCCCACAATAAGTTTTTAATGGTCATTTACCATAGATCTGAAATTGTCATATAACATAGAGGTAAATGCAATTAGCCCTTCTAAAGCACAATAATTGAAGAATAACATTACAAGCTCTATGAGATATGTCATCTAATGCCTTTGAGAGATGAAAATGAAAGCGCACAAGGGAACGGTGTTCCCGTTGTAACGCCTTGGTGGGTGTTATCCTTGCCATGGAGCCCACCTTGATGATTTTTTCCTGCATCCCCTTTAGGTTTTTAATGGTGGAATGCCAATCACTGTTGTTTCTTGTGGTGTGGTCCACCCGAGATTTGGATCTCCTTGTTTTTGGAAACACATCTTAAAATGGGCTGTAGAAATGGATGAACGGTGTTGATATACAGTATTACCCAGCTAACACCTAATCTGCTCCCTCATGGTGTGCACACACCTTGGTGGTGGTGTGACGTGGCAAAGTTCTATTGGCCCCTCATATCCATACTATTTTTCGAGTTCATATCAGTGCATGATCCCAAAAAAAAAAAAAATGAATCCAAACCTCAAGTGGACCACATCTCAGAAAACAGTGGAGATTAAAAGCCAACCACTGAAAAATTCTCATGGGCCATTGAAATTTAAAATCAAGCTGTTGTTAGTGTTTTCCCTTCATCCATGTATATTTGACCTAATGAATAGGTTGGAAGTTAAATAGTATCATGTTCGTAAAATTAGGTAATAACTGGGGTCTAATATGCAATATTTGACCCTCAACATGGTCCACTTGAGTTTTGGATCCAACTCATTCTTTTGGCTCATGCCCTACGGTGGTGATGTGGATATAACACATACATCATGGCAGGCTCAACTTAGATGGTGCATGGTGGGCTACATAAGTACTTCCTAAAAATATCTTGTTAGCTGGATGGCAGCCACCTCTAACTCTTAAAATTTCAAACATTAAGTGACGAGTGTTGTATAATTTTTTTTCTGATTGGTGCGGTCCACTAAGAACTGGATCAAACCAAAAGAAGTTCCTTGCAAGTTATACCAGAACAAGGACCTTGCAAGTTGCAACGTTTTAGATAGGGTGTTCCGATTTAGTACAAGAATAAGGTGTTTTAACCCCTCAATCACAATTGAGGTTAATTAGAGGCACATCTTCTTTGTTAGGATTTGAAGACTTGACCCTCCACTCCGATATCATGTAAAACAATCTCTTTCTCTAAAAATCAGCCATTAGAAAATGGTGTAGCTATGTATATAAAAGGACTTTAACAAAAATTTAAAACAGAAAGGAGATCTGAAATTGTCATATAACATAGAGTTAAATGTGTTTAGCCCTTCTAAAACACAATAATTAAAGAACAACCTTGTAAGTAAAATCTTCATGAAAAATTCTTTTTCGTTTTCTTTTCCTTCCGAACAATAATTTTGGCAATGAAATAAAAATCAAGAAATTTTTCTTGAAAAACAATAAAGAGAAACAATTTTCATTTGTTTTTTAGAAATGACATTTTCCTGGAAACACCATTTTCTCTATAATAAAAAAAATTCCACAAATTCAAACAGGGTCGAAAGGAAGTTGCTGGTTACTTTCTTTTGAGCACTACAGGGAGGGCACATTGTTTACTTGACTTGCTGTCCTTTACATGAAAGGATGAACGAAAATACCATGAATATCTACATGTCTGTCATTTAAATTAAAGGAAGGAGATTTTTTATAAAAAAAAATGAAAAAATAAAAAAAAAACAACTACCTACTTATAATAAAATTTACCTTCGCGGTACCTTTCTAAAATGGTTTTCATGTTTAAAGGAACTTGGCAAGCAAAGAATGGTGGTTCAAATAGGAACCACCGTGATGTTTATGTGAAATCCACCTCAACTAACAAGTGCATCACCCCAAGTTAGGCCCAGGGCTCAGAAATTGGTCCCAATCGATTCAGGTGGACTATACATTGGAAATTGCATACAGAGCAACACTTAATATCCAAACTGTTTCCTTTGGTGTGGCTCATCTGAATCACAAATAAACTTAATTTTTGAGCCCCATTCCTAATTTTGGTGTGGCATCTAATAGTTGGAGTAGATTTCATATAATCATCATAGTGGCGGCCGTGTAAAAATAAACGGCGGACATCTCTCTCGCAATTCCCTTAAAAAGTAATCCAGAACTGTAACCTTGCCAGACCCACAGCAGCTGGGATATGAAAATATCTTGCTGGTTGTATGACACCACACCTTTGAATCTTGAATTTTATCAGCACCGCACGATGATTGCTGCACATTTTTTGCTGATCGGTACAGTCCCCAGATGGACAGACTGGATCACCATTCGCATTGTTGATTACCAGAATAGGGACCTTGCAAGTTACAATATTTTATTTGGGACAGGTGCATGGCATAAATCCTAAGGTTTTAAACACGCATGTATAAATGGACCAAATGGTCTGTTTGAGTAGGGGATCAGCTGGGCACAATCAAGATACTGCCCTGATGCCAATTCAGGTGGGCCCCATATCTCCATGACAGATGCTGCACAAGAAAGTAGCATTTTAAACCCTTGATTATGATTATACAAAGAGGCTGTTTGGTATCTCTATTAATAAGTTTTTTTTTTTTTTCTTTGAAAAAAGATTGCTTGATAATAGTTTATTATGAAAATCTGACTTGAAAGGAAAGGGGCCCACCAAAATTGTGATTAAGGCTTAATCCTTAATAGTGATTTTAAGAGTCTGATTCAAACTCTTAGAGAAGTAGAGAATTCAACTCCCCCAGCATTGTTTTAACAAAAGCAGCGAGAAATGCTTCTGCCATCTTTCCCCAAAAACTGAAAATGATGATAATGTGAAATGGAAAATATTGCCTATATGCTATTTTCCATCAAGTGAGAGAAAGTAGCCGGGGGGGTGGGGGGAGGGATAAAGAAAGCACATGGAAGGCACCAAGAAGCTGCCAATGCTGTCACTTTCCTAACATCAATAGGGTGGACCACTTCCTTGAAAATGCACAATACTTTTGAATGATCATGTTTCAATAGAAAAGGAAGAGGGCACCTCAAATTGTGTTCACTCCAATCTCCACCGTAGACATGTATGGTGATCGTGATTGCAACTAGTCACTTGATGGGGCCCATGTGGTTTGATTTTTGTTCCATGGGTTTGGTGATGGGACACAATTCAAGGTATCACCATAGACAAGTTTGCTTCATCTCATAGGCCCTCAAAGGGATGGGCCACAGCCCAAAAGCCTCAATGATCAAACAATCCTAACAATATAATTGCAGCCTCTCTTCAACATAAATGGGTAATCTTGTTCTTTTTTTCTAATGCAGAACTGAGGACGGCTGATCAGGTGATTAGAGACGTCCAATTACCAAGTACATAAACACTGGTCCACAAAAACTTGCAACAATTAAAAAAGTGATTCAAATATCCATCATCAAACTTACAGGGTCCACGTGGTCAGGAGATGAAAATATCTTTCTAGCTGGACAGCACCACGCCACTTGACTCCTGGAATACCTGACATTGCATGACAACTGCAGCATATCTTTTCGCTGATTGGTGCAGTCCATCAGATAGACGGTCTGGATCACCACCACATACATTTCGAGTACCAGAACAGAGGCCTTATAGGTTACAATGTTTCGTAGATGCTTGGCATACTTCACAAGGTTTTAAACACATGTATAAATGGAACAAGTGGTCAGTTTTGATACAGATCACACCGGGCACAATCAAGTTCGTCCCCTGATTCCAATTCAGGTGGGCCCCATATCTCCATTTGATTACTTGTAACAAGCATAACAGTTAAAACTAAAGACTTGGGTAGCTGCTTACATTGTTGCCTTCGATCTCATAAGCATCTACGGCAAAAAAGTTAGAAGTTGATCATTTTAACAGAGTGGTGCCTAAGATGGCACCCTATTGTGAAGAGGACAATATATGGTGTAAGGAAGCTAATCAACGGTTCATATCCAACATGTATGTGTGGCCCATCTGATGAGTGGAATTGCATGATTTGTACATCTGGTTGTTCTTCACCTTTAAAACACATTGACACATAAGGATTCAAAAAAGACAACTATCCACATCTTGCTTTCATAAGCCCATGGCACCCATGGCTGAAGTTGCATTAGTTCATGGATACTTGAATCCTCATGTTCAGGCCAAGGAGGGTTGTTTGGCAGCTTAAATTTTGGGCCTTTCGGATTTGAATTCCAAATATAGGCCACAATATTGTGTTTTTGTCCCTTGGAATTTGGTGGATTCATTAGAAAGGCTAACCTTTCAATTCCTTTTTAAAAGTTGGGTTTAGAAAGGACCAATTTATCTAACAGTCATATTTCAAATGGCTCTCCTGCTCTTTCTATAATTCAAGTTGCCCAACACGACTTACATAATGAAAATCTCCATAATTTAAAATCTTGGATTTGGATTCTTCATGAGTAGAATTTTTATGATTTTTTTTTATAAAATTTCTAACAATAATAATTTTGGCAATCAAATAAAAATAAAGAAAATCTTCTTTATAAACAATAAAGGGAACTAGCTTTTCATTTGGATCTTAGAAATGGCATTTTCCGCAAAACACCTTTTCCTCTAATTCTTTTCCAGTAATCCTAGCAGGGTCTAAAGGAAGCTGCTAGGTAATTTCTTTTAGTACCACAGGGGAGGGAACATCGTTGACTTGACTTGCTGTCCTTTACGTGAAAGGATGAATGAAAATACATTGAAAATCTACATTCATGTCATGTAAATTAAAGGAAGGGAATTTTATAAAAACTACTTGCTTAATATAAAATTTACCCTCTGATACTTTTTTTAAAAAATGGTTTTTATGTATAAGGGAACTTGGCACTCAAAATGGGGTGGTTCACAAAGAACCTACAATGATATTTATGTGAAATCCACCCCTAACCAACAAGTACATCACCCATCTTAGGCCCAGGTCTCAGAAATCAGTCCTATCCGTTATTCAAGTTTACTACTCAATTGGAGACGGTGTAAAGGGCAACACTCAACCTCCAAACTATTTCTCTTGTTGTGGCCCACTTGAATTATAGATAGACTTAATTTTTGGGGTTCATTCTTAATTTTGGTGTGGCAGCTAATAATTAGAGTGGATTTCATATAACCATCATGCTGGACCCTATGAAAATAAAAATAAAGGGCAGAAATCTCTCTCCCAATTGTTTCCTTTGGTATGTCCCATCTGAATGACATGTCAGCTTGATTTTTAGGCCCTGGGCCTAACATAGAACTCCACATCTAGTGGCCGAGTGGATCTCACATATACATTATGGTGTGCCACTTCAAAATCAAAGGTGTGCCTAGTAATTTTTTAATATATCAGAATCTAAGAACAATTGGATGCACATCAATTTTATACGGACTCACAAAATATTGTGTTAATTAAATCCACTCCGATCATTAAATGTGTAATCTCACTTTAGTACTAAGACTAAAAACTCAGGCTTACCAAAGAAAACAGACGTTCAATTTTAATTTTTGTATGGCCCACCATGATATTATATAAAATCCACTCCAACTGTTAGATGCCAAATCAAATTTAGGTATGGTGTCAAACATCCGTCCCATCTATGATTTATGTGAGCCACACTAAGGGAAACAGTTAGGAGGGTGAGTGTTCAACTGTATACTGTTTTTAATCATGCCGTCCACCTTAATCAGATTCACATGGGATGATGTTTGTGCCTTGGGTCTAACTTAGGGTATGTACCTGGTGGCAGGGATGAATTTGACATAAATATTAGCGGGCCCCACCTGAGCCTGCACCCCTTTGTTCGCCTATTTTCCTTTAACCAAATCTAACTTTTGATGATGATAATTACTTAATGGTGTAGTTTATTAAAAATCTTTTAGCAAAAGGCATGGCAATGCAGGTTTTGTATCAAGTAGTTAGTAATTTATAAAATTCCTTTTACTAATCCAGACAGTCACCAACCCTACGATGCCTACCGCAGTTGCGAGATGAAAATATTTTGCAAGCTGTATAGAACCACATGACTGCTGGAATTTCCAACATGGCATGATGACTGCTGCTCTTTTTTACTGACCCATGCGGTCCCCTAGATGGATGGACAGGATCAACACATGCATGTCAAGTACTGGAACAGGGACCTTGCAGGTTACAACATTTCGGATAGGTGCATGGCATAAATCCTAACGTTTTAAACACACATGTATAAATGCAACATAGTGTCAGAATGAGTTTTTGGTTTTTTGATTCTTAATAAAATAGAGTACGTTAATGCATCTTGGGGAACTGTGAGTAACCACCCTGAAGTATTAAAATAAAATAAAATTTAAAAAATTAGGGCACTTATGTCATTTTTTAATGGATACTTTTAGCACATAAATCACAGAAATAGCTCCAATATTGGCCATGTGATCTTTCAAAACCAATCAAATCCATTTCACTAAATTGAAATGGAAAGGAGTTCATGATGTCCACATGGAATATGACATGGAATAGGACTACTTTTTATCATCCAGGTTGTGTTTGGACATATGATGAATTGGATTTTGAACATCCATTTAATTGCAGTGGAATTGGACATACAGTTCAATATATATGCTAAGAAACACAATCATGGTTTGATTATTTCCACTTTATTAGGCCAGTCTTTGTAATCAACTCTATGGTGCATAGCTAAGATTGATTGTGAAATTAGAAGGAAAAGATTGATTGTGAAATTAGAAGCATAGCTAAGATGCAATGACGAACCAATGGACGTCCAAGTCTTAGGAGTCTTCAAAAACCATATTAGCTCCTATATGAATCTTATATTGGAGGCCAAAGAGGGGTGCTTGTGAAGGATGTCAAAGAAGAAGTTTTGTGCTTTTCCAATTTTCTTTTACTTGTGTGTGATTTTGGTAGGGTTTTCAATTTTCAATGATGCATTTGTTTGTCGTCATCGTTGTTGTTGTTATTCTATGGATTTGTTGTTGGATTTCTAAGATCTCATTTGGATGCATTATGGAATTAAATTGCATTATTTTTAGTTATAAAAAAAGTGGAAATGATCAGATTGTAGTTGCCTTATTACTCATGTCAAAGGGATTTCCTCATTATTAGTGAAATAAACAAGTCAGTTTCCACAATGTAGCCTTTTATGGTTTAACATGGTCTCTCTCTCTCTCTCTCTCTCTCTCTCTCTCTCTCTCTCTCTCTCTCTCTCTCTCTCTCTCTCTCTCTTTAAAAAATTATTAGTTAAAAAGTATGGTGTTGTGAAGTGAAAATGGTGATAGGAAAGTGTAATTGTGTCAGGTTGGTGGATACACAGTGGAGTACAAGGGAGACAACACTAGTGCAGTGAGAGGAGCAGGTCATAATGACAACACCGAGGATAAACTATTCTTGAATTATTTGCACAAGACCTTTTTCATTCTTAATCATTATTCTCTTTCTTGAATTATCAGTCCATCTGTTTTTACTAGGCTACAGTTAATTGGTTTTCTATGTTAGGTTACTTCCTACTTTTGAATCTATTCCTAGATGAAGATCATATATTCTCTTAGTGCACCTGAATTCCAAGTTTTATACATAGGCCAACTCCTATAAATTTCAGCTTTTGGGTTTTGGCTACAGGTTTCTAAATTGTCTTATGTGATGCTTTTATGTTAGTTTGTATGATTTTTTTTTTTTTTTTTAATTTTTATAAGGCAGCACGTTGTTGTGTTGTTCCGCAGAATGCATAATTTTCTTTCTTTTCGCTTGCTTTCATGCCAAATACCATATCAATGGAAAAAGAATAGTAAAATATGATGGATTTGATGCAAAGGTGGCACCTATTTTACGATTCATTTTTTATCCTCACCACTTCATAAAATGTCTACCATGTTTTTCTGCTAGGCTCAAGATGGGGCTGATGTTTCAGGTGTCTTGACAGTAATGACTCTAGGGATGTAAGTTAAAACTGCTCTTGTGTAATTTCCAACATTCACTGGATGTATACAATCTGGCGATAATACACTTTATGGACAGGTTTTATGCAGCAGTCGCTAAAACAGCTTTCAAGGGTGACCTATGGCTAGAACTTCATATCTTTTCGTCTTGTACTTGAAATATGATTCTTTTTTTCTTTTTTCTTTTTTCCAATATTAATTGTTGTAGGCCTTAAACACAGGTTGTTACTCTTATGCAGGTTTCAAAAGATGGCTCAAATTGAGCAGGCTAGAGATTATGAGATCTACTATTTTTTCCTTCCACTTCTCATTCACTTGTTATTGGGAAGAATAGAGGGAGGGAGAAAATTCATATAAGGTAATGGCGTTAGATTTTAAATTCAAATTTCTCCCCCGAGCTGAATCTAGTACTTGGTTCATGGTTTTTTAGCATTTGTTTGTTTGGTTATTCAATTGGGTTTCTCCATATTTATCGGTTTCTCGCCAATCTATGATTTGGGTGCATCTGTTTCTTTCTTATCCGAATTGGGTTTTTTCCCAAGTTAAATTGGGTTTTATTTGTTTGATCTTTGGATGAATTGAAATGTGACTCTCAGATCTACTTCTACATTTTTTTTTCACTTCACATTTCATTGTTGCTAGAAAGAATTGAGGGAGGGGAGCAAATCCATGTAGAAGGTGATGTTGGTAGATCTTAAGTTCAAATTTCCTTCTTCATGCATCATAGCAAGAAAGCAACGTCTTGTAATCCCGTCTCTATATTCAATCTCCAAAACTTGGTTTCTAAAACCAATCTTTGGATTCCTGATTACATTACTAAGATAGGATTTGTGGTAATTTTTAATTGTACTGCAACGTCTGTTTAGGGTCTTAATAGCATCCCTCACTTTGAAGGGAATTGAAATAGAAATATATATATATATACATATATATATATATATATATATATATATATATATATATATTACTGGCCTACGTGCATGACTTTTACCGGCCCTTCCTAAATAAGGAAGGGTTCCAAACTGTTCCTAAATAAGAAAAATACCATTCCCAAAAATGAAGGATTTAGAAATGTGCTAAAATTTGCGACGGGTTTTCAATTGTCCCTAATTTTTGCGATGCTTTATTTTAGGAACAATTGAAAACTATTCCGAAATTGAAACTTTACGACGGTTTTCAACCGTCCCTAATCTTTTGCAACACCCTATATAACAATGGTTGAAAAATGTTCCTATATGGTTTAGGAACGGTTGAAATATGAATTTTGGTGTAGTAACAGGTCAAAATTCCGCCTGAAATTCCAGATTGCTTGATGGCTGATTTTTGTCAGTTTAAACAGGTTGAAATACTGTTTGACAAGTCAAAATATTGTTCCAGATTGCTTGTTGGATGATTTCTGACCCAGTTCGACAGGTCGATAGATTGGGTCATAGGTTGAAAATCACAAAATTTCTGGTTTTAAATCTTTGGATACTTTTTGGTTGTTTCGACCTGTTGACTAGATAGGTTGACAGGCAGAAGAAATTTGCACATTTTTCTGAAATTGTTTCCTTATTTGATTAGGACTCTTTGATTACAATTTTAGGATATGTTTAGAGTTATTTAAACATGTTAAACTCTTTTATACACACACACACACACACACACACACACACACATATATATCAATTAAAATTTCTTAAAAATTCTATTTCTTATCATGGATTTAGGATTCTCTTGTGGATTCAAGGTATTTATCGATCGAGAAAGACGGTGACCGATCTCATCACATCCTCCCCTACGTCAATTACTTAATCACTTAGTTATTTTTTTTAGCTTTTCTACTTTTCATAAGTTTCTGAAGAGAGGCATCACTAGAGACAAAAGAGAGGAGAAGCTGATAAATGTGTTGTTTACCAAACATACATATATGCTTAATAAGTAGAAACTAAGATAAGCCACTTGAGGCATAAGTAGCTTATGTTAAGTAACCTACAACCCAAACGTCCCCTAATCGGGGCATCTGGTTTGGTTTTTGTGCCTTGGGTTTGGTGATGAGAGAAATTAAGGTACCACCAGTGACATGTATGCTTCATCTCATGTGCCCTGCCATAGATGGGCCATAGCCCAAAGCCTCAATAATCAAACATTCCTAACAATCTGATATGCAGCCCCTCTTCAATATAAATGGGCAATCATATTCCTTTTCTATCTCCATGCTAACACCCACAACAAACTAGAGATTTTCAAAGGGAAAGGAGAAAGATCACATACAAGTAAGATCAGTAAAATCACGTACAATATTATCCTCTATTATTGCCTATATATGTTTCATTTTAAGCAACTGTAATAGATTCTTCACCATATAACTATTTAAAGCGATCCAGACAGTCATTAACCCTGCCAGGTCTACGCAATTGGGAGATGGAAGTATCTTTCTAGCTCGATGGCACCACACCTCTTGACTCCCAGAATTTCAGACATCACATTACAGCTACGTCACATTTTTTTGCTGATAAGTGTGGTCCACAAGTTGGATGGACGGGATCACCTTGCAAGTTACAACATTTCCAATAGATGCATGGCATAAATCATAATGTTAAACACACATGTAAATGGATCAAATGGTCTGTTTGGGTAGGGGAACAGCTGGGGCACAATCCGGATCATGCCCTGATAGCAATTCAAGTGAGCCCCATATCTCCAGAACAAGAAAGCACCGTTTTAACCCTTTAATCACAATTATTCAAAGTTTCAGAAAAAAAAATGATCTATGGTTGTGATTAAGCCAGGAAAATGCTACTCCACATACAAATGCGATGTGGAGGGATGGGGCCCACCAAAATTGGGATTGAGGCTTAATCCTTAATCCCAATTTCGGAGGATCCCTAAATTCTTGAAACCTGTTGCTTTGGCAATGGCCCACCAAACATTGTATGCCTGCCCCAACTGTTTGGCATTGGCAAATTCTGAGTAAATGGAGAGATAACCAACCAAACAGTAAATACAATGCAGATGGATTCCTTGAACATACAAGTATTGCACAAAAAACTAACCCTTTTGATTACTTGTAAGACGCATAAATACTAGAGACTTGGGTAGCCGCTTCATATGCATTCTGAAAAATATTAGACCTCTCCTTTTTCCTCTACTCAAACAAACATTCATGCATGCAACGAAAAAGGATAGTGCTAAAAATGGCCCCTTGGCATAGATTTTAAGAGGTCTATTGGTCCATTTTCTGTTTGGAGCCCACCCTCTTGCTTGATTAGGCCGCGTGGCTCATGAGTGGACTAACTGATCTGTCAATTTCATGAACCCTGTGGTTGATGAGAAATTGTATAAATATCAGGGCCATTGGATGATCCTATGTGTCCAAGTAATGGTCTTCAAACGAATGGATAATGATAAAAATTGGCCTGAAGTCGACATTCAACAGAAAATATCGGGTAGCTAGGATTCTCCCATCTGCGTGTTTTTTATTTTTTATTTTTTTGGGTGAGCTTGTGGGTGGTTTTGATTATCTTATAATGCAACCAAATGGGCTCCATCCATGAATGGACTAAGCAACAGGTGGAAGGCCATCAGTTGCAGCAAAGATAATCTCTACTTTAATTTGCATCGCATTTCTCTCCATGCTGATCCAAAAGCAGAGAGAAATGCTTCTGCCATCTTTTCTTGGTATTGTAGAAATGCCCAACAAATGAAAATGGTGATAATGCGGAATGGAAAACAATATATTCTATTTTCCATCAAGTGGGAGAAAAATGGGTCACTAGATAGAGAAAAAAAAAAGTGCATGGAAAGCATCAAGAAGCTGCCAATGCTATTGCTTTCATAACCTTGAAATCAAGATATTGGGATTGGACTTCTCAATCGATTAATAACCATTTTGATAGCAAAATCAATATATGTTCGAAGTCCCTATGATGCTTTTGCAGGAGTACATCTTGGATCTGCCGATTATGCCATGGTTGGAGTCCTAATCATGGCGACCTGGTCTAATTGGGAGAAGCAGTAGGTATTATTGTGAGTCAATCAATCAATGTGGCAGACCACCTTCCTTGACAATGCAGGATACTTTTAGACTGCTCATATTCGAACAGAAAAGGAAGCTCTCCCTCAATGGTATTCATTTTAATACTATTACAGACATAGACTTAGGTAGCTGCTTAATAGGCATTTCAAAAGAAAGACAACCTCTGCTTCTTCCTCTACTCAAACAAACATTCACTGTTAATGATCATGTATTAGATATGCATATCTCTACGCATCTACCAAACACGGCCTTAGTTGTTTATTAACTAGCATTTGCTGCTACTGGGATTAGCATCAGCTCTTCAAGATACAGATTGATGGCCCCTGCCACCTCTTCAACTGCACTTGTATGGATGTATTGTTTACATTATTTCCAATGAAAAGATGTGAGAGCATTGGCGTGACACACATCACATTTTGCAAGCCATGTGCTTTCTCTGATAAAAGGATTCCACTTCATATTTCACTCATTGTGAAGTTCTCAATTTATAGTCTGATGTACTGAAAGATAATAGAAATGCAGTTGACAGGATGTAGAAAATCAAAATTTGACTACTTATGATGGGTTCATATCCAATTGGAATAATAGAATTTCCAAATAAGATTAGCTCCTAAGTAGGTGATCTATGTCTGATGGTTCAGATACCTGTTTTCCTGTCCTGAATATCAAAATATCAAACAGCTAAGACTTTTCATTGGATCTAGTATATATAATGGTTCAACTCTAATAGATGATCTGTTGGACATTACTACAGATTCTTAGGGCTAGTTTGGTTACCTTCGAATTTCAATTCTGATAGGCTAATGATGGATTTGACTCCTCAACTACTTTTTTCCTTGCCTAAAATATATTCCATCCTGAAATTTTTATTTTTTTAAAATAAGGATTCTTTTTTAAAAGATTTTTTTCCTGATTTTTGCAGTATTTAGACACTTTTTTCCCATATTTCCCCCCAAATCAAGGGATTTGATTCACGAAAATTAAAGAGTGATTGAAATCCACTCCCTAACTAGATCCCCAAAAATGTTTTTAAAATAAACTCTCTCTCTCTCTCTCTCTCTCTCTCTCTCTCTCTCTCTCTCTCTCTCTCTCTCTCTCTATATATATATATATATATATATATATTCTTATTATTATTATTTTAGCAATTTTTCCCTTCTCAATTTTCCCCCAAAATGAGGAATTTGATTCACAAAAATTCAAAAGTGGTTGAAATCCACTTCCTAACCAAATCACCTAAAATTTTCAAAATAAATAAATAAATTTTCTATTTTTCAAGTTTTTTTTTTGCAATTTTTTCCTATTTATGCACACTCTCCCTTGTACATGCAATAATATCATTGATAGTGGCAATATATAGCAGAAATTACAAAGTGCTTGCAGTAATATTTTGGCAATATTATTGACCGGCCATACAATAGTGGAATTTCATTGATATATTGGCGATATTTGAAAAAAAAAAAAAAGAAAGAAAGAAAGAAAGAAAGAGACTCCCAGGGCTATTGGTCTGCGATACCGGTGATATCGCTGATTTGGAACAGTGGTTATCAATACTTGTGTTAGAAAACTTGATTTGGGATGGTATAAATCTGACATGGAGGGCATGGGCCCACCAAATTTGGGATTGAGGCGTGATCTAGGATCCCTTAAATTCTTGAAACCTGTAATCTGGCATTTGCCCCCCAAACTTTTTATTCTTATCAGAGTTGTTTGGCATAGACACATTTGTACGAAGAGAAGGTCAAACAGAGAGATGAATATAATGGCCTATAAATTACTTAACATAAATATAGCACATAAAACCCATATCATTACTTGTAACAAACATAACAGTTAGACTACATATCCATTTTACATGCTTTCTTAAATAAATACAACCTCTCCTTCTAGTAGACATTCATTTATTCATTTCTAACTTAACAAAAGGATACAGCTGCAAAAAGCAAGTGACCATGGCTTCCTGAAACATATTACGGAAGCCTAGCAGCTGCTGAACTCACAAGCCAGGAAAAACATCCATGCTCGATCCTATGGTTGACATGCAACTGTATAAATGTCACATCAATTAGACAATGCTGTCCTTCCAAGTAACAGCCTTCAAGCAAAAGGGTGGTGACAAAAATGGGCCAATAGTCCACATTAAACAGAGAAAATCAGGCATCGAAGATTCTCATATATGCATAATGTTTGTACAAACACCCTCCAACAGTTTATTCCAAATTTCACTTTCTTTGACAAGCAACCACTCTCTTTCCTCTGCTTTAAAGCACATCATGCTTCTGAGCATCTTTGCCGCCAAAAGGACACCCTCGCAAGAGTGACCATGATTGAAGCAACTTTTTCACCACGGGTAGTTACTATGATCTCACTACCCCTATCACCTCCTTTGAGAGACGGTTTCAACCGATCTCAGTTCTCGGGATTTTCATTCCATACATCATCCAACACAAGTAAAAACTTCTTCCCACTCAGCTTCTCTCGGAGGTGACATTGTAGTAAATCCAAATTTTCGAGATCCCAATTACTATTGGTAATAGACTCTAAAATTACTTTTGTTAGCCTCTTTGCATTGAAATCATCTGATACACAAACCCACATTCTTAGCTCGAAATGCTATGCTGTTGTCTCGTCATTGTAAGCCAATTGAGCAAGTTTGGTCTTCCCAAGGCCCCTCGTACTGACTATAGGGATGACCATAACATCCTCTTGGCTATCCTCATTGATCAGTAATTCCATTATATATGTGCAATTTTTATTTTTATTTTACTTAAAAGGAATCTGCTGGTGATTTTCTCAAGTAGCGACTTTACTTGATGACCTTTACAAAATCTCATTCAATGTGCATCTTTTTCTTAGAAGAAGCTGATGATGATTTTCTTTAAGTACGACCTGACAAGGCACGATGTTGGATTGACCTACGTGAAAGGATAAATATCAAAATACCCTGAAAATCTTCCTGTTCAGGTATATAAACAATGGTCCACTTACAATAATATAAAAAGTGACCAAGACAGCCATCAACCCTGTGGGGCCCACTGCAGTTGGGAGATGAAAATATACTGCTAGCTAGATTGCACCACTCCTCTTGACTCCCAGAGTTTCTGACATGATGTGATGACTGCTGCACATTTTTTGATGATCAGTACCATCCACCATATGGACGGACTGGATCACAATGCGTATGTCGAGTAACACAACAAGGACCTTCAAAGTCCAACATTTCAGATAGATGCATGGCATAAATCCTCAAAAGGTTTTAAACCCATGTGGATAAATGGAACAAATGGTCTGTTTGGTAGGGGATCATTCGAGCACAATCAGATCATGCCCTGATGGAAATTCGGGTGGGCCCCATATCTCCATGTCACATTCCTCACAAGAAAGCAGTGTGTTTTAACCCCTTAATCTGCAGAATTGGCCATGGTTTGATTACCGAGAGTCATCTATCTGATGAGCCCAGCCATGCATACATGGTCCATGCCACAACATTAAAGTAATGAAAAAGTGCCATCATTACAATTAATCCATGGTCAAATGCAAATGTTTTCAAGAGATAGGTAAAAGAACTCATACTCATTGTGCCTTTCCATTACATTGCTTTGGTAATCCTCAAACCAAACTGATTGTCAGAACGTTCACCCCTTGAAATCAACAAACTAACACAAAAGTCATACAAAACTGATGATCCCAAAGGGTCGTCTGACAGCTTGAATATTCAGTCTTTTCGAATTTGGAATCCAATTCCAAACCAAAATAGTGTTTGACACCCAGGAATTTGGGTGATTCGAAATCTGAGGTAAGGCTCACTTTTCAATCCCTCTATGAATGATAGATTGCAAAACCTGAGGATTGTCGTATGTTTTTTCTTTTGATCGCTTAGTTAAGGAGAGTGGCAGCATCTCCTCTCAACACCTCCTTCCCTATTGTCATCCAAAGACAGTTTCTAGATTCCATATATTGAAAATCCAAACTGCCAAACAAAACTGACAGAATGAAAATCTCAGCCATACAAAATCTTTGATTTGGTTACTTGAAACTCCAAACTCAACCTTCCAAACGCCCCTGATACTTCTTTTACTGCAAGACAGATGGTTAGGATCTTCCCATCATTTAAAAATTTTATTTGATGGTCGAGTTCAACAGTCCCTCTCTCCAATCCCTTGTACTCAAAACAGGACATTCAAAGTCCCTTAAAAATTTGTCAGTAATAGGCCACACTCAAAAGAGATATTGGGTTTTGAAGGTCTCTACTTAAATGCCTATGGGATTTTGACTTGCATTTGTAACAATAACTTCTCTATAAACACTGATACAAAAACAAAAACATCCGTGTTGGATTTTGTTATGAGACTTTTGCCAGTCAGGACAATAGCTACAAGCACATTTTTCTCTTTTGACCCTTTGACGTCATCGTTGTAGTGTTCTTTGAAGTGCGGGAAGGATCCTTCTTCACAGGTTGTTCCTTGGTTTCCACATCATTGCTTCTGCATTGTATATCTCGGTTCTGTCAGTGGACTTCCTCTTTTTGCAGCAATTTCCCACTAGTTTTGAGTTTTGAAAATTGATCTCGGAGCTCACGGAATTTCACTTTCTTGGAATTCAAGGCCCCAACAAACTAGAAACCAAGAGGGGAAAAAAAAAAAAAAAAAAAAGGAAAGACAAAACATGAACATTGGCAGGGTTAGCCACTCAAAATTTCAAGGATGCATTTGGATGCACGGTTTAATCGAATTACTATTTACCAGTCTATTGAAGTGGAGATAATCTATCACATAGAAATTCCCTTTCTTCACATACATATTGAGGATCTGTCTCCAAATTTTAAGAGAAACTCTTTATTATGTATACTAGGAAACATTTAAACTGAATGTTTGCATTTCAATTTGATTGTGCATCCAAAGGCAGCCTAAAAGATCAATGTGAATAAAAGCAACAGTGACTATAATGACAATGATTACAAATCAAAGATAAATCTGATAAAGAATAAAGGGGCAATGCCCAACTTCACAGCTCTCACTGCCCAGACAAGGCGGGCAGGAATTCAACATGTATACTAAAATGCTATCTTTCATGACAATGATTACAAATCAAAGATAAATCTGATAAAGAATAAAGGGGCAATGCCCAACTTCACAGCTCTCACTGCCCAGACAAGGCGGGCAGGAATTCAACATGTATACTAAAATGCTATCTTTCATATTCTGAAATGGGATTTTCAAAATCCATTTCAAGTGTGTCAGGATACTTATTTGTACTGATAGAGGTGTCCACTAACTGTCGGTGCTCACGATCTTCTCCTCAAGAACAAATCACATGAAAGCACAAAAATAAAAAAATAATAATAATAGTAATAAAATTGAAATGGAATTTTACATCTTGTTATCTGCCATCCACACTACACGCAAGATGGTTTGCCACCATATTGCTACTTTATAGGTAGTTCAAGGTTTGCAAGTGCTACTAATGAATGACAGGCAGATGCTGCACCACACATGAACAGAAAAAGTGGACAGCTTGAAGGGACACTTGAAGTTCCTTTTAAGCTGCCCATCATTTTCACTGACAGCCCTGATTTTTGGATAAGGCCATCTACACTATTGGGCCCACCTGATACAGGTTTGTTTGTTCTCTATACATGCCAGTATATGTTCTTTGGAGGGGGTGAAATTGGGGTATGAAAGCCTCTAAGGAGTTCATCAAATAATAAAATAGGGGTAGCAATAGCCACAGCAAAGATTAATATATCCTTTTACTTATCTTTCAAGAATCATGTGCCTAGGTCCCGGCCACAAGCCTCAAAGGCCTTCTGCATTGACTTTGCAAGAGTGATAAGTTTGAGGTGTCAATCTCCCTAAGGGTGTGTTTGGATATGACGAATCCAAAGGAAAAATATGGGGAAAATAAAGGTTGTTTCCATGCAAAACTGTTGAAAAATGAATTCCATATTTAGGGGTCCTATTTGCATAGCGAGTGGAAACTTCATATTTATTAGACAACAATACTGTAGTTTCGTATGCCAGAGAATCTTAACAGTGAATGTGTGATAATTACATTGTGAAATCCATGCAAACAGCCTAGATGTCATTTAAGTGGAATGTAATTTCCATTTCCGCACAGATTCTGTGTATACAAATACACCCGTCAGGAGATGGCCGATTCAACAAAACCAAATCTGATATTTTGTCTTTTAAATTACCAAAAAGGCAGGCTTGAAACCGCCGCTTTCGCAAAAAACCCTTTCAAGTAAGTGCATTTAAAATGGCCCTAATAAAACTTGCTGCCTTTATTGATGTTGGGGAATGTGTGGGCCAGCACATGGTGCAACACTGTGAGCACATAACTTTTCCTTTTTTTAAAAAACATTATTAGTTTTGTTGTTGTTGTTGTTTTAGTAGGTTTAGGATTATTATTGAAGAGGAAAAACACTCCTAAGCTGAAATAGAATATCAAGTAAAATCAAACTATAATCTTTGGAAATGCAGGACCCAAATCACACCTTTGCATGGACAGCAGATTCAAATTCTGCCTTCTCATATTTAAACTTCTCACTTTGTGCTAAGCATTTTTCAGCTTCAGCTTTCAATCTCTCAAATGACTGCATCTTGCTAACAACTTCTTCCTACATAATATCAATCAATTAAACATGTCACATGACACTGTATATAACAGAAATCCATAGTCTCTACAAACATAATTCATGGAAAAGCAAAGAAATAATCAAAGAACAATAAATTCCACACAGCAATGCAGTGAAATTCCATCAATTATGATTTCCATTACTTTTGAGAACAGAGATCCAAAAGACACGTTGGATTGAAACCATGAATTCTGATGAAGGTAACTGATGCAGAAACCCCTTCCCTTAGGATGAATGCCCAAGAAATGCTGGAAATTCCAACTACTCCATGCCAGTCAAACTCTTCATGTCTATTAACTGGAAAATAATTCAAATAATGTTGCTCCCAAGAAAAGATGAGGAGAGGCCTGTATGGGGATTTGCTAAAACTCATATGCGTGCAGAGTGCTGTCCATCATGTGCCAATACGGCGACCGTTAATGGGATCTAAGCTTTCCATGAGGTGGGCTACACTGATTAGGTATTTTAACTATTAAAAAAAAAAAACGATTTTCACTCCTAAGTGGGCCAGAATGTACAAAAAATGGACAACTAAAACATTTTTTTTTCTAGCCATACATCTTTTTACACTATGACCCACCTGAGGAGTGAATTCAGAATTTTAGGCCAGAAGAACAATAAATTCCACACAGCAATGCAGTGAAATTCCATCAATTATGATTTCCATTACTTTTGAGAACAGAGATCCAAAAGACACGTTGGATTGAAACCACAGGCTGAAATCATGACTCAAAGCCTAGATTCACTTGCTAGAATTGCAGCCTCTCCATCAGATACATGGCATCTCAGATCTGAGTTTTTTTTATTAGATATGTGCGAGTTGAATTTCAGATCGAGTCAAGTCAGTACGGAGTTGGATTTCGGATCAAGTCAAGTTACTGGGTGACTCGAACTCAACTCGTTGTGAGTTCAGATTCAATGAAGTCAACTCTATTTGGATTGACTCACCCACTTGGTTCGGATTGAGTCAGATCTGAACGAGTCAGACAAGTCGAGTTTGCCGAGTCAAGTCATCCCATGCCCAGCACTATTACCGATCCTCTGGCTCAATGGCCCACCTGATAAGTGGACCGACCTGATTATTGAGTGAGAGCATCTACAATGTTACACCTTCGATGGATGGATTGGATCTCATATCAATTTGTAATGCTATCAAGTGTGGCGTGTATAGCTAGCTGCCTTCTACATGCATGTAGACTTACAAACTCTATATGCAAACTTCAAAAGAGCCAAAAAAGGATTAAAAATACAGAAGTTCACAGAAAGTTGAAAACGTTAACATAAAACTAAATAAAACTGATGGATGGCTATCAAGGATGAAAGGGGTCACAATCAGTCATATATTTGCATTCATAAGAAAATCCAGGATTACAGTTGTAGTTTGGTTACTCTCAGATGAAGGCTAGCATCTCTATCACCATTCTAACTTTACTCCTTGCTTCTTAAATGTCCATGACAAGTACAGACATTGCACATGAGTATCAACTCCATCTAACAAACAACAAATACCATGCATGTATTTGATGTTGATCAAGGCCCACATGCCAAATTGACTACTGACATCCGTTCTTCCATCCAAAGACATATCTAATTGAAATGAAACAGATACAAAGAAAAGAGCAAGGATTGCCGACTCTTTTGTCACCATTCCCAGCATCTGTGAATCGGTACACCGAACCTGGCTGTTGATACCCGAGATATCCTTCAGCGGCCTCAATGTATTCTGTAACCGGCTGGTCCCACTGATCTGCCCTCTTGGAGGCCTCTGATTCTGACGCTGACCCCCAATTAAAAAAGAAAAAGAAAATTGATTAATAAATAATAATAATAATGGAGCTGATATCTATAGCCTATATGTTTGATAAATTGACCCACTCTTCTACAACCTACTACTCTATTACCAAAAGTAGGAAAACAGAGTGTGTCTATGAAAAACATGAGGTGTATTTAACATTAAAAAAAATCTAAGCATGGGGTGACTTATCTAATGGCTGGGGTGGATTTTACATACAAGCCATGGTGGGGCCATCCCAAGCCAGCAACTCCTTTCCCTCTTTAATTAACTTTTCCATATACATCATTTATTAACATTAATTAGCATTTAATTCGGACAACTAGTTGGACGGTCCAACTAGTTGTGTGTGAGCATTTCTTCCTATATATATAATTTTATAAATTGAGACACTCCTCTACCCCCAATTACACCATTACTAAAAGTAGGAAAACAGAGCGTGTCTATCAAAAACATGGCGTGTATTTAACATTTAAAAAATCAATAAATTCTGCATTGAAAATCTCAAATATATTTTCCACACCCATTCTTGTACTTCTTAGTATTACTTATCAGCCCTATGTGGGGTGTTTACAATTTTTAGAATTCTTTAATTTCTTCTATGTATTCTCCTCGTTGTTAATAAAATAAATAGGTTTTCATTTTTTAAAAATGTAGTTTCACATGATACAAGAGAACCTGATTCAGGCTTTTGATTTCTCTACTGACAATAAAACCAAAAATGCTTACAAATGCTTCATTTTACAAGTAAAAGCAAGCCAATCCAGCCTTAAATAGATTGGATTAGGCAATCTCCTTTTCAATGGTGTCTCATCTCCTTTTCACTGACGACACAATCCTTTTTGCCAATGGCGGCTGCGAGTCCCTTAGATAGATTGTCAACTTTCTTCACAGGTATGAGAAGACGTCGGGCCAAAAAAATCAACCAGTAGAAGAGTTTCTTCGTCCTCTCGGCTGGGCAATCTCCATCTCGCATCCGGGCTACAAAGAAAATCCTAGGCTTCAACAAAGGAACTGCTCCATTCACATACTTGGGGGTCCCTATCTTCCAAGGCAGACCGAAAAAGGCCTACTTTCAAGCTTTGATTGAGAAAATCAAATATAGGATAATAGGTTGGAACTGCTGTATTCTATCCCAGGCTGGCAGGATGACTTTGATCAACCATGTGCTTGCAAGCGTCCCTATCCACACTCTAGTTGCCACGGATATTCTCTCCAGCCTCTTGCATGATCTTCAAAGGGGATTCGTAAAAATTTGTTGGGGCTGGGCTGATGGCAAATGCAAGCTGCATTGGATTGCTTGGAAAAAACAGCTCGACCAACCGATGCAGGGGGGTTGGGGATTCATCGTCTGAAAGAAGTCATGGATGCCCTTAGAATGAAGATGGCCTGGATTGCTAAATATGGTGACAACGCCTGTCACTGGGCGGCCCTGATGCGGGCCAAACATTAGGAGGACCTTACCTCGGATGTCCTGCATTCCTCTCCTCCCAACTCCTCCCCCATTTGGTGAAAAATTAGAGTTTTCCTCCCCACTCTGGCAGAAAATGTGCAATGGCAGGTGGGCAAGGGAGACCTCAACTTGTGGGCCCACAATTGGACCGGTTTGGGCCCGTTGCAATAGCTGGTCGATATGCCTATCCCAGAGGCCATGAGATAACTACATGATGCTTCCTATTACTGATGCGTACGAAAGTTCCTTCATTCGATTCTTTTCCAAATCATTCTTGGGACACTTGAATTGGTCGAATTTATCATCCTTTACAATGGGAGACTGTCCAAGATCACATTTTTGTATGCCATACCTTTCGAGTATCCTAGTAATGTAAGCCCTCTGTGACAAGCTGAGCAGTCCACGAGATCTGTCATGACAAATCTCAATGCCAATAACATAAGCGACGTCACTAAGGTCCTTTATTTCAAATCTTTGAGATAAGAATTTCTTGGTGTCGTTCAACATCCTGTTGTTACTGCTAGCTAATAGAATGTCATCAACATACAAAATCATCATAATGAACTTACTTCTATTGATTTTAATGTAGATACATTCATCTGCAGTGTTCTCCACAAAGCCATATGAGGAAATCACTTTATGAAACTTTAGGTACCACTATTGTGACGACTGTTTCAACTCATAGATAAATTTCTTGATCAGTTTACAAACCAAATGTTTTGAGCCATAGGCTACAAAACCTTTAAGTTGTAACATGTATACATTCTCGTTCAAATCCCCATTGAGAAATTATGTCTTTACATCAATTTAATGTCTCTCCAAATCTATATGAGCTATAAGAGTCATTATCTCGATTTACAGGCATTCTCTCTCTTTCATGTCTTCTTAATCACTCTCCTTAAAGTCAATGCCTTCACGCTGATTAAAAACCTTGGCAACAAGTTTGGCTTTATATCTTTCGACATTACCCTTGGAGTCCCGCTTAGTTTTAAATATTCATTTACAACCAATCAACTTTATTCCTGAGGGTAATTCGACAAGATCTCACACTTTATTATCCCTTACGGATTTTAACTCATCCTTTATGGCATTGATCCAATGAGAAAGGTCAACACTTTGCTTGACTTGTACAAGAGATTTAGGATCCTTTTCCACTCTTATGTCAAACTCGTGCTCATATAGATATACGATGTAATCATCTCGATTTACAGGTATTCTCACTCTTTCATATCTTCTCAATGGCTCTGCATCTCAGGTGTGATTTTGATTTCCCTCATCAGTGGGTTGTATAGGAGGTTCATCATGGTATTTTATAGTGACTTCAAGCTTGACTACACCATTTATATCCATGTGATCTGAAGTGACTATGACTGGAGTTACGGTCATTTCTTCCTCAAATATAAATTTCCTAATGTTCGTGCTCCTACTAATTTCAGTGTCCTCAATGAATTTGACATTCTCAGTCTCAACGATCCTGATAGAGTGCGAAAGACATTAGAATCGATAACCTTTTAATATTTTCAGGTATTCTATAAAGAAACAACTTATGGTTCTGGGATCGAGCTTTCTTTCATGCGGGTTATAAACTTTAGTCTCAACAGGACATCCCTAAACATTTAAATATCGGAGACTTGGCTTTCTCCCATTCCACAACTTAAAAAGGGTTTTACTTATAGCCTTGCCAGGAACCTTGTTAAGGATATGAACTGCAGTTTTGATTACGTCACCTCACAGAGGTTCTAGAAACTGTCAAATTGCTTATCATGCTTTGTACCATGTCCATAAGGGTGCAATTACGTCTTTCAACTACACTATTTTGCTCTGGAGTCCTATGCATGGTGTACTGGGTAATAATGCCATAATCTTGTAAGTATTTAGCGAATGGCCGTGGATTGTGACTTGATTCGTCATATCTACCATAAAATTTGCCATCACGGTCAGATCTAACAACTTTAATCCTTTTATCGAGTTGATTTTCAACTTCAGCCTTATAAATTTTAAAAGCATCCAGGGCATCTGATTTTTAACTGATAAGATAGAGGTACCCGAAACGAGAACAATCACCTATAAAGGTGATAAAATATTTGTGTACACTCCATGATGCTATAGGGAATGATCAACAAATGTCTGTATATATCACTTCTAAGGGTCCTATACTCCTTGTTGCACCTTTCTTTCTGGTTCTGTTCTATTTTCCTTTAATGCAATTAATGCACACTTTATAATCAGATAAGTCTTGAAAATGAAGAATTCCTTCTTGTACAAGCCAGTCCAATCTCTTACGAGATATATGACACAGTCACCTATGCCACAACATGGAAGAATTCTCATAGTCTAGTCTACGTTTAGATCCTGTTTTATTTCCATACGAGCCATTAACATTTTGGACATGTGAGACAATCAAGTCTAGGTGGTATAGGTTGTTCACCATAGAGTCGATGCCAATTTTAATCGAATTAAGGTAAATACAGAATCCTTTATTCTCAAATTGGAATGAATATCTCAATTTATCCAAACGAGAAATAGAGACTAGATTGTGCCTTATAGAAGGCACACAAAATGTATCTACTAAATCTAATAAACAAACAGACTCTAACCTAAGTCTATAGACTTCAATTGCCTTTACTTTGACTTTAACACCATTGCCTACGTATACTGAGTGTTCTGCATCAGTTAGTGGCCTGGTCTGTAGCAGGTCCTGTATAGAAGTACATATGTGAATAGTGGTTCCCGAATCTATCCACCAAGAATTCACCGACACATCAGTTAGATTATATTTAAAACAGACTAGAAAAAAATTATTACCCTTCTTTACGAGTCATTGCTTATACTATACACAATCATTCTTTTAATGGCCCGGCTTTTGCAAAAGAAGCAATTATTAACTTTAGCCCGCTTGCAGTTTGATTCATTCCCAAGTCGGTTTTCAACTAGAGAACCTGGAGGACCATGAGGTCCTGAGGATCCCTTGTTAGAACCATGTTTCCTTTTTTTTTTTTTTTTCATTATGTCCAGGTACATGTCTTGAGGTAACAAGATCAATATTCTGACTGTTTTCAAAGGATTTTGACAGTTTACAATTTTTCTAAAGTAATCTCCAAATGTAATCATCCCAGGATTGTCTTTATGGCCTTTATCCGTTGAACACAATCAGACTCGTTTAGGATGGGAACTCGATGCATTTGAGTTGGAATTTAAGCTTTTAAAATATACTCACATAAGAAGATTGATTTACATAGAACAATTTATGAATAAAACCAAATATCAAGCAAACTTATCAATTCAATTGATTTGAGGCTTTCAACTGAACTATCCAAGATGAAGATGGGCCTAAACATCTGATCCTGGTGAGAATCAGTTATATCATCATCACTCCTCCTATGGGAGGTAATGTTAATATGCAAGTGACCCTCCTGAACATGAAGTTAAGCAATGCTAATTATGTAAATCCGAGACACTCAACACCTACGGGTAAGATGAGTCTTTTAGCTTTACATCATAAGCACCATTTACTCCACTCCGTTCATGCTCCTGCCAAACGATGATCATTTTTATTTTTGTCATCATTCGCATGAAACGTGAACGCAACTAAATGCAATCCTTTAACTGAATTTCCAATATCACAAGTTTTGATTTGTGAAAATTTTCACCGGTTGATCAGGTCACTGTAGTGGCTAACACAACCAGATTTAATCCCATAAATTTTGACTTAGGATTGCGATTATAATCCTGCCCTCAATAGATTAAGTATATAAATTAGTCTGATTTAGCCCATAGGGCGGTTGATATTGATCTTTGGGGAAAAACGAAGAACCTTAAAGAGAAATGGATGGGTAGGTTTCACCACCTCATTCTAATGGTCTATATCAACTCCTAAAAGATGAGTAATGGGCCCACAATTAAGCCGAATCAAGACTCTATATGATCTAGTCATCTTCAATTAGCATTATAAGTCTAACCTTTAACATTCACACGATAGACAGTTGGCATGGAACGATTCAGATGGATGATTAGATCCTTACATTAGTGTCCATATGATGGACAATTCAGATCTAATACTTAAGATCCACATGATGAAAGTTCCATATTCTTTATTGCCCATCTAGTGAATGATCTAGATTATACGCTCATTTTAAACTAAATAGACGGCTCAGATCTAAGCAACGGATCCCAAAATAGGCCTTAAAGGGAAAATCCAAACATTAAATGAGCAATCAACATTCCTTGAGTTGGGCTGAATTAAAATAGTATGGACCTAGAATAAGAGCTTTATATGGTCAATCACCAGGCCTTAATTGGGCCCAAAAATAACTAGAGTGTGCCCATGAATGCGAACTAAAATTGGATGGCCCATAAAAATTAGGCCCAGTCAAGGACCCATGTGATAAGGCGATCAGCCCTAAGACCTGACTCTGAATAGGCACAGGCCCAAGGACCAGGCCCATTCCATTATGCCTGAAATGGCCCAGAGACAAACGGCCCACTCACAAGCTCTAAATGGGCTCTGACCCATTTGGTAGGTCCCATAGACAGGGCCCGTACAAAGATCTGAAGTGAAAGCAGGCCCACTGGACAACCCACTCAAGATCTACATGCCTGAATAGACCCAAATCAGATCCACACCCGAAACGGATCTGCAGACCCGAATAGGTCCTAATCGGATCCTAAACGGATCCTCGAACCCGATTAAATATAAAGGGAATTTGGGCGTAGGTCCGAACAAAAGATCAAACGAAAGCCCTAAGGGGATTTTGTTGCGCTGCTCGATCTAATGGGCAAGCTCCACTCGCTGTAGGAAGAAGAACAACTCTCGCTACTCGATCTAATGGGCTAGCTCCACTCGCTGCAAGAAGAAGAACTTCCGTAGGAGCAAAAGAGAGAATCCATAAGTTGAGGTGTTAAGCGATCCCCTGAAAACAGTAATAGGTAGCCGAAATCAATGGCAGCTGCACCTCAGGTGTTGCTCTCAAGCATGGCTTCCTCCATGAAGCAAATAGGTAAGGGCATGATAAAAAAAACCTAACATTAAATGTTGGATCTTTAAGAATACAAATTAATAGCATGAATTTTTGTATTGTAATTCTTGATTTCCCAAATTGAAATCCCAAATATCTTGATTTAGGGATCGAAAGCCCTAATTTCTGAATTGGGAATTCCAAATTTTTAGCGACTGATATGAAATATAAAATCCCTAATTGCTGTATTTTGGGAATTAAAATCCCCAATTTCTGGTAAAATGAAATCCCCAATGGATTGATAATAGAATCAAATCCCTAATTTCTAGATTTGGTATTCGAATCCTTACTGTCAGAAATTGGATTCCAATATGAAATCCCCAATCTTGTTACTGGATTTGGGGTTTTAATATGTAGTCCCGATTTTGGGATTCAAGATTCGAATACCTTGATTTATGTCGATTTGGGGTTCGAATTCGAAATCCCAATCTCTGGAATTATTGTATTGGATCATCCTTTCCAGATGCATAGTGGCTCTAATACCAACTATTAGTTTTCTTAATGCGGAATAGCAAAGACCGAGCTGTGCATCGGACATGGAGATTAAGAATATTGAATACATGGCGTACCTGATTGAGACATCATTGTTGTAGATAGGATCGTTGGAGTCTTCCTCTCCTTACACCCTTTAGAGAAGCTATGATGAGGCTGTAACTTTTGTTGGTGGTGTTGGATTGGGGACCCAACCCTGTTTTATAATGAAGAGGGCGGAGGAGTTTGAAACCCATCTAAACTCCTCTCCCTATGGCTCCATGGCCTAGGGACCATAAATTAACCGTACACAAAATTTCAGCCATTGGATCCTTGTGGAACTGGCCCAACTGATAGATCAACCCATAAATCATCAATCTGGGGCCCACCTGATATCTGGATATGCTTCAATTTTGATCTCAACCCCTTAAATGAGAAGACAAAACGGCTGGATGGAGTAGATTTTGTATACACATCACAATGGATGCCACATGTGCATTGTGTATACACAGTGCGCACGTGCACTGGACGTGCACTGGACTAAGATCCGGTCAACAATCCCGCTGACCCGATCCTTCTTCAACGCGGATCTCAATGGGCCACCATCATGATCCAAATGCCCAATCTGAACCGTCCATTTCGTCTAGGAGAGAATTTCAACGGTACCCATGGTGACCTTTTGGCCCCATACACACGTACACACACAGATCGTCGTCAAATGCAGGATGAATGATGGGGTGATTTGATACAGCAGGTCGCACCAAAACTTGACCAAAACCACTCCTTTCCAACTGAAATCACATCAAAAATCCAATGAACGTGGTGGATCTCTCTGAAAACATCAATGTGGGGCCCACCAAGAATCTCAGTGTAATAAATTTTGCACCATCACACGTCCGGGAAAACCGAAACTTGCAGGGTATTGTACGAGCATGGATGTGATCGGATGGCTGATCCGAACCATCCAGAAGTTCAACAAGGTGGGGCAAACCCTTACCAAGGTGGCAGATACCAAGGACAGGCTGTACAGCCATCCTGAAAATCCACCAAATGCAAGTGTTGTGCGTTTTGTGGCTGTACACGTGAAAGCTTGCTGCGTAAACTCCACAGGCACGCACCACCTCTTCTCCACCGTCTAGAACCGACTTCCAGGTTCTATATAAGGGAGAGAGAAAGAGAGATGAAGGATCATCTTTTGACATGTGGAGTGTGGGAGCATAAGAGAGAGTGGAAGCGGACATCGGCTAGGGAGTTTTTCTCCCTCCTTCTTAGTTTTTCTTCTTTTCCTTTTATGCTTTCTTTGAAGAGATTTAGCTTGATTATGTCTGGCTAAACCTCTTAGCTAGGGCTAAGAGGTGAAGCTTGTAGCGTGATGGGGTTTTTCTATAGCTTTGATTCATGTTTATTGAACTCTCTTTGATTTCAGTTTGATTAATAGGAATGTTTTTAGTCTTTAATGGTTTATTGTGACTTAAATTACAATGGAACTGCGATGGCTCTGAGCATGTCCTTGACATTATAGGAATTATAAATTTGGGAACCCTGCTATTCACCATCGTCTCCTGGGCATAGTTGGATGACAGAATCCTTCATAACATTCATACATCCCTTATATTGGATGTGGATTAGTTTAATTTTGTTGTTTGCTTTGTCTCATGGGCTTGGTTTTGTGATAGAATCAACTCTAATCCTCATATCTTTCATCTCTTGAGACTGGATCGAAGGAAGTTCAGATATGGATTTTAATGAATTATTTTCCAACTAGATGAAGATAGGACTCTAAATCCAGTTGTGTTGCATTGAGTCAGCTCAATTCAGGTTAAGTCGCACTGAGTTAATTTCAGCTTGGTTGCTAGAAGATGAAGAGAAGAAGAAAGGAAAGAAAGGAAAGCAAAAAAGCAAAAAAGAAATCGAAAGATACCAAGTTAGGACTTGGTGCAATTTTTAAGTCGAACCTGATTGGGTCCAGTAACCCTGCTAGACCTGAATTTTGAGAGGAAAGAAAGAAAAAGGAAGAGAAAAGAGGAAGAAGAAGACGGACTTAGTGGTTTAGCGAGTTGACTTGCTGAGTCATCACACCTCACGTATTGAATCAAGCTCTAGCAGGACTGAGTTTGATCTATTGGACTTGTGTGGTGTTCAGCAAGCATTGAGATCGGGTTGGTCAGATCATAACCTTGTCAAGCCTAGGAGAACCAATTCTCAATTAAGTCCGGGCCGAGTTGGAACTCGAGTCAAGATTAACTGAGTTGGTTAAGGTACATTGATCTTCTAATGATTATTACTCAATCTAGGATTAAATTATGTAATTATATTGTGAGTTGTGAAATTAACATTTCCACACCTAGATCAATTCCCTTTCGAATCGAAATAAGTCGACTCACTAGTTGCATTCTATTAGTATTGATTAAAAATTAATATAGGTTATTGATTTTCTTATATTTATTGAATGTAGAAAATCGTTAAAGACTACTTTAGATCCATCTTGTCGAGTCCAAGTCAGGTTGGTGTAGATACTGAGTTGGATTTATGCATATTAGGGTGATTCGAGTTGATTTTGTCTTGTATTAATCGAGGTGAGGTTTCCTCCTTTGAGCTTTCCACCTAAGTTAGTTAATCTTGTTATAAATGATTATATAATTCCTTGTATATAGAACCTCTTAAGTTACTTGATTAATCTACTTGTCTCACTACATGAACATACTAATCTATTACGCAATTGACTCTTGTATTGGATAATTGACATGCCTCTTTAATTCTAATAAGAATGAATGATATGATTGCTACATGTTATCTCAAGTTGAAAATTTATTAATTAATTAGATATTTGCCACTTGTGAGTACTTGATGATATTTTGGAGGTCCTTGAATTAGTGACCATTTTTGTCTGGTAGATTAAATAAAATTTGTTGTGGACTTACCATCTTGCGGATTATTTGTGCCTATGTGGCTTTTGGGGATAACCCATTTTTATCGCATTCTTTAATGGGCTATTTGCCCTATGTGGCTTTGATTGAATATTTTTCATATATGGCTTTGATGGAATATTTGCCCTTTTGTGGCTTTGATTGTTTATTTTGTATAAACTTGCTGATTTTTGGGTCATTATGTAGATTTTCTTATTATTTCTGAGTGACGCCGAAGTTCACATGTTGATTTTTTTTATTCATCTTGCGGAGTTCAATTGTATTGTGATTTCTAGGTGAAGCTGAAGTTCGTTTGTTGATTTTTTAGTCACATCGCAGAGTTCCATATGATTTTTGGGTGAAGCTGAAGTTCATTTATTAATTTTCTATTTACCCTGTGTAGATTCATATGATTTCCTAGTGAAGCGGAAGTTCACTTGTTGATTTTCTAATCACCTTGCAAAGTTCATATACAATATGATTTCCGGGTGAAGTACAAGGTCACATATTAGTTATCTAATTATCTTGATTTTTTTCACTCATATTGCGGTTTCTACCACATTTTCTTAATAGTAAAATTATGTTGGTTGGATATATTCTTGTGTATATGATAATGAATTAGAATTTCATTGTTAAATATATATCGTTCTATGTCTTGCGAACTATACTTAATTATAAATGTTGGGTGTGAAATCTTAAAGGATATTTTCTCACTATGATAGTCATTAACGATATCAAAACATATCAATTGATACGGGTGTAGAGCAAGCCAACGTTGTTCACCTGATTGCTAGAAAGGATAGGGTAGTTGGGGAGCTAAGCAAGGTCCCAGTGGAGCATATTGAGCTTTATTATTAGTTAATAGATTTCTATTTCAAATTAGTATACTTTTGGCATTTGGGTTGTATAAGTTCTATATGAGCACTACATTTGGATTTTTATTATGAATGGAAAACTTTTACTCAATGCACGTTTTACTTAGCTAGTAATTGCTGCCAACTCTGAATATTGACAAGATAGTTTAAATTTAAACTTTAACTTTTAATATTAACACTCGGGATTTCAGAAAACGAGTAGATACTTGGGTTACGAAAACTGGGGTGTTACACCGAAGCACGGTCGAGCATCCAGAAATGGAAGGCAACCGAGAGATACAAAACTTGAACAACAAAAGAGGAACAATCATAAAAGGCGACAAAAGAGGAACAGTCACAAAAGGGGGAACGTAACAAGAAAAAGATCCAGAAAGGCTTTTCGATTACTGTAACCGTTGCAGTAATGAAAGAAATATCTGGAAGAACAAAATGCAATAGAACTCTATAAATAGTAGAGGAATGCAACAAAGAAAAATCTCAAAACACAATCCTAACAATAAAAAGCAACCAATTAAGTCTATCAGTTTACTTTATCTCAGCTTATCCTAAGAATAGCAATAATCAAGTAGTAGTAATTTTAGCTATAATCTTTAGTTGTAATCCAAATCTATGCTCATACGTTGGATTTACTCTCTATCCAATATCACGCAGTTCTTTCAAGAGCTGCATTTTTACAGTTGCTTCTTGACTGATTGTGAATTTTTCTTTTTGTTTGATTGCACTAGTATTATGAGAGTCCTTTCTTATGGAAGGAAAAAAGTAACCCAACTTCGAAGGAAGAACCCCACACTTTGATTATTGCCTGATTGTTATAAAATTCTGCAAGTGGCTGAGTAAGCGACCGATCTTCTTAGAATCTGATCATATACCTTCATATTTGACATATCTGCTTATGACAAAAAATAAACCGAAGTGCCAGTATTTTTTGCTTGCCTGATGGGACTTCAAACTACTTGGTTGCCATAAAATTCATTATGCACTGATTGTGCAACCATTTTAGCAAGCGGCCAACATTTTTGGCATACCCAATGAGACTATAACATGAGCTAGTATGAATATTCATAGTAGTACAATATGAGCCAGTATGAAAGTTAGGTGAAAGTAAGATGTTGAACAGATCCTATTGAGATTATGTTGGTTGGAATGCTCAATAGGCAACGAGGAATTTAGCATATCGTCAAATATTCACTTATTTTGGCTAAAAATTTAGACAGATGGATGACCAGTAATGCTGAAAACATGAATAGGATGATGACTCTCTTTGGCAAAAGAACACCTATAGTGCCTCAACAACAGGTCAATACTAGTTCTGTCGAAAATCTAGCACCAGCACCACCGGTACAACCTGTGACGCCAACACCATAGTCAACACTACAGGTACCTCTTCTGCAAAGAAATACACCTCCTCCACAATGAAATATGCCCCTTCCGATACAAGAAGTGTGGTTTCTTCAACCACCTGTTGAATTTAGGTGACTGAAACAAGAGGTCAAGAATGTTGTTCTGAAGAAGGAAACCGATGTATACTTGGGGGAAGCCCCTACTTGGGAATCCACTATATCATGGAAGACAAAACAAGGTAGGCCCTGAACCACCTTCAATGGCCGAATCTCGTCGTTTGAATCTTAACCAAATTATTCAAATGATATAGCAAGTAGCAGGCCAAATTCTCAGCCGTATTACTACCTCGGTAAACCATACGCCATATTCGGAATAGATTGACCGATAGTCTCCATTGTCACGGTTGATTTTACCATTTTTTTGATTAAGATGACTGAGTTCAACTAAGACAGCCGAATTTGATGTCTCTTGATTAAGATGGCCGAGTTCAACCAAGACGGTCGAATTTGCAGTTTATCGATCAAGATAACCGACTTTGACCAAGATGACTAAATTTTTCGTTTCTCAATCAAGACAATCGAGTTCGACCAGAACGACTGAATTTGACTTTTTTCAATCAAGATAGCCGAATTTAATGTTTTTTTTTTACCAAAACAGCCGAATTCGACCGTGATGGTCAAATTTGTTGTTTTTCTAACAAGTTGACCGACTTTGATATTTTCCGATCAAGATGACTGAGTTCGACGAATATGACCGAAATTGTAAAATTAATACTTTTATATGACCGAGCAGTCACATTTATTATGTCAAACAACGAATTAACATCACATTCATATTTTACCAAAGGCGAAGCAACATGGAGGGGTGGGGGGGATATTGTACTCTATTTTTGGTCATTCTAGAAAAAGCCAATAGGAGGGCGACATGTGGCATTGTACGAGAAATAGGATGTGGAAGAAAAGATCTTCAAGATATTTGGAGTGCTTTTCAAGTTCAAAGTATTAATCCATCAATTAGAAAAAATTCAGGCAATAACTGGGGTCCGATATGCAATATTTGACCCTCAACAGAGAGGTGACCAAAAGTAGACCGAACAATCGAGAAGCGTACTGAAGCAGAACACGACCGAAGCACGATCGAGCATCCAGAAGTAGATTGTGGCTGAGAGGCTAAAGTGTGGTCAAGCTTCCTAAAACGAAATGTGACCGAGAGACACATAACCTAACCGACGGAAGAGGAACAATCACAAAAGGGAAACGTAACAAGAGAGAGATCTAGAAAGGTTTTTCAACTACTATAACCATTGTAGCAATGAAAGAATGATCTGGAAGAACAAGCTACAACAAAAATCTATAAATAACAAAGGAATGCAACAAAGAGAAATATCAACACACAATCCCAACAATTAAAAAAAAACAATCAAATCCATCAATTTACATTATCTCAGCTTATCATAAGAGTACCGATGATCAAGTAGCGGTAATTTTAGCTAGTTTTTAGTTGTAATCCAAATCTATGCTCATATGGTGAATTTGTTTTTTATCCAATATCACGCAGTTCTTTTAAGAGACACATTCTTCCAGTCGCTTCTAGTGACCGATTGTGAATTTTTTTTCTTTTGTTTCATTGCACTGATATTCTGAAAGTTCTTTCTTGTAGAAGGCATAAAACAACCCATCTTCGGAGGAAGAACCCCACCCTCCAATTATATAACTATTATCTGATTGTTATAAAATTTTATAAGTGACTGAGTAAGTGACCAATCTTCTCATAATCTAGTCATATATGTTTATATTGGATGTATCTGCTTACTTTGACACTTGGGGTTGAAGTTGATCGGTTTGGATCGAGCTACTTTATCGATTCTAGCATGCCCGCGCATACTACACATGATAGAAAATAAACTGAAGTGCCAACAAAAACATTGAAAACTTGGTAGAAGAATGGGCAATGAGGACTTTTTTGGGCTTTAATAGCCATTATCCCAACATTCAGTTTGTAAAAGTCATATGTCAAAAATGAGTAATTTTTCAAAAATAGCTTAAAAGTGGGTTGTTTTCTTTCCACGAATCAATAGTTGAGTGGCCAAATGCAAAAATCCCAAAAAATCTAGGTCAAGGGTGACCAATCACGTCTTTTGAGAATGATTTTTTTACAACATGGAGGTTTATCGCTTGTAAGGTCTTCCGCTGCACGATGCATGAATAGACTTTGAGGTCCATCTCTTGCAAGGATTTACGGGATGCATTATCGCAGAAATATTACATGCATGTCATGATCCAGTCTGTCCATCTGGTGGACCACACTGATCAGAAGAAAAAGTGCAGCAGTCATCACAATATTGCCGAAAATTAGGAGTTATAGGCGTGGGGTCATCCAGCTAGAAATATATTTTCATCTCCCAACCGTGGTGGGCCTTACAGGGTTGATAGTTGTTTGGATCACTTTTTAAATTGTTGCAACCTAATGCAGACCATTATTTACATACTTAGTAAAATCGGACAGTCCTAATCATCTGATTGCTTGTCGGTGGTTTTGCATTACAAAGAGGAATATGATTACCCGTTTATGTTAAAGAGAGATTGTAGAGCGGATGGTTAGGATTGTTTGATCATTAAGACTTTTGGGTTGTGGCCAATCCTTGGAAGGGCATGAGATGAAACATACATGTCATGGTGGTATCTTGAATTGTGTCCCATCAACAAACCCATCGCACAAAATCCTAACCAGATGACCCTATAAAATGACTAGTTGCAATCATAATCACCATACCTATCTATGGTGGAGACTGGAATGAACACAACGTGATGTGTCCTTGAGGAAAAGCTTTGTTTCCTATGGAAACACGAGCAGTTAAAAAGTATCTTACATTATCAAGGAAATTAATCCACCACAATAATGTTCTGAAAGCACTAATATTGGCATATTGGTGCTTTCCATGTGATTTCATTATCTTTCTCTTTTAACTCATTTTTCTCTCACTTGATGGAAAATATCATATAGGCCACAATTTCATTATTTTTCACTCTACATTATCATTATTTTCAGTTCTTTGGCACTTCCACAGTACCAAGAAAAGATGGCAGAAGAATTTCTCTGTTCTCTTATTCAGACAATGTTATGGAACTTGAATTCAATACTTCTGCCATGGTGGACGACCCATAGATGAGATAATGTTTATGTCTTTATTAAGGACAGTCGAAGAGAAGGTCTAACAAATGAAGAGCAAGGCAATGAAAGATTGGCTAAGGAAGCTTAAGGACACGACCAATGATGCAGATGACTTTTTTTTTGTTAGCTTGTTAGTACACCCCACTGTTAGTTCACACTTCACTGTTAGCCCACCAACACTAGGGATTGATACCAAGACCTCAGTGTTGAAACGAGGTATCTTTCACTTAGTCTACGACTTGAGCTATGGATCATGGTGTAATGATGCAGATGACTTGATAGATGAGTTCACGACGGAATCCTTTTAGCAGAAACAGAGGAGTCGGTCTGCTATGATGAAGCAATTACATAACGTCTCTTCCTTTCTGAAGTCACTTGTATTTTACAAAAGGATGGGGAGTAGGATGAAGGAGATTGGGGAGAGATTAGATGTTATTACAGCAGAGAGGTCAAAGTTCCAATTGAGAGAGGGATTTGTGGATTGGCCGGTCAATACTGACACAGGGAAGTTCCTCAAATCCACAATGGATGAAAATATAAATAATTTCTAATTATTCAAAATAAATTAATTGACGATTAAAAAAAATTGAAATTACAATCCATTAAAAAATCGATTGATGATAAAATCAAAATTTACAATCATTTAAATAATTAGTTCACACCTAGGATGGATTTTTAGACTCAAACTCCTTAAAAACATGACTTGCTATTTATTGACGATCATGATTCCAACTGGACTTCATGGTTTTCAGCCAAAAATAATAAGTGTCCAATTTGGCCTAACCACATTATTCTCCTAATTTTTCTAAGTCATTTTCATGTTGGGTACGACTCCTACAACTCAAAGGATCAAAAGTTATGATCGAACTGAAACTTACTATTTATAGTAAAAAAAGAAAATAAAATGGACTTTTGACCATCGATCTGATGGAATCTCACAAATCTGGCGTGGGCAACCCGGCTAAGTAGGGTTGGTTGGCTAAAGTAGCTTCTCCTACCCAAAATCATATATGATACGTCAAAAAACTCAATCTGGTTTGCGAGATACGACTGTTTTAAGGTTCTGACGGTCCGGATCATTTCCAGCTCCGATCGGGCCTTCTATGGTCTATCTTTTCCATGAAAGTGTCCTCGACCCGCTCTACATCAGAATACTACTCAGAATGATATGATTCTTCTTATCTCATTAGTAATAATCTCTTTTTTTTTGCTGTTACATATGTCTCTGTAATTCAAGGATTTGGGTCTGATAAAATTCTCGCGATAACACCTTGAGAGCTCCATTCAAAATTTCAGGAGACAACGGCACTATCGACGGCCAAGGCGCTCTCTGGTGGCAGAAATTCCACAGCAAAAAGCTAAAATACACACGCGGGTATCTCATCGAACTCATGTACTCCAATCAGATCCTAATCTCCAACCTTCAATTGATCAATTCTCCTTCATGGAACGTTCATCCTGTCTACAGCAGGTTTGCACACTTCTTTCAGTTCACCATGTTGTTGAATTCAAACTCTACTTGAGACAATATCAAATCCCACTGCTTCGGTTTTTCACCTAAAATACGTCTAAGAAGGTTTTCCAATTGCGATTCACAACTTCAGTCTGTTCATCGGTCTGTAGGTGGTAGGCACTACTAAACTGAAGTTGTGTACCAAACTAATTTCACAAAGTACACCAAAAGTGGCTACTGAACCTCGTGTCACTGTCAAAAGTAATGGTCTTGGGAACCCTATGTAGTCGCACGACCTCTCTAAATAATAGATTCACCACGTGTGTTGCACCAAGGTTCTTCGTACATGGGATAAAGTGCATCATCTTTGAAAAATGATCTACCACCACGAACATTAAATTCATGCCGTATTGTGTTCGTGGGAAACCAAGCACGAAGTCCATAAATAAATTCTCTCAATGGCTACCAGGCACAAGTAACGGGGTGTAAAGGTCTGTATTCTGAGATTGCCCATTGGAGGTCAGACAAACATGATGGTGCTGCACTGCTTTACCCACGTCACATACTAATTGTGACCAGTAATACCACTCCTTCATAAGAGCCCGCATCTTGTCTCGCTCAAGGTGTCCACCAAGGCTACTTCCATGTAACTCTTAGATAATCTTCTCCCTCAGAGAACTTTGGAGGATTCACAGTTGATTCCCTTTGAAGAGGAAATCTTCTTGCATATGTAAGTCACTAGGATGAACCTCTTGACACCTCATCTATGCATCCTTGAAGTCTCATCCTTAACATACAGCTCCTTGAACAATCAAAGCCGACCACCTCATTGCTTTCCGTAACAAGTAGTGATGCACAACGGCTAAGTGCATCAGTTACCTTGTTCTAATGTCTTGACTTTTGCTTCAGAATGAATGTGAATTCCTGCAAAAATATGACCCATTTAGCATGCACATGATTCATGTTAGCCCGACTATTAATAAACTTTATGGCTTGATAGTTAGTGTAGAGAAAAAAATCTCTCTTAATTAGATAATGCCACCAATGTCCATGGATGGTAGGCACTATTGAACTGAAGTTGCATATCGAACTGATTCCACAAAGTCCGCCAAAAGTAATTAATGAGAACTTTGTGTCACAGTCATAAGTAATGGTCTTGGGAACCCCATGTATCCGCACGACCTCTCAGAAGAATAAATTCACCAAGACCAGTGTTGTGGACAACTGATGCTTGATTTTAACAAAGCTCTTGTCAGCCTTATCGGTCTACTAAAACGGGCCTTTTTCATGCAATATGTAATGGGTACAACTATAGTACTGAAATGTCGCACGAATTGACAATAAAAGGTCGCCAAATCATGGAAACTCCTCACTTCATGAATTTTCGTTGGGATCAGCCATTCCCTAATGGCTCGCACCTTTTCATCGTCCACACGGATGCCCGTGGATGTCACAACAAATTCTAAGAATAATAGGTTGTCCATTAAAAAACTGCACTTCTTCAAATTGAGGTACAACTTGTTAACTACAGGACCTGTAGCACCTGCCTGAGATATTTCATGTGCTCCATCCCACCTTAGCTATATATCAAGATATCATCAAAATATACTACCAAAAACTAACCAATGAATGACCAGCCACTTAGACAACCCTTCCTTTGTCTTGTATGTTGTTTTCCATTCATCACTAGGCCGGATATGAATCTGATGTACTCGCTCCTCAGATCTAGTCTAGAGAACACCTTGACACCTTCTAACATATCGAGCATATCATCCAACCATGGTATTGGGAACCAATATTTAATGGTAATCTTGTTAATTTCCCAACTGTCAACACGCATGCGTCAGCTCCCATCTTTCTTAGGCATTAACAACGTTGGCACGATACATGGGCTCATGCTTTCTCTTAAAAGACCCTTATGGATCAATTCTTCCACCTACCCCTAAACTATCTTATACTCTTTTAGACTCATCCAATAGTGAGGGTAGTTGGACAAGCTAGCCCCAAGGACAAGGTCTATATGATGTTGGAAGTCATGCAAGAGAGAAAATCCATCGGGTAACTCTTCAAGTCAGATTTCTTAGAATTCATTTAGAAACAACCTTAAACTTAGAAGAATGTTTAAGGGCATTGATTCCTCACCCTTTACCACCATGGCTTAGACCTTCTCTTCGACCGTCCTTAATAAAGACATAAACATTATCTCATCTATGGGTCATCCACCATGGCAGAAGTATTGATGTTTAAGGGCATTGATTCCTCACCCTTTACCACCATGGCTTAGACCTTCTCTTCGACCGTCCTTAATAAAGACATAAACATTATCTCATCTATGGGTCGTCCACCATGGCAGAAGTATTGAATTCAAGTTCCCTAACATTGTCTGAATAAGAGAACAAAGAAATTCTTTTGCCATCTTTTCTTGGTACTATGGAAGTGCCAAAGAACTGAAAATGGTGATAATGTGGAGTGGAAAATAATGAAATTGTGGCCTATATGTTATTTTCCATCAAGTGGGAGAAAAAGGAGTCAAAAGAGAAAGATAATGAAAGCACATGGAAAGCACCAATATGCCAATATTGGTGCTTTCGGAACATCATTGTAGCGAGCCAATTTCCTTGATAATGCAGGATACTTTTTAATTACTCGTGCTTCTATAGGAAAAGAAGCTCTCCCTCAAGGACACATCAAGTTGTGTTCATTTCAATCTCCAACATAGACATGTATGGTGATTGTGATTGCAACTAGTCACTTGATGGGGCCATTTGGTTAGGATTTTGTGTGATAAGTTTGTTGATGGGACCAAATTTAAGATACCACAGTGACATGTGTATTTCAGCTCATGTCATGCCAAGAATGGGCCACAACCCAAAATCCTCGATAATCAAACAACCCTAACTATTTGATCTATAGCTTCTCTTTAACATAAACGGGTAATCATATTCCTCTTTCTAATATTGAACTGTCGACAAGCGATTAGATGATTAGGACTCTCTGAATTTTTTAGGTATGTAAACAATGATCTGCATAAGGTTACAACAATTTAAAAAGTGATTCAAACAATCATCAACCATGTGGGGCCCACCATAATTGGGAGATGAAAATATATTTCTAGATGGATGGGCCCACGCCTCTAACTCCTAATTTTCAGTAACATTGTGATGACTGCCACATATTTTTTTCTGATCGGTGTGGTCCACCAGATGGACGGACTAGATCATGACATGCATGTAACATTTCCGCGATAAATGCTTCGTGTAAATCCTTACAAGCAATGGACCTCAAAGTCTATTCATGCGTCGTGCAGCTGAAGACCTTGCAAGCAATGGACCTTCATGTTTTTTTTTAAAAAAAAATCCTTTTCAAAAGACGTGACTGGTCATCCTTGACCTAGATTTTTAGGGATTTTTGCATTTGGCCACCCGTCTATTGAACCATGGACAGAAAACAACCCACTTTTAAACCAGTTTTGAAAAATTACTGGTTTATGACATATGACTTTTACTAACTGATTGTTGGAGAAATGGCCATTAAAGCCCAAAAAAGTCCTCATTGCCCATTCTTCTCCCAAGTTTTTAATGTTTCTGTTGGCACTTTAGTTTGTTTTCTATCACATATAATATACACAAGCATGCTAGAATTGATAAAGCAACGTGATCCAAACCAATCAACTTTGACCCCAAGTGCCGAAGTAAGCAGATATGTCCAATATAAACATATATGACTAGATTTTATAAATATCAGTCACTTACTCAACCACTTGTAAAATTTTATAACAATCATACAATAATTGTATAATTGGAGGGTGGGGTTCTTCATCCGAAGATGGGTTGCTTTTGCCTTCCACAAGAAAGAACTTTCATAATACCAGTACAATAAAACAAAAGTAAAAACTTACAATCGGTCGCTGGAAGTGGTTGCAAAAATGTGCATCTTGAAAGAACTGCGTTATATTGGATAAAAAATAAATCCAGCGTATGAGCATAGATTTGGATTACAACTAAAGATTAGCTAAAATTATCGCTACTTGATTATCGATACTCTTAGGATAAGCTGAGATAATGTAAATTGACAGACTTGATTGGTTATTTTTTATTGTTGAGTTTGTGTTTTGATATTTCTCTTTGTCACATTCCTCTGCTATTTATAGAGTTTTGCTGTAACTTGTTATTCTAGATCCTTCTTTTATTGCTACAATGGTTATAGTAGTTGAAAAACCTTTTTAGATCTCTCTCTTGTTACGTTTCCCTTTTGTGATTGTTCCTCTTCCGTCGGTTAGGTTATGTGTCTCTCGGTCACATTTCGTTTTAGGAAGCTTGACCACACTTTAGCCTCTCAGCCACAATTTACTTCTGGATGCTCGATCGTGCTTTGGTCGTGTTCTGCTTCAGTACGCTTCTCAGACGCTCGGTCTTCTTTTGAACACATCTCACCCGCCTTCTGAATGCCTCTTGGCTACTTGATTTACTTTTGAATACTCTCAGCTACTCCCTATCTTATCATCTTATTAGTTGTGATTTCATAAAAGCACTTTAAGTATCCTTAAAGAACTATAGCATGTTATATCTTTTTCTTATTATAACATGGGTCTTTTTCAATTGGGTTTCTCAAGAATGATCAGAAATATAATACAACATTCCACCCCCCTCCCAAAATGTCGAACGCATTTGGTAAAAGGTGAATGCAATGTTGATTCGTTGTTTGGCATAGTAAATGTGACTACTTAGTCGTATAAAAACATCAATTTCGACCATTTTTGTTAAAATTGGTCATCTTGATTGAAAAACATCAAAGTTGGACGACTTAGGTGAACTTTGCAATCTTGGTAGAAAAATAGCAAATTGGCCATCGTGGTCGAATTCAACAGTTTTGGTCGAAAAACATTAAATTCGGCCGTTTTGATTGAACTCAATCGTTTTGGTCGAACTCGGCCATTTTAATATATATATAAAAACGTAAAATTCAGTTGTCTTGGTCAAAAATTATTAAATTCAGTTGTCTTAATTGAACTCGGCCACTTTGGTCAAATTCAACTACTTTGGTAAAAAAAAAAAATGTTAAATTTAGTCATTTTGGTCGAACTCAGCCATTTTGATTAAAAGAGTCAAATTTATCCATTCTGTTAGAACTCAACCGTCTTGATCGAAAAACGTCAAATTCAGTCATTCTAGTTAAATTCGGTCCTCTTAATAAAAAAATGTCAAATTTGATCGTTCTAGTTGAACTCGGTCGTCTTGATTGAGAAACGACAAATTTAGTCGTCTTGGTCGAGCTCAGTCATCTTAATCGATAAACGAAAAATCCGACCGTCTTGGTCGAACTCGGCCATCTTGATCGAGAAACAACAAATTTGACTGTCTTAATTGAAATAGATTGTCCTGATCGAAAAAACGATAAAGTCGACTATGACAACAAAGACTATCAGTCAATCCATTTTGAATAGGGCTTATGGTTGACTGATGTAGCAATACCATCGTGAACATGGTCTACTACTTCCTAAATCATTTGAATAATTTGGCCATGATTCAAACGGTGAGATTCAACCATTAACGGTGGTTCAGGGCCTATTTGGTTTTATCTTCCATGATATGCTGGATTCCCAAGGAAGGATTGACCCCCAAGTATACCATGATTTTCTTCTTCAGGGCAACATTCTTAACATCTTGTTTCGGTCGACTAAATTCAGCAAGTTGTGGAAGATTCCGCACTACCTATACTGGAAGAGACATATTTTGTTGCGAAGAGGTGTATTCTGTTACAGAAGAGGTACCCGTAGTGTCAACTGTGGTGTTGGCATCACATGTTGTATCGGTGGTGTTGGTATCAAATTTCCAACAAAACTAGTATTAAGCTGTTGTTGAGGTACCACAAGTGTTCTTTCGGTAAAAAGAGTCATCATCTAATTCATGTTTTTGGCATTACTGGTCATTCATCTGCCTAAAATTTCAGCCTTAACAAGTGACTTTTCGGCGATATGCTGAATTCCTCGTTGCCAATCGGGCATTCAAGCCGCATAATCTCAATATGATCTTTTGGGCATATTCCTTTCACCTAACTTTCATAATGGCTCATGTTGTACTACTATGAATATTCATACTGGCTCATGTTATAGTCTCATTGGGTGTGCCAAAAATGTTGGACACTTTCCAAAATTGTTGCACAGTCAATACACAATAAATTCTATGGCAACCAAGTAGTTTGTAGTCCCATCGAGCGTGCAAAAAATACTGGCACTTCGGTTTATTTTTTGTCATATGTAGTGTGCGCGAGCATTCTAAAATCGATAAAGAAGCTCGATCCAAACAAATCTACTTCAACCCTAAGCGTTGAAATAAGCAGATATGTCCAATATGAATGCATATGACTAGATTTTAATAAGATCGGTCGTTTACTCAGCCACTTACAAAATTTTATAACAATTAGGCGATAATCGAAGAGTGACATTCTTCCTCCGAAGATGGGTTGCTTTATGCCTTTCATAAGAAATGACTTTTATAATACCAATGCAATCAAACAAAAGGAAAAACTTACAATTGGTTAATAAAAAAAATGCAGCTCTTGAAAGAACTGTGTGATATCGAATAGAGAACAAATCCAATGTATAAGCATAGATTAGATTACAACTAAATATTATAGTTAAGAATCATCGCCACTCTTAAGATAAGCTGAGATAAAGTAAATTGATAGACTTAACTGGTTGTTTTTTATTGTTGGGATTATATTTTGAGATTTTTCTTCGTCACATTCCTCTGCTATTTATATAGTTCTGTTGCAACTAGTTCTTCCAAATCATTCTTTCATTACCACAACAGTTATAATAGTTGAAAAGACTTTCTAGATCTTTTTCCTATCTAAATCTTTCTCTTGTTATGTTTTCCTTTTGTGATTATTTCTCCTTTGTCGGTCAAGTTCTTTGTCTCTCAGTTGCCTTTCATTTATGGATGCTCGACCGTGCTTCGGCTATGTTCCTCTTTTGTACATTTCTCGACCACTCGGTTTGCTTTCGGACACCTCTCAGCCGCTCACTCTACTTTTGGACACCTCCGGGTCGCCTCCTACATACCTCTTAGCTGCTCATTATCTTATTATCATGTCGGATTATGTAAAAGGCACTCCTAAGTATCCTTGAAGATTTTTAGAATCAATACTTGTTATTTCTAATTAGATTTCCTTTAAAATTTTATATATATATAAAGTTACAACAGTTTCAACCCCGCATGTGGGGACCATATTTACCCCCCTACACGCGTGGAACATCACCGGTGCGCCTATTGCGTTGTGACATCCACTTTATCCATCCTTAATCACGATCCAATGTATGTGTGGCAATCTGTAGGCCCCCAAATACAGTCTGTGAGCCCCATCTCCGACAGAGTAATGGGTGAGCATACCATCCAATCCACCATACACACGGCGGAGACTTACTGTTACTATCCAGACCATTTGTACAAGTGCAGCTTATGTTTCATTGGTCTAGACCATTTGATCTTATAGGCCCAGCTAAAAGATTTTAGGCAAAGGATGAATTGACATCTTTTGTAGTGTTGAACTGAAAAATATCCAACAATCCTTGTTCGGAAAGCAATCTACATTGACCAGAAGCTGCGATTGTTTGTTGAAACAATCTAATTTTGGGACTGTGGCCTAAGTGTTTTAAAATGGTTTAAATTTTAAGTGGTGATAATTTAAGTGGTTTCAGCCAGAAGATATGATCCATGCGGTCCACCAATTTCACTGGATAATTTTAAGGCATGAACCAAAAAATGAGAGAGATAAGTAGGCTAGACGGCAAGAAACAGTGGGTCCTGTATACCTACTGTTGAATTAATGCCTGCCCACCGTTGAAATAGTAAATGGGAGAGACAAGTGGGATGGACGGCAAGAAACAGTAGCTACAGTATGCCTATCTTTAAATTAATCGCTTGTCCACCATTGAAACAATAGGGGCCACTGTGATAGTTGAGAGAAACCCACCTTATCCACCAGATTTATCAGATCAATTTAATAAGTGAACCATTAACTAGTTTCTCCACATGATTTTAGGGGCCGGAAAATAAGCAAACCCAAAACTCAAGTGGCCACACGGCTTGAATGGTGGGTGTTGTATCCCCACGGTTGAAACATGCTCACTAGTTTCCACTGAAAAAGTCATGTGGCCCACCATATTTGTTTTTCAGAAATCTACCCAATCTACTAATTTTTTTTCATCTTATTTTAGTTTGTAGGCCCAAATATAATGAAAATTCAGGTGGGCTAATGGACTAAGCAACAGCCAGCAGTCCATCAATTGCTGCCAAGATAATCTGTACTTCAATTAACATCTCTATTTCCTTCTTCTGATGGATGAATTAGATTTCATGCCTTCGTGACATGCTGACACATGAGCTGTCTTATATGATGTATGTGGCATAACAAAGCTCTTTTAAAAGAACCAGTGACGGTGTAGAGCACAGACCAAGATAAATACTCATGTAATATTAGCTAAGGACTTCTTTGGTTGTACAATTGAAATAATTTGAGATTGAATAAAGAGTAAGTGAATGATCACAAGCATTTTCTAATCTGTAGTGCTCTATTGGAAGGATTAGAGGAATATGTACCAAATGACCCTAATACCGTCTATCAGGTACAAGGAAACTAGACAAGAAGAATTGGACCATCGCAATTGCATCTAAACTGAACAGAGGATCCTCCACCATAAAAACTGGAGACTTAGAAGATCAAACTAATCTAATCATTAAGTAGGCCACAACATAAGCCTTCAAATTCGCATGCTGGCCCACTTGATGGTTGGATTGGCATGATTTTTAGGGCATCTCATTTTCTTGGAGTGAGATCGCTTTGGATCCTTTGATTATAAACGTAGTGGAAACTTAGTATTTTGAAGAATCCAATTCCCCGGAAACCTTATAAGGTTAGATTTCTAACAATGATATAAAGATGGATGGTTAAGATCTTACCTTGGTGAGGTTACAATCGCATGAATAGATTTCTATGATAAAGAGGTCTCTCCCTGTTCTGTTGTAGGTGAATTGAGCCGAGGGAGCACTGTCAAATCCTCTGGTAGGAGTGGAGAATGATGCAAGCCATCTACACAGGTGGACCACACCACACTTATGATGAAGAAGAAGAACAGGAAAGAAGAACACAATAGAGAAGTAATTCTCTCTCTTTTGAACTCTTCTCTCCACAGGTGGAAATGGCCAGGAAGTGAAAATTGGTGATAATGTGAAATGGACAATGACGAAACTGTGGCTTATATTCTACTTTCCATGAAGTGGGAGAAAAGGAGTCAAAAGATAATGATGAATAAAGCACAAGCACATGAAAAGCAACAAGATAATGTTGTCGCTTTCGTAACATCAATACAGTGGGCCAATTTCCTTGATAATGAAGGATGTTGACTGACTTTTAACTACTCATATATCAGTAGGAAAGGAAGTACTCCATCGATGACATGTTCATCCAATCTCCACCATAGACATGTTTGGTGATCGTGATTGCATAGACATGTATGCTTCAGCCCAAAAGCCTCATTGATCAAACGATCCAATATGCAGCCTCTCTTCAACATAAATGAGTTAGACCATTTCAGATAGGTGCATGACATAAATCTTAAGGTTTTAAACACAAGCGTATAAACAGAAAAACTGGTCCGTTTTGGTTGGAGAACATACGGGCATAATCAGGATCATGCCCTCATGCCAATTCAGGTGGACCCCATATCTTCATGTCAGATTCTGCACAAGAAATCAGCGTTTAAACCCCTTAATCACAATTATACAAAGTTTCAGAATAAAAAAAAAAAACTAAAATGATCTATAGTGTGATTAATCCAGGAAAATGCCTCTCCACATGTACAAATATGAAGTGGAGGGCATCGGGCCCACCAAAATTGGGATTTATGGCTTGATCCCAAATCTTGATATTAGATCATCTAAAGAGAAGGATTACATACAAGTAAGATCACATACAAGATTAGCCTCCTTTATTATTGCCTACATATGTTCCAATGTAGGCACCTGTAATAGATTCTTCACCAGTGAAGGACAGAAAGCAAAAGGAAAGCATAAAGAAATTATGGGGTAGGCCGCCTTCCTTGATAATGCTAGATACTTTTAGGAAAGGAAGCTCTCCTTCGAGAAGGCCTCAAATTGTTTTCACCTTAATCTCCACCATAGACATGTATGGTGATCGTGATTGCAATTGGTCACTTTATGGGGGCCATCTGGTTAGGTTTTCCCTATGTTTGGTGATGGGACACAGTTCAAGGTATCACCATTGAAATGTTTGCTTCATTTCATGTGTGCTGCCAGGGATGGGCCACAAACCAAAAGCCTCAATGATCAAACAATCCTAACAATCCTATCTGTAGCCTCTCTTCAACATAAACACGTAATCATATTCTTATTTCTAATGCAGAACTGCAGATAACGACCGATCAGATGGTTACAAACGTCTGATACCACATACATAAAACAATGATCCACAGAAACCTGTAACAATTTAAAAAGTGATCAAGGCAGCTATCAACCTTGTGGACCCATGCAACTGGGAGATGAAAATCTTTCTAGCTGGATGGCACCACACCTCTGGCTGCTGGAATTTCAAACATCTTATGACGAATTCTGCAACTTTTGCTGATCAGTGTGGTCCACCAGATGCACAGAATGGATCACAACATGCATGTCAAGTACTAGAACAGGGACCTTGCTAGTTACAACATTTCTGAGAGGTGCATGGAAAAAATCCTAAGGATTTAAACGCACATGGTCTTCTCTGATAGGGGATCATACAGGGCACAATCAGCATCACTCCCTGATGGCAATTCAGGTGGGCCCCATATCCCCATGTCAGATTCCGCACAGGGTTTTAACCCCTTAATAACAATTATATGAAGTTTCAGAAATAAAAAACTAAAATGATCTATAGTTGTGATTAATCCAGTAAAATGCCGCTCCACATGTACAAACATAAAGTGGAGGGCATGGGGCCCACAAAAAATGGGAGTAGGGCTTAATCCCTAATCCTGATATTGTGGGGTCCTCTACTCAAACAAACAAGCATGTGTGCAACAAATGGATAGATCTACAGATGGGACCTCGACAAAAAATTTAAGAGGTGTATTGGCCCATTTTCTATTTGGAGCCTACCCTTATTCTTAAGTTTCTATTGCTTGACATGTCCCATGTGGCTCGTGAGCGGATCATCATCAACCCTATGGTTGATGGGCAACTTAATAAATATCACATCAAGTGGATGACCTTCAAATGAAACGGTATTGATAAAAATCAGCCTGAAGTTCATTCAAAAGAAAATACTGGGTAGCTAGGATTATCCAATCAGCATGTTTTTTATGGCAAGCAAATGGGTGCCCTTGATCATCTAATCATGCAACTAAGTGAGCTTCATTCATCAAATGGACCAAGCAACAAGCAGCAGGTAATCAATTGCAGCGAAGATAGTCTCTACTTTAATTTGCATTTCTATTTCCATCCATGCTGATTCAAACACTCGCAGAAGTAGAGAATTCAAGGTCCCCAACATTGCTTGAACAAAAGCGTAGAGAAATGGTTCTGCCCTCTTTTCTTGGTATTGTGGAAATGCCCAACAACTGAAAATGGTGATAATGTGGGATGAAAAATAATGAAATTGAGGCCCATATGCAATTTTCATCAAGTGAGAGAAAAAGGAGTTGTCAGATAAGAATAAAGAAAGCGAAAGGAAATCATAAAGAAAGTAAGGAAGAAAGCATAGAGAAAGAATGGGGCAGGCCACCTTCCTTAACAATGCAGGATATTTAATTACAAGGAAAGCAAGCTCTCCCTCAAGGACACCTCCAATTGAATTAACTCCAATCTTCACCATAGACATGCGTGGTGACACGATTGCTATTGGTCACTTGATGGGGACCATCTGGTTTGGTTTTTGTGCCATGGGTTTAATGGTGGGACAATTTCAGGTACCGCCAATGACATGTATGCTTAATCTCATGTGCCCTGCCATAGATGGGCCACATCCAAAAGCCTAAATGATCAAACAAACCTAACAATCCCATCTGCAGCCTCTTTTCAATGTAAACGGATAATCATGTAGCTTTTTCATCTCCATGCTAACACCCCACAACAAACTAGAGATGTTCAAAGGGAAAGAGAAGGATCACATACAAGATATCCTTCTCTATTATTGCCTATACATGTTCCAACGTAGGCACCTGTGATAGATTCTTCAACGTAGAATAATTTAAAGTGATCTAGCCAACCACCAATTTAAAGTGACCCAGACAGCTATCAACCACACGGGGTCTACGCAATTGGGAGATGAAAGTATCTTCCTAGCTGGATGGCATCACATCTCTTGACTCCTGGAATTTCCGACACCGAGTCACAACTGCTTCACATATTTTGCTGATTTCTAATGCAGAACTGCAGACAACAACCTATCAGATGGTTAGAAACGTCTGATACCACATACATAAAACAATGGTCCACAGAAACCTGTAACAATTTAAACAGTGTATAAATGGAACAAATGGTCTTTCCGGGTAAGTGATCATCTGGGGCAGAATCAGGATCATGCCCTGATGGCAATTCTGGTGGGCCCCCTATCTCCATGTCAGATTCCACACAAGAGAGCAACGTTTAAACCCCTAAATCAAAATTATACAAAGTTCTAGAAAAGAAAAACGAATGATCTATGGTTGTGATTAAGCCAGGAAAATGCTGCTTCACATGTACAAATCTGACATGAAGGGCATCGGGGCAGCCAAAATTGGGCTTAAGGCTTAATCCTTAATCCTGATTTCGTGGGATCCTGTAAAATCTTGAAACCGGTTATTTTGCGATGGCCCGCCAAACTTAGTATTCCTGCCCCAAATGTTTGGCATTGGCAAATTCTGAGTAAACAGAGAGATACCAAACAAAACAGTAAATACAGATAGATTCCTTGAACATATAAGTATTGCACGGAAAAAAAGAAAAAAAAAATTCCATTTGATTACTTGTAAGAAGCATGACAATTAATACAAGAGACTTGGGTAGCTTTTTAACATGGGTGCCGAAGTAAATACAACCACATGGCTCATAAGTGGATCACCTGATCCATTAATCTCATGAACTCTATGGCTGATGGGTGACTGTATAACAATGACATCAATTGGATGATCCTATCCATCCTGGTAACAGCCTTCAAACGAACTGGTAATGATATAATCGGCCTAAAGTCCACATTCAACAGAAAATATTGGATAGCTTGGATTCTCATATCGGCATGTTTTCTGAGGTGAGTGGATGGGTGGTCTTGATCATCTAATCATGCAACCAAGTGGGCTCCATCCATGAATGGACTGAGCAACATGTGGTAGGCCATCAATTGCAATGAAGGTAGTGACTACTTTAATTTGCATTTCCATTTCCAACCATGATTATTTGAATTCTTGGAGTAGAGAATTCAAGTTCCCAACATTGTGGAAATGCTTCTGCCATCTTTTCATGGTACTGTGGAAATGACCAAGAACTGAATATGGTGATAATGTGGAATGGAAAATAATGAAACTGTGACCTATATGCTATTTTCCATCAAGTGGGAGAAAAAGGAATCACCAGGATGAAGAAAGCGAAAGGAAAGCATAAAGAAATCATGGGGTGGGCCACATTCCTTGATCATGCAGGACACTTATAGGAAAGGAACCTCTCCCTTGAGGACACTTCAAATTGTGTTCACTCTAATCTCAAATCATCATATAACAATTTAATAAATCATTAGGTGGGCCACTTTTTTTCATCATCATCACCAGGTAGGCCACACCATCGGAATAAATGGATAGACAACAGTTCCACTCAACATATAAGAGTGGCCCATGTAGTGATCTGATCAGCCTGATTGTTTGGGAGGGTGGGGGGCGGGGGCTATGGTTTTTCATAGTACTGATTTCATACACAAGTGGCATGTTGGCAATAAAGATGTTGTAGACTTGTAGTACAAGTGATGGTAAGGTTGCTGGTAGGTGATCAATTCTCAATCATCCTCCCTGCAATATTCAATAAGATGTGATGATCAAAACCAAAGTTTCTTATATGAGAATGTGAGAAGCATTCAAACGTGTACAAAACATATCGACAGATAAAAAAGGGTTAAAAATAAAGAAAAAGGATTAGAGAAGGTCACATAAGTTTGGCTACCATCTTGTTCTGTGAATGGGTTGATTGGATCTAACTACCCTCTGTTGTATGACAATCAGATGTACTTACAGTCAGTTTTCTGTTTCTGTGTATACCCCCTCTCCACTACCCTTCATCACGTGCAAAGACACTAAAGAACAACTGGACCCGCTGTGATGTATGTATGGCATCCAATTAGATACATGGCCCACACCATAAAAAGCAATAGACAACACCCAAAACCATCCAAATTCATGTTGTAGCCCACCAGCTGGTTGGATGGGCCTTTTTTTAATATATTTTTAGTCCATTTTCACGGTGGGGTGATCCAGTTGGGCAAGATAGTTGGCATACACCCACCATTGTGGTACCACGCTCATCAATGATCAGGTGCCTATGATATAAGGGTATGACGGTCATTTTCTGAATGATAAACGTTCTAATTGAAGTTGGTTTCTTGCCTTTGGGAATCTGCAATGGATCCATGAAACAGAGGTGAAGTATCTACTAAAATTAAAAACAAAGGATAAATATCTCTAGTTGTCATATAACCAAGGAAAGGATGATGCAATTAACCATTTTTAAATTCTATCATGATAATAGTGATGATGATGGTGATTTGAAATTCAAGATCCATGGACAACATCATCGCATTCTTTCCAATATGTTTAAACAAGATATTAATGGATGCAAAGGAGGAGAAAACAATCCATAGGAAGAGCCATACCACGAACAAAATAAGCAGTGAAAAATGCTCTCATTCGACTAGGATTTTAAAGAAACCGTCCAACCATCCTTTTCGTAAGGGCCTGTAACTAACCCTTCCAAGCCGGCGTATGCTTACCGTCTCAAATGGAACCAATTAGAGAACTCATGGTGCTCTTACATAGAAGATCATGATAGATATTTCCGTGCGAATTTTAATTCAAAACAATGAACTTTGACTTCATCGTTGGCGCACTCATGCTGAGTGTGCACGTAATGTTGTATAATTGATACCACACCACGCAGTGACACATGGTCATCAATTAGAATATGCATGCATGCATTTTAGGTACGATTTAATACAAAATACATTTCATTGTACAAATATTGTATCTCTACAGCTAATGTACGAGTATTAGCCACTTTGTGCTCAGAACAACCATACAATATTAAGATTTACACAATGAATAAATGGATACTTGTATTAAGATTTGCACAATGAATCATGCTGAGTGTACGCGTAATGTCGTATAATTGATACCACACCACGCACTCAGTGACACGTGGTCATCAATTAGAACATGCATGCATGCATTTTAGGTATGATTTAATACAAAATACATTTCATTGTACAAATATTGTATCTCTACAGCTAATGTACGAGTATTAGCCACTTTGTGCTCAGAACAACCATGCAATATTAAGATTTGCACAATGAATCAATGGACACTTGGCAAAAACTCCTCAATAAGATTGTGCTAAAATAGAAAAAGAAAACTTGAAAGGCAAGGTGTTGAGTTGGCGGACAACCCTAGGTTGAAGCCATGAGACAAATATCAGCAAGATTTTGACTACTGCAAAAGAAAAACTAAGGTTACATTTAGTTACATTTTAACAATATCTCATGATGTTATGCACCCAAAAAAAAAAAAAATCGTGAAATGAAATTTCGGGATATTTGATGCGATCAAATGCCACCCAAAGGGCCTGTTTGGATACTACCAAATAATTTACTTTTTCTACTTAACAACAGTAGATATGTAACTTATTTCAGATAAGTAAGTTTGGTTTATGGTTAGTTATAAATAACTTTTTTACTTAAAATTACTTAATCACTTTAGTTTTTTTTTTTTTATAGCTTTTCTACTTTTCATAAGTTGCTAAAGAGAGGCATCAAGAGAAACGAAAGAAAGGAGACACTGATAAGTATGTTGTTTAACAAATATACTTATATGCTTGATAAGTATAAATTAAGATAAGCTACTTCAAGCATAAGCAACTTAAATAACTTACGATCCAAACACCCCCTAAATGATATTACTGTGTTACCATGGGGTAATTGAACCCATGGCCTCAACCATGGAAGTACTTAGAAAGATTCTCTATCTTATATTACTTATGTTATTTTTAAGTATGGTAAATATTAATTCCTATGCTTAACATCTTTAATTTATTAGGTTTTCAAAGCATCCCAAACCTCTTAAACAGAATGTAGGGGACCTATTGTAAATTTGAAACATTCATTCATTCATACAACTGGGAGAAAGCCACGGTGCAACAATCACACCGGTCAAATGACTCTAACCCTTCGAATGGGGCCAATTTGTTAACAACCATCCATTATTTACAAGCCGTAAATTTCATGGTTAAAATCATCAAATCAAAATGTTGCCTTGTAATCATAAGAAATACAATGTGTGATTTATCTACTGGATGTGTCAAGATGACAATTGGATGTATTTTGTTTCTCTGGTCAATTTTAACTGTCCATTTTCATACTATTGTTCGGAAGCTTAGGATCAACTAATTGACATGATTTTCGCACCATGGCTTGATCGGAGTTGTATGTACGAATGAACAATTTAGATGGACATTAGGTCACCTCTTGTGCCATTTAAAAGGTTTGGAAATGAGTCTGGCGGACTCCTGATGCAGGGAAGGAAGTGATGAGGTTGATCATTGTCTTCCTCAGGGGTAATTACTCCGAATCCACGGAGCTCTCTGGACTCCTCATAGAGCTTCCTCGAATTTACAAGGGATAAAAATAAAAGGAATTTCTAATAAATTGATTAATGATATTTTTTTTAAAAAAATGAAATTACAATCCTTTAAATAATGAGCACAAACCTAGGACGGAGTTTTAGACTCTAACTCCCTAAAAATGTGACTACTATAAGTCGTAAACTTACTATTTATAGACGGTCATTATTCCTACTAATCTTCATGGTTTTTGGCCAAAAATAGTAAGTGCCCAATTTGGACTAACCACATTATTCTCCTAATTTTTCTAAGCCTTTTTCATGTTGTGCACGACTCCTAAAACTCAAAGGATCAAAAGTTATGATCGAACTAAAACTTATACTATTATAGTAAAAACAAAAATTAAATGGACCTTTGACCGTCAATCTGATTGAATCTCGCAAGTCCTGTGAGGGCAACCCGGTGTAACCAGGTTGGTTGGCTAAATTAGCTTCTCCTACCTCAAAAATCATACATGATATGTCAAAAAACTCAGTCCAGTTTGAGAGATACAATTGTTTTAAGGTTATGACAATCCCGATTACTTCCGCCTCCAATCGGGCCTTCTCTAGTCCATATTTGCCATGAAAGTGTCCGCGACCCGCTCTACATCAGTCCCCTCCACTTCAAAAGAACATGACCACGAGTTCTCGTCCAGCTTCGGTTCACGATACTCGGTCAGGTCCGTAATGTTGAAAGTACGCGAGATCTCCATGTCATCCAGAAGATCAACAATGTAAGCGTTGTCATTGATCGTTCAAAGTATCGGTGCTAGTCGAATCTTTTTGTTCTTCGACTTGTTGTAAGTCCTGGTCGTAAATCTCTCATTGCATAGATGGACCATAACATGGTCACCCACCTCGAACACCTTTTGTCGTCGATGTTTGTCGACTTGCTTCTTGTACTTATCATTTAAGGTATGCAACTTGGCTTGCACATCTGCATGAATGCCCATGATTTGGTCCGCCATATGTCCTGCTACAATGCTCATGCTCAGGAGCTTAGATAAAGGGACTAAGTCAAGTGTATGACGGGGCACTCATCCATAAATAATCTGGAATGGGGACTTTCCTGTTTAACACTTCATCATGTTATTGAATACAAACTCCGCTCAAGAGAATGTCAAATCTCACTACTTCGGTTTGTCACATGAAATACATTAAAGGAGGTTTTCTAACGTATGATTCACAACTTTAGTATGCCCATCAATTTGTGGGTGCTAGGCACTACTGAACTGAAGCTACGTACTGAACCAATTCCACGAAATTCATTAGAAGTGGCTAATAAACTTCGTGTCACGGTTAGAAGTAATAGTCTTGGGAACCCCGTGTAGCCTCACAACATCTTTGAAGAATAGGTTCACCATGTGTGTTGCATCGATGGTCTTTTTACATGAGATAAATTGCGTCATCTTTGAAAAATGATCTATCACCACGAACACTGAATCCATACCGCGCTGTGTTCGTAGGAGACCAAGCACGAAGTCCATAGATAAGTCCTCCTAAGGGCCGTCAAGCACAAGTAACAAGGTGTAGAGGCCCGTATTCTGAGACTGCCCCTTGGAGGTTTGACAAACATGACAGTGCTACACTGCTTTACCCATGCCACATCATACACCAATTGCGAGTAATATTACTCCTCAATAAGAGCTCGCGTCTTGCCTTGCCCAAGGTGTCTACCAAGGCCACCTCTATGTAGCTCTCGAATAATCTGCTCCTTTAAATAACTTTAGGGGATGATGCACAATAAATTTCCTTTAAAGAGGAAACTATCTTGCATATGTAGGTCACTAGGATGATCTTCTTGGCATCTCATCCATACATTATTGAAGTACTCGTCCTCGACATACAACTCCTTGAGACAATCGAAGCCGACTACCTCATTGCTCATTGTAATAAGTAGTGATGCACAACAGCTAAGTGCATCAGCCACCTTATTTTACTGCCTTGACTTGTGCTTCAGAACGAACGTGAAATCCTTTAAAAATACAACCCATCTAGCATGCACACGATTCACATTAGCCTGACTATTAATAAACTTTTAAGGCTTGATGGTCAGTGTAGAAAACAAGTTCTCTCTTAATCAGATAATATTTCAATGCTGCAGTGCTTGAACAACTGCGTATATCTCAAGCTCATATGTTGACCACTTCTTTCGAGTTTCGTTGACTTTCACGCAGTAGAAGGCTACCGACCTACCTTCCTGTGATAAGACTCCTCTAATTCTGATATATGAGATGTTACATTCAACCTCAAATACCTTGTTGTAATTGGAAAGAACTGAGACTGGTGTTATGGACATTGATGTTTGATTTTAGCAAATTTCTTGTCAACCTCATCGGTCCACTGAAACGGCACTTTTTCATGCAATTTGTAACGGGTGTAACTATAGTGTTCAAATTCCACATGAATCGGCAATAGAATGTTACCAACTCGTGGAAACTCCTTACTTCATGAATGTTCATCGGAATCGGTCATTTCCTGATGGCTCGCTCTTTTTGTCGTCCACACGGATGTCTGTGAAAATCATAACAAATCCTAAGAACAACAACCTTTTCATTAAAAAACAACACTTGTTCAAGTTAATGTACAACTTGTTAACTGTTTGGACCTGTAGCACCTGTCTAAGATGTTCCATGCGCTCCATCTCACCATAACTATATATCAAGATGTCATTAAAATATACTACTACAAACCGGTCAATGAACGACTTCAACACTTGATTCATCAGACACATAAAAGTGCTTAGTGCGTTCGATAGACCGAAGGGCATGACTAGCTAATCATACAACCCTTCCTTGGTCTTGAATATTGTTTTCCACTCATCACTGGGTCGGATACAAATCTGATGGTACCTGCTGATTAAATTTAACTTAGAGAACACATTTGCACCTTCTAGCAAATCGAGCATGCCGTCTAACCGCGGTATTGGGAACTGATATTTGATAGTAATTTTATTAATTGTCGGGTTGTCGACACCCATGTGCAAGCTCTCTTCTTTTTTGGTGTGTTAACAACGCTGGCATGACACATGGGCTCATGCTTTCTCTCAAAAGACCCTTACAGATCAATTCCTCCACTTACCCCTAAAGTATCTCACGCTCTTTCGGACTCATCCGATAGTGAGAGCAGTTGGACAAGTTAGCCTCAGAGACAAGGTCTATGTGATGTTAGATGTCCCATATGAGGGGGCAATCCATCAAGTAAATCTCTAGGAAAGATTTCTTTAAATTCATTCAATAACAACCTTAAACTTGGAAAAATGTTTAAGGGCTTTGATTCCTCACCCTTAACCACCACAGCGTACACTTCGCCAGTTTTTTTATATTCCTTCATGAAATCTCGAATGATCAGGAGGGAGCTCCCCTTCACTTTAAAAGCTTCGGGGTGGTTCTCTGGTGTTATAGGGACAATGATCATCTTTTGACCATCCTTAACGAAGACATAAACATTGTCTCGTCCTTTGTGGGTTGCATCACAATTCGATTCATATGGTCAACCAAGTAATATATGACATGCTTCAATGTCGACCATGTCATAAAGTACTTGATCCTTATAATTCTTACTAATTGAAAACGAGATAGTGTAATGTTCAGTTACCTTGGTCTTGTTTACCTTTTTTATCCAAACAATTGATTTATGGGAAGGAATCTTTGTCATAGGTAGCTACAACTTGTCCACCATCACCTTCGAGACGATGTTTTCTCTACCACTTTCTATGATTACATCATACACCTTGTCGTTGACGGTACACTGTGTGTGAAATATATTGTGCCACTGCAAGTGCAACTCCTTCCTTGGAGTGTACAATAACCATCTCTCGACTAAGGATTCACCATGATCCTCGCCCAACCATTTTTCGTCACCGGTTCCTTTAGCGGCTTGTTCATCCTCATTAAATTCAGGGCCTTCATCCACTGCCTCACCTTCAATGTCCCCTTCGTTAATGGCCAAGTGGGTTGCAGAGCGTTGAATGCAGGTGTTTAATAAGTGGCCCGGTTGGCCGTAACAGTAACAATATTTTGGCCTTAATCGACCACAAGGATTTGGAATCCTGCTTGAACTTGCTGTCGTGGGTGTTGCATGTTGAGGCTAAATGGACCGCTTCTCGTGTCACAATTTGCAGTTGTAGGAGGTTGAGGACGCCCTTCTACTGGTTTCTTTCCTTTGGCCAGCGCTGAATCCTGCGTGGGACCCGTCATGGGGGTTCGAGTCAAAGGATAAGGTTGAGTAGTGACTCTTGCAAGCTGCGTTTTCGCCCTACCTGTCAACTGAACCGCTTCATCCACGGTCATGACTGGGTGCATCTCAACTTGGTCTTGTATTGTCGGTCGTAAATTGCCTATGAACCATGCTACCTTCTATGATTTGGTCTCCGACAAATCATTCCACGTTGCGAATCGTTGGAATTTTTCGGTGTAATCTATGATGGCCCGATTCCCCTGCCGGCAATTTTGGTATTGCTAGAACAAGACTTGCTCATAATCACTAGGGAGGAATCGTGATCGAAGAAGGTGTCTCATCCGCGGTCATGATCGGATGAGCGCCTTGTTCTTTCGAGCATGAGAGACCTATAATTGCTTCCACCATGTAGAAGCACTGGATTTCAATTTTAACATAACCAACTTCACTTTCTTCTGGCACATCCATATTATTAAAATATAGCTCTACTTTGACTAACCAATTAAGAAAGTCTTTTATACGCAATAAGCCATTAAGACTGAGAAGTTCGGCCTTACCTCAATAGTTTCTTTCAACACGATCTAATTGATTGTCTTCATAGCCCGGCCGTCAGGCAACGATGCCACCGATGTCCCCATTGTTGGAAGTCGATTCATCTGGGGTAGCCCTACGATTCACCTCTGGAAGTGCTCTACGGAAATTGGGGTTGTGTCTACAGCAACACGGGCGGTTGAGTATCAAATGGGGCTCGTGACGGAATTAGCGCATCCGCAATACGGTTGAGTGTTGCTTGCGACCCTTGTATGGTTAACTAACTCTCCTGATGAAAAGATTTTATTCATCCCAATAGATAACGAATCCTTGGATCACCGTCCATAGGATTTTGGTCCATTCCATCGTTAGTTTCCCATCAGTCTGAGGGGAGTCCTCGCTTTGATACCAATTGACGCAAGGAAGGACATGATGAGGTTGATCACTGTCTTCCTTAGGGGTAATTACTCAAAAATCCACAGAGCTCTCTGGACTCCTCACAGAGCTTCCTCAAATTTATGAGGGATAAAAATAGAAATAATTTCTAATAAATTGATTGATGATTAAAAAAAAAATGAAATTAAAATCCTTTTAAGTAATGAGATCAAACCTAGGACGGAGTTTTAGACTCAAACTCCATAAAAATGTAACTTTACTATTTATAGACGGACGATCATGATTCCTACTAGACTTCATGTTTTTTGGCCAGAAGTAGTTAAGTGTCCAATTTGGCCTAACCACGTTATTCTCCTATTTTTTCTAAGTCCTTTTTATGTTGGGCACAACTCCTAAAACTCAAAGGATCAAAAGTTATGATTGAACTAAAACTTACTACTTATAGTAAAAACGAAAATAAAATGGACCTTTGACTGTCGATCTAATGGAATCTCGCAAATCCGGCGTGGGCAAGCCGGCATAACCGGGTTGTTGGCTAAAGTAGCTTCTCCTCCCCCAAAATCATAGCTGATATGTTGAAAAACTCATTCTGGTTTGCGAGATACAACTATTTTAAGGATTTGACGGTCGTGATCACTTCTGCCTCTGATTGGGCCTTCTATGGTCCATCTTTGCCATGAAAGTGTCTACAACCCACTCTACCTCAGTGATCGACCCCATGTAGCTGGAAAAGAAGGGAAAGGGGGACCCAGTCAACCCCGAGACACTGAAAAGGGGGACCCGGTCGACCCCGAGCCGCTGGACTGGGTGACCGGTCGACCCCGAGCCGCTGGACAAGGCGACCCGGTCAACACTGTCAGGACCACTGGTCAACAATGGTCAGTTGTTAATCAAATTTCAAGGATAGCCACTCAAAATTTCAAGGTTGCATTTGGATGCACTATTAAATCAAATTGCCATTTACTGGTCTATTGAAGTGGAGAATATAACATGAAATTTCCCTTTCTCCACATACATATTGAGGATCTGTCTCCAAATTTAAATCGCTCAAAACCAAAAATAAAAAATAAAAAATAATAATAATAATAAATAAGCATTTAAACTGAACGTTTGCATTTCAATTTTATTGGGCATCCAAAGGCAGCCTAAAAGATCAATGTGAATAAAAACAACAGTGGGATATAAAGACAACTAATTACAAATTAAAGATAAATCTGATAAATAATAAAGGGGCAATGCCCAACTTCATTACTAATAAATGATTTACCATGTAGGAAGAAAGATTGAGGAATCTGCAGCGGAGGCTGGAGGTTCCTTTTGATGGTACTCGTCTGGAGCATCAAGTAAGCCTTCTTCCTAAACTTTTCACTGACTTCTATACCATGTTGTATGCATTGTTATTCAATAAAGGAAATGGTGATAGTAACGACCACACCATTACGGGCCGTTTGGCCTTTATATATATATATATGTTTGTATCCTGACTGGTACCCTCTCAACATCGAGAGAGTTTTCGGGCGCGCGGGTGCGGTTATGGACGTCGTTATGCCGCGAGATCGGACTACCGGTGTCTAGCACGGTTTTGCTCTTGTCCGAATGAGCTTGGAGACGGAGTTGGCAAGGGCGATCGAAATGCTGCATGGAGTGCGTTATGGGGGCATCCCGTTGTTAGTCCAAAGGCCCAGGTTCGGCCCGGCATACAGAGATCATATGCGGAAGATCAACTAGGGTCCCATCGCCACTCAAAACCACCAAACTCTCAAAGAATATCGTCCCAAACCCCTTCCCCCTAAAGAGACGGAGCCTTCTCTCTCTTTCAAAGAAGCATTATTACAACATCGACCGTCGTCATCCTGTCCTCTTGACAATCCTCCCACCCCCGATACATCTACCTCTGAACCATCTAACCCCGCTATATCTAGTCCTGATCCATCCTCATCTGTTGAAGGTAAACCTATCCGCATCGACCTTAATCTATTCAACAGGGCCAGAGACGACCTCAAGGAATCGATTGTCGTTATCAGTAAGGATGGCGCTACCATGTCTCAGGTGAGAGACTGGATTTCAGAAACAACGTGTTTTCGCCCGGGCAACTACATTATCAAACCCCTAGGTTATAACGAGTTATGGGTTAAGAGCTGCCCGGGTCTGAACTGGGAATTACTCATTATGCAGGACATCTGCATTCTGGATACCCTGTAGCAAAGGTGATGAAATGGGAGGATTTTTCCATTTTCCAAATGGAGAATGCCTGGTTCCAAGTTTGGGGTATTCTGATGGAACTCTGATTTGATGAGTTCTTCATATCGGTGGCAGCTTATCTCAGGTCATATCTGGAACTTGATTCAAAGACCAAGCTTGGAGAAGAGATAGGCATTATTAGAGTCAAGGTAAGAAGGAAGGAGGATTCCCCTCCTACATCCATTCGAGTTGTCGTAAACGATTGTCGTCTCGATTTTCCGAAAATCAGAGAACCTTTAGACGAAATGTATCCCCGATGGGGTGATCTCTGGCGCATCAGGGAATGCCCCTCTCAGGCGCCAATGGAAGCTCCACCACTGCCGTCTACTACGCATGTACAATTTTCATGCTCCAGCGGTATACCCTCGCTGCCGACTGACACTCCCTCTACGTCTGTTGAAAATGGAGCTCGCATCAGCGCCGTTCGCGAAACACGTGGTGAGATCGGGTCGCTCTGGCCGCCCACCTCTGAAGTCGCAGTACATCGTGTGCCGCGTATTCAAACACGTGGCCCCAGCTTCTCGACGCTTGGTTCCCAGATGACGGTACACGTTTCAAGGACCGAGCGTAAGACGGATTATCCAAGAGATAATATCCTACGTCGGTCTATGGACCGGCCAGGTCAACAGCTATCGTCGCGTGGCCAACCAACGCGATCATATCCTGCGCGCAGAAGATCTTCGTGGATCGCCTTCTCACTCGAAGGGTAAGGAGGTGGCTACACGTGGCATGGTAGCATGCTCGTCCTCCGACTGTCGACATTTCTCTCCCCGAGGGAGATACGGGCGAGGTCCCGGAGAAGACTCGTCATCGGGCCGCTTACAAGTGTCCCTTCTCAACAGTCTCTCGAAGGTGGTGCTCCTCTCTATGCGACGCGTGTCCCTAAATGCCGGCACCTCAATCTCTGTCTCGCCACCTACCCCGTCTTCCCACGTGCTTGCGATCGGGCTTCCCATTCCTGCCTTCGTAGGAAATTCCGATTTTTTAGTCAGAACCAAACCTATAAGGGAGATTTCATCTTTGACCAAATAGACGGACGTGCTGGAAGCCCTCGACTCTGCAAATATGAACAAGCCCATGCTCTGTATCGACAATAGAGACGGAAGGACTGAAGATGATGAAGATGAAAGCCTCTCCAAGCAATCGGACTACTCAGCCTCCTCTGACTCTCCTCTCTGCCCTCTTATCTTCTCCCCATGACTGGTCAGAGCTTGGTCCTATCACACTCTTCCATGACAAATCCGAAGACGACTTCATCATAGCAGAACAACTTCAGATTCGTGCAGAAGTCCAACAGAATCTAGAGGATCCTCTGTTACAAAGTCTCTTGACGACGACAGAGTCGACCTTTTGGACAAGATTCACGACAAACGTTGGGTCAGAGAAGCTCTTGGGTGTGTGGGAAGATCTCTCGGGTTGCCTTTTGGGAATAGAATGGAGGATTACATCGCCCTATTTCAGTGCATCGAAAACAGAGGAAGACCTCTCTCAGCTCCTAGAACTCCATCCAAACAGCTTTCTATACCCATCAGCAACCGTGAACTCCATAGCCTGCAACCGAGTCCAAGCGTCGTAGCTTCATCCAGTGCAAGGCGTGGGCGAAAGGGGAACCGAGGAAGCTCAGTGCCCTAATGAGAATCCTCTCTTGGAACGTCAGGGGGGTGGGCTCCAAACAAAAAATAAGCCTCATTAAAGCCTCCGTTAGTAGGAAGAACCCAGATATTATATGCTTTCAGGAAACAAAGGTCCCAACTTTCAAAGATAGGCTCCTCGCTTCTTTGTGGAGAGCCCCTGACGCGAAATGGGTTACGTTGGATGCTATAGGAAGTGCTGGTGGTATCATGATTGCGTGGAGATCCTCCAAATGGAAGTTGGTGGATCATTGGTCTGGGTCTTTCTCAGTTTTAGTTATTCTTCTCGACATCTCTTCTAATCAGAAGCGTCTCATTTCTTCAGTTTATGGTCCCACTCTTGACCTGAATTATGGGACAAACTAACCCAAGCAAGACAATCTTTCTCAGGGCCTTATTGTGTGGTTGGCGACTTCAACGTTATTCGCTTTGCGGAAGAGCATTCCCGTAAGAGAAGGGTCTCTCTAGCCATGATTCTCTTCTCCGATTGGATCCAATCCCAAGAGCTCATCGACCTCCTGCTATCTAGGGCATAATTCACGTGGACCAATGGTCGCAAAAGCCCCATCCAATCCAGGCTGGACAAGTTTCTCGTATCGCCTGAATGGATCGAGGCCTTCCCCTTAGTCATTCAAATTGCTATTCCAAGAACTACTTTAGATCACTGTCCGCTGCTGCTTTTGATGGAAGAAGACAACTGGGGTCCTAAACCGTTTCGATTCAACTCATCTTGGCTCATTATAGAAGGCTTCAAGGAGAAGATTTCAGAGTGGTGGGAGTCATTCCAGGTAGACGGTTTTGCCAGGCATCGGCTTTTATGCAAACTTAGACTTCTTAAACAGAAGATCAGGGAATGGCTTCAAGAGGAGCAATGTCAGCTCGAGTCTGATACGGAAGCTCTCCTCTCAGAACTCCAGCGTATAGATGTCAATCAAGGAAGCAATCAAGAATCCGATGAGGCTCTGGGTAGGTGCTTCCAAACTATCCAGATTCTTTCTTCCAGAGCAATTCAAGAAGAGATCTCGTGGAAAATTAAAGCAAGAGCCAGATGGGTTGCCGAGGGAGACAAAAATATGAAGTATTTTCATAGTATAGCCAATATGCATGCCAGAGCTAAGGCTATTATCAGTATCAAGGAAAGTGGTGAGTGGATCGAAAGATAAATAGGCAATAGCTGACCTCGCTATCAATCATTTCCAAAGCCTCCTATCGGCGGAAGATTCGTGGGACAGACCTTGTCTTGATAACATTCAATTCAATACTCTGCAGACAGCTGAGAATGTTCTCCTTGAATCCGAATTCTCAATCGAAGAAATCAAGGAGGCTGTTGATTCATTAGGTGGTGACAAATCTCTCGGTCCAGATGGCTTCCCCATTATAATCTTCCAAACTTTTTGGGAGGTAGTTGGCCAAGACGTGCTTCTCTTCGTTCAGGAATTCCATAGAAGAGGAAGATTATCCAAGGGTCTCGGTGCTTCCTTCATCACCCTCATCCCCAAGGTAGCAGGAGCGAGTTCATTTGCAAATTTCAGACCAATTAGTTTGATCGGGAGTCCCTTACAAGATCCTTTGTAAAATCATGGCCCAGAGGCTTAGACGGGTGATATCTAAGATCATCTCTCCCTTTCAATTTTCTTTTGTTGAGGGGAGACAGATCCTGGATTGTGCTCTTATAGCTAATGAATGTTTAGACTCTTGGGCTAAGGAAAAAAGACCAAGAATCCTGTTGTCCAAATGTGTCCCTGATTCCTCCAATATATGTTTTCTTGAATGGGTTTCGGGCCCAAATGGAGATCCTGGATTCAAGCTTGTGTCAGTTCGGCTCACTTCTCTGTGTTGCTGAATGGATCTCCTTACGGTTTCTTCAAGAGTTCGAGACGGCTGCGTCAGGGGGATCCCCTCTCCCCTCTCCTTTTCCTTCTTATCAGCGAAGCCTTCTCTCAAATGATGCTCAAGGGTCAGGAAGAAGGAATCTTGAAGGGTTTATCTATGCCAGGGCTGCCCAACCCTGTTACGCATATTCAATTTGCTGACGACACGCTTATCTTCCTGGAGGCCTCTTTAACTTACGCCTCTAATATGCAAACGGCGTTCTGTTTTGAGGCAGTGTCTGGTCTAACGATTAACATGGGTAAATCAAAGTTGCTTGGAACTAATGTCACCCTAGAAACGCTGCACTCTTTTGCCAACATTCTCGCTGTCAGACTCAATTGTTCCCTACCACTTTCGTCGGTCTGCCCCTCTCTGTGGGGACCCCCCCTAAATCTATGTGGGACAAGGTGATTAGAAAATTCCACAAATATCTGGCGACGTGGAAATGTCGATACCTCTCTTTGGGAGGTCGGCTTACCCTGATTAAAGCAGCACTAACGAATCTCCCTCTGTATTACATGTCTCTGTTCGAGTGTCCCTCTGTTTTGAAAGCCATCGAAATCGTTAGAAGAGACTTCCTGTGGTCTGGGAAGGATACTCAGAACAGGATGCATCTCCTCAAATGGAAGGAAGTTTGCAAGGTCTTCAAAGAAGGAGGAGCTAACGTTAAAATTTTGAGGAGAATGAACCTGGCGCTGCTTGGTAAATGGACGTGGAGATTAGGAGCTAATCCTGAGGCCCTATCTTATTCAACTGGTCCTATTGCTTACCAACATGCATGTAAAAGCTCCTCGAATTACAAGGCCTCTCACCTGTGAAAGGGAATCCCCAAATCGAAGCAAACTGTCCTCCAAAATATCAGTTTCGAGTTGGGGAACAGGTCTACCATTCGTTTTTGGGAAGACCTATGGGTGGGAGATGTGTTATTGAAAACCCGTTTTCCTAATATATTCCGGCTGGCTCCAGAAAAACACATATTCATATCGGATTGCTATTCTCTCTCAGCGGGCAGCACAGTTTGGGATGTGAGATGTTCAAGAAACCTCCACGACTGGGAGCTATCTGAATACATGGAACTTCTCGATTACATCTCCAAAACGTCGTCGCAATCTTCAGAACCTGACAAGCTCAACTGGAAGATAGATAAGTCCGGCTCCTTCACAGTCAAATCTCTATACTCTTATCTATCCCCGCCTCCGATCTCTCTTGTCCCTGCTTCCCCTTTCATATGAGATTCCCGGTGCCCCCTAAGATCATTTGTTTTGGTTGGTTAGTGGACCGGAACAGAATCTTAACAATCAACAACCTCAGAAAGAGAGGAACGCCAATTGTTAACATTTGTTTATGTTGTATGCACAGTGCGGAATCGGTGAATCATCTTCTGGTGCATTGCCCTTTTATTTCTCAAAATTTGGCAGACTTTTGTCAGAGGTTCAGCGTCTCCTGGTGTATTCCTGCTTCGGCTCATAGTCCCTTAGCGGCGTGGCATGGGCTCAAGCTAGGAAAATCTAGAACTCCCATTTGGAGAATGGCCATCTTGGCTATTTGGTGGTCAATTTGGTTAGAAAGGAATGAGAGATGTTTTAACAATGTGTTGTCCTTGGGATTTGTTGTTGGGGGTAGGGCCAAAAGGCTTATAGTTGAATGGGCAGCTAATGTAAAGGGCTTGAAAGCTATTGATCTTTGTTTTTTAGGAGGTTAGAGTCTTTCTGCTATCTCAGCAGTTAGTTTCTTTCCGGCATCCAAAGGCAGCCTAAAAGATCAATGTGAATAAAAACAACAGTGGGATATAAAGACAACTAATTACAAATTAAAGATAAATCTGATAAATAATAAAGGGGCAATGCCCAACTTCACAGCTCTCACTGCCCAGAGATGGTGAGCAGGAATTCAATATGTATACCAAAATGGTATCTTTGATATTCTGAAATGGGATTTTCAAAATCCATTCGAATGTGTCAGGGTACTTATTTGTATGGACAGATGTGTCCCGCAACTCTCAGTGCACACAATCTTCTCCCCCAGAACAAATCATAAGATGGTTTGCCACCATGTTACTACTTTTCCAGTATAGGTAGTTCGAGGTTTGCTAGTGCCGCTTATGAATGACAAGCAGCTGCTGCACCATATACGAACAGAAAAAGTGGACAGCTAAAAGGGACACTCCAAGTTCCTTTTAAACTGCCCATCATTTTCACTGACAGTGACAGCCCCAATTTTTGGATGAGGCCATCTACATGATGGGCCGCATCTGATACACAGCTTGTATCTTCTGTATACATGCCAGTAGACGTGCATGTGGAAGGGGTGGGAGTGGGGCTAGCAAGTCTGTAAGGAATTCATCAAAAAATAATAAAACAGAGGTAGCAATAGCTACACCAAGGATTAATATCTCATTTTACTTGACTTTGAAGAACCATGTGCATACTTTACTAGTGCCTAGGTTCCACAAGCCTTAGAGGCCTTCTGCGTTTGACTTTGAGAGTGATAAGTTTGAGGTGTCAATCTCCCTAGGGTGTGTTTGGATATATGATGAATTCAAGGGAAAATTATGGGGGGAAAATAGATTTTTTTTTCCATGCAAAACTGTTGAAAAATGAATTCCATACTTGGGGGTCTGGTTTGTATAGCAAGTGGAAACTTAATATTTATTAGACAACAACATCATAGTTTCTTATGCCAGAAAATCATAACCACGAATGTGTAATAACTACTTTGTGGAATCCATGTATCCAAACAGCCTAGATGTCTTTTCGGTAGAACATAATTTCCATTTCCGCATGGATTCTGCATATACAAATACACCCTTCAGGAGATGGACAAAATAGGCGCTAAAATGCCGATTCAGCAAAACCAAATCTGATTTTATTTATTTCTTTTAAATGATCGAAAAAGCAGGCTTGAAACCTCCTATTTCGCAAAACACCCTTTCGAGGAAGTGCATTCAAAAGGGCCCTAAGAAATCTTGCTGCCTGTATTGATGATGGGGGATGTGTGTGCCAGCTCATGGTGCAACACTGTGAGCACACAATCTTTTCCTTTTTTCTAAACATTATTAGTTTTATCGTCGTCATCATTGTTGTTGTTTTAGTCGGTTTAGGATCATCATTATTGAAGAGAAAAAAACACTCCTGAGCTCAAACAGAAGAATCAGTGAAATCAAAGCATAATCTTTGGACAATGAGGGGCACAAATCACACCTTTGCATAGATGGCATATTCAAATTCTGCCTTCTCATCTTCGAACTTCTCACCTTGTGCTAAGCATTTTTCAGCTTCAGCTTTCATCTGTCAAATGATTGGGTCTTGCTAACAACTTCCTACATAACATCAATCAAGTAAACATGTCATGGCATTGTACATAACAGAAATGCAGTCTCTACAAACATAAATTCATGGAAAAGCAAATAAATGATCAAAGAACAATCTTTCGACAAAGCAAGGCAGTGACATCCCATCAATTATGATTTCCATTAATTTTAGAACACTGGTCCAAAGACATGATGGGTTGAACCCATGAATTCTGATGAAGGTAACTGATTCGGAAACCCCTTCCCTTAGGATGAATGCCCAAGAAATGCTGGAAATAACAACTACTCCATGCCAGTCAAACTCGTCATGTCCGTTAATTGGAAAATAATTCAAATAATGTTGCTCCCAAGAAAAGATGAGGAGAGGCCTGTATGGGGATTTGCTAAAACTCATATGCATGCAGAGTGCGGTCCATCATGTGCCAGTACGGCAACCGTTAATGGGATCTAAGCTTTCCATGAGGTGAGCTACACTGATAAGGTATTTTAACTATTTAAAAAAAAAAAAAAGGTTTTCACTCCTAGGTGGGCCAGAATGTACAAAAAATGGACAACTAAAACATTTTTTTCTAGCCGTACATCTTTTTACACCTTGACCCACTTGAGGAGTGAATTCAGAATTTTAGGCCAGAAATAGAAACAGTATAGCCTAGCCCACCTGATAGAAAGCTCGGATCTCTCACATGGTTCCATATTGGCATGTACTTGGATCTTGAAATGCACAGCTCTATGCAATGTGGATTACCAATCCTCTGGCTCAATGGACTTTTTTTCTTGTACACTGGCCCACCTGAGGAGTTGATGTAGGACATGGCACAAATACATTCTTGGCATGGTTGGACCAAAAGAAGGTGAACCATAAATTGGCCATAACTTTTGATCTCGGTATCACTACGAAACGCATGATTGGGCATTCGTTGAAAAAGAAAAAGATGTTGAGCCCATGTGTTTCACAAGAAAACGCACGCTTCCAGCTCAAAAACAGGATTTTAGGAAAAAATTTACTTTTTTTAGTAATTTTGATTTTCGTAGTATTTTCTTTTTTCCTTTTAGAGTTTTAGATTTCCATCTTTGTTTAGAAATTATTTGTAATTATGCTAGGACTCTTCTAGCAAAAGTTTTTATAGAATCTTTTTTTTTTTTTTTTTTTTTAAAGAAATTAGGCTTTAGAAGTGTTTTGCTAGAATTAAGACTTTTACTAGGGTTAGAATTTTGTTATTTTTGATAATTACAAATTTTGATTTATTTTTTATTTATTAATGGTGTAATTCAGAAAATTAGACATTATTCAATAATATAAATAAATAAATAAAACTTGAGTTTTATCTCCCTTGTTTCCTTGTAGATTTGAAAAAATACCTTGTGGATTCAAGGTTTTTATCACTTGAGGAAGAAGACAGCAATCTACCTCATCTTCCCTTTCCACGCTCTCCCCTGCATCAATTGGTATCAGAGAGAGGCTTTTTCCTCAGTTCAATGGCATCTAATAATGGTTCGAGCAACAATCTCATGGACAATGCTCCAGGGAACAACCCTATGACAGTAGCGCGTTTGAAGCTTTTCGGCGGGAAAATTAGCGAGCCATGCAAGGATTGTATGCAACAATCGACCGTTTGACTAGAGCTTTAGGACAGACTCATGTTTGTAATGATGAGTAACATGAAATTGGCAGATCATCATGTTCATGGTGCGACATCAGTGATGAATTACAGGCCACCATGTGATAGTGGTGAATTACAGGCCACCACTCTGGTCATAACGAAGTTGTTTTATACACCGAAGGAGGAGATAAATCTGCAGCAGCACAACATCTTTTGAACAAGGTGCACCGTGCACAATAAAGTTTGTGATGTGAACATAGATGGTGGAAGCAGTGAGGATATCGTGTCAAAGTTTATGGTGGAAAAGCTGCAACTAGAGACAGAAAAGCACCCCTCTCCATAAACAATTGGATGGAAAAGGAGGTCAACGAAACGAATGTTACTAAAAGATGTAATATTCATTTTTCCATTGGTAAATATTATAAGGACGAAGTAGTGTATGACGTGGTTGATATGGAAACTTGTCACATGTTACTTGGTCGACCATGGTAGTATGATCGTGATGCTATGCATAGAGGCCGGGATTTTTTATTTTTTATTTTTAAGATGGTAAAAAGATTATCTTCGCCATTATGGAAACAAAGAACTAACCCAAGTCTTCTAAAGTTGAGGGGCGGTCTCTCGTAACCGAACATGATTTCGTCAAACAATATGAGGAGACGGGAGAGATAAATGCATTAGTTGAAAAAGAAAAAGATGTTGAGCCCGTGAACATCCCAAATGATTTGAAACCAATGTTGCAGGAGTTCAAGGCGATTGTGCCCGATGAACTTCCTAAGGAGTTACATCCCATACAAGATAACAAAACCACATTGATCTTGTCCCAAGGGTAAGTCTGCCTAATTGCCCACATTATCATAAAGAATATGATACGCAAGAGGAGAAATTAATCCATAAGGGTCAAGTCAAGGAGAGCATAAGTACATGTACTATGTCAGCTTAAGAGCCTAATGCAAAGTACAAGGAAAAGGCTAATAAACATCAGCGCCAGAAGTTGTTTGAGTATCATGAGCCAATTCTCTTGAGTAACTCAAGGATGAGTTTTTTTCCAAGTGGAGGGGTCTAATGTAGGACATAGCCAGTGTTCGAATTATCGACGAGGCAAACCATAAATTGGCCAAACTTTTGATCTGGATATTGTTACGGGACGCACAACCTATCAATCTTTATCGTAATAGGTTGTTCGGGTTCAACCGACCCACAAAGTGGGTCGCGTCAGTCTATTTCGCAAGAAAACACGTGCTTCCAGCTCAAAAACGTGATTTAATGAAGAAAAAAATACTTTTTTTAGTAATTCCGATTTTTGTAGTTTTTTTTTTTTGAGTTTTAGATTTCCATTCTTTTTTAGAAATTATTTGTAATTATTCTTATACTCTTCTAGCAAAAGTTTATCTAGAATTTTTATTTTTTAAAATTAGGCTTTAGAAGTGCTTTGCTAGAATTAGGAAGGGTTAGAATTTTGCTATTTTTTATAATTACGAATTTTGATTTATTTTTTATTTATTAATGGTGTAATTGAAAATTTAGACATTAACAGACATTATTCAATTAAAAAAAAAAAAACCTGAGTTTTTATCTCTTTTTTCTTGTGGATTCAAGAAAATACCTTGCGGATTCAGGGTCTTATCACTTGAGGAAGATGATGATATTCCTCATCTTCCCTTTCCACGCTCTCCCCGGCATCAGGAGTGAAGCTGGATTTTTAGGCCAGAAGATCTAATTAAACAATGTAGTCCACTAGATAGAAAGCTTAGATCTCTCCCATGTACTTCACATGGGCACGTGCTTGAATGTTGATATGCACAGTTATACGCAATGTGGGTTACCAATCCTTGGCTCACATGGACAACCGCAATGTATTTTATGCAAGTCATAGGAATTTGCCAGCAGGAAAGAAAGCACTGGGAATAGGAATGACACTTCCCGGATGTCCCAAGTTAAAACCTCAAACGTCAGACAATGTATACTGAAATAAAAGCCAGAACTGCTTAATAACCTCTGAGAATTGAATACTTTGACCATGATTCACATTTTAGTGATTGGCTAAAAAACTTCGACAAAAGGGATTCCGATTGCATGAGCATTAACATTCAATCAAAATCAATAGAGGATCGTTTATTAAATATGAATTGTCAGTTATTTTTAGCTTTAATGGCCCATTTGCAAGTCATTGGTTGGATGGTTAGTATCATACAATCAGTTTGATTTTCCATCAATCATCCATGGCAGGGATCCCTCTTGACTAGATCTGATTGCCAGAACATGCCCATGTATGGCGGAAACTGGGGTCAACCACATTTTGCGAAGGTCTATGGAGCCACTAATTGGTCCTCGAGAAGTAAACTCTATAGCTATCATGTAGAATGCCTCTAAGCAAAATAATACACTACGAATTTCAAACCCACATGAACACAACAATTACTTAATCAAAAACCAAAAACGTTGTTCTACAACAAGACCTAAGAACAATAAGTGGGATCATCCATTTTGCTAGTGAGTTGAGATTTTTTTTTTTTTTTAGAGATAACGAAAATTGTATTAAGATAGGAAAAAACAGAGACAAAAAAGAAACAAAAGAGCAAAGAGAGTCTACTGAGAGAGTAAACTCTACTACGCTTTTAAAAAGCGAAAGTCATAGTCCTTTAACAGGGATACATTGATAGACCATTCTATTAGAAAACCTTTAGCCTTGGAAGCTACTGTATCCACGAGATTGGAAGTATTCCTAAAGCATCTCCCGTTTCTCTCTACCCACACAGTCCACCAAATTGCAAGAATTGCCATTCTCCAAAGCCGCTTACTTTTTTTGTCTAGGTTGACCCAAGGTGTTCCGTAACGCTAACCTGCTATGTCCGCCAAAAACCAACTGATTCCAAAGGACGAGAAAAAGACAGACCAGATTTTCGAAATGATAGGATGGTGAACTAGCAGATAGTCGATTGTTTCTTCGTTTTTCATGCAACATAAGCAGATGTTGACTATCTACATCCCCCTTCTTCTCAGGTAGTCCACTATAAGAATCTTCTTCTTGCCAACCAGCCAGCCGAAACATGCAATCTTGAGAGGAGCCGAGTATTTCCAAAAATGTCAGTTTCTGGCATTCTTTAATAACGGATATACTTTGAAGCTAGGAATAGAGCGATTTAACAGAAAATTTACCGGATTTTTCTAGTCTCCAAATTAGATTATCAGTTGTCGATTGGTTAGGCATTGCTCTGTATGTGCATTGGAGGTCCACATATTCGCTAATCTCCCAATCTTGGAGATTTCTTCTACATTTCATTTCACGGTCCATTTGATCTCGTCAGCTGTGACTGTGTAGCGATCACCAACTAAGGGAGATTTGTTGTGTGCAAGCAGATATATGTTCGGGAAGCGGAACTTTAATGGCTCGTCTCCCTCCCACTGGTCTTCCCATAATCTAATATTGTCACCCTTTCCGAGCTCGAAACCGATACCTTTGATAACTTCCTTTTTCATACGAAGAATGCCTCTCCAAAGATGCGATGCCCTGTATTGTGAAGAATCTCTAGTCCACCACCCACCCTCAGACGATCCATACTTATTTTTGATGATGATATTCCAGAGACTACCTCCTTCTGTTCCTGATCTCCAAATCCACTTTCCTAAGAGGGCTCGATTCATCGTCTTAAGATCCTTTACCCCTGCACCACCTTCTTTGAAATGCTTACACACCTCTTTCCAATCTAGAAGATGAAATTTCTTCTTATCCTCCTTGCTGAACCAAAGGAAATCACGCCTAAGATTATCGATTGTAGTTAATACTGAAGGAGAGCATCTAAACAGAGACATGAAGTACACAGGAAGATTGGAGAGAGCCGCCTTGATAAGGGTAAGCCGACCTCCTAAAGATAAGTAGCGGCATTTCCACCTAGCAAGGTATTTTTCGAACTTGTTAATGATCTTATCCCATAACATCTTTGGGGGCACTCCAATGCATAGGGGAAGACGAACAAAAGTAGACGGGAATGAAGCCGAGCAATGAAGGAGATTCGCATAGTTGTTTATCTCGTCTTCTTCCAGATTCACTCCAAACATCTTAGATTTAGCCAAGTTCACTGTCGGCCCTGATACTGCCTCAAAGCATCGGATCGTTGTACCCATATTATCGATTTTGTCGTGGGACGCTTCAAAGAAAATCAATGTATCGTCAGCGAACTGAATGTAGAAAATCAGACTAGATAGACTTGCTATTTTAATACCACGAAGAATGCCTTCTTCTTGTCCTTTAAGGAGCATTCTAGATAGAGCCACCCCCACATTTTCGAAAAGAAACGAAGATAGGAGATCACCTTGCCACAGACCTCTTGAACTTTTGAAGAAGCCTTTTGGGGATCCGTTAAGGAGGATGGAGAAGTGAGCCAAACCAGTACATTCACCCATCCATTTTCTCCACTTAGAGCCAAAACCCATCCGTTTTAACATGTATTGAAGAAAGCCCCAATCGACATGGTCGTAGGCCTTCTCAATGTCCAACTTGCAAAAAATACTTTTCGATCCCGATCCGTGACTGGAGTCGAGCACTTCATTGGCTATGAGCGCCCTGTCCACTATCTCTCTACCCGGAATAAAAGCACTTCGATTGGCTAAAATAATCTTCCCGATGACATTCTTTAGTCTAGAGCTTAAGACTTTGGCTGATATTTTGTATGGGCCTCCAATAAGACTGATGGGTCTGAATTCTTTAAAAGAAGCCGCGCCTGCCACTTCAGGGATAAGAGCTATAAAGGAGGCACTGATACCTGAAAAGAGTCTGCCACTTTCATGGAAACATCAGAGTGAATTACATCCCAAAAACTATGGAAAAAGGAAATAGGAAAGACATCAGGACAAGGGGACTTGTCTCCATCCATCGTGTCAATTTCCTTCCTCACTTCTTGCTCCGTAAAGGGGGATTCAAGTAAACTGCATTCTTCTTCTGTGATGTTGTCCACTTGAAGGAAATCCAACCGGGGTCTGTCCCAATCTTCAGCTGAAAGCAAGGATCTGAAATACTGGATAGTCTGCTGTGCAATTTGATCTTTGTCTTCAATGCATTCCTCATTCACTAAAATACTACTGATCTTATTGGATTTGGCACGCATACTAGCTATACTGTGGAAATAGCTTGTGTTTTTATCGCCCTTTCTTATCCATTTGTCTCTTGATTTTTGTTTCCAGGAAATTTCGTTTTCCAATACCCTTACTGAAATCGATTGAATAAGCTGAACTCTTCTGCAAAATAGCTCGGAAGACATTGGAACATTTTATGAGGCTGCGTCAATCTTTTGCAATTCGGAAAACATAGAGTCCAATTCGGAATTCCTTTTGTGATGCTGAGTATACTTCCACTGCTTTAACTTTTCTTTGAGGAGTCTAAGTTTGGAGAGGAGTATGTGGCCTACATATCCTTCCACCTGAAAAGTTGTCCACCAATTTGAAATCATCTGAATGAATCCTTCAATCTTGAGCCAGGAGGAGTCGAACTTAAATGGTTTAGGACCCCAATTGTTGTCGTCAACCCAGAGTAAGACCGAACAGTGATCAGAGGTTGTTCTCGCTAACTGAGAGATGAAAGGGAACGTTTCCAGCCATTTAGGAGAGACCAGAAATCTATCCAATCTGGAAAGAATCGGATTCGCTCGCCCGTTAGTCCAAGTGAATTTGGCTCCTAGTAATGGAAGATTGACTAACTCCTGATTTTCTATCCAATCAAAGAAAGCTCTCATAGCTGAAGAGACCTTTCTGCTGCACGAGTGTTCCTCCACGTATCAAATGATGTTGAAGTCCCCGACTACACAACATGGGCCTAAGAAAGATTGTCTAGGAGAGGTCAGCTCTTCCCAAAATTCTGCTTTGCTAGAATTGATGGAGGGGCCATACATAGAGGATATAAGACACCTAGTGAGTTAAGAAATTAAAGACAGCTTCATAGTAGATGGATAATAATTTATAGAATCCAAATCAATTGCCCACATGCATTTACAAGTAGCTTGTGCAAACGATGCCACAAGTGCCAGTAGGGCCAACAAAGGTAATATCCAAGCCATTAGGTGGGTCTGACTGTGTAGATGTTCTCGCCTCATAATAAATCTAGTCCATCTAGCAGGTGGGCCATGATATTAGAAACAGATGGAGGGTAAGAAAACCACAGCCTGGCAAAAATCCATCGTGGCTAAGCTAAAAAAGATCAGGCGGAACTTCCTTTGACAAGATTCAGTAGATAATCATAAATTCCATTTGCTAAAATTGGAAGAAGCATGTAAACCAATGGTTCAGGAGGGTGTAAGCTTGTGAGATTCAAAGGTAATGATAGGGCACTCTTAGGAAAGTGGGTCTAGAGTATCGGGGTAGAGGGAAGGTAACTTGTAAAGAGAGACATTGGGTCATGGATATGAATATTGGTACCGTATCAACTGATACGGCCGTATCGTATCCATATCAACATGAGACGATATGGGAAATGAGGTCATATCGGACCGACACAAAAAAAAAATAAAAAAATCCCAACTCGTATTAGCCTGTATCAGCCCTTGTTGGCTGTTACAAGGCGTATCGACACCAATATGCCCATAAAAGCCTAATTTTGCTTTTTATTTTTTTCAAAATTTTACTCGTGTATCCTCCTCCTATTCTTCTTCTTCTTCTTCTTCATTTAAACCATGGAATAAGTTAAAAACTCATTTAATGCTAGATGTAGACCTATTTTGGTATTAAAACAAATAATTTGAATGGGATTTGACAAATCAAAATGAAGTGGACCATTATGGAAAAAAACAGAAAGAAAACCTTCACTTTCTTTTTTTATATTTTCATATTCTTTTTTTTTTATTATTGTATTTCAATGTAATGGGCCCTAGTTCACCAAATCATGCTTGTTTTGTGTTCAAATACATGCACGGGTTGGTCGTTGGAAGTTCTCAATAGGGTAAAACAAAACGTAATATAAAGGGCGCATGCAGCTAACATTTTGGCTACTGATCAGTTGCCTGTTAGTTGGTTAGAGTTGTTGATGCAGGGACATATGATAGCCTAACCCTAGATGCATGTATAATCAAGATGAAAATATTCAAATAAATAAATTAATCAACTGTTTTCAATCAAGAAGATTAAGCAAATCTCAACACAGAGATGAAATCATTGCATTGGGATCATGCCCCTTAGCATAAAATCAGGTAAACAGTAAAAAAAAAAAAAAAAAAGGGGAGGACCTAGGGATATGAGGATATCCTAGATCTAACATAAGTCAGTCCCCAGTCAAGTTTGGATCTGATTCTCCTAACTAACCTTCCCTCTTTTCCGTTCAAACCAAAAGGGAATATCCAGAGATGAACGGAAGGGATAAAGAAGAAATAGGTTCGAAATGAACAAAGTACGGATTCTAAGGCATCAAAGAAAAGAAAATAGTTGATTCTTACCTTTTCCTGCACCTCGAAGATCTAAAAAGAAAGAAACCTAAAACCGGGATGGAATCCTCAACACCCAAGGGCCAATCCTGAAACCCTAATCTCTTTGATAAAAGATGAAAAAAATTTAAAAAAATTACGCATTTTTATTCATTCTATGATAAAATAGGGTTTCTCACCGTGTATATATAAGCTATGAAAAAAGTATAAGTGCACTAAAGCCCCTGAAAATAAAGAAAAGAACAAAACGACGCCTAAAATTAAAACACCTGGATGACAGGGTGCGAAATCCACCCCATGGGCCTGCGGTCAGGGTGCAGTCATGCCGCTCCTGCACTTGTAGCGTATTAGAAAATGGATCCGATGGACCCAACGTCTATCCACATAAACTCCTCCGCAACGCTACTCTGTCGACGACGCATCATCATCTGGTACGCTCGAAAAGGAGCAACATTGATGTCCACATCAGTTGTAAAGGTTTCTTTTGTCATGTTGTTTTTCTTTGTCTTGTTTCTTTTGTATTCATTGGCCTTTGGCCTTTCTTTTAATAAATTTCATTATCATCGCTTCAAAAAAAAATTAAAAGAAAAAGAAATTTGCGGCCAATTGTTTTTAGCTATACATTTGTTTTCGTTAAGATGTTGAGGTTTAAGTATAAATGTTGAGATGGATGAGTGGTAAGATAAGGATAGAACTAAAAATGAAACATTCAAGGGGATTTAGGAGTAGCAACAATAGGTAGTAAGATGAGAGAAAGTAGACTTAGGGATCAAGAACTCCAATGGTTAGGAGGTAGTTGATACAAGTTGAGGGCTCTAAAAGGGCAAGGGAAGGCCTAAAAAGATGTGGCTAGAGCTGTGGAGGTAATAAGAAAATACTTGATGACCTATGATCTAACTGTGGTTATGGCCCTTTATCGAGTGGAATCGCAGAAAAGGATTCATGTAGCCAACCCCAAGTAGTCGGGATATTAGATAATGATGATGACACAATGACAACATTTGTTTCGTTAACAGTGGTCCACCTGATAAGTGGACTGACGTGATTATTGGGCGAGACAATCCAGATAATGTTATGCCTTTGATGGATTGGATCTCATATCAATTTCTAATGCTAGCACATGTGTGGCATGCACAGCCGCCTCCTACATGCATGTGGACTTAGCAAAGCTCTATATGCAAACTTCAAAATAGCAGAAAAGGAATAAAAATACAGGAGTTCAAACAAAAAGCTGAAAACATTTTTTTAATGACAATGGGGTGTCTTTGCCCCCTTTTTTTAAGGCGAGACTAATCTCTGCTGATGCATGCAATCACCCACAAACCACGTGCATCGGGTAAAGCACAGAGAGGGAAATCGAACTAAAAAACTAAATAAAAATAAATAAAAAAACCCTAACCTTTTTCCTTTCTTTTCCTCTTCTTCTTCTCTCTCTTCTTCTTCTTCCTCTTCTTCCTCTTCTCGGCCTGCTACGGCCCTGCTGCGGCTGCGGTCCTGCTGCGGCTGCGGCTGCGGCCACCTCCTCCTCCTTCTTCTTCTTCTTCTCTCTCTCTCTCTCTCCCTCTCTGTTCTTTCCCTCTTTCCCTCTTTTTTCTTCTCTTCTTTCCCTCTTTTTTCTTTTCGGTTTCCCTCTCTCCTTCCCTCTTTTTTTTTTTTTTTTGGGCAGCGTAAGCTGCTGTCCTTACGTGTCACGCTGAGACGAGCGCTGACACTCCTCGAGCTCCGCGTTGTACGAACGGTTCAAAGGAGATCAAAGTTTTATAGGCTCCACAGTGATGTATTTATTATATCCACACCGTTCATCTATTTTTAAATATTATTTTATAACATTACCTAAAAAATGAATCGTATCCAAAGACCGTCCGGACCACACCAAAAATAGCAGCGGAGGTGATGATTTTCACCGTTAAACAATTCGTAGGCCCACCGTAACATTTATTTTCCATCCAATCTGTTCATAAGGTCAGAAAGACCCGAATGAAGAGGAAAAACAAATTTTATATTGATTAAAAGTCATGTGATCCCAAAAAAGTTTTCAATGGTAGACGTTCAATCCCCCATTGCTTTTTGCAGTGTGGTCCACTTGATAGTTAGATCTGTATTATTTTTCGTGTCAAGTCTTAAGACAATCTCGTCAAATGAATGGACGGTTTAGATATAACACATTCATCATGCGTGGGGCCCAAAAAATTTTGACATGTGTGCTACACTTCACAATCCAAGTCTCACGCCATAAAAAATTGTACCAAAGACATATTAACTTAAAATTTACTGATTAAATTATAAACTGCAATTGCTAACTCACAATGCCAAAATCAAATTATTTGAATAGTTTTTAATTGTTATTCGGTGTACTCTTATTTTTTTAAAATAGGGCCTTTTGGTTTTTTTTCATGATTCACTATCCAATAAATGTCCACTAATACATAAGTGGGATAATGACAATAAATTGCATGAATTTGAGGCTAATTTGGGGCATAGATTGGTCCTCCAAGTCAGCCCGAAATTGGCAACGCCATCTACCTAAATTTAATTTCATTTTTTTAAAGAACTACTAGGAGAAAGATATTAAATTGTTAAGTATATAAATTAGATATTTAGAAATTTAAATATATACATTTTGTAGTCAAATTCAGGTTACTTGGTTCAAAAATTAATCAGACAGTCCGATACAGCTTCTCACCAAAGAGTGGACCGTTACACCACCATAAACATGTTCCAATTTATAAATGAATGCATATTTGGAATGCTTAGAATATTCCGGATTTAATACATATTTTTTAATATTTTTTGGCAAAAAAAAATTTTTCCGCCGTTACGGGCCGTTACACCCCCGTATCGGCGTTACGACCCCGTATCCGTATCGGTTTGGAGGTCACCGTTACGCCAACCGATACCGATACGGGACACCTTGGTCCCAAGCCCAAATAAAGGCGGGTTGTGTCAGGTTGGCAGCCATCACCCACAAACCACGTGCATCGGGTAAAGCACAGAGAGGGAAATCGAACTAAAAAACTAAATAAAACCGATGGACGGCGATCAAGGACGGAAGGCCTTACACTCAGTCATAATTTGCATCCATAAGAAAATCCAGGATTCCATTTTTAGTTTGCTTTCTATCAGATGAAGCCTGGCATCTTCAACGACAGTCTAAATTTACTCCTTGCTTCTCAAATGTCCAGGACAAGTGCAGACATTGCACATGAGTATCAGCCCCATCTAACAAACAACAAATACCATGCATGTATTTGAGTTGATCAAGGCCCACATGACAAATTGACTACTTTTCTTCATTTTAACCATGCATTAATGTCCACGAGCCAGCCACTTAGGACATCAGTTCGGTATAGTTTTTGGTTTATAATTTTGACAGTTTGATTTACAGTTATACATGTATAAGAACCATCACATTCATACTAAGAACCATCACATTCATACTAGAGTATCCTTGTTTTTCCCATAAAACAAACCCAATTGATAAATAGCGTCCATGTTTTGAAGCATAGTTCTAACACTAGCTAACTTGAGTCGAAACTCGGCCGAGTCAACCTGAATTAGCAAGATATCGTGCCGGGTCAACAAGAACTCGGTTCTAGAAATGGTTCATTTCCAACTCAAAGAGACTCATCAAGTCAATCCATCGACTCAATTGACTCAATGCGACTGGTGGTGACTCAAAATGAGTCACTTGCCTTGTTAAAGGTTTTATTAAAAAATATACATGGAAGGGCTGTGCGAATCGGCCACTTAACCTCTAGCACAAAAAGCAGCACCCTCAACCCACATCCTATTCAGTGTCTAGGTGTTTGTTTCTCTATTTCATATTACTTATATACTAAATGTAAGTATTTTACATATTTACTACTAATGTTAATATTTTTAATTTTATAATTATTAGATACCGAGTCAAGTAAAGTTTTTGGGTTTTTGAACTATGCTTTGAACAAGACATCCATTCTTCCATCCAAAGACATATCTCATTGAAATGAAACAGAAACAAAGAAAAGGGCAAGGATTACTGACTCTTATGTCACCATTCTCAGCATCTATGAATCGGTACACTGAACCTGGCTGTTGATACCCGAGATATCCTTCAGCGGCCTCGTTGTATTCCGTAACTGGCTGGTCCCACTGATGTGCCCTCTTGGAGGCCTCCGATTCTAAAGCTGCCCCCCAATTAAAAAAGAAAAAGAAAATTGATTAATTAAAAAAATGGAGCTGATATCTACAGCCTATATGTTTTATAAATTGACCCACTCTTCTACAACCTACTACTCTATTGCCAAAAGTAGGAAAACAGAGTGTCTATCAAAAACATGAGATGTATTTAACATTTTAAAAAAACTAGAATTCTGCATTGAAAATCTCAAATATATTTTCCACACCCATTCTTGTACTTCTTAGTATTAGAATGGTAGATCCTTGGTACTACCCAACTACCAGCAGTGGAGCAGCGGACTGTGAGGTGGCCTCAACACCACCCAGCTAGGTGGTTCTAGGAGGTGTTGGGTGTTGTGGGGCCAACCGTGGTGTATGTGTTTTACATCCACGCCATCCATCCTTGTTGGCAGCTCATTTTAGGCCATAAGCCCAAAAACGAAGCAGATCTGAAACTCAAGGGGACCACACCACAGGAAACAGTGGGATGATGATAATGTTTATTTGCCATTAACCTGTTGATAAGGCCACATGGACCTGGATGAAGGAAAGACGCAAATATCAACTTGATCCAAAACTTGTGTGGCCTCCAAGAAGTTTTTAATGGTGGATGTTCAATCACCCCTGTTTTCTATAGTGTGGTCCCTTTGAGTTTTTTTATCTGCTTCATTTTTAAGCTCATGCCCCAAAATAAGCTGGTCAAAAGGATGGATGGTGCGGATAAAACACATACATCACGGCGAGCACCACAGCGCCCAACACCACCTACTTGGGTGGTTTTGGGGTCACCACCCGCTCTACTTCCCAAAAGTAGATAGGCATGGCGTGTCTATCAAAAAAATGGGGTGTAATTATCTTATCACTTTGAAATCAAGAAGTTCGTTTGAAAATCTCAAAACGGAAGAGAAAGAGAGAATGAAATAGAACTAAAAATTTATTTTCTTTTTTTTCTTTTATAATTACCATTGCAAGTTCAAGCATTGAATCCGTCTGTAATGAAAAGATTGAAGTGGGAATCGAACCAGGTGCCTTCGATGAAAATTACGTGTTTGCCCTTGCCTTCTTCTCCTTCTATCTCCATCCTGAGACTGGCGTTTAGTAGAATCCATGGCTCTTTGCTGGAGGAGTGAATTCCAGGTTTTCAAGGGGGAAAAGTGGGCTGGGCCCATTTCGGGCCAAATCTCGAACTTGGACGAGTCGAGCGTTAGTTCGCTGGAATTGAACCCGATATAGTCAAACGGGGCCGGGTCTGGGTTCTGATATGGACATAGGGTTGGCCCGCAACGATGGAAATGGGCCAAGCTAGTGCCAGTTCGGCTTGGATCAGCCCTAACCTGACCCTAGTTCACTATGCCCTGGCCCAGACATATCCCTGATCGGTCCAAAATGGCCTCGCGTGAACCTTGGCTCAACAAGCTAGGGCAGGCCCTACACCAAAAAAGGGCTAAAAGATTAGCATTTTGTAAAACTTCAATATACTTTTTGTATGTTTTGTTTTGTTGCAACTAGTTCCACGATCTAAAGGATCTTGATCTTTGAATCATGACCCAAAATACAAGAGCATCTTTAAACTACATATTTACATCGTATGTAGACCGATAATAAATCATTTTAAACTAGTTCTTCTGTATAACTATGCGCCACTTGATGATGAGGCTGAGCAAATGGGCCCAGTTGGGCCATCGTTGGCCCATGCCTAATCTACATCAGGCCTAGTTTTCAAGCTTGACCCTACCCAGCCAAGTTTGAGGGCCCAAGCTAGCCCTGGCCCTACAACGTTGGGCTACCTGGGTTAGGCGAGCAGCCAGACCAATTTCAGTGTTATTACTGAAAGATTCCAACACAGGCTAACTAGCTTATTGAAATTTGAACACTGCATAGGGGTGGCAATGTGACAGGCTGTTGGCCTGACCCTACAGGGGCAGGACTTGGGCCTTCATTTCCCTAAAGTTGGTCCAAAGGGCAGGCCCCAACTTGAAATCTGAACCTTGTGATGGGGCTAGAGCAGGCCAAAGTTAGCAAGGAATGGGGCAGAGAAGGAGGTTCTTGGTAACACCAGGTTGGCGGCAGCCATATTTTGTCTATAATACCGATAATTACCATCAATATCTGGAATACTGGACTGTTTCAAGCATTTTTTGTTTGTCACAAGCAAAAAAAATCTTGTTTTCCTTCATTGTGATTGGCCTACATCATTACTGATGCTGTCAGCAATGCTGCATTAAATGTAGCGTGTGATGATGTGGCCCAATTAGATTGAAACAAACAAACAAGATTTTTTTGCTTGTGGCAAGCTAAGGATCCGGATTCATTCTAAAACTGGATTACCAAAGTTCAGATTGTAAAAATGCTGCTAGTATCCTGCCACCCATCTCTAAGGGCCTATATGGATGCATGTAACTTTTCTAAAATATGACAAAGTTACAGGTGACTTTGTTAGAGTTAGTGTTTGAGGGAGGAAATTCACAGGTAACTTTCTCTTAACCTGTGACTTTCTTACAAGAGAAAGAGGCGAAAATCTTATAGGTACTTGAGTCGTTTTAATGGTTGAAAATTTTGAAATGAAAATCTTTGAAAAGAATCGCACATGCATTGAAGAAGCGTACCTACCTACAAACGGAGTGACGGACGCTTCTCCCTCTCTCTAAAGTCTCCTTCTCCCTCTCTCAGTCTCTTTCTCCCTCTCCCATCGAGCTTCAGCAAGGTTGGAAACCCCTTTTCTCTCTTTCTATTGCGTTTTCCTTTCTTTCCTCTCTTTTTTTTCCTTCTGCATTGACGGACGCAGCTTGGTGAGGTGGCGTGGATATGGCTGATGGTCTGTGGGGCCCACCGTATTGTATTTGTTTTATCCATGCCATTCATCCATTCTTTTGGATCGTTTTAGGGCTTGATTCCAAAAATGGGGGATATCTAAATCTCAGGAGGACCACACCACCGAAAACAATAATGATTGAAAGTCCACCATTAAAAAACTACTAGGGCCCACTGTAATGTTTGTTTCAGCTGTTGATTAGGTCATAAAGACCTGGATGAAGGGAACAAAACAAATATCAGTTTGATTGAAAACATTAGTGGCCCACCAAAAGTTTTTAATGGTGGGTGTTCAATTAACATTGTTTCCAGTGATGTGGTCCACTCGAAATTTTGATGTACCTTATTTTTGGGCTGATGACTTAAAATGATTTGGAATAATGGATAGATGGTGTGGATGAAACAAATACATCATAGTGGGCCCACATAACACGTCAGCAACCCATGGACAATAATCTACTAATTATGGTACTATGTGGGCCCCACTGTGATTTATGTGTTATATTCATCGCGTCCATCCATTTCTGATTATTATTTTAGGTAAGCCCATGTTTACAAGACCCATATAATTGGTTTTCCTGCTATGTGGGCCTTCCCTTTGTCAAGCTGCAGGTGTTGTGGCTATTTGAGGACCCATTTTTTATTTTTTTATTTTTTTTACTTCATGCAATGTGGGTTGTTGTGGCTGTTTCAGAAGCCCATGTTTAGAAGATCCATTTTTGTTTTTGTTTTTTTGCTTCCTGTTATATGGGCTGTTGTGGCTGTTTGAGAAGCCCATGTTTACAGGACCCATTTTTGTTTTTTGTTTTTTTTTTTTTTTTTGCTTCCTACCATGTAGGCTGTTGTGACTGTCTAAGAAGCCCATGTTGATTGTACATGTCAGTATCTCTAATAGGATTTTTTTATTTTTTATTTTTTTAACTTGCAGTTTTGACATTCATTGATGAAATTAGCCTTGTTAAGCACATGGCTATGACAGCTGGCCCTGCACAGGAGATTCCCTTCCATGATTCACCACAGGGATCACCACCAGTTAATCTCCATCTGCACATAATTGTATTACAGTAACAACTGAAAATTAGAAGATGGTAACTTTAACGATCCGAACTGAAAATTAGAAGATGATAACTTCAGTGCTTGAAGAGTAGAACGAATATACATTTGTGGAAGGTTATCAGATCCCAAGCAATCCATGTTTTCGTGGATGGAATATACATTCCTCCCATAATTTGTGAATGCATGGATTATCAGATCCCACAATCCACGGAATAGCATATGTCCCCTGTCCAAAGGCATGTATGGTCAGAGAACATGGTTCTTAAATAAATTACTTTAGTTTGATGTTATTTATTTTTTTACTTTCTTTCCCTTATAACATTATAAACATATCTTATGAAGAAAATGAAAATTTTTGCTTGGATATGTTACCTCAAGTTTTTTGTCCACATTACTAGCATGTTGAAAGCATGAGCCCACTTTTATGGCCCACCTGTTAATTAGTTTAACTTAAGAATCGACCAAACTATTCATTTACATAGGCTTAATAAAATGGAATAATTTTATCCCATCTTTTTTATGTGTCAATTTGATTCAACGATTCCCTATTTCAACTCTATCTAGTGTGAATATCCAACTTATTACCCTGTAACAAAGTTACAGTTATTCAAACACAAAAACAAAATTACTTGTAAGTAAGTTACAACTTACATCCAAACATAATTACCACCAGTAAGTAAGTTACATTTTACTTTCTTACTACTTTAAAAAGTCACAGGCATCCAAACAGGCCCTAAATGCTGATTGATAACAGCTCAATACTCTCTATGAAATTATGTGTATATCTTAATGATATTTTTGGTAGGACCCTGTATTGAACTAATTGCTGCATTGGCTTTTAAGATGTTAGCTTTCAGATCTGTAAACAAGGAGTTGGGAGGAAGTAGGAAGAAGATCGTTGATGCATCTCCTCAACTCCAACAGACGTCCACACCCTTTGCCGCCTCTCTAAGATTCAAATTTGGATTCAAATTCCGATTCAAATTCGGTAAAGTCATTGCTAAAAGCAATAAAATATAAAAGTAAGAAGCTTGGGATAAAAATCCCCAAAATTAAAAAGCAAAGATAGGGTTGAGTGAGAGAAGTGGCGTATGTAAGACCCAAGGCCCCGAAATCTGGTTTGTACACTAGATAGCCGTTGACTATAGGTCCATTGGCCTCGAGAATGTATTAACTTGATCATAATGTTGTTCTGTTATCAAGCCGCAAGCCGTATTTCAACCCGATGTCCGAATTTTAAGATACGGACTTAAAATTAAACAATCTTAGAAATGATAATTATGTCCTTATTTTATCTAGCGGAGCCCCACCATTGAGTTTTCAAAATCCGTTAGGTCCGAGAGCCTAACCGTTGTGGCCATAGTCAAGTTACGGAGTTACTGGCGAAAACGGCATGTCAATAGAACACCTGGATTGTAAGTTATGCATAAATATGTACATGTCTATTTTGAGAAAATATATTCAAATGACCTCGATGTTTTTAAACTCCTTGGAATACGTTAGTTCAAATTACTTAAATAACATTGTTATATGCTATTATAAGTTTAAACTTTTCAAAAATCATCACAAAACATCCCACAACCCTCATTTTTAGACAAAAGCTAATTTAAAACCATTTTCAAGTCCATACATATGAAAACCGTTTTTGCAACATTCCATTTTCCAGCACTCTTTCTTGTTGAGTGTGAAGTTGAGAAGAAGAAAAAGAAAAAAAGAAAATAGAAGCTGAGGTTGGGAGCCAATTCTTTGATAATTACAGGTGAGTGCATCGATTAGGAGCATGCATATATGTGCGTTGGGGTTTCCTTGAAAACCTTATTGCTGAATTTTCTGATTTCGAATTAGGTATTGCTGATTTTTCTTGAAAACCCTATAAAAGACGAGCTTTTCTGATTTAGGGTTAGGTTATTGCTGGAATTTCTGATGGAGTTGGTTAATTTATTGCTAGATTTTCTTTCAAAGCCTTATAAAAGACTAGCTTTTCTGATTTAAATTAGTTAGGTTATTGCTGGATTTTCTTAAGGTTATGGCTGGATTTTCTGAGTTAGTTGATTAGGTTATTAATGGAAGATTCGATGATAGAGATGATTTAGTTTTGTTTAAAGTCATACGCATTTCTAACGGTTTCTCTTTTTGTCCCTTACAAAGTCCGCCCACTACTTGTTTGATAAAACGTTTGAAAGAAATATCCGTCATCCATTTGATGTAATTAATTCTTGAGAAAAAATATGCTTGTGGCATGAAGTCTTCTAGCCGAATAAATTCCGAATTGGATTTAAATTGGCTAAGTCATGTGCATATCATATGCATGATTCATAGTTGTTGTATCATTGTATGATTGAGAGTGAATGATTCATATCATGATATGGTGAGATGGTGATCATAGTGGGTTGTGTTGCGACACACGATGTGTCTATGATGAGTATGTAAACCGTCTAGATACAGGATGTATTACATGAGACCCCTATGAGGAACTTAAATGTATGAGGAGACCACATGAGGAAGGTTGTCTTATGCTTGCCTTGAAAACCGTGACATATTGTGTTTGTGTGTGAACTTATGCATATGGTGATTGTAAATGCGATGAAATATACTTTGTTATGACTTGAGTTGGACACCACACCGAAAATGTGTAATTCGACGGGACATGATTAGAAGGTCCATGGGTGAAAGTCCCTAAATCCCAATTGGTACCATTTGGAGCAACCAATGCCTAGACCGGGTGGAAGAACAGAGCGCTGAAAACCGAGGTCGAATCCACAGGGACTGAAACTTGTACGTTTCCTGAAACTAGATAGAAATAGAACTAGCCTAAGATGCAATCTAAATCAAATAGAATTTCAGAATAATTGTGGAATAATTATCTAAAACTTTAAACAATTCAAGGAAGGGAAACTAGGGATTCAGAGGATCCACTTGTAGAGATCAGGGAGATCTTATGCTTGCATCAAGGATTATGGAATTAAGTTGAACTTACTTGATCTGGTTTTCAAAAGATGAAAGGTATATGAATTAGAATGGATTCCATCATCTAACCATGCCCAGGCGACAAAGCAAACAACAGGATTAAACTAATTACCAACCAATCAACAGTGCATGAAAGTTAGGAAGGGTACTATCATCCAACCATGCCCAGGAGACGATGGTGAACAACAGGGCCTCCTGACGTCATAAACATTAAAAGAGAAAAAGAAATATTCAAAGCCATTGCAAACCCATTGTAATTTCAGTCACAACAGACCATTAAAGACTGAGAAAATATTCCTTTAATAATCAACTTAAAACCAAGTTCAGTTCAGAAATTTTAATTAAATGCATGAAACAGTATCTCCCATCACGCTACAGGCTTCACCTCTTAGCCCTAGCTAAGAGGTTTAGCCACACATGAATGGCCTGAACAAATCAAATGAAAATAGAAATAAAAAGAGAAAGAAAAGAACAAGAAGGAGAGAAAAGAAGAACAGCCTTACGTCCAGTAGCCACCCTTCATTCCCACGGCTGCCCTGTACTCAGCCAAGTCTCTCTCTCTCGTTCCAGCCAAAACTGTTCCACGTTCAGCCCTCCTGCTCCAGCGCTCTCCCTTCACTGTTAACCTTCCTCACCTTCCTTTTGTAGCTGCTGGAGGTGGATCGGAACTCAGACGTGGGCAGCTAGAGTCAGTGCGCAGTTACAACTCCAGGAACCTCCTTGCACAGCAACCAGTAGAAACCGAATGGGGAACTGATCGCGTGATCTGCTCCGTTCAGTCTTCTTGGGGGTAATCGATTGCCCCATATGAAGGGTTTGGACGGCCAGGATCATTGGGCCGATCCTAGCCATGGTCATAGAACGGACATGAAACGTTCGGTTTCCGCAGGTGAGAAGCCTTCTGCGTAACGCATGCAACCGACCCACTTTATGCTGGATATGGGGTCCCTGATCGTTGCTGGATTGGAAATCTAGTCCGATCTTTGTTTCTGTCTCGAAAATTAAGCTGGGAAGGGATAGTTTTGGCTGTCTCTTGATGCGGCCCGCCCGATCTATCTCGCCACCGTTCGACCGATGTTTAAACAATCCAAACTGATCTCAACTGTCTTTTGGAATTTTTTCACCTAGGTGATGGTTACATGCCCCTTTGGAGTCCACTGGACGGTCCAGATCGGACCGATCACTTCAGAGGGTGGCCCACAACAATCCACCGCAGGCTCTGTTGCGAAATAGAGCCTGCGCATTGTTGTGCTGTGATGGTCGGCGGGCCCCAGGAAGATGTTTCTTGGAAAATCCATACCGTCCATTGTATTTAGGACGAAAAATCATGCAGACAGGCCCAGACCGAGCTGATTTCAATGTGGTCCACAAGTTCTTCTACTCTGCCGTCCATCTTCCGTTTGGACGGTAATCTTCCTGTTATTATGTTCATGGGTCCAAAAGGACACCTAGGTGAGGCTTATAGGCACCCCCTGGACATAATGGAAGGTTTTGATCATCAGAATTCATGATGGGTGGGTCCCACAAGCTAAAAACAACAATCGGCGGTGAAGGCGCTGGAGCTTTGGAATTTCTTTAAGGAAATATCGGTCAGCGCACGCTGACCGATTTTTTGAGTTACGGCGCGCGTCCAGCCCTATACCACCCCGTATACACGCGTCACGTGTTCGGGTTCCAAGGCGATGTATGTGTAAAATCTGATCCGTCCATCCGTTCACTCATCTCATTTTAACCGTGGGGACTGAAGATGAAGCGCATTCATACAGCAGGTGGGCCCTAATTCACTGATTTATAGGCTGATCTGTCCGTTGGGACACTTCCAAAGGGATCCGATGATTCAAATTTTACTTGTACGGTTCATTTATGATCCTCAAGCCACATATGGATTTTCGAGCTAAACGGATCGTGAAAACCTTGTGATCTTGCATTCTGGCTGACTTCTAGGCCACTTGAGCTTCAGCTTCTCGATTTCCTTGGATCTCTGGTGTGTAAATCCATCGATCTTGGTCCCATGGAGTCCGTACCTTGCCTTGGTGAATTCTGCGTGTTAACTCCATACTTTTAGCACCTTATTCCAGTCCAGGCTCGTAAATATGCCCTGTAACACAAACACGATTTAAATCGGGTCGTTAAGCAGTATCATGTTTGAAAATCCAAGCAATAATAGGGTCTGATATGCGTGTTGATTGGTTGAGAGGTTTGACTTGACCTGCTTATGGGCAAGCAAAGATAGGTTGTGTGTGACGAGCTCGTAAATTGTCCGCTATCGTTTTGCCAGGTGACTTATTACTTCTCGCCGTTAGGCAGATAGTGAGGTTTAACACAAGTGGGTTAGACTAGTTCGGCCCATGAACTATGTAGTCCCACCTCTGTAGTTGACCACGTTGAAAAAGTCCACACAAGTGGGTAGTAATGAGTCCCACTTCTGTTTTAGACCCTGGTGATCCAATTGGAAAATGTGGAAAGTTGTGGAAACGTTGAAAAAGTATGCATTGTATCTTTATTTTATTGTTATCTAGTCAAAAAGCCTATGCATTATATGAGCATGACATGAAACATACATTTTCACTACACACACGCACTAACTGGGCATAGTAGCTCAAGCTTGCCTTTTTCTTTTTTTTTTTTCCTTTTTTTTTACAGGTGAGAGTAGGGAGTTGCAGGAGTAGAGGCTACAGACTCCAGTTGTTCTTTTGTTTTGTACATATCAGTGTATATATTTTTTTGTAATACCCTAAATATGTACATTAGGTATAGTAAATATGACATGGTTTATGTTTTGGTTTTGCCTTGATGTGCTCAGTTGTACACAATAATATATGTTGAATATGATGAAATTTTGAGAAATGATATATATTTGTTGTCCTTACTTTCAGAAATCCTCCTTGTAGAGCGCCATTTATGGGACTTAGTATTCATGGGACTTAATATGTGATAGTTGGAAATCCCAAAATCGGAGTTCTATGGAGGCTGTCAACCAAAATTTGGTGTCTAGTAATCATGGATTACCAACACTAAATTTAGAGTCGTGACAGTGTACTTACAGGGGGGAGAAAGAGGTAGGAAGGATAGAGTTGATGCATCTCCTCTTCTTCGTGATTCAGAATCAATGTCTCCATTTGGGAAATCCCACACAATGTCGATGTATCGGATGTGTTTTATCTTGTGCCAATCCTCGCCTTTCTCCCTCTCGCATCGCTTCTCTAATTGGGGACAACCTCCGATTGTTAGCCGTTCAAGGTTTTTTTAGGAATTGCAACCCAGATGGCAAACACTCCAATTTACGACATGAGCAAATCTCCAAACGTCGAAGTAAGGACAGGTTTCCTATCCACTCCAGCAAAGCTGTTAGATTCCAGCAATTGTGGATTTTTAGAGTTCGGAGGTTTGTTAGGAGTTGCAACTCAGATGGCAAACACACCATATTACGATAACCATTAATCGTGAAACGTCGAAGCAAGGACATGTTTCCTATCCACTCCGACAGAGCCGTTAGACTCCTGCAATCCTTGACGCATAACTCTTGCAGTGTTGTGGCAAGTCGTAGCCCTTCCGGAAAAGATGTCAACTTATCACATTTCTAGATGGAGAGATCTTGAAGGGACGGAAAGTGTTGCATATCTGGTAAAGAAGCCAGCTCTGGACATTTATAAATGGACAAGGATTGTAAGGGAGTGAGGTGTTGCAGCCCCCCTATCAAATTCGTTTAGCCTCCAACAACAAGTAATGCCAAGACGTTGAAGAGAGTTCAAGCCTTGTAGTCTCAAGGACGTTAGACCATTGCACCTGAGAATTTGCAGCTCATGGAGAGAGGTGAGGTTTTGTAACTCCTCTGGCAACAATAACAGTTCATTACAGTAAGAAATTCTCAGGGACTCTTAAAGCAGCAAGGTTTCCAAGCTCCCTAGATATAGACTCAAGCTTCGGGCATTCACGAATTTCTAGGGTCAAGAGACGAGTACGGTTTCGCAACCCCCAATCCAGCAGCAACGTTAGCTCTATGAAATCTTTAATCCGAAGGGAGGAAAGCGAGGTTAGGTTTGCCACCGAACCTAACAACATCTCATTACCATTCTTCAATTCTATTTCTTTTAGAGATTGAAGGCATGGAAGCATTGTTAACTTTGGACATCCGTTGACAAGTAATTGGTTTTAGGCAGGGGAGTGCTTCTCTTCTGTTGAATCCTGACCTCCTCTAAATTAGGCATATTATCCAAGATGAGATTTTTCAGTGACGGGAAGGACTTCGTGACATCGCTGCCATAGAAATGGTTACCAATAGATGTCACAGCATCCATTCCTTGTATCCAAAGATAATCAAGGAATGGAAATTGGCCGAATGGGGGGAGCTGTGCACATCTGCAATTGATCAGTGAGATACTGACCAAATTTGGAAGTAAGGAATAACTCATCCAATGTGGAAATCTGGCACCCATATACCCTGCCACCTCCAATCTTTTGAGATTCTGATGCGGTTGGAGATCTTTGAACGTTTGTTCGATGTTTCCTTCCAACTTACGATTAATATTCTGACACCATGAAAAGTGTAGCATGCAATGGTTTGGCTTCTCCTTCAAGTTTGCTTCCTGGGTATCTCAAGTGTTTCAACTCACCAATTGAAACCAACAACTCCTCAGTGACATTTGCATAGCTCAAATCTAACACACGTAAGTACATAAAATGCACCAACTTGTCACTAGGGATGCTGAAACTATATGTTCCAAGCACAAACATTGTTGGCAAATTCTTTGCATTCCTTGGGGCCTTTGGGACTTTTAGGACACATTTACTAGACTGGTAATCCAAAGACAAATGGCGGCATGATATGTTAGGAATACTCCCCGCATTCTTGACCTGCACAATCCAACATTCCCTGCAACAGAGCGTTCAAGATCATGCATGAGGTCATGCATCTTGAACCATACTATACTCCAATCATCATCTTTCTTGACATCCTGAATTAAGGACCGCCATAATATATTATTGAAATACTCTCCACCAATGTCTTCCCATCTGTTTACTTCCGTCTGATAATTGAATGAAACCTTCAGCCACCTAAAGTTAGATCAGTTTCTTCTTTTCAATTTTATAATCTTTTGGAAATACTTGAGCAGTATGCAAAGCATTGCTTCAAATGTGATGACAGATAATAATAACTCAACCTTAGAGCAGGTAAAATGTGATTCTCTTCTTTAGATAGTTTCCAAATTTCACTTTCTTTGACAAACTACTACTCTATTTACTCTGTTTTAAAGTGCATCAAGCTTCCGAGTGCCTTCGCTGCCAAAGGGATGCCTCTGCACTTCTTCACAATTTCCTTTCCAATACTTACAAGGTTTGGATGTTCTTGTCGTCCTTGCCCAAATGCTCGCTGCTTGAACAAAGACCAACAATCATCCTCTGATAGTCTTGGCAAATGGTGCGGAGGGAGAGTGCCCATGATGGAAGCAACTTTTTCACTATGGGTAGTTACTATGATTTTGCTACCCCTTGCACCTCATCTGAGAAATAGTTTCAATCGATCCCATTTCGTGGGATTTTCATACCACACGTCATCCAACACAAGTAAAAACTTCTTCCCCCTTCGCAGTTCTTGGAGGCGATGCTGCAGTTGATCTATATTTTCAAGATCACATCTGCTATTTGTTGTTGACTCTTATGATATCTTTTGTTACCCTCTTCACATTGAAATCGTCTGACACACAAGCCCACATTCTTCGCTCGAAATGCTTCGCTACCCTCTCATCATTGTAAGCAAATTGAGTGAGTGTGGTCTTCCCAAGGCCCCCCATACCGACTACGGGGATGACTTTAACATGCTCTCCATTATCCTCACTAATCAGTAATTCCATTAACTTTTCTATATCTTCCTCCCTTCCATAAACAATATCTGACTCAATTATAGACCCGCCAGTTGGTTCTTGGACTCTAATCTCCAACACCCCTTCTTCCGCTCTCAAATGGAATTTAGACCTCTCCTTAGCAATCACTTCTAATCTCCATCCTATCTCCTTTATCTTATCCCCAATATTTGAACAGGACACCAGTGGGTTGGATGCCGAAAAGAAGGTGCACACCTTTGTAATGAAATCCCCAATTTCCACTTTTCTGCGTTTAGCTTCCACTTCCGTTGTGAAGTCATCCAATATGTCATCTGCATCATAAACCACGTCTTTAAGCTTTCCCAGCCAAATCTGAAGTGCCTTGCTCTTTCCTGGCTGCTCTTCTGCATCTTTAAGCACAGCTTGTTTCATCTTTAACTTACGTCTTATATTGCCCATCTCCTCGTGAACACCCCACGACAGTTCCCACTGTTCTAGGACTGTGGAGGCTAGTTTATCGATAACCATTTGAAGAAAGGCTGCCATTCCTGCTCCTATCAGGGAATCCAAAAGAAAAAAAAATTAGAGGGGTATAAAGTAAGGGTAAGAGAAGGATCTCAAGATCACACACAAGATCATCCTCTATTTTTGCTTACATGTTTTCCATCTATTATATCCTCCTTGATTATTACCAGTATATGTTCCATCTATGTTAGATTTTTCATCGATGTTTCCCCAAATCCAAACAGCCTTAGAGGAAGCTGCTGGTGATTTTCTTTACTGCCAGTAAGGCACATTGTTAACTAGATTCTGGGAATTTCTGACATCTTGTGATAACTGCTTCACAGTTTTTGCTGATCCACACAGCACCACATGGATGTTGAGTACCAGAATAGAATAGGGACCTTGCAAGTTACAACATTTTGGATAGATGCATGGTATAAATGGAAGAAATGGTCTGTTTGGGTTGGGGATCCAGGGAAATCAGGATCATCTGGCACAATCTCATGAACCTTTTGATTGATGGGAAACTTTATAAATATCACATCAATTGGACGATCCTATCTGTCCAAGTAACAGTATTTGAATAAACAGGATATTGATAAAAATCAGCCTGAAGTCTACATTCAACAGAGAATATCAGGTTGTTAGGATTCTCCTGTAGTGTGTTTTTTTGGGGGGCTAGCTGCTTGATTATATGACCATGTAGCCATGTGGACTCCATCCATGAAATGGACTCAGCAAAAGGCTACAGACAGGCCATCAATTGCCACCAAGATACTCTCTACTTCAATTTTCATTTCCATTTCCATTTCCCTTTCTAATGGATGGATTAGATTTCATGACTATGTGCCATGCTGGCAAGTGGGGTGGTGTGTTCATGAACTGTCTTATAAGTCTCAAAGCTCTTTAAACCTAAGTCATGCTGTTGGATATACAATTGATATCTTTGGAGGGGTTGGAGGAATATGTACCAAATGACCCTAATGCCCTCTATAGGGTACAGGAACACCAGATAATAATCGGACCATCACGGTGCATGTATGCCATCTAAACTGTCGGGAGGATGCTCCACCATTAAAATCAGATTACCTAAAAGATCAGGCTAGTCTAATCCTTACGTGGGCCACAACATAAGCCTCCAAATTCGCATAGTGGCCCACTTGATGGTTGGATTGGCTTGATTTTTGGGGCATGTAATTTCGTTGGTGGGGTGAGCCTGTGTTGGATTCTTTGGGTATAAACGCAGCAGAAACTTGGTATTTTTAATGATCCAACTCTCAGGAACACGTGCAAGAAGGTCAGATTTCTAACAATGATCTAAACATAGATGGTTAGGATCTTGCCTTGTTGTGATCACGATCACAGTGACAGTCTTCGACGATGAAGAGTTTGGTGCCGATTCTCTAAATCAAGAGGTTTCTCCCCAATCTATTGCAAGTAAAGGGAGGTGAGAGAGCACCATCAAATCCTCTGGTAAGAGGGGAGGACAACAAAATCTGTTCACAGGACCACACCACACTTGTGATGATTGAAAAGAAAAAGTGATAATGTGGAATGGAAAACGATGAAACTGTGGCCTATGTATGTTATTTTCCATGAAGTGGTAGAGAAAGGAGACAAGAGAGAAGGACAAAATAGCACATGAAAAGTATCAAGAACTGCCAATGTTGTTGCTTTCATAACATCAATTGGGGCACCTTCCTTGATAATGCAGGACATGGACTAGCTTTTAACTGCTTATATATCAGTAGGAAAGAAAGCTCTCCCTTAAGGACACCTCAAATCATGATCATCCAATCTCCACCATAGACATGTATGGTGATCATGATTGCAACAGGTCACCTGACTAAACCCATCTGATCAGGTTTTTGTGCCATGGGTTTGTTGATGGGTCACAATTTGAGATACCACCATCGGCGTGTATGCTTCATATCACGTGTCCTACCAGGGATGGGCCACAGCCCAAAAGCCTCAACTATCAAACAATCCAATGTGCAGCCTCTCATCAACATAAATGGGTAATCATATTCCTTTCCTCTAATGCCAAACTGCAGACAACTGATAGATACCCAAACAAAGAGTAAACAGAATGGCAGATGGATTACTTGGATATACAAGTACTGCACATAAAACCAAACCATTTGATCACTTGGTACAAACATAACAGTCAATACTACTACAGATCATAGTTACTGTTAACTGAATGAGATCTACTCCGGTGGCAGACTCTCATGAGTTTCAGCATCTGGTTGAGGGTTTGAGTACCCATAGGTGGTGAAATCCCACTACGGCATGAGTGTGTGGTGGTGTGTGTTAGAAAAAAAAAAAAAAAAACTAGAATGAGATCTATTAATTTTTAGACATCTACCCAACAAGACCTTATTAATTACTTTACATATATAGGCTCTCCTGCGTTTGTTCTGTTTCCGGCCCTTGTTGCAACTAGGTTTAGCATCAGCTCTTCTAGATCAGATGAATGGCCCCAGCCACTTCAATTGCACTTGCATTGTTGTTTTCTTCCATCTCATTTGAATTGAATTGGGAGCAAACCTTCTCTGCCTACCCAAACTTCATTTTCATGAGCATCTATGGCGCAGAAATTTAGAAGTGGATCATTTAACTGGTCCAAATGCCCCAATTAGGCAAGTGAATGGGACATTTGAGTGGAGCCTAAGATGCCACCCTACTTTGAGGATGACAATATGTGGTGCGGTTTAAGAAAGGTCACCAACGGTTCATAGCGTATGTGTGGCCCTTCTAACGAACAGAGCAACATCTATACAGTGGTACCCACCAAGTGGAACACTCAATGTCAGGTCTTGAGGAAAAATATCAGCTAGATCCACAACTCAGATGGACTAGACCATATGGAATAGTGTGATGGGGACATTGACCATAGGTTTGTGTGTGGGCTACCATGTGGTGTATCTTTCATCAACCCTATTAATCAGGTTTAACTCACGGTTTAAAGAGAAGATACAAAAATCAGCCTGTTAAAATCCTCAAGCGAACTGCAACATGTGAACTTAGTGGTTTTGGGAGCAATTTTACATTGTTCCCATCAGTAGTCCATATCAATATTTTATTGAGCCCATATTTTCTAAGTATGGTTCAAATAATTGTCCGTACCTGCTAAGAAAATATTTTGCATGTTCCATATGAAAATTACACTTCTGCCATTGCCTTCTCCTCTTTCTAACTCTAGCTTGAGACAGGTTTGTCTAGTTGAAGAATCCATGGCTGTTTTCTCAAGATGAAAGAGAAAAGCTTCTAAAGGGTCCCACAAATAGCAGGAAAGTGGGATGGGCCCAACTAGGCCTACACAGTTCATTCTGGCAGCACTATGCCATGGGCTGGGATTGAATCCAATAGCCAAATGGGTTGGGTCTGTGTTTTGATACACACACGCGCGCGCGCGCTTTGGCAAGTAGAGGTGACAATGGGTCAAGCTAGGGCCAGGTGGGTTTGGATCGGCCTTAGCCGGCCCTAGCTCTCAATGCCTTCGGCCTAGCATTGGCCTGAATGGGGGCAAAAATGCCTTGCCTGTCCTTGACCCAACAAGGCTTAGGTAAGGCCTGGCCTGTTCTTGATGAGCCTGGCTAGTGCAACGGCCTACACGGGCGTAGTTTACAAGCTTGGCCCAACCACGTCCTGGTCCTAAAAGGCTGGGCCACCTTGGCTAGGCCGGGTAGTGCAACCTATTTTACCGTTGTTGGCAAGGGATTCCCAAACAGCCTGACTTATTTAAATTCAAAAACCACAAAGGAGTTAGGCAATGGATCAGGCAACCACCCCCATAGAGCCTTAAACTACGTCCAAGGGTAGGCCAGGACTTAGAAATCTAGACCTTGTGATTGGCCCAGGACAAGCCAAAGCTAGTGATAAATGACCTGGGCGAGTCCATTGGCCTCATCTAATCATCTAATGGGTCACAACTTCAAGATGCTTGTGTGTGATTCCATTCAACATACAAATGTAGTTTTATATATATATATATATATATATATATATATATATATATATATATATATATATGGAAATGGTACTATGACGTCGACCTCATGGTAACTTCCCATGAGGTCGACCTGTGTGGGCTCCACCATGATGTGTGTCAAACATCAACACTGTGCATTTGACGGGTCCCCTTTAGGTTATGGGATATCCCAAAAATCAGCCATATACGGAATTCAGGTTGGCCATACAATCTAAAACCATGTGAAGATATCGCTAAAATATATAAAAGTACTTGGTGGGGCCTACCTGAGTTTTGGATGCTGCTGAAACTTAGTCTGACCCCTCATCCAACTGGAACACTCACCATGGGTGGTCTGGATTTGTGAACCACATCTCGGTGAGCCCAATAAATGATTATGAGTGTTTTAATGGGAAGGTAACCCAGGTAACCCCTCTCTACTGTTGTATGTGGTGTGGCCCACCCAAGTCATAGATTGACTTGATTTTTAAGCCCATGGCCCACCATGGAATGGTTCATCTTACTAATGGGGGTAGATGTTCAACACACATCACAGTGGGGCCCACACAGCTCGACCTCATGAAAAGTTTCCATGAGGTTGAGCTGTGTGGACCCCACTGGCATGTGTGTCGAAATCATTTCAAATCATTATATATATATAAGAGCTGTGTGGGCCTACTGTGATGTGTGTCAAACATCTACCCCATCAGTCAGATGCACCATTCCTTGGTGAGCCATGGGCTTAAAAATCTAGTCCATCCATGACTTAGGTGGGCCACACCGCATACAACAGTTGAGAGGGTTACTCTCCTATTAAAATATTCATAATCATTCATTGGGCCCACTGAGATGTGGTTCACAAATTCAGCCCATCAATTGTGTGTGTCCCAATTGGATGAGGGGTCAGACCAAGTTTCAACCACATACAAAACTCAGGTGGGCCCCACCAAGTACTTTTATATGTTTTAGGCACGTCTTCACATGGTTTTAGATGGTATGTCCCACCTGAATTCCATATACAGCTGATTTTTGGGATATCCCATAACCTAAGGGACCCATCAAATGCACGGTGTTGATTTTCAACACACATGAGAGAACACTGCCTATAATTTTGTTGATATAATAAAGTGGCTGTACAAAAGTTGGGCAAGCGCGGCCAAATAAATGGGCCATACCAATCATATGACAACACTATACAGCCGCATGTAAAAAAGAAAAAAAGAAAAAAAAAAAGAAAAAAGGAGGCTGAGACTAGGCAAGAGGAATACCCTCATAGCAAACCCAAGCACCATTGAAACAGAGGAATAAAGCCCAGCAAAACTAAAAAAACATTCCAACAGCAACTTCTGCAGGAAACCGCAGCAGGCGCAACAACCTTCATCCCCATCTGCACAGAATGGTCTTTGAAAGTAATGAAGTAAAGAATACAAATTAAGATTAATACCATGAAGATGAGATATGAAAAATGCTTTCAATTAATTGAGATTTTCAAAAATAAGGGTAGTGGCATTAGAACATTCAGAGTCATTTGGATGGGGGAGAATTCGAGTGCCCAAGTGTTTTAATACAACCACCCTCATGATTCTGTCTTTTGGAGGATATTTGATATTTCTTCTTGTTAACTTGAAAATTGAACTTAGACTCAATCACTGGCTACTCCCATTTTCGCTCGTTAATTTGAACATTGAACTTAGACTTAATCACTAGACACTCGGCAAAACCTCACAGGTGGATGAAAAGACCATACACTGGAGAACCCACAGCAGTTGGATGTAACTATGGGCCCAGCCCCTGGTCTAGGCCTAGCTGCAACAACCTTGACTGGGGGTGGGAGGTCACCCAAACCTCAGCCGATTTCTCTAATTGAGACCCAAAAGTGTCATAAACGGGTCAGACCAGCCCGTCTGGGCTTTTGGGGCTGGTCCAACCATATACAGGTTGGGGCTTGATTATCATGCCTGGTGATGGACTTAGACCTGAAAGTTCGACCATCTACTAACCAGGCTGGGTTTGGCCCTAGAGGCCCATCAACCCCATTATGGTGTATTATTAATTTGGCTCGGCTCAGTCCTCGGCATTTTTTCCAATTTGATAAAGTGAACTCATGAATTTGCTGCTGTAAAAAAGAAATCTCAACTTGTGAAAGAAATCCAAGCCCAGCAACTGTTAGTGCCCCATACATCTCATTGTAATAAGTTAGGATGTATTCAAGCAAATCTGGTGCCAAATATTTTGAGAGGACTCAGGGATATGCAATTCTTAAGCTTTCTAAATTGGGCAAGTGGACACTATCTTGTCTGCAGGTTTGGTGGGCCACTTCATGGAATTCCCCCACTCATTATGTTGACTCTCTGTGGTGTGTTGACATCACCAAATTCTGTGGTCTCCACCATTGTATATATATTATATTCATACCGTCCATCCATTTGACTTGATCATTTCAGGCTGTGATCTAAAAAAATTAGACAGAGCCAAAGCTCAAGTGGACCACATCACAGTAAACAGTGGGGACAATGAAACCTTCCCAAGGCCTACCATGATGTTTATTTGTCATCCAACCTTTTCATGAGGTCACACAGATATGGATGAAAGAGAAAAACAAATATAAGATTGATCCAAAACTTTTGTTGCTGCTAAAAATTTCCCAATGGTTCGCATTCAATTCCCACTACTTTCTATGGTGTGGTCTACTTAAGCTTCTTAAATGCCTCACTTCTTGGGAAATTCCCTAAAATGATCTCATAAAATGGATGGACAGTATGGATATAACACACACATCATGGTGGAGCCCACCGAACTTGGTGACGTGGACACACTATGGAGGTCGATGGTGTGTGGCACACCACAAAATCGTTTACGTGTTATAGCATAGATATGATTTTACCGGTTTTAAAATTTACCAACTACATAAGATTTTAAATCCATGCTGTCAAACGACCACAGGTGTGAGAGAGGTCCAAGCCCCTCATCAGTTGGGTCCCACTTTCTAAATTCAGAGGCCCAAGAATAAAGCTGATCTCCCATCAGATGGGCCCTACGCATAAAAGGAAATGTTAATGATTACAAGCATTAGAGGCAACGGACTACCAATGACCCCGAGATCACAGATATCTCTGTACCCGGGGCTCTGTGGGGTCCATAAAGATATCTGTGACAAATCTACTCCGTCCATCTGTTTTAAAAGACCATAATAGGATAGGATTATAAAAAAACAAATAGATCCTGCAGGTTCTTTTGCTTTTCAGACATCTTAGTTTTCTCTTAGCTACTAATCTTTTCCAAAACAAGCTAACCCTTAGAGAGAGAGAGAGAGAGAGAGAGAGAGAGAAGAAATCTCTAAAGCTAGTGAGGGATAATAAAACAATGAAATAAATCAAAGCATAAACCACACGACACAAGAGATTTTTATGTGGAAAACCTTCAAAGAGGTAAAAACCACGGGACCTAGTCTAGAACAACAATTCACTATAAAGTAAAACGTTATAACCGATCACAAACACACCTTGCTTGGATCAAACCTTTTTTACTTACGCAAGAGTGGATAAACAATAAAAGAACAATGAAAAACGAAGAGATCTCACCAATCACGAGGACGTAGAAGCGTTGAGACGTCGATTAAGAATTCTCCATTCCATAAGCTCTCTCTCTCTCTCTCTCTCTCTCACACACACACACACACACACACCTTGGTCATGAAAACTCTTAGAACAATAGCTTTAGAATGCCTTCTCAATATCCTAGAAAAACCCTAGCGACCTCTGTTTATAGTTTAGGAAACTCTTTTTCGCACTTCTACGAAAACCATCTTAAATTTACGTAGTCCGCACCAAATCCGGATTGAATCTGCGTAACCCTCAACTAGTCGAGGTAAGGCCTCGACTGGTTGAGCGGACCCTCTACTAGTCGAGCCAGGCCATCGACTGGTCGAGGCCAAAAAACTGAGCTCGCTGGACTTTGAGTCGAGTGACCCTCGACCGGTCGAGTGGCTCCCTCGACTGGTTGAGCAGTCCACTCGACTGGTTGAGCAGCGCGGTGAAACATGTCCGATTTTCAACTGGTTGCACTATCTCTCCTCTAAACTGAGAAAAACCCCATCATTTAGTACTCCAGCATAGTGTCATAGTTGATACTTATGCACCTAAATTGTACCCATGCATGGTGTATATCAATTTAGATTAACCTTCCAAATTTAGAGACCAAATTCATATTAACCTTTTGGATTTATTCTGTGGTGGAACTGATAGACACTCACACCTACTAATCTCCCTTGTATTTATCTTGCCCACAACAGATCCACACCTACATGTGCTACTCCAACTGCAACGACATCATCCACTCCATCATTGACATGGACGCTGACGTGATCACCATTGAGAACTCCCGCTTTGATGAGAAGCTCCTCTCCGTCTTTCGCAAGGGGGTCAAGTATGGTGCTAGCATCGGTCCAAGTGTGTACGACATCCACTCCCCATGTATCAACGGAGGAGATTGCCGACCGCATCAACAAGATGCTTGCTGTGCTTGAGACGAATATCCTATGGGTCAACCTTGATTGCGGTCTCAAGACCTGCACGTATCGTGAGGTGAATCCTGCACTAACCAACATGGTTTCTGCAGCCAAGCTCCTCCGTAGCCAGCTTGCTAGCGCCAAGTAAGAGCCTGCGGCCTGCCTATCTTTCCGACTAGCCAAACTTCTTTCCAACCATAAAAACTATCAGGTCCGTAGAAACTTGGATGGACAAAGCCAGGCAAAGTGGATTTTCATGTCTACAACAACCCATGAGAGTGGTGAGAGATTTCCAAGCAACACGTTACAAATCCAATAAAACACATACATTCCAGTGGGTCCCACAGATCCCCCCTTGAACTCCAGCTATATCTGCGCCCCTTTGAAGATTACTTTCTGAGTCCAAAAATCAGGCCAATCCTCTCATTAGATGGGCTAGAGCGGTGAATATCAGAAAAACCATTAGCGATCCATTCCCATTTTTTCACCCTATGATATTCACGGGCCCACCTTTTCGGCGGTTCTAATGTCGTGAGCATGTGATCTGTACTGTAGCGCATGTGGGATGCCTGACATTGTATACACGGCATATGCTAACTCAAGGCAGTCCAAACTGCAGGACCACTGTAGATAGGCCATTATCTAAACTACTTATTCGACAAGCCCAACCACTAATTTCATTTTGAGGGGGTCCACTTAATGATTGTCAATCGTAACCCACGATTTGGGCCATGGGCGCCATGTTGATCAGATGCTAAAAGTCGATGGTCTGGATCAATGTGCATCCGAGCTTGGCACAACCCGGTAAAGATCGAAGGTCTGTATCACCGTGCATTTGCACACTACAGTGCCACGTGTACAGTAGGCCCCTCATGCACAATAAGATGGTTGAGATCGATGGCCTGGATCACTGTGCATTCTCACTCATGCAGTGCCTTGTGTACGGTGGGGAGCTTGCATGCCCGATTAGATGGTAAAGATCGATGGTCTGGATCCTCGTGCATTCGCACTTTGTCCAGCTGCAGGTGTACTGTTGCCCCACATGCCCGATCAGATGGTAAAGATCGATGGTCTGGATCACTAGTAGGAATGACCTTTATGTGCTGTATGGATGGCATATAAACATCACATAGCACCCTATGGCAGTTTCAACCATAAACATTTTACTACCATCATTTTTCCTAACTTAAGTTTTGGATCTGCCTCATATTTTAGGCTATATCCTAATATGATCTGGCCAAACAGATGAATAGATCTTTGGCCATCTTTTTCCTAAACAATTGATATTTATATTCTTTGACAGTGCTTATCAAATTAAAATTTATATCTCACAACTACTGGCCGCACTTGTAACAGGTAACAGGACACTTCAACCTAATACAGGTTAGGCTCAAATCATGGGCCCATCTTTATACGGGGTAGGGCCTCAAATTAAGTGTTTGGGAAATTTTTAGTTTTAACCTCTGATGTTGATTTGTAGAACTAGTTAGATTTAGCATGGATTTATGTTTAGATTCGTAGAACTGGTTAGAAAATGCTTTCCTATTAAGGGTTTAGGGCATGTTCAGGTGCCACTTAAAAATGAGTTCATCTCATTTAGTTAATATTAGTAGTGCATCAGAGATCATAAATGGTTGGTTATCATGATGACTTTTAATTCTACGTAAAAAAATTTAAAAAAGAAGAATATCCTTAATACATAATTAGGAATAACCAAAATGAGATGAATTCAAATTTTTTTTTTAATGGCATCCAAACGGGCCCTCATGGGGCATGCCCTTGGGGGTTTATTCTACGTTTATAAATGCAAATTCTTCATGTGCATTAATTAGTTTTGGATGTCTTTGATTTTGGATCTTCAGGTTTTGATCTGTAGAGGTTTGTTGATCCCACGTGCTTATGTGTGTAGCCTTGCCCCTCTGCGTGTCTGAACATGTGTATGGTGCACAAGTTGTGAACATCCAAGCTGTCCATCATTCCAACCCCTATAGGGAGCTTTATCGTGTTCCCATGATCTCTGTATAGGTGGGGACTGTTTTGAAATGTTACTTACAACTGACTTTGGCTGTTCTACAAGCTATCCCATATGTGAAGGTTAGATCTGCTTGGTTTTCTTCTCGAAATGTCTTCCATCTGTTTCATCTCACGAAGGTTGTTGTAATGCTGATTTTAAGTCTTTGCAAGGGTTGCTCCTGAACAGGAGGAGCTTATCATGACCACTTTTAAGACCGTGGGAAGGATGGCATTGATGTGTGGAGACGGGCCGATGATGTTGGGGCTCTGAAGCAGGTATTAATGCCCCTCTTTCACATACCTGTTTTTATCTTATTATCCATTAATTTGTAGGCTGCTGATTGAGCCCATTTGTTTGAAATCTGAACCACAGTTTGTTGGCCCATTTATATGGATTAGTGCATCTGAACTTGAAAATGTATTTAAGAAAAAGGCTTTGTAGCTACAGGATCCATTCCTACAGAATGCTTCAACAAACATCATGAATAGGAATGCAGTAAGCAGAAAATCTTGTCACTTCTGGCAGGATTTTAGCTTTAAAACATGGAGCATGGATTGAACTCGAAACTGATGAGATTTTTTTTTTTTTTAAAAAAAAAAAAAAAAAAAAAAAAAGTAAAAGAAGAGGGGCAAGATGTCGATGATATCAGGTATGTCCATTTAGGCAAGGTAGATGAACTTCCGTTAAGAAGTTCCATTTCTTCTGCCCAAATCACTGTTATTGCTGTCATGAGTTTTTGTTTGATGATTCTCTTGGATGTCTATGAACTTATGCACTGGTAGGTTTTGAAAAGTTATCTTAATGCACTGGAAAGGTTTTGAAAAGTTTCTGCTTCTCATTGAATTCCTAACTCCTAAAAAATGATTACTGATGGTCTATTCTTGAACTTGAAATACAGACATATGGCTTCTGTTGCTACAGGAAACCATGGGATTCCAGTCATTGTTTCTGGGCATCGTTTTGGGAAACACATAGCAAATTCACTCCATTTTAGTAAAGCATAGCCATGTTGGAATCAGCACTGGAACCCATGAACATGGCTATACTTGATCTGCAAGGCCATTAAGGGCTTTGTTTGGCAGCATGGATTTTCAATCCTATGGAACCCAGTGAATTTTGCAACCTGTGGAATTGAGTAGTGGACTTTGCAAATCAGCTTTGAGGTGGCAGTGCAAAAATGGCTCTTTGAGGGTCAAGCAAATTCTCAATCAAACATTGTGTATTTCTTCAGTTTGTTCATGGAAATGCTCGCCCAGTCTAATTGCTAAACACGCCCATCCAACCTAGTTGTGCAATTTTACAAACTCTGTATTATTGTATAGCCGAAAATAATAGGTGTAGATGGTAGTTGGCTGGGTGCAACTCCCTCTGAATATCCTAATCCAGTTGTATATGTGTTGACAAAGATAAAATAAATACACACATAAGGTTGTGTTTGGATTGATGTAAATTGCAAGATGGATATGTAACACCATAATGGAAACCATGGATTCCAATAGAAAATCTGCTGTTTTGTTTACAGTGCAGCTTTCCATGGAAAACCGTGGACTCGTAGCCCATAGGTTAAGTTGTAAATTATTATTAAGAGTTGGTTGGATATCTTTTATTTTTTATAAATGTTGTTGATAGTTGGATGGATGATGAATTTATTTGCGAATGTAAATGAAAATAAAAAACTTTATATATATATATATATATATATATATATATATATATATATATATATATATTATCAATGGAGGATACCTTGTTTATGGGGAAATGAAATTCTTGTATCTTATGGTATGTGCCCCAATATTGGCTGTATGTTACTAGTATGTAGTAAATAATACTAGGTCCAATATTTTTTGTATGTGGCTAAATTTTTTATCTGGTTGGATCTTATATGCATGTGGAGGGCGATTAGGCGGATTGGCAAGAGTCTAATCAAGCCATTACCTGTAGTTGGATTTTTGGTGGGTCGGGGTCCCGGAATTAGTTTTTGGAAGGATATTTGGGTAGAATTCTCTTTAAATCTTCCATTTTAATAGAGAAAGAATGATTAAAAAGGCCATAAGGTTGGCCATTAGTTATGGCCACTATTAATGTTATACCTTGAGTTTATGGGCTTACCATTGTTAAAGCAGCATAGGCCAATGTGCCTATCTACATCATGTCATTATTTTAATGTCTACTAAGTCTTATCAAAAGGTTTGAAGTGTAGCGAAGGGACTTCAGCAAGGAAGATGAGATAGAGAAATTCCATCTAATTGAATCAAAACAAGTGTGTGAGCCTCAGTTCTTTAAAAAAAAAGATTGATTGAGGTGATGAATGAGGCCTTGATGTGTAAATTTCTGTGGAGGTCTAGGAATAAGGATGAAGGCATTTAATAGCACATCATTTCATGCAGGTACATGGTGAGGGAGGGAGGTAGTTCAGAGTAGCCTTCCCAATACAGAGTTCTAGGGTGCTGATTAGGGGGGAATAAGAATTCTTATACTGGATAAAGTAAATTGTTGGGGATGGGTCCCAAACTAGCTTTTGGGAATTGGGAGAACATTTGGCGAATTAAGATCTTTAAGCCAAGAGTTTGCCAGATTGTATAATATAGTTTCTTTGCAGGAAGCAAGGATAGAGTAATGATATATCGTGACAGGGAAGTGGAAGTTTGGGATCAGGGATATAGAAGAAGTTTAAGGGATGAAACCGTTGAGGAATTTTCTTGCGGGGAGGGGCAGCTTCACAACACAAGCTTAATGATCTTGAGCGAACACAGGTTGTGCTGGAAGCTCGAACAATGCAAGACTGCAGCTAGGCTGAGTCAGTGACTTTTAAAATGGTTGTCCCTGTATTGTTTCTCCTAGCATGAAGGATATATCATTATGTAACCATAACAGCAATTATAATCCATATTATAAATTTTACAACGACGATCATTAATGACAACATTACCATTATAGAATACCTTAATTAAAATAGATGTTATGCTAAAAGTGAACTAACTAGATGATATTAGAGCCGTCTATCTAGTGCACATGGTAGTTGACATGGCAAGTGATAACATTAATGTACTAGTCATTTATTTATGGATTGTCTACTTTCAGGGAAAAAAAAAACCACACTATAACTAGACAATTACAAATGTTTCTTTTGCTCAATTTATGTACCTTGCCTATAGCATTAATAGATTTTCTTCATCACCTTCCCATTGTCAGCCCTTGTTTAGTTAGATAGATCACTCCATCTATATATAACTTAAACCATTTTCCATCTATGGTATGGCCTACTAAATGGACAGTCTCAATGTATCAATCATCCTGGGAATTCTGCAACAATGTTGGCTCTATATTATTCTGATTATTCCGTCTCTAACGTATCATTTATTAAATAAATGCTTCAAATGATGACTTGTTTCATCATTTGATCTGGATTGTCGATTTTTCATGCCATTGATTGGATGGTTATCATTATTTAAAATTGTTATAATGGAGTGTTCATGACTAGTCATGACACGTGTCATTTAAATGCTTGGGTGACGTTGCTGATGTTGTCAGGTGGGGACATTGGGCATTGCAGGAATAGAAAGAATCAAAATGTAATGAGGAAGGAAAAACGAAATAAGCAATAAAAAGGGGTAGTTTATTAGTCATTTTGTAGATTAGAAAACAAGAGTAATCCTCCTCCACGCTATCCAGTGTTTGTTGGGTGATGCCTCCTTCAGTTGATGTGGTTTTATTGGCATGGCATGGCATGATGGTAGCATGGGACCTAAATGGAAAATTCTGTGGTTACTCTTCTCGTGGAACCAGTCATGATTTGGGCCAAGTGTAATGACAAATGCTTCCCCAATTGTGTTAGTCCTTCCAAAAAGGTGTTCAGGGAGGCCAAATTGGCTGTGATTGAATGGGCCAGGGTGTCTCAAGCCTTTTTGCAAGTTGTTCATATGAATCTTTTATTTTCTTTCAGCGTCTTGTTTGTTGGGGCTGTTGATTCCTAATCTTTGCCTTCCCATTTTTCTTTCCTTGGTAAAGCTTGAGTAAACTTCCAGGAAAAAAAGAAAGAAGAAAACCTTTTATGCTGACACAAGTTTATGCTTTTTTTTTTTAGTTTGTTCATTCACATTGCCATTGGCTTATTAGTTGTATGATTTTTTGTTATGCATTTTTCTCAGTAACTCTTGTCTTATTCCATTTTCCACTTTGTTCAGTGGATCTGAGATTGGGAGATTTGTTGCTATGCTTCGGAATTCTTCTTCTATTCTCAGGTCATGTGCTGCTTTTGCTTTGTTACAGGTAATTGCAACAACTTCACATTGTCCAATATTTTCTTTGATTTTTTTTTTTCAAACAATGCATGGCATTCGCAGAAATTAGTGGTTTCTTTCTTGTTCACAGAACACTATTCCTAAAGCTAATCTCCAACTCTGTGACATTATGAGATCATATTTCCCTTTTTTATTTCTTCATGCACTTATAAAATCAGTTGGTTAATTAATTGTTTTAATTAATTATTTTCACAATCCCTTAACGTGAGTTCATATTTTAAGGGACTGATCTCGTGTTGAAGAGGGTGCATCCAATAGGCAGATCGTCAACCATAGTTCTACAACTCGTCGAGTCTACTCAAAACAAGGCCATAAACTCAACAAAGTGACTCGACTAAAGTCACGAGACTCATCCTAATCATTTTTTTCATCCAATAGGTATTTTCTCTTGCTTTAGACGTTCTATAGCATATTGTGTTTGTAATTATCATTTTCCTTGCTATAGTGGATGGCAGAACAAGATTCATCTCAACTTTTTGAATAGAATTCTTATTAAACAATCGTGTGAATTATTTTTTGAATGACCATCAAGTGTAAGATTCAAAATAAAAAATAAAAAATTCGGGATAATTTTTTTATTCACAGATATTTTAGCGACGGACTAAATCTGTCGCTAATATTTTTAATGATATTTTTTTTTTTTTTTTTTTTTTTTTTTTTTCAAATTTTAGCGATGGATTTTTATTTTTTACGATTGATCTTATCTGTCATTACTATGCGATGGACCTTATCCGTCGCAGATTAAACGACGAATTTTATCCGTCAGAAAGAACGACCGATAAACAGCGACGGACGAAGCGACAAACGAAATCCATTGTTTATTTGGTTATACGACGGATTTGGTCCGTCGTAAATTCATAATTTTGGTGTAGTGATCAACTTGTAAAGGTTTCCATACCTTTGCGTTCTCATAACCATGAGTGCCCCTTTTGAAATTTTAAAGATACTATTAATACCAGTGAACTTGCACCCTATAGCCTCGAGTGCACCGAGAGAAATTAGACTTTTCTTCATATCTGGACTGTGCCTGACATCAGTCAAGGTACATTTCATCCCATCAAACATCTTAATGCTTACCGTACCAATAGGCACAACATTACAGGCATTGTCATTGCTCATAAAAACTTATCTACCATCACATTCCTTATAACTGGTAAACCAACTCCGATGAAGAGTTGTGTGATAATATGCTTTTGTGTCAAGTATCCACTCGTCTTTATAATTGTCGTGTAAGTGACAAATCATGAAAATAGATAGAACATCACCACCACTTGTTTCTTCATCAGATGTGACAACATTGGCCTCCTTTGAAGAAGCTGCTGAATTTTCTTTCTTCACTTTAGGATTTCTACAATACTTCATGTGTTCAGACATCCCATAGTTCCAATACTTTAATTTTCCTTTGCCCTTGCCATTGGATTTGGATCTAGGTCTTGAAGATCATGTACCTCCCTTAGAATCCATGCCCCTCGTAGTCAGTGCATTGGAAGATGCCCTTATATCGTCATTTAGCTTCCTCATAGCCTTCCATTGAAGGGCTAAGATAACGGTTTCGACACTCAGAGTTTTATTTACAGTGCACATTATGTCCCTGAATGACTCTTACGATGTAGGAAGAGAATTCGACAATATATATGCCTGTTCCTCATCTTTGATCACTTCCTCCATATCCAACAATTTATACATCAATTTATTAAAGTTGCTGATGCGGGCCTCCGGATCTCCACTCTCTGCCATCTTGAAGGTATAACACTGTAGCTTCAAGTGTAAGCGATTTTCAGAGGACTTCTTGGCATAAATGTTTTCTAACTTCGCCCACAAACTAGCTGTAGTTTTCTCCCTCAAAATATTATAAAGAACCTCATCTGTGTGACATAAATGAATAGAAGCTAAAGTATTACTATCAAGGTTTTCCCATTCTTCATCTTTCATGGTAGATTTTGACTCCTCAAGAGCCTTAATCTCGCATTGCTTGGTTAATAGGCTAATCATCTTAACCTTCCATAACTCAAAATTATTTTTGCCTGAGTACTTCTCAATATCAAACTTGTCATTTCCCATTATTACTAATCCTGCAGATTCAGATCTGTGCCTCAACGATAGCTCTGATACCACTTGTTGGGATTTGTATTGCGGAATTACACATATGGATCTAGGATAACAATCCAAGAGCACCAAACAATCACAAGAGAACACAAAGATTTGGGTAAAAAAGTACCACGTCACAAAGCGATAGAAATCCACCATGAAAATAGAAATTACAAAGAGAGAGGAGTTACCCGATTCGAACGACCTTGAATCTCACCCTTGCTACACCCTTTGATAACCCTATAGCCCTTTTAGAAACCCTTTAAATACCTTTAGGAAGCCTTAAAATGCATTAGAGTGGCCCTAGGGACTTGTATTTATAGATGGGGAAACCCCACTAACGCATCTCCCTAAAAACCGCCTCAAATTTACGCAGTCCGCGCACCGTCTGCGTAACCCTCGACTAGTCAAAGGAGGGCTTCGATTGGTCGAAGGACCATTCAATTGGTCGAGCGTCCCTGGAATCCAAATATATTGTTGCTGAACTTCGAGTCGAATGGGCTTCAACTGGTCGAAGGGACCTTCGACTAGTCGAGCCAGCCCCTCGACTGGTCGAGCATCTTGGACTAGACAGATTTAAGACATCTGTTTTGACAACAAAATGAAGTAGATTTAAATATCAGGCAAATCATACCATTGGAAATAGTGGTGATTTACCATTATTAATAACTTATTATGTAAATAGTAGTGATTTACCATTATTAATAACTTAATATGTATATGAGTACTCGAACCCAAGACTTGAAACTCTTGAGAACCTACCATTGAGGTAAGGACTCAAATCGAAGGATTTGATGTAATGTGAACATCACTTTGTCTTTTATAACTTTTGGTCTTTTAGGTTTTAAAAAATTGAAATAAATCATTCACAAAATATAAGTTTGTGTCCAATAACCATTTTGTAATGGATTTTATCAATGTGGGAACATATGCATTTTAAATTATAATATATCACAAGTCCTTATTTCATCACTTTGGATGTATGTTAGGTGGTGATGCTACACTACAACAAATTAGACTTTTTGCAACGATTTTTTTAGCGATGAGTCTAATTTCATCGCAAAAAGTTAATTTTTTACAATGACATTTCAAGTCTTCGCAAAAAATAGATTATTGATGATGGCAGTTTAAATCGTCGCTAATAGTTAACTTTTTTGCGACGAGCTTCAATTGTTGTCGCAAAACTCGTCGCGAAAACTCGCCGCATGAATTTTTCATAACGAGCTTAACAAGTCGTCGCTAATAGCCACTTTTTGTGACAAATTATGTGTTGTAAAAAAAAAAAGTTTTTTACGACGACACAAAAGTTGTCGCAGACAGTAGCTTTTACGATGACTGGTTAAGCTCGTTGCGAAAATACAACATAGACTCTTTTCCACAGTTCTTTTTGCAACGAGTAGTTAAACTCATTGCAAAAAATACTGAATTATACTTTTTGCGATAAATGTAGTTTCATTGTAAAATGTTAGAGTATTTACCCATGACACGTGTGCAAAGGTGCGCACGTGCGTAGGTGCGCAGGGGAGCATGACTCATATATATATATATATAAAACCTAATTTCTAACATCTCTAACCCTACCCGTCACACCCTAACCGATCCGATCCCAAATTCTCTCTCTCCCTCCCTCATCTTCCTCCTCTTCCAAGCCTGGCAACCACCCACCACCATCACCCTCCTCCTCTTCCTCTTCCTCTCTCTCCTCTTTACTCTCTCGGTCACTCCCTCCCTCATCGCTTAATACGACTCGGTGCCAACTCGACCCGACTTGGTACTTCTAACCGGATCGGACTTGGTCCGGATCAGTCCAAGCCAGACCGAACTTAGATTGAGTCAAGCATACTGGACTCGGTATTGAGTAGGATCGAGTTTGCGTCAAGCCTATTTCAAAACTAGATCAAGTCAAGTCAGCCCTAACTCGGTTTGACTCGACTCAATACCCAGCTCTAACGGCAACCAACACATCACCTCACCACGGTGTGGATTTCCTGCAGAAGACTCTGACGGGAAGTTCTTGCATCGGGATGCTGGGGCCCACTGATGTATTTGTTTATCCACGCTATTCATCCCTTTTCTCAAGTCATTTTAAAGTACGTGCACAAAAATGAGGCACATCCAATGCTCAAGTGGACCACACCAAATAATAAGCATGAGTTGCATTAAATGCACACAACATTAAATGTAAGAGTAATCTGTGGTGTGGTCCACTTGAACATTGGATCTCATACCTTAAAATTATCTAAGAAAAGAAATGGCCGGCATAGATAAACACATACATAATGGTGGGCCCGCCTAAATAATTGCCCGTTCGTGGCTAGAGACATGCGGGGGTGCATCCCACCTGATCCAGTTTGCTAAGCCTGTACGTGTGTACAAGCATCCCAACACGTAACCACTTTTGCCAGCATTGCGAATGAGTGGAAGATCCAAGCAGTTCATTAGGTAAGTCTTGTCGACCGTACCATTAGTGCAGCTGACGGCAATCAGATCGAAAGCAGATTGGCTAGTGTACCACACACCAGCTATATAGTTGTTGTAGGTACATGTCATGCGAAGACGAGCACTGACGCTCCTCGAGCTCTGAGTTGTACGAACGGTTCAAAGGAGATCAAAGTTACATAGGCCCTACAGTGATGTATTTATTATATCTACACTATTCATCTATTTTTAGAGATCATTTTAGAGCATTATCCAAAAAATGAATCATATCCAAAGATCATCCGGACCACACCACAAATAGAAGCAGAGATGATGATTTTCACGGTTAAACAATTCGTAGGGCCCACCATAACGTTTATTTTCCATCCAATCTAGTCATAAGGTCAAAAAGACCTGAATGAAGAGGAAAAACAAATTTCATATTGATCCAAAACTTCTGTGAGCCCAAAAAGGGTTTCAATGGTAGACGTTTAATTCCCCACTGCTTTTTGTAGTGTGGTCAACTTGATAGTTAGATCTGTCTTATTTTTCTTCTCAAGCCTTAAAACGAGCTTGCCAAATGGATGGACGGTTTGGATATAACACATACCTCATTATCAGACCCACGGAATTTGTTGACGTCAATACACCAACTATATAGCTGGTGTGAGGTAAACTAGCCAATCCGCTTCCCAAAAGGTGGGTCGAAAATTTCAAAGATTGATATGGGGGGATGTGGATTGCATCCTACCCCCACCCGAATGGTAATCCATCCGGGCAGGGCTCTGTGGGGCCCACAATGATGTAAGTGTTTTATCCAAGCCGTTAATCACTTTTCTCATATCAGTTTAAGGTATGTCTGTAAAATTGAAACAGGTCCACAACTCCAGTGGACCGCACCGGAGGAAGCTGCAGTGATAATGACACCCACTGTTGAAAACTTTCTAAAGGCCACCGTGATGTTTTTTTATCATCCAACTTATTAATAAGGTCATGTAGACGTGGATGAAGTGAAAAAACAAATATTAGCTTGATCCAAAACTTCTCTAGCTCTCAATAAGTTTCAAGTGCATGATCAGTTACACCTCCCTGCAACAACTCTTTTTCCTGCCTTTATATCTTTTAAGGGACCTCATTTAGTACTCTAGTCTTCCAGCCAACCATCCACCTTCACTCGTCTCGGGCCGGTTCGTGAAGGTGTCGTGAAGGAGGGACCCTCTGCAACACGATGCGGACATACGAAGTTTAAAGTATGCCACTAGTACCTATACAACCACACTGCCTCACACGCCTACTCCCTCGCACCGAGCCCAAGCCCGAACTTGAACCTGAGCAGGTGTTCCAGTGCATAAGATCCATACTCCTTGTACTAGGTGAGCAAATATTATAATCCTCCACTTACCACATTTAAACCCAAAATTTTTCTTCTCCTTTTCCAACGTGGGACTATTCTCAAAACCCAAGAAAAAGGTATTTTGCAAACCTTTTTATATGTATTATATAATATCTTTTATTAAAAAATATATATTAAAAATCAATATATTTCAACACCCAGGGATCATCATAATGTTTACTTAATAGGTTTATGAGATTGTACATACCTGGATGAAGGAAAAAACATAAATATCTGCTTGATCCAAAACTTGTGTGGCCCTAAGAAGTTTTAATGGTTCCCATTCAATCACCACTTATAATCTCTGCTTCATTTTTAGGACCATGTGTTGGGGAACCATAGAAAGCAACTATGTATTGGGGAAAAGTAAAAGCACACATGAATGAATCAAGAAATGTACATGTAATAGCATAACCAAGTCCAAATAAGAATAATATAAATTTTACGTGAAAAAATCTTTGGGAACCGACAAGTAATGCACTATGAAAATAAAAATTACAAGAGATGGAGTTTTGTCTATTCGAACAAGCCTCGAATCTACTCTACAAACCTTAGCTATGTCATTGAACTCTTAGGAATGAATTAGAAAGCCCTAAAACATTGTCTCTCCTCCCAAATTCCAATTACACCCAATATATAAAATATCACAAACGAAATAAGAAACAAATCTCGCACTTACACAATTCTGCGCGTGATCGATGGAACCTTCGATGGCATTTACATCCAATCGAAGACCTCAATGGCATCGAACTCCTTCTATATGACATCGAGTAACAACACCAAAACATTCAAATGGATTTTTTTATATATTTTTTCAATGGCATCGAGCACATGTTGATGGCATCGACGTCTACTTGATGAAATCGAATAGTCAGTCAATGGCATTGACAAACCTGTTATTGACAGATTTAAGACATCAACAACACCGTAAAGTGAGCCCACAGTGCATTCCTCACCCGAAAATCTGTTACCCGGGGCCTAGCCTAATCGATTCCAGCTTCAGGGGAGCTCCCACCTTTCTTTGGATTTAAAAAGAAAAAATAAAAATCCAAGATCATTGGATACATGGTATTGCAACGAATTCTTGCTAACCAACATCCCATTGTCTAGGGCAGGTTTGGTTTCTTCAGATATAATGATATTTCATGATTTAACAATCTTATTCAGTGCAAAATTTCCTGATATTTCATGAAATTTGATGCAACCAAACACACCCTTAAAAAAGGCTACAACGGTAATGATGCAATCATGATGACAATAATATTTCAGTTACAACAAAATCATTCATGGCTGCCTACGGCTACAGCGGCGGCAATGAGTTATATACACTATGAAGATTGGAACCAAGAAAGGAAGAATACTGAGACATGAGATCTTCGATGTCTTCTTCGTTGCTGCCACCCGTCTTCGCCACAATTTTCAAAGGCAGGGACCCACGGCAAATGGGACACGTCTCATGACGGGATCTGATCCATTGATCCAAGCAAGCTCGATGGAAGAGATGCTCACATCTCAGCTCTCTAACCTCTTCTCCTTCTTCAATCTTATTTAGACATACAACACATTCTTCTTCTTCATCAGACTCCGGCCCACAGCCCCTGAAGTGGACGACGTTGAGTTCTTCATCAGTTGCTGGCACGATCTGGTCACCTACTGCAGGCATCTCCTGATCAGATGGTTCGGACTGCGGCCCATGAAACGGCGAATCAGATCGCCACGTGAAGTGGGCCGTTGCCAGGAGATGGAAAATGAACGATGTGGATTGCTGGGCGAATTTCGGGGAGAGGACTAAAATGCCAAGGAAAATGAAGAGAAGGGGATAGAGAAGTTGGGAAATTGTGAGTGCTGGGATTTCCATTGCTTGAAGAATCAAAAGGTGGGAAGCCGATTGGCTGGTCTACCTTACCCAGCTATATAGCTGCTGTAGGTACGTGTAGTGCGAAGACGAGCACTGAACGCTCCTCCAGCTCCGAGTTGTACCGATGTTACATGGGTCCTATAGTGATGTATTTATTATATCTACACCGTTCATCTATTTTTAGAGATCATTTTAGGGCATTATCTAAAAAAATGAATCATATCCAAAGATTATCTGAACCACGCCAAATAATAGCAGCGGAGATCATGATTTTCACCGTTAAACAATTTGTAGGGCCCACCATAACGTTTATTTTCCATCCAATCTGTTCATAAGGTCACAAAGACCTGAATTAAGTGGAAAAACAAATTTCATATTGATTCAATACTTCTGTGACCCAAAAAGGGTTCCAATGGCAGACACTCAATCCCCCATTGCTTTTTGCAGTGTGGTCCACTTGATAGTCAGATCTGCCTTTTATTTATTTATTTTATTTTTTATCTCAAGCCTTAATACAATATCGAAAAATGGATGGACAGTTTGGATATTACACATAACTTATGATCAGACTCACAGAACTTGCTGCCGTAGACAAAACAGTTATATAGCTGGTGTGAGGTACACCAGCCAATCCGCTTCCAACAGATCGGCCAGAGTATTTTTTTAGCCGTACATTCGTTTCATGTACAGGAACTCAGATTCGGTAGTGACCCAGAATGTTTCAATGGTTTGTGGTCGGTGCTCTGTGGGCCCACCATGATGTATGTGTTTCATCCATCCTGTCCAACTACTTTTTTAGATCATTTATGTACGAGACCAAAAATGAAGTATATCCCAATCTCAAATGGACCACATTACATGAAACTGTGTTGAACAAATGTTGACTATTAAAAGCTTTTTGGGGGCATAAAAGTTTTGGATCAAGCTGGTCTTTGTTTTTTTTGTTTTTTTATTTTTTTATTTTTCATCTGGGTCTGTCTATATGACCTAATCAATAGATTGGATGTCAAATAAACCGTACAGTGGGTCTTAGGAGGATTTTAATGGTGGATATCCAATCACTATTGTTTTCCTGTGGTGTGACCCACCTGAGATTTGAATCCCTCTCATTTTTGGGATCAAGCCTGAAATGATCTTTAAAAATGGACAAACGGAACGGATGAAATACATACATCATAGTGGGGCCCACAGAGCACCGACCACCAGCAACCCGGCTCATGGGAGGGGGAGTAGCCATCCGTTTCCGGTTTCAACGGTGGGGCCTCATTATCCCCACTGATTTCTGTGCTTTGGATCTGCCTTTTCATTAATTAGGCTCAGGCCCTAAAATGATCTGAAAACTGAACGGTGCGGATAAAACACATTTATCACGACGGGGAACCACAGATCATTCCAGCACCAACGTTGGTGCTTGAGAAGTCACTACCGAATCCGAGTCTTCACGCGCGAGATACACAAAATGAGTGGGTCAGATTGGTTTTGGGCCTGTATGCCACGCTGTCACAAGTGGACGAGATTTTCTGGGTGGAAATCATCAGGTCATCAGAAAAGACCGTCCATATTAATAACTCTAACATTTCATGCCGCTTGAATGAATTTGAACCTTATTCTGGTGGCCCCACTGAAGTAGGCATAGTCCAAGAATCACAGTCCACAGGCAGCACCCACGCGGCTATGTGTGCTGTTTGGAAAAGTTCTGTGGTCCGGCCATGATGTTTGTTTCATCCATGCCATCCATTCATTTTGCCCACTCATTTTAATGCATGAGCCCAAAAATGAGACAGCCCAAGTCTCAGGTGGACCACACCACAGGAAAACATGGTCATTAAACTCCCACCATTAAAAACTTCCTAGGGTCCACTAATGTTTACCCGCCATCCAACCTGTTAATTAAGTTACACAGACCTGGATGAAGGGAAAACGGAAATATCCAAAACTTTTGTAGCCCCAGAGAAGTTTGTAATGGTGGGCGTTAAATCACCACTGTTTCCTATGGTGTGGTCCAACGGAGATTTGGATCTGTTTCATTTTTGGAATGATACCTTAAAATGAACTTAAAAAATGGATGGAGGGCATGGATAAAACACACACATCAACCAACATCAGTGTTGTGTGCTACACTAAGGCAATCCGAGTCTAGCCATCACATGGATCCAACGGTCGTAACTCTTTCACACATTCTGCATGAAAATTCAGAAATGTCAACTTGATAGGGATTGATTGCCCATACCAACCTGTACCTTTGGGATACCAACTTCGTACCTGGGTTTATTGCAGCCGTGCAATGGGTGGTGGCCATTTAATATAGGGATTTAACATGCAGCTGGGTCATCTACACAGTTGAACCACCATTGTGGCACGTGTGCGTGTGCAGAAAAGATGCCCTTCCAACATCCATATAACCAATTAGATGTGCCCACACGTGCTAACATAATACCAGTGGGACTAATCCAAGCCATTGAGCACTTGCTCATGATGAAGACAGGTATTCTCAATAAATTATATTGTCACTGGATCACATTAGAATGAATAAAATTGAGTACCCCGCTGCTAGTATATGCGTAGCAGTCTTGAACCTTACCTTATGTTGCTTTCCTAAGATGCAATGTTCATAAAAATCCACAATGCATGCCTTAACTCTCATTAACAGTTTTCATTTGTGGAGTTTAATCATGCCCCTCTCGCTCATATGCTATAACGGCACATGCTAGAAATTTGTATCATATGTGTCGGATTTTATGTGTGAGGTGGCAGTGGCCTTATATATAACTGTACTCCCGACCAACTTATACAGATTTTCGACTTTCATCAACCCCATTGCATCTTTAGTGACCTTTAATACACCACCAAATGTGATGAATGTGTAACCGTTTGTATCTAAAACCCCCAAAGATATTAATTTTTTCTTTAAATATGGACATGCCCAACATCACCTAGAGTATTCAATGACTACGTCAAACCTCTTTAACTTAATGATACCTATTTTGATGGCCTTGCATGTTAGGTTATTCTTTATCAGAACACTTTCACCATCATAGGATTTGTACGAATCGGACCAAGTCCTATATGAGCACATGTGATATGAACATCTTGAATCTAGAATCCATGTGTCAGAGAGATAGACTGCACTTGGGGAGACTAAGAGGTCTCATTCTAAGCTCTCTTCCGCTATATTGGTTGATTCACATGTGTTTCATTTTTATTTTCTTTTTAGGTTATCCTTTTATTTCTGACAGTCTCTCTTAAAGTGTCTCTTAATGCCACAATAGAAGCAACCGTCATTTGCCTTTGATTTCGATTTGAAAATTTTTTCTTGTTAGAATGAGATCGCTCTGCGAATCGTCCATATTTCTAACCTCCTTTTGTGACTAGCCTTTCTGCCTAAGAGTCCTCATCATTCGACTTCTTCCTCATCTCGTTTGAACAAGCGTGGGAGTTATTTCTTCGAGTTTCACCATATTCTTCTCATACAAAAGAGTAGTTACGAGATGGTCATGACGCGAGAAGCGATATTAAAAGTATCACCATTTTGTCTTCTTCCTTGACTGTTTCTCCGTGCCTTACACCACATGTGCTCCAGGAGATCCGATCCTTCATTTAACTTCAGTCCGAAAAATTGTTTCTTCACAAATAATTTGTTAGACTTCGACATATACAAGTCTTCTAGCTTTTTTCATATCTCTCAAAAAGATTTCTCATGTAGGACATTGTACATAACCTCATCTGATAGACACAAACGGATGATAATCATAACTTTCTCCCTGAGATCGCCTAGTCATCATTTGACATATTTTTCATTTTTGTTTTCAACAACGCATTTCTCAATCCTCTTGAAACTAGAATATCCTTGACCTTCTACTACCACAAAATAAAATTGTTCTTCACATCTAATTTCTGTATATTGAATTTTGATCTTAACATCTTCGTTGAATCTCGAACGTCAATCCTGACTGTCCGATATTATGTTGTGAGTGAAGCAGCTCCTTATAACATTACAACAATGTAACCGAGGCCACGATAAACTCAAATCAAACCCTATGTGTTAGAAATTCGGATCTAACATCACCATCAATCTATGCATTTTATGGAAGCAAGATAAACAAAAATAGAACAATATAACAAAGCAGATAACCGAAGCCAAAAGCAAATAATCCACAAACATATGATATTTTACGTGAAATTTTTTTTTTGGGTAAAAACCATAACACAAAGCGATATAAATCTATTATAAACCTTAGAGTTGTACTAACTCACTTTCTTCAATTATAGAATCGTCCAATCTCCCTTTACGATGTGTACCTTTAGAAAACTCTAAATCCCTTCAAAAAATCCATTTTCCAAGCCTTCACATGTGTAAAAAATCGTCTCCCTTAACAAACCATTACTCTTTGAGAGAAAACACTCTTATTATCAAAGTCTTAATCTTAAAACATGGACTTAAATATCATTACATGCGCTTATCCATGCAAAAATAATGGTCGCACCTTAGTCGACTGAGCTATGGAGAGAGACTCTTGTTCAATCGAACCGTACAACGGTCAACGGTGAAACAACATAGCAAGTTTTGGTCGACCGAAAGATTCCGAGCTACTCTAGTAGCAGAATCCAAGTCACCATGCACAACACATTCCGGCTCGTGGTGAGGATCCACTTCACATGGAGATGGTGTTCATCATTCGGTGGGACCCACATCGAATCTACAGCCTGCATTGCACCCGAGATAATTGAAGAACTTAGCATGAGCCACTTCAAGCACACAGGCGGCGGGCCGGACGAACAGGTAGACTGCATCATTTGCCTTAGTACGATCGAAGAAGGAGATGAGATTAGAGAGCTGAGATGTGTCCATCTCTTCCATAGGGCTTGCTTGGATCAATGGATTGGATATCACCACGTGTCATGTCCCATTTGCTGGGCTCCACTGCAGCGGAAGAAAGAATCCATGGTTGAAGAAAAGGAAGATGAGCTTGAAGATCTGGTGTCTCTATATTCTTCCTATTTTGGCTCCATTTTTCATGCTGTCTATTAAGGTGTGTTTGGTTGCACCGAATTTCATGAATCATGATATTTGGTGCAACCAAACAAGCCCATAACTACTTGTCATTATCATCTGGATAATTGCTAGTGGATGATGGACATCATAATGTCCATGCCAACGTTGTAATTTCAGCTATTATGATAATTTTCATATGATCATCACCGTACGTTTCGTTATTGTGCCATAATCATGATTTTTCATCACGGATAGGTGTGATCTTTCTGTGGGAATTTCAGTTTATACAAGTGGGGCCCATGGCTCGGTATCCAGAGTATTGATATGGCTCGGACCACTGCAGATGGACCACGCCCAAAGCCTCTCAGACTCAAAGATCCACACCATTCAAATCTTAAGTGGATCATATTATAGGAATTAGTGTTAATTGAATGCCCCGTATTAAAAACTTCCTAGGACTAACCGTGATGTTTTTGTCATCTTTATTTGACATCTAAGTTTGTGGTGGACATGCTCATCGGAAAGTCTCAACCAGTCTAGCACTGGAGTTACTGGTCAAACAGGATTGGAAAGCTGAAGCAAAGAGGGCAGATTAGTTTTGGTCATGTCCTGGAAGAAGGGAATGCTCCGGCAGATGAGATTGCCCGCCTGGGAAGTGAGATTCAGAACATTTCCCTTGTCAGGCAGGTTTCGGACCTCCCTCCTGAGATTCGGGGTCTGATTTTGTTAGATAAAGTCGGGCTAGGTTCCATTAGACAATCCCTGATGGGTTCTTTAGTTAGGTCTAGTAGATAGGTAGCCTGCTCCAGGCTTTATGACAGGCTTCCTCAGGGTCTTTTCTCCTTGGGGAAGCCCGAATTGTCCTTGGTAATGTACAGCATTGCACGTGAAATGAAAATTTTCAATATTTATCAAAAAAAAACTCTTGCTGAGGATGTCACATAAACTTGGATGAAGGGAAAGAAACAAATATCAGCTGGATACAATAATTTTCATGGCCCACAAGAAGTTTTTAACAGTCAATAATGACTACTTCCTTTGATATGGCCCAACTTCGATTTGGATTTGCTTCATTTTTTGGCCTCATGCCTTAAAATGACTGAGCAAAATAGATGGATGGTGTGAATATATAAAATACATACATCAAGGTAGCCCCAAGATAAGGGCCACACCATCTTGGGTGAGGAGGGAGCGGATTGGGCGATGTCTCTGCACCACCCTACTTGTGGGGCCTACTATAATGCATATGTTTTATCCATGATATCCTTCCGTCCCCTTATTTTAGGGGATAAGCCAAAAAATAAAGCAGATTAAAAACTCAAGTGTACCGAATTTCCGTGAACTATGATTTCACAAAAAACACTCCAAGTACGTTGAAAATCTTTTCATCCCCCTATTTTTTATACAATGCTGCATGTTGCCCTGCTATTGTCTTAATCCAAAATAACTAGAAATAAGGTACAACATGTTAAAAAATATATATAAATAAAAAATAAAACAAAGGAGTAAGAAAAAACTTTTCCACATATTAATAACATGTTCTTATTTACATGTTATTGGCTTTTTATCCTGTCCTTCTTATATTCTTCTCCCAATACAAATCATCTTCGTGAGAACTGCGAGAGCATGGAAACCCCAAGACTCCCTCTTTCCCACTCCCTATCTTCCTCTTTCTCATGCTCCAACATTTTCGTCCTTTCTTGCAAATTGATTCACCTGGTACTTCCATCACGTTTTCTCATACTGGTGAGGACTATCAGCGCGATGTAGAACTGAACGGTCGGATTACATCTATAAATGACAAAAAACTTATTATTGATTACTACAAGCCCACATCTGCTGAGGGCAAAGAAGTAGAGTGTCCCATTTGTTTGTGTAGGATTGAAGAAGGTGAGGAGATTAGAGAGCTGAGATCCATGTGATCATCTCTTTCATAGGGTTTGCTTGTATAGATGGGAGGGACATCAGAGATTGGTGGCCCACCATGAAGAAGAGCTCATCATTCCCTTATCGTCTTTCCTCTCCACCAGTGTTCATGGCATATAGTGGCTGAGTTACGTAACTCTAATCATGCCATCTACTTGTTATGGTCATCTCACGATCATTAGATAAGGAGATGGATTCTCGTCCATTGGATTTCTATCATGTTGTTACACCAGCGTCAATATCACTACTGCCATCATCGGAGAGACAATGTGAGAGGGATGATGTGACACGTGAGTGTGATTGAAAGGGACTCATCTGGACAGTCTAGCATGAAAAACATGCTGGAGATTTGGACCAATCAGTTGGTGGGCCACACCGTGAGCACTCATCGGGTGGATCACACTGTTAGTTGGTACACTTGCGCCTGTCCACTTAATGAGTGGACAACCTGGTTTGGGCCAGCACATGTCCACTGGGCCAATTGCATCGCAAATGGCTAGGATCTCACACATGAGCCATGTTAGCAACCCTGGCACTCTTCGCATCACCATTACCAGGCCACCATGGTTTTATAGAAGTGGGGTCCATGGCTAGGGATCCACGCCCCTAATATCATAGGCTCCAATAATGTCAACCGAAAATGGCACAGAGAGGGACGTGATAAGGTTGATCACCGTCTTCCTCGGAGAATAATTACTTCGAATTTACTTGATTAATTTTCCGGACTCCTTGTAGAGCTTCTTCGGTTCTACGTGGGATAAAAGCAGGAATAAATCCTAATAAATTTAAAATAATTTAATTAATAATAAAACCGATCAACGAGTATAAAAATAGGAATAATTCCTAAAAATATAATTAATTTGATTAATGATATAAAATTTTTTTGAAATTACAACCCTTTAAATAATGAGCTCAAACTTGAGATAGAGTTTTATACTGGGACTCGAATACAGACACTCTGTGACTTGTTATAAATAGTTAACTTACTATTTATTGATGGCCTTTATTCCTACTAGACTTGTTTTTGGCCAAAAATAGTGTCTAATTTTGCCTAACCATGTTCTTCTCCTAATTTTTCATGTTGGGCACAACTTCTACAACTCAAATGATCAGAAGTTATATTCAAACTAAAATTTACTATTTATACTAAAAATAAAAATGAATGAGACTTTTGAATGACAATTTGAACATAGCAGGGTTGGTTGGCTTAAGTAGCTTCTCCTACCCTTAAATCATATATAATGTGTCAAAAAACTCATCCTAGTTTGTGAGATACAACTGATTTTAGGTTATAACCATCTGAATCATTTCTACCTTCGATCAAAGCCTTCTATGGTCCATTTTTACCATGAAAGTGCCTGCGACCCACTCTACATCAGAAAATCATCCGGATTGGGAAGAAATGGCAACCCTTGTACAGGTGGCCAACAAACATATGGTTTGGAAAGAGAACCATGTTCACACCCCAAGTATAGGGTTGTGATGTAGTAATAATCTCAGTAACACTGAGGTCGAATCCACATGGATTGAACCTTGTACGTAATATAAAAGTAACTCGAACTAAAACTAGGCGAAGATATAATCTAAACCAGAGGAATTTAAGAGAAGAATTGTAATGCATTTAAACTAAAAGTTGTAAAATTCAAAGGTGGGAAACTAGGGTGCCAAGGATCCGCTTGTAGAGATCAGGGAAATCTATACTTGATTCATAAGCGCAACTGGATTCAGAGTCTTATCTTCATCCAGTTGGAAGATATTCCATTAAAATCCAAATCAAAACTTCCTTTGATCCAGTTTTCAAGAGAAGATAGGTATGAGAATTAGAATTGATTCCATCATAAAACCATGTCTATTAGACAAAGCAAACAACAGAATTTAGCCAATCCACATCCAATCTAAGGGATGCATGAATGTTAGGAAAGATTCCGTCATCCAACCATGCACAGGAGACGATGGGGAACAACAGGGTTTCTAAATTCACAAACCCGATAATGCTAAGAACATTCTCAAAGCTATCACAAATCCATTGTAATTTAAGTCACAACAAACCGTTAAAAACTGAAAGCATTCCTTAATATCAAACTATAATCAAAAGAAAGTTCAACTAAAGTATGAATCAAAGCATAGACACTATCCATCACAATATAAGCTTCACCTCTTAGCCCTAGCTAACCCATCATAGACATGGTGAGGCTAAAAATTTTAAAAAGCACATTAAAGAAAAGAAAAAAAACTAAAAAGAAGGAAGAAGAACTCTTACTAGCTGTCTCTTTCTCTCTCACATTCAAGATGCCCTTCCTCTCTCTTTCATCTCTTTTTTATAGCAATAGGGAGTCGACTGTGGCGGTGGAAGTCGGTCAAAACTGATCGGTTTCGTGTGTAAACTTATGCACTTCCCTGCGCAGCGAAACTTCTCGCTTTTGTACTTGACCCACGTTTGATGCTGTGGATGACTCCCCATGATCGGATCTTCTCGAATTTTTCTTCATTGAGGGGTTCGGTTTTTGCCTGGGCTTCATCTGGATGGTCTGGATCGGCCATCCGATCAACGATGGTGGGTCACCACATCCCGGAATGTCCGGAACTCGCGGACGTGCGCAGTCTTTGCAATTCTTCTTGCGCTGATGAGTGGTGGGGCACAAGATCAGTGTCGACGGAGAAATCCACTCCGTCCATTGGATGCACCTCGAAATTATGATCAGAAATGGATGGTTTTGGATTGCTTTTGATGCGGCCCACTAAAGTAATCATGTTGTAATCGTTTTGGCAGTTGCAGGGCAGTCTACTTGTGGTCGCTGTGGTCAGCACGTGCGCATGCATGGGTACCAAAGGTCAATATGGGTTTGACTTTTTTTCACCCCTCTACATGATGGACGGCTTGGATTGTCCATGTGGCGCATGATGGTGGCCCACAGCGGTCCGCAGAGGGGACATCCGTCCGGTTTTCACATCAGCGCGGAAACGTAAGTTTCCGTTTTTGAACGGGAGTTAGCTCATTGTAAGCTGATCGACTCCCTTGGTTCAGTGCATCTCAAGAGTCCGTGTATTATGTGCACGTGCCTTCCGATTGGGACCCACTAAGGTGTATTTGGGGAAATCTAAACCGTACATTCATCTTAGCTCATAGTGTAAGGGGTTGAATCCAAAACTAAGGTATATCCGGAGATCAGGTTGCCCCAAATCAGTGATTTAGTGGATGATCTTTCCGTTGGGCCACTTTCACAAGGATCTAATGGCTGAAATTTGATATGTATGGTTAATTTATGGTCCTCAGGACATATATAAAGTTTCGAGCCAAATGGATGGTGGAAACCCTGTGATCTTGCATTCTGGACAATTTTTAGGCCTCTTTAACATGAATGGCTTGATTTTCTCGGATCTATGGCGTATAAATTATTTGATCTCGGTCCCCTGGGGTCCGTCCCTTGCCTTGGTAATTTATGAGCCTTAAATCCATGCTTTTAGTACCCTTTTTTTCTGTCCAAGCTTCTAAATTCACCTTGCAACACAAACACGATTAAAATAGGCCGTTAAACAGTATCATGTTCGTAAATTCAGGTAATAACTAGGGTCTAATATGTAATATTTGACCCTCAACACAATCCATAACTAACATTTTTCTAGTCTCGAGTAAAGTATACAAAAAATAATTTAAGAAGTACGGGACAATTTCTATAAACCCGAGTGAGTTTTGAAAAACAATTCAGATACGAGAATTCTAAGATTCATGAATGTTGAGCATTACTTTGTCCTAGACTCAAGTGCACGGTAAACTTCATAGTCAAGCTTAAAGTATTAATCCATTGATTAGAACAATTCTAAACATTGAGTTCCATGGGTGTAAAGTGAAACCTAAACTTATCACAATCAAAGACTCAATTCTTTATTTTCATGATAACATTGATAATCACAAGATCCTTCAAGATAACCATAACCTAAACCAAAACTTGCCTTATAGTTCACCCTTTTGATTCTTTCAGTTTTTGATTTTTCCATCGATGGATTTCACATTATGTCAATCTTTTAAAGGTAAAGCTAATGAGGGGAAACAAACCCTCACCTATAGAGAGCAAACCCATGGTGAAGACCATTCGCCCAACCCTTTTCGAAGACAACTGTTTTTTTAGCTGGGTATTCACTTTTTTTTCAATGAACATGATGGACAAATTCCCCAAGTTGGCTCCTTCTATGCCTAGTGATTACCTGATTAACAATTCAATATCGAACTAAACTTATAATGTGTAAGCTAGGTGTGACATGTGAAATCATGACTTAATCAATGTTTAAAGCTTTTAATCATGTATTAACAATTTGACTTAACTGTGAAATCTAATAGATACTGAATCCAAAAGTCATAAATTACCAATATTACATATCTTATACGTCTAAATCAAAGATGGCCATCAAAATCACTTCGAATTCACAAAAATTTTCAGATTTTTTTAAAAAATTTTCACAATTTTTGCTCAAGACTGAGAACGCACTGATTAGGTAACCTAATCTCCCATCCCCAACCTAAAATCTACATTGTCCTCAATGTAAAAGACATACGCATGCAATGCATAAGAGACAACAAAAGTAAAGGAGAAGTGATGAAAAGATAGTACCTAATGACGGAGTTAAGTGGCTTTTTTCCAGAGAGATTTCATCGTGAAGTGGGTCAGCACAAGAGTTAATCCAATGAAAGTAAATTATCCTAAAACAACAGGAAAGCAAACTAACCTAACGGCATAAAGCCAATTAATCCTAGAATGACAAAGAAAAATAAACTACCCTAGTCCTATGAAAGCAAGAATCCTACCTGTACCTCCATCAGACTAGGAGATCAATCCTGGTAAACAGGATCATTCAGAGGCATGGATATGTCCTCTTAATCAAATTTCTCAACTAATGGCTTTAATCGATATCCATTTACTTTAAACTCATTGCCATTGTCTAGATTCCAAATCTCGACAGCCCCATGAGGATAAACATTGATAACAGCGAGAGGGGTCAGTCCAATGAGATCGGAGCTTACCCGGAAAGAGATGTAACCGAGAATCATACAAAAGAACTTTCTGACCTGGCGTGAATGATTTTCGATGAATTTGTTGGTAATTAAACGCCTTCATCCTGTCCCTGTAAATTCTCTAATTCTCGTATGCATCGTTCCAGATTTTTTCAAGTTCATTCAACTGAAGTTTGCGAAGTGAGCCAGCACTATCCAGATTGAAATTTAGATTTTTAATCGCCCAGTAGGCTCTATGTTCCAACTCCACAGGCAAGTGACAAAGCCTTCCCATAGACAAGTTTAAAGGGAGATTCCAATAGGAGTCTTAAATGCAGTACGGTAAGCTCATAAAGCATCAGTCAATCGGATTGACCAATCTTACAGTTAGGGTTAACCGCCTTTTATAAGATATGTTTGATTTTTCGATTGGAAATCTCAGCTGGCCCACTTGTTTGTGGGTGATATGGAGTGCTCATCTTATGAGAGATACCATATTTATTCATTAAACTCTCGAATGGTCTATTATAAAAGTTTCAGCCCCCATAACTAATGATGGTTCGAGGCGTTCCAAACTGGGAAAGGATGTTCTCTTTTAAGAATTTAATGACCTGCGATGGTCATTATTTTAACATAGAATTACTTCAACCCATTTAGTGACATAGTTTACGACAAGTAAAATGTATAAATTTCTAAAGGATTGGGAGAATGGTCCTATGAAATCAATGCCCCAGCAATCAAATGCTTCAATGATAAGGATGAGATTTAAGGGTATCATATTTCGACAGGACAACGCTCCAAATTTCTGACAACACTCATAAGCCTCGCAAAACTCATGAGTGTCCCTAAATATAGTGGGCCAGTAAAAGCCACACTGCAGAATCTTGGCTGTGGTCTTTTTAGCATAAAAGTGACCACTATAGGCTTGTGAGTGACAGAAGGAGATGATACTCTGATGCTCATCGTCTGACACACATCTCCTTAAGATTTGGTCTGGGTAATATTTAAGCAAATATGGATCGTCCTATAAAAAGTTGCGCACCTCAGTAAAAAATTTAACCTTATGTTCACTCCCCAAGTATAGGGTTGTGATGTAGTAATAAACTCGGTAAGACCGAGGTCGAATCCACAGGGACTGATACCTGTACGTTATCTGAAACCAAGTAGAACTAGAACTAGACTAAGATGTGATCTAAACCAAATAGAATTTAAGAAATAATTGTGGAATAATTATCTAAAACTTTAAGGAATTCAGAGGAAGGAAACTAGGGATTCAGAGGATCCACTTGTAGAGATCAGGGAGAAATTATGCCTGCTTCAGAAATCATGGAATTTAACTAGACTTCCTTTGATATAGTTTTCAAGAGGTGAAAGGTATATGAATTAGAATGGATTCCATCACCAAGCCATGCCCAAGAGACAAAGTAAACAACAGAATTAAACTAATTACCAACCAACCAACAATGTATGAGGATCAGGAAGGGTACTGTCATCCTACCATGCCCATTGGACAATGATGAACAACAGGGGTTCCTGACTTCATAAACATAAAAAAAGGAAAGAAATACTCAAAGCCATTGCAAACCCATTGTAATTTCAGTCACAACAGACCATAAAAGACTAAGAAAAATATTCCTTCAATAATCAACTATATCAAATCCAGTTTATGAATTAAAGGCACACAGTAAAATCTCCCATCTCGCTACAGGCTTCACCTCTTGGCTCTAGCTAAGAGGTTTAGCCAGACATGAATGACTTGGACTCAAAGCAAATAAAAAGAGAGAGAAAACGAAAAAATAAAAGAAAAATAAGAAAAACTTCTTATCTTTTCTCTCCCATCTTCTCTCTCTGTCTTCCTTTCTTCCGTCCTCCACACGTTGCCAGCAGCTTGAATCCCTCCAGCCACGTCTAGCAGAAAGCCCAGCTCACGTGCTGATCTCTTCTTTCTTCAAAGCCAAGACCGCCACCCACGGTTTCTCTGCTCTTCCTCTCACGTTCCAGCTTCCAGCCTCCCTTTTTTCTCTTTCTTCTCTCTCTTTATAGGTGCCAGGGGCTGTGCAGGAGAGGCCTGGCCGGATTGCGAAATCCTTCGCGGCAGATTCCTTGCGGAACTCTGCTTCTGCAACAGGAAACGCTTAACTGTTTACGTTTGGACTCAGTTTGAGAGGAAGAGTCTTCCCCTCTTTGAAATCTGCCAGCGTGGCGAGTGTAAGCACCCCTTGTATGATCAAATAGACGGCTTGGATCGTTGATCCGTTCACGGACGGCGGCCCGCAACTTCCCGCAACTTTCGATTTTTCCGAACGTGCGTAAGGCGTACGCAGAGGTGCTGACGTATTCGGTGGGCCCCACAGAGATATTTTTGGAGAAATCCACCCCGTCCATTAGATTCAGGACGAAATTTCAGTCAAGAATGGGTGGTTTTGAACGTCCATTGACGCGGCCCAGAGAAGAAATCACCTCAAAAATCGTTTTGAACGTCGCAGGACCGCCTGTTTGTGGCCTCTGTATCGCGCACGTGTGCTTGCATGGGTCCAAAAGTTCGGCAAGGTTTTGTAGTAGTCGAGGCCCTCTACACGATAGACGGTTTGGATTGTCCACTGGGGCAATGTGTGGGGCCCATTGGCGTCCACAAAATGGACAGCGTCCGTCCGTTATACAACGTGAAATAGTAGTTGCCGTTTTAATGAAGAAGACGCGGGTCAGCAGCGCTGACCCGCGTTACGTGGTTCGGTGCGGCTCGGCACGTGTACACGCCTCACATACAAGCCCCACTGTGATGTGATTTGAAATTCTTATCCAACCATTTACTTTCTCATCTTATTTAAACCGTCGAGACCAAAGTTGAGACAGTTCCAGATATCAGGTGGGCCCAGAATCAACGGTTTATGGGCCGATCTGTCAGTTGGGGTACTTCCATAGTGATCGGAGGGCTGAAATTTGATATGTACGGTTAATTTATGGCCCTAAGGCCATGTATGAAGTTTTGAGCCAATCAGATGGCGAGAACTATATGATCTTGCATTTTTTACCAATTTCAGGCCTCTTTAACGTGAATTACTTGATTTCCTGATCCTTGATGCATAATTCCATCGATCTTCGTCCCCGGAGTCCGTCCCTTACCTTGGGTGTCATCGAGTATTAAATCATCGTCTGACACACATCTCCTTAAGATTTGGTCTGGGTAATATTTAAGCAAATATGGATCGTCCTATAAAAAGTTGCGCACCTCAGTAAAAAATTTCTTCTTATCTTGCGCAGTCCAATGTGTCGGTATAAAACCTGTGGCAAGATAATTAACAATATCAGTTCAAGGGAATCAGATGGATTAAAGTGAGAAAGATGGTCAGCCACTACGTTCTTTACTCCCTTTTTATCTTTAATTTCTAAATCAAATTCTTGGAGTAGAAAGATCCATCTTATTAGGTGGGGCTTAGGATCATTCTTAGCAAGAAGATACTTGAACGCTGCATGATCTGTGTAAATGATGATCTTGGATCCGATCAAGTAGGACCTAAATTTGTCCAAAGCGAACACTACGGCTAAGAGTTCCTTTTCTGTAGTCGAGTAGTTCATTTGGGTAGGATTTAGAGTCTTACTTGCATAATGAATAACGTAGGGCTTCTTTTCTTTTCTCTGGCCTAAAATCGCCCCAAGAGCATAATCAGACACATCGCACATAAGTTCAAAAGGAAGGCTCCAGTCAAGTGGTTGTATGATAGGTGCAGTGGTCAACATGCCTTTAAGCTTAGTGAAAACTTCCTGGCATAACTCAGTCCACTTGTATGGTGCAGACTTTTGAAGTAGACGAGAGATGAGGCTAAAGTCCTTTATGAATCGTCTGTAAAAATCGGCGTGTCCTAAAAAGGATCGCATGTCTTGTATGTTCTTGGGTGGAGGTAGGTTAGAGATAAGATCGATTTTAGCCTTATCAACCTCAATTCCTTTGGACGAGATGATATGTCCAAGGACAATTCCTTTATAAACCATAAAATGACACTTCTCCCAATTAAGTATTAAATTCTTTTCTTCACATCTTTTTAGCATACATTTAAGACTCTCTGAGCACTCGCTGAAAGATGGACCGAAGACAGAGAAATCGTCCGTGAAGACCTCTAGATATTGCCCCACCATGTCAGAAAAGATACTCATCATACATCACCGAAAGGTGGCGGGAGCATTACATAATCTGAATGGCATCCTTCGGTAAGCAAAGGTGTCATAGGGACATGTAAACGTAGTCTTTTCTTGATCTTCAGGGGCTATCTCTATCTGATTGTAGCCCGAATACCCGTCAAGGAAACAGTAATAAGAATGACCAGCTAGCCTTTCCAAGATCTGATCAGTGAAGGGTAAAGGAAAGTGGTCCTTCCTCGTGACGGTATTCAATTTCCTGTAGTCAATGTACATTCTCCAACCAGTAGTAACTCTAGTTGGCACGAGTTCATTATTGGCATTGGCTACGATGGTGATTCCGGACTTCTTAAGAACGACCTAAGTTAGACTCACTCACTGACTATCAGATATAGGGTATATGATATCCACATCCAATAGTTTAAGAACCTCGGCTTTAACCACTTCATGTTTGGATTTAATCTATGTTGTGGTTGCCGAGAAGTCTTCGCATTATCTTCAAGATAAATGCGGTGAGTACAAATCAAAGGTTCAATTCCCTTGAGGTCCGCAATCGTCCATCCAAGGGTTCCCTTATGCTTAATAAGAGTAGATATGAGCATACTCTCCTGTTCTTTCTCTAGGTGGGCAGAAATCACTACCGGGTATGTCTCATCTTGACCTAAATAGACATATTTCAAATCAAAGGGCAAAAATTTTAAGTCAAGCTTCGGTGCCTTGAGGTTAGACGGCAGAGGCACTTCTTCGGTTTGGTGCAATTCTTCATATTGTGGCCTCCACCGGTTAACTTTCAAGTATTGGCGCAGTCTCAAGCATGACACACGTCTCCCTAATCATGTCATCATCAAAATCATGGGAGTGGGCCAGGCACATTTCTAGAGGGTTAGAGGTAAGGTCAGAGGTGTCCTATCTTCCATGAAAGAGTCAATCATGTTAATATCGTGAAAATCGTCATCATCCTCTAACCGTCAGCCTGTATTGAAAAATATGTTTGACTCCAATGTCGTATTCCCGAAAGACATACTCATGATACCATTCCTGCAATTGATAATTACATTTCAAGTGGCAAGGAATGGGCGACTAAGAATGACGGGGATCTAAGTGCTCATGTTACTGATGGGTTCGGTATCTGGGACGATAAAATCTACAGGGTAGTAGAATCTGTCAACCTGGACCAACAAATCCTCAATTATCCCTCTCGGTACACGAATAGAACTATCAGCGAGTTGTAATGTGGTTAAGGTGAGTTTTAATTCACCCAATTCTAACTGCTTGTACACCGAGTAGGGAATCAGATTGACGCTTGCTCCTAAGTCAAGAAGTGCGTGCTCAATTCAATAGTTCCCGATTATACATGATATGGTTGGGCCATCGGGATCTTTGAATTTCTACAACACATCTTACTTTAGGATGACACTTACTTTCTCAGTCAAGAAGATTTTCTTTTGAATATTTTGCAGTCTTTTGGTCGTGCACAAGTCTTTCAGGAATTTGACATATAAAGGTATTTGTTTTACGGCATCAAGTAGAGGAATATTGACCTTCACTTATTTCAACACCTTTAGAATGTCCTGAGAGTTAAAGAGAGGTTTTGGTGCAACTAACCATTGGGGAAATGGAGCAACCAGCTTCCCTCGAGGTTCCGGTTCTAATTCGTGTGGAGCATGGCTAGATCCATCATCTTTGTCCTCTTTTGGTTCCTCAGGCTTTTCAACCCTAACTGGAATGATTTTGTTAATGATCTTCCCACTCCTAAGAGTGGTAGATAAATTTTGTAAGTTCTCTTATTGCTTGAATAAACTCCTGAGTTTGTGCGGAATTTTGAACCGGTTCTTCTTGAGGTTTCCCTTAATTTGGAATTTGATTGAAAAAACCTTAAGGGGTAGCTGTTTGTCGATTCCTCCAACTGAAGTTTGGATGATTTCTCCAACTAGGATTGTATGTATTGGAGGTAAGTCCATTAAAAGGTCTTTGATAATTGTTCACAGCATTGGATTGCTCATTCAACACCCCTCGAAAGGCAGGTATTGTAGGACAATTTTCAGTTGTGTGAATATTGCAATCACAGATACCACAAACAGTTTCATTAACCTTATTCTTCTTTAATTCCATGGCCTCAAATTTCCTTATGAGATTAGTCACTTTAGAATTGATATCATCGTCCTCTTTCAGGAGATACATTCCATCCCTTTCCTTAGATTGAGTCGGCCTAGACATGGTGCTTGATTTTGGGTATGTGTCCCATGATTGTGCGTTTTCAGCAAGTCTATCCAAGTAATCCCACACATCATCGATATTTTTATTCATGAATTCTCCATTGCACATTGTCTCAACCAATTGGCACATGTAAGATGTCAGTCCATCATAGAAAAAGTGTGTAATGCGCCACGTTTCAAAACCGTGTTGTGGGCATGAACTGACAAAATCCTTGAACCTTTCCTAACATTAGAAGAATGTTTCATCCACCTTTTGGGCGAAGTTCACGATTGATTTTCTAAGGGTGTTCGTTTTATGATGTGGAAAAAATTTCTTTATGAACTCCATTTGCATATCATTCAATATGCCAATAGATCTAGGACGTAGTGAATGCAACCACGTCTTAGCTTTCTCTTTCAAAGAAAAGGGAAAGAGTTTCAGCTTGACTGTGTCCTCAGACACGTTTGGAAAATATAAAGTGGCTATGATCTCATCAAACTCAAGCCCATGAAATTTAGGAAGGAGTTGGATCACCCCTGGCTTGATATCTATGTGTCCCGTATTCTCAGGAAAAACCATACATGAGGGCGTGCTCACCCCTGCCGGTTGTAAATAATCTCATAAAGTACGAGGGGGGGTGCTTGATGCACCTCATTCTCATCCTGGATGTCCTCCATCCTAGGTTGGGGTAGAAGAGGTTGGTTTGCAGCCATTACTTCAATTAACTTTGGGGATCTCGAGCGGTGTCTAGTCCTGCGATGGATAGTCAACCCCTCAACCAATCCACCTTCAGTCAAGAGAAGTCAAGTGTTGTCACGGACCCACTTGGGCATGTAACACTCACAGCCCTCAATCATAGATTCTAACCTAAACCTAAAAGAATAGAAATCTAGGAATAGAAAGAGAGAAGGGTTGGAAGGAAGTTACCAAATCGAAGTCCCTAAGTTAAAAACCTGTAAAACAAACTCAAAACAAGTTAGTTCCTAGAAATAGAAATTCTAAAATTAGAAAGTAAACTAGGTTTTAAAAAAGGAAAGGCTTTTAAAAATCGAAAATATAAAGCTTTTAAACTAATTAGGAAAGTTCTAACCTAGAATTAGGAAGTTAGTTTCTAAAAATAAAAGAAGTCCAGTATAAACCAAATCAGGAAAATTTCTAAAAATATAAAACTAATCCTAATCTAGAAATAGAAAGGAAGAAAAATCAGGAAGAGATTACCAAATCAGAAAGCCTATATATATCAAGGTCTTACAAAATAGAAAAGTTAGGTTACTTTCTAAAAAAATCAAACAAAAAAACCTAAACCTAAAACTAGAAAAACCCTAATCTTAACCTAATCTTAAAACTAGTTAATCTCAAAAAAACGTAACCGTCAATCCCCGGCAATGACCCTAAAAACTTGTTCACACCCCCAAGTATAAGGTTGTGATGTAGTAATAATCTCTGTAAGACCGAGGTCGAATCCACAAGGACAGAACCTTGTACGTAATCTGAAAGTAACTCGAACTAGAACTAGGCGAAGATGTTATCTAAACCAGAGGAATTTAAGAGAAGAATTGTGATGTATTTAAACTAAAAGTTGTAAAATTCAAAGGTGGGAAACTAGCGTGCCAAGGATTCACTTGTAGAGATCAGGGAAATCTATGCTTGATTCATAAGCACAACTGGATTCAGAGTCCTATCTTCATCCAGTTGGAAGATATTTCATTAAAATCCAAATCTAAACTTCCTTTGATCCAGTTTTTAAGAGAAGATAGGTATGATAATTAGAATTGATTCCATCACAAAACCATGTCCATGAGACAAAGCAAACAACAGAATTTAGCCAATCCACATCCAATCTAAGGGATGTATGAATGTTAGGAAGGATTCTGTCATCCAACCATGCCTAGGAGACGATGGTGAACAACAGGGTTCCTAAATTCAGAAACCCTATAATGCTAAGAACATGCTCAAAGCTATCACAAATCCATTATAATTTAAGTCACAACAAACCATTAAAAACTGAAAGCATTCCTTAATATCAAACTATAATCAAAAGAAAGTTCAACTAAAGTATGAATCAAAGCATAGAAAATCATCCATCACGCTACAAGCTTCACCTCTTAGCCCTAGCTAAGAGGCTTAGCCCATCATAGACATGGTGAGGCTAAAAATCTTAAAAAGCACATTAAAGAAAAGAAAAAATAAAAAATAAAAAGAAGGAAGAAGAACTCTTGCTAGCCATCACTTTCTCTCTCTCTTTCTCTCTCACGTTCAAGATGCCCTTCCTCTCTCTTTCATCTCTTTTTTATAACAATAGGGAGTCGGCTGTGGCGGTGGAAGTTAGTTGAAACTGGTCGGTTTCGTGCGTAAACTTACGCACTTCCCTACATAGTGAAACTTCTCACTTTCACAGTTGACCCACTTTTGACACTGTGGATTACTCCCCATGATCGGATCTTCTCGAATTTTTCTTCATGAAAGGGTTCAGTTTTTACCTGGGCTTCATCTGGATGGTATAAATTGGCCATCTGATCAACGGTGGTGAGCCACCACATCCCGAAACGTCCGGAACTCGCGGACGTGCGCAGTCTGCACAATTCTTCTTGCGCTGATAAGTGGTGGGGTACAAGATCAATGTCGACGGAGAAATCCAATCTGTCCATTGGACGCTCCTCGAAATTCTGATCAGAAATGGATGGTTTTGAATTGCTTTTGATGCGGCCCACTGAAGTAATCATGTTGTAATTTTTTGGACGTTGCAGGGCAATCTGTTTGTGGTCGTTGTGACCGGCACGTGTGCATGCATGGGTGTCAACGGTCAACATGGGTATGACTGTTTTTCACCCCTCTACATGATGGACGGCTTGGATTGTCCATGCGAGGCATGATGGTGGCCCATATCAGTCCGCAGAGAGGACAACCGTCTGGTTTTCACATTAGTGCGAAAACGGAAGTTTCTGTTTGGGAAATTGACTGTACTTGCCTCGAAGTTTGGGAAAATTACCTAGAACGCTACGACACTCCATATATTCCTAGAAGGGCCTTCTGACAGCTTTTGGAGATTGTTTCGAACGAAAATGCCCCTAACCTTAGTTCAGGACTTGTACGATCTTAGAATGAAGTAGAAGTCACCTGCTATTGTAACCCCCGAGAAACGGACGGATTGACTACTCCTCGGGACACCGGCCAATGGCTGCTGCTCGGCGCTCTGTGGGCCCCACCACCACATACGTGTTTCATCCATTCCGTCCATATATTTCTACAGATCTTTTTATGGTAGGAGTCTAAAAACAAGTAATAATCCAATCACGGTGGGCCTTAGGAGGATTTTAATGGTGGATATCCAATCATTATAATTTTCCTGCAGTGTGGTCCACCTGAGATTTATATCACTCTCATTTTTGGGTTCAAGCCATAAAATGACATTTAAAAGTGGATGAACAGCATGGACGAAGCACATACATCCGATCACCAGCACCACGAGCTTCGGAAGGGCAAATATCACATTTATTTACCTTTGAAAGACCCTCTTCTTCTTTTTCTTTTTTTTTTTATTTTTCTATAAGAGTGAAGATCCAGGGACCAATAGCCAGAGAGCGAGGTTGTTTCTCCTTGTCGTTTCTCTCATCTTAGAGCCTCTTCCACTACGAGGTTAGTATTTTATTTTATTTCAACTGTAGGCATTTGCCAAGGTAAAGGAAGAACAGAGTCGAGAAGCCGAGGGTTTCGGTTGTCTCATGAAAGGGAGTGTAACGTAGGGCACACCTTGATCAAACCTCCACCATTGGATAGTAAACAATCACGACATCATGTTTGTGATGGTATTTGGGTCATGGCTGCCACTTGTCACGACTGCAGTTACGATGTTATATGGATCGTCATCTTTAGCCCACAATGGTCGTGGTTGTTAGCTGTTATGGGTCGTGCTCATCAGGGATATAGCATTGGATACAACTACGAACCAGTGTGCTTCATTACCACGACTCAACATGTATGACAACCATGATCCAGTGTGCTTCATTATCATAAGATTACGAAGACTGCATTGATTGAATTCGATTTGATAATTAAAGTTGTGTATGGTGATGCAACTCGAAAGTGCAAAAGACACAAGGTGTCGCGATTTCAGCGGATGAGTTCCAAGTGACCGCACGGGGAATGTCCGATATAGTGAATCTAAGAGAAATGAAGTGTACATGCGGTCAGTTTACACAGTGCTTGACAAGACACAACGGGACATTTCAGATGAAGTGAAGGTTTTATCTAAGAATATGAAGCCTCTAGAAATTAGAAGATCTGATGGGAGACCTAAAAAGGTTCGAATTACATCCCAGAGAGAAGATAGACCAACACCCAGATGCTCGAGATGCAAACGAATAGGTCACAACTGGCGTCGATGCACTTTCATCCCTGCTGGCTAAGGAGGAGGCCGAGGCTGATGATGACTTTTTTTTTTATTGTTTGTGATAAGGTAATGTGAACCGTAATTTATTGATTCATGAACTTTGGTGCATGTTAACCACTTTCCAATGTGGATGCTAACCATGATCCATTGTGCGTTTGAACCACGACCAATATAGGAAAACGTGAACTTAACAATGGGTCGTGGTTGTCATGACAAAAGGATCATGATTGAAATGTTATATGGGTCGTGTTTCTCATTAGGTTGTGGTTGTCAACGTCGGATCAACAAGGACGACAACCACGATTCATTACAACTGTGACCACGACCTATTTAACATTACAGCCATGACCCATATCAACTATGACCAATGATTCACGTATACCATGACAACAACGACCCACATATCAATCCAGTTAGGGTCCATGTATCATGACAACCACGACCTATACAACCTCACAACCCTGACCCATATACAATGACAGTGGGGACCCATGTATCATGGCAAACATGACCCAATGTAGATGATAATCAAGATCCTTTATGCATATGAACTACAAACCCAAAGATCGAAATAGTGTACATAATATAGGTCGTGGTTTTCGTGATATATGGATTGTGGTTGTCATGTTAATCGGTCGTGCTTTACTCAGTGCCTTAGTTGTCAACAACTATTCGGTACGGATGATAACCACGATCCATTACAAATATGACAACCACGACGCATGTAAATCTTCAACCATGTTCCATGTAACACGACAACGACGAATCCATATCAAATGACAACCACGATCAATGCTTCACATCAACCACAAACCATATAACACGACAACCATGACCCATAGTCATGACATTCAGGATCCATATTTCATGACAATCATGACCTATACAACATTACAACCACGATCCATAGGAATGTTAAAGATGATTTAGTAATTGTTGAGGGTCAAATATTACATATCAGACCCCAGTTATTGCCTGATTTTACGTACAGGATAGTGCTTAACGTCATATTTTAATTGCGTTTTTATTGCAGGATGTAATCGGGAGCGTGGACTGAAAAATAGTACTAAAAGCGTGGATTTGACACTCCGAAGACACCAGAGCAAGGGACACACTCCAGAGAACCAAGACTGAAGAATTCACATGCCAGGGATCCGAGAAAATCAAGTCATTCACGTTAAAGAGGCCCGAAATTGGTGAAGAATGCAAGATCACATAGTTCCTGCTATCTGATTGGCTCAAAACTGCATGCATGGCCTAAGGGCCATAAATTAACCGTACATATCAAATTTCAACCCTCAGATCACTATGGAAGTGGCGCAACAGTTAGATCAGCCTATAGAACAGCGATTTGGGGCCCACCTAATATCTGGATATTCTTCAAGTTTGGCCTCAACCACTCAATCTACAAGAGGGGAGAAATAACCGGAGTGGATCGACCACACACATTACAGTGGACCCCACGTGCAACATGCGTGTACATAGCACGTCCGCACGCGAGCCGCACAGGGCCAAGACTCCCGTTCAAAGTCAGCTTACTTGACTCTTTCCGTAGCAGCAACAGCGGACGCACCAGCGTCCGCCGATCTCTCGTAGTGGGGCCCACCTTTCATCCAAATCATCCATCTGAACCGTCCATTGAGTCCAGAGGGAGGGCGTGACCCCCACCTAGGTGGAAGTTTTCCTAGAAAAAGCATGGAGCAGATTTCAGCCGTTCGGACGCAGAACAAACGGTCAGGTGATAATTCTGTGGGCCACATCAACGGACGGCCAAAAACCACTCTTTTTCGACCGAAATTCTGAGAGAAATCCGGTGGACGGCTTGGATTTCTCATTTGAATCTGATTGTGGACCCCACCATCGTCACAGCGTAAACATTACGCAAGCCCTATTTACGCAGTCCAGAGAAATCTGAAAATTTCAGATAGCTGTGGCCCATCATCCTTGATCGGATGAATGATCTAAACCATTCATGTGGAGCCCATGCCAGCCAAGACCCCAGCCATGAAGAAATCTTGAAGCCAAGCCTGTACAGCCATCCCGAAAATCAACCAAACGCAAGGTACTTTTGAGTTTCTAAACTGCGTAAAACAGGGACTGCGTAAACAAAAGCTTTCTGCACCAACTCCGCCAGCCACAGCATGGCACCGAATGCTTCTATAAAGGAGGAGAAGAGAGTGAAAAACTGGGGGGGAAGATCTGAAAAAGCTTGGGACGTGAAGCTTGGAGGCAGCAGTGAACAGGAGGAGAGAGTATTGTTTTTTTAGTTTTTATTTGTTTTTTCTTTATTATTATTTCTATGAGATCTAGTCCAATCATGTTGGGTTAAACCTCTTAGCTAGGGCTAAGAGGTGAAGCTTGTAGTCTGATAGGAGAAACTTTGCTTGTGCCTATTGTTTAGACTGCCAGATGTTGATTTTTATTCAAATTAAAAAGAATACTTTCAGTTATTTTTAATGGTTTGTTGTGACTAAAATTATAATAGATCTGCAATGGTTTTGAGTATTTCTTTCTCCTTTTGATGTTTATGACGTCAGGAAGCCCTGTTGTTCACCATCGTCTCCTGGGCATGGTCGGATAGCAGTATCCTTCCTAACTTTCATGCATTGTTGATTGGTTGGTAATTAGCTTAATTTTATTGTTTGCTCTGTCTCCTGGGCATGGTTTGATGATGGAATCCATTCTAATTCATATACCTTTCATCTCTTTAAAATTATAACAGAAGAAGTTCAGTTTAATTTTCATGATTTTTGGAACAGGCATAAGATCTCTCTGATCTCTATAAGTGGATCCTCTGAATCTCTAGTTTCCTTCCTCTAAATTCCTTAAGTTTTAGATAATTATTCCTTAAATTCTATTTGGTTTAGATCACATCTTAGTCTAGTTCCAGTTCTACTTGGTTTCAGATAACATACAGGTATTAGTCCCTTGGGATTCGACCTCGGTCTTACCGCGTTTATTACTACATCACAACCCTATACTTGGGGAGTGAACAAGTTTTTGGCGCCGTTGCCGGGGATTAACGACTACGTTTTCTGAAATCAACTAGTTTTAGGATTAGTTTAAGATTAGGATTTTTCTAACTTTAGGTTTAGTTTTTCTGATTTCCTGTTTTGTAGGACCTTGACATTAATTTCTAATTTGGTAATTCTTTTCCAAATCCTCTCTTTCTTTCTATTTTTAGAATTAGGGTTTGAGTTTTAAAAGTTTTCTAAATCTAGTTCTCTTTTAATTATAGAATTTTCTATTTTCTATTTTCTATTTTTTTGATAGTTTTCCCTTTTTGGAAACTAACCCAACTCTTTTGTTTTGTAGGTTGGTAAATTCTTTCTTAATTTCCTCCTGGCTATTTCTATATTAGGATTCTTTTTTAGCAAGTTTCTAATTCTAAACTCTTTTAGACTCTAACTTTGTTTCTTATTTTATTTTTAGAAATTTTTTACTTGTAGACTTTTTGTTTAAAAACTAACTTTCCTATTTTGTAGGCCTTTAAGATAGAAATTTCTAATTCGGTAAGTTCTTTCTCTACTTTCTATTTTTCAGTTCTCTTTTAGTAATTTACTTTCTAGTTTAGGATCTTCTTCTTTTAGAAACTATTTTACTTCTATCTTTCTTTTTAAAGATTTTCTAATTCTAGACCTTCTCTTTAGAAACTGATAGAAATTTCTAATTCAGTCTTTAACTTAGGGACTTCAATTTAGTAATTTCTTTCCAACTCTCTCTTTCTTTCTAGATTTTCTTTTCCTTTCTTAGGATTAGGTTTCGAATTTGATTGAGGGCTACGAGTGTTTCATGCCCAAGTGGGCCCGTGACAACACTCGACGTCTCTTGCCTGAAGGAGGATTGGTTGAGGGGTTGACTATCCATCGCAAGACTAGATATCACTCGAAATCCCCTGAGTTAATTGAAGTTATGGCTGAAGACCAACCTCCTCTACTTCCACCCAGGGTGGAGGATACCCAAGATGAGAATGAGGTGCATCAGGCACCCCCGCCTCGTACTTTACGAGATTATCTACAACTGCCGGGAGTGAGTACGCCCTCATGCATGATTTTCCCTGAAAACACAGGACAAATGGACATCAAGCCAGGAGTTATCCAACTCCTTCCCAAATTCCATGGACTTGAATCAGAAAGTCCATATTTACATTTGAAAGAGTTCGATGAGATTATAGCTACATTATATTTTCCTAATGTATCTGAGGATACAATCAGGCTGAAACTCTTTCCTTTTTCCTTAAAAGAGAAGGCTAAGACGTGGTTACATTCACTGCGTCCTAGATCCATTGGCACATGGAACGACATGCAGAGGGAATTCATAAAAAAATTCTTCCCACATCATAAAACGATTACCCTCAGAAAAGCAATCATGAACTTTGCCCAAAAGGAAGATGAAACATTCTTCCAATGTTGGGAAAGGTTCAAAGATTTGGTCAGTTCATGCCCACAACACGGATTTGAAACGTGGCGCATTACAAATTTTTTCTACGATGGACTGACATCTTCCATGCGCCAAATGGTCGAGACAATGTGTAATGGAGAGTTCATTAATAAAGATGTCGACAAGGTATGGGACTACCTCGATAGTCTGGCTGAAAAAACACAATCTTGGGACTATTACCCAAAATCAAACACCACGTCTAGACCAACTCAATCTAAGAAGAAAGGCGGAATGTATCTCCTGAAAGAAGAAGATGATCTCAATTATAAAGTGCATAATCTCATAAGAAAATTTGAGGCCATGGAAGGAAAGAAGGATAAGGTCAATGAAATTGTTTGCGGCATCTGTGATTGCAACATTCACACAACTGAAAACTATCCTACAATACCTGCCTTTCGAGGAGTGTTGAATGAACAAGCCAATGCCGTAAACAACCATCAAAGACCTTTTACTAGACCTAACTCCAATACATACAATTCTAGTTGGAAAAATCATCCAAACTTTAGTTGGAGGAATGGACAAATGGTTACCCCTCAAGGTTTCTTCAATCAAAATTCAAATCAAGTGAAACCTCAAGAGGAACCGGTTCAAAATTCCATACAAGAGCTGGCTCAGGCAATGTGGGAATTTACAGATTTTATGCAAAAGATAGATTCTCGTATGACTGTTATAGAAAAGGGGATGCTTCCTGCACAACCTCTCCCCAATCCTAAACTGCAGTACGAGATTAGTGATCCCAGCTCTTCAAATCAATTGCCACTCTTAGGAGTGGAAAGATCATTGATAAAACTCTTCCTGAGGTAGGCCCGAAAAGCCTCAAGAACCAAGAGGACAACAATGATGGATCTAGTGATGCCCCACAAAAATTAGAACCGAAACTCCAAGAGACGGCGGAGTATTCAAAAGAAGATCTTCTTAACTAAGAAAGTGAGTGCCATCCTGAAGCAAGACGTGCCATAGAAATTCAAAGATCCTGGTAGCCCAACCATATCATGTGTAATCGGGGACCATCGAATTGATCATGCACTTCTTAACTTAGGAGCGAGCATCAATTTGATTCCCTACTCGGTATACAAACAGTTAGGTTTGGGTGAATTAAAACCCACCCTAACCACACTACAACTTGTTGATCGCTCTGTTCGTGTACCAAGAGGGATAATTGAGGATGTGTTGGTCCAAGTTGATAGATTTTACTACCCTGTAGATTTTATCATCCTGGACACCGAACCCATCAATAACATGAGCACTCAGATCCCCGTCATTCTTGGTCGCCCATTCCTTGCCACTTCAAACGCAATTATCAATTGCAGGAATGGTGTCATGACTATGTCTTTTGGGAATATGACATTGGAGTCAAACATCTTTTTCAATAACGGCAGAAACTTAGAGGATGATGACGATTTCCACGACATTAACATGATTGACTCTTTAGTGGAAGATACGACACCTCTAACCTTATCCTCTGACCCTCTAGAGACGTGCCTGGCCCACTCCTATGATTTTGATGATGACATGATTAGGGAGACGTGTGCCTTGCTTGATACTGCACCGGTACTTGAAGTTAACCGGTGGAGGCCACAATTTGAAGAGTTGCCTCAAACTGATGTAGTACCTCTACCGTCTAACCTCAAGCCACCGAAGCTTGACCTAAAACCTTTGCCCTCTGATTTAAAATATGTCTATTTAGGTCAAGATGAGACATACCCGGTGGTGATCTCTGCCCACCTGGAGAAAGAACAGGAGAGTATGCTCATATCTACTCTCATTGAGCATAAGGGAGCCCTTGGATGGACGATAGCGGACCTCAAGGGAATCAACCCCTCGATTTGTACTCACCGCATTTATCTTGAGGATAATGCTAAGACCGCTCGGCAACCACAATGTAGACTAAATCCAAACATGAAGGAAGTGGTTAAGGCCGAGGTTCTTAAACTATTGGACGTGGGTATCATATACCCTATATCTGATAGTCAATGGGTGAGTCCAACTCAAGTGGTCCCTAAGAAGTCCGGAATCACCATCGTAGCCAATGCTAATAATGAACTCGTGCCAACTAGAGTCACTACTGGTTGGAGAATGTGCATTGACTACAGGAAGTTGAATACCGTCACGAGGAAAGACCACTTTCCTTTACCATTCATTGATCAGATCCTGGAAAGGTTAGCTGGTCATTCCTATTACTGTTTCCTTGACGGGTATTCGGGCTACAACCAGATAGAGATAGCCCCTGAAGACCAGAAAAAGACCACATTTACATGTCCCTACGGCACCTTTGCCTACCGAAGGATGCCATTCGGACTATGTAATGCCCCTGCCACCTTTCAGCGATGTATGCTTAGTATCTTTTCTGATATGGTGGGGCAATATCTAGAGGTCTTCATGGACGATTTCTCTGTTTACGGTCCATCTTTCAGCAAGTGCTTGGAAAGTCTTAAATGTGTGCTGAAAAGATGTGAAGAAAAGAACTTGGTACTTAATTGGGAGAAGTGTCATTTCATGGTTCAGAAAGGAATTGTCCTTGGGCATATCATCTCGTCCAAGGGAATCGAGGTAGATAAGGCAAAAATCGATCTTATCTCTAACCTACCTCCACCCAAGAACATCAGAGATGTGCAATCCTTCTTAGGACACGCAGGGTTTTATAGACGATTCATAAAGGACTTTAGTCTCCTCTCTCGTCCCTTATGTAATCTTCTACAAAAGGATGCACCATACGAGTGGACTGAGCAATGCCAGGAAGCTTTCACCAAGCTTAAGGGCATGTTAACCACTGCACCCATCATGCAGCCACCCGATTGGAGCCTTCCTTTTGAGCTTATGTGCGATGCTTCTGATTATGCTCTTGGGGCGGTTCTAGGCCAGAGAAAAGATAAGAGGCTCTACGTCATTCATTACGCAAGTAGAACTTTAAATTCTGCCCAAGTGAACTACTCGACTACGGAAAAGGAACTCTTAGCCGTAGTGTTCGCCTTGGACAAATTTAGGTCATACTTGATCGGATCCAAGATTATTATCTACACAGATCATGCGGTACTGAAGTATCTTCTTTCTAGGAATGATTCTAAGCCCCACCTGATACGATGGATTCTTCTACTCCAAGAATTTGATTTGGAAATTAAAGATAAAAAGGGAGTAGAAAACGTTGTGGCCGATCACCTTTCTCGCCTTAATACCTCTGATCCCCTTGAGACGACCCATATCAACGATATGTTCCCTGATGAACAACTATTCAGAGTCTCCCATTCACCTTGGTTCGCTGATATTGCTAATTATCTTGCTACAGGTGTCATACCGACACAGTGGACTGTGCAAGATAAGAAGAAATTCTTCACCAAGGTGCGCAACTTTTTCTGGGATGATCCTTATTTATTTAAATATTGTCCAGACCAAATTCTAAGGAGATGTGTACCAGACGATGAGCATCAGAGCGTCATCTCCTTCTGTCACTCACAGTCCTGTGGTAGTCACTTTTCGCTAAAAAGACCACGACCAAGATTCTGCAGGTGTGACTTTTATTGGCCTACTATATTTAGGGATACTCATGAGTTTTGCAAAGCTTGTGAGCGTTGTCGAAAATTGGGAGCATTGTCCGTCGAAATATGATGCCTTTGAATCTCATCCTTATCATTGAAGCATTTGATTGCTTGGGGCATCGATTTCATGGGACCATTCCCCCAATCGCTTTGGAAATCAGTATATTTTACTCGCCGTGGATTATGTCACTAAATGGGTCGAAGCGATTCCGTGTCGAACTAATGACCATCGCACGGTCATTAAATTCCTAAAAGAAAACATCCTTTCTCGATTGGACGCCTCGAGCCATCATTAGTGATGGGGCTCACACTTTTGTAATAAACCATTTGAGAGCTTAATGAAGAAATACGGTATCTCTCATAAGGTGAGCACTCCATACCACCCACGACAAGTGGGCAAGCCGAGATTTCTAATAGGAAAATTAAACACATTTTGGAGAAAACGGTTAACCCCGATCGTAAGGATTGGTCAATCCGATTGACCGATGCCTTATGGGCATACCGCATCGCCTTTAAAACCCCTATTGGAATGTCTCCCTTTAGACTTGTCTATAGGAAAGTTTGTCACTTGCCTCGTGGAGCCGGAACATAAAGCGTCTGGGTGATCAAAAATCTTAATTTCAATCTGGACAATGCTGGCTCGCTACGCAAACTTCAATTGAATGAACTTGAGGAAATCCGGAATGATGCGTACGATAATTCGAGAATTTACAAGGACAAGATGAAAGCATTTCATGACCAACACATTTTGCGAAAATCATTCACGCCTGGTCAGAAGGTCCTTTTGTACAATTCTCGATTACATCTCTTTCCGGGTAAGCTTCGATCTCGTTGGACCGGCCCTTACATTGTTGTTACTGTTTTTCCTCATGGGGCCGTTGAGATAAGAGATCCCGACAATGGTAAGGAGTTTAAAGTCAATGGACATCGATTGAAACCATTTGTCGAGAAATTTGATTCAGAGGACATGTCCATGCCTCTGACTACTCCTGTTTACCAGAATTGATCTCCTAATCTGATGGAGATATAGTTAGGTTTATCGCTTTCATAGGACTAGGGTAGTTGCTTTATTTGTCTGGCTGAAGACGGTAAACTTAGCGCTCCTGGGAGGCAACCCAGCTCTTCATTTCATTTCGTTTTTATCATTAGTTAGTTCAATGTTTGTGGGTAACATTACTGCAAACCCTCACGAGACTACAACTCGTCCACTAGGGGCAACCTAGGGGTTTAAAGGCTTGTTGCATACGCTAAATGCAATCGAGAGCACCTACGAAAGTGGTATAGGTAGGATTTTATTTTTATTTTTGTGTTGCCTTCTCTCTCGTGCTGACCGACGCCCATGCTGCGATCTCTTGGAAAGTGTCTCTCGATTCATCATCCAGGTACTATCTTCCCATCACTTCATATTTACTTTTCGTTGTCCCAAGTGCATTGCATGCTCATATCTTTTACATTGAGGACAATGTAGATTTTAGGTTGGGGGTGGGAGATTAGGTGACCTAATCAGCATTTTCTTGGTCTTGAACAAAAATTGTGGAAATTTTTTAAAAAGTTTTCTAGGACTTCTGATGAATTCGAAGTGATTTTGACGGCCATCTAGGGCACTTAGAATTTCAAGATGCGTGATGTTGGTACTTTATGACTCTTGGATTCAGTTATCTATTAGATTTCACAGTTAAATTTAAATTGTTAGTCCATGGTTAGAGGTTTTAAACATTGATTGAGTCATGATTTCACATGTCACATTTCGCTTACACATTAAGATTTCAGTTTGATACTGAAGGGTTAATTTGGTGATCAGTAAGCATGGAAGGAACCATCTTGAAAAATTGCCCGTCATGATCAATTGAAAGGAAAAGATACCGTTGAAAGAGGTTAGGCAAGGACTCTTCACTATAGGTTTGCTCCCTATACGTGTGGATTTCATTCCCTACGGATAATACGTAAAAAGGTTTGAGTACGCAGTCTTCACCATAGGTTTGCTCCCTATAGGTGAGGATTTGTTTTGGTATTACTTTTAATAAAAAAAAAATCAAAAGCTGAAGGAATGAAAAGATGATCTTCGAAGCAAGTTTTGGTTATCATGGACTCTCTTGTTGGTTACCAATGATATCCTGAAACAGAGAGTTGCGTATTAATGTTGAAAACCGAGATTACACTATACACCTGTGGAACTCAGTGTTTAGGATTGTTCTAATTGAGGGACTAATATTTTGAAATTGATTATGAAATTTACCGTGTGTTTGAGTCTAGGAGAGAGTAAGGCCCCACATTCATGAATCTGAGAATTCTCATATCTGGATTATTCTGCAAAAATCACTCGAGTTTATAGAAATTGTTCTGTAATTCTCAATTTATTTTTCGCATACCTTGCTCGGGACTAGCAAGATGCTGGTTGGGGGTTGTGTTGAGGGTCAAATATTACATATCAGACCCCAGTTATTGCCTGATTTTACGTACATGATAGTGCTTAACGTCATATTTTAATTGTGTTTTTATTGCAGGATGTAATCAGGAGCGTGGACTGAAAAATAGTACTAAAAGCGTGGATTTGACACTCCGAAGTCATCAGAACAAGGGACACACTACATAGAACCAAGACTGAAGAATTTGCATGCCAGGGATCTGAGAAAATCAAGCCATTCACGTTAAAGAGGCCCGAAATTGGTGAAGAATGCAAGATCACATAGTTCCCGCCATCTGATTGGCTCAAAACTGCATGCATGGCCTGAGGGCCATAAATTAACCGTACATATCAAATTCCAACCCTCAGATCACTATGGAAGTGGCCCAACAGTTAGATCAGCCCATAGAACAGCAATTTGGGGCCCACCTGATATCTGGATATTCTTCAAGTTTGGTCTCAACCACTCAATCTACAAGAGGAGAGATATAAGTGGAGTGGATCGACTGCACACATTACAGTGGACCCCACGTGCGACGTGCGTGTACACAGCACGTCCGCACGCGAGCCGCACCGGGCCAAGTCTCCTGTTCAAAGTCGGCTTACCCGACTCTTTCCGCAGCAGCAACAGCGGACGCACCAGCGTCCGCCGATCTCTCGTAGTGGGGCCCACCTTTCATCCAAATCATCCATCTGAACCGTCCATTGAGTCCAGAGGGAGGGCGTGACCCTCACCTAAGTGGAATTTTTCCTAGAAGAAGCATGAAACAGATTTCAGCCGTTCGGACGCAGACAAAACGGTCAGGTGATAATTCTGTGGGCCACATCAACGGACGGCCAAAAACCTCTCTTTCCCGACCGAAATTTCGAGAGAAATCCGGTGGACGGATTGGATTTCTCATTTGAAACTGATTGTGGACCCCACCATCGTCACAGCGTAACGATACGCAGGCCCTATTTACGCAGTCCGGAGAAATTCGAAAATTCCGGATGGTTGTTGCCCATCATCCTTGATCGGATGAACGATCTGAACCATTCATGTGGAGCCCACGCCAGCCAAGACCCCAGCCATGAAGAAATTTTGAAACCAAGCCTGTACAGCCATCCGAAAAATCAACCAAATGCAAGGTATTTTTAAGTTTCTAAACTGCGTAAAACAGGGACTGCGTAAGCAAAAGCTTTCTGCACCGACTCCGCCAGCGACAGCATTGCGCCGAATTCTTCTATAAAGGAGATCCAGGAGAAGAAAAGGAGGAGGGAAGATCTTTAAAAGCTTTGGACGTGAAGCTTGGAGGCAGCCGTGAACAAGAAGAGAGAGTATTATTTTAAAGTTTTTATTTGTTTTTTCTTATTTCTATGAGATCTAGTCCAATCATGTTGGGCTAAACCTCTTAGCTAGGGCTAAGAGGTGAAGCTTGTAGTCTGATGGGAGAGACTTTGCTTGTGCCTATTGTTTAGACTGACTGATGTTGATTTTTGTTCAAATTAAAAGGAATACTTTCAGTTATTTTTAATGGTTTGTTGTGACTGAAATTACAATAGATCTGCGATGGTTTTGAGTATTTCTTTCTCCTTTTGATGTTTATGATGTCAGGAAGCCCTATTGTTCACCATCGTCTCCTGGGCATGGTCGGATGGCGGTATCCTTCCTAACTTTCATGCATTGTTGATTGGTTGGTAATTAGTTTAATTCTGTTGTTTGCTCTGTCTCCTGGGCATGGTTTGATGATGGAATCTATTCTGATTCACATACCTTTCATCTCGTGAAGACTAAATCAAGCAAGTTCAGTTTGATTTTCATGATTACACCCTTCAAAGATCTCCCTGATCTCTATAAGTGGATCCTCTGAATCCCTAGTTTTCTTCCTCTGAATTTCTTAAGTTTTAGATAATTATTCCACAATTATTCCTTAAATTCTATTTGGTTTAGATCACATTTTAGTCTAGTTCTAGTTCTACTTGGTTTCAGATAATGTACAGGTATCAGTCCCTTGGGATTCGACCTCGGTCTTACCGAGTTTATTACTACATCACAACCCTATAGTTGGGGAGTGAAATTTCTAGGCAAACGAACTCGATATTTTGTAATATGACAATAGCGATCCATATAACATGACAACCACGATCCATAAAACATGAAAACCACGATCTATATAACATGACAACAACGATCCGTATAATACAACAACAACGATCTGTATAATACGACAACAACGACCCATAGTAACCAACACTACGATCCATATATCATAACAACCACAATCCATTTTACATGAAAACCATAATAATAAAAAAATAGAAAGAGTTAACAATGATCCTTTGCCTGGGTCATGTATTAACAATGTGAAGGATCGTGGTTGTCATCTACGAAGGGTCGTGTTTGTCATTGTGCAAGGTAGAGATGACTTTTATCAAGTTGTGACAACGAAAGCCTTCACCATATCCAATTTGAAGCCCAAGTCTTGGGCCCACAACTTTGTATCGTGGTTATTATGTTATATGGGTCGTGGTGTTAATGTTTGATGAGTCGTAGTTGATATAACGATATATATCGTAGTTTTCATTATATATATTGCGTAGTAGATCACACCGAAATAAATGGTTAGAAGGTGTTGAGAACTACGTGGGTCGTACATCTACCCGATTAAACTTATTTTTATGATATGCCTATATATACGTACATTACATGCGATGGTCAGTTTAAATGACATTTATATATCACTATGGACCCCATATATCTTAGTTTGTACTGAATTAATATGTCACATGTACATACACTAAAGATAGCGTGCTAAAGGGGGGAAGTTCGCTTACGATTCCAAACGCAGAACATCAATCGTCAATCATCTGGCTCAAGTCTATGGCCCCATCATAGATCGAATCCAATCCATTGGAATTGTTCGTGGATGATGGATTCCTTTGAAAATCTTATGAGTGACACATATCGAGCCATCAGTGGCCCACACTGCATAAAGATGACAAATTACGGGATTTTATAAAATCTATTAGTTGAACTGTTGTGGTCCCTTGGATTCGAATATTTTGACCATTCTTTGGGTAATTCTGTTTCTTGATGTTACAAATAAAATGGATGGTGCGGATCAGAGAAAAGGCAGTTCGATGTGACTTAGAAACGTCCGAGGTTGGAAGATATACAATGTAAAACAACCACTTGTCCTCATATGGAACACCAACTTTAATATTCCAAAGGCAGAACATCAACTGCTTGTCCCTGTACGGAACACTGGGACTCCACTTTTTATCCCTAACCCTATTTTTTTTTACTGGTTTTGAATCTTCTTCACTAGGCCCCTCCATCGCCACTCAGCGAGTACATTTACAAGTCTAGTGCAGCTCAGTCAATATAAATGGTAAAGCAAGGTAATGGTTGACAAGGACAGTGTGTGGTGGTTATTATGTTATGTGGGTTGTGGTTGTGAACCACAACCCAATGTATATGAATATAACGACAAGTTCAGTACAACTCAGTCAATATAAATGGCAAATCAAGGTAATGGTTGACAGGGACGGTATATCGTGGTTATTATGTTATGTGGGTTGTGGCTGTGAACCACGACTCAATGTAGATGACATCAACGATATGTATGGCATGACAACCACGATCGTGGTTGTCATGCCATACATATCGTTGATGTCATCTACATTGAGTCGTGGTTCACAGCCACAACCCACATAACATAATAACCACGATATACCGTCCCTGTCAACCATTACCTTGATTTGCCATTTATATTGACTGAGTTGTACTGAACTTGTAAATGTACTCGTTGAGTGGCGATGACTGTCAACCACGACCCAGCACAGATGACAACCACGATCCAGCATAAATGACAACAACGAACTGTGTCGCATGTTAACCACGTTCCTTTAGAACTCATGATAAATACGACCCTTCATGGATTACAACCCCGATCCACTTTGTAGTACAATTACGACCCATGTTAGATTTTGCAAGACTATCTTATTATTGATTAACAATCCAAGACCATATTGGAATGCAGGTCGAAACAAGCTAATCATGACCACATGCTTAGACTTTGAAAAGGCACAGGTCTCTCCCAAGTGCTCTGTCAGTTTTCTTAAAGTCTTGGTTGAAGATATGGAGAAGAAACCTAATAGAAAGAAACTATTTAGAGACAACTGTTTTGGATTTCTGGTTGACTTTCCACTGGCCGAGTGGATGACACAGTCTCAGATCATGCATTGCCTGATGCAAAGGCATGTTGGTGATTTAAAATTCGATGTTCAAGGCACCAAGATAAAATTTACAGATCTCAATTTTGCGCTAATAATGGGTCTTGAGTTTGGACTACTTAGGATAAATGGTGGCGGTCATGTCGAGGCCGGAAGAGCAGAGGCAGGAAAAGTCATTAGGGAGACCTACCTGAGTGCAGGCGGCGTTAGTAGACAAGTATTGAAAGATGCCTATCAGTCACTCACCGATAAAGAAGAACATATGGACGTGGTGAAGCTAGCTCTAATAATTTGTGTTGAGAGTCTATTAGTTGGATCTCCGCAAAAGAATAATTGTGTTGATACGTTTATCGACATGGTTGATGACTTGGATTATTTTAATAACTACCCCTAGGGCAGTGTGGGGTATGATTATTTAAAAAATGGGGTTACTGCTGCGTCTAGCATTATTCAGAGGAAAAGGCGACTGGCCAGTACCCCAAATCATATAATATATGCAGATGCACGCTTGTCCTACAAGTACGTTATTCTTGTCCTAATTCATACTTTGAGTTCAAATTTTTTCCGTTTTCCTCCATACATGTAAACTAATATGTAATGCATGATAATTGTTCTTATACAGATTTAGGCCTATGAACGGTTCCCTCAACTCATTGGTGACTGTAGGTGGGCCGTTAGAAGACTGCCTACGGACCGTAGGTGACCTGATGATGCACGTGTTCTTGCCTCACCATCCACACCACTAGACGGTGGGACCCACTGTGATGTACGTGTTTTATCCTTGCCATCCAGCCGTCAGTCGGGTGGGCCACCCCACAAAAGCAGTGTGGATTGAACATCAGCCATTGAAACCCATTTGGGGTTTTCACGGAAGTTTGGATCATTATGTAATTTGTTTTTCCTCGGGTTTGTGTGACCTTATCAACGTTGGATGGAAAATAAATGTTATGGTGGGCCACACATGTGGGCCCACCTTATGAAGCAAATTGGCTGGCATGCCACACACCAGCTATGTAGCTGGTGTATGTGACGTCACCAAGTTATGTGGGCCCCACCTGTTTCACCCTCACCGTCCATCTATGGAACCCACCATGATGCATGTGTTGCATCCAAACCGTCCAACCAATTTGAAAGCTCATTTTATGGCAGGGGCTAAAGAATGAGTCAGATCCATGGTTTAAGTGGATCCCCAACACTGTTATTTGAAGTGAGGATCGATTGATCTCTTGATATGATTCATATATATATATATATATATATATGTACTTGTGGCCATCCGTTGAGTCCCACCTTGATATTTATAAGGCCCATGTGATGGGCCCATATTAATGTAATTGTGGCCGTTGTTGAGGCCACCTTGGTATATATATGAGGCCCATATGATGGGGCCCACCTGCTTGAATCTGAGGCCCATGGGTTAATACCCAATGTGATGTATTAGGGCCCATGGGTCAAGGCCCATTGTGATGTATTTGGAGCTCATGGGTTAAGGCCCATTGTGATGTATTCAAGGCCCGTTATTGAGGCCCACCGTGATGTGTATGCAGCCCGTTGTTGAGGCCCACCTTGACATATATGATGACCATATGATGACGCCCATTTGATGTATTTGAGGCACATGGGTCGAGGCCCAACAGGATGTATATAAGGTCTATTGCATCGTGTGATTCCACAATGGGTTATGTAATGACATTTATGACAGGTCATGCCTTAGGAGCAATGTTGGTTTGACATCTACATTGTAAGAATAATGTTGGTTAAATGTCTACATTATTACTCTCCCTAGGGCCCATTGATAGGCCCATACTTGTTGTGTGTATGCCATCAAGGCCCATCTTCATTGTGAGGATAGTTCATCACCATATAACATGCTTAGTATAACTCCATGATTCATGCCCATATGCATCATATGATGCCTAATATGACGAATGTTTGATCATAGCATACGTCATTGGGTAGACCATTTACGAGACTCCTTATCAGACGGAGTGCCCCACATTATCATACAGTACGGGCAGGATTGCTGCATGACTGGGCAGTGTGACTCATGCATCTCGCATACGTGTGACTTGATCATTGTACGCCCTAGATGGGACACCAAAAATATTTGGTTCTAGCACTGTGGGCACTTAGGATGTCCTTGGGTGAAAATCTCAGAACCTCCGAGGCGAGGAGAAGCCCCAACGTTTAGACCGAGTGGAATATGAGCGTCCGAGTGCCAAATACCAGTAGGCTGCATCTCCCACTGTGTAGTGGTCGGTTGGGAGGGGGTGTGGCCTTATCCGCCCGAGTGAGGGGGCTATAAGCTAGGCTGAGTATGACCAGCTCGTAAATGGGTCCGCTATCGACAAGCCGAGTAGGTATTGGCATACTGCTGGCTAGGCGGATAGTGAGGTCTCTTCCACTCGCTTGGCTGTACAGCTAGGGAGGAGGCAGTCAGAGTGGAGTGTTATAGACCCCGGTGATTTTCTCAAAGAGCAACCATACTGATATGTGGACTTATTGAGCAGGAATTGCATATCCATTCATTCATTCATTTACTATCCACTCGGGCTGGTGGTGCGTAACTATTCGTTACGTGTACCTTCCATAACCAAGATTTCGGTTGGGCGCGCGACTAACCTGAGATCAGGAGTTTACCATGTTGAGTCTGACTATCCAAATTTAGGTATGGGACTGGTTTAGATAGAAGTCTCTTGTGGTGGACCCGTAGCCTGCGATACTACGTACCATCATCCTGACTTTACATTCCAGCATGGTCATTTCATTTACACCGCATATTACATTGCATACACAATACTTAGCATTTTGGGTTATTAAGTTTTTGTACTTAGATGGCTTAGACGGACTTAGCAGGATTTGCATATTGTATTGCATCATCGGCATCTGATATTTAGCTTTCACATTTGCATAGCCGATCCGCATTGCATATTCTGATATTGGATATTTTATAGACTTACCAGTAATTCTGATATCATATGATTTATGAACTTGCTAATGTTTCTGATATTGTATAATTTATGAGCTTGTCAGTATTTCTGTTTATTCCGATGATGTATGATTTATGGGATTTATGGTATACTTAGCACTTATCTTGTGCACACACTTTCACTACCCTCTAAGCTTTTTATAAGCTTATGCATGATAAATGCGTGCAGGTGATGTTAGGTTGTAGCAGCGTGGAGCGTGCAGCTGTCTTCTGGAGCTCTGATTTTAACATATGTATTTTCCTTTCAACATTGTATTCAAATGTTCATATTAGTGGATATGTGATGATGATGTTGCCTTTATGATTTGGGTATACGTGTGGTTATGCTTCTTATAAGACAAATGTACGTTGAAAAATTCTCTTTATAGGATCATAGGATCGAAACCTGGCGTATGTGTGGCGGGGGCTGAGAATGGGGTACTATGGAGGCTATCGGCACAGAGTTCGGCGATCGGGATTCATGTGAATCCAATTTCCAGGTTTGGGGTATGACAACGGTGGACTGCATGGATAGGGCCCATAGTCTAGATCATGGTGGGCCACTTCAAAATGGATGGACGGTTGGATATAAAACACATATATCAATGGTAGGCCCCACGTGGCACTGTCCAAAATGGACGGTGTAAATATACAATGTATACATCTAGTGGGCCCCACCTCCACACATGCAATACATGTGGAGCAGGTCCCACACGGACGGTTGGGATATAATACATACCTCATGTCAGACCACAGAACTTGCTAACATCATAACAACAGCATATAGTGCTGGTGTGAGGTTCACCAGCCAATTCGCTTTCTACATCAAGGTAGGCCCCACGTGTAAGGTGGGTCCCACCGTCCAAGGTATGGATGGTGTGGATGCACTACACGTGTAGGGCCCCACACAAATAGACGGATGGCGTGGATAATCACATCTGGTGGGTCCCACCTCCTAGATGCACAACATAGATAAAACACTACATCACGGTAGGCCCCACGTAATCTAGATGGCCTGGATCATGCGTCAGGGGACATTGTGGTGGAGATACAACATAGATATCAGGGTGGGGTCCAGATCCCCTTGCTGGGCGATTTGTATACAATATATGCTATGGTGGTCCCATCGTCCATCTGATGGATGGTGGAGACACAACACATAAATTAAAGGTGGGTCCCACCGTCCATTGCTGGACGGTGGGACTACAGCACATGTACCATGGTGGTCTGCAGTAGGACGGTAACCTACTGCTAGATCTGGCCCACCTTGGGTTCATGTCCTAAGATGATCTCTTCAAATAGACGGTGTGGCTACAACATACATCAATGTGGGTTCCACGCAGGTGGGCCACCCCACTAAAAGATCAAGCTGATATTTGATAATTCCCTTCAAATGGGGTCTGCCCAAACAGGCAGCAAGGTGGCTGCAACATGGGCCTCGGTTTGGTACACTTGGTTGGACGGTGTGGATCATACATCAAGGTGGGCCATCATACATGAAAAGGAGAGAGAGAGAGAGAGAGAGAGAGAGAGAGAGAGAGAGAGAGAGAGAGAGAGAGAGAGAGAGAGAGAGAGAGAGAGAGAGATGGCGGAGATGGGAAGAGCTCCGCCACTATGAGCTCCTCCATGCAAGATAAAATGCATACATCAATTGGGTCCCACTACAAGTGGGCCCTCAAATAGAAATCAACGGTAGAAATCCTAAGATTACTCACCTATTACACTCTTTCTTAGTCCCTTGGCTTCCTTAGCTCCTTGGCTACTTCTTTAATGGTGGATGATGAAGATTGAATGGTTGATGGTGAGATTGGGTGGTAGGGAGATGGGCCACACACTTGGCTTTCTCTCCTTGGAATTGCTTAGACGTTGGCTCTCTCTTGGTGCATGGGGAATGGGTGGAGAATGAGGGAGAGAGCAGGGATGTAAGGAGAGAGGGATGGGTGTACTTGACTTGAGAGGTATGGGTTATGTTAACTTTGGGGAAGAGAGAGGTATGGGTGAGTGATGGGTTGTACTTGATTGATTGATTGATACTTGGTAGAGATTCTCTCGGGTTTCGCAAATGCGCGGTATTTCTTTGAAATAAATATAAGCTCACATCTCCTGGCCTGGGTATCGAATCAAAGCTCGAGACGCAGCGACGGCGTGGTCGCTAGGGTACAAGTCTCGGGTCGAGTGGAATTCAATAGGGAGGTCCACGGAAGTTAGGGTTGTGCGCAAATGTTATTTACGCGTCGTGGGTCACCGGAATTCAATAGGGAGGTCCGCAAAAGTCTAAGGAACCGTACGGTCTAGGATGCAGGCTTTACAGTAGTGGCCGTAATGTGAAAATAATGTAGCAGCCATTATATGTTATGGGGTCTTATGGCCATTATGAAAAAAATAACCAGTAACAACTCATTGTGCCTCCATTAAGATGGTAACAACTCTCTAATGGTCTATTATAAAATCAATATAAATTTTTCAAAAGTTTTTAAATTATAAAAAAATAATAAAAAAAAAGACCATAATGGTTGTTACAAAAGTTGAAATGGTTGTTACAACCCTTATTATAAAGATAATAGCAGTTGTTCGCACAAATATATAGAACAAAATTGAGCAAAATAATCGCAATAGCATAAACAAACCTAAGAAGAAGATAATCTAAATTTTACATGGAAAAAATCCTTTTATAAAAAAACCAAGGTACAAAATTGTTAATAAATTACTATGAAAGCAAAATTACAAGAGATAGTAGATATTGTTAATTCGAACAACCAACGAATCTCCTTTGAAACCCTATTTATGCCCTTGAACCTTTTAGAATACTTTAGAAAGCCCCAATCTCCTCCTTAATTTCGATTACACCCAATATATATATATATATATATATATATAAAAACCAACCGGAATATGAAACAAATTTTGCGCTTACGTGGCTCTGCACCCACTCGATAGGACCTTTGGCGGCATCGACATACATCGAAGATCCATCGATGACATTGAATATTGTTCGATGCCAACTTTCAAAACTGTCCAACAATTACATACAATTTTTTTTTTCGAATTTTTTTGATAGGATCGAGCAGTTTGTCGATGGCATCCGCATATGCTCAATGAGATTTAGAAATAGATTTAAGACTATCAACAACAATAACAAACCTTAATTTAATCCGGCAAGCAATTGGTATGGAAGTTTGTGATTTGCCCATCAATAGACTATGAAATCTAAAATAGGACGATGCCACGTGAAGTGAATGCATCATTTTGCCGAAAAATGATCAAAGGACTTGTATGGATCTTATTAGTCATCGCCGGGAAGAAAGACCGGACAGGTGGACGCGGATTAGCTACTGACAGGTTGCGTAGCGAGATTGGCTACTGAAGTGCCGTCACCAAGTTCTGTGAGCCCCACCATGATGTATGTGTTGTATCCACACCGTCCATCAATTTGGAGAGATCATTTTAGGGCATTATCTAAATAATGAGGCAGATCCAAAGCTGGAGTGGATCCCACCATAGAAAACAGTGGGAAGAGTAACATCCACCGTTGAAACCTTCATAAGGTCCACATGATGTTTATTTGAGATCCAATCTGTTCTTGTGTTAACGCATACATGAAATAAGGGAAACCACGAATATCAGCTTCATCGAAAACTTTTGCGGCCGTAAGAAGTTTTTAACGGTGGCGTCCCACTGTTTTCTGTGGTGGGGTCCATTCGAACTTTGGATCTGACTTATTCTTTGGACTTTGCACTAATATGATATCTCCAAATGGATGGACGGTGTGGATACAAAACATACATCATAGTGGGGCCCACAGAACTTGGTGACGTCACTTCATTATCGAGTTAAGCTACTCAACGTGTCAGTAGCTAATCCGCGTGTGAGAGATCTGGCCCGACCATTAGGTGGGCCTTCATCAGTGGTTGAATGATTGAGGTTGTTGATATGGTGGGCTGCGATCTGGACAGACGTACGGTGCCCCAAAATCTCCGTGATTGGCAGATCATAGTCATCCAATCTTAGTTTCGGCCGCTTTGAATGTTAACCGTTACTGTACTGCTTTCCAAACCTGATATTTCTGCCACGCAATCTAAACAACTAGGCCACCCATTGTACGGCTCGGATCTCGCACCCTTGACTCCGGCATGCTAGATGTCTCGTGGAGTGATAGCCTTGTTCAAGCGCGTGAGCTTAAGCAAAGCCCCGTCAAGCACATGTACAACACGTGTGAGATATTTAAATGAGGTTTGCTAGCGCCACCCTCAGCCATCCCTTTACCCACAACATACGTGCCAGCGTGGAGAGTGCATGGGACATCTGAGCAGTACATAAGGTGGTCCACACCATTAAACTAACTTACGCAGGGATAGACATGATGAGGTCGGTCACTGTCTTCCTAAGGTGATAACTACTCCGAATCAACGGAGCTTCTCAAGACTCGTTAGAGCAATACCTGGAATACACAAGAAAAATAAGAAAATATAAATAAATTCTAAAAATTTAAAATTTAATTAATAGATGATAAAAATGAATTTATAATCCTCTAAACAGTGATACCGTTTCAAATTAGAGTTTTTATTCAAACCAAAATTTATTATAAATACTAAAAACAAAAATAAAATGAATTTTTGACCGTACAAAAATTTGGCGAGGGCACCTCAACTGTGGCTAAAGTAGAAATCTTAATTATATGATATGTTGTATAATTCATTTTAGCTCGTGAAATATGACTGCTTTAAGGTTCTGACGATCTAGATCATTTCCATCTCTGTTTGGCTTTCTTTGGTCCATTTTGAACATGAAAGTATCTGAACCAAAAAATGAGGCCGATCCAAGCACTCAAGTGATCCACACCAAGGAAAGAGTGGCCCCAAAAAAATTTTAAAGGTAGGGATTTGATTTCTTAAATCCTGTGGTGTGGCCCAATTGGGCTTTGGATCTTCCTCATCTTTTTCGATAATGCCTAATTTCATTTGGGATAATAGATGGACGGTGTGGATAAGCCACATATATGACCATGGCCCCATATATATTTCATAGCATCATCGTTTTGTGCCAAAAGTAGTCAGTGTGAAATCAAGCGTTAGTTCTGCTGCTGGAATTACCTTAGGTAAATCATTATTAGCCATTTCCCATGTATTTACCATTTGGTTTGAAAATTCAAACAGGCCCTGAAAGAACAACAAACGTGAATCTCATGTCAACCTTTCTTTCCCCACTGGCTTATATGAGGCCAGATCGTCTAGGTAGTTCGTAGAGAGAGCTCTCTCTACAGCTCTACTTGTGGGGCCCACTTTAACTCACACGTGAAATCTAAACCGTCTAGACAAGTGGCCCCACCAAGAAAGTAATCTATTTTGAAAGTAAGGCCAATCCATCCATCATATAGGCCACAACAGACCACAACGTGAACTTTGAAGTTTTAGAGTGGTTGTCCTCTCTATGGTGGGGCCCACCTAATGATTTTCCAAACCTTATTTTTTGAAATCCCATCATCATGAAGGGCTCATTTTACATGCGAGTTGGACGGCATACATACAACATGATGGACCCCACACAGGTGGTTGAATAACATATATAGGTAGGTGAATGACTTCCCCGTGTTACTAACCTCAGCTCGGGTCCTAACTCTTTTTCAGGTGGCGGACTCTCAGGAGTTTTAACTCCCGGTCAAGGTTCGAGTAACCATGGGTGGTGAAATTTCACTAGCGTGAGTGTGTGTGCGTGTGTAAAATAATAAATAAATAAATAAAAAACCCTTAGCTTATATATAAGTTACTAGCTATCCTACACTTCTTACATTCTCCCCTCAAAGCTCATTCTCTCTCCCTCTGACGCTCTTCCTCTTCTCATGCTCCTGTCGTTTTAATCCTTTCTGCAAATTCATTCTCCCATCACGTTTTCTCATGCTGGTGATCAGGACTCATGATCCACCGTTGGATCAATGTAATGTAGAATCCAACGGTAAGATCACATCTATAAATGACAAAGAATTTATGTTCGGTTACTACAAATGGGCTTCTGCCGGGGAGAAAAAAGTAGTGTCCCATTTGTTTGTGTAGGATTGAAGAAGGTGAGGAGATTAGAGAGCTGAGATGTGATCATCTCTTTCATAGGGTTTGTTTGGATAGATGGGCTGGATATCTAAGTGCCACGTGCCCACTTTTTCGTGGATCCCTCAGGCTGGAGAGATTGGTGGGCCACCATGAAGAAGAGCACATCATTCCCTTCTCCTCTTTCCTCTCCTCCAGTGTTCATAGCACATGGTGGTTGAGAAAACTCTTCGGTATACCACACTACCACCGGGCTAGTGGCAGGGGGAGGAGCCGATCCGTTTCCTGGATCGTGGACCATTCAATTGCCATTGAATTATTACAACCATGGGTGTATTCACCACTACTATCATTAGGGAAGCTGATTGGCTGGTATACCACACACTAGCCATCTAGTTGGTGGGTTGATTTCAGCAACTTCTGTGGTCTCATCATGAGCTACGTGTTAATCCAAACTGTTCATCCATTTAGCGAGCACTAAAATGATAATGATAAAAAGGCCCAAAAAGGTGTGTGCAAATGGAAGTTATTAGATACCCTGACAGATTATGATACTTGATACACAGGCACTCAAAAGAGACAGAGAGAGAGAGAGAGGGAGAGATATTCACTAAAATTAAACTAACCAAATTGTGAAACCGTTTGTTGAAGAGCTGCAGTAAAAAAATAAAATTTGTTGAATAATCCTGACCTTTGATTCGTGGATGCTAATTTTTCTAAATAAGATGATTGGCCAATTTTCATTTTCAGCCATCCAATAAATGTATAATAATCTAATATTAAGAAAAAAAATAGAAGATTAATATTTGTTTCATGATATAGTTTATAAACTGGTTGGCATAGTTTAACTTAAATTAATTGTAGGCCACATATGCAATTCCTGTAATTTTCAACTTTGTGTATCATCCATCGCACTCCTACGGACGATCAGTGTACCTTCGCCTTTGGAAATTTATTACAAAGCAGAACTGACAACCTACGTGCCCACCACGACATGGGAAACGAATTGGCTACTCGTCCGGAGAAATTTACGACTGTACGACCCATTTATGGCCCGCTTAGGAGACTGGGCCCACCTCTTTATCCCTTGCGAGAATGCGCCCCAGCTGTACGGATGGCTTGCCAAAGGTCGAAAATGCCCCTACTTTTCCTTCCGCGAGAGGATCGGCTGGTGCCCGAGGACGAGCGCCGACGCTCCACGAACTCGGTGTTGTACGAACGGTTTAAAAGATATCAAAGTTATATGGTCCCACACTTATGTATTTATTATATCCGTGACGTTCTTCCATATTTCGAGATCATTTGGGAGCATTATATTAAAAAGAAGAATCATATCCAAAGATCAACTGGACCACACCACAAAGAGCAACGGAAAAATTGATTTTCACCGTTAAAAATTTTGTAGGGCCCACCATAACATTTATTTTCCATCCAATCTATTCATAAGGTCACAAAAGCCTGGATCAAGGGGGAAAAAAAATTTCATAATGATCCAAAACTTCTGTGACCCCTAAAAGGTTTTCAATGGTAGATGTTCAATCTTCCACAGCTTTTTACAGTGTGGTCTACTTGATAGCTAGATCTATCTCATTTTTTCGTCTCAAGCCTTAATACGAGTTCGTCCAATATATGGACGGTTTGAATATAACACATACCTCATCGTAAGACCCACAAAAAGCGATGCGGATTACAAAAGTAAAAAATAAAATAATAATAAATAAATAGGCCAGGAACTTATGGCTACGGTGTTTTCTATAGCTATGGATTATAACCGTAGCCATAGCCGTAGCCCTTGCCACTTTGATATATCCTTTTATATGTATCGAAGGTCTTTCGATTAATCGAAAAAGGCCCAGAACTGTCCAACGAGTTTGCCTCAAAAATCCTGCAATTTTCGATACATATCAAAGAGTATTCGTTATTTATCGAAGATGATATGACCAATAGCAACGGATTATAACCGTAGCCATAACTGTAGTTTGTGCTGGTTTATGATTTTTTTTTTTTTTTTTTTTTTTTACATAGATAAATTTATTCAACTTACAATTTTCTCTAATACATATTTATATAAATATGTATATATAAGCATATAAAAAAAAAATTCTCTCTTTTTTTCATTTATTTCTTTATTCATTTAACAAGAATATCTCCTAAACCAAAATTAGTTACTTGACGTACCCTATATGATTTTGGGGTAGGAGAAGCTACTTTAGCCAACCAACCTGGTTATTTTTCAAGATTCCATTAGATCTATGGTCGAAAATCCATTTCATTCACTTCGCGGTCAATTTCAATCAGTTCGCGGTCAATTTCATTCATTTCATTTACTTCGCGATCAATTCCATGCATTTCACGGTCAATCCCAGCGATTCCGTTTTGATTCACGGTCATTTCCATGCATTTCACAGTCAATTCCCTTCACTTCACGGTCATTTGCATGCATTTCGCGGTCAAATCGCTTCAAACCATGATCATTCCCATGCATTTCGCGGTCATCCAAAACAATTCTGTGTTGATTCACGATCGTTTCGAGGCATTTCGCGGTCAATTCCCTTCACTTCGCGGTCATTTGCATGTATTTCGCGGTCAAATCGCTTCAAACCATGATCATTCCCATGCATTTCACGGTCATCCCAAACAATTCCGTGTTGATTCATGGTCGTTTTGAGGCATTTCGCGGTCAATTCCCTTCACTTCACGGTCATTTGCATGCATTTCGCGATTAAATCGCTTCAAACCATGATCATTCCCATGCATTTCGCGGTCATCCCAAACAATTCCGTGTTGATTCACGGTCGTTTCGAGGCATTTCGCGGTCAATTTACTTCACTTCACGGTCATTTACATGCATTTCGCGGTCAATTTGCTTCAAACCATGATCATTCACATGCATTTTGCGGTCATTCCAAACAATTCCGTGTTGATTCACAGTCGTTTCGAGGCATTTCGCGGTCAATACCCTTCATTTCATGGTCATTTGCATGTATTTCGCGGTCAAATCGCTTCAAACCATGATCATTCCCATGCATTTCACGGTCATCCCAAACAATTCCGTGTTGATTCACGGTCGTTTCGAGGCATTTCGCGGTCAATTCCCCTCACTTCACGGTCATTTGCATGCATTTCGCGGTCAAATCGCTTCAAACCATGATCATTCCCATGCATTTCACAGTTATCCCAAACAATTCCGTGTTGATTTACAGTCGTTTCGAGGCATTTCGCGGTCAATTCCCTTCGCTTCACGGTCATTTGCATGCATTTCGCGGTCAAATCGCTTCAAACCATGATCATTCCCATGCATTTCGCGGTCATCCCAAACAATTCCGTGTTGATTCACGGTCATTTCGAGGCATTTCGCGGTCAATTCCCCTCACTTCACGGTCATTTGCATGCATTTCGCGGTCAAATCGCTTCAAACCATGATCATTCCCATGCATTTCACGGTCATCCCAAACAATTCCGTGTTGATTCACGGTCGTTTCGAGGCATTTCGCGGTCAATTCCCTTCACTTCATGGTCATTTGCATGCATTTCGTGGTCAAATCGCTTCAAACCATGATCATTCCCATGCATTTTGCGGTCATCCCAAACAATTCCGTGTTGATTCACGGTCGTTTCGAGGCATTTCGCGGTCAATTCCCCTCACTTCACGGTCATTTGCATGCATTTCGCAGTCAAATCGCTTCAAACCATGATCATTCCCATGCATTTCACGGTCGTCCCAAACAATTACGTGTTGATTCACGGTCGTTTCGAGGCATTTCGCAGTCAATGCCCTTCACTTCACGATCATTTGCATGTATTTCACAGTCAAATCGCTTCAAACCATGATCATTCCCATGCATTTCACGGTCGTCCCAAACAATTACGTGTTGATTCACGGTCGTTTCGAGGCATTTCGCGGTCAATTCGCTTCACTTCACGGTCAGTTGCATGCATTTCGCGGTCAATTCGCTTCAAACCATGATCATTCCCATGCACTTCACGGTCGTCCCAAACAATTCCGTGTTGATTCATGGTCGGCATTTCGCGGTTAATTCCCTTCACTTTACGGTCATTTGCATGCATTTCGCGGTCAATTCACTTCAAACCATGATCATTCCCATGCACTTCACGGTCATCCCAAACAATTAGTGTTGATTCACGATCGTTTGAGGCATTTCGCGGTCAATTCCCTTCACTTCACGGTCGATTCGAATGCATGACCGTGAAGTGAAGGGAATTGACCCAGAAATGCCCATCGTTTCAATCAACATGGAATAGTTTGAGATGACCGTCATCCTGAAATTCGGGAGTCGAGCATAACTCGGCTCAGTTCTAAAACATAATTTATGCAACATATTTAATGATGGATGTATGTTGACTGTATTAGTGCATAAAACATGGAATAGATTAAGCCAAAACACAGATATGATTCAGGGATAAGTGAATAAAGCAAGCGGAAGACTTATAGAAAAATATGTGTACAAGTGTAAATCCCTGAAGTACATATACAAGTCAGGTCGTATGAAAGTGTTATTTAACAAAATTATAAGTATCAAGTTACATCATTTAAGTTCCCAAAAATAATCCCATAATTCTGCTCATCAGACCAATGCTCGCTAGAACCCGTTTGAAAACTGCATATAAGAGAAGGCAGCCTCATCATCATCCATCTCCCGCTCTGCCTCAGAAGTCGCATCCACATCTCCAGCATCAGAACCTAAGACAGAGTCTGGTGGGTGTTTAACACCGCCTCAGAAACGTGGGAGTGAGTGATCAACTCAGTGGAACAATAAGGCACTGGTTAACATGCTATCAGTTCAATCAAACAGTAATGATAAAGCAGAACAATTAAATAAATCCTAAGTACTCTTGTTAATGCAAGGATGTATGCAATATGATGCGTGCCCTCACGCGTACACCCTCAGCGTCTTCATCTTACGTTACGCATGACATCGCCTCAAAGTGCGCCACATCTACAAAGCACATGCAAATGCGGTGCATGGATATGATTACCAAGTTGTTATTAGTCCATTTCACACAGCAGGATTGGGAAGCTAAGATACCTTCCTCATGTCACCATCCAAACAGTGATCCATACTAGGGTCGTCAATCCTAGACATCTCATACGATCATATGTTTGAGGTCGTAGCAAAGGGCTCGTCACCAATCAATGCACGCCTTTCATGCCTTTACTACCACAGTTCGGCTCGTCACCTCCTTGCGGTATCCAGGTATGCTCGAGGTCACTACAAAGGGCTCGTCACCAATCAATGTAGGCCGACAACACGAATATAGTATCCCATACCACCATAATCGGCTCACGAGTTTAGTTGCTCACTGGTCACTACGGGGAGGCTCGTCACCCCAGCGTAGGCCGACAGCTCGACCACGGTGTCCCATACCACCATGTCCGGCTCATGAGTCTTAGCGGATCAAGTACCATAGTTAATAGGATTTCACTGGTAAGTTCGGTACCCTAGATTCAAGCAGTAGCGTCCATACATGGTGAACATACATCGGACAATCGGGTTACTTGACGAACTCGACTAGCACGAGCGCACGTTGAATTGAACGACATAGAGTGCGCAAACACTCCGCGTGGCCAAACCACTGCCGACAACTCTAATACGGCTCGGGTTCGTCTAATACGTCCTACGTGGTGAAAGCAACCTCAACCACGAATATAGAGTCGATTACCGATTTCCTGGACTAATGCATAGTCCCACACATTACACTACTACAGATACTCATGAGGAATGTAAAACAGTAATGGAACAACAACACAAATCATGGTACATACGCATCTGAAGAGTATCAACTTAATATAAATGTAAGCATAGGAGATGCTTGAATTTAAATAACTTGGAATGTAACTTGCATAAAAGAAATCATGCGCATCAATAGGAGTGTTGAGAATCACTTCTCAACGCCCGCAATTAGTGTAAGAAGTTACACTTTAGATCATTCATGCATTTCTACAAACACTTAGCATACATGGAACAACATACATGACGTATGTTGAAATACATGCATTTAGACAATTCCTTTTACCAAGGAGTTGTCATACATGCATCTAGCATACATACATGACAAATAATCATGGCAATCATAAGTGCATATTTTATACGTATACGGTACTTTATAAATACACAAAGAATACACAAATCTCAATATAGCACATGCATATCAAGAAAGCAACGTAAACATAACATTTGGCATGTGAAATCTCATCCATAACAAGAATAAATCACTAACTGGTATTGAAAGCCTTGAAAACCATAACCTATACACTTAAAGTCCGCACCTTACGCCAGAAAAGAAACACCGAACTGATTTAGACGAGTTGTCTTCGTCAACGGCGATAGAATACCCTAAAACAAGGATAGAAATGAGATACAACGATACCAAGACTAATCTAAGCTCTAACACAGATTAGGGTTAGATTAACTTACCCCAAAATGAACTCAGAACCGTCAGAATAACGATTCAGAGTGATGGTTCAAAGATGAAGAAGAACAAGGAAGAATCCAAGATGATTCACCAACTTAACTCTCTCACTTTCTCTCTCTTTTCCACTCTCTTTCCAAGTTAGGGTTAGAGAAAATTCGTATGGAAAAGAGGGCTAGGGTTTAGGGACTATAAATAGGCCTATATTTGATGAAAATTACCCCAGGGACAAGGTATACTTAGGTTATAACCAAAGCATGTCTTTCTCGATCCAACGAAGCACTTCTGGTGGGCCTATAACCACGAAAGGTCGGACTTAAGCTCCTTGACCAAGGATCTAGGTCAAGCTGAGTTTTCATACTGACCGGCTCTTTAGATCAGCCGTGGCGGAGCACACTCAATACAACGGTCACGGAAACTCGATCAGGTCCACAAGCACAAGGATATGCCTGGGCCACCTACCCTGATCAGAGGGTGAAATTGGGTCAGAATCCAACGGTCAGATAGCTTAAAATCATCACGCAAGCGACACGACTCAGATTTCATAAAAACTTATTAAATTTCCAACCGTTCTCACACTCTTCACTCCGAACTCAAACAAATCGACCCAGAACATCACATGGACTTGATTTTCGAGGTGATGGTCAAGCCCAACTCGGTGACCGCAATGCTAAGATCATCGCCATCGGACTTTCGGCGCGGTCCAGTCCGATCCAAATCTTCCAAAAATTTTCCGGAACAACTGGATTTAGCGATGGTTCCCAGAAGTTTTGAGTAACATAGCGCTAACTAATCTACAAGTTTAGAGCCATGCGGATACAATTTAAAGTGATTAATGTGAATTTCACAAGCAATCGAGTATAGCGCTAATCACCCCAAAAACAACTACTTAAGGAAAGATTAGCACAAAAATTTCCAAGGTCGTTACAACCATGAAGTGCATGGGAATGATCATGAATTGATGCGAATTGACCGTGAAATGCATGCAAATGATCGTGAAGTGAAGGGAATTGACTGTGAATCAACACAGAATAGTTTGGGATGACCGTGAAATGCATGGAATTGTCCGTGAAGTGGAGGGAATTGACGGTGAAATGCATGAAAATGACCACTGGTAAGTTGTAAATTGTATTCTCACATGTGCCCACGATGAAGAAGGTATTCTCAGTAAATTGTACTGGCCCGCCAGACATCAGAATGAATATAGTCGAGCACCTCGCTGCTAATATATATATGTGTAGCAGTCTTGAACCTTATGTTACGTTGCTTTCCTAGGATGCAATGCTCATAAAAATCCACAATGCATGCCTTAACTCTCGTTAACAGTTTTCATTTGTGGAGTTCAATCATGCCCCTCTCGCTCATATGCCCTAATGGCACATGCCAGAAATTTGTATCATGTGTCAGATTTTACGTGCGAGGTGGTAGCGGCCTTACATATAACAATACTCCCGACCAAGTTATAGAGATTTCTGACTTTATGTCCTTTCATCAACACCATTGCACCTCTGGTGACCTTTAATACACCACCAGATGTGGTAAATGTGTAACCGTTCGTATCTAAAACTCCCAAAGATATTAAATTTTTCTTTAGATATGGGACATGCCCGACATCACTTTGAGTCTTCAATGACTATGTCAAACATCCTTAACTTAATGGTACCTATTCTGATGGCCTTGCATGTTATGTTATTCCTCATTAAAACACTTTCACCATCATAGGATTTGTAGGAATCGAACTAAGTCCTATATGGGCACATGTGATATAAACATCCTAAATCTAAAAGCCATGTGTCAGAGAGATAGACAGCACCTGGGGGGACTAAGAGGTCTCATTCTGAGGTCTCTTCCGCTATATTGGTTGATTCACATGTGTTCTATTTTCCTTTACCTTTTATGTTATCCTTTCGTTTCTGGTAGTCACTGTTAAAGTGTCTCTTAATGCCACAATAGAAGCATTCGTCCCTTGCCTTTGATTTCAATTTGAAAATTTCTTTTTGTTAGAATGAGATCGCTTTGCGGATCGCCCACATTCCTAACCCCCTTTCATAACTAGCCTTTCTGCCTAAGAGTCCTCATCACTCGACTTTTTCCTCATCTCGTTTGAATTAGCGCCGCAATGATTTCTTTGAGCTTCACTGTATTCTTCCCATACAAAAGAGTAGTTACGAGATGGTTATGATGCGGGAAGCGATGTTAAAAGTATCATCATTTTGTCTTCTTCCTTGACCATCTCTCCGAGCCTCACAACATGTGTTCCAGGAGATTTGATCCTTCATTTAATTTTAGCTTGAAAAATTGTTTCTTCACAAATAACTTATCTGTTAGAGACTTTGACATATACAAGTCTTCTAGGTTTTTTCATATCTCTCAAAAAGATTCCTCATGCAGGACATTGTACATAATCTCATCCAATAGACACAAACGGATGGTGATCATAACTTTCTCCCTGAGATCGCCTAGTCATCATCTGACATATTTTTCAATTTTGTTTTCAACAATGCATTTCTCAATCCTTTTGAAACTAAAATATCCTTGACCTTCTACTACCACAAAATGAAATTGTGTTCTTCTCATGTAATTTTTGTATATCAAATTTTAATCCTGACATCTTCATTGAATCTCGAACGTTAATCCTGACTCTCTGATATTATGTTGTGAGTGAAGCAGCTCCTTATTACATTATAACGATGTAAACCGGGGCCACAATAAACTCGAATCAAACCCTATGTGATAGAAATTCGGATCTAACACCACCGTCAATCCATGTATTTTATGGAAGCAAGATAAATGAAGATAGAACAATATAACAAAGCATATAACTAAAGTTAAAAGCAAATAATCCACAAACACATGAATGATATTTTACGTGAAAAAATTCTTTTAGGAAAAAACCATGACATAAAGCGACATAAATCTACTATAAACCTTAGAGTTGTACAGACTCACTTTCTTCAATTATAAAAATCGTCCGATCTCCCTTTACGATGCATACCTTTAGGAAACTCTAAATCCCTTTAAAAAAATTCATTTTACCAGCCTTCACAAGTGTAGAAAATCCTCTCCCTTAACAAACCTTTGCCCTTTGAGAGAAAACACTCATATTACCAAAGTCTCAATCTTAAAACATAGACTTAAATACCATTACTTGCGTTGATCCGTGTAAAACTAATGGTCGCACCTTAGTCAACTGAGCTATGGATAGAGACTCTTGGTCAACGGAACCGGACCTTGGTCAGCCATGAAACAACACAGTAAGATTCGGGGGACCAAAAGATTCCGAACTACTCTGGTAGTAGAATCCAAGTCACCATGCACAACACATTCCCTATGTTAGTGGGCCAGAGTATAATGGCTAAAATAAATTTTTTAGGGCTTCATTCTCTCTTTTCTCTAAACTTTGGCCAACCCAAGGACTGAAACAGCCTGGTCTTTAGCACAACAGATCTAAATAAAGTGGCCCTGATGAAAAGCTCATATTCCTAGCACGTGTGAAGCAATATCTTGTGCCTATCAAACTTCATTCTCATATTCATGACTTAAAGTTATGAAGTAGTTCCATGTCTCTTTCGGCATTTTTGACAATATTTGTATTCTTAACTCCTCTCATCCTGCATCACACCATGGAAATCCCAATGCTTCTAGTATTCCTTTTCCTTTGCATTCTCATCTCCTTCCCTGACCTCATTCGTCAACTGATCGAGTCGATCTTCTGGCTTGGGGTGAGGATCCACTTCACAAGGAGATGGTGTTCATCATTCGGTGGGACCCACATCGAATCTATGGCCTGCATTGCACCCAAGATCATTGAAAAACTTAACATGAGCCACTTCAAGCACACAGGCGACATGTTGGGGATTTGTGCTGCGAAATCACACGGATCTAGATCTAGGATAACAATCCAATGGCACCAAGCAAACATAAGAGAACACAAAGATTTAACGTGGAAAACCCTTTTATGAAAAAACCACGGTACAAAGTGACAAAATTCCACTATGAAAGCATAAATTACAAAGAGAAAAGGACTTACCCGATTTGAACAACCTCGAATCTCACCTTTGCCACCCCCTTTGATAACCTTAAAACCCTTTTAGGAATCCTTGGAACCACTTTAGAATGCCTTAACATACTTTAGAATAACCCTAGGGACCCCTATTTATAGTTTAGGAAACTCTACTTACGCACCTACTTTGAAAAATTACGGAAACCACATCAAATTTAAGCAGTCCGCGAGTGGTTTGCGTAACCCTCGACTAGTCGAGCCAGGGCTTCGACTGGTCGAAGGACCCCTTTGACTGGTCGAGCCTGACCCTCGACTGGTCGAGCGTCCCAGACACCCAAATACAATGCACGCTGGACTTTGAGTTGAGCGGGCCTCAACCGGTCAAGTGGACCCGCGACTGGTCGAGCAGTGTGGTGATGTACAAATTTAAGACATCAGTTTGACAACAATCTCCACCATGTCTTCCATCTTCAACCATGTAGCCTCTTAACCTCTTCTCTTATTTCTGCATTACATCATAGTTTCATCAACACTTCTCGTGCATATTTTGTCCTTCTTTTATGCCATCGCCAAGCCCAGAGAAGTCGCACAGAACTTGAACTTCTTTGCAGGAACGACCTTGGTGATCATGTTTTCCAGATTCATGCTGGTGTGAATCTTCTCCAGAGATACACCTCCTTCACCTATCAGATAACATTAACATCCAACTAATTGCTCCACCTGCTAGTATAAACGAGTAACCTGAAGTCGACTTTCTAGAATCCACATTGCCTGCGTAATCTGAATCTATATACCATACCAACTTTGTTCCTGTCTTCCCAAAAGTAATGACATAGTCTTCTAACCATCTCACCACTATCCAATATTACTTGTTGGGATACTTGCTCACAACACTGATAGCCTGTGAAATAACTGGTCTAATACAGACCATGTCATGCACTGCCAACTGCATTCGAATAAGGCTCATGAGATATATCCTGCTTTTCCTCATCTCTTTTGGGACATGTCCTGAGAAAAACTTGAGGAGAGACACGTAAGAAACACTCACCGACTTTACCTAGTCCATCACATACTTGATCAATACCTACCTAAAGTATTATACCTGTGATTACCAAAACCTGCTCCTCTTTCAGTCTCAATGCCGAGAACCATCTTTGCAACCCCCCGATCCTTCATCCTGAATGTCCCACTTAATTGAGTCTTCAGTATATTGATTTCAGACATGTCATAATTGGCGATCTACATGTCATCAATATACAATCCTGACTCACCATAAATGAATCAAACCATTTCCTAGGCGACAGGTCATACCATGACCTTCTGCAAACTTTTTTCTTAGCCTCTTTAACTTCGAACCGCTCTGGTTGCTTCATGTAGATCTGCTCTTCCAATTCCCCTTACGGAAGTTCAGACTCCACATCCATCCTTCCAGCTCAAGATCACATTAGTCAATCAGCGTCAATCACGGATCTAATAGACACCTGCTATACCGTCGGCGCGAATATCTCTGAGAAGCCGATCCCTTCTCTCTCAACATAACTGTAATGCCCTGAAATTCAAGGTCCGAGCAAGAACTCAGCTCTCGAATTTTTGAGTGCCACGTGTACCCTAACGGGCCTCATATGCATGTAAATGTGGATATCAAGAAGTCAAAGAAAGATTAAATCAACATAAGGTAAATAATCATCGAAAACTTAAATATAAACCATCCACAATCCAAGTGCTACTAAATAAAGTTAGGAACAAGCATAAAAACCTTATAATCCCAAGAAACAAATATCTATAAGGGACCTAGTCCCATCCTCTCATCTCTCCTAAAGAAAGTTGGGCCCTAGCCCAGGCCTAAGATCATCCATCGAGCAAGTTAGGTCCGCCAAACGTCTGGAAGTATGCTAACTCCTCGTCGCCGTCCACACCGACATCGTCCAATGCGTCTTGCTCCAAGGTTCCTATATCTATACCAGAGTCTGGTTAGTATTTTAGAACACTGTCCCAGAGTGGGAGTGAGTGATCAACTCAGTAGTACCATTAGCAATAGATAGCACAAATAATCATGCATAGAATAGATTTAGCAAACAACATACATCACAGATTCCTAAATACTCTTGTTAATAAAATGCATGGTTCATGATATGATGCATGCCTCTTTCCACCAATACTCCCTCGAGCGGCAACATTTAACGATCGTGAATGACCAACACTCCCTCAGTGCGACCTCGACTCCCTAATCGCCAAAGTAAGCAATGCAATGTTATGGATCATGTTAGCCAAGTTGATTAATTGGGTTCATTCATCCAACAGGTTGGGGAAACCGTAATACCCTTAGTAAAACGTTGCCCTAACCTGATCATGGGGCTCAGGGTCATGGCCAATTGGCTCTCACGATCCTTAGCCCTCGCGAGTTCGATAATCCCATAGCTCTTAAGCTTATACGAAGTCAATTAGGATTTTCAAGTCCAACTAGTAGTAACTATGGGGAAGTCGTCACCCCAGCATATGCCGACAGTACGGGCATAATGTCCCATACTACCGTCCCCAGCTCACGAGTATTGGTGCTTATTAGTCACTACGGGGAGGCTCGTTACCCCAGCGTAGGCCGACAACACGAGCATAGTGTCCCATACCACCATCTTCGGCTCATGAGTCTTGTGGGCCAAATATCATAGTTAACAGTGGACGCAAATGTTTTGGGGTATCTCGGGTTCCTACATAGGCATGCAATCATGGTTAACACATAAAGATGGCTGATTGTGAGTCAATATACCCCCATAAGTCGCACTATGAACCGAATAGCTTGAGAACGACGTCTCGTATAGTCCAACTACAACCGTCGATCCATAGCTTAACTGATCGGGCCAGATTTACTCGAAGGCAGGTCCAAAGGAAGGTTGCCCAAATGATTCAGTTAATCGGCCAATCCATAAAGGTCTATGCACTAGTAAACAACACGTATCATAGATTTCAGGAATAAGTCATACAATGCAAGCATAAATCAGTAATTTAAATACATAAACAACAATATACCAAATTCAGCTAAACCATACGAATCTCATTCAACATGTTCCAACACAAATAACCATAAGGATAGCTGTCATGCCCTAAACTCGGAAACCAGACTCACAAAATTTTCGATTACCGAAACCGGTGCTGACAGCCTCCGTAGTACCCCATTCTCGGCTTCTAGCGCCCATACGTCAGATTCCGATCCTAGGATCCTAAAAGGAGGATTTTCAATGTACATTTATCTCATAAGAAGCATAACCACAAGTTTACCCAAATCACAAAGGCAACATCATCATCACATATCCACTAATATAAATATTCGAATACACTGTTGGAAGGAAAATACATATATCGAAAATCATATGCTCCAGAAGTCCATTGCATGCTCCAAGCTCAACGCTGCTGCGACCTAATGCCACCTGCACGCATCTATTGTGCATAAGCTTATAGAAAGCTCAGAGGGTTGTGAAAGTGTGTGCTCAAAGTCAGTGCCAAGTATTAAATACAATGCCATAATAATACAATGTCAAAAATACTGGCAAGTTCATGAATCATACGATATCAGAGTAAGTGAAAATACTGATAAGTCCATGAGTCATACATTATCAGAGTACGCAATGTAGATCATAATGAACCAAATATCAAATGCCGAGGATGCAATATGATATGTAATTCTTAGTGAGCCACGAATACCATCAACCTCATCTAGGCCATATAAATGCGTAAACATAGCAACCCAAAATTTCATATGTCGCGGATGTAATACAATATGTGATGCGAATGAAATGACCAAGCTGGAGTGTGAGGTCGGGATGATAGTACGTAGTATCGTAGACTATAGGGTCCATCACAAGGGACTTCTATCCAAACCAGTCTCAAACCTAAATTTAGATAGCCAAACTCAATGTAGTAGACTCCTATTCTCAGGTTAGTCACGCGCCCAAACCAAAATCCTTGCCATTGCGACGGTGCACAGCAATTAGTTGCGCACCACCAGCCCAAGTGGATAGTGAATGAATGAATGAATGAGTATTCAACTCCTACTCAATAAGTCCACATATCAATACTGTATATCTCTGAGATCATCACCAGGGTCTAGTACACTCTACATGCGATCGTCGCCCACTGGACGCGCAACCATGCAAGTGAAAGAGACCTCACTATCCACCTGGCCAATAGTCAGTCAATATCTGCCCGACATGTCCATATTAGACCCATTTACGAGTTGGTCAAACTCAGCCTAGCTATGCCCCCTACCCTCGGGCGGGTAAGGCCACACCCCTTTCCAACCGACCACGACACAGTGGGAGACGCGGCCTACTGGTATTCGGCACTCGGGCGCTCATGTATTTCACTCAGTCTAGATGTTGGAGCATCCCCTGGCCTCGGGGGTTTAGGGATATTCATCTAAGGACATCTATGACGCCCGTATACTAGAACCAAACATTTCTGGTGTCCCATCTAGTCATCCACGACATGCCTGTGGAGGCTATGACCCTGATATCGCTAGGGCATACAGCACACAATACAAGATGTATGAGTCACCCAATCCATCCATGCATCAATTCTGCGCATACCGAGCGTTCGTGTGGGGCAACTCCGCCTATTAGGGAGTCCCATAATCATTTGTCCAATGGCATATGCAACGGTCAACCACATCTCATATCAAGCATACAGATGATGCGTATGGGCATGTATCATGATGCTATGCTGTCATATACTCATAATCAGTATCGATAATCGGCATTGATAATCAGCATTGATAATCGGCCTCGATAATCGGCATCGATAATCGGCCTAACAAAGGGTCTAAGAGAAGGTCACAATGTGGACATTTAACCATCATTGCCCATCAATGTGGATATTTAACCAACATTACTCGCAAGGAGTGACCCACATAGAGCCAAACATCATAGTGGGCCCATGGCCTCACACAAGAGCCTAATATACATCATTTGGGCCTCATACAAAGGCTACATATACATCATTATGGGTCTCATTACATAGGCCACATATACATCACAACGGGCCTTATCACATGGGCCAAATACACATCACAGTGGGCCTCACTCAAGGGCCACATATACATCACGTCGGGCCTCGCCATATGGGTCAAAAATATATCATAATGGGCGACGTCATATGGACCGAAAATACATCACAATAGGCCATAAATACATCGCATTGGGCCTCACCATCTGGGCCTTGAATACGTCACAATGGGCCACAACCCATGGGCCTCAATACACAACGGGTGGGCCCCATCACATGGGCCTAATATACATAATAGGTGGGCCTTAAATATACATCACAGGTGGGCCTTGCACATGCAGCAAGTGGGCCTTGTAAGTGGGCCCTGCATGCTGTAGCTGGGCCTTACAGATGAATGGCCTGCATGAAACACATATGTCACGATGGGTCGCACCAGCTAGGTGGACGAACGGCGAAGATATACAATACATGCATCAATGGTAGGCCTAACATGGTACCATCCAAAATGGACGGTGTAAATATACAATGCATACATCTAGTGGGCCCCAACTTCACAGGTGCAGCATGTGTGGAGTGGGTCCCACATGGACGGTGGGATATAATACATACCTCATGTCAGACCACAGAACTTGCTGATATCAAAACAGCAACAATGTAGATGGGGTCCCCAGCAAATGGACAGTACAGATAAAACTCACACATCACGTGTGGTCCATACAGATGGACAGTGGATATAACACATACATCATGGAGTCCACGTGATGGATGGCTGAGATAAAACACATATACCAAGGTGAGCCCCACCGTACATCACGTGGTGTCCCACCGTTTAGATGATGGACGGCTGGGATAAAGCACATACATCAGATGGTGTCCCACCGTCCTTTGTTGGATTGGACGGTGAGGATACAATACATAAATCATGTGGGTCCCACCTGCTGGACCACATGGATCATACAACAAGGTGGGTTCCTATGTCCATCAGTTGGACGGTAGGGATAAGATACATACATCACACTGGGCTCCACATGATGGATAACATGTATGTACAACACATACATCTAAGGTGGATTCCCACCATCCAAGATATTTGGACGGTAGATGTAACACACATACTAATGGGGTCCACATCAGTGTCCTGATGATGGATGGCTAGGACAACACATACATCTGATGGCCCACAAAACTTGCTAACATCAGCCAGTAGTGGGACCCACCGTCCTGTAAAATGGACAATCGACAGGGATACAAAATACATATCTCAAAGGTAGACCCCACCATCTGGACGAACAAAGTGGATAAAACACTACATCACAGTAGGCCCCACATAATTTGGACGACCTGGATTTCATGTACGTGCATCACGTGTGGGTCCCACTGTCCCTGCTGGACGGTATTGGACTCCACACGTGCCAGGTGGTTCCCACCATACAGTCAGGTAGACAGTGTGGACATAAAATATATATATCATGGTGGTCCCACGTGGTGGGCCACCCGAATTGGATGAAGTTGATATTTGTGATTTCTCTCATTCAGGCCCACCGTCTGGACAGTCTGGATGAAGCATGCCTATCAGGTGGGTCCCACATCGGGCCCACCAGCTATACGTACAATATATATATATATATATATAATTTATATTTAGTAAATAGCCAGTGTCCAGGCTTGCTAGACGGTCTAAACAACAGCCATCCAGTAGCTCCTGGCCCATCTGGTCGTCAGTCCGGACTGTGTGGATGCACCACACGCATACAACGAGGTGGGGTCCACATCAATACGGCCCATCAACTGTTAGATCAAGCCGATATTTGTGTTTTCCTTTGAAACGGGGGCTGCCCAAACGAGAAGCGAGGTGGCTGCAACGTGGGCCCAGCTTGGTCCACTTGGTTGGACGACGTGGATCATACATCAAGATGGGCCATCAAACACAAAAGGAGAGAGAAAGAAGGAGAGAGAGAGAGAGAGAAATCATGTGATGGAGGGATCTGCCACTATGAGCCCTCCTAGGTTACAATACATATATCAAGATGGGTCCTAAATGGATCCATACCATCAATTGGTAGGCCCCACTTGGCACATCATCAAAACACAAATCTAAGCCTATAAAACACCCACCATTTTTACTTCTTCTTGGCTCCATGAGATCCCTAGCACCTTGGCTACCACTTTGATGGAGGATGATGAAGATTGGATGGTTGGATGGTGAGATGAGGGGGTAGGAAGATGGGCCATACCTAACTTCTTTCATGGAAGCTTGGACGTTTCTCTCCTTTGGGTGTTGCTTAAAAATGAAGAGAGAAATGAGAGAGAGAGAGAGAGAAGATGGGATGGAGATGGGTGTGAGTGATGGGTGAGTGATGGGTGTACTTGAAAAGGGATGGGTGAAGAGAGAGAGAGAGTTGACTTTGGGGAGGGGTGGTTGTGTACTTGGGGATGGGTGTTATACTTGACTAATTGATGTGATTGATTTAATAGATTCTCTTGGGATTGCAAAGTGTGGTGTTTTCCTTGAAATGAACGCGAGCCCACAACTCCTAGCCTGCGTATCGCATCGGCACGAGAGATGCAGCATCGGAACCGCGGCGACGGCGTGGTCCCAAGGGTACAAGTTTCGATTTGAGCAAACTCTAGAATACAGGATATAACTCAGGGTTGTGCGCAAATGCTATCTACGCGTCGCGGGTCACCAAAATTCGACTGGAAGGACCACAGAAGTCTATGGAATGGTACGGGCTAGAATACGGGACTTACAATAGCCATGTGCCAATATACAATAGTTCGGTGTTTCATGAGTCAACACAAATCGTGCAATTCAGTTTCATGTAGAGGATCGAGTACAAGAAATTTAATAAATCAGCAAGTTGTCAACAATTCATGCCTTCTCTCCTAACACATTTGACATGCAACAGTGATTCATTCAAAATCAGTAATATTTGGAGAAAATAAAATGCCTACACCCTACAAGAACATGCAATTAAAAATTCATATGTTGGGGTATTAGGGGCTCAAACCCCCTTCTCTACGAATTTGAGAAATCCCTAGTCTATAGTCTCATTCATGCACTCTCAAGGAAATTTCAGCAACATGCAATAGCAATACACCAGGCACATTTACTATACCTATACTAGGCACAATAATTATCCACTTAAAGGTAATGGTCCGCACCTATTGTTAAATAGAAGTCGCTGAGATCATCCTAGCTAGCGTCGCCGGGTCAACAAGCTCCATGTGTCGGGGCCCTACAATGCATAGAGTGATGGTCAGTGACATGCATGCAGCTAGAGATTAGGGAAAAGTTCTTTGGGGCTCAACCTTACCTTAGATCGGGAGGGATTTCGCTCCAACAATGATTTAGGTCAGCATTTTTCGGCGATTAGGAGGTGCAGGTGCGGGGATTCCCAAATCCCAAGCACCATAGTCAATTACACCCCCAAAATCTCTCCTCCCTTGATCTCTCTCTCTCTATTGCTGAAGTTTATGGGAGTGAGAGAGAGAGGGCTGGATATTTATATGTCCAGATTTATTTCAGTTGGCCCCTCAGTTTAGTGAAATTCCTGCAATGGCCCTGTGAGTCCATTTTTTATTATTGGGGCTGTCCTGATGGCCCCATGGCCCATCTAATTCATGGAACAGGTACCCCATGGCCCGATGAAGGGCTGGGTAAAGTTTGACAACAAACGGATGCGGGGTTTTGCAGTAGCGGTCCAATTTGTGATCAACGATTATCGGCCTTCGATCAACGGTCAGAATTTGGGGGCGAGGGTAGTGAAATATTTCTAGCCTTTGGTGTAAGTTTAGAAGAGATCTGATGGCTGGAATGCCTAAATTATCTGTTCCAAGAAGCAGGGTCAATTGATTTAAATTTTTAGGTTTTCCTTCTTTAGGCTTGGCGACTCGCGTTACTTAAGTGCCGGCTGGACTGTATTGTTTATCTATTTCAAGGCATCTTCTGAGCCTGGAGTTCACGATGGACAACAAACCCAGTGAGGCTAATAACTTTCCAGAATTTTAGAATTTTTTGTCCTACCTCGGGCAGTACGCGGCTCGTACGGACAATCGTCAAGTATAAACTGACCGTCGGGCCCTACGATCCCCGTCCAGCCTGAACATAATTTGACCTAATCGCATTAGCCATTTAATCATGATTAATCTATGGGTAATAAGCCCACACGTGTGACCGAAATGTACGGTCCTGCGTCAGTTCGCACGTGAGTGCTTCAAGATACTTATAAATAAATTTCATCCTCGAAATTTGTACCTGTTCATATTGCTTAAGTAGGTTCGGGTAGTGCTTGCAGATTTCAGCTTCAATCTCCCAACTGGCTTCCTCTTCACCATGGTGTGTCCACAGTACTTTGACCAATGGGATTACCTTGTTCCGCAACACTTGTTCTTTCTTGTCCAGGATTCGCATGGGCTTAAGAATGTATGTGGCGTTGTCCTTGAGTTCCACGTGTTCCCATCGAATGATGTGTGAGGGGTTGAAAACATACTTTTTGAGCATTGAGACATGAAACACATTGTGTACTCCGGTTAGTGGAGTGGGCAATGCCAGGCGATATGCGACCGATCTTATACGGTTAAGAATTTGGAAAGGCCCAATGTATCGCAGGGCAAGCTTTCCTTTCTTGCCGAAACATAGAACTCCTTTCATTAACGAAATCCTCAGGAATACATGGTCCCCTATTTCAAATTCTAAGTCCCTACGCCTGGTGTCTGCGTAGCTTTTCTGTTTGATCTGCGCCATTTGGAGACGTCACCTAATGATTTCGATCTTCTCGGTGGTTGCCCGCACCAAATCAGGCCCCAATAAACTCTTCTCACCAATTTCAGCCCAACAGTGAGGCACTCGACATGGGGAGCCCATATAAGGCTTCGTAAGGCGCCATGCCGATGCTAGCTTGAAAGCTATTGTTGTAGGTGAATTCAGCATGAGGGAACATTCATCCTAACTGTCCAAGAAGTCTAGTGTTCAAGCTCTTAACATGTCTTCCAATATGCGATTTATTCGTTCTGTCTGCCCATCTGTTTGTGGGTGGAAAGTGGTACTATACTTCAACTTTACTCCCATTGCTTGTTGTACTCGGGTCCAAAATATTGAAGTGAATCGGGTATCTCGATGCGATATGATTTCTAAGGGAACACCATGGAGCCAAACTATTTCTTTAATGTATAATTTGGCTAGAATGTCGAAAGAGTAAGAAGTTCAAATTGGGAGAAAATGAGTCGATTTTGTCATTCGGTCCACAATCACCCAAATTGAATCGTGTCCCTTCCTTGTCCTGGGCAAACCCGAGATGAAGTCCATGAAAATGAAGTCTCATTTCCATTCAGCAAGAGGCATAGGCTGCAACAGGCCTGGCAGTTGGCGATGTTCAACCTTGACTTGTTGACATGTGAGATATCAAGAGACAAAACTAGCTATCTCTTTTTTCATGTTGTACCACCAATAGTTTTGCTTGAGGTCTTGGTACATTTTGGTGCTTTCGGGATGCATCACTAGCTTCGAGTTATGGGCCTCGGTTAGAAATTCTTCTTTCAATTTAGGGTGGTTCGGGACGCAAAGGCGGCCTTGGAATCATAGGCCTCAATCGGAGCTGATTCTCCATTCGGAGTCGCTTCAGACTTCTGCCAGTTCCCTCATTTTTCTCAACAATTCATCACCGCTTTGAGCCTCGATGATTTGATTGCAAATCATCAGTTGAACGTAGACATGTGTGACAACTTCATATGGTTCTTCTACCATCAATTTCAACTGGAAGTCCCGCATAAATTCTACCATATTCCATTCTTCTATCATCAAAGGGGAGGCAAATTCTAACGTCTTCTTTCGGCACAAAGCGTTTGCCACTAGATTAGCCTTGCTGGATGGTGGGAGACATTAAATTTGAAGTCCTTTAGTGTCTCTATCCAACGGTGCTATCTCATGTTCAAGTTCCTTTGGGTGAAGATGTATTTGAGGCTCTTGTGATCGCAAAAGAGCTCGAATTCTTCCCCATAAAGGTAATGTCTCCATAGCTTCAAGGCGAAGATGAGTGTCGCCAATTCGAGGTCGTGAGTAGGATAATTCTCTTCATGCTTCCTTAATTGTCGTGAGGCATAAGTAATGACTCTGTCCTTCTTCATAAGAACACAACCCAATCTGACACAGAACGTATCCGTGTAAATCGTATATTTGACTCCTTGCTCATGCAGGATGAGTACTGGAGCCAAGGTCAAATTCTCTTTTAGTTCTTGAAAGAACGCTTCCGCCTTTTCATTCTAGGTGAACTTGAGCTCTTTCCTAGTGAGCTGGGATAGGGGTCGGGCTATCTTTGAAAAGTCCTTAATAAATCGGTAGTAATATCCCACCAGTCCCAAGAAGCTCCTGACTTCCATAACCAAACTCGGCTGCTTCCAACCTTGTATCACCATTGCCTTGGCTAGGTCCACTGAGATGCCTTCCTTAGACACTACGTGGCCCAAGAACTTGACTTCCTTTTTCCAGAAGTCGCACTTCCAGAACTAAATGAAAAATTTGTTTCGCTTGAGCATCTCTAAAACTGCTCGCAAGTGACCTTCATGTTCTTTGCGACTTTTGGAGTATATTAGAATGTCGTCAATAAACACGACGACAAAATGGTACAGAAAGGGCCTGAAAACTCTGTTCATCATATCCATGAACATAGCTGGCGCATTCGTGAGTCCGAAGGGCATGACCAAGAACTCATAATGCCTAAAGCTGGTTCTAAATGCTGTTTTTGGTATGTTCTCTTCCCTAATCCGAAGCTGATGGTACCCGGATTGCAAATTGATTTTTGAGAAGTACTATGCGCCTCTTAGTTAATCAAACAGATCATCAATCCTAGGTAGTGGGTATTTATTCTTCACCATGACTTGATTCAACTGTCGATAGTCGATGCACAACCGTAGGGAGTCATCCTTCTTTCTCACGAACACGACATGGGCTCCCCCAGGTGATACACTGAGTAGAATGAAACCCGAGTCCAGTAATTCATCTATCTGAACCCGAAGTTCTTCCATTTCATATGGAGGCATTCGGTAGATTGGAAGAGAAATGGGCACAGTGCTGACACCAATTTTATGGTGAAATCAATCTTCTGCCGGGGAGGGAGTCCCGGTAGTTGCTTGAATACATCAACGTAGTCTTTGACTACGAGTGTGCGAGTTAATGAAAGTTCTTCATCGTCTTTTTCTAATGACGCATAACAAAGGACTTGTTGCAGGTAGCTAACCTCAACTGGAAACTTGAAAGGAGAGTTATCCCCTTCGTAGATCGTCACTGTCCGGTCCTCACAATCAATCTCGACTCTCATTGCAAAGAGCTAGTTCATACCCAAAATCACATCATAGTGAAAGACCCTCGTGACTATAAGGTCCATATGAATTCTCTTGTTTCCTAGATGAATGGGACAACCTCGGCAGACGGATGTAGCTTCAGTGAAGGTTCCGGCTTCAGCTATGATTCTCACTCTCGACATGAGAGTAATTGGTAGCCTCAGATTCTTGGCAGTTGTATATGATATGATTGATGTTGTGGACCCAGTGTCCACAAGAAGAAAGATAGGGATACCTTAGATATGGGCCGTGACTTCGAATGCTAAGGGTGTGGTCGTGGCTGCATCGACACCTTCGGCAGTCAGGGTGTGTATGCGGGCTTGTTGCAGCCTGTTGAGATGATATATAGGCCGAGGCGATGGCCTAATTTGAGCCACTGACGGCCTATGGATTTGTCAAGACGGGCCCACGGCTCTCTAGGGAGGAGTTGGCAATGCTTGTTGGGGCCGGTCGGCTTGCATGTTGAGGAGGCACATAGCCATGATCCCTCATCTTCTAGAAGCAATACATCTCCGAGTGCCCCACTTTTCTTCCGATGCCGCGACTCGAGCGCTGATGCGATGCTCTGGTCGGGAGTTGTGGGCCAACGTTTGGTGCGAGGAAACGCTGCGCGTGCGAATACCGAGAGAATCTCTACGAGGTGTCACATCAATCAATCAATCCCATCAATCCCATCATGTCAAGTACACATCAACTTTCACCCTTTCCCAAGCAACCCCAAAGTCAAAAAGTTCTTACACCACCCATACCCTTTCTTACAACTTTTGCCAAAAAAGTCAAAAAAGCTTCTTACACCCATCCCTCTCTCCCATCCATCACTCCATCACCCATCATTCTCTCTCTCTCTCTCTCCCTTACAAGTCTCTCTCTCATTTCAATTCTCCCTTAAGCAAAAATTCATACGTATGAGCCTCTCCCATTTCCTCCCAAGCTACATGTGTGGCCCACCTTTCCATCCTTAGATCTCTCATCTCAACCATCCATTTTTCATCTTCCTACATCAAAGAGGAGCACAAGGAGCTAAGGAAGCCAAGGGAGCAAGAAGATCAAGTGGTGGGTGCCTTGATAGGGTAGCTTTTGATGTTTTTTAAGATGAGCCAAGTGTGGCCAACCGATCAATGGTTGGATCTCACTTTGGACCCTAAGATGTGGCCGATGGCCTACTTGGATCATCATGATCATTCCATGATGGGGCCATTCTCCATGGACCACATCATGATGTTTATTTCTTGCATGCATAGGGTCATCTAGACCGTCTATTTTAGTGGAGAAGGGATCTCCACCGTTGGATTTCGATTTAATGGGCCCACATGTTATGGGATCCACTTGATGTATGATTTAGTGCAAGGGAGGGCCCATAGTGCCGGGGTCCCTCCATCACGCGGGTCCCACTCTCTCTCTCTCTCTATCTCTCTCTCTCTCCCTCTCTATTTCATTTTTTTTTATGTGTGATTATATCATGCTTGTATGGCCCACTTGGATGGATCCCACCCTGAAGCATACATCCTACTCAAGCCATCTACAAGTGGGGCCCACTTTGTGCTTAGTATCCACACCATCCTCAATGAGGTGGCCCACCTAAGCAGGGCCCACCTCTAATGTATTTACAAAGTCCAGCGTCCACGGACGCTGGACGTTTCTGTTGGAAAATGCAAAAAAAAAGTTAGCTTGGTTTCAAGCCAATGAGGTGGTCCACTTGTGTAGGCTCCATCTTGATGCATGTATTCAATCCACGCCGTCCATTCCTTTCTTGACCCCATTTCAGGCGTTGAACCAAGATATGGTGCCAACTCGAGGTCCCGGTGGGCCATACCGTAGCAAATGGTGGTTTACACCATTGAAACCTTCCCTAAACCTTTTATACGTTGAAATATGCCCAATATTGGGCTTGGTTTGCTTGTCTTGAGCCATAGAGGGCTACTGGACGGAGTGGATTCACTGGATATGGACCCCACCTGTAAAATCCATGGAAATTCCAGAAATCCAAAAAAAATAAAATAAGACTCAACACAGGGACGGTGGCAGGCGCTGCTTGCGCCCAGCGTCCAGCGGACGGGCTGGCGGACAGCCACCCACGGCTGTAGCCGTGGGTCCCACCTTGATGTTTATGTGTCATCCAATCCATTCACACGGTGGGCCCTAAGGTCAGGGGACCACCCTCCAAAAATCAGCCTGATCCAAGACTCAGGTGGCCCACACCGTAGAAAATAGTGGGATTAAACCTCTACCTTTGAAATCCTCTTTGGGCCCACAGAAGTTTTGGATCAGGGTGGAATTTGTGTCCACCCTTCATCTAAGTCCTACGTGGCCCTATCAACGGGTGGGATGGAATATAAACATTATGGTGGGCCCCACATGGAGCCCACAGTGATGTATGTGTTCTTATGGCCACGTCCAGGCGGACGGTGGGGCCAGCAGTGATGTAAGTGTCTTATCCCCACCGTCCAGGGACGGTGGGCCCGTGAGTGCGTGCGTGTGTGGTGCGTGCGTGTGTGGTGTGTGCGTGTGTATATTTATATATTTATATATACATATATATATATATATATACATATATACATATATATAATATTATATGATATATAATATTATATGTACTGTATATATAATGTATACTATATTATATATATTTTTATTGGTGTGGGAGGCACATCTCATTACTTGTGGCCCATGGTTGAGGCCCACTCTGGTGTATATGTAAGGCCCATGGGTCGAGGCCATTTAATGCATTAGGGGCCCATGGGTCGAGGCCCATTAAAATGTATTGGGGCCTATGGGTCGAGGCCCATTTGATACATATAAGGCCCATGTGAGTAGGCCCATTTGATGCACGTATGGTGCCCAATTGGCGAGGCCCATTTGATACATATAAGGCCCATGTGAGCAGGCCCACTTGATGCATTCTAAGGCCCATGGGTTATAGCCCATTGCAATGTACATAGGGCCCATTGGTGCGGCCCATTGATGTGGCCCACTTAATGAATGTAAGGCCCATGTGATTTGGCTAATTTGATGTATTTAAGGGCCCAATGGATGTACCTAAGGTCCATTGCAATGTGTGATCCCAACATAATTTATGTAAGGATATTTGTGGCAGTCGTGCCTTGGGAGCAATGTTGGTTTGACGTCCACATTGCAAGTGTAGTGTGGTTAAATGTCCGCATTATGACTTTCCCTTGGGCCCATTGTTAGGCCCATACGTGTAATGTGTAGGCCGTCTAGGTCCATCTTCATTATGAATATCATCTATCCCATATAACATGTTTAGTTCCAAGATTCATGATCATATGCATCATATGTATGCTTGATATGAGAAATGACTGATCATAGCATATGCCTTTGGGCAGATTGTTCTAGGGCTCCTGTACAGGGGGTGTCGCCCTACATGAGCGCACGGTACGCGCAGGATTGATGTATGACTGGATAGTGTGATTCATGCATTTGCATTGTGTGATATGGTTACTGTACACCCTAACGACATCAGGGCCGTAGCCTCCACAGACGTATCGTGGTTGGCAGGATTGGATACCGAAAATATTGTTCTACATGGGGTGCGATAGATATCCCTGGGTGAAAGTCCCTAAACCCTTATGGTATCAGGAGGTTGCTCCAACGTCTAGACCGAGTGGATGCATGAGCGCTGAGTGCCGATTACCAGACGGTTGCGCTTTCCACTGTGTCGTGGTCGGTTGGAAGAGGGTGCGGCCTTACCCGCCCGAGAGTAGGGGGCAATTACTAGGTCTGACCAGCTCGAGGAATGGGTCCGCTATTAACGAGCCGAGCCCGATATTGGCAGGCGGATAGTGAGGTCTTTTCCACTCACCTCATTGCGCGCGATGGGGCGGCAATCTGGCTTGGAGTGTACTAGACCCCGGTGATATTCCAGATTTGAGCCGTATTGACATATGGACTTAGATGAGGATTTGTATGCTTGAGTTGCATTTTGCATTGCATGGCCTTGGTATGGCCGACATCATTCTTCGCACCGCATGGCCTTGGTACGGCTAATGATATTCTTGGCATTCATCAGCATGTTCCGCATTACTCTGATACTGCATAACTGTATTATCACCTTGAGCATACACTTTCACCACCCTCTAAGATTTCTATAAGCTTATGCACGACCGTTGCGTGCAGGTGACGTTGGATTGCAGCAGCGCTGAGGCTTGGGCGCGTAGCTGATCTTTTTGGAGCTTTTGGTCTATCATCATTGTATTTTCCTTATGCTCATTATACTTGTAAAGTTTTTGATTATAGTGGAAATGTGATGGAGTTTTTAGTTGTTGTTTGTGGGTTATGCCTTTGGTTATGCTTATTACGAATGAAACTGATGTTGAAAACCCTCCTTGTAGCATCCCAGGATCGGAACCCTGACGGGGCCGGGAGCCGAGAATGGGGTCCTACGGAGGTGGCGGCGCCGGATTCGGCGATCGGAAATTTTGTGAGCCCGGTTTCCGAGTTTGGGGCGTGATAGGCTCGGTCCTTGAGCCTGACTGGCATAACCAAAAACAACATTACATGTCTGCTATGAATGATTTAAGTCCTAAGTTCGGATAGCCTAGCGATCTTTTATTACCGACCCTTAACGAGCGTGCCTTCGAGAGTTTTCAAAGTTGATAGGCACCTTCGCTCTTTCCTGTAGGACATGGCGCGCAGGAGAGTGACCCGATCGACTCGACTCCTACACCACTCCGGCTCCACCAACTGCGGCTCCCGCACTACCACCTACGATTCTGCTCCACCACCCGAGATCCCTGCCCGCCTGAGGATGTCGCTCCTCTACCAGGGATTCATGCTGCCCGGCCTATGGGTGCATCTCCCCACCAGAGACCGGTGCGGAGCCGACCGTATCTGTGAGTGCTTCTCGATTCTGGCAGAATCTTTGCAGGCCGTGGCGCGCACTTGAGCGAGCGAGACCCCGATCATTTCTCCAGCGCGAGCGAGCGGAGCGCTCGAGTGCCCTCCTTCGAGAGTTTCGACGCCTTGATCCCCCGCATTTCCAGGGTGAGCCAGACCCGACCGTAGCTGAGAGGTGGCGCGCTGACGTAGAGAAGATATTTGAGACGATGGGATGCGCGACCGAGCGGCGAGTCCGATTAGCCGTATTTCTCCTTCATGGTGAGGCTGAGCACTGGTGGATGTCAGTCTCTCGAGCAGCGGGCACTGATTTTGTTTGGACTTGGGAGGATTTTGTGGATCGGTTCGACCGACAGTATTTTCCCGATCACATCCGACGTCAGCGAGCGTTGGAGTTTGAGGCCTTGGTGCAGGGCGATATGACAGTGGCTCAGTATGCCGCTCGTTTTGTAGCACTGTCCCGATTTGCACCTTACTTAGTGGATGATGAGGAGCGGAGAGCCCGCCGATTCGAGGCCGGCTTGCGTTACGGTCTTCGAGGCCGTGTTATTGGGCATGAGCTCCCTACCTTTGAGGAAGTGGTGCGAAAGGCCCAGATTTTTGAGGCTGAGTGGGACGGTATGCAGAGCGATCGCGATCCGAGGAGAGACCGGAAGAGGCGAGCTCCTTCCAGGTGATACCCAGCAGGTCGACCATCGCGAGGCGCACAGTCGCCCGGCCTTCCGAGCTCCAAAGAGGCACCCAAGCACCTCCAGGCACCACCTCCGAGCAGTTCCGGCACTTGTTTTAGGTGCGGTGCGGCAGACACCGTATGTGGGAGTGTCCTCGCCCCCAGCAGGCAGGAGGTTCCAGGCGGCCTCCACCACCGCGCGGCGCGAGACCCCCACGGCGGCGGAGAGGCCCCCACGCAGCGAGCTGCAGCGGCCCCACCACCGAGACCACCTCGCGGCGGCATCGGCACCGGCCTCGAGGCCGCGGCGAGAGAGCGGCGGTTTCGGCGCCTCGGCGACCTCGGCGGCGGCAAGACGCTCAAAGGGGACAGGCACCTCCCGAGCCAGGCTCAAGCTCGATTCTATGCGGCCCAGCGGGATCCTCGGTCATCTGGAGGAGTCGTTGAGGTATACTTCTAGATTTGCATGTATTGCACGTGTGTTATTTGATTTTGGTGCATCGCATTCTTTTTATGGCCGAGAGTTTTGCCGATCGACTGGTTTACCATTGGAGTGCTCGTGAGGGGTTGACTGTATCAACTCCCTTGGGAAAGACTGCAATGTTGGGCCGATTTTGCTCGTCTTGCCCGTTTTGGTTGGGGATATGTTTTCGCCTGCCGACCTGTTTGCTTTGCCGATGTCCGAGTTCGATGTCATCACTGGGCATGGATTGGCTTGCCGAGTACCACGCCATATTGGATTGTTCGCGAGGCGATCACGTTTTGTATACGGCTTGCCGCAGTTCGATTCATTCTAAGCCCAAAGGAGAGCCGTTGTCTTGTTTGATGTCTTGTGCCATAGAGGAGCCCATAGCGGTGAGAGTCGACCAGTTTGCCCGTGGTTTGCGATTTTCCCGATGTGTTTCAGGAGATTCCGGATTACCGCCTCGTCGACTCATCGAGTTTCAGATTGAGCCCGGTCCTGCGCCTATTTCAAAGGCCCCATATCGTATGACACCACCGAGTTGCGGGAACTGAGCGCTTGGACGAGTTGCGCGAGTTAGGCTTTATCCGTCCGAGCTGTCACCGTGCGCCGGGACTCTTCGTGAAGAAGAAGGATGGCTCGTTGAGGCTCTGCGTAGATTACCGCGAGCTCAACAAGGTCACGATCAAGAACAAGTACCCGCTCCCGAGGATTGATGATTTGTTCGATCATTTAGAGGTGCAGTTCTTTTCGAAGATTGACTTGCGTTACGGTTTCATCAGATTCGGGTCCGAGAGGAGGACATTCCGAAGACAGCATTCAGGACGCATTATGGTCATTTCGAGTTTCAGGTCATGTCCTTTGGACTGACCAATGCACCCGCGGTCTTCATGCAGTTGATGAACGAGGTCTTCCGTCCATATCTTGATCAGTTTGTTGTAGTCTTCATCGACGACATTCTGATTTATTCGAGGACTCGTGAGGAGCACGAGCAGCATTTGGAGGTTACGTTGCAGACCCTCCACGCACACCAGTTGTATGCGAAGCTGGAGAAGTGCGAGTTTTGGCAGGAGGAGGTGAAGTTCCTCGGTCACGTGGTGACGAGGGAGGGTGTCGCAGTGGACCCCTCGAAGGTTGAGGTAGTGCGTCAGTGGGGTCAGCCCACGACTGCATCCGAGATCCGTAGTTTCCTTAGTTTAGCGGGCTACTACCGGCGTTTTATTGAGGGCTTCTCTCGTATTCGCCCGTTGACCAGGTTAACTCGGAAGGGCGCGAGTTTATTTGGAGTGACGCTGTGAGCGAGCATTTGTGGAGTTAAAGGACCACCTGACGTCGCTCCTGTCCTCACTCTTCCCTCGGGAGTGACGGATTTATTGTATTGCACCGATGCCTCGCATATTGGTTTGGGTCTGTCCTGATGCGGCAGGGCTGTAGCCTTCGCGTCTCGTCACTCAAGGTCCATGAGCCGAACTATCCCACGCATGATTTAGAGTTGGCTGCAGCTGTCTCGCACTGAAGGTGTGGAGACATATCTCTATGGGGTTAGGTTCGAGCTCTTTTCGATCATAAGAGCTTGAAGTACCTCTTCTCGCGGTCTGAGTTGAACATGAGGAGGCGCTGGATGGAGCCTCTGAAGGACTATGATTTCGATCTCCGGTACCACCGGGTAAGGCGAACGTGGTGGCGGATGCCCTCGGCCGTCAGCCACGAGGCCTAGTGGCGCATATGATGATTCGGGAGTGGCGGATGCTCGAGGATATAGCAGAGTACGACTTTGAGTTTGGCTTGCAGTCTTCTATTGTGTTTTATTGAGCTGTCGATTCAACCCTCTCTTGTCGCAAGGGTGATCGAGGCTCAACAGCCAGCGTTACCGGATTACCGAGCAGAGGCGGCATCCGTGGAGCAGTCGGATTGGCAGATTGGTACGGATGGTGGACTTCGCTTGAGAGGCCGATTATGTGTCTCGAATATTCCCGAGCTACGTAGAGATCTTATGGACCGAGGCACATCGATCGCGGTTTTCTATCCATCCTGGCTCGACGAAGATGTACCACGACATGAGGCGGCAGTATTTTTGGGCGGGATGAAGCACCGGATTGCCAGGTTTTGTGGCGAGTGTGACACGTGCCGGCGTGTCAAGGCCGATCATCGGAGACCCCCTGGTCATTGCGGCCCGATGTGGAAGTGGGAGCACGTGTCGGCGATTTCATTATGGGCTTGCCGAGGACTCGCCGCGGTCATGACGCCATCCGAGTTGTTGTGCATCTGACGAAGTCGATACATTTTATTGCGATACGTGCGACTTGGCCTTTGGACCGACTTGCGAGATTATTCATCGAGAATATCGTGAGACTGCATGGCGTTCTGTCTCGATCATTTCGACCGAGACCCGAGGTTCACGTCTCGATTTTGGGGGAGCTTCAGAGAGCGATGGGTTTTGATTTGCAGCAGCGCCGCGTACCATCCGCAGACCGATGGCCGCCGAGAGGGTCAACCAGATCCTTGAGGATATGCTTCGGCCTGCGCGATTGATTTCGGGGTAGGCTGGGATGAGCATCTGCGATTGGGCCGAGTTCGCATACAATAACAGGCGACCATCGGCATGGCTCCTTTTGAGGCACTATATGGCGGACCATGCAGATCTCAGAGTTGTTGGACCGAGGTTGGAGAGCGTCGTCTCTTAGGTCCCGAGCTTGTGCGAGACGTCGAGGCTATTGATGTCATCGGGCGGAGGATGCGCACGGCTCGAGCCGGAGAAGAGTTTTGATCGTCGGCGTCGTCCCTTGGAGTTTGATGTAGGGGACCATGTGTATCTTAAGGTCTCGCCCATGAAGGGCGTAGTTCATAGGACCTTTTGAGATCACTGGGCACGTTGGCGCCGTGGCCTATCGGCTTGCCTTGCCATCTCAGTTGTCTGGCGTCCACAACGTTTTTCATGTCTCTATGTTGAGGAAGTGTGGGTCAGACATCGTTCCTGTTATCGATTGGCAGCCGTTAGAGGTTCGTGAGGACGCTTCCTATATTGAGCAGCTAGTCTGTATCCTTGATCGGAAGGAGCAGGTCCTCCGGACCAAGGTCATTCCTTTGGTGAAGGTTCAGTGGGGTCACCATTCTGTTGAGGAGGCTTCTTGGGAGCGCGAGGCTGAGATTCGAGAGCGTTATCCCCATCTTTTTGATGATTGATTATGTGTTGTATATTGTATGTTATCTCTGATTTTATATAGTGATGTTATGTTTCTTCCCCCTCTTGAGTTCTGTCTTGTTGCGATGATTGTGTAAATTTTGAGGATGAAATTTCTATTAGGAGGGGAGAGCTGTAAGCCCCGTATCCTAGACCGTACCGTTCCATAGGCTTCCGCGGTCTTCCCGGTCGAATTCCGGCAACCTTCGACCCTTAACCGGTATTTGCGCGCAACCTGGATTCTCGTGCCGTCAACCCGAGTCGACTCAACTCAGGACTTATACCTTAGCGACCGCGTCGTCGCCGCGGTTCCGATGCCGCGACTCGCGCGCTGATGCGATGCTCTGGTCAGGAGTTGTGGGCCAGCGTTCGGTGCGAGGAAACGCCGCGCGTGCGAATTCCGAAAGAATCTCTACGAGGTGTCACATCAATCAATCAATCCCATCATGTCAAGTACACATCAACTTTCACCCTTTCCCAAGCAACCCCCAAAGTCAAAAAGTTCTTACACCACCCATACCCTTTCTTACAACTTTTGCCAAAAAAGTCAAAAAGTTCTTACACTCCCATCCCTCTCTCTCCCATCCATCACTCCATCACCCATCACTCTCTCTCTCTCTCTCTCCCTTACAAGTCTCTCTCTCATTTCAATTCTCCCTTAAGCAAAAAATTCATACGTATGAGCCTCTCCCATTTCCTCCCAAGCTACATGTGTGGCCCACCTTTTCATCCTTAGATCTCTCATCTCAACCATCCATTTTTCATCTTCCTCCATCAAAGAGGAGCACAAGGAGCTAAGGAAGCCAAGGGAGCAAGAAGATCAAGTGGTGGGTGCCTTGATAGGATAGCTTTTGATGTTTTTAAGATGGGCTAAGTGAGGCCAACCGATCAATGGTTGGATCTCACTTTGGACCCTAAGATGTGGCCGATGGCCCACTTGGATCATCATGATCATTCCATGATGGGGCCATTCTCCATGGACCACATCATGATGTTTATTTCTTGCATGCATAGGGTCATCTAGACCGTCTATTTTAGTGGAGAAGGGATCTCCACCGTTGGATTTCGATTTAATGGGCCCACATGTTATGGGATCCACTTGATGTATGATTTAGTGCAAGGGAGGGCCCATAGTGCCGGGGTCCCTCCATCACGCGGGTCCCACTCTCTCTCTCTCTCTATCTCTCTCTCTCTCCCTCTCTATTTCATTTTGTTTTTTTTTATGTGTGATTATATCATGCTTGTATGGCCCACTTGGATGGATCCCACCCTGAAGCATACATCCTACTCAAGCCATCTACAAGTGGGGCCCACTTTGTGCTTAGTATCCACACCATCCTCAATGAGGTGGCCCACCTAAGCAGGGCCCACCTCTAATGTATTTACAAAGTCCAGCGTCCACGGACGCTGGACGTTTCTGTTGGAAAATGCAAAAAAATCAGATTGGTTTCAAGTCAATGAGGCGGTCCACTTGTGTAGGCTCCATCTTGATGCATGTATTCAATCCACACCGTCCATTCCTTTCTTGACCCCATTTCAGGCGTTGAACCAAGATATGGTGCCAACTCGAGGTCTCGGTGGGCCATACCGTAGCAAATGGTGGTTTACACCATTGAAACCTTCCCTAAACCTTTTATACGTTGAAATATGCCCAATATTGGGCTTGGTTTACTTGTCTTGAGCCATAGAGGGCTACTGGACGGAGTGGATTCACTGGATATGGACCCCACCTGCAAAATCCATGAAAAAACAAAAAATAAAAAAAAGACGGCAGCAGGCGCTGCTTGCGCCCAGCGTCCAGCGGACGGGCTGGCGGACAGCCACCCACGGCTGTAGCCGTGGGTCCCACCTTGATGTTTATGTGTCATCCAATCCATTCACATGGTGGGCCCTAAGGTCAGGGGACCACCCTCCAAAAATCAGCCTGATCCAAGACTCAGGTGGCCCACACCGTAGAAAATAGTGGGATTAAACCTCTACCTTTGAAATCCTCTTTGGGCCCACAGAAGTTTTGGATCAGGGTGGAATTTGTGTCCACCCTTCATCTAAGTCCTACGTGGCCCTATCAACGGGTGGGATGGAATATAAACATTATGGTGGGCCCCACATGGAGCCCACAGTGATGTATGTGTTCTTATGGCCACGTCCAGGCGGACGGTGGGGCCAGCAGTGATGTAAGTGTCTTATCCCCACCGTCCAGGGACGGTGGGCCCGTGAGTGCGTGCGTGTGTGGTGCGTGCGTGTGTGGTGTGTGCGTGTGTATATTTATATATTTATATATACATATATATATATATATACATATATACATATATATAATATTATATGATATATAATGTTATATGTACTGTATATATAATGTATACTATATTATATATATTTTTATTGGTGTGGGAGGCACATCTCATTACTTGTGGCCCATGGTTGAGGCCCACTCTGGTGTATATGTAAGGCCCATGGGTCGAGGCCATTTAATGCATTAGGGGCCCATGGGTCGAGGCCCATTAAAATGTATTGGGGCTTATGGGTCGAGGCCCATTTGATGCACGTACGGGGCCCAATTGGCGAGACCCATTTGATACATATAAGGCCCATGTGAGTAGGCCCATTTGATGCACGTATGGTGCCCAATTGGCGAGGCCCATTTGATACATATAAGGCCCATGTGAGCAGGCCCACTTGATGCATTCTAAGGCCCATGGGTTATAGCCCATTGCAATGTACATAGGGCCCATTGGTGCGGCCCATTGATGTGGCCCACTTAATGAATATAAGGCCCATGTGATTTGGCTCATTTGATGTATTTAAGGCCTAATGAATGTACCTAAGGTCCATTGCAATGTGTGATCCCAACATAATTTATGTAATGATATTTGTGGCAGTCGTGCCTTGGGAGCAATGTTGGTTTGACGTCCACATTGCAAGTGTAGTGTGGTTAAATGTCCGCATTATGACTTTCCCTTGGGCCCATTGTTAGGCCCATATGTGTAATATGTAGGCCGTCTAGGCCCATCTTCATTATGCATATCATCTATCCCATATAACATGTTTAGTTCCATGATTCATGATCATATGCATCATACGTATGCTTGATATGAGAAATGACTGATCATAGCATATGCCTTTGGGCAGATTGTTTAGGGGCTCCCGTACAAGGGGTGTTGCCCTACATGAGCGCACGATACGCGCAGGATTGCTGTATGACTGGATAGTGTGATTCATGCATTTGCATTGTGTGATATGATTACTGTACGCCCTAGCGACATCAGGGCCGTAGCCTCCACAGACGTATCGTGGTTGGCAGGATTGGATACCGAAAATACTGTTCTACATGGGGTGCGATAGATATCCCTGGGTGAAAGTCCCTAAACCCTTATGTTACTAGGAGGTTGCTCCAACGTCTAGACCGAGTGGATGCATGAGCGCTGAGTGCCGATTACCAGACAGTTGCGCTTTCCACTGTGTCGTGGTCGGTTGGAAGGGGGTGCGGCCTTACCCGCCCGAGAGGAGGGGGCAATACTAGGCTGAGTCTGACCAGCTCGAGGAATGGGTCCGCTATTGACGAGCCGAGCCCGATATTGGCAGGCGGATAGTGAGGTCTTTTCCACTCACCTTATTGCGCGCGATGGGGCGGCAATCTGGCTTGGAGTGTACTAGACCCCGGTGATATTCCAGATTTGAGCCGTATTGACATGTGGACTTAGATAAGGATTTGTATGCTTGAGTTGCATTTCGCATTGCATGGCCTTGGCATGGCCGACATCATTCTTTGCACCGCATGACCTTGGTACGGCTAATGGTATTCTTGGCATTCATCAGCATGTTCCGCATTACTCTGATACTGCTTGGCTGCATTACCACCTTGAGCATACACTTTCACCACCCTCTGAGCTTTCTATAAGCTTATGCACGACCGTTGCGTGCAGGTGACGTTGGATCGCAGCAGCGCTAAGGCTTGGGTGCGTAGCTGATCTTTTTGGAGCTTTTGGTCTATCATCATTGTATTTCCCTTATGCTCATTGTACTTGTAAAGTTTTTTATTATAGTGAAAATGTGATGGAGTTTTTGGTTGTTGTTTGTGGGTTATGCCTTTGGTTATGCTTGTTACAAATCAAACTGATGTTGAAAATCCTCCTTGTAGCATCCCAGGATTGGAACCTGGCGAATGGGCGCTGGGAGCCGAGAATGAGATGATATATAGGCCGAGGCGATGGCCTAATTTGAGCCACTGACGGCCTATGGATTTGTCAAGACGGGCCCACGGCTCTCTAGGGAGGAGTTGGCAATGCTTGTTGGGGCCGGTCGGCTTGCATGTTGAGGAGGCACATAGCCATGATCCCTCATCTTCTAGAAGCAATACATCTCCGAGTGCCCCACTTTTCTACAATACCTATAGGTACGATCGGGTAGAGCGAATGCGGGTGGAGGAGGAGCATGCTGAGGAGGCAGACTAGGTTGTACTCTTCTTCCTGAGGTGGAGGAAGACTGTCCCACAAATCTCCCCCGTGACTCGGCCTGGAGGCGCGCCTGGGAGACTCGTTCTCCGTCCTACTCCGATCGCAAGGACATCTCGACCAACTCAGTATAAGTTCGGATGTTCGCACAGCACACCTTAGTGCGAATTTTAGCCCTCAGTCCTTCAGCAAAATGCCTCATGCGCATTTCTTCATCGGCAACAATCTTAGGAGCGTAGCGGGATAGTTCGGTGAACTGATTTTCATGCTTAGCCACCAACATTCCCCCTTGCTGGAGGTGCAAGAACTCATTCTCTATCTCAATTTGGTATGTATGCGGGAAGTACTTTTGGAAGAAACACGCCTCAAAGTCTTCCCAGGTCCATACGAAATTTTTGGGAATGGTCCTTAACACACTGTCCCACCATACATCAACTTCCTTTTCAAACAGGTAGGATATTAATTCCACCTATTCCACCTCGGAGCAATGGAGAGGCCGAATTGCCTTAGTAACCTGATTGAGCCAACTTTTAGCTTCCTCCAGTTGATGCGTGTCGGCGAAGGTTGGTGGTCTAAGCCATTGGAAGTGCTCAAAAAGATTGTAAGGCGTGGTTGATGTATCGGTTTGATTTGGAAACGACATGCTTATATGGTGGGCCACGGCTCCCACTAAAGTGTGTAACGACTGCTGCTGTTACTGCGTGACGTGCAACACTTGCTCCATCGTGCCCATAACCAAGGTTGTGTGGTGTGAAGAGGTCTCACCTTGAGTGAATGACGCCCCTGGGAGTTGACCCGGCATATCGTTTTCTGTGTTGGGTTGACTGGCTCCGTTCTAGCTATCTTGTGGCTCATTTGGGGCGGTTTGTCCGCGCTTGTCTCTCCTGCCCAAAGCCAAGCGAATGAGGCGGCTATCGCCTTGGGATCTCATTGTCCTAGAAGGTAAATTCTAAATTGTTTAGATACAAAGATATCCATGGACATGACGTATAATACATACACAAATTTAAAGCAACATCACACGAGTGTCATCAATTCTCCAAATATTCCAACACATTACTCAAGTAAAGGCAACCTCATGCATTTCATTAATCAAAATTTTCACTGTTACATATGCTAGGGCATTACATATACAATGACGAAAAATGCGTGATTACCCATTAACCGAAAAACCTCTATAACTACTTCCTAAAACAACCAAACCAGGCCTATCCATGGCCATTACAAAAGACAGGGATGAGAACATCTACGTCTTCACTCTCCTAATCCTCCGATTCAGGCAAAGGTGGAGGTGCTCCCTTATCCTGCATGCAGCACAAGAGTTCCTTCAGTGTACGGGACATCTTTTACCAGCTTCTTCCTTATGTTCTCCTGGTTCTCCTCAATTTTGGCGAGGCAAGAGTCAAGTGCATCCTAACTTTGGCGCCTGCTACGGGTGGTGGGAGGCTCCCAGTCAGTGTCTTGGGCCCCACCCTCTTCCTCTTCTTCGGCCTCGCTCTCCTCTTCCTCTTCAGTTCTTCTTCTCCTATCTCGTCCCTGAGCTCCTCAAGTCAGGCCCGGCGTTGCTTGGGGCCCATCTTCATGTTGTTGAGAGTGTTCTCATCAATCATTCAGATCAGGACAAGGCAGTCCACATGTAGCCTGTACCCATAAGTTTGGGCAATCTTATAGATCAGTCGGCCAAATGTGAGAGAGTGGTTCTGTCGAACAGATTGCGTTGCCCGCACTATCTGGGTCAACACAAGGGTAGGCAGGCAAACTTTCTCCCTTTGCCCTACTCGGTAGAGGAGGTGCACCATGAATCTGGTGCACTTTGTTTGGTTGCTCGACCTCGGGTACACGTTGTACGAGCATATGTGATGGAGTACAAATGATAGTTGAAGATCATACTCATCGGTTTGAGGTTATTGTCTCGCCTCCATTCCGTCAGTCGACCACACAAGTGGCACGTGCGGCGGTCTCTCTCCCCCCTATCAGCGAGATTAGTCTCACTGGCATGAACGATACCGCGTTCCACTCCGAGAATACGCACAATGATGTCGACGTTGATTTGAGCCTCCTGCCTGCCCATGGGAATATAAAATTCTAGAGGGTTGAGAGAGTACCCCGAATGCGTGCGTAGAAGGTTCACACTAGTTCCTCATTAGCGTGGGACTTTCCTTCGAACATTGGACCCCATCCACTCTTGAGAAGACGGTCCAACAATGGATGTTCGCTGAACATTTTCTTGTTTATGTGGGCCTCAAAGACTATCTTGCAGCGTTAGAATCTACTGTACTCGATGTCCATCAGTATGGCCCTTTTTAGTAGAATTTGAGGGTCGAGGTCTCACTTGGACCTCCTCTCAGTGCTTGAGCCCGCACCGGCATCGATTTTCCTCTTCGATTTCCTCTCTCGGATCGGCCCGGCTTCATCGGAAGCTGCCCGCTTCTTCCCCATGAGTGAGAGAAGCATGGAAATGGAGAAAATGGAGGTCACTACCTCAAAGAAAGCCATGGGGTGTGAAAGCTTGGGATGGTAATGGATTTGAGGGAAAGGGGATTTATGGGATCCTAGAAGAAAGGCTTTTGTGCTCAAATGGAGTGGGATTAGGAAAATACAAGAAGGATTGGAATGGCCAAGGCTTAGAATGGGTTAGAAATGTGGTTTATAAGAATGAAGTGGGACTTAGAAGTTTAGAAATGAAGATTTGGGAGTGAAGAGAGGTTTAGGAGTGAGTTGGAGGGTGAACAGTGAGGGAAATAAGGGTTTTTGGGTTAAAAAGGGGTAAAAGGGGTGTGTATAGGGGACCCCACACATGGGAGGGACCCCACTAAATCAAACTAGCGGTGGCACACCGCCGAACTTGTGGTGGCCATTGTAAGCCCCGTATCCTAGACCGTACCGTTCCTTAGACTTCCACGGTCTTCCCGGTGGAATTTCGACAACCTTCGACCATTAACCGATATTTACGCGTGACCTTGATTCTCATGCCGTCAACCCGAGTCGACTCAACACAGGACTTGTACCTTAGCGACCGTGCCGTCACCGCGGTTCCAATGCCGTGACTAGGGCGCTGATGTGATGCTCTGGCCAGGAGACGTGGGCTAGCTTTCGGTGCGAGGAAAACGTCGCGCATGTGAATTTCGAGAGAATCTCTACAAGATGTCACATCAATCAATCCCATCATATCAAGTACATGTCAAGTACACATCACCTTTCACCCTTTTCCAAGTAAGCCCCAAAAGTCAAAAAGATCTTACAAGCCTATACCTTTCTTACACCAAAAACCCCTAAAGTCAAAAAGTCTCTTACACACCCATCCCTCTCTCTCCCATCCATCAATCCATCACACATCACCCATCTCTCTTTACAACTTTCTCTCTCTCCTTCCTTTTCAAATTTCAATCCAAGCAACCCAAGAGCTCCTCACGTCCATGCCCTTCCATGGAGAGAAAAATGCATAAGTGAGGCCCACCTTTCCATCCCTAGATCTCCCATCCTAGCCATCCATTTCTCATCTTCCTCCATTAAAGAGAAGCACAAGGAGCTAAGGAAGCCAAGGGAGCAAGAAGATCAAGCGGTGGGTGCTTTGATAGGGTAGTTTTTAATGTTTTTAAGATGGGCCAAGTGAGGCCAACCGATCAATGGTTTGGATCTCACTTTGGACCCTAAGATGTGGCCGATGGCCCACTTGGATCATCATGATCATTCCATGATGGGGCCATTCTCCATGGACCCCATCATGATGTTTATTTTCCTTGCATACTTAGGGTCATCTAGACCATCTATTTTAGTGGAGAAGGGATCTCCACCGTTGGATTTTGATTTCATGGGCCCACATGTAATGGCCCACTTGATTTATGTTGTAGATCATTGAAGGGAGGGCCCATAGTGCCGGGGTCCCTCCATCACGCGTGTCCCACTCTCTATCTCTCTCTCTCCCTCTCTATTTCATTTTTTTATGTGTGATCATAACATGGTTGTATGGCCCACTTGGATGGACCCCACCCTGAAACATGTATTTTATCCAAGCCATCTTCAAGTGGAGCCCACCTTATAAGTATTGTTCCCACACCATCCTCCATAAGGTGGCCCACTTAAGCAGGGCCCACTTCAAATGCATGTGACGGGCCAAACTGTCACAAAAAGGAAAGGCATAAATATTAGCTTCTTTCCAAGTTTGTGGGGTGGCCCACTTATATAGGCCCTACCTTGATTTATGTATTCGATCCACGCCGTCCATTCCTTTCCCAAGCTCATTTTAGGCGTTGAACCGAAAGATGGGACCAATCGGACCTTCAGGTGGGCCATACCATAGCAAATGGTAGTTTTCACCATTAAAATCTACCCTGAGGTTTTGATGTGCCAAAAATGTATTGAATATTAGACTCGTTGGGTCTGTCTTGAGCAGTAAAGACCAATGGCTGGGGTGGATTTACATGATGCGGGCCGCACACCCGAAAAAACCGTAAGAAAATGCATTTTCTTAAAAATAAAAATAAAAATTAATAAGTAGCAGCTGCTGCTGCTGCCTTCTGATAGCAGGCGCTGCCTGCGCACGTACGCTGGGTGGACGGGCTGGCGGTCAGTAACCCACGGCTCTAGCCGTGGGCCCCACCTTAATGTTTATTTGTCATCTAACCCGTTCATTGGGTGGGATACTCCCTGACATGGGCCCACTCCAAAAATCAGCCTGATCTAAGGCTCAGGTGGCCCAAATCATAATAAACAGTGGGATTGAATGGTGACCTTTGAAACCCTTTTTGGGTCCACAGAAGTTTTGGATCAGGGTGAAATTTGTTTTCACCCTTCATCTAGGTCTACGTGACCTTATCAACGGGTTGGATGGAGTATAAACATTATGGTGGGCCCCACATGGAGCCCACTATGATAATTGTACGGTGGAGCCCACTGTGATAATTGTACGGTGGAGCCCATTGTGACATTTGTGCGGTGGAGCCCACTGTGATATTTGTGTGTTCGTGTGCATGTGTGTGTGGGTGTGTACGTGTGTGTATATATATTTATATACATATATATATATATATATATAATATTATATTATATATAATATTGTATGAAGTATATATAAATTATATATTATATTATATATAATATACTGGTGGTGGGAGGCCCATCTCAGTTTACTTGTGGCCCATGGTTGAGGCCCACTTTGATATATATGTAAGGCCCATGGGTCGAGGCCCATTTGATGTATTAGGGGCCCAATTGGTGTGGCCCATTTGATACTCATAAGGCCCATGTGATTAGGCCCATTGTGATGTATTTTAAGGCCCATGGGTTATGGCCCATTGCAATGCATATAAGGCCCATTGGTGCGGCCCAATGATGTGGCCCACTTGATGAATATAAGGCCCATTTGATGTATTTAAGGCCCAATGGGATGTACCTAAGGTCCATTGCAATGTACAATCCCAACATGGTTTATGTAATGATGTTTACGTCGGGCTATGCCTTGGGAGCAATGGTGGTTTGAAGTCCACATTGTAAGTATAGTGTTGGTTAAATGTCCGCATTATGACTTTCCTTAGGGCCCATTGTTAGACTCGTACATGTTATGTGTAGGCCGTCTAGGCCCATCTTCGTTATGAACATCATCCATCCCATATAACATGTTTAGTTCCATGATTCATGATCATATGCATCATATGTATGCTTGATATGAGAAATGACTGATCATCGTATATGCATTCGGGCAGATTGTTTAGGGGCTCCCGGATAGGGGGTGTTGCCCTACATGAGCGCACGATACGCGCAGGACTGCTGCATGACTTGATAGTGTGATTCATGCATTCGCATTGTGTGATATGGTACAGTACGCCCTAGCGACATCAGGGTCGTAGCCTTCACAGGCGTATCATGGTTGGCAGGATTGGATATCGAAAATATTGTTCTACATGGGGTGCTATAGATATCCCTGCATGAAAGTCCCTAAACCCTTATGGTACCAAGAAGTTGCTTCAACGTCTAGACCGAGTGGGTGCATGAGCGTCGAGTGCCGATTACCAAACGGTTGCGCTTTCCACTGTGTCGTGGTCGGTTAGGAGGGGGTGCGGCCTTACCCACCTCAGAGTAGGGGGCAATGCTAGGCTGAGTCTGACCAGCTTGAGGAATGGGTCCGCTATTGACGAGCCGAGCCCGATATTGGCAGGCAGATAGTGAGGTCTTTTCCACTTACCTTATTGCGCGCGATGGGGCGGCAATCTGGCTTGGAGTGTACTAGACCCCGGTGATATTCTAAATTTTGAGTTGTATCGATATGTGGACTTAGATAAGGATTTGTATGCTTGGGTTGCATTTCGCATTGCATGGCCTTGGTATGGCCGATATCATTCTTTGCACCGCATGACCTTGGTACAGCTAATGGCATTCTTGGCATTCATCAGCATGTTTCGCATTACTCTGATACATAACTACATTACCACCTTGAGCATACACTTTCACCACCTTCTAAGCTTTCTATAAGCTTATGCACGACCGTTGCGTGCAGGTGACGTTGGATCGCAGCAGCGCTGAGGCTTGGGCGCGTGGCAGATCATTTTGGAGTTTTTGTTCATCATCATTGTATTTCCCTTTATGCTCATTGTACTTGTAAAGTTTTTTATCATAGTGGAAATGTGATGGAGTTTTTGGTTGTTGTTTGTGGGTTATGCCTTTGGTTATGCTTATTACGAATCAAACTAATGTTTAAAAGAAAAAAAAAATCCTCCTTGTAGCATCCCAGGATTGGAACCTAGCGAATGGCCGCTGGGAGCCGAGAATGGGGTTCTACGGAGGCTGTCGGTGCCGGATTCGGCGATCGGGAATTTTGTGAGCCCGGTTTTCGAGTTTGGGGCGTGACAACCATGTTCTCTAGGTGTTCCGTTAATGCATGTGGGACCCCTCAGGTCTCTCTAATTGCATCCGTTAGGTCCTCGATAGGTCGGGTCCACCCATCGTGGTCCAAAAGGTGTTCCATCTTGTTTTCTGGATCCATTTTAGATTTGAAATCCGTCAATTAATGACCTAGATAGACTTAGAATCGTCTAGGTTATTTGGAAGCTTATTTTCTTAGTTGGGACTAAAGTTGGAGAGAATATATGTTTAGTTTGAACTATGAAGTTCAAACGGTTAAGACATCTCAGCCTCGCCATTTAGTCCTGATGTACTAAAGTCGAGTTGACTTGGCTCGTTATTTTTAGTCAGAGGTGACTTAGGTCACTTCACATGATCTAGGTTCCTTGATTGCAAGTCCTTGACTAGCCTACTGGGCTCGGTCTCGCCAGTCGGCGAACCCTTGGGATCCTAATGTCATCTCTAAGTTCAATCGCTCCCTTCCTAAGTCAGAGTGCGTCGTGATAGGTCCGTCACCCTAGGCCCGATTTAATCCAAACTATTGCTTTGATACCTTTGTAACGCCCCGAAATCTAAGGGCCGAGCAAGAACTTGGCTCTCGAATTCCCGAGTGCCACGTGTACCCTAACAGGCCTCATATGCATGTAAATATGGATATTTAGAAGTCAAAGAAAGATTAAATCAACATAAGGTAACTAATTATTGAAAACTTAAATATAAACCATCCACAATCCAAGTGCTACTAAATAAAGTTAGGAACCAGCATAAAAACCTTATAATCCCAAAAAACAAATATCCATCAGGGACCTAGTCTCATCCTCTCATCTCTCCTAAAGAAAGTTGGGCCCTGGCCCAGGCCCGAGATCATCCATCGCGCTAGTAAGGTCCGCCAAACGTCTGAAAGTACGCTAACTACTCGTCGTTATCCACATCGACATCATCCAATGCATCCTGCTCCAAGGTTCCTACATCTATACCAGAGTCTGGTTGGTGTTTTAGAACACCATCCTAGAGTAGGAGTGAGTGATCAACTTAGTGGTACCATTAGCAATAGATAGCACAAACAATCATACATGGAATAGATTTAGCAAACAGCATATATCACAGATTCCTAAATACTCTTGTTAATGAAATGCATGGTTCATGATATGATGCATGCCTCTTTCCACCAACACTCCCTCGAGCAGCAACATTTAACGATCACAAATGACCAACACTCCCTCAGTGCGACCTCAACTCTCTAATCGCCAAAGTAAGTAATGCAATATTATGGATCATGTTAGCCGAGTTGATTAATTAGGTTCATTCATCCAGCAGGTTAGGGGAACCGTAATACCCTTAGTAAAACGTTGCCCTAACCTGATCACGCGGCTCAGGGCCTTTGCTAATTAGCTCTCATGATCCTTAGCCCTCGCGGGTTTGATAATACCATAACTCTTAAGCTTATATGAAGTTAATTAGGACTTTCAAGTCCAACTCGCGTTCACTGTGGGCAGGTCGTCACCCCAGCATAGGCCAACAGCACGGGCATAGTGTCCCATACCACCGTCCCTGGCTCACAAGTCTTGATACTTATTGGTCACTACGGGGAGGCTTGTCACCTCAGCGCAGGCCGATAGCATAGGCATAATGTCCCATACCACTATCCCCGGCTCATGAGTCATGTGGGTCGAATATCATAGTTAATAGTGGGCGCAAAGGTTTCGGGGTATCTTGGGTTCTTACATAAGTGTGTAATCATGGTTAACATACAAGGATGGCCAATTATGAGTCAATGTACCCCCATAAGTCTCACTATGAACCGAACGGCTTGAGAACGACGTCTCGTGTAGTCCAACTGTAATCGTCGATCCATAACTTAACTGATTGGGCCAGATTTACTCGAAGGCAGGTCCAACAGAAGGTTGCCCAAATGATTCAGTTAACCGGCCAATCCATAAAGGTCTATGAACTAGTAAATAACACGTATCATCGATTTCAGGAATAAGTCATACAATGCAAGCATAAATCAGTAATTCAAATACATGGACAACAAATCACTAAATTCAACTAAACCATACGAATCCCATTCAACATGTTCCAACACAAATAACCATAAGGATAGCCATGCACCAATATACAACAGTTCGGTCTTTCATGAGTCAACACAAATCATGCAATCCAGTTTCATGTAGAGGATCAAGTACAAGAAATTCAACAAATCAGCAAGTTGTCAACAATTCATGCCTTCTCTCCTAGCACATTTGACATGCAACAGTGATTCATCCAAAATCAGTAATATTTGGAGAAAATCAAATGCCTATACCCTATAAGAACATGCAATTAACTATTCATACGTTGGGGCATTAGGGGCTCAAACCCCCTTCCCTACGAATTTGAGAAATCCCTAGCCTATAGTCCCATTCATGCACTCCCAAGGAAATTTCAGCAACATGCAATAGCAATACACCATATACATTTACTAGACCTACGCTAGGCATGATAAGCGGCCACCTAAAGGTAATGGTCCGCACCTAATGTTAACCAGAAGTTGCTGAAATTGTCCTAGCGTTGTCGGGTTCGCAAGCTCAACGTGCTGGGGCCCTGCATTGCATAAAGTGACGGTCAGTGACATGCATACAGCTCGAGATTAGGAAGAAGTGCTTTGGGGCACAACCTTACCTTAGATTGGGTGGGATTTTGCTCTAACAATGATTTAGGTCAGCGTTTTCCGACGATTAGGAGGTGTAGGTGCGGGGATTCCGAAATCCCAAGCACCACAGCCAATTAAACCTCCAAAATCCCTTTTTCTCTCTCCTCCCTTACTCTCTCTCTCTCTCTCTCTCTGCTGCTAGAGTTTATGGGAGTGAGAGTGAGAGGGCTGGATATTTATATGTCCAAATTTATTTCAGTTGGCCCCTCAGTTTGGTGAAATTCCTCCAATGGCCCTATGAGCCCATTTTTTATTATTGGGGCTGCCCTGATGGCCCCTTGGCCCATCTAATTCATGGAATAGGTACCCTATGGCCCAATGAAGGGTTGGGTAAAGTTTGACAACAAACGGATGCGGGGTTTTGCCGTAGAGGTCTGATTTGCGATCAACGGTTATCGGCCTTCAATCAACGGTCAGAATTTGGAGATGAGGGCAGTGAAATATTTCTAACATTCAGTGTAAGTTTAGAAGAGATCTGATGGCTGGAATGCCCAGATTATTTGATCCAAGAAGTAGGGTCAATTGATTTAAATTTTTAGGTTTTCCTTCTTTAGGCCTGGCGACTCGCGTTGCTCAAGTGTCGGCTGGACTGTACTATTTATCTATTTCTGGGCATCTTCTGAGCCCAGAGTCTGTGATGGACCACAAGCCTAGAGAGGCCAATAACTTCACAAAATTTCAGAATTTTTAGTCCTACCTTGGGTGGTACGCGGCTCGTGCGGATAGTCGTCAAGTGTAAACCGACCGTCGGGCCCTACGATCCCCGTCCAGCCTGAACATAATTTGACCTAATCGCATTAGCAGTTTAATCATGATTAATCTATGGGTACTAAGCCCACATGTGCGACCAAAATATATGGTCCTACTGTAGGTGCGAATATCTCTGAGAAGCTGATCCCTTCTCTCTGAGCATAACCCTTTGCTACCAACCTCGCTCTGTATTTATGCTGTATTCTCCTGAAGATCCACCTTCATCCAACCGCTTTTCAGCCCACTAGAAGCTCCACCAGCTCCCATATGTCGGTCTAGTGTAACGAGTCCATCACATCGCACATAGTCATCTTCCACTTCTCAGCACTAGGCTCATCTAAAGCCATTAGAATAGAAGATGAATCTCCTGCAATATTGGAGTCGTCCATGTACCTCGCTGATATCCTACGATTATACTATGTGATTCTTCTCACAGGTGGCTGCTCCACCTGCTCTGTATCCTTGTCTGTGCGTCTCAGCTTTCCTGCCCTGCCCGCTCATGTGGCCATGCCCAACATGCCACACACGTGCAAAGGTGGAATCCACTACATCCACTACAACTCCACCTTTTGAAGTGCTCCCGATTAACCTGTACATGTTACCAAGTCGTTGTACTTTCATGATCACCCGTGCCTCTTCAGATACTTTAAGAGCACCATCAATACTTGTGAACTTGCAGCCCATTGCCTCAAGTACACCAAGAGAAATCAGATTCTTCTTCATGTTAGGAACGTGCCTCACATTAGTCAGGGTACGTTCTGTCACATCAAACATCTTGATGCGCACCATACCAACAGCCATAACATTACAGGCAATGTTATTGCCCATAAACACCTGTTTACCATCCCGGTCCCTGTAGCTGCGATCTAACTTCGATGAGGAGTCATGTGAAAAGATGCCCCTGTATCTAGAATTCACTCGTCCTTATAATCATCGTAAAAGTGTCTGATTGTAAACACAGACAAAACAGCACCATCACATCCACTCGATCCATCTGATGTGGCAGCATTGGCCTCCCTGTATGAAGCCTCAGAATCTTCTCTCTTAGATTTAGGATTTGTACAATCCTTCTTCACATATTCTTTCATCCCACAATTCTAGCACTTTACCTTTCCTTTGCCCCTGCCCTTGGATTTGGATCTAAAACCTGTATCTTGTTCAGAATTCCTACCCCTTGTAAATAGTGCATCAGAAGATATCCCTATGTCGTTGTTAAGCTTTCTCATAGCCTTCCCTTGAAGGGCTAAGATAACGGTGTCGACACTCAGGGTTTTATTCGTGGTGCACATCGTATCCTTGAATGACTCATACGACACTGGAAGAGAATTTAACAATATACATGCTTGTTCTTCATCTTTCATCACTTCCTTCATATCCAGCAATTTACAAACCAATTTATTAAAGTTGCTGTTGTAAGCCTCTAGATCTCCACCCTCTGCCATCTTAAAGTTATACCACTAACGCTTCAAGTGTAGGCGATTTTCAGATGATTTTTTCGCATAGACATCTTCTAACTTCACTCATAACTTAGCCGAAGTTTTCTCCCTCATGACATTGTAAAGAACCTCATATGTAAGGCATAAATGGATCAATGATAAGACCTTCTTATCAAGAGTATTTCATTCATCATCAGTCATAGTAGATTTCTGTTCCTCAAGAGTACCATCTTCGCCTTGCTTGATTAAGGAACTGATCATCTTGATCTTCCATAACCCAAAGTTATTTTTCCCTGAGTAATTCTCAATCTCATACCTAGTGCTTCCCATTGATGCTAATCCCTCAGATTCAGATCTGTGCCTCAATAATTGCTCTGATACCACTTGTTAGGGATTTGTGCTACGGAATCACATAGATCTTGATCTAGGATAGCAATCCAATGACACCAAGCAAACACAAATATTTAACGTGGAAAACCCTTGCCGGAAAAAACCACGGCATAAAGTGACAAAATTCCACTATGAAAGCATAAATTACAAAAAGAAAATGACTTACCCGATTCGAACAACCTCGAATCTCACCCTTGCTACACCCTTTGATAACCCTAAAATCCTTTTAGGAACCCTTAAAACCTCTTTAAAAAGCCTTAACATACTTTAGAATAGCCCTAGGGACCCCTATTTATAGTTTAGGAAACTCCACTTACGCACCTACTTTGGAAAATTCTGGAAACTGCATCAAATTTACGCAGTCCATGCATGGTCTGCATAACCCTCGACTAGTCGAGCCAGAGCTTCGACTGGTTGAAGGACTCCTTCGACTGGTCGATCCTGACCCTTGACTAGTCAAGCGTCCCGGACACCCAAATACAATGCACGCTGGACTTCGAGTCGAGCTGACCTCGACCAGTCAAGTGGATTCTCGATTGGTCGAGCAGTGCAGTGATGTACAGATTTAAGATATCCATTTGACAACACGATGGGCCGGACGAACAGGTAGACTGCGTCATTTGCCTTCATACGATCGAAGAAGGAGATGAGATTAGAGAGCTAGGATGTGTCCATCTGCTCCATAGGGCTTGCTTGGATCAATGGCTTGGATATCGCCACATGTCATGTCCCATTTGTTGGGCTCCACTGCAGCGGAAGAAAGAATCCATGGTTGAAGAAAAGGAAGATGAGCTTGAAGATCTGGTGTCTCTATGTTCTTCCTATTTTGGCTCCATTTTTCATGCTGTCTATTAAGGTGTGTTCGGTTGCACCGAATTTCATGAATCATGATATTTGGTGCAACCAAACAAGCCCATAACTACTTGTCCATGCCAACGTTGTAGTTTCAGTTATTATGATGATTTTCATATGATCATATGATCATCACCGTACATTTCGTTCTTGTGCCATAATCATGATTTTTCATCACGGATAGGTGTGATCTTTCTGTGGGGATTTCAGTTTGTACAAGTGGGGCCCATGGCTCGGTATCCAGATTATTGATATGGCTCGGACCATTGCAGATGGACCACGCCCAAAGCCTCTCAGACTCAAAGATCCACACCATTCAAATCTCAAGTGGATCATATTATAGGAATTAGTGTTAATTGAATGCCCCATATTAAAAACTTCCTAGGAGACACCGTGATGTTTTTGTCATCTTTATTTGACGTCAAAGTTTGTGGTGGACATGCTCATGGGAGAGTCTCTGGCACTGGAGGTACTGGTCAACCAGGATTGAAAAGCTGAAGCAAAGAGGGCAGATTAGTTTTGGTCATGTCCTGGGAGAAGGGAATGCTCCGGCAGATGAGGTGGCCCGCCTGGGAAGTGAGATTCAGAACATTTCCCTTGTCAGGCAGGTTTCGGACCTCCCTCCTCAGATTCGGGGTCTGATTTTGTTAGATAAAGTCGGGCTAGGTTCCATTAGACAATCCCTGATGGGTTCTTAAGTTAGGTCTAAGTAGATAGGTTGCCTGCTCCAGGCTTTATGATAGGCTTCCTCAGGGTCTTTTCTCCTTGGGGAAGCCCGAATTGTCCATGGTAATGTACAGCATTATATGTGAAATGAAAATTTTCAATGTTTATCCAAAAAAAAAAAAAAAAAAAAAACTTGCTAAGGAGGTCACATAAACTTGGATGAAGGGAAAGAAACCAATGTCAGCTTGATACAATACTTTTCATGGCTCACAAGAAGTTTTTAACAGTCAATCACAACGGATTCCAATGACATGGCCCAACTGAGATTTGAATTTGCTTCATTTTTTGGCCTCATGCCTTAAAATGACCAGGCAAAATGGATGGATGGTGTGAATATATAAAATACATACATCGAGGTAGCCCCAAGATAAGGGCCGCACCATCTTAGGTGAGGAGGGAGCGGATTGGGCAATGACTCTGCACCACCCTACTTGTGGGGCCTACTATAATGCATATGTTTTATCCATGATATCCTCCCGTCACCTTATTTTAGGGTATAAGCCAAAAAATGAAGCAGATCAAAAACTCAAGTGTACCACATCATAGGATATAAATGTAATCTAAACCCGCCAATTAAAAGCTTTTTGGGGGCTACAAAAGTTTTGAATCAGGTTGATATTCTTGTTTCCCTGCATCCAGGACCATTGTCTCTGGAAAATTTTAAATGGTGCGCATCAAATGACCATTATCTCCTGTGGTGTGGTCCACTTGAGATTGGATCTGCTTCATTTGTTGGGACCATGGACAGCTTGAATATACAACACATTAATTTAGGTGGCCCCACAAACAACACCACTAACGTGTTACCTGGGTAAAACCTAATCCGTTCCTGTCGCTCGGTGTACAAATCCACTTCCCAAGGTTTATATGGCCCTCAGCAATTGAATATTTACTCGAATATTTTCCTGCTGCACGTGATGTCTTAAATCCTACACTAGTAAAGATTAGAAGGCTCTCAAAGGAGCAGGTCCTGTTGAGTCCTCGAACACCAGCTGATCAAAGTCAGTTATTGCAATGTCGGGGATATTTTAAGAACCAGACTCAGATCTTGGGGTCCAGTGCCTTTTGGTTCTTTGGATGTTGGTTTTAGGTTGGTAGGTCCACTTGAATAAAAAAATTAGGTGGTATACTTCTATGATATTTTGACACATTCAAGGTGATATAAATTAGTACACGTCATTTCCTTGTTAAAATAATTAATATATTTAAAATTTATAATGTTATTATTAAAATTTAGCTAAATCCAACTAGACCCATTTTTTAATAGCGTCCACTACGGTGGGCCAAAACCTAGACCTCACTGGACCCCTTTTTTATTCACCAGGTCTAAATGGTGGAGCTAAACCCAACCTGATTACTAAACTAGTATGAGAAATTAGACCTGGATCCAGACCCAGACCTCTACTTCTTAATAAAGCATGAGCAGGAGAAAAGCTTTGAAACTTGAGAAGGGTGTGATGTACAAGTGGAATAAATGTAATTCAAATTGAATATATGGCTCACTTTAGATAGCATTCTGCTTTTAGAAAACGGTTCGGGTGATTACTTAATTTTGGCATTGAGCAGCCTATAGAGCTCATCAATAGCATTCCAACATCTTATTTGGAAGCTATAATATGCATTATGCTTCTTTCTTTTTTTCTTTTTTCTCTCTCTCACTCTGTTTTTTTTTTTTTTTTGGCCCTAGATTAATTTCTCTCTATGTTGGCCACCCGTATAACTTGTTCTACATCATTAATTTGGAACATTGGCTATATTTTTATTCTGACCATTCATTAAATGTCTCCAAACTGGCAAATTAAAACATCTAATCAAGTGTAAGTTTTGATTTATGATCTACAAAAATTAGGTCCATGACTTGGACAGTTCCTCCAAGAAAGGTATAATATGAGAGGAAGGCGAAGTGTAAAACAAGCATTGTGTAAAACACCCAAATATGTGTGACCACCGCATTTAAATTATGTTTAGTACCAATGTGAAAAATTAGTGCATCCACAACTTGTGGACGTTGGATCGTGGGCAGATCGCGCTCACATGTGTGCCCTTTCTGTTGGACCTAGGCCAGTGGGGCCCACTAGTGAGCAATCACTAGTGGGTACGTCCCATGTTTTATCCGGCCTCTTTTTTTGTTTTCAATTTCAATTTCAAATATGAATTTGATTTTTGATAGGACATAAGGATGTAATCGGATGATATGGTCTCATCCAATCTCATCCTAACTCTCATTCCTTCCTATATGAAGGATGAGACTCTCTCTCGTAATGAAGCATAAGGAATACCGAGAGTATATGGAGAGAGATATAATGTGCACAGTAGTTTGTCCATTTTGGCTTGTCCTTGGGATGATCTAATCCATGAATCGCGAGCGGAGCGGTTTGGCCGTGCCTTTTCACAAGTAGGCTTAGGAAAGTCCCCGGGCCTCTCATCCTGCAGAGATGCAGCCTCTGAAAGGAGGATATTCCACGTGGGACTCCGGTCGCCTCGAGCGATGGGCTAAGACACATGTGGAGCTCTGGAGTCCTTCCGGAAGATCTTGGCCGATACTCACAATTATCCGCTTAACCCGACAGGTTAACAGAACTGGGCGTATGATCTCATGGCTCACCCTTTGTGATCGGATGATATGGTCTCATCCAATCTCATCGAAACTCTCATTCCTTCCTATATAAAGGATGAGACTCTCTCTCGTAATGAATCATAAGAAATACTGAGAGTATACGGAGAGAGAGATATAGTGTGCACAGTAGTTTGTCCATTTTGGCTTGTCCTTAGGACGATCTAATCCATAGATCACGATCCGGGGCCACTTATACCATAGGATCAGAAGTGTGAATAGATCCATCTACTCCAGTAGTAGATAGGCGGGCCTTTGAAGCGTCAATCTTCTGCTTTGTGAGGGTTCCAAAACTCATGTAGACCATCAAATCTTGAGGGCTCACCTTCTGCATTTCCCAACAATAGTATCAGAGTAATCGACGGCGGATCTCCGATTATTTCATCTAAAAAGGTAAGTGGTCCTTATTTTTTAGATTATATACCTACTCATGACTTTTTGTATGGAATCAAATCATTGTGCACACTAAAGATCTTGATGTGCACATATGCATTGAATTTGGGCCCACATGGATGTATGTGCACATGTAAAAAAATTTGGACCTGGACAGGACTGCTGTGGACAGATCACAGTACCCACTACCACGGTCTGACAATTTGAATGATTTGGATTCCATACACGTAAAGCCATATGTACGGTTGATTAGATTTTATATAAGTATAATGCCTAGTTTGGATGGATTGGATCAATGGATCAGTATAATTTTTTCATGAAAATCATTGATTGTGATATAGATCCAATGATCAGTCCAGATCTATCACCAATGGTCTGGATTACCGAATGGTGAGACCCATTTGATAGAATATACAACTAAAACACTTTATGTGTTTTATTCACGTTGAAAGAGGATTACACCTCTCCACAACTTGCAGTGACGTAAACATCTAAGACACTTTATGTGTTTCCTCACTTGAGTGTGCTTTGCATGTGCGCTTACCAGACATGTGCAATCAAGGAATACATGAGCAAGATCAGAGCTGCTCATCAAGAAATACCAGCTGGCAGATGGCTTCTGCAAAATATCAGCCACATATGATCAACAGATGGGCCACACGTTTAAACCCACATGATTATCAGGTTGGATTGATATTTCAGACATGGAAGATGTATAGTAGAGATGATCACAGGATGAGCGGCCCCTATCTTTTACACATGTTCCTTGCTTTGCTCCCATATGCGAGAGGCACTAGAGCAAGTACACATCATTTTACTTACTATTTTGAGAGAATAGCAGTTGTATTCACGTAAGCAACACATGGGTCTGATCACTAGATATGTGTTGTATTCAAACCGTCCATCCATATTGACCCACAACATCCTGTTGGTGGCCCACCGAAAAAGATGGCACATGTCGTGTGGGCCCAATGGACCATGATCATAGCACATTGGAGTGTGCTTTTTGAGTGGGACCCACGGGATGCAAAACCCACATGAGTGGGTGACGTCACTTCACAATAGAGTTTTGCAAACTCCACCTGTCAGTAGCTAATATGGTGTACATTGGCTAATATGTGTATGGTTAACTAGCTAATCTGTTGTATATTAGCTGACGTACACAACTAGCTAATCTGGACTCTTTCTGCAAACGGATGAATCACAGCTGCAGGAGGAGCAAAAGGAAAATAAAAATGGATTATCGTTGAATTATGAATTTCTGTATAATTCCAAGGAAAGACTTTGGTCAGATGATCCTAACCATTGCATCCAGGACAACGAGTGGTCATAGGAAACAAGGCCAACTATTGCCTGCATGCATGCGGATCATCCAATTAATGTGATTTTCACATGGTGGTCCACGAAGTGTGGGCTCAACCTAGTGGATGGTCCATATTGATTAATTGGACTGTCCACGTATCCATATGCAACCAGGAGCACTATAATTTATTGTTCGCACATGTGATTCTACCAAAATTTTGTTTACACGTGTGCAAATAGAAAATTTGTGACTATTAGTCAATGTTCCCAATCCAACAAATCAGATGTATTTATCATTTAATCAAAGCTGGTTTTGGAGTTATGCCTCATCTACAACAGATCTTACCTTTTGCGTAGGGGTGCCAATTGACAAGGCAAGGGCTGGGCTGAGCTCTGTCCAACAAGCTCAGCCTACATTTTCCAATGTAAGCCTAAGCTTTGCTTGGGCCTAGATGGACCAAAATTCAGATGGTCTACTAGATGAGGCACCTCATGAAACATTCGAGGCCAATTTTTTTAGTTTGATTAAAAAATCTAGTGGGCTATAGGAAAGAGAGCACGAGTTGAATATTCGGTCTGGCCATCCTTCGCTGGCGGATCTGGCTAAAGCGTCTGCAACAGCTTACCTTCCCTATTGTTGGGGGCCTTGCAGAAAACCTTAGGATCTAGCCTCCCAAAATAAACCAGAATTATGGGATAATAAAGCAATGAAATAAATCAAAGCATAAACCACACCACACAAAATATTTTTACGTGGAAAACCCTCAAAGAGGTAAAAACCACAGGATCTCGTCCAAATCAACAATCCACTATGAAGTAGAATGTTACAACCTTCTTCACTCATGCAGGAGTGGATAAACAATAAGAGAATAAAAGAAAAACGGAGAGATCTCACCGATCACAAGAATGTAGAAGCGCTGAGATTTGATTGCACAGTAGATCACCTCCACGAGCATAACCTCCCTTCTATAAGCTCTCTCTCTCTCTCTCTCTCTCTCTCACACACACACACATTTGATAGCCCTAAACCCTTTAACAAACTCTTGCAAAGCTTTAGGAAACCCTCTTGCATACCCTAGAAAAGCCCTAGGGACCCCTATTTATAGTTTAGGCAACTCCCTTTCGCACCTCTTGTGAAACCGCCTCAAATTTTCGCATCCCGCACAAAGACGAAATCAAATCTGCATAACCTCGACTGGTCATGCGAAGTCCTCGACCGATCGAGCGGCACCCTCAATCACTCGAGCACATCCCACGACTGGTCGAGCACCTCAGAAATTCAAAACCACAATTCGCTGAAAAACGAGTCGAGTCATCCCACGATTGGTCGTGCACCAACCCTCAACCGGTCGAGTGAAGCTCACCACCGGTCGAGCCTGGGCAAAAAACCCCATCAAATCTCCCTATAACGTCTTAGAAAAATCCTTACAAGGACCCGAGTACCACCTCAGGCAGAATTATCCAAGGACCGTGTCCTGCCGTAACTTAGACGGAAATTTATTTAACTACTAAACTAAATAATTGATAGATTAAGCTTGGGCCACCATTTTCATAAATAAGAAGACCTAAAACCATTAATATCACTGACTCAATGCTATATAAAGACCTAGGAGAAATTTCAAGAGCCTGTCGCTCTCGGGAACATATTAAAACTCCGTATCGGACCTAGACCGCATGACGAGAATCCTACGACCGCAAAACTATAGGATTATGTCCATCCTACTGGGCTTGACAATCATGGCGGGAATCGAGCCCAGATAGTGTTTAGAAACGCACAACTTGAGCCCTGAGTGAAGTGTGTGAGAAACGCAAATATCTTTAGAAAACGTAATGAAACTTAAGTGAATTGAGTCATTCACTCATGCGCGAAATTGGAGATTTCGGATCATCAGTTTCTGACCAAACTTTACCCATGGGAAAAGGAAATCTCCCTGCCCATATCCGTATAACTGTAGCCCCGATCGAGTAAGTATGACTGTTCATTTGATACGGGTCCTCCACGGTCGATCAGCTTATCCGATCGCACTGAAACCACATCTTGGTATAGATCCACTGTCAGGGAACTTACCCTGTGTCATAGGTGAGTAATGGGCCTCCCTGTGTGCCCCGTTAGTCAAAAACATTCGCCCTTTGGTTATAACCTAAGTATATCAGGGCCCTAGGGCCATTTGCATCACTTCTGGGCTATATATAGCCCTTATACCACCTCCCCTCTCTCATACGAATTTCTCCAAACCCTATGAGAGAGAAGATAGAAAAGAAGAAAAAGGAGTAAGGAGAGAAGAGAAATCCTGGGAGATTGTTACTATGATTCTCTCCCACAACTCCACGCCTCGAATCACTTTCCCATTTCGTTACACGATCTGTTTCAGTTACGATTTGGGTAAGAAATCATAACCCTAATACCGTAGTTGAGATTTAGAATGGTTGTTTGTCAACCTAGCTAACCGATTTCACTATTTAGGTACCCGACGCTCTGTTTTTGGAAACGTAAAATTCTAACCGAGTCCGAATCCAGTATTTCGACGAAAGGTGTGGACTATAAACATTTAGGTTATAGTTTTCAATGCTTTCAATGTCAACTAATGATTTATGTCTAACTTAATTGCTATCATATCGTCTTACACACGCCGATTTTGATATATTATATATATATATGGACTATGTTGAACAGAATATGCATCCCATGTGTTTGTTGAAATGCTTGAATGAACAAGTAAATATGATTTGTATTTTCCATGACTTCTAATCTAGGATTCATGTTTATCATATGCATGATGACCTCTCTGTGTAAGGAATCGTCATAATATATGTCGTAACTAATCTAATCTATGCATTTTGGTGAAGTGTAACTTAAGTGCTTGATAAATTGTCTGGATGAAAAAGTGTTGATGATATGTAGTTATTAAGGATATTTAGATAGGATTCTCAATTACCTTATTCATATGTATAGTTTCCTTCATGTAATCTTAATTACATCTACGCGATTTATGGATAAAATGCAAGTGTTAGGTAATATGATCAAGGTGTATGATGAAATGCTCAAATGAGGAATTTATTTGGATTATTGCTAAATGTTGAGATTATTATTACATGTGTTTACTTATTGCATCTGAGTAAGATTAGGGATACAACGTAGTCCAGGCAATCGGTAACAATTCCTATTCGGATGGCCGAATTAGTCTCACCACATTGGATATATTCGATAAATCCGGGTCACACAACGATCGTCGCTCTTTTTCGCTCATTTGCTCTTCTTCTCCAACGAGTAAGTCAGTGTGTGCCCATACCAATTGAATTTGTCTAATAAATCGATTGGCCTATTAAATGTTTACCATATATAGACACCACTGCTTGAATCTAAGGTACCCCTCTCCGATGTAAAGGCCCACTTTAACCATGGTACCACGATCCGCTAAGACTCATGAGCCGAGCATGGTGGTATGGGACACCGTGTTCAATCTGTCAACCTACGCTGGGGTGACGAGCCTCCTCATAATGACCAGTGAGCAACCCAGACTCGTGAGCAGAACATGGTGGTATGGGACACCGTATTCGAGTTGTTGGCCTACCTAAGGTGACGAGCCTCCTCGTGGTGACCGCGAGTATAAACTTTGAACTTGTCTATCGACTGCTTTTCATTATAAGTGATGCTCTATAATTTTCCTACCGTGTGTGATTAACTAGGATTGACGACCCTAGATGAATCCTTTGGTTTGGGTTAATGATATAAAGGGAGGTACTTTGGCTTCTCAAACCTGCTGTATGAATAAGCTTAATTAAGTACTCGACTAACAAGACCATGCATCATATTACATTAGTTAGGATGTGCTTTTGACGAGGAAAGTGCACTTTAGGGAGTGTTAACATATGCGAAATTTGTTGTCAGAGTCACTTGTGAGACAGCTTTGTGTAAGGGCATACATCATTACTTGCACTCCATTCCTGCATTAACAAGAGTAGTTAGGAAGTGATTGTTGTATTGCCTTATCATTACTGCTTGATTAAATTGATAACATGTTAACCTTTGCCTTATAGTACCACTGAGTTGATCACTCACTCCCACCCTAGGATGATGTTTTAAAACACCAACCAGACTCTGGTTTAGATGCAGGTGTTGATGAAGTTTATGCGACAAAGCAGGACTTCATGGATAAGGAGGAAGAGTTCTCCTATGTTCAGCTCTCGAGCGGGTTTATATAGACCTCGTACCGACGCGCAGGGACTATAGGGATTTTTAGATTTAGTCGAACACATTTGTTTTCCATATTTTGTATATTTTGAAACAACACATGTATATATTCAGACCGGCCACATACTCAAACTCCAGAGGTTGTGAAACGCTTTCATATTTAAATGCATATGCTTCTGACTTCCGCATGCTTGATTCAATTATATCTGGAATATGATATGCTGTTTTAGTATAATCTCACTCATGTTTAAACTCACTAATATAAACGAAAATATGAACATCATTATCCATATTGCATAAGTGTTGTGCTAGATCTCGAGAGTAAAGCTTTGCTCGACCCTCAAAATTTGGGGCGTTACACTCCCCCTTTTTGATATAGGAGAAATCTGTCATCTTCAAGCCAGCCCGGTTTCTACAAACCTCAAACTTGCCCTTGAGCAAATCCTTGATCATCATGTCTGACCCATTATCGTCTGTGTGTACCTTCTCAAGCTGTAACAGCTTCTGTTCCAAAGTATCCCTGATCCAGTGATACCGAATCTCTATGTGCTTCGACTTGGAGTGCTAACTTGGATTTTTGCTTAAGTATGTAGCACTTTGAATATCGCAATATACCACGTGTTGCTCCTGCTTCAAGCTAAGTTCCTGTAGGAACCTCTTCATCCGAAGCATCTCTTTACATGCTTCTGTGAATGCAATGTACTCGACCTCTATCGTCAACAACGCTACGACCTTTGTAACTTGCTCTGCCAAGAAACCGCTTCTCCTACAAACGTGAACATGAACCCCGATGTAGACGTCATGGAGTCTATGTCACCTGCCATATCTGCATCTGTGTAGCCCTCTAACACAGGTTTTCCGTCACCATAGCATAGGCTCAACCTGGATGAGCCTCTTAGATACCGCAGTATCCATTTCACCGATGCCCAATGCTTTTTTTCAGGATTAGAAAGATACTGGCTGACAACACCAACCACATATGCTATGTCTGGGCATGTACACACCATAGCATACATCAAACTTCTTACAGCTGACGCGTAGGGTATCTTCTACATTTCTTCCGCCTCTGCCTTCGTCTTGGGACAATGCATATCGTTCAATTTGAAGTGACCATCCAGTGGAGTACTGACCAGCTTCGCTATATTCATATTGAACCGCTCTAAGACTTTTTCAATATACCACTCTTGTAACAGCCAAAGCTTTATGCTGCTTCTGTCATAGGTTATCTCCATTCCTAGGATCTGTTTAGCCGGGCCCAAGTCTTTCATCGCAAATGACTTGCCCAACTCCTGTTTCAGCCTGTCGATCTTCTTGATGTCTTTTCCCATGATGAGCATGTCATCAACGTATAACAGTAGAACTAAGAAATCACCATCTGAGAACTTGTATGTGAACACACAGTGGTCGATTCCGTTCTGTCATACCCATGCTTCAACATAAACGACTTGAACTTCTTGTACCATTGTCGTGGAGCTTGTTTCAGCCCATACAAGCTCTTCCTCAGCCTACACACCATATGCACTTTGCCCTTGACTTTAAACCCCTTTGGTTGGTACATGTAGATCTCTTCTTCCAAGTCACCATGGAGAAAGACGGTTTTAACATCTAACTGCTCTATCTCCAGATCCATGCTAGTTGCCAACCTAAGCAACACCGGTATGGATGTCATCTTCACCACTGGTGAGAATATCTCCTCGAAGGCTATGCCTTTCCTCTGACCAAACCCTTTCACCACAAGTCTGGCTTTGAACCTCATCTGTGAATTCTTCTGCTCAACCTTCCTTTTGAACACCCATTTGTTGCTCAAAGCTTTCTTACCCTTAAGCAATTTCACAACATCATATGTATGGTTCTTATGTAAGGATTTCATCTCCTCTTGCATAGTTTTCAACCACTCCCCCTTATACTTGTCGGTTAGGGCCTTAAAATAATCTTCTGGCTCTCCCCATCAGTCAGCATAATGTACTCATACAACAAGTACCTCTTGGACGGCTGTCTGTCCCTAGATGACCTCCTCACCTGTGACTCAACAGATGGATCAAATGGGGGTTGCTCCCCTGGTCTATCTTCTGAATGAACTCTCTCGTCCTCTGCACCTTGTTGTACTCCTCCGTTATCAGGCACCACGGGAGAAATAACCAAATCCATGTCTTCTAGCTCACCTGAACTAGGTTGGTTCTTTTCTAGCTTACTAATGTCTTTGATACACTGATCTTCAAAGCATACCACATCTTTGTTCCTGACGAGCTTCTTCTCGGTCGGATCCCATAATCTGTAACTGAACTTTTCATCATCGTACCCCAAGAACACACACTGCCTGATCTTCATATCCAGATTGGACCTCTCGTCCTTTGGTACGTGAACGGATGCCCTGCATCCAAACACCCTGAGATAACTGTACGATGGATCATGTCCAGTCCACACCTTCTTAGATACTTCTCTATTCAAGGGGCTAATGGAGACTTGTTTATCAAATACACTGCCGTGTGAATTGCTTCTCTCTAGAACATCTTGCGCAATTTCGCAGGAGATAACATGCATTTGATTCTTTCAACAATGGTACGATTCATTCACTCAGCTACACCATTATGCTGGGGGGTCTTGGGAACCATGTGTTTATGCCGTATACCCAGGGACTTACAATACTCATGAAAGTCACCAATACATTTACCACCATTGTCAGTGCGGATGCACTTCAATGATCTACCTGTCTCTTTCTCTTGACCATGGCATGAAACAATTTAAAAACACCAAAGACATCGTCCTTGGATTTCAAAGTATAAACCCAAACCCTCCTAGATGCATCATCTATAAAAGTAACAAAATACAATGCCTCACCCAAGGTTTTTGTCCTTATAGGACCACAAACATTATAATAAATCAAATCTAATGCATGCACTTTATTAACATGAGAAGCAGATTTAACGAATGAAACTTTATGTTATTTCCCTGATAAACAATCAATATAAGTTTTGAGAGGTATTCCTATCACATCTGGAAGGAGCCGCTTCCTCGCTAGTAGCTGAAGTCATTTTTCACTCATGTGGCCTAGACGCCTGTGACACATGTCAATAGCCAAATCTTTCGCTGCGTTCAACCCACCCTTGCACATACTGACACTTGCCTTATAAAGGGTGCAACACTTCTTTCCTATGGCTACAATCAATGAACCCTTGATGAGCTTCCAGCACCCACCAGCAAACTGACTTTCATAGCTATCATCATCAACCTTCCCGTCAACATCAAGTTGAGGCGAAGGTCTAGGATATGCCTCACATCCTTGAGAACCAATGTGCAGCCCACATCGGTCTTCACATAAATATCACTGACCCCTACGATCTTCGATATGCCTAATTTCTCATCTTCACGGTCTCATAATCACATTACTTGTAACTTGTGAAGAAATTCTTACATGGAGTCACATGAAACGAAGCTCCCGAGTCTATCACCAAGTCGGTGTCCTAACTCGTAGCCGTGAGACATACATCGTGATCTGCTGAAAAAATAACTTTAACGTCACTATCTGAAGCGACCGCAGTAGAATCTAATTCATCTTCCTTCTCCTTTCCTTTTTCTTTCTTTTCGTTCTTATTCTTACGACATTCATGCTTATAGTGTCCCTTCTTACCATAATTCCAGCATTCAATATTCTTCCTGCTACGCAACTTGCCTCTTAATTTATCTCAGACCTTCCCGCCCTTCCTATTCTTTCCTCTCCCTCGTTCTTGTGTCAGAAGGGCCTCTTGCTGAGTAGACCCCTAAGACTTCCTCCTTGTTTCCTCATTGAAGAGACAGCTAGTTACATGTTCTATGAATACTTTTCCGTCTGGCGCGGAGTTACTTAGAGACACCACTAATGTCTCCCAAGTATTAAGCAATGAACTAAGTAATAGCAAAGCCTATAATTCATCATCCAAGACCATCTTCCTAGCGAAAAGCTAGTTCAATATATTGTTGACTTCATTCATGTGCTCAGCCATAGAACTACCATCTTTGAACTTGAGATTCACAAGTCGCCTTATCAGAAAAATCTTATTATCGGCTGTCTTCCTCTCATACAGCCCTTGTAATTTCAGCCATAGTCTAGCGGCTGATGTCTCCGTAGACATATGGTGGAATACGGAATCGTCCAACCATTGTCTAATAAACCCCACCGCCTTCCAGTCCAATTTTTTTCAATCATCATCTGTCATATCCTTTAACTTTGCTGATATGCCTTGAATTAAAGAATACAAGTCCTTGCAATAAAGCTCATCATTGAAACTTTTGTGGAGGCCACCGTGGTGTATGTGACATCTAGTTTGTCCATGCTGGTGGCACAAGATGATGTTTGAATATGAGCCCAAAATCTGGTCAATCCAAAACTCAAGTGAACTACACGGTAAGGAACAGTGCAAACGGGATGCACATCATCATATTTGCCCAGCCCCATCTTTTAATTAACCCAATAGTTTATAGAGTGGGTCCTATCTAATACAGGGCTCGGATATCCTGTACATGTCTGAGTTTGCATTTGTGAAATCATACATTTTGCTAGATGATTTCAGAACTCTGCTGCGTATTTTATATATATATATATATATATATATATATATATATTCCAAATGCGCTGGCATTTTATTCTAAATTTCGTAATCTATTTATTCCTACTGTATATAAGGCCAGTAGATTTGGACATTTTTGCCTAGACAATTAATTTTCATGACATTAGCTAAAAGAGGCTAAGAAAATAAATTCTACATGAAATTATAGCGCTGTTTGGCATGAAACGGTCTGAGATTTTACAGTACAGTGAATGATTTAAAATAGGCCCACTTCCTTTATGTCTTTTAATGCACCTTCTCCGTTTTTCCTTCATGCAGCGCCATAATGCGGAGATCGAGAGTGAAAGTGACTGCTAGCTTCACATAGAACCGTGACCTAGCTGAGTGTTTGCCTGACCGACATTTGTACCTTCTCTTGTTCGAGTGATTTAAACCTGGTTAGCATCCCGTGCTTACTGTTTCATGTGGTGTGGCTTATATATATGTAGCTAATTTTTCACTCATAACCTAACATAGACTACAAAGCTTAATGAACAAGGTAAATTTTATAATTAAAATATGGTGGGCCATATAGACTTGCATATATATTTTACTCAGTGCGTAAAACAAGTGCCTTGGATGACTGCAGTCCCTTTGCCTCTCTCCACTGTTCTTGGGTGAAGAGTGCTAAAAACTATGACTTGAGATCTGGAATGCTCCGGGAGAATTCTCAGGGCTCGTCTCTCAACATTGATGTATTGTTCATTATGTAGGAAAAACAGCATATGAAGTACCAGATACATGAAAGGTTGCGTTTCGATGTCCCAATGAAAGGTAGAATGTTGTATTTCACTGGAAACGGATTGGCTACGCCCGGTGCTCTGTGGGCCCCACTATGATGTATGTGATTCATCCATTTCGTTCATCCATTTTTACGGATTATTTTAGAGTTTCATACCAAAAATGAGAGGGATATAAATCTCAGGTGGACCACACCACAGGAAAACAATGGTGATTGAATATCCACCATTAAAATCCTCCTATGGCCCATTGTACTGTTTATTTGACATCCAATCTGTTGATTAGGTCATACAGGATCAGATGAAGGGAAAAACCAAAGATCATATTGATCCAAAACTTTAATGGCCCCCAAAAGGTTTTAATGGTCCACGCTCATTCAAAACTGTTTCCTATAATGTGGTCCAGTTAAGATTGCGATATAACTCATTTTTTGTCTTGTAATATAAAATTATCTGGAAAAATAGATGGACGGCATGGATGAAACACGTACATCATGGTGGGGCCGACAGAGCACGACCACCAGCCATTGGCTGGTGGCAGGGGGAGAGTAGCCAATCCGTTTCCTATTTCACTATGGATTTTGTTAACATGCCGTAGAAACGCAAGTTAAGATGATGCGTTTGAGCTGTGGGGGCCCACCTGTAACGTGTTATCCAAACTCCACCTCATGCTTACCGCACATCCCCACAATCATCCTGATCCAAAATCATGGTGAGACAAACTACAAAGAGTAATGTGCAATCACCTGAATTTTTTTGGATCTAGTGATTTTTTGTGTAGCTTCGCCCTGGTGGTTCTAACTTGATGAATGGTTTGGATGGTATATGCAACACACGGTGAAAACCATAACTTTTTTTTTTTTTAACACACTCACGCCGTAGTGGGATTTCACCACCGATGGATACTTCATCTGTGAGTTTCGATGGTAGGCGTCACCCTCCTTGATTTCCATCTGAGTTACAGATAGAGATGATGTTTGGAATCTTGGCCTACCATGGCTGGGCTCACCAGATGCACGGTTTAGATTTCACATATATATCACGGTGGGTTATATGTAGCTCCAATCGTACAGGTGATTTAGGTAGACATCGGTAGACAGACTGCGTTTCAACGTTTGACTTCATGGGTTCGAGTAACCACGTTGCGTGTGTATGAGATTAAAATAAAAATAAAAATCCGTTCTTCTTGAGATTTAGGGTGTATCCAAACGCACCCAAAGAAAAATCAATGGAAAATGAAGAATTTCTTACCTTTGATGGGCTCGGTGACGACAGAGGAATGGTAGTGGGAGTGGTAGCGAGAGTACAGAAAATGATGGTGCAATGCTCTGTGTGCCCAGTAATACAGGAACTCCACCGCACCCACGTGAAGGAGTATTATGAAAACCACACCGTCAGTTCTCCATAACGGCATGTTTGTAGCTCCAGGGATAACCATACTAGCCAAGTATAGAAGAATGTTAGAAAATTTTCTTTTGGATACACTGAAAGAAAAAAAATAAAATAAATAAAGATTATCACTAGGCTGAATCACGTATAAAATACACTGTCCTTAAAGCGTGATTCGCCCCCTTATCAACTACCGATGGGTTACAGGCGAATTGCTTCCAGGATAAGACAAGTCTTATCTGGATCCAGCGTGCAGCAACACGATAGGTCCACTATGGAACAATTTAATATAGTAGATTTATTCTGGCAGACTTAGACGATGGAGATGATAACAATATTCTAAAATGAAGCTATGGACTGTATCTAATTTGATTGGAGAGATGGTGTGTTGAGATGATGAAATCCACTACATGAAATCCCACTTTTAGCAACGAAACTTTTCGTCGCTAAAACACCGAGGTAGAAGGGTTTTATCGGCGAAAAATTTGAATCGTCGCCAAAGGCAATATTTTCAGTGACGAAAATTTTCATCGTTAAAAAAACATCACAAGACTTTTAGCAGCAAAATTTTTCGCTGCCAAAAATATACGTTCCACTTTTAGTGACGAAAATTTTCTTCGCTAAAAAAATAATATACCTTAAACTTTTAGCGACGAAAATGTTCGTCGCTAAAAAAACTGTACAAGACTTTTAGCAGCGAAAATTTTCGCTGCCAAAAATAGAAGTTCAACTTTTAGCGACGAAGATTTTCGTCGCTAAAAAAACTTTACAAGACTTTTAGCAACGAAACTTTTCATTGCCATAAATATCTTAAAAAACTTTCGTTGCTAAAAATGTTCGTTCCACTTTTAGCGACGAAAATTTTCGTCGTTAAAAAAACTTACAAGACTTTTTAGCAGCGAAAATTTTTGCTACTAAAAATATTCATTCTACTTTTAGCAGCGAAAATTTTTGCTACTAAAAATATTCATTCTACTTTTAGCAACGAAAGTTTTTGCTATATTGCTTGAACTTTTAGCGACGAAAATTTTTGTTGCTAAAAATAATTACAATACTTACAAAACTTTTACCTACGAAAAGTTGCGTAGGTAAAAGTCTCTTATTCACTTTCCCCAAAATTGCTAGAATATTATATACACCTGATATATAATATGTTTCATCATATTCACATTCACATCCATATAAACCCAAACTAGCCATCCAAACATAAAAGTACATTCATCCAAACACAAACAATCTTATCACATCACAAAGAGTTCAAAGAAGTTATTAAGAATAGAAACATGACCAAATGACAATAAGCCGACTTATAAAAATAAATGGTTGAGATTTTTAAACCAAATTATCATTATGGTTTCAAGGAGGGTCCATTTATCTCCCCAATGTTGAGTCATCTCAAAAGCAAAGGATTAACAAAAAGCCAAAAACCAAACAATAGTATTGCAAAGGACCAGTGCAGGTTAGTTACAATGAAGACAGCACACAGAGAAATGAAGAAATTACAACGATTGCTTTATATCGGGAGGCAAAGAGCACTAAGTACAATGCAGCTAAAGTCTTCACATATTGGCATATAGCAAAGTGTAGAAATTTGCACATGAAGACACCCTTAACATGCAATAACTAATAGATAGGGCTAAAATGTTTAGATCTTATGGCCTTATGACAATGACAGCCAAGAATAGATTGCAAAGTTTAAGTTACATGAACCTTCACATTATTGCAAGACTTAATTAGTCCCTTTCATTCCCACTCAACTGCACACATGGTTTATGGATGGTTCATTCCCACTCAACTGTACACATGTTTTTATGAATGGTGAATCCATAACTATACATCTGATGAGTCATAATGCATGTGGTTGTCCATTGCTACAGTACACGAGGATTGAGTTCATGTTCTGATGGGTTCCTTGCGTGTTTGGCAAGAAAAAAAAAAAAGAAAAAAAAGAAAAACCCGGCATAAAATGGTGTTACCTGATACCAAGCTATAACCTTTTCTTGAGAGAATCTACATACATATGAACCTGCAAAAACCAAGCAACAAGAAACATCTTAATGTGGACACAGAATTTCTTCATATTTCTAACATTTTTGGTTCTTAAACTCTACATCAGAAACTTATGTCAGAAACTTCAGGTTTTCTCAAATTACTCAGTATTGCAAAACTCAAAAAATGATTTAGCCTCAAAGTAGACACCAACTTGGTGAAAAAGGCCACCACCAATCCACCAACAAAAAAGGGCATCCACCTAAATTTGGTTGTGAAAACAAACCTGTAGTAGATTTTATTGTTGCTATGTAAGTTCTCAGCATTGAAAATCCGAAGATCATTGCTAGCATCACTTGATTTCTAGTACTTGAATCTTCATGCACTTGATTTCTTGGCTAGTACAAGAAAGCACCTGAAAGTTTTAGAAAAGACACCCAAAGAATAAGTATTTTCCTATTTCTGAAATATGAAAAAAAAAAAATGCAATTTGGATTGAAAGATGAGATGGACATATTAACTCCACCTGTCTTCTGCCTGTTTTTGAATCAGAACTTACGGGAGTATAGAATTTCTAGAATTTCTCAAGGCTAGGTAGCCTAGAGTGATAGAAATGCAATAAGGGTTCAATTTTAGGCTTCCATATTGGACGTTATCCATTTCAACTCAGTTTTCTGGTTTTTATCTAGTTTGTACAAAGATATAAAGTGAGACAAAAAATAAAAATAAAAATTGAAACTTGGTATAGATAGCTCATTCCTGGCAAAGAATTAAGATTGAGCAGGTTTTGCTTCAGTTTTCTGGGGAAATTAAACAGTATATGCATATGGTACATATCACCAATTGTGCCACTCGTTCAGCATTCCCACACTCATGCCAAAATTTGTTCTAGCTCTAGCTGCTAGCTAATGCTACGTCACTACCATGTGTTCACAAGTTCACCCTTTCCATTTATAAATGAATAATTTATAAATAAAATTTGTTGAGTCCCATTTAGCAAGCAAATGTGTGACATTTGTAGCATTTGTTGTCTAAAATGTAGCTACCATTAAAACATGAGCTAGAATTCAAATAGTGCACAATTCTTAATGTCTGGTTCTCATCCACCATATGGCATAAATGCATGGCAAGTTGGTAACCCCAGACAATACAAATTACCCTTTAAAAAAAACAAAGAGCATACAAAATAACAAATTGAGGCCCCATTGTTGAATGTAGCCCAAATCCACACTTGATTCTACGATCTTAACAATCTGATATTGCTCATTGAATTCGGGCCTCTAGCCATTTTATTTGCTAAATGCCAATTTGATAGCTAAATGGTGTTGAACTACCATTGTATCTTCAGTTTAAATCTTTAGTGTTTCAGTAAGCACAATAATCAATAACTTAAATGTGCATTTTATTAAATATAAGCACTTAAAGATTGCTTCCCAAGATCCTTCCATGGGTACTACACTACATTCTTCAGTATTGCGACACTGCATTCACATGAAACTAACCACACATGCGCATTATATAGGAACACAAGTAATAGCATAAGCACACATCCTAGCATGATCATGGGACCTGTGACTGCATAAACAATAAATGACCATCAAGCAATATGCAAAGATCTGAAACAATCAAGTCAAGGACCTTAAACGAATAATTTCCACATAAATAGATTCCTAGTTGAATTCTTACCTCAAGCACAACATCAAGATTAATTTCTGAAAGGGTCTAAGCGTCTGTCTGGTCATAATGAAAAGATATGTTGCTAAAGTGTTTGATTTCACAGATATTCAAAGCATGTATTTTTACCATTTGTCAAAAGATAGGGATATATCAGCCTTTTCGCTTCACAATCCCACAACCATTTGATGGGCTACTGACTTGGTATTTCATCTCATGAAATCAAAATAACTATTAAATAAGGGTAGCTAATGACCTGCTTCTTCTTTTTCAGCGACTCCTCTGCAGCAGCTATCTTATATGCACATGCTTTTCAAGATCAGATAGCATGCTCTTTTCTCTCTTCCCTGAAAACCAATGCAGTCTCGCATATCAATTAACAGTACTTTTTATGTGTAAAGTAAATTTCTAAAATTGTGATGTTTCCTAGCATTCACAGTTGGAAAGTAGCAATCAGTCACATGGCAGCAACGTTGCTTTCCAGTTGAACTTGAAAGGAATATTGCTGTCATTTGGAGCTCAGGTCATGAATGATGAGGGAATTAAGATTTGGTTATTTCCAAATTATTAGACTAACAATTGCAGAGCTTTGCTAAGCAAACACACATGTGCAATAAAGCTCATGTACATGCCACAAATGTGCCAACATGGCACATGGATGCAAAATCCAATCCATCCATTAGGTTGGTCCAACCCTGTACATGTTTTCCCAAAAAACAAATCTGGTCCACTTGATACATAGGCCGCAAGATATATTGGGGCCTATGCCAAGATTGGAAATAGGTGGATGTGTTAGAGAACTTCAGCCAAGATTTTCAGAGCTGTACATTTGTTTGGATCTCGGATCTATCATGCCATGCCGACACATGAGCTTTATTACAACAGAGACCAAGAACCATGCAGGTTAGGATGAGTGAGTTGGTACAAGTTGAAGGCTCAAAAGGAGGTGGATGGAGGTAGCAAGAAAAGTCTTGATGATCTACAGTCTAACTGAAGGACTAGCCCTTGAATGGAATGGTGGAACAAGATTCATGTAGCCGATCCCAATTACTTGGGGTAAGGCTTAGATGATGATAATGATAATTGCAGGAGTTACTGGAAAGGAACTCATGAGATATTTTCTGTTTCAAAATTACAGGTATGGCATTTCCATAAGTGGATTTGCATAAGGGCTGCATCATATTGAAATATTAAGACCTCCATGGCCAGACTGCTCCTTGTCAAGGGACACATAGTTCCATTTCCGAGGGGCTCAAAGGCTTGATATAAGCAACAAAAAATGAAAACAAGGAAAATGAGAAAGAAGGAATATGTGTTAAGGATTTGGAATAGAAGAGCAACGATCCCCACTTTCATAAATAAGGCAGATTTCTCTTGTTTTGAGCTTGTTTTCTGAAGCCAAACTACAGTGTTTGATCTATTAATACTTTGTAAGTACTAGCTTCTTGAGTTTATTACTTTGATTATCAAGCACTGCAATCTCGTTCCAGCAGTGGCGGTAGTGCTGAATATGTAACAGTTAAATATCTCCATCAGCATTCTCTTGTAAGAGCAAACAAATAAATTTGTCTAAAGTTGGTTAACACAGATGGAAGAATACAATGTGCAGCTGATGGAAAAAAAAAAATCCATCTAAAATTGTTGAAGAAAGAAGTTAAACATAATGATCAAGATGGAACTCTTAGATCAGCTTATAAAAATTTAAGCTCCCATTGCTGTGAATGATGGTTTCCCAGTCTGGTTCAGTGTTGGCTGATAAAAATTTAAAAGCCTGCAAGTGTGCTTGCAACATTCAACCTTCAAGCATTGCACATGCATCTATGAAAAAGTGTATACACACCATAGCCTACATTTGTTACCATACATTTGGCCTGTCACTAAAATTTCTACAAATACAAAACAAAACAAAACAAAACAAAAAAGCAGCGGTATATTTGTTGATTTTTGAATATGTTGCACCTGATAGCCATTTTATTCAATTTTCAGCTGACCGACCTATCTCAATTTGAATAGTATTATGTAGATCAGATTCAGCAGAGACGGAACTTAGCCTGAATTTATTCAGGATGAAATCCTCTAACTATTTTTACATTTTTACAAAAGAAGTGAGAAATGTTTTGAAGTAACAATAAGGTTAAGGTAACCATGACAATCTGGGAGGAAAAATATTTGAATAGAACTGTTGAATAAAGAGCTTATTTTTCACTTACCAAGAAGAGCATTTACTAGACCCCCAGAACTGGTCTCTAGTGACCAAGAATCGTCACCATTCCTAACAGCAAAGAATGGAAGCCTGTTAATCACCATCAATATTCGTTGTTTTAAACACCTTGTGTCTTTGTTTTTCCATCCCATAAAGATGCTGGAAATTAGCGCATTGAACAACATCAATAAACACAAATCAATATGACAACATTCAACAATCAAATTTCAGTGGCTTAATAAACATTAAATGACACAACAATCAGATATTCACTAGTTCAAACAGAAACTATATTACACAGAGGATTTGTTTTTCTTTTTTGCACAGCACATTAACAACTCATTATTTGCACACGCATGTAAGGTGTAGTTCATCTGAATTGATAATCAGGTGAGCCCTGATTGGACATTTCCAGCCCTTGGACTCGAGCACCTCCTTTAGGGGAAAAAAAGATAGTGAGAGGAGCATAGGTTGATCTGTTGTAATTTTCCCTGAAACTCCTCAAATTCAAAGGCTGAAAATCCTCAAAGGCTAGTGGTCCCATGATCAGAAAATCTATAAATGAAGTTTACCTCATGGTTGGAATGGTTGCCTTATTTTCTATGTCCTGCGAAACTGGTGAAGAGGTGGATGTAAGGCCTCTGTCGGTGCTTTGATTGACCCCATTATCCTTTCCAGTATTAGCATTCCTCCCACTACCAACATCTGATCATATGTAATTAAGTCAAGGACTTAAAACTTGGAAATATGACAATGGTAAAAATAATCAAAAAGAGATCATTCCAGTAGCTGATCAGCATAGTGCAAGTTCTGAATGAACAAACCTGATGGTGCAAATGCAATATGATGCAATCGTCGATCACCAAAAAAAAAAAAAAAAGAATAAGAAGAAAAAAAAAAGAAAAGAAAAATAAAAAGAAGGTAAGGTCTTCAGCTCTAACCAAGTAGCATGAATTTTACAGTAGTAAAAGAAGGTTTGTTGAGAAAAGGTTGGAAGCCCCATGAGACTCCGTACATATTAAGGCTTGCTACTCTCCAACAATCTCCACCATAAACATGGAACATATACACTTATGTACGTAAGAAAAGGATTCAAATGAACATATCCAATAAATGAGAACTGAGAAAATAAAAATCACCAAGAAAATTAAAAAAAAAAATTAAAGGAAAACTAAATTCATACATTTTGGTGCAGTTCCCATAGAGACAAGTCCTGTACGAACCTAGCCCCCATGGTCCCAACTTGATCTAATTTTAGGCCTGCAAGTCAAACAGGGGCCTATTTTTAAGTCCACCAAATGAACAGGACAGGCCCAGTCCAATTTTGACAGGCCCACCAATTATACATGTCTTAGTCCTCCCACCCAATGAATCACGCAACAAACGTGTGAGTTTGCACATAGGAAATGCCTTTTCAGCCTTGAATGTATCCAAAGCCGCATATACTCCACCAATCTCACCTTGCCAAATCACTTCCTGTAGGTTCATAAAACAGTCAATCAAAAATTATTGAGTAGGAGTATTTTTCACAACATGGGCATGGATTATGTGGATGTGACCATGCCAAAAGAAGAACATAGTAAAGGGAACTGCAGAAATAATCAACCATGCTTTTGGAATGAGAGGGACCTTGGATTCATCCTTCATGTCAAATGTAGACATCAAAATCCCTGCTCATGATGGAAAAATAGATTATTATTATTATTCAATAAAGATCGACATAAATCCGGTACTACAGGCAGATTACGATACACAGCAGATAACCCATTTCTTTTTGACAGTCCAACCTTTTTTTTCTTTTTAAAGTACACCAGGACAACAAAGTCAACTGATTTTTTGCTCCCACTTAAAAGTTAGACAATTCTTTAAAACTTGTAAAATCTGATAAGGATACAGAAAAAACATATATGAAGTTATTAGTGCAAAAGTCTACCTAAAGAGAAAACCAATTCACTGAATGCAATAGCCAAGCTATTGCAGTTGCATTCACCAGTCTTGGGTTTGAGTCACTTGACCAGTGCTAATGCCCATTTCAGAGTTATCTTAGTTTTCAATGTCTTTCTAAGAACTGAAATAGCACACTACAGAAAATGTGAATGTCACAATTTGGTGAATCCTAGAGGGAGAACCATCACAGTTGAATGCAGTTACAGACTGGGTATTGATGATTTGAGTACTTTTATGAGTTTGCTAGGATCTAAAGAACCAACCTACAAAAAGATTATAAAGCTTTGGCAAATTTAGCAAATGCATGGCTAATGTAAATGGTGATGCCAAAGTCGAAACAAGAATGGAACCTGCAAGGGAGACATTATTAAGTGATTGCAACATGCTCATTTCTATTTTGATAAATGAGCTCACTTGTCATTTGAAGCCAGTTTGATGGACTTTCTGCTTTCCACCTAATATAGAGTGGGGCTTCCACAGTTTCTGAATTGGGTGCATTTTTGCCATTGAAACAGGGCACAATTACCTAATATAGAGTGGGGCTTCCACAGTTTCTGAAATCTTGACTCTCTAGGAACCAAATATCTATTACAATGAGTTCATACAATGGACCAAAAGGTGAAGGGACGGAACTTGCCTTCTCTAGATGATGGCGAAGATAAATAACATCATGCATTGCCTTAATAGCAGCAACCCAAGATAACAGCACGAAATAAATGAGTTATCATAGGGCCGGATTTGAACAAAATCTACATGAGCTAGAAGTAAAATTGCATGGTGTTAACAACAAAAACAATAACAATTATGACACGATGAAATGGTTAAAAGCAAAATAATATTTTTTTAGAGGAAAGATGTTGGCTGATTTCAGGAAATAACTGAGCCCATGGGTGCAACATCAGTTGCAAGCTCGCTGTTTTGCAGGAGTCAACAAAATCATTTATAAGGAGAAGAGATTAAATTATGATCAATTTACATTCCACCTTCTTTTGGTCCAACCATGCCAGGAATGTATCTGTGCCATGTTCTACATCAGTCTGCTAGTTTCTGTTATAGTAGTGTAAGCATGCAAAGTACAAACCAACAACTAACCAAAAAGTAAACATCTTATACTATGGAAAAAGTAAAATGTTTACACTATGGCTGTCTTCTTACAAGGAAGATGGAGTATGAGAAAAATAGCATTTGCCTTTTAGGGCTTGTTTTACATATTTATGATAGAAAAGAAGAAGAGCGGGAAAAAAAAATTATACTTACTAATTCCTACAAAATCCCTAATCATAATGAAGCTTGATGATCCTATTCATCCATTCTACAGATCCATAATAGGTATATAGAGATTATTGTATGTCAAATAATATCCAAAGTGTTGGTTTCGGAAGATGGAATGTCTAATGTTCCCCGGCCTTGCCAGTTCCTTTAATCATCCATCTTTCTTTTACATGAGACCCACTAGAGACCTCATCAACCTGATTTTTGGCTACATGGAGGGGTCCACTTGATGAATGCCCCAAACTCATACATGTTGCCACACTTGCAAGTATTGGGAGTAGGAACCAAATTCCTACAATGATTAACCCTGCCAGGGCTCTAAGATAATATACAGATAGATGACAAGCACATCATTATTTAGTTAAAGAAAGCATACATAGTTTAATGGAATTCCATGAGTTCACCAAATACAATAACAGAATAACCATAATGATTTGAAGCAACCTGCATAATATACCGAGAAATTAAAGCTTAAAAGAAAATACAGATTGGTAAAAATATAAATATACTAATGAAAACATGTGCACTTAGAAAACAACATAGGTTATAACAAAACCTCAATTATAGATGGCTTCTTCTATTTGAGTCACCAAAAGAGAGGGGGAAATTGATTTCCTTTTAACAGTTACATAGAAAACTACACTCGTAACCAACTCTAGATGGAAATTTATTTCCTTTTAACAGTTAGAGAATGATTGAAAGATTAGACCAAAACCAATCTAATGAAAGAGATGATATGACATTCAACCAAAAAAATAAAGTGCTAGAAGTGAAATTTCTTTTATTAGAATAATAAATGCATACAAAAAATATATAATTTACTATTAAAACCACCTAGACCCAAACTGGACAGTACCTAGACCTGATTTTTAATCAGGTCCTAAAGTTGAGACCTGAACCAGTCCCAATTGCTTAATGGGTCCCATAAATGAGACCCAGATGTATTAACATTGGGTTGGATTCATCAGATACCCATTGGCTGCCACACATGCAATTGAGTGCAATATTAGCCACATACCAAGTTGGTGCAAAAACTCTCTTGATTGTACTCATGTCTGGTCTTCTCTAAGCCCAACCATGGAGATGTTTGCATACATCCCTTTGGCAAGCAATCTCAATTAGCAGATATGGTGGTCCCTGGCACTGATTTCTGAGTGGGAAGCTTCTTCAGCCATCGGATGAGGGACACCCATTTGGATGTATATGCTATTGCCCCAACCCTAGTAGGGTTGTTTTGAATCCAACAGCAGGCCACAGACAAATCCATCACTAGCAGTTAGGCCTGAAAAACATATTTTCAGACGCAGCCTGATTAAGCAAGCAACTCTTCTCAGTTCAGATAATTTGGCTATAATACTGACAAAATTGGGCAAAGAAATGTATTGAAAACCAAAACAGTTGATTGAGTTATTCGGGATGCGTGGCTTTGTTCCAATGAATCTTTATGATTTGGAGGGATGTTACTGCAATGTGCACGCTTCATGGAGTTTCATGAAGTGCTAACTACGACATCCCCATTGCACAAGTGATTCATGTCTATGGTTATCAAGACTGTTGATATCATGGGCCATAGTCCACGAGTCAAGGCAACTAGAAACCCATTCATGACATATAGATGGAAGATTAACAAAAGTTTGCATAAAAAATGAGCACTTGTTTACATTCAATTGGAAAGCCCAATAACGATTGGGGCTATTGGATCATCCAAAAACAAAGTTCAGGAAACTGAAAAGATCTTCCAGTGCTATGACTGCAAAAGAGACAGTGAATCAGCAAATATTCTTTGGCATTTTCAAAATCCCATTGTCTAAAAGTCTCGGGCATGGTGCCAGATTTTTGCTCTCTTGTTTCTCCTCTCAAATGCCTTAGAGCTTCCAATCCCTTCCATTGATCAGGGCGAGAGCTCTGCCTTCCCATGAGAGATGTGCTCATCCATGTAGAGCTTTCTTTTTTTGGATGATGTCTCACTTAGCTCATTCCCACTCACAGAAAATTCCACAAAGACATGCCATGGTTTGCAAACTATACACAAGCACCTAGAAAGAAACAAAAATATAATATAATGCTTACTGCAGGAAAATACACACACACACACACACAAAATAAATAAATAAATAAATAAATAAAAATAAAAATAGACCGCATTATTCTGATCTAGCTGTCTACACAAGTAAATTTGCCTGTATTGTACTACAGGCTGTCCACTTCTTTAAATGGACCATCTTTTTACCAAATGATATTCCAAACAATAAATATGGGTAAACTAACCACAGTTCAACAAAAAATCAGATATGAATCAGATATGAATCAAATGATAACAGAACATTCCCCATTGCATTCAACAAAAAATCAGATATGAATCCCCCAAAAATCCCCAAATCTTTTAATTAGGGATTTTCAGATTTGAATCCCCAAAAAAATCAAAAAATCAGGGATTTTCGATTCTGAATCCTCAAATCCAAATCCCATACAGGAAAATTAGGGATTTCGAATCCCAAATCCAGAAATTAGGGATTTCGAATCCCAAAATCCAGAAATTGGGGATTTCTGTCAACGGTGAGAACGGTCAGAGAGAGAGAGAGAGAGAGAGAGAGAGATACCCGATCATGGTCCACCGATCCACCGAGAGAGACAGAGAGAGAGAGAGGATGCGCGAGAGAGAGAGAGCACCGAGAGAGACAGAGAGAGCGACAGAGAGACAGAGAGAGAGAGAGGGCGCGGTTGAGAGAGGGACCGAGAGAGAGAGAGAGGGTGCGCGAGGGAGAGGAGACAGAGTGAGAGACTGAGAGAGGAGAGTATATCTCCCTCTCTCTACTCGCGCTGACACCAACGCCCGTGGCTGGTGGTCGGTGTTGTGTGGGCCCCACGATGTTGTATGTGTTTCATCCCTGCCGTCCATCTATTTTTCCATATCATTTTATGGTATGACACAAAAAATGAGGTATATCCCAATCTCAACTGGACCACATTATAGGAAACAGTGTTGAATGAGCGTCAACCATTAAGTTACTTTTGGGGGCCATATACATTTTTGGATCAATCTGATATTTTTTTTCCCTTCATCCGGGCATGTATGACCTAATCAATAGATTTGATGTCAAATAAAAAGTACAATGGACCTTAGGAGGGTTTTAATGGTGGATATCCAATCACTATTGTTATCATATGGTGTGGTCCACCTGAGATTTATATCCCTCTCATTTTTGGTATCAAGCCCTAATTTTTTTAATTTTTTTAAAAAAAAATTTTATGTGAGGGAACACCAACACATCTCCCATGAATGTTGTTGCTCCACAAGGACTCTTTTATTTATTTATTTAGAAATGCTCCGGTGCCTACAAACACAATTAGTTATAGTGCTTCCATTTTTATTCAGAACCTAGACAGTCCAAACCATTGATCAATACGGTTCATCAGGTCTAATCCATATTTCAAGAACTACCATGAAAATATCACACTGATTTAGTAAATTTGACCATTCGGTAAATGGAATTAAAAATGGACGGTCAAGATCATTTACACAAAAATAGGTCCAATCAACATTTCGGTTCATCCATTTGTTAGGATTATCATGGTTTGCTTATAATTGTAAAGAATCACATTTGTGCAAGTAACGATTAAAAACCCATGTAATTCCGTTTTTTTATCATCAATTAAGCTATTTTTGAATTTACTAGAATTTATTTCTATTTTTTCTCGTGGATTCGAGGAATCTTTATGAAGAATATAGAAAAGCTCCGTGGAATTGGAATAATTATCCACTTTGAGGAAGACAGTGATCGACCTCATCACGTCCATACCTGCGTCGGTCACTATAAGGGTTTTGATAAAGAATGGTGCCCACCATACCATAGCCATCGAGGATGGGTTTAGAACTCGAAATACATCTTAGATGATCAAATAAATTGTTCATATTTTAGTCTATACTAAGAAGCATTCGTTGAACTAATGATTGTCTAGGACAGAAAATTTAGAACATTGAGAACTAAAGATCAAATGGCTCATATTCGAATCCAAGCATGATAGGTTAGGATCAACAATGAAGCATTGCTACCATAGCATCTATGGCATGATTATAACAAAAACAGGGGAGATCATAGTTTAGGAAGCAAAACAGGTTGAAAACCCACCCCAGCAATGTATGTTGATAAGGGGCACCGTGAGTTGTCAAAATCCTCACTGCAAAATGCATGCCAAGGGATGGATGACGAAATGCATCATGGGAAGTTCTTATGACCAGAAGCTATGTGGGCCCACAGAAATGCAGTAACAAAACCACTTTGTTCATGATTTTCTCAAGCTCGTAATGGGACAGGGTCTAAAAATCGGGCAGGTTCAAAACTAAGCTAGGCCACTCCGAGTGAAATACTGAGAATGGAAACGTCCACCATTAAGACTTCCTAGAACCCATTATGATATTTATACACCATCTCAACCGTTAATAAGGTTATCACCACACAAATAAAACCATGGGCACAAATATCATCCCGATGTCCTACCAAGTTTCCAATGGTGGATGTTCCATCCTGCCCATTTTGTCTGACGTGTGGCCCACTTGAATTTTAGATCTGCCTGATTTTTGAACTCTTCTATGGGCCCATATAGCTTATTACCATTGAAGCGGATTGCATAGTGAGCAACTCACTACAAGTAAACTCTGTGAGGTCCACCATAATTTATGTATTTTATCCTCTCCATCCGTTAATTTTAACAGATAAATTTTCGGATTGAGACTAAAAATGAGGCATCTCCAATGTTCATAAGGACCACACAACAGGATACAATTGAATTGAACATCTACAGTTGAAAAAATCTTGGGAGCCCTAGAAGTTTTGGATCAAGCTTATATTTGTGTTTTAACTTCATCTATGTCTGTAGGATCTTATGAACAGGTTGGATGACAAATAAACATCACTGTGGGGCCTAGAAAGGTTTTTACGGTGGAAATTATTATCCCCATTGTTTCCAATGATATGATCCACTTGATCTTTTGGGCTCAACTCCTTAAATTAGACAGAAAAACGGATGGATGACATGGATAGACCAAATACATTTAGGGCCTGTTTGGCCAAGCAGATTAAGAGGGATTAGGAGGGATGGGATGGTAAAATCCCATGAATTTGTCCCGGGATATGGCAAACCCATGGATCACCATGATGTTTTATTATAATATATTTCAAAAAATAAAAATAAAAATACAAATTCTGAATTTTTATTTTCAAAATCTCAAAAAATTTCTCATATTTTAATTTTTTTTTCCTCAAAAATTTCAAAATGTTGATTTTTTTTTTCCAAAAGCCTCATTTTGTTTTCGAAGTTTTTCTCAAACATTGTCAAAGTTTTTATCGTTGTCATATTTTTGCATTTTGCCCCATTTTTTTGTTCAAATCGTACCAAATTAGTGCCAATAGGTGATAAATGCTTGATTCTTCATGTTTTTCCAACAAAATCAAGGATTTGAACATTCGATTTCAAAATTTGAGGGCAGGTGATCCAATTTGGGAGAAATTGGTGAATTTGATTTAAACATCTGAAGTTATTTACTGTCCAATCTGAACTGATTAAATTGTCCAAAAAGAGTTGATTAAAGGTTCAATTAGTGGATCTCCCTAATAATTTAGTAATTTTATTTTTCACAAATAAATTTCAATTTACATTTAAAAATAACATTTTTTCCAAAATGTATATATTTTTACTCTTTTAATAAAATATCATTTTTATTATAAAATATTTCAAAAAAAATAAAATACAAATTTAGAATTTTTATTTTCAAAATCTCAAAAAATTTCTCATATTATAATTTTTTTTCTCAAAAATTTCAAATTTCCTACTTCCTCTTCAAAAGCAACATTACTTTTAGCGACGAAACTTTCGTCGCTAAAAATATTATTAGCGACGGTTTTGGTTTGTCGTTAAAAGTCAGGGCCAAAAGTAAAGTAACCGAAATGCAAAACACTTTTAGCAACGAAAAGTTTCGTCGCTAAAAGTAAATTTCTGTTTTTTTAACGATGAAAATATTCGTTGCTAAAACTCTTAGAGGGAAAATTTTTTAAAAAGTGGGAAATTACTTTTAGCGACCCAACTTTTCGTCACTAAAAATCTTAATGGTTCCTCACTAAAAATCTTAATGGTTCATCGCTAGTAGTCAGGGACAGGATTTTCACAACTCTTTTAGCGACGAAAATATTCGTCGCTAAAACTCTTAGCGGGAAAATTTTTTAAAAAGAGGGAAAATTATTAGCGACGGTCTTGGTTCGTCGCTAAAAGTCCAGGCCAAAATTTTCAAAGTGGAATACACAACACTTTTAGTGACGAAAGTTTTTGTCGCTAAAAGTAGACTTTTGATTTTTAGGGATGAAAATATTCATCGCTAAAACTCTTCTGAAAATTACTTTTAGCAATGAAACTTTTCGTCACTCAAAATACTATTAGCGACGGTCTTGGTTCATCGCTAAAAATCAGGGCCAAAATTTTCAAACTGAGATGGATGTTTTAGCGACGAAAATATTCGTCACTAAAACTCTCCTGGAAATTACTTTTAGCGACGAAAATGTTCATCGCTAAAAAAATTATTAGCGACGGTTTTTGTTCGTCGCTAAAAGTCAGGGCCAACATTTTCAAACTGGAATACACCACTTTTAGTGACAAGTTTTAAAGACGAAAATATTTGTCGCTAAAACTCTTAGCTGGAAAATTTTTTAAATAGTGGAAAATTACTTTTAGCGACGAACTGTTTCGTCGCTAAAAGTCTCATACATGATTTTTAGCTACGGAAAGTTTCGTAGCTAAAAGTAATCATCCAAAAAATATTTTGAGCCTGTAGCGACGAATATTTTCGTCACTAAAAGTCTCGTCCACGATTTTTAGCTACGAAAACTTTCGTCGCTAAAAGTCTCGTTGCTAAAGGTACTCTTTTAACGACGAAAATTTATTTCGTCGCTGAAAGTCACTTTTAGCAACGAAAAAAAAATTCGTCGCTAAAAGTTTCGTTGCTAAAAACCCTCTTTCTTGTAGTGATCGAACTGGAATGGTCTAGTTTATATAAGCCTCAGGTTTAGACACGTTGTTGTGTGGTATTTAATGGTCCAGAACGTTTGAAAAATGTTTCTGGCCATAGTCCATTAATCCCAGACATTTTTGGTCATTAGATATGTAGATCTGACCGTTGGATTATCCTGGCCCGTCCGTTTTCGGATCGTTGTGGCTTTTAAGGTAGCAATCCGTTTAAGAAATGGCTAGACGTTTCAAATTTAAAATCCGACTGTTCTTAGTCACCTAAAAATCCAGGCTCATTTCCAACATTTCAGATCCACACCTTCCTAAGGCTCTGATCAGACCCATCGCATCGCAATCGCATTGAGGTCGCACTGGTTCGCGTAAGGTCGCGAGGGAGCCACCACTCTGCGAAACAATGCGCACGTGCGAAGTGCAAAGTGCGCCATCTAGCGCCACTATAGCCACACTGCCTCACTGCCCACGCCCTCGCCCTCGCCCACGCCCGTGCCCGAGCGCGAGCGCGAGCGCGCTCGCGCGCGCTTATGCGTGCGTGCGTGTCTTCCAGTGCTTCACACTAGAACACGCAACCCGTGTTTCATCTCCTCCAAAAAGCTCCAAGTAAGAATACCCTTCTCAACATCTCATATAAACCACAAAACTTTTCTTTGCATTTCCGATGTGGGACAAAGCACACACACCGCACTTTTTAATTTAAAAATTCAAAAAAGTATTTTGGCGGAAAAATTCTGAAATTTTAAAAAATTAATTTGAATTTTCATTTTTATTATTTTTAAACCATTGATTTTCAACAATCCCCCACTGGTTTTTAAAATAATGAAAACTCTGCAAGAATAATAACAGTTATTATGCATAAAGAAAGTTATCTTGCGATTTGAATCTTTCCTTAATGTAAGCATTTTAAAGTTATTTTAAAATTTCTGGTTGCTGCAACATTGAACCAGTTATTCCTTTAAGATGTAACCGAAAATACTACACGCATAATAGCTTATGCGTTATGTGTTCCTTTATAATCTCGTTTAACACTTTTAATGGCCATGTGTTTATCCTGTTTCATAAACGATCCCAGAATAACTCTAAGCCTCATGAGAAGCGGCACCACTTCTACGTTCACATAGGTGAAATCCTTCCAGTGTTTTCGTTTAAAACACTTGTCATGTTTGACTGGATTTCATTAAGAGTTCAATACTCATCCCTCTTTATAACAGCCAGTACTATCATCCTGAATGAGGTTATCAATTTATTTAGTGCTGAAACTTTTCACTTATCAGTGAATTGTTGTTACCCATTAAACCCAATATTTAGAGATTTTCTAATTTAGAGTTAGGTTTCTTTCACTGGTGAAACTTTAAGTAAAGAGTTTCAACCCCATCCCTCTAGATGTTGTCCTTATTACCTCTCTTGTTAGAGATTTAGTAAAAGGATCAGTCAAGTTATTACTTGATTTTACATATGAGATCGCAATGATTCCATCTTGAATCAATTGTCTTACATAGTCATGTCGCAAACTTATGTGCCTGGACTTCCCATTATAGGTACCACTATAGGCTCTTGCTAGAGTAGCTTCACTATCACAATAAAGTGAAACAGCTGGTATAGGCTTCGCATAAAATGAAATTTTTAAAAGAAGATCCCTTAACCACTCAGCTATTTGCTTGTCGCAGCTAAAGCTATGAACTCAGATTCCATAGTTAAGTGCGTTAAGCAAGTTTGTGTCTTGGATCCCCAAGATACAGTTGCACCTCCTGGGGTGAATATCCACCCTGTAGTGGACTTATTGTCCCCTGCACTCGATATCCAACTTGCATCGGTATATCCTTCCAACACTGCTGGAAATTCTGAGTAAAATAGCCCTAGTTCTTTGGTTTCTTTAAGATAACCTAGAACTCTACTAATTGTTTTCCAGTATTCAACACTTGGATTACTTGTAAACCTACTTAGTTTACTCACAGCGTATGCTATATCCGGTCTTGTGCATTGCATTGCATACATAAGACTACCTATAACACTAGCATACTCTAGTTATGCAACTGCTCTTCCACTGTTTTCTTTTAACTTGATACTTGGATCAAACGGGGTCTTTGCCTCTTTAATTTTCAAGTGATTAAACTTGTTTATTATTTTCTTAATATAATGAGACTGGCATAATGCAAAACCCCCACTATGTTTTTTAACTTTGATACTTAATATGGTATCCACTTGTTCAAGATCCTTCATTTTGAAAACTGAAGAGAGAAACTTTTTAGTTTCAGTTACACCTTCCATTTTATTACTGATTATTAACATATCATCTACATACAAAAATATGATTACAATATAATCATTACATACTTTTGAATATATGCATTTATCAACAATATTATGTTCAAAACTATAAGACAGAACTTTAAAATCAAATTTATCATGCCACTGTTTCGTTGCTTACTTTAATCCATACAAAGACTTAACAAGTCTACACACTTTTCTTTCATTTCCTAGTAGAACAAACCCTTCTAGTTGCTCCATGTAAACCTCCTCATCGAGATCACCATTCAGGAACGTTGTCTTCATGTCTATTTGATGGATATGAAGATGATGTATGGATGCTAGAGCGAATAAGATCATAATCGATGTTATTCGAGCTACTGGTGAATAAGTGTCAAAATAATCAATTCCTTCTTTCTGTCGAAAACCCTTAGCAACTAATCTTACTTTAAAAGTTTGAATTGTACCATCTGTGTAATATTTTTTCTTAAATACCCACTTACAACCTATTGGTTTAGAACCTGAAGGTAGATCTACCAATTCCCATATTTGGTTAGATATTATAGAATCCATTTCATCATTAATGGCTTCTTTCCAAAAAGCGGAGTCTCTTGAAGACATAACTTCACTAAAGGTTTTAGGTTCATCTTCTATAGTCAAAATCATAGATATTTTCCTAATCACCTTCTCTCTATCACCCTCAACTAGATGAAAAGAGAGTCGTTGAGAGTCTATTTGATCAGGATCAAGACTCTTTTCTACTCTTGCTCTTTGACTCCTACGAGGTTCACTAGGAGTTTTTTCTTCTATTTGTGTTTCTTTTATATTTTCATTAGGAGATTAAATCTCAGCATTCTTTTTCTCCGTGAATACAGAATTCTCAAAGAACTCTACATCTCTAGACTTTATGATTACATTGGAGTCTAAGTCTAGAAGTCTATAGGCCTTACTATGTTGTGCATATCCTACAAGGATGCACTTGATAGCTCTTAGTCCTAATTTAGTTCTTTTAGGTTCCGGAGTTCTGCAATATGCAAGACACTCCCACACTCTAAGATACCCTATGTTTGGTTTTCTTCCTTTCCATATTTCGTATGGAGAGGTATTGGTTTTCTTAGATGGAATTCGATTTAAAACATGACATGCAGCTAACAATGCTTCTTTCCATAGGTTTAATGGCAACTGTGCTTGTATTAGCATTGAGTTGACCATTTCTACTAACGTTCTATTTTTTCTCTCTGCTACACCATTTTGTTGTGGTATATAAGGTATTGTACACTGATGTATTATGCCGTGTTCTTCACAATAGTTAGAAAATTCATTAGAGAAATATTCTCCTCCTCGGTTACTACGAAGGATTTTAATATTTTTATTTAATTGATTTTCTACTTCAACTTTATAGATCTTGAATGCATTAAATGCTTCATCTTTCGATTTTAACAGATATATATTTATATATATATATACATATATCGAACAATCATTTATAAATATTATAAAGTACCTTTTACCTCCACGGGTAAGAACGTCATTTAGTTCACATATATCAGTATGCACTAGGTCTAATATTTGAGATAATCTCTCAATGCTAGGGAATGGTTTCTTGATTATTTTAGACCGTATATATACTTCACATTTATCTTTGTCACTATCATTGTATGAAATTAGACTGTTCTTAGCCATAAGTTTTATGGTACTGTAGCCAATATGGGCTAGTCTACCATGCCATAGCGTTACAGACTCAATCATGTAAGCAGAAGAATTCTTTTCATTTAAAGAGAGTTTGATCATCCCATTACAAGCGTATCCCTTACCCACAAAGTTTTCATTTTTAGACAAGATCAGCTTGTCTGATTCAAACACAACCTTAATCTCAGGCTTGCTTAAGAGATCCCTTGAGACAAGATTCCTTCTTATGTCTGGGACATGCAGTACGTTGGTCAGGATTACCTTCTTTTCAGAGGTAAAGAGTAATTCCATGGTTCCTTTGCCTACAACTTTCGATCGTCCTTCATTTCCCATTTGAACCTCTTGACCATTGGTCTCATCTTCATAGGTTTTGAAAGCAGATCGATCATTGCATACATGAACTGTGGCACCTGTATCATACCACCAACCAGGGATTTTCTCTTGAACTAGGTTCACTTCTGTGACCATGGCTACAATTTCATCGTCTACTGCATTAGCCTCTTTCTTAGGTTTTTTTCGGTCCCTACAGACTCGGGCGAAATGTCCGGTCTTGCCGCAGATATAGCAAGCTCCCTTAGGTTTGCCGTTTTTCTTCTTTTAGGTTTTCTTGAATTTCCCTTGATCTTTGTTAAGTTTAAGGAAATCAACTTTCTCATAGGTATTATTTTGGGATGTCTTTTCTACTGCGTTTACCTTGGATGAGGATGCACCATTAGCATCATCATTTTTGTCTCGGTTACGAGATTCTTCTTCAATACGAAGATGCTTTTAGATTTGTTCTAGGGTGAACTCTTCGGATTTATGTAGTAGTTTCTTCCTGTAGTCTTTCTAGCTCCGAGACAACTTTGTGATTATAGCTTCGACTTGAAAGGATTCAGGAAGATCAATTTTTATGGCTTTTATTTTATTTACAATAAGCTGTAGTTCTTGGATTTGGGCAAGCAGCGGTAGATTGTCTACCATCGTGAAGTCGAAATACCTGGCAATTAGAAATTTCTATGTACCTTCCTCTTCAGCCTTGTATTTGTATTCTAGTGCGCTCCAAATTTCTTTCGCTAATGTGGTCCCCATGTACAAATCGTACAATCGATCAGAGAGAGCATTGAGGATGTGGCCACAACACAGCAGTTCATCTTCTTATCGCTTAATCCTAGCAGCGATCTGTTCTGGAGTGTCAGTGTCCTTTGCTTCAGGCAAAGGCTGGAGAGTCGGGTCCAGGATGTAGAAGATCTTCAGATCGGTCAACAGGAATTTCAGCTTGTCCTGCCATCTAATGAAATTTGAACCATCGAATCGGTCCAATCGAATCAGATCCTGGTTCATCAGTTTGATTGATGCAACACTTTCGGTGTCCATAATCACGCTTTAAGATTGTTAGAAAAGTTTCTTTTGGATACACCGAAAGAAAAAAAATAAAAAAAATAAAGATTATCACTAGGCTGAATCACGTATAAAATACGCTGTCCTTAAAGCGTGATTCGCCCTCTTATCAACTGCTGATGGGTTATAGGCGAATTGCTTCCAAGATAAGACAAGCCTTATCTGGATCCAGCGTGCAGCAATCACGATAGGTCCACTATGGAATAATTTAACGCAGTAGATTTATTCTGACAGACTTAGACGATGGAGATGATAACAGTATTCTAAAATGAAGCTATGAACTGTATCTGATTTGATGGAAGAGATGGTGTGTTGAGATGATGAAATCGGACTAGAATGGTCCAGTTTATATAGGCCTCAGGTGTAGACCCGTTGCTGTGTGGTATTCAATGGTCCAGAACGTTTGAAAAATATTTCTGGCGGTTGTCCATTAATCCCAGACGTTTCTGGTCATTAGATTTGTAGATCTGACCGTTGGATCATCCTAGCCCGTCCGTTTTCGAACCATTGTGACTTTTAAGGTAGCTATCTGTTTAAGAAACGGCTGGACGTTTCGAATTTAAGATCGCACCATCTCGCGTAAGGTCACGAGGGAGCGACCATTCAGCGACACGATGCGCACGTGCAAAGTGCAAAGTGCACCATCTAATGCCACTACAGCCACACTGCCCACTCCCACGCCCGTGCCCAAGCCCGAACGCGTGCGCGAGCGCGCCCGTGCGTGCGTGCATGTGTTCTAGTGCTTTGCACTGGAACACGCAACCCGTGTTTCATCTCCTCCAAAAAGCTCCAAGTAAGAATACCCTTCTCAACATCTCATATAAACTACAAAACTTTTCTTTGCATTTCCGATGCGGGACAAAGCACACACACCGCACTTTTTAATTTAAAAATTCAAAAAAGTATTTTGGTGGGAAAATCTCGAAATTTTGAAAAATTTGAATTTTTATTTTTATTATTTTTAAACCACTGATTTTCAACAAAGAATGCCACTCATGAGTATCTGATCATCCCTGTCATTCATTTCTCAAACATATATGAGGCATCCGTAAGTACAACATAAAGGAAAAATGCTCTGTTGCATTGAGTGCACCGAAGCCTTCCCGAGTAATGCAGTTGCATTTGGACCTGCAGTCAGATAATACCATCCATCTGTACTTTCCATTTGATCAATCTAACTCACCTTGGGCCACCTTGAAAATTTCACGCCAAACCAAGTATCAAAACCATGCATCCATACATGTCCTTTTTTACTTAGAACATCCATCTTTTGACAATTTAGATCAGATGGTTTACATCGTGTAACTACAATGGTGGTTCTATAAAATCATAACCAGTCAAAGATAGGTCCCACTAATTGGATGCTTGAGATGGCTCATTGGAACTGTTCTCGCGAAAGATCTTGGCTATCCATATTTGTGATGGTTAGCACCATCCGGTTGGTGCAATATTTTCGATATGTCGGCAATATGATATGGACCGTCGAGTTCAAACGTGGGATTGGCTACTTCCCCTACTACAGCTCCGTGGCTAGTGGTCGGTGCTCTATGGCCCCACCATAATGTATGTGTTTCATTCATTCCAATCATCAATTTTTACATATAGCTTTATGGCTTGATCCCAAAAATGAGAGGGATATAAATCTCACGTCGACCACACCACAAGAAAACAATAATGATTGGATATCCACCATTAAAATCCTCCTAAGGCCCAATATACTGTTTATTTGACATCCAATATGTTGATTAGGTCATATACGCCCAGATGAAGAGAAAAAACAAAGATCAGATTGATCCAAAACTTTTACGACCCCCAAAATGTTTTTCATGGTCGACCCTCATTCAACACTGTTTCCTGTAACATGGCGCACTTGAGATTTCGATATACCTCATTTTTTAACTCATGCTGTAAACTGATCTGTAAAAATAGATGGACAGAGTGGATGAAACATATACATCATGGTGGGGTCACATGGCACCGACCACTAGCCATTGGCTAGTGTGAGGGGGAGTAGCAAATCCATTTCCATGTGCAGGGGCCGCAAGCACGCGCCAACCTTAGTTGTCTTCCCATCCCTACTGCTCCATGTGTTGTGGGCCACCTTAGTTGTCTATCTAGATGATTTTTTTCCCAGAAGTGAATTGGCTGGTGTACCTCACACCGCCGATATAGCTGCTATATTGACCTTAGGAAGTTCTGTGGGTCTGATCATAAGGCATGTGTCATATCCAAACCATCCATCCATTTGGCAAGATAGTCTTAAAGCTTGAGATTAAAAATAAGACAGATCTAACTATCAAGTGGACCACACTGAAAAAAGCAGTGGGGCATTGAACTTCTACCGTTTTTTATTTTTATTTTTTGAGTTAGCTTGTTAGCGCACACACTCCATGATAGCCACCCCCACTAGGGATTGAAACGAAGACCTAAGTGTTGAAACGAGGTAACTCCACTCAGTCTTGAACTTCTACCATTGAAATCCTTTGGGGTCACAGAAGTTTTGGATTAATAAGAAATTTGATTTTTCTTTTCATTCAGGTCCTTGTGATCTAATGAATACGGTGGGCCCTACGAATTGTTCAACGGTGAAAATCATTGTCTCCACCACTATATTTGTGGTGTGGTCCATATGATCTTTGCATATGATTATTTTTTGGCTGATGCTCTAAAATGATCTCTAAAAATAGATGAACTGTGTAGACATGATAAATACATCACTATAAGGCCCCATGTAACTTTGATGTCCTTTGAACCGTTCGTACAACTTGGAGCTGGAGGAGCGTAAGTGCTCGTCTCCGCACGACACGTACCTACAGCAGCTATATAGGTGGTGTGTGGTACACCAGCCGATCCTCTTCCTTTATTCCCAGGGCCCTGGTACTGAGAAGCGCACCTAATTGAGGGAGTGGATGTCAGACAGACATCGTGGCGGGCGCACAGAGGGGGAAACGGATTTGCTACTCCCCCTACACCAGCCAATGCTGGTGGTCGGTACTTTGTGGGCCCCACCATGATGTATGTGTTTCATCCATACCGTCTATCTATTTTTACAGATTATTTTACGGTACGAGACAAAAAATGAGGTATATCCCAATCTCAAGTGGATCATATTACAGGAAACAGTGTTGAATGAGTGTCAACCGTTAAAAACATTTTAGGGGCTATAAAAGTTTTGGATCAAGCTAATTTTTGTTTGTTTCCCTTCAACTGGGCCTGTATGACCTAATCAACAAATTGGATGTCAAATAAACAGTAAAGTGAGCCTTAGGAGGATTTTAATGGTGGATATCCAATCACTGTTGTTTTCATGTTGTGTGGTACTAATGAGATTTATATCCCTCTCATTTTTGCTAAAATGATCTGTAAAAATGGGTGAGCGGAGTGGATGAAACACACATCATGGTGGGGTTGACAGAGCACCGACCACCAGCCACAGGCTGGTGGCAAAGGGAGTAGCCATTCCGTTCCCCACAGAGAGCAGGTGTTGTAGAGGATTCTGGTCCCATGCCAGAGAAAGAGGGAGAGAGCGCGCTAACCAGTTGCTTTCTCTGTCCACCTGATCAAATTCAATACTCCTGTGGAGTATCCTGTGCTTGCTCCTGGCCGTTTGAAAGCGAGCCAAGCCAATCCATATTTGGTTGTGAAGCCACCTCCACACCAGCAGCAATGGGATACTTATCATGTTCAGCAAATCCTTCTCTCCTTTTCCCACGCAATACCTATAGAAGCTACATCCCACAAACGGTGCCAAAATAACGTATTTCCACCATAAAAAAAGAATGGACATCGATACTCCACAAAAGAAGGAAAAAAAAAAAAAAAAGAAGCAGCAGAAGAAGAAGAAGAAGAAGAGAAGAAAGGAAAAGAAAAACAGATTACTAAACTTTTAAGCCTGTCTAAATGCACATTGGAGGATAATTCCATGGAAAATAGATGGCAAAACGGGATTACCTTGAAGCTACCAAGCTCGTGCCATGGCCATTCTGTGAAAGGGCCTGATTTTGAAGCCATATTATTTTTCTCTTATCGTGCTGGTCTTCTCCACTGGATCGCATCTCTTTAAATAGGGAGGAGTTATTTGATACTTAAGCAGCCACTGACGTTGATACGCAGGAAGTCAGTAATTGTTTACATGGCATGCATTAACTCATGTTAAAATTAATTGAACACCCTGATCCGTATCTCAAGTGGTAGACGGAGAGAAGGTATCTCGTTTCAATACTTGAGGTCATGGTATCGATTCCCTAGTGGGGGTGCCTAACAGTGGAGTGTGGACTGGCGGTGTTGTGTGTACTAACAAGCTGACCCAAAAAAAAAAAAGTTAAAATTAATGAACTAAATTGTGAAATAATCCACTGTTGCTAACAGCCTAACAATTAGATTGATTGAACAATGGTATTTCTCCATTTTTAACCATCCAATAAATGTCACGTATCTGAGTTAGTAAAGTAAGTGTAATTTTTTATAGATAATAAATCTAAATTGGAATGTGTAATTCGACCAGTTTAATTTGACTTGTCATCTATCACAATGTAACAAGTATCAAATATTTCCTTTAAACAACAAGTTACTCTTGCCTTGATCGCGGCTCAGGACTGCCAGTTGCGAATTGCGCTGGGATTTTGGGTTCTATTATATGAGTGACATGTAAGAAAGTTACACTGACTCGATGACTCCGACCATCATTCCGTGGAGCTTGCTGCGGTGGTACCTCTACGTGTGAAACATGCATACGTCTCCTGTATATGTGGTGAAGCATAGTCATATATGAGGTGAGCTCCCTTTTTCCGATGCATTGACCACAAATATTTTGTAAGCACAAGGGAACACAAGCATTTTTTTTTTTTATTACAATGGATGAGAGATATGTTATGGGTAAAAATGAATTGACCAAGAAGAAAAGGTAAGCTCAGACATATGTGCTCGTTGTGTGATTAGTTAGTGCCGAGCACAACCTAGGAGCTCCTCAACAACCAGAAAGCAATAATCAACCGCTGAGAAACCCACATGTTCCTCAAGCTCGATCATAAGAGGATGAAGTGCCTCCTCTTCCATGGTCCCATACATTTTTAAGCTCTTGCTCGGATCGTCTCTTGATAAGGGTCCCCAAGGTATGACTCAGTACCGAGCAAGATGCCAAGCTGCTACACTCAGGGGAACCCTGCATCACACGATAAGACGAAATAGGATAGGTCATCCCCAATTTCATCTATATTAATTCTACTAAGGAAGAGAGATCGGTCTTAGTACTCCGGTATGACATCCAAGGGCAGGTTCGTGATTTGCTCAATGATTAAGAGAAAACTCGACCACAACTCGCTAGAGAATCTAGGTTGGCAAACTAATCACTCTTCTTTTGAGATCTGAGGAATTCAAATAAGTAGCCTATGGTTCGAATTAATTTAAAATCAATCTGGAACCTAGAACCCTTGTTTGTGTTACTGGACATTAAACATTTTACTTCAAGCGAAGCGATTCTATACGCTACATCAAGAATGTCTTCAAAGAGAAGATAACTATCATTTTATATCTTTATATTTTAGTTTTTTTGAGATATCCAGAAAATCTTATGTATTGGTTTTGACCGAGATAGCCAGAAAATCTCAACGTGGGGTTTTTGTTTGTGATAACCCTTCTAAAATCACAACTGTATAGGTTTTAAGGTGAACCTGTGAAAACTTTGTCTTTAATGAATGCCAATATCATGTGGGTTTTGATTATTGGGAGTGGAGTAGGTGTAGCTTTTTTAAGAACAGTTGGTGTACACACCGAATCACTATAACTCATGGTATTTGTGGTGAATGTTTAGTTTTTGCATATGTGGTGAATGATTATAATTTATTTATGCAAATGTGGTGAATGCTTGTAATAGATAGCTCTCTTGTCTCTTACTTAGTTTAAGATCTTGATTCTTACAAATGTTAGTGAAATCAGGTTATCCTACCTAAAACTTTGTTTTTGGTGTAAGGTTGTCCTACGAACTAAGTTTGAATCAATTTTTCAATATTACTGCTATTGAGATCTGTGATTTATTCTGATTTATTTATTATTTCAGTTCTTTAAGTTTTTATTTGGCATAGTCCTATTCACTCCCTCCTATAAGACGATTAGCTCGCCTTTTTCAACATGCATCTCGTGTAGGTTGCTTGCATATATTGATACCCCTCGTAGTTGTGGACTACGGGACGTATCACAACCCTTGCATTACTTTTATAAATCTCTTAAATTAATGATAATTTTAAAGGATAACCACCACTATGAGTAGGGCATTAACCATCTCCAACCATACAGATGATGCAGGTGATGTACAAATTTAAGACCCAGGGGACCATCTCATTATAGAAGATTATACTAAATGAATAAGAAGATAGTTTTATGATTTAGTTTTATGTTTCTTTTGCAAACTCGATAATGTAATAAGCTCCCATTGAGAGAGCATTTGATAAATTGTCGAATTCTTTTTACTCTAATGAAATAATAAATATAATTGATTTTATTCTCATGAATGGTTACCTTCATAAATGTAACTGAATGTGATTTAAATGAATATATATATATATTGCGATTTTTAAAGCATCCAATTTATACATTATTAACACCCGAAATTCTTAGGCATGAGTATGTACTTGGGCCACAAAAATTCAGGATATTACAATGCATCCTTTAATAATCTCATTCGTAAATTTAACTAGAGTACTTTGGTAGTGTTTGTTTACCTATTTGATCATTACTCGCGTTGATTGAGTTAATAACATGTGTAACTTATAATTAATGTGACCACTGAGTTAGTTACTCACTCACACCTAGGATGGTGTTTTAAAATATCAACCATGCTATGCTTTTTTATGCAAGTTCTATTAAGATCTTCGGTGAAAGGCTTGGACTGGCTTGCACTTTCACTGTGAAGTCTTAGTAGTGTCGGGCGAAATTAGAAACCTTATATTTATTTCAATTTTTTGCATGTCTAAGTTAGAGTCCCCAACTAGGTGTATTATGCGTTGATTTCGTTATATGTTCATTGTGGCCTGTATAATTTCCATTTTGGGTGATCACCACTATTAGAATTGTACTTTGACCATTAAGCCTATATTTCTAAGATTTGTTATCTCTGCTTGACTTTTAATGCTGCTAATCTAAGGTTACTCTGATTATTAATCATAGCTGAACGTTAAACATTATTGCGAGAGCACCCTAGGAACTTACACACTTGCACTTTTTATTAAGTTAACACCTAGGAACTTGGGATCGAAGTCTTCGTACTTGGGTGCCGATATTCGGAGCGTTACAAAATTTGAATTATACATATTTGAATTTGGGGCACTAAATGGATGTTGGTGAGCATTCATAGCTTTAGCTTTAGCTTATAACACTTCTTAAAGGGATTGTAAAACAATCCTTAATTAGCTGTGCATTGCTCTTACAAAATCCATAAGTGCTTTATGGCCTCATTGGTTTGAACAACTTCTACTTTCCCTTAACTCGATGGCCTTAACTTTCCTTGTGAGACCCATAATCCTTTCATTTACATCATCTTCATATTTGAAGATATAAATTTTCCCTTTCTCCTTAGTCACATGCTTGGTATTACTAGCTTTATTAGTCATATCCTATGATTGGTCATTCTAAGCTAGCCGATCAAAGTAATCCTAAGCCTCTTTAGGATCCTTACTCATGAACTCGGCGTTACACATCATCTCTCCAAATTGGCACATACTAGAATTTAGTCTATTGTAGAAAAAGCTAATGACCCGCCGTATTTCGTAGCCATGATGTGGGCAAGTAAATAAAAGCTCCTTGAATCTCTCATAACATTGAAAGAATGTTTCGTCCTCCTCTTGTGAGAAGTTCATGATATTCCTTCTCAACATTTTGGTTTTATGAACTAGAAATAACTTTTTAAGGAATTCCCGGATCATCTCAACCTATGTTCCGATGAATCTTGGCCTTAAGGAGTGAAGCCATGATTTGGCCCACTCCTTCAATGAGAATGGGAACAATTTTAGTATAATAACGTCCTATGAGATGTTATAATGCAATGTTACAACGATCTCATCAAGCTCTTTTAAGTTTAAATATGGACTGTCTAAGTCAAGTCCATGGAATTTCAGGAGTAGTTGGATCACATTTGGTTTAAAATCAATATTGCCCCTGTTTACTGGAAAAATCATGCAATATGGTGTGGTTGCTCTCACCTGTTGCAGGTAGTCACGTAAACTCTTAACTGGTGGAACATTGTGTACCTCATTCTCATCTTGGTATGACTCATTTTCAGGTTAATTTGGTGCATTGGCAGCCATAATTCAAGTTGATTCATAAGCACTCAAGTGTTTTCTAAGTCAATAATGTATGGAAAGTCCTTCAACTAAACATCATTAACTTATAAGCCTCATTATGTAATCATGGACCCACTTGGACATGAACACACATAAAAACCCTAAATAAAAAACCTAAACCAAATTTCTATACCAAAACAAAATCCTAGGAGAAAATAGAAAATAATTAATAAGAAATGAGGAAGGATGTTACCGGTGATAAGTAACTAGGATTTAAAAAGTGATAAAAAGGTATAGCAAAAGCTTATATCCTAACCTAAAGTGTTCTCAATATAGTTAATTCATCGGCAATAGTGCCAAAAATATGTACTCAACTCAAAGTATGAAGCTGCAAAGTAGTATAACTCGGTGAATCCGAGGTCAATCCATAGGGAAATTTTTGTTAAGAACACAACTAGAACTAATTTAATTTTTAAGAATTAAGAATCCAGTGAAGTAATTAGAGTAAAAATAATAATAATAAAGTATCTAAGGATCTAAGAATCTACAATTAACAATTCCTTAACGTAATTCGTTTAATTCAACTCCATAACTCAACTAGAATGAAATAATGATTCATTTTAGTTAAAAGATAATTTCATTAAATCAATCAAAAATTCTCAATTAAAATATATGAATCAAAATAGATTTATCTCGTATAAAGACATAGGTAATTGATTGCATGGAATCCAAAGCATCGATTGTTGTTCACAACCCCAAGTGTAGGGTCGCGATGTGGTAATAATCTCGGTGAGACTGAGGTCGAATCCACAGAGACTAATGTTGTATGTTTCTGAAAGTAACTAGAACTATAACTAGAAGAAGATGTAAATCTAAATTTGAATGTTGGAAAGAGTAATTGTAAGTAATGTAATTGAAACTTGTGAATTTAAAGGTGGAAACTAGGGTGTGAAATTGCAGTTTGCACCGCACTAGTTGAAGTATGGAACTGTTCTTATAGTCCTATAGGGGAGTGAATAGGACTTTTCAAGTGATTATACCAAATAAAATTTTCTATTGCCTAACTTAAATGATTTATAAACTAACTTAGCAAGGCAATGTAACTCTAATGGCTTCCAAGCTAGTTAGAGGGTCTAATCACATAGGCAGCTTAAGATATTTCAATGAAGCAACTAGCCTATATCATAGTGAGCTTGTGTGTGATAAGTGCTTCCTATCAATCAAATAACATTCATTCAATCATGTATAAGAATTTAAACATTCAAGCATATATAAGTATGATTAAACAGATAGGCAAATGATATTCCTAAACACAAGCATGTATAGTGGTTCGGCTACGTGCCTACTCCACGCCCGGCATCCACACTCAATTCCAGAGTGCACCGGATTTCACTATTGATGGTTTTAAATCAAGTTCACCAACAACCTTTACAGTCTTACACTAATGACACCAATTTATGCTCTCGGCAAAAGCAAAGGTCCTACACTTAGAACCCACGTTTAGGCCCACCAGCCAAGGTTCCACACAAGGCACCTACTGTTTAGGCCCACCAGCTAAGGTCCCACATAAAACACCTAACGTTTAGCCCCACCGACTAAGGTCCCACAGAAGGCACATAAATGAGTTTATGGATAGCAAACTCTTAGCCTCAATCCTTCACAAGGAATGAGGTTAACCTTTTGAAAGCTTAAAATGACACTTACTTGTCGGATTGAGTTCTCTCCTGTAGCTTGTCACGGGTTGCTAAATCTTCTTGCTCTCAAGCTTGAATCAACTTCCCGGTGCTCCCCCGATCGCGTAGCTTAGATTTACCTGTTGACTCAGCTTCACGATAAAAGAACCTTGCATAAGATGTACCTAAAAGGTGATGAAGGTTATGGGAGGTGGTTGAATCTCCTATCTATGATAATGAGTGGATTTTCTAAGAGATTCAACCTATGAACACTTTAGAGTATCAAAGAACCAACGATTTTTCTATTGGTTTGGTCTTTAAACTCTAGAGAAAGCATGAGTTCATGTTCTTCATTAAATAGGAGCTTTGAACGCTCATAAGAGTGAAGAATCATAATGAAGAGGACATTAACCCGTATGGATAGAGTTTAAATGGGGTAGGATAAGCTTGGTATACACTAAAGACTCTATGGTGCCTATTTTCACTACTTTTGCAAGTTCTTACAAGCCATTTTTATAGGCGAAAGCTTTCAACGAATAGGAAATGGCTAGTTCTCGGTGCTACCGAATTAACCTTCGGTACCACCGAATTTGTTTCGGTAGTATCGAATTATTTATCGATAATACCGAATTAAATTCCTTAAGTTGCTGACTGAAAACAGTCTCTTTTAGTGACACCAAACTTTGTTTGTCGGTGGCAGTCAGTGATACCGAATTAATGTTGTAAGCTTGCTAGACTGTTTTGAGCACCTTTGGTAGCACTGAAGGTATCTTCGGTGGTATCGAAGGTGCTATCGAATAGCATCTTCGTCCTACCGACAGTGGACAGATTTTCCTGTTTTTGTCCAATAGTTCAACAACTTAGGACTTGTTTAAACCAAGATTATGGGATATTCAATATGGACTTGGGTTTGGCTTAGAAAAGATGACATAGGAGGGTTTTGCTACTTGGGTTGGGATCATCTATTTGCATGGTTTTAAGATCGTAGAAGTAGTTCTTCGTCTTCAATATAGCTTTTCCTGCTTCAGCTCCAGTTGCGTTGCCGGTCTTCATTTGCCAAGAACTCATCCGATTACAAGACATAACTTGTCACGTGATTGACAAACACGAGTGTAAATCAGTGCACTAATAATCTCCCTCTTTGTCAATTACGTGACAAAAATAACCTAACCTATAACCATGTCATGGTCCATACCAATGACATACCAAAACAATAAAGATTATATATTAAAAATAAAATTTACAACTCTAGACTTGTCATGTAATACAAAATTATGCTGCTCCCCCATAGTGTTTACCAATAAAAACCTGCAATAAGGGAAACAAACAATTACACATTATTTTAGTGGGTAGGTTTCTTCTCCCTCTTTTATCAGTTATTGGCAAAGAGTTAGTCAAGAAATATTCCAATAATATTTGAGAATGGATAAAACAAAAGGTAAGAGAATAAATCTTATAATGAAATAAGCATTAAGAGCATCATCCAGACAAGCAATATATGATCATAAGTAGGCAACTCATATGTTAAATAGAAAAGATAGCAATATAGAGAGTAGCTAACATGAACAGAAAAGATAATACTAAAACTTTATCAAAATTACTTCCCCAAGGTTGGGTAGATTAAGCCATTATTCAAAAATCTAAAAAAAAAAAAGAGCCCTTGAGGGTGTAAATATCCAAAAACAAATGTACTATGATTCAGCAATAACACAATAAAGATCATCGGGACGATCCACCCTCATATAGAGGGATATAAGAACGGCGAGTTAGAAGCAATATAGTGATGTGATCCCCAGTATGTTGTAGAGCGTCAAGACGTAATTCAATCCTAGAGAGTCAATTTTTGCACTACCAAAGGCGAGCTTCTATATTTGACTACCCTTCAAGAAGTTAACGAAATGGATCATTTTGGCGAAGGAGGTACTTAGTGCTGACAGATAATGAACTTGGTGCAGGTATTGGGGTGCGACAAGAGTCCCAACCAACGGCCATGGGAGTGTCTTTCGCGTCTTCGCTGGTATTTTATTCTTGCTGAGTTTTGACGATTTTAAGTAAATTTTTCTTAGTAAGATATACTGTCAGATATATTGTATTATGAGTATGGGGTAGTGCAAGAAACTTGAAAAGTTTGCATATGATATTGGGAAAGGGAAGACTTGTGTGGTGAATACCTTTGAAAACTTAAATTAAATATCTCACGATTAGAGTGGGTAAACATATTTCGATTCTTCGATAGATATCACATAGGGTATTCAAAACAACTAGTGAAAGTATATCTCCAGAAACTTTACAGGGATATGCATTAGTACTCAATATTTTGTGAAGCACTTTTATGGTAGAGTCCAGATGCATTGAACATAAATAGTTATTTCTGTTTCCGGATATCATTGACTCATCACTCTTTCCAGACACTTGTATCATTTAAGCAATGATCAGTTGGTGAGATATATGTGACTGGAAGATCCAAGAGTTCTCCCAGCATCAAAGGAGTGATCTGCTTGATTTTGTTCATTTAATTGATGCTAATTGACTGTAACGCCCTAAAAATCGGGGGTCGAGCAAGTACCTAACTCCCGAGTTCCCTCGCATCACTTATGCAACATAGATAATGATGATTTAATGTTGTCCATGTTAGTGCATAAAACATGAATGAGATTAAGCTAAATCAGCAAATCATACTCCAGGGACAGTTGAATTTACACAAGCGAAAGACTGTGATAAGTGTATAAAATGTATAAACCATTGTAGGTCCCCAAAGTATGAACGTATTGCCAGGTCAAATAGTTACAAGTATTGTTTCAAAATACAAAATATCAAAAAGTGATGGTCCACTACAAGTATAAGCCCTAAAGCCCCGTCGATCAGAACGATCTATAGAAACCCGCCTGAATACTGCATATATGAGAATGCCTCCTCATCATTCTCAAAGTCCGGCTCTGCCTCGCAGGTTGCGCCATCATCTAAAACTACAACAGGGTCTGGTTGGTGATTAAAACACCATCCCGTAACGTGGGAGTAAATGATCAACTCAGTGGAACAATAAAGCAAAGGTTAACATGTTGTCAATTCAGTCAAGCAGTAATGATAAAGTAATATAATTAAATATCCCTAAGTACTGTGATTAATGCAAGCATGGTATGTAATAATGATGCATGCCCTCACCTGCACTCCTTTTACGATCTTCATCTCACAGTCACGGCATGTCAGTCACTTCCTCAGTGCTCTACCAAATGCCAAATAGCACATGCAATGCAGTGCATGAGCATGATTACCAAATTCTTATTAGGCCTTTTCATACAGCAGGATTAAGAAACTAAGGTACCTCCCTTATATCATTTCTCAAACGATGATCCATTCTAGGGTTGTCAGTCTTAACCAGTCTCATACGATGTTGCGGTTACAAGTCGCTACAAAGGGCTCGTCACCTCGATGCATGTCTGGTTTATACTCTTGTTTACTACGACAAGGCTCGTCACCTCAGCGCAGTCTTAGAGTATGCTCGAGGTCACTACGAATGGCTTGTCACCTAGACGTAGGCCGACAGCTCGAATACAGTATCCCATACCACCTTATTTGGCTCACGAGTTTGGGTTACTCTCTGGTCACTACGGGGAGGCTCGTCACCCCAGCATAGGCCGACAACATGACCACAGTGTCCCATACCACTATGCCCAACTTATAAGTCTTAGCGGATCGAGGTACCAAGGTTAACGGAATTTTCACTGGTGAGTTTGGTACCTTAGGTTCAAGCAGTAGAGTCCATACATGGTGAACAAACATCAGGTCAATCGGGTTACTTGACGAGCTCAACTGAAAAGAGTGCACGTCGAGTCGATCGACATGGAGTGCATAAGCACTCCACGTGGCCTAACCACCGTCGACAACCCAAGTACGACTCGGATTCATCGAACACGTCCGGTGTGGCAAAACAACCTTAGTCACCAACCCAGGACCTGTTACCGATTGCCTGGACTATACCATAGTCCCAAACACACTCCAAACAATTCATTTCACATGTGATAGTCATGAACAGCATGTGATAATCAATCCACATAGAGATCTTATTTGAGTATTTTAACAAACACATAGTGTACATGTCAACATACATAGGCATTTCATCACAAATCACGTAATAGTAGATAGGTTACAAAAGGAAACCATAAGTATAGATAAGGGGGTTGAGGATCCTGTCTCAACGCCCTTATGTCATACCATTAAACAAGAATTTACTCATTCAGTCATTTTGTCAAACACTTAGACTACACATATTACATACATGTAATAGACTAATTACAACGTACATCCCGGCAAGCCCCTTTTTCAAAAGAGTTGCCACATACACAACAAGCATATATCCATAGCTAATAATCATGGCAAGCACAAATTCATATTCCATATTCATTCAGACATATCAATAAACACGTAGAATACACTATATTCAACATAACTTATATATATGTGTAAAGTGCGAAACATCGCAGTTAAGCATGTGACAGCATTCAAGTCAGTCATAAATCATTAACTGACATTGAAAGCCTTGAAAACCATAACCTAAACAATTATAGTCTGTACCTTATGCTGGTAAACGCATAACGAACTCAGTTTAACCACTAAATCTTTGTCTACGGCACCACAACAACCTATATCAGGGAATAGGTTAGCTATTTCATCTATTACACTAGTTGAAAACCCTAAAACAGGTTAGGGTTAGGATTCCTTACCTAAGTACATTGTCAGAAACGCCAGTATAGCGATACAGATGGGGTGGTTGAGTGCGTGGAGTAGCGGGATCGAATCCCAGGAAGAATCGCCAACTCACTCTCTCACTTTCTCTCTCTTTCCTTCTCTTTTCTCTCCTCTCTCTCTCTTAGGATTTTCCAAATTCGTATGGAATGAGAGATATAGGGTTTAAGGGGCTTATATAGGCCCATAACTGATGGGAATGGCCTCAGGGCCATGATATACTTAGGTTATAGCCAAATAGTTACTTGTTCCGGCTCAACGGAGCACTTCTGGAGGCCCATTTTCTACATGCGGTCGGACTTAAGTTTCATAACATTAGATCTAGGTCAAGCTGAGTTTTCGGTCCGATCGGATTTACAGATCGACCGTGGCGGACCAGTTTCAGTTCGACGGTCACCGGTACTCGATTGGGCCACAAGTGCACTCACATGGGTTGAAAATTTTTCCTGATCTGAGGGTGTAATTGGGTCAGATTCTGACGGTCTGAATTCTTATATTTGGACCTGCAAGTGAACGACTTAGTTTACTTAAGTTTGGGTTTATTTCTTAAAGATATTTGCGTTTCTCACACACTTCGTTTCGGGCTCAAGTTGTGCTTTTCTGGGTACTATTAGGACTTGATTTCTGGGATGGTTGTCAAGTCCAACAAGGCAGTCATATTCGTATAGTTTCGTAGTTATCGGACTTTCGACGTGGGGTTTAGGTCCGATACGAATTTTTGATGTGCTCCCAAGAGCAACCGGGTTTAGAGATTGATTATAGATTTCAAGGTAAAGTAGCGTCAATAATTCTACAAGGTTTGGGTCTTGCAGATCGTATTTAAAGTAATTAGTGCTAATTTCACAGATACTCTAGTTTAGCACTAGCTAATTCTCGCCTAATTTCTAAAGGATTTGGTCCTAAGTGATTTCTGCCTGAGGTGATACTCGGGCCTTTGTACGGATTTTTTTGAGACGTTACATTGACGAAAGATCATCTCGACTATTATGACAAAAATTCAGAAATTAATAAACAAGGTCATATTGTATTTCTCCTCCTAAATAAAGGACGTTGTCCCACCCCATTGATTTTAGATAGATATTTATCCCGTAAGACTCTATGAGAATAGGTCTGATAAATCTATCAAAAGTAAATTTTTTTGCCCTGGCATTAGAGTGCAGATAAGGAGTATAGGGTCTAATTTTTTATATGTGAGGTTTCTCCTTTTGCATCTTCCTTTCTTTTGTTCTTGACCATGTTGTGCTGAAATCATAAGATAAGACAATAAGTACAAGTAAAATAATAGTTATTCTGAAAATGATGTTTTTATCTTACAAGTAAATATGCACATATATATAGTGAGTTCTTTTCAAAGCACTCTCTTTTGATTTTGTGTATATGTAGTTTAGTGGGTTGTTTTGGAAGACAATGGTATCCTTCTATGAGTTGATATGCAGTATGGAGTGGTTTGACTATTTTACCATTGCAATCAACGTCACAACCTCCAAATGGTGTGTAATGGGACAAGGTTAATCGAGCTAAGTTTCCATTGACATTTTTGCATACACACAACCTTTTAAAAAAAATCACAGTAATGGGCTTGGAAGGGTTAGGATTTATGCCACGTTCAGGTTGATCCTTCAATGATATATTTCTTCTTGGATCTCAAGAGATTTTTAGGATTGAATTTCCTACTATGCATGATTCTAAAATGGGATTCCATGGTATGATTTGAGAGGAAAATTCAACATGAAATTATCAAAATGTTTAGAGGCCAAGAGTCCTCAAATTTAATAATTACACCAAGTATCAAGTTTAATCATTTGGTTTGACTCTAATGCATACATAGGAGACATGATCCTTAGATATATCAATGTAATCGAAATGAACCAATAATCATTTGTTAGAAGTGGTTGATCAATAGGTTATGAGTATAAGTGTATCAACCTTTTTTTATTCAAGGCAAGTATCATATTATACATGACATTTCAAAAGATATGCATGATACTTGTTATGAAGGTACTTTTTATCAAACTCCATGGATAATCAAGAACTTGAATGTAAATTGATTCAAAAATAATATTCCTTTTAAGAGTCTAGAATCAATTTTAAGCAATTGGAATTTACTTCTTGATCAAAATTTTTTATTTTTATTTTTATTTTTATTTTTATTTTTTAAATTTATTTTTATTAACATCTCTCCTTTTTAAAGTTCCTGACCCATAGACAAATATATCAAAAGATGGATCAAGGAAACTTGTTGATTTACAAGGGCCAGATGTTACAAGGGCCTGAGTCATTTTTAGGGCACTTGTGTTTGTTTTGTGTTACCCATTTGGTAACCATTTTCTTTGAGCTAGAGGAGTATTTCTCTCAGTGACTTCCAAATGATTTAGATGTGACTTTGTGATTTATCTTAGAAGTAACATCAGATTTCTTGATCATAGGACATTCCCATTTGTAATGTCCTATCTTTCCACAGTGATGGCAATCAATCGAATCTTTCTGAATAGTTGAATTTGTCATCAGTGATGAGGTGGAGGAGGATTCCAATTCATATAGGCATGTCATATTTTTGAATTTTCTTCCCATTCCTAGAACTTTATCAATTTTTTCATTGCTTTTGAGTAAGCTTTTAGGTTAGTTCAATTGTTTGATCAGAATATTTTACTTCCATTTTTAGTTTCTTGTTTTTTCTTTTCAATTTTTCAATTTTTAATTCTAGAAGTTCAATTTTCTTGATCAAATTGTCAAAAGTTATGCTTCTAACTCTAATTTCTCTCCCCTTTTTAATTTCCTCAAGATCAAGTTCATCTTCTTCATCCAAATTTTTGGGAATAGCTGTAGTGGTGGAGGCCATAAGAATCTTCAATGACTTTGTATCTCCATAACTACCTGACTCATCTGAATATAAATTTGAGTCGTCAGTATCATCCCAACTGGCCGTCATAGCTTTTCCTTTGGACTTCCTTGTAGGACATCCAGTGGATATGTGTCCAAATTTTTTACAGTTATAACTATGGAGATCTTTGGACTTTTTAAAAGATTTGCCAATCTGGAATTTGTTGTCCATTTATTTCTCATTAAAGAACTTGTCGTGGTTCTTGTTAAAGAATTTTTTGAACCTTTTCACGAGAAGAGCCACTTCCTCATCATCTTCTTCATTTTTAAATTCTTCATCCTCTACCATAGTTTTGGAGGTTTTGAGGACATTGTGTTTTGATTTTGTGGGAGGTTTGAAGTGCAGCTCAAAGGTTTGTAATGATCCCACAAGTTCTTCAACTTTCATCTCATCAATGTTCTTACATTCTTCTATTGTGGTGACTTTAGATTTGAACCTTTTCGGTAGGGATCTTAAGATTTTCCTACAGATTTTGGGTACGTACCGGAACTTTTTCATCTAGTCCTCCCATGGAATTGCATATGACATTCAATTTTGTGAAAAATTCCATGAAGGTTTCATGTTCTAAATTTAGTAAATGATCTTAACCACTTGAGCCACACATGCAAGTTGAATCTATTCCAAATGATTAGACTGAATTTGGAGAAACAGATGGATGGCATATAGATACAGAAAAAAAATAAAATAAAATAATATATATATATATATATATATATATATATATAGAGAGAGAGAGAGAGAGAGAGAGAGAGAGATGTTCACACACAACTAGTTGGACCATTCAAATTTGCCTAATTAGCTGTGCATAAGATGACAAAAAAATTAAAAAAAAAAAAAATCATCTTTCTATACACATATAATGCATTACATATGAAGATACGTGACATCAAGTCTTACATAAATATAATGGCAATTACGTGTCATAGATCCGGTCCGTTTATCAAATAGGGTCCACCAATAAAATTCTATGTAAATAAGTAAATGATCCTCATCATTGGAACCACACATATAAGTGGAATTTATATTGTTGGAATGGATTTTTAGCAACTCACTTTTCTTGTAAATAAATATTATATTATTGATCACAAAAAAATATTTTAAAAAAAAAAATCTTTAATATACTTACATGGGACCCAATCAAATGACCGAAATAGATTTTTTCAATGGTGGAAATTCAATCCCCATTGTGTGGTCCAATTAAGACTTGGATATTCCCTATTGTTGGTCTAGTATTCTAAAATGATATGAAAAAAATGGATGGACGGTGTGGATAAAATCCACACATCACGGTGACCCCTCAGTGGCCTTCGGAGCCTCCGCCTGTCCCAAGCTCCGAACAGGCGGAGGTGGTACTTAATCCGCACCGCAAAGTGACACTCCTCGGCTTAAAAGGGAGGCGTCCATGTACAGTGGGAAAAAACTCATGTTGTAACTCGCTCAGGGAGCATGGGCAGACAGTGGGGTGTGCTGGCCCAACAGACAGAGACAGAAAATATATATATATATATATATATATATATATATATATATATATATATATATATAGTATACATGCGTCATTATGCCATGTCCAAAATTTCAAGAGTGAAGAGCTGGCTACCTGGTTGGTGAGGAACACGGCTTGGGTGGAACCTGGATCCACCGAGGTTGGTGGATACTTAATTGTGGGACCTACCATGATGTATATGCCTTACATCCATGCCGTCCCTCCATCTTGACAGCTCATTGGGCATGATCCAAAAAATGAAGCAGATCTAAATCTCAGGTGGACCGCACCACAGGAAACATTGGTGATTGAATACCTGCCATTAAAAACTTCTGGGCCACCACCAGAATGTTTATTTTCCAACCAAACCATTGATAAGGTGATCAAAAACACGTGGACGAAGGGACCACATAAATATCAACTATTTTTTGGCTCACAAGAAGATTTTAATGGTCAATAACCACTGTTTCTTGTGGTGGGGTCCACCCGAGATTTGGACGTGCTTCATTTTTGGAATCGTGTAGCTGTGAAAATTGATGGATGGAATGGATGTAAGGCACATACATCACAGTGGGCCCCAAAATTAGGAATCCATCACAAACTATTATATGTTATCCTTATCTTTCCTTTAAAAGAACACCCATTTCAGATGAAGCACGCATGTATATAGTGGTACCTAAAATTGTGTCCCATCACCAAACCCATGACACAACAACCAAACCAGCTGGCCCACATCAAGTGACTAGTTGCAATGAGCACCATGCGATTGAAATATGAGGTATCCTTGAAAGAGAGCTCTCTTTCTTATTGAAATATGAGTAGTTAGAAGCATCCTGCATTATCTAAGAAGGTGACCCACTGCATTAACGTTTCCCACCGAAGCAATAGAATTGTCAGGCTCTCGATGCTTTTCATGTACTTTTTGGCTCCTTCTCTTTTGGTTCCTTTCAATCCCACTTACACTGAAAGTAACATATGGGCCCAGTTTCATTATTTTCCTTTCTACTTCATGGAAAAAGCAACTTCATAAAAGCTAATCTAAGTAATAAGGTGCATCTTCAAGAATAAGAGCTAACTCAATCTGAAACTCGAGTCTCTAACCCTACCCGCCACACCCTACCCCGACCCAATCCCAAAATCTCTCTCTTCCTCCCTCGTCCTCTTCATCTTCCAAGCCCTCCCTCCCTCCCTCCCTCCCTCATCTTCCAAGCCTGGCAACCACCCACCACCATTACCCTCCTCCTCTTCCTCCTCCTCCTCCTCCTCTCTCTCCTCTCTACTCTCTCAGTCTCTCCCTCCCTCATCTCTCAATCCGACTCGGTGCCAACTCAACCTGACTCGGTACTTTTGACCGGATCGGACTTGGTCCGGATCAGTCAAGGCTAGATTGTACTCGGATCTAGTCAGGCATGCTTCCTGCCTGTTCCTAGCCGGAGACTGCCAGTGGTAGGACGCGGATACCCAGTGTCCTGACCAATTCAATTGTAATTCAGTTGGGATCAATCCACCAACTTTCGGTCAATTGGGTTTGGTTTGACCCGAACACACATTGTAGCCTTGGGTTTAAGAATGGAACATTGGGCTATGTGGCCAAGGTTGGATGGGTTCATCTAGCCCAACCCATTCATAATCTTTATAGCTGGGTTGGATCAGGAGCCTGTTGACCCACTGGCTGAACCATCACATTACCACACACGTAGTGTAAAACCCAGGAACAGACCAACCGGGCATTGGACAGCCCTAATTGATGGGTTAGGCTTAAAAGCCATCCGGGTCCACTGACAATGGTTAGGTTAGGTGGTTGTCTATTGCTTTTAGGCCAATGGTTAGGTTTGGTGGTTGTTTATTGCTTTTATGTGAGGGCCAATGGATAGGTTGGTGTGGAACCATATGCACATGATAGTGGGCCCAATTGTTCTATAATGTCTTAGCATGCCATGAAGAGTAATGGAGAGGAAGTAAATGCAAAAATGGAAAATCCAATACAAGTATGTTTGATTGTCATACAACAAAGGGGAGTTGGATCCAATCAACCTATTTACTAAAAAAAGATGGTAGTCAAACTTATCTGAATCATGCAAATTGTAATTTAAAAGGAACCCAATTGGATGATTAATACCCTAGGAATTGTTTAGATGTACAAACTTTTTAAATTTCGATAATTTAAGTTTCAACTAAAGAAAATGTCCAAAATTGGATTAGACTCCTTCTAGTGATAACGAGTCTCAAATTCTGATTATTACATTTTAAGTTAGACTCAATTCCTACACTTTTTTTACCTGCATGAAGTGACTTTTCCTACTCTAAGCCTATGGCCAGCACATAGCCACTTCTAATCTTCTATGCATGTAGCCTTTGTGAAAAGGAGATCTTGTAATGTTTTGTAGGGTCCACTGTTATATATGTAAATTGTTGTCAGAAGTCTTTAATCTGAAATTTTCTGGGTTTTTCAACAGGTCGTGGGCCAGCCACGACTGGTCATGGGAGCGGCTCGACTAGTCGTAGCCCGCTCGACTCAAAGTCCAGCGAGACTTGTTTTTCATGTTCGGGCCCTTCGACCAGTCATAGGAGTTGTTCGACTAGTCATAGCTCGATCAGTTGTAGCTCCCCTTCGACTAGTCGTAGTTACGCAGATTCGTTCCACGATTTTGCGGATTGCGGAAATCTAAGTCCTTTCGCAACTGGGATGTGAAAGGGAAGTTGCCTAAACTATAAATAGGTGCTCCTAGGGCTTTTTTAGAGTATGGGAAATAATTCTAAAGCTTTCTAAAGGGGTTCTAGGGAAATCAAAGGGTGTAGCAAGGGTGAGATTCGAGGTTATTCGAATCCGGTAAGTCTTCTTTCTTTGTAATTTCTATTTCATAGTGGATCTCTGACGCTTTGTGCCGTGGTTTTTTCCCCGAAGGATTTTCCACATTAAAACTTTGTGTTCTTCTGTGATTGCTTTTTACTACAGAATTACTATCCTAGATCTAGATCTGTGTGATTCCGCAGCACAAATCCCCAACAAGTGGTATCAAAGCAATGTTGGGGCACAGATCTGAATCTGCAGGATTAGTAATAATGGGAAACGGCAAGTTTGATATTGAGAAGTACTCGGGCAAAAATAATTTTGAGTTATGGAAGATTAAGATGATTAGCCTGTTAACCAAACAAGGCGAGATTAAGGCTCTTGAGGAGCGGAAATCCACCATGAAAGATGATGAATGGAAAAACCTTGATAGTAATGCTTTAGCCTCTATCCGTTTATATCTCATGGATGAGGTTCTCTATAATGTTTTGAGGGAGAAAACTGCTGCTAGTTTATGGGCGAAGTTAGAGAACATATATACAAAGAAGTCCTCTAAAAATCGCCTACACTTGAAGCTACAGTGTTATTCCTTTAAGATGGCAGAGGGTGGAGATCTAGAAGCCCATATTAGCAACTTTAATAAATTGATGTGCAAATTGCTGGATATGGAGGAAGTGGTCAAAGATGAGGAACAAGCATGTATATTGTTGAATTCTCTTCCTGCATCATATGAGTCTTTCAGGGACACGATGTGCACCGCAAATAAAACTCTAAGTGTTGACACCGTTATCTCAGCCCTTCAAGGAAAGGATATGAGAAAGTTAAACGGTGACATGAGGGCATCTTCCAACGCACTGATTACGAGGGGCAGAGATTCTAAGAAAGGTACAAGATCTTCAAGACCTAGATGTAAATCCAAGGGCAAGGGCAAAGGAAAATTAAAGTGTTGGAATTGTGGGTTGTCTGGATACATGAAAAAGGATTGTAGAAATCCTAAAACGAAGAAAGAAAATTCAGTGGCTTCTTCCAAGGAAGTCAATGTGGTCACATCTGATGAAGATTCAAGTGGTGGTGATGTTCTGTCTGTGTCCATGATTGGTCACTTACACGACAATCATAAAGACGAGTGGATACTTGACATAGGAGTATCTTATCACATGACTCCTCATCGGAGTTGGTTCTCCAGTTACAAGGAATGCGATGGTGGACAGGTTTTTATGGGCAATGACAATGCTTGTAATGTTGTGGCTACTGGCACAGTGAGTATCAAGATGTTTGATGTGATGGAGCATACCTTGACTGACGTCAGGCATGTTCCTGATATGAAGAAAAGTCTGATTTCTCTCGGTGCACTCAAGGCTATAGGGTGCAAATTCATTGGTATTGATGGTGTCTTTAAAGTTTCAAAAGGAGCACTTGTAGTTATGAGAGCGCAGAGGCATGGAAACCTTTACAGGTTGATTGGGAGCACTTCGGTAGGTGGAGCGGCAGTAGCTATTACAGACTCCACATCTTTACGTATGTGGCATGCTCGTCTGGCCCACATGAGCGAGCAGGGCATGAAGGTACTTTCTGATCGGTGTTTGATTCCAGCTTTTAAAAATTCTGATTTAGATATATATAAGCATTGTATATATGGTAAATAATCTAGACTGTCTTTTAAATCTGAAAAACATGTTTGTAAGGGAGTGCTTGATTATGTGCACTCTGACGTATGGGGGCCATCGCCAAGTTTCTATTGGGGGGTCGTCATGGTTTGTTTCATTCATTGACGACTACTCCAGAAAAGTTTGAGTTTACTTCATGAAACGTAAATTTGAAGTTTTTACCATATTCAAGTAATGGAAGGCAATGGTAGAAAAACAGTCAGGGTGGAAAATAAAGGTTTTAAAGACTAACAATGGTGGAGAATTTACTTCCACTGAATTTAATAATTATTGTAAGGACAAAGGGATTATCAAGCATAACACAGTGCGCCACATGCCCGAGCAAAATGGTGTAGCTGAACGAATGAATCGGACTCTCCTGGAGATGGCCAGATGCATGTTAAGTAATGCTACGTTGGGCAAGGACCTATGGACTGAGGCCATTAACATGGCTTGTTATTTGGTGAACCATTCTCCTTCAACAGCAATTGAATGTAAAATCCCAGAGGAAGTATAGAGTGGTCAGAAACTCGACTACTTAGATTTACGCATATTTGGTTGTGAGGCTTACTCTCATGTACCGTCAATTGAGAGAGATAAGCTAGACCATAGGCCCAAAAAAGTATATCTTTGTTAGTTATGGCATTAGTGTAAAAGGTTACAGGTTATTCGACAAGGTCACACGCAAGGTCATCACTAGCCGTGACGTCAGATTCGATGAAAGCTCCCTATTTCGCAAGAATGATCAAAAGGAGTAAGAGGAACAGGAAAAGGTGATCGTAGACATCCAGATTGATACAGATAATTCACAGGCAGAGACAGATGCAAAGACAGAGGTACAGGATCAGGTGGAGCAGCCACCTGTGAAAAGGAATCCACCGCGTGATCATAGGTTACCGACAAGATATAGGGACGACTCAAATATTGCATATACCCTCATTACAGATGAGGGTGACCCATCTACTATTCAGGAGGCTCTTGATGAGCCTGATGCAGAAAAGTGAAAGGCGGCTATGGACGATGAGATGGACTCGTTGCACAAAAATCACACATGGGAGCTGGTGGAGCTTCCTGTGGGCCGAAAAGCAATCGGATGCAAGTGGTTATTTAAAAGGAAACAGGATAGATACAAAGCAAGGTTGGTAGCGAAGGGTTATGCTCAGAGAGAATGAATCGACTTCACAGAGATATTCGCGCCAGTGGTTAAGCAGGTATCTATCAGATTCGTATTGGCGCTGGTTGCCCAATATAATCTCGAGTTATGACAGATGGATGTGAAGACTGTATTCCTGCACGGGGAATTGGAAGAGCAGATCTACATGAAGCAACTAGAGGGCTACAAAGTTAAAAGGGTAGAGAAAAAGGTTTGCAGGTTAATGAGGTTGTTGTACGGCCTGAAACAGTCGCCTAGGCAGTGGTATAAAAAATTCGATTCTTTCATGATGAGTCAGAAATTTACTCAGAGTGAATACGATCACTGTGTCTATTACAAGACACTGAGTGATGCAAAATTCATCATCCTAGTATTGTATGTTGATGATATGTTGATCGTCTGTCATGATATGTCTGAAATCAACATACTGAAGACTCAGTTATCAGGGACATTCGAGATGAAAGATCTGGGGGCTGCAAAGAGAGTTCTCGGCATAGATATTCATAGAGACAAGAAGAGGAGCAAGCTTTAATTATCACAGGTAGAATACCAAGGTATTGATCAAGTATGGGATGGATCAGGCAAAGTCGGTAAGCGTTCCCTACGCGGCTCACTTCAAGCTTTCCTCAGAACAATGTCCTAAATCTAATGAGGAAAAGCAGGTTATGTCTCATGTGCCCTATTCGAATGCGGTTGGCAGTTTAATATATGCCATGGTCTGTACAAGACCGGATATTTCACAGGCAGTCGGTGTTGTGAGCAAATACATGTCAAACCCCGGTAAGCAACATTGGAAAGCAGTGAAATGGCTACTTCGATATATTCGAGGTACGAAAGACCACGCCTTAACTTTTGAGAAAATAGAGACAAAGTTGGTAGAGCATGTGGATTCTGACTACGCAGGCAGTATAGATTCCAAAAACTCTACTTCAGGATACTCATTTGTACTATCGGGTGGAGCAATCAGTTAGATGTCAAAGCTTCAGTCCGTGATGGCTCTTTCTACGACCGAAGCAGAATATATGGCAGTGACGGAAGCATTTAAAGAAAGTGTTTGGCTCAAAGGTATGATAAATCAGTTGGGACTTCAGCACGAGGCCGTGTCAGTTAACTGTGATAGCGAGAGCACTATCAATTTAGCTAAAAAATTTGTTTATCACTCACGTACAAAAAACATTGATGTTCGTCACCACTTTATCCGACAGGTGCTCGAGTTAGGAGGCGTTACATTGGAAAAGATTCACACCAGTGTGAATCCAGTAAACATGCTTACCAAGGTCGTTCCTATAGAGAAGTTCAAGTTCTGTGCAACTTCTCTAGGCTTGGCAATAGCGCAAAAGAAGGACGGAATGTGCACGAGAAGCGTTGATTGAAACTATGATGCAATGAAGAGATAAGAGAAGAGGTTAAGAAGCTACATGGTTGAAGATTGAAGACTTGGTGGAGATTGTTGTCAGAAGTCTTTAATCTGAAATTTTCTGGGTTTTTCGACCGGTCGTGGGAGCGGCTCGACTAGTCATAGCCCGCTTGACTCAAAGTCCAACGAGCCCTGTTTTTCATGTCCGAGCCCTTCAACCAGTCGTAGGAATTGTTCGACTAGTCGTAGCTCAACCAGTCATAGCTCCCCTTCGACTAGTCGTAGTTACGCAGATTCGTTCCATGATTTTACGGATTGCGGAAATCTGAGTCCTTTCGCAACTAGAATGTGAAAGGGAAGTTGCCTAAACTATAAATAGGTGTTCCTAGGGCTTTTCTAGGGTATGGGAAATAATTCTAAAGCTTTCTAAAGGAGTTCTAGGGAAATCAAAGGGTGTAGCAAGGGTGAGATTCGAGGTTGTTCGAATAGGGTAAGTCTTCTCTCTTTGTAATTTCTATTTCATAGTGGATCTCTGTCGCTTTGTGCCGTGGTTTTTTCCCGCAAGGGTTTTCTACGTTAAAACTTTGTGTTCTTCTGTGATTGCTTTTTACTATAGAATTACTATCCTAGATCTAGATCTGTGTGATTCCGCAGCACAAATCCCTAACAAGTAAATTTCACTCTGTTCATCTGGTGAGAATTATTATTTGAACTATACATACAAAATAATAAAATACTCATATGAACCACACGGATGGGAATAATGTAAAATTGCTCCAAAAACCACTAAGTTCACAAGTCGGAGATTCCATGGGCTTTTCAACAGGCAAAATTTTGTATCTTCTCTTCATCAGGGCGAGTTAGGCTTGATTAAGAGATTGTTGAAAGACACACCACATGATAGCCCACACACAAGCCTATGGTTGACATCCCATTCACACTACACATACAGTGTGGCCCATTTGAGTTGTAAACCTAGGTGATTTTTTTACCTCAAGACCTAACATCGAGCATAGAACTTGAGCAGATTGGATTTTGTAACTAAAACATTGTGGCCTCCTAGACTTGGTAATGGGTATTGGAGGGGCTAATTAAATGAACCACTTCTAATGTTTTGTTCTGTAGATGCTCATAAGATCGACGCGAACAATGTAATGAAATGTAGAACTTAAAGAAGGCTATAAGTTTGGGTTGGCGGAGAAGGTGCCTCCCAATTCAATTCAAATGAGATAGAAGAAAACATCCATGTGAATGGAGTCAAAGGGGTGGCTAGGGCCATTAATCTGATTTATAAGAGCTGATGCCAATCCTAGTTTCAACAAAGGCCGGATACATAACAAATGCAGGAGGGCCTACATATGTAAACTACTAAGGCCTTGTTTAGTAGATGCCTAAAAATGAGTTGATCTCTTTTTAATTAGCAGTAATTATGTGTAAGAGATCTTCATCCCTAATACATAATCATTAACAGTGAATGCTTGTTTGAATAGTGGAAGAAGCAGAGGTCGTATTTATTCCAGAATTTATATGGGTTGGTTTTATGATCAAGGAATCCATCTTCCATTCTATTCACTGTTTGGCTGGGTATCTCTCACTGTTTGGCTGGGTATCTCTCTGCTTACTTGAAATTCGCCCATGGCAAATGGAGGGGGCAGGAATACTAACTTTGGTGGGCCATCACAAAAATAGTGGATTTTGAGAATTTATGGGGCCCACAAAATTAGGATTGAGGATTGTGCCTTAATGCCAATTTTGGCAGGCCCCATACCCTCCATGTCCGATTTTACATGTGAAGCAGCATTGTCCTGGTTTAACTACCATATAATTGTGATTAAGGGGTTAAAACACTGCTTTCTTGTGAGGAATCTGACTTGGAGATATGGGGCCCACCTGAACTGCATGCCATCAGGGCATGATCCTGATTTTGATCCTAATGATCACCTGCCCAAACAAACAGAGAATTTGATCCTAATGTGGCCCACAAGAAGGTTTTAATGGTCAATAACTACAGTTTCATGTGGTGTGGTCCACCCTAGATTTGGATGTGCTTCATTTTTGGGATTATGCCCTAAAATGAACTTTCAAAACTGATGGATGGCATGGATGTAAGGCACATTCATCACAGTGCCCCCCGCAATTAGGGATCCAGCATAGTCGCATCTGTTGATGGCTGTCATGATCACTTCAAATTAATGGTGAAGAATCTAAGATGGATAAAACATGTGTAATAGAGGAGGATAATCTGTCATGTGATCTTCCTTTAAATTATTATATGTGATCCTTCTCTTTCTCTTAAAAGAAGACCCATTTGGGATTTTTGTTCACTTTGTAATGCCCCGTTTGGAAGGACCACAGCCAGTAATCGGACATTTCTAATCATCCAATTGTTGGCATTAGGAAAAGAAATAGGCTTACCTGTATATGTTGAGAGAGGCTGTAGATCAGATTATCAGGAATATTTGATTATCGAGGCTTTTGGGCTATTGCCCATCCTTACAGGGCACATGAGATGAAGCACACGCCTATGGTGTCCCATCACCAAACCCATGACACAAAAACCAAATCACGAGCACCATACATGTCTATGGTGGAGATCGGAGTGAAAACAATTTGAGCCCTCCTTGAGGGAGAGCTTCCTTTCCCACTTAAATATGAGCTGTTAAAAAGTACCCTGCATTGTCAATGAAGGTGGCCCACCACATTGATGTTATGAAAATAACAGCATTGGCAGCTTCTTGATGATTTCCGTGTTCTTTCTTTATCCTTCCCTGGTTAACTCCTCCCACTTCATGAAAAATAGCTCATAGTTCACAGTTTCATTAGCTTCCATTCCAGATTATCACCATTTTGAGTTCTTCAGCATGTCTGCAATACCAAGAAAAGATGGCGGCAGAAGCAATTCTCTCTGCTTTTGTTAAAACAGTGTTGGGGAACTTGAATTCTCTACTTCTCCAAGAGTTTGGATCAGCGTGGGGTGTCAAGGAAGAGTTGGGGAAGCTTGAGAGCACGTTGTCAACGATCCAAGCAGTGCTTCAAGATGCAGAGGAGCAGCAAGTGAAGAACGAGGCAGTGAAAGAATTGGCTAAAGAAGCTTAAGGACGCGACCTATGTTGCAGATGACTTATAAATGAGTTTGCAATAGGAGCTTTTCAGCGGAAAGTGGGGACTCGATCTTTGTTCATGCAGAGGATGATTGTTTATCTCTGTTCATGCAGCGAGCGTTTGGGCATGGAAGAAAAGAACCTCCAAACCTTGTAATGCACGCAAAGGAAATTGCAAAGAAGTGTGGGGGCATCCCTTTGGCAGTGAAGGCATTGGGTGGCTTGATGCGCTTTAAAACAGATGAAAGAGAGTGGCTGTTTGTAAAAGAAAGTGAAATTCGGAATTTACCTGAAGAAGAGAATAACATTCTACCTGCTCTGAAGTTGAGTTATTATCATCTTCCATCACATTTGAAGCAATGCTTTGCATACTGCTCAATATTTCCACAGGATCATAGAATTGATAAGAATAATCTAATCCTACTATGGATGGCAGAGGGTTTCATTCAACCATCTGATGGAAGTAAACAAATGGAATGAATGATGGCTGTCCTTCTTTCAGGATGTTGAGAAATATGATGATGGGAATATAGTATTTTGCAAGATGCATGATCTTGCATGCTCTGTTGTAGGGAATGAATGCGCGATTGTGCAGGTCAAGAATGCAGTGAGTATCCCCAAAATATCTAGCTGTTTGTTTTTGGAGTGTGAGTGTAGTGAATGGGTCCTAACAGTCCCAAAGGCCTTCACGGAAGCAAACCATTTGCTAACACTGATTCTGGTTGGAGGATGGACTTTCAGCGTCCCTTGTAATCTTTTAATACATTTCATGTGCTTACGGGTGTTAGATTTAAGTTCAGTGCGTGATGATGGTTTCAATTAGCAGTTTGAAGCACTTAAGATACCTCGACATGTCTTGTATTCAAATATGAGCCCTTCCTGAATCCATTAGCACCCTTCACCATTTGCAAACCTTGATACTCTCAGGGTGCTTTGATCTTGCAGAATTACCAAGGGACATGAGCAAAATGAGCACCGAGTGTGAAATCATTTCACTCAACAAATCTTTTCTATGAATTTGCATCAAACAACATAGAAAACTGAAAGAAAGAAATGTTGAGATCGACATAAATGCATTTGGAGGGTAAATTTTGAAGTTTGGGATACACTGAAGGGAAGAAAGGATGAGCAGCTCTGATGTAGAACAGGTTGCAGATGACTTCATGAAGGGCCGGAATAGAAAGAAATCAAGCCGAAAAGCTCAATCTAGGGAGAAAATGGCCTGAACACGCACTATAGCTTCTGACAGTCGTTACTTTGCATCAGTTATCAGATTCAGGTATAATGTGTCATTGGAAAGCCGACAACATGGCAACTGACAATGTTGGTTGGCCCCAAGGGAAATCTCGATTTTTATTTTGTTTTTTAAAAAAAGGGCTGTTTTCTGGATCAAAATGTCTTTTTGTTCAAAACCTACTATTTTTAATGTTCTGTTTTTGCTATTTTTGGTGTTTTAAGAGCCCGGTTGTGGTCCAAAGTCTTTGCTTTAGTCATCTAAGAAGATGTTGCAATGGCAGAGAAGTTTCTTTACTTTTTGGTCGAATGTCTATTGATGAAATATCACGCTCTCTCCTCTCCACACACACGCGCGCGCGCACACACACACACACAAAAAAAAAAAAACATAATATGCACGCCGATGTGGCGATAACTTTACATGTCTATCAGCTTGTGTTTTTATTAGGATATCTATTTTTGGTTCCAAATTGACCTTATATGAGGTATTTCTAATAAAACAACTTTCATATGTCATTGTACATATGTACAAACATCTGAGAGTGGTGGGTTTTCCAGGACCTTGTTTCTACTTATTTCCTTGTCCAAAAAAAAAAAAAAAAAAAACACTGCTGTCCATGTCCAAAATAGGTATACATATCTGTGTCGACATTGCATTGTCACAACATTATTTTTTGGCTACATTGACTGCTCCTCTTTAAATCCTGGATTGTTTAAAATGTGTAAGATTCGTTCTAATGGAATGCTTTACTCTTTTTACTCTTTTAGGCTTGTCTTACTTCAGTGATTTGATTAGTCTTTAAAAGATATTCAGGGATTAAGTACCTGAGAATGTGCAAAAAGTTGACACGTTTATCTTATTTGCAACAAGCAACATACTTATGCTTATCATTTATTTGTCTAATGAAATGCATTCAAGAATATTGAAATCTTTTCAGTTACTTGCAACAGGAATGACAGAATTCTGAAAATAAGATCAAGATTGTGCTTTGTTGACCATCAGGAGTATACATGTGTTGGTGTGTTTTACATAGTCCTGTTGCTTCTTATACTCTCTTATGATTCCTTGCCTAATGTTGTGGTTTTGTGGATCTCTTGACTCGCAATTCTGCAGAAATCATTCAGAAATCTGGATCACAAGATTAATGTAAAATCTTTATCCGATAAAAGGTGAGTTATATTTAACCACTATCCCAAGAGGCATGCTATTTGCAGGCATGCATCTGCAGACACCCAATACAACTGTCTCATGGAAAGTCAAAACTTGAAACACTTGTTGGTGATCCAAGCCCTTCAACACACTGGTGTCATGATGAATGTGTCTTCACCTATTATCAGTTTTGTCCATTCATCAGGCGAGCCACACTTATATTGAGAAAATGGATGCAGTTTTATCCATTCATTAGGTGAGCCACATTTCGATTGAGAAAATGGATGCTTAAAAGATTGATAAGATGATAACCAATGGTACATGATGACAAAACCACAACACACAAAACAGAATACTACAAACACAAGAAGAATGTTTGTGGTAAATTTTTCTGCCCTCAACTGAGAGCTTTCCTGTCCATAATATATATAGATATTATACAGCAATCTAGTTCCCCAATTTAGGGGTCAGTTACATCAATCTAGATCCCCAATTTAGGGGTCAGTTACATACCTTATTTACAGCAATCTAGATCCCTAAGTTAGGGGTCAGTAATAGCAATTTACAGCAATTGGTCAATTACAGCAATTTACAACAACAACAATTTACAGCAATCTAGATCCCTAAGTTAGGGGTCAGTATCGTTGACACCCCCCCTCAAATTGATGCTGGAGAATCAAGGAGCATCAATTTGTATACGAAGAACTGATGCCGAGCGCGTGGGAGAGGTTTGGTGAGAATATCCGCAATTTGAAGATTTGTAGAAATGTGAGGAAGGGTAATGATGTTGTTTTCAAAAGCTTCGCGGATTGAGTGACAATCAACCTCTATATGCTTAGTACGCTCGTGGAAAACTGGATTTGCCACAATCTGAATAGCACTCGTGTTATCAGCATGCAGGGGAGTAGGGACAGTTTGTGCAAATCCCAGTTCAAAGAGCAAGCCAGGCAGCCAAGTAATTTCGAAACAGGCCGAAGACATAGCACGATATTCAGCCCCAGTGGATGATTTGGAAACTCAATCTTGTTTCTTACACTTCCAGGAAATCAGTGCATTACCTAGATATATACACCATCCAGTGGTGGAGCAACGCGTATTGGGGCAGCCAGCCCAATCAGCATCACTATAAGCGACAAGTTGAAGAGGAGAACCCGAAGGAAAGAATAGCCCACAAGTAGGAGAACCAAGAAGATAGCGGATGATGCGTCGAACTACAACCATATGTAAATGACGCGGTGAAGTCATGAATTAACTCACAAGGTGAACAACGTATGAGACATCTAGCCGAGTAATCGTTAAGTAAACGAGGCTCCCAACTAGTCCCCGATATAATGTAGGGTCGGGAAGAAGATCACCATCATCTTGGCGAAATTTCACATTAACTTCCATAGGAGTATCAACCGGAACAGAGTCTTATAAGCTAGCCAAGATAGTAATATCTCTGATGTACTTCTGCTGATTTAGGAAGATACCTTGGGCACCTTTATAAACTTCAAGCCTTAAGAAATAGGTGAGGGAGCCAAGATCTTTCATGCGAAAGGAGGAACGAAGGGAAGCTTGAAGTTGTTGAATCAATACACTATCACTGCCGGTGATAATAATATTGTCCACGTAGACAAGTAAAAGGATGATACCCAAAGATGTCTTGCACAGGAATAGAGAATGATCATACTGGCTTTGAACAAAGGAGAGTTGAAGAAGCGTTTGCCGGAACTTCTCAAACCAAGCACGAAGGGCTTGTTTCAGCCCATACAATGAACGTTTCAAGCGACACACAGCGTTACCACTAGAACCAGAAATATCCGGGGGAGGGCGCATATAGATTTCTTCTTTAAGATCCCCATGAAGAAAAGCATTTTTGACATCCATCTGGTGGAGAGTCCAATCCTGAGAAGCGGCAATAGTGAGAATTATACGAACAGTGGTCATTTTGGCCACTGGGGCAAAGGTTTCCTCTTAGTCAATGTCATATTCCTGACAATTGCCAAGAGCTACAAGGCGAGCCTTATATCTGTCCAAGGATCCATCAGATTTGAGCTTGACAGAGTAAACTCATTTACAACCAATGGGCTTGATAGAGGGTGGACATGATACAATGTCCCAAGTATTATTGTTCTGTAAAGCATCGAGTTCCTCCTGCATAGCTTCTTTCCAACACTCATGTTTCATAGCCTGGGAGTACGAATTAGGTATAGAAATCGAGGGCAAGGTAGCAACTAAAGATGTATGAGGAAAGATGTACCGATCAGGGGAGTAACCATAGTGATCAGGAGGATGAGAGAGGCGAGTGGACCGTCGAAGAGGAGTAGCCACTGTGTCGGATGCAGATGTCGGATGCAGATGTTAGAGGTGACTCGTGTGGGGTTCCATTAGTAGAATTGTCATGCCTTTCTCGCCTTTCATACACAAAACTAGGTCTAAACCGTGTGATAGTGGGGGAAGGAGTAGACACATCCTCAAAGTTAGGTAAAGAGCATATAGGTGTAGGGTTGAAAAACTTCATATGAGAGGCAAAAAAATATTTTTGTTCAAGAAAAAAACATTCCGAGAAGTCCGAATCCTATGAGTGACAGGATCATAACATAGATAACCCTTTTAATTTGGAGCATAGCTAAGAAAGATATACTGTACAGATTGAGCAGAGAGTTTGGTGCGTTCGATGGGAGGGAGATGAATAAAGCAAACACAACCAAAAGGACGGAGATGGGTATGCTTAGGTGGCCTTTGATGAAGAAGAAAAAACAGGGAGTGATAATGAAGATTAGAGAAAGGAAGGCGGTTAATCAAGTGCACAGCGGTAGAGAGAGCCTCAACCCAGAATTGAGGTGGAACGGATGACTTAAGAAGCAAGGAACGAACCACATTAAGGAGGTGACGATTTTTCCTCTCAGCAACTCCATTTTGTTGAGGAGTGTACGGACAAGTCCATTGAGAAATAATCCCCTTCTGTTAGAGAAAATCCAGGAATTTGTTGGACATGTATTCCCCCCCTGAATCAGAACGGAGGATTTTGATGTTGGTAGAAAATTGGTTCTCAATTAAAGCTAAGTATTTTTGAAAGGCATGAAAAACTTCATATTTCCTCCTTAGAAAATATATCCATGTAAAACGACTGTAGTCATCAATGAACGTAACGAAATACTTGAAATTAGCATGAGAGATCACTGGTGTAATCCCCCATATATCACTATGAATCAAATTAAAGTAATGAGTAGAAGGAGCATCATGAGTTGAAAATGGAAGACCTTTGCTCTTTCCCAATTTGCAACTAGAGCACTCAAAATCAACATCTTTAAGAGAAAATGGGATTTTATTATCCATCAAACCAGAATTTAATACAGAGAGAAGGGTCTAAGAATTTGGATGGCCTAACCGATTATGCCACAATTGACATTGACTCTTGACAGAGGTACAAAATAGAGAGCACACTTAAATCTCTAGGCTGTGTATGGAAGCGAAGAGGGAAGAGTCATCCACATTTAGGCCCCTTCGCAATTGTCTTCCCTGACACCTGATCCTACACAATGCAACCAGAACGAGAGAAAGAGACATGGCAATCAGTATCAACTAATTGCCCAACAGAAATAAGATTAGCAGATAATCCAGGCGAATAAAAAAACATTTTGCAAGGATGGAGAATAAGAGATATCACCGACGGCGGTGATGGGAAGATAGTCCCCATTAGCGGTATGGACTTACAAATTTTCATCATACTTTTTTACATTGACAAGATTGTCAGAGGAAAAGGTCATGTGATTCGAAGCACCAGAGTCAAGAAACCACAAGTCAAAGAAAGATTGATGTTTATCGGTGAGACCAAGTGCAGAGAATGCAAATAAGATCATCTGCTGGACTGTTTTAGGTGTGAGAGAAGGTGCTGCTGATTGTGAAGGCATGGAAGCTGAAGCCATGGAGTCAGGGGCTATATCATCCACAGAGGTATGAAAAGCTCATGGATTGCGATTCTGAGGGCGTTTCCGACATTCAGAAATGATGTGGCCCTTTCCTTTACAATAATTGCAAAATTTCTTCTGACACTGATTAGAAATATGGCCAAACTCCTTAGAACTGTAATATTGGACATTGATCATATTCTAAACCCGTTGTTTTCCTTGTGCGGCGTATGCAACATTGAGAACATTAGGGGAACCTTCCTGCTGTTCCAAAGTTGCTTGAGTCAAGCAACACTGCTACTCCCTAAGGAGTTCATGCAGACAAATATCCAAGGATGGCAAGGGAGTCCTGATCATGATGTTGGAGCGGAAATTTTCGAACTCATGTCGTAGTTTTAATAAAAAATGGTCTCATTGAGTAGTTTGATGAACTGTTTGAATAGCTTCTAGAGCATTATTGGGGACTGACGCATACACGATGTCTGTATATTTAGTCCATAAATTGATAAAACCTGAATAATACTCCTGAATAGACATATTTTCTTGAGTATAGTTGGCGATTTCATACTCCAATTGAAATCTTCGAGCCAAACTATCTTGATTATACACCTTCTTCAAATAATCCCACATAGCTTTGGCTGTCTTATATGGTCGTAGATTGAGAATAATGGCGGGATCCATGGAGCTTAATATCCAACTCATAATACGAGCATCATTTGCCTCCCATTGAACGGCCTTTGTTGGATCAGTGGGCTTGGTGTCAGATCCATCGATATGCCCCCATAATTCCTTCCCCTTAATATAGATCTGGATTTGAAATGCCCAAGCAAAATAATTCTTACCCGAAAATCTGATGCACACGAACTCAGATTTCTCTATAGGCGAGTTGTAAACAATATCAAGAAGAAAGAGAATTAGATCGAGGGAATCTGATGCTGCCCAAGAATGCCACAGAACCAGCGGTGAAGAACCTCCACCCCTTGCCAAGATCCAACTTCAAAAAAGCCAAGAATTGGATACTATGAAAATACCCCAAAAGACAACCTCTTTATGCCCAACAAAATCACAAATCGAATAAAGATTGTTCTAAGACGATGGCAAGAGACCGGGCTTTGATACCATGACAAAACCACAACACACAAAACAGAATACTACAAACACAAGAAGAACGTTTGTGGTGAATTTTTCTGCCCTCAACTGAGAGCTTTCTTGTCCATAATATAGATATTCTACAGCAATCTAGTTCCCCAATTTAGGGGTCAGTTACATCAATATAGATCCCCAATTTAGGGGTCAGTTACATACCTTATTTATAGCAATCTAGATCCCTAAGTTAGGGGTCAGTTACAGCAATTTACAGCAATTTACAGCAATTTACAGCAACAGTAATTTACAGTAATTTACAGCAATTTACAGCAACAGCAATTTACAGCAATCTAGATCCTTTATGTTAGGGGTCATATCGTTGACACATGAGTGGACCACTAATTCACCATATTAGTGGACTGACCGAACTTTTACACTAGGACACTTTCACCATTGGGTAGACCTTATGAATGGAATGGATCTCACACGCGTATGCAACACTGGCACACGTGAGGGCCCATATATTTGTCCTCTATAGAAGTGCATCCACAAGAAGGACTAACTCCTTCAAATGGAAAATTTCTATCCACTTTCTAATATTTTCAATCCTGTGTTTACTTTATTTATGTAATATCTCCACAACAGCCAAAGAACTGGTGTATGTTCATAGGAATGTATATACCGATGTATTGTATGCATAACCTTCTCTAGAAGCTCAGTTAACAGTTATAGCATTGTGGATATGTGCAGGATTTGCAAAATTGGTTACAGCTTTTGCAAGAAATGCTCACTGATGAGAAGTATAGATTGAGGTGGAGTTTTGTCTATGGCTATAGTTTCTTGGACTTCAAAGTTGTTGCATTGTTTGTGTTTGTATTTCATGCATACAAGCAAACACGTGTAGCCTACATGTTTGTGTGAGCATGAAAGTGTTTTTTATCAACCATCCCTTATTGACTTGGCATGAGAACAGAATAATGAAAATTTGCAAAGCATTACATTTTTTTATTATTATTATTATTTTGGCAGCTGTTGAATCGTGCCAGGAAATGTCAATAATGCAGCCCAATTCAGAGTAACGGAAGAATCTCTGATGAAATCTCTTTATTCACATTGAGAACACTAGGTATTTGTACTTTCTTCATTTTCAACGTCTGTATGCTATAGCTCGCACTGGGACAAAGGCTAAAAAGATGATGATGATAATATATTTGTGAGCCTTTGCATCTCCTTGTATTAGACTCTCCATATTCAAAATGGAGAACGATCTATTTATACAAAGCTATGCATCATTCCTTCCCATCAAGGCTATAGGATCCATTGGTTTTGATTTTATGGTAACTCAAACAGTAATATTAGTAGATATACTTCTGAAAATGTTTAGCAACATCTACAGAGACATCACTATCGGCATGCATGGTTTTCAATGGCTCAATGGTACATGCATGGTTTTATAAATTTATATGAATAATGACTAATTCATACATGGTTTGGGGTAAAATATTTAATCCAAAGTTACTGTGTGTTTCAGAGATGGTGCATACTTGAAGTTTCGGCTACAGGTCGAATCTTGATCTTCAATCTTCCTATGGATGACCTGGCTACAATTTTGCACCTTCCAACAAATACCATTCTATGAACGGATTCAACCGAACTTCCATCAGATACAACAGCTTGGGTTAGAGAAGCCAGACCTGATACCTTTCATCCCTTCCATGTTCAAGTATTTGAGGGAAAGGGGGATACAAGTCGAAGTAAAGGTTGTCTACATTGCAATTGAGGCTCTGTGACTTCATACATTCATGGATGTGGCCCACTAGACTTGATGGATAAATGATCAAGACCACCACCTATCTGCTTGCCACTACCATTGTGGGTGATTGTACAGAAGACGGAGAATCTGTGCTACCTGATTTCAGTTGCATAGTCAGATTATGAAGACCAGAATCTACACACACCTACTGTTTGTTGGTGATTGTACCAAAAACATGCGGATAGGAGAATCCTAGCTGCCCAATTTTCTCTGTTGAATGTGATATTTATACAGTTTGTACAAAAAATGGCTGATTTTTGTCACCACCCATTTCCTTGAAGGCTCTTAATCGAACGGATAGGATTGTCCAATTGATGTGATATTTGTAGAGTTGTCTGTTGCCATAGGGCTGATAAGATTGACATACCAGATGATCCACCCATGAGCCATGCAGGTCCAATCAAGCAGTAGACCCTCTGAAATAAGGGCAGGCTCGAAATTGAAAATGAAGCAATAGGCCTCCCAAATTCTACGTCAAGGGTAGGCAATCTCGTGTTCAAAAGAATCTTCAGATCGAGCATGAATGTTCTTCATTGCTTGCAAGTTTATCAGCTGCTATGCTTCACGAGTTGGTTTCAGGAAGCAATGATCACTTTACTAGCTGTTTGTATCTCTATCCTTGTGTTGAGTTTTGAAGGCTAAAGTATAAATGGATGTTTAAGCAGAGGAAGAAAGAGTGATTGTATTTATATTAGAATGCATGTAAAACAGATCTGTAGTCTGACTGTTATGCTTGTTACAAGTAATCATATGAGTTTCATGTGCTATGTTTATGTTAAGTAATTGATTGGCCCTTGTGTTTACTTTTTGGTTGTGGATATCTTTGTTTAACCTTTCTTGTGGGCCCATGCCCTCCACATCAGACTTATACATGTCAAGAATCTTTTTCCCAGATTAATCACACCTATTAATCATTTTATTTTTTATTTTCATGAAACCTTTTTCCCAGATTAATCACACCCAAACTGGACGTTCATTGCATTTACAAGCATATGTTTGGTAGACAGCTAAAAATTAGTTCATCTCATTTTAATTATCATTAATTATGCATTAGAATTTTGAGATCTTCTTCTCTGATACATAATTACTTCAGGAGTTGAGTGGTGCTATCCAGCTAACAAGATGTTCTCATCTGCCAACTTTGGTGGGCCCCAGAAGGTTGATGGTTGTCTGGATTACTTTTTAAATTGTTGCGAGTTTTTTTGGACCATTGTTTATGTACCAGGTAATCAGACATTACACCTTGATCCATAGCTCAAGTGATAGACCGAGTGAAAGATACCTCGTTTCAACACTGTGGTCTTGGTATCGATTCCCTAATGGGGGTGGCTAACAGTGAAGTGTGAACTGACAGTGGGTGTACTAGCAAGCTAACCAAAAAAAAAGGTAATCAGACATTACTAACCATGTGATCAATTGTCCATAGTTCTGCATCAAAAACAGGATCACGGTTACCCATATATGTTGAATAGAGGCTACAGATGGAATTGTTAGGATTGTTTGATCATTGAGGCTTTTGGGGTGGGACCCACCCCTGCAGGGCACATGAGATGAAGTGTGCATGTCTTTGCAATCACGGTCACCATAGATGTCTATGGTGGAGATTGAAGTGTACACAATTTGTGGTGTATTTGAGGGAGAGCTTCCCTTCCTATTGAAATATGTGGATGCAAATTTCTGTAGGGCCCACCGTGATGTATGTATCTTATCCACACCAGCCATCCGTTTTACCATATCGTTTTAGTGCACTAGCCTAAAACTGAAGCATATCTAAAGCATAAGTGGACCACACCACTGGAAACAGTGGGGATAAAGACACCCACTGTTGAAACCTTCCTAAGGCCCACAGTTATGTTTATCTATCATCCAACCTGTTCATAAGGTCACACAGATATGGATGAAGGGAAAACAGAAATATCAGCTTGATCCAAAACTTTTGTGGCCCTCAAAAGTTTTCAACCGTAGGCATTGAATTCCCACTGTTTCCGGTGGTCTCGCCCAGTTGAGATTTGGATATGCTTCAATTTCGCTAATATCCTAAAATGAACTGGTAAAACATATGGACGGCATGGAAAAGACATATACATCACAGTGGGCCCCACAGTAAACTCTGTATGTTATAGCGACCATGGGCTTTTTTTATCCATCTTTGTTGACTCCTTCTGCCGCTTGATCGAAAATAGCATATAGGTCATAATTTCGTTACCTTCCATTCCACATTATTACTATTCTCAGTTGTAGGGCATTTCCAATTAAAGAAGCATTTCTCCCTGCTTTTGTTAAAACAATGTTGGGGAAGTTGAATTCTCTACTTCAGCAGGAGTTTGAATTAGAATGTTAAAACAATGTTACTTCTCCAAAATGACAGGTTTCAAGAATTTAGGGGGTCCCACAAAATTACCACCTTAATCTCAATTTTGGTGGGGCCCATGACTTCTACATCAGATTTGTACATGGAGAGCTGCATTTCCTGGCTTGATCACAACCGTGGATCATTTGTTTTTCTTTTTGAGGTTAAAATGCTACTTCCTTGTGCAGAATCAGATGTGGAGATATAGGGCCCACCTGAATTGGCATAAGGGCATGATCCTGATTGTGCCCTGGATGATCGTCTTCCCAAACAGACCATTTATTCTATTTATAAAGGTGTTTAAAACCTTAGGATTTTTGTCATGCATCTGTCTGAAATGTCTGTAACTTGAAAGGTCCCTGTTCTGGTACTCCACACGCATGTGGTGATCCAATCTGTGCATCTTGTAGACTGCACCGATCGGTAAAAAATACGCTGCAGTTGAACGTATGAAATTCCAGGAATGAGGTGTACTGCTAAGCAGCTAGCAAGATCTTTTATCCTCCCAACTGTAGTGGGCCCTGCAGTGGTGATAGCTGTGTGTATTACTTTTAAGGTAATTAAATAAAAATAAAAATACACAAGCTAGATTATGTTAATGGGAACTAGCAAGCAAAAGGATGGTGCCTAAGGTGGGCTTCACTATGTGAAATCTACCCCAATCAGCAGTTGCATCACCATCTCTTAGGTTCAGAAATAAAAAAATAAAAAAAATCAGTCTCATCTGTAATTTAGGTGAATCACATGATTGAAAAAAGTGTACAATGCAATACTCATCCTTCAAATTATTTTTCTTGGTTTGTCCCACCTGAAGCACAGATGGACCTAAATTTTGGACACTACTTTTTAAATTTGACATGGAATCTAATAATTAGAGTGAATTTTCTATAATCTCATTGATGGCCTGCAAAAATCAGGGTACATGTCTCTTGGCAAGTTGTTTCAATTGGTAGCACGCGGATGAGGTACCACCCTCGCCTGTTCGGACGGGACGGGTCGGGGGAGGCTTCGAGGGACACTGAGAGGCTACTGTGATGTATGAATTCTATCCACACCATTCTTCTATTTTTTGCATAACATTTTAGAGCATTGGACCAAAAATAAGTCAGATATAAGTCTGAAGTGGACCACACCACAGGAAGCAGGGGTGCTAAGAATGCCCACCATTGAAACCTTTTTAGGGTCCACCATGTTGTTTATTTTCCATCCAACCTGTTGATATGGTCATATACACTTGGAAGAAGTGAAAAAAGCAAATATCATCTTCATCCAAAACTTATGTGGCCACCAAGAATTTTTCAACGGTTTGAATTTAATCCACACTTTGTGGTACATTTGAGCCTTGGATCTTCCTTATTTTTGGAGTCATAATCTAAAATGATATGTAAAAATAGATGAACGGTGTGTATAAAATTCATACATCATATTGGCCCCTCAGTGACCCTCAGATCCTCTTCCTGTCCCACCTCATATCGGTAAGGTGGAAGTGAATTACGCACATATAAAGGGAGATTTGAACCACATGGCATTAGGGCTGTACATGAGTTAAGCTAGCTTGAAAAGCTTGCTCGGCTTGGCACAATCTAGCTCGACTCGAATGATGATTCAAGGCAAGCTAAGCTTCATAAGACAGCTCATTTTGAAAACGAGACAAGTTCGAAATAGTGGAGCTTAACTCAACTCGATTGGAACCTGGCTTGGCTCAAAGCTCGAGGTCAGCTCGACTCAAATATATATTATATAGATATTATATTTAAAATTTTAAAAATAAAATAAAACTTAAACCCTACTCTACCTGTCCATCACTTTCTTATCATTTCCCTTCCTTACCTAATCATTTCTCTCTCCCCACTCAGCCACTCGCACGAGCTTGACTCATCATCTGCCCGACTTGTGTCAGCCGTAAAGGCCTCTTGTTTCTTCGTTCATGCCATAAACCCTAAACCCCTCAAATAAGGCAATCTCTCTCTCTCTCTCTCTCTCTCTCTCTCTCTCTCTCTCTCTCTCTCTCTCTCTCTCTCTCTATATATATATATATATATATATATATATATATATATATATATAATATTTGATTTGGGGGGGCTGGGCTGGGTTGGGTTGGGCGAGGTTGGGAGTAAGCTCGCCTCGACTGGATCCACTAGCTCGCTTCGAGCTCGACTCGAGTTGGCTTGATGTATTGTGGCAGCGCCAGCTGAAAGCTCTTAGATATGGATAAGTATCAAACATGCTATGGGAAATCCTATAACGTGACAACAACAGCATACCAATGATAGTTGACTCGGTTTTTTATATAACATCGACAGCTCTATGGTATATTTAAATAAGTATATGCAGTCTTTCAAAAATGACAGGTGGAGCCCATGATTTGCTACCCTAGGCAAATGATCCATGGGTCTCACCGTGGATGAACCATGCCTGAACAAACAATGACCCTAAGGGCCGGGAGAATGTGGCGGTTTTTACACTACTCTTATTATCCCTTCATATGCAGGTCAGAAATTTAAATGTAGATTTTGTTCTATTAGTGTGATTTTGAACTATAAGCCATCCATTGTGGGTCCACAACTGATGAATAGTCTCGATTTCCAAAATATGACTTCAAGTTTCAGAAATAAAACAAGAGGAAGCAAAGATGCGGTTGCAACTAGCATTGGAAAGGAAACAATTAGCAAAGATGTGGATTGAGAAATTTACGATTGTGGACCCCACCTTTTATCCATTGGATATTCTTGAAACAATACAAACTTAACATACGCACTTAGACCTCTTCGTACGGACGACAAATTCCAGGACGAAAATGCCTCTCCTTTTCACGGAAACGGATTGGGTACTCCTGCCACCCGCCAATGGCGGATCGTCGGTGGTCTGTGGGCCCCACCATGATGTTTGCTTTTCATCCATGCCGTCCATATATTTTTCTAGATCATTTTATGGTATGAGACCAAAAATGAGGTATATCCAAATCTCAAGTGTACCACATTACAGGAAACAGTGTTGAATGAGCGTCAACCATTAGAAACTCAGGTGGAGCCCACTGTGATGTTTGTGAGAAATCCTCCCCGTCTAAGTTCATTCATAGGGTCACAAAGACCTGGATGAAGATGAAAAATAAATTTCATAATGATCCAAAACTTTTGTAACCCCTAAAAGGTTTTCAATGGGAGACGTTCAATTCCCCACTACCTTTTACAGTGCGGTCCACTTGATAGTTAGATCTATCTTATTTTTCGGCTCAAGCCTTAATATGAGCTCGCCAAATAGATGGATGGTTTGGATATGACAAAGACCTCATGATGGGACCCACAAAAGCAACAACAAAAACAAATAATAATAAATAAATAAACAGACTGCTATGGCAGTCTGACAGATTTTATTTTTTTATTTTTTTAATACAAGGAGAACTTTTTCTCCCTTACATTTTTCTCTAATACATAATTATGTAAATATGTATATATAAGTATATAAAAATATTTTTCTATCTTTTAATTCATTTCTTTGTCTATTTATTTAACAAGCATATCTCCTAAACTAGAATAATTTACTTAACATACCACATATGATTTTGGCTCCACTCCTTGAATCGCCTCATATTTACTCAGCCGCGTTATGCATTGGTTGGATCGAAGTGTCTACCACCCGAGCAAGAGTAAGGATCCAAACTAGAATGATTTACTTAACGTACCACATATGATTTTGGGGTAGGAGAAGCTAATTTAGCCAACCAACCTAGTTATTTTCCAAGATTTCATCGGGTCGATGGTCGAAAATCCATTTCATTCAGTTCGTGGTCAATTTCAATCACTTCGCGGTCAAACTGGAAATTGAGCGGGGCAAACATGAAATTGAGCGGGGCAAACTAGAAATTCAGCGGGGCAAACATGAAATTGAGCGGGGCAAACTAGAAATTGAGCGAGGCAAACATGAAATTCAACGGGGCAAACATGAAATTGAGCAGGGCAAACTAAATTTCAGCGGAACAAACATCGAGAGATCGTTCAATATTATCGAGCATTACTCGATATAGCGAGATTTGAATGTAGATATTATCGGGACATACTCGATATATCGAGAAATTATTAAAATTTCAGTGTTGATTGCTGAACATTTCAAAGGCAAAGTCGATATTATCGAGTAACGCTTGATATATCGAAAATTGAATCTTGATATTATCGAGACACTCTCGATATATGTCAATACTTGTATCTTAAACCAAGCTTACCGAGCTGAAGTGATTATGTAACTTTAAGTAAAAAAGTTACTTATAATTGATCTTAAACCGAGCTTACTTATCTCGAATAAGCTACTTATCTACTACTGTAGGTATACAAAGTAACTTATTTTGGGGTATCCAAATAGGCCCTAAAAGCCAAATACCTTACACCAGCACAAGTTAGTGACAAGTAAACATCATTTCAAGCTAGCCTTTGAGAACAGTTCGCTTTGGTTGATGTGTTTTGAACAGTGGTTATTGTGTTTGTCAATCCAATCTCCAATATCTAATGAAAGACAACAATTTCATTAGAAGTGAAAGAAGGGATATGCCAAGCCAAATGAAAAGAATTTACAGTACATAGAAATTGTTTCATAGGTACCTTAGTGAGCATTCATGCTTTTATGATGCAACAAGGATCTATTGCATCAGAGAGGATCAAATACTATCAATATTATCTAAGTAGCCTGAAATTGAGTAAGGGAAAATGAAAATTGAGCGAGCCTAGCATGAGAGGAAGCAAGGAAAACTGAAATTAGAGCGAGCTTAGCATGAGAGTGAGCGAGGAAAACTGAAAATTGAGCGAGCCTAGCATGAGATGGACCAGCAAGATAACCCAATATAGTTTTTATCAACCCTTTCGCAATCAACCCATCCCTCAGATCCACCCTCCCAAGGCTATCGTGATTAGACAAATTAACTCAAACTGCACATACTTGAAAATTTTTTGAGAATACAAGATTACTGTAAACCTCATACAATGTATATTCAACATGAAATGGTACATGAGCGGGACAACAATGTACAAAGTATATTTAACAATGAAATTAATACTCCGTATAATACATCTTTCCAAAAATCTTCCCATGCCCTGGACAAATATTATCGAGCTTCCATAAACATTTTCCTCAGATGTAGGTCATCTGGTATAAAGAGCTTATCCTTCTCTACTAACCAAATTCCATCGCCAAAGGCAGTTTAGGAGGGCAGCCTCGTTATTTTCAAGTACATGAGTCCAAAAGGAGGAACACTTCATGCTTGCCCTGCTCATTTTCATGTTTGCCCTGCTTTTTTTCATGTTTGCCCTGCTCTTTTTCATGCTTGCCCCGCTCATTTTCAAGGAGCCTGAAACTGGTATGAATTCCTTCGTTGCAGCTCGAATGCTACAAATCGTTCATGTCATTAGCTGGCATTTGAACTACACAAACCTAACTTGGAAAGGCTAGTGATGTGCAAACCTTAGCATTTGGTTGAATATGTAGTTGTGGTCACTTTTCAAATTCACTCGGTGTTTGAAAGGACCTTGAGAAAGAAACCCAACCGAGAAGCTTTTTGTTACCTGAGTTTACACCTCAAATAATAACTCTCATTGTTCTAATTGTTTTAACCAAATGTAGAATCCATTAGAATAGCAATTTCTGCAAATTCAACTCAAGGGCCAAATTCAGGGCTGAGAATATAGGAATAAAGCTTCCATGGAACTTCCATTCTATAAACATGTCTGAGGATACATTTGAGACTATGTCATACAAGCCTTTTTAACATGTATGGTGATCTATTTAGCCTTTTAAGCATGATAGGCTATCCTTAAGTAACCGTTGCATTAGCTTTATACTCTATACTGTTATTTCTCTTTATGGTAGTGTAATAGTGCCTGAGGAACTACTTACATGTTGTCTATGTAGGCTGAAATTTGGTGGGAAAGTCAGCTTGTGGGATGAGAATTGAATGGTCCATCCAACCTATAGGGTAGCGTCTCAATCCATTCCCCTGATTAAAACAGTTCATTTGATCTAGGGAGATCATCTATCCATATATATATATATATACACACACACACACACACACACACACACACACGGAAACGCTCACCTACGAACCAGTTCGTACGTACTACATACGAACTTTTTTGAGAACCCATCATACGTGATGTGGATCCAAAATCTGAACCGTTCATGTGAAGCAGCACCTCCTGAAACCTCCTAGGCCAAATTTTTACTTTGATCTAAAACTTTGATGGGCCATGAAAAATAAAAACAGTTTCCTCCCTTGATTTGCATTTCTCTTTGCTATGGCCCACCAGAATTTTAGATCAGTGTGAAAATTTGTCACATGGGGTTTCATGGGATTCCACATCACATGGACCATTCAGATTAGACACCCATGGCACGTGTGCAAAGGTGTGCACGTGTGCAAAGGTGCGCAGGGAGCATGACTCTATATATATATATATATATATATATATATATATATATATATATACACACACATAATTATGTATTAGAGAAAAATGTAAGAGAGAAAAAGGCTCCAATTAAAGTATTCAGTGATCTGCATGGTCAGATTGGTGACTGATGCGCTGTCGATCTGTTTTTTTTTTTTTTTTTGTGGTAATCCCCACATCCTTTTGTGGGTCCAATCATGAGGTTTGTGTTATATCCAAACCGTCCATCTATTTGGTGAGCTCATATTAAGGCTTGAGATGAAAAATAAGATAGATCTAACTATCAAGTGGACCACACTCTAAAAAGGTAGTGGGGAATTGAACGTCTACCATTGAAACCCTTTTAGGAATTACAGAAGTTTTGGATCATTATGAAATTTGTTTTTTCCTTCATCCGGATCTTTGTGACCCTATGAATGAACTTAGATAGGGAGGATTTCTCACAAGCATCACAGTGGGCCCCACTTGAGTTCCCATCGCCGGACAGTCCGTAAGCGCTCGTCTCTGCACGCCAGCTAGAGGAAGGCAGGGGTATTTTCGTCCTCAAATTTAGTGTCCGTACGAGGAGGTCCAGGTGCGTATATTAAGTTTGTATTGCTTCGTAAAAACCACTGGATAAAAGGTGGGGTCAGGTGGGGTCCACAGTCGTAAATTTCTCTATGTAAATCAATCCAAACCATATTGCGGTGAAAAACCACTGTGGTGTGTGTGGTGTATGAGGCCGTTTGTAGATTTTTGGAACTCGTCCTAAGGATTTAGCCTAAAAATAAGATAAATTTAAAGATTTCGTGGACCACACTGCAAAAAGCAGTAGAGGATTAAACGGCTACCATTGAAACCTTTTTGGGTAACAGAAGTTTTGGATTAATATGATTTTTGTTTTTCCCATTTATCTAGGTATTTTTGACCTTATGAACAAATTGGATGGAAAATAAACGTTATGGTGAGCCCTATGAATGTTTTAACAGTGATAATTATTGTCCTACTGATATTTATGTTATGGTCTATTTAGAGCTTGTATACCATTCATTTTTGGATTAATACTTTAAAAAGATATCTACGAATGGATAAACTGCCTGGATATAATAAATACAATATTTCGAGGCCAATGTAATTTTGATTTCCTTTGAACCGTTTGTAGATCTGGAGCTATAGGATCGCCAGTGCTCGTCTTCACACGACCCGTACCCACACCAGCCAAGTCGGAGGTGTGTGGTACACCAGCCCATGGAAACGGGTGGTGGTCGGTGCTACGTGGACCCAACATGATATGTGTAACTCATCCATGCCGTCCATCCATTTTTCTAGATAATTTTATGGTGTGAACACAAAATCAAGGTAGATTAAAATCTCAAGTGGGCCACACGGAGTTGATTGAACTCTCACCATTAAAACTTCTTGGGCCTACAAAAGTTTTGGATCAAGCTGATTTTTATTTTTATTTTATTTTTATTTTATTTTTTTGCCTTCGTCCAAGTTTTATCCATGTTTGTATGACCTAATATATAGGTTGGATGTTAAATAAACATTACAGTAGGCCCTAGGAGGTTTTTAACGGTAGACGCTCAATTACTACTGTTTTATCATGGTGTGGTCCACCTAAGATTTTGATCTACCTTAGTTTTAGGTTCATAAAATAAAACTATCTTGAAAAATGGATGTACATACATCATATTGGGGTCCACATATCACCGACTAATAGTCATTTGCTAGTGTCTTACCCTTGCCCTCACGGTAATCTGTCCAGGCAGGGCTCTGTGCAGCCCAACGTGATGTAAGTGTTTTATCTAACCCATTCATCGCTTTTATCAAATCATTTTAAGATATGATACTAAGAATAAAGCAGGTCCACATCTCTAGTGGACCACACCAAAGGAAGCTGCAATGATAATGAAACCCACCGTTGAAAGCTTTCTAAGGCCACTGTGATGTTTTTTTTACTGTTTCAACTTGGGCAAGTTGGGTTGAGCGTCGACCTAAGCACAACCCGACATCAAGAGGACCCAACCTGCAATCTGACGGCTAACCTTATCAGAATTCCAACACAAGATAACCAACTCCAACCTAACATGACCAATTACATGTGATTACTCTCAACCGAACCTAAACTGACATAAATTTAGCCAACAGAAATTCAAATCTGGTTGGTATTTTTCAACCTGAACCCAACCCAAGGACCTTGACGATCCAACCCATACTCAGGTTGGGCCAGTTGGGTTCAGGTTGTCCCATACCCAAGTTGCAGCCCTAATATCAATGCCTCAGGCGAGGGCCAGGCCAAGCTCTGATCACCTAAGCCCTAGCCCTAATCAAGTTGAAAAGGCATTGGTCATGGTCTTGGCGTCATTGGGTCGTGCCATCTAGGGGTGTACACGAACCGAGCTAGCTCGGTTAGCTCGCTCAACTCGGCTTGAAAAAGCTCGATTCGGCTCGGTTCAAAGCTGAGTTCAAGCTGAGTCAAGCTGATTTTTGAGCTCAAAAATAAGTTCGAGCCGAGTTCGAGCAAGCCCAGATCGACTTGACTCGAATCGAACTCCGATCGAACCAGTTTGGTGACTCGGTTACCTTGCCATTGATGTTGTTGATAAAATGACTCAACAAAGTGTGGCTAGTGGTAAGGTTTTACTTGGTTTTTATGTTGCTGGCAATCTTTGAGGGAATCCACCTAGTCAGCACTGGTGCATGACGTGCACCAAGTATATATTTGAGTGTTGGATTGAATACTCAATCAGCCTTACGCGTTTACAAGCTTATGCAAGGTTTTTAAGGGCCCGAAAAGTGAATGACTGTCAATACAGCATGCAGTTCCTCTAGTTTGCATGTGATGCATGCCCTTGCAGATCTTATATGTTTCATATTTCTGATTGGATTTCTTTTGCCCTTTTGTTCATGTTGAAGGTTGGATTGGAACAGGGTCTCGAGATGCTTAACATCTTCAAGAACTATGAATTTGACGTGTCAATCCTTGATGACTTTGACTTCTACGAGGATCGGCAGAAAGCGATGCAAGAGAGGAAGGCTAGACAGCAAGCAAACCTGATGGCTGCTCCAGCAGCCGCTGGCATTGAGCACACGAATCCAGTACCTTTCTTTAGAGATTTAATGAAGCAGATGTCAAAGAGCTTCACATATGTGGTTCGGCTGGAAGACAGTTTCAAAGAAGACAGCACATCGAAAAACCATTGCTTCTGTTTCACATATAGGGGGATTTTGAAGGTGCAATTCAGGTATTTGTGGAAATGCCTCAATGGCGAACTCGGCTCGATCTTAGCTCAAACTCGGCCCAAGCTGCTGACTGAACCGAGCCAAGCTGGCCAGTCAGGCTCGAGGATCGAGCTGAGCCGAGTTCGAGCTGAGGTCAGCCAGTGGCCGAGCCGAGTCGAGCTGAGGCCAGCTCGACTCAATGTACACCCCTAGTGCCATCCCATAAAAGTGGAAGTCCCATATGGGTGCATGATCCTATCAGTCCCTCAGGTGCATGCCTATTCACAAATTTGGCAGGCTGCCCATAGTTTACAAAACAAATGGATGGCTAAGACAATTGATTAAGTTTTCCTAGATCTCCATTTGTTTCTAACATTGAGTTTTCCTTAGCTGTCCATTTGTTTCTAACATTGAGGCGCACCTTTTGAGTGGGCAGGCCTAACTTTTAGGCCAAGGCATCTACATGGCCAGACCCTCAAGACGGGGCAAGACGGGGCAAATTGGATCTCACACTTCTCTCAGGCCAATTTTACCAAGCCAGTCACCTCAGGCTGCAGTTTTAGTGAGCCAAACTATCACATTCACTATCACATATGAGGCCCCAATGTCGAAATGCACTGTCTACCATTAAGGCACGGGCTCTAACTGTAGACACGGTTCTTAACAAGGCATATAATGTGTGGAGATCTGAGCACGATTTCATGCATGTAAGAAGTTCAATTTGAATCAACAAAAAGATAAATGGATCATTTTTAAGAAATCAAACTTACTAAGCGTAACACATTTTGCATGGAAGGCACAAATCATTCCGTCCTTGAACAAATGGACCAAATAATCTTCAGCTGCCCGCAGAAATATCACCTACTTAGATGAAGTAATGCACATATCTATGAAATGTCAAATTCAAGAACAAATCATGGCAAGAAGTGGACAAAATGATCTTAAGCCCCACAGAAAATGGAAATATCATCCCCTTGGATGCACAAGAGCACATATCTTATAGAAGTTCCAATTTCAACTCATAATAGTGGCAGAGGAATTGTATGATCCTCGATGCAAGAATATGCGTCGCATCCTCGAGTCTTCAGTTTGTATTAATGGAACTACTGGTTCAGTCACTTCAATGGTCAGCCCATAATGATTTGATGAGCACCATTTTGGATGAACCATACCCCAAAATTCTTCCAAAGCGAAAGAGTTACGCAACTCAAACCTTTGGCTGCCTTTTCAATGGGTTGTGGAATGTTGGCATCTAACTAGTTACAGTCACCAATACTGGGGTTTGGTCATCCTATGAAGAAGAATTTAGGGGCATGTTCCATCCACTATGGGTCCTATCAGACCTACAGTCTAGATCAATGATGTAAAAATAGAACACCTAAGGGATACCATCACTGCAAGAAAAGGGGGCTTTAGCCTCGGTTCAAAACCGTGGCTAAAATGGTTAAAAACTGAGGCTAAAGCCTTTAGCCTCAATTTTGCCTCAGTTATCCAAACCGAGGTTGAAACCCCCGTGGCTAAAGGCTTTAGCCTCAGTTTTAGCAATCAAGGCTAAAATAACTTTTATAGCCTCGGTTCTTCAAGTGAAGCTAAAAGAACCTTTTTAGCTTTAGTTTTCTCAAAATGAGGCTAAATCAAAATTTTAGCCTCTATTGTTTCAAACTGAGACTAAATCCAAATTTAGCCTCAATTGCCTCCAATTGAAGCTAAATCTATTTTTAACATCGGTTCTCAACAACCGAGGCTAAAGCCTCTAGCCACGGGAGTTGTAGTCTCAGTTTAGGTAACTGAGTCAAAACTAAGACTTAAGATAGATTTAGCATTTGTTGGCATCAACTAAGGCTAAATTCACTTTTTAACCTTAGTTCTCAACAACTAAGGCTAAATCATTTATTTTAACCCATTCATACACCTGTGCGTAGTCAATCAGATCCACAACATTAGCTACAATATTTTAATAGGTTTTTCCTCTCAAATAAAACCTAGGAAAACCCAAAAAGAGTCCATTCTCAGGCAAATAGACTTGGAATCCCAATCCATAAAACATGAAAAAACAGAAAGAAAAGAAAAGGAAAGAAGAAAAATAGAGATTGGTTTTCTCCCTCAGTCCAAGAGACTAGAAATCTCAACACAAACAGAGAAACCATGGAAATAAAATGGAAATCTCTCTTTGAGTTTGGCAAAGAACTCAAAAAAGTCAGGTATTAAGTTTAAACTGCAAAATAAAATCACAACGTAATCCATTCTCCCAATGATGGATTCCCAGCATCAGCAATAAGCCTGCGTGCATATTCTGCCATTTCAGATGCCTCCACTGCATAAACATGTCTCTGAGCAGTTTATAGGTCTTGGAGAAGGTGACATGCAGCTGTTTCGATTGAGTTCTCCAGTTAGGCGCATTGGTTTTTACCTTGAGCGACCACTCATCAAATCCATGCCATGGGTTATTCTTAAGATTGTTATCTGCAATGTACTGCAAATAGAAAGATTTAAGATTTTGAATTAACAGACTACATGCTATGATATATTGCAGTAAAGCAAAGTACCTATAGAGACCTGCATCACAGAAATTAGAGGTATGGGAGGATGGTCGATTTAGGAGTTAGGACAGATCTAATGGAGAAATCTCCCTAATGATCTATCAAAATTTTCACCAATATATATATATATATATATATATATATATATACAAACAATAAAAGGAGAAACAATAAGCATATCCAAATTACCATCCAATGAATCAGTCATTGCCAATGTTTTAAAAAAACAGTACTGCCCAGAATAGAAATGCCAAGAGAAGCAACATAATGTGTTGTTTGACCATTGATACGAGATATGTATCTATGTTTGCCTGAAAATTGAAACACAGATTGTGTTAATTAGACATTCAAACCGTGTATTAGGTGGGAACTACCTCGCAGATCATTTGGCCAAAAACTCAAGATGTTTAATCATAGGACACATGTTAGAAAACAAATGGACAATCTTAAAAAACTTGCAAGCTCTCTCTACTTGTCAGTGAGCTAAGCAATATATCCATAATATTCCTTTTACACAATATAAGAGCTTGAAAATGGAATTATGCTCCAGTGAAAAGATGATCCATTTCCTCTACTTGCTATTTGACTTTTTTCCGTCAATGAAATTGAACATTTCCTTTTCCCATGTTTGTATGGAGGCAAACAAGTTAGCCGAGTGGAATGATGAGAGGATAATTCACTACTAGGACTCATTTGTCTCCTTCATAATCAATTCCATTGATCTAAATAAAATTCACTTAAGGAAAAGGAGTTTGTGTAATGTCACTAATTTTGTACTCTGGACATAGGCAGAGGTTACTTCAAATGTAGTGGTCTGGATCATATCACCAAGGACTGTGCCAAGAGCCCTACTACAAAGAAGCAAAATCCTAAACACATCTTTATTTTTTTTATCTAGTGAGCCATTCAATGGACCATATCCTCAGTTAAACCCTCCCTCCCACTCTTCTTTTTTCCTAAGAATTTCTACAATCAGCCAAGTTTCTCATCTAATCAGCGGTTCTTTGGACAATCAAGGAGAAGAGAGAGATGAGTAATCACCTGATCACATGAGTATGACAAGTTCAGAAGGGCATATGTATCTTAAAAACTAGTCCCACTGGAAACCTGCAATAGTAAAAGGGGAAAATGTGTTAATTAAAGGAGAGTACACAACAAATAGTCTTGAAAAGGCTTACAATAGTTAATAGGATCACAAAATCCATTCACAAGAATTTTATTTTCAACTAAAAAAGTTATAATTCATAAGAATTTATTCTTACTGAAAGTCTTAAGAAATCATCATTGAATAACCATGATATTTTTTGTTTTCCTTTTCTCACCATCCAAACATGCACTAAGACTTGACAAAGAGACTTTTGAGCATAATCTAACAGTAAGGATTTATTGACAGTGGTCGAAACTGTCACAAAGAAGACGCATGTGTATAATGTGGTAAAGGTTTGTACAAGGTCAGGTCCTCTGTAATGTTTGAAGGCATAGCTCTCTCTACAACTTTGCCTGAGAGGCCCACTGTTGTTTGTGTATGGAATCCTACTTGTCCGTAAGTCTTTTCACCAAGAAAGTGAGATGTACAAAAAATAAGGCGGCTTCAACAATCGAATGGCCTACCATGAGAATTTCGAAGTTTTTGGGTGGATGTCCATTGCTTTATGCGCATGGCCTATCTAATGATTGCATAGACCTTACTTTTAGGGCATCACATCATCATGGTAGAATTCGTTAGATTGGGATTTGGATGGCATATATACAATATGGTGGACCCACATACTAGTTGAACCCACATACTAGTTGAATAAAGTTTATACCTTGGTGAATAAGCTCTAGGCATGTTAATAATTTTTTACAAACTTTAATAACCTTAACACGCATGTGAATAGAGAGTTGTAGGGAGAGCTCTGTCTACAACGTTTGCCTGAGGATCTGACCTCTTTATCACCGTCTCAGTTGAAATGTTTACAATTCAAAATTTCTTTGTGGCCAGTATTTACGCCCTCCTGGTTGATAGCTACACCCTTTCTCAGCTTTTAGTAATACAAAAGTACACATTGGTGCTGCTGTGCTACCAAAAACAAGAATGTACTGCAAAAAATAAAGAAAAAGAAAGGGTGTAGCTGAAAACTGCAATTTCATCCTCTTGAGTGAACTCGACAGTGAAAGAAGACACAGACAAATCTGAAAATTTAACTAAAATATTCCATAATTCACCAGATTCAGCAATCATCTAGCAACGGAAGCCAAGAAAACAACAAATTGAAATTGGTAGATCTAGAGAGAAACAGTTACTAGCATCCGATCCAAATCCCAAATGTGAATGTGAATACCTTAAAAGAAGAGGAGAAATGAAGGTTGGAAATGATCTGAAAGTTTTGAATTTTGTAAGCCACGGGTCTCCCTTCAAATTGAAAAATAATAAAAATCATGAATTTTGAACTACCTTAGAATTGAAATCTAGTATTTTTTTAGGGGTGCCAAATGACCCCACTTTTTATAAATCCTAGATTTTAATTACCAGTTGCTCAAAATCCTAGACAAATGAGAAACAATACATTTGAAAAACAAATGAAAGTTAGTGATAATGGAAAGACAAAATAGTATATGCGTAATTGTACTTTTATAGTATGAATAAAGATAATATTGATTGAAGAAGAACAAAAACTGCCTTAAGAAACTAAAATTGCATTTTTCACTTTGAAGTTTCTTCTTCTTCTTCTTTTGAAAGAAAACCTCAGGCAATTCATTTTTGAAGGAGCTTCCCACATGAATCGAGAACTTGGCAGTATAACAATTGCTTTTAAACAATTATTAATCATCAAGAACCTATGTTTGGTTCCCATCCCTTGTATTCCATTGCCTACTGAGTTAAAGGAAATATAAGGCCATGATGCATCAGGTAGTGATTAGTGTCCTAATGTGGTAGTCTATGCAAGTGGGGCCTGAGGTTCTGTGACCCATATCATTTATCCGATGGGTGGCAGCTATAGGTGGAAGATGTATTGGAAATCTCCCTTGTTGGGGTTTCTAGCCCACTGCTCTTTGTCACAAGTAGATCTGATTGAGAAAAGTACAAGGTTTCAGAGGAAAAAAGTAGAGAGAAAAAGTGAGGCCAAGGATTGGATGGCCTGGATCTCACAATAGCAAAGATATTTTTTGCTGTCAACCATTCAACGTGTGGTTCATCAGATCAATGAACACTGGACCCCACATGCACAAACTTGGCCTATCAGGACACTTTTTTTTTGTAAATGTTGCATCGGCTCTACCATGTAATTTTTCTTGTGTAATGCAGTATGCTGGTGAAATGGAAGACATTCATGTAACAAAGATTAAGTGGTTTGACATTGATGTTGGATGGTTCTGTATCAGAGGTAAGCTAATCTATCCGCAGGTAAACATGACAGGATGATCCCAGCGGTTCCTTAGTTGGGACCCAACTGGTGGGATTCCCTCGCAAAAACAGACTGACCAACTCATCAATTGGGAATAACATAGCACATGAAGAGAATGGACTGCTAAAAAGGTCATACATCCAATTAATTGAACATGTGTGGACATGATTGAGCCCACTTGATGATTAGCTTGGTTCCCACACATGGAATGCATTGACAACTTCTTCATTGCGATTAATGTAAGAAAAGTGGATCTCTCGTCTATTATTACCTGGAGTTGTTGTTTTAAAGCAGCAGGGATATATGCATGTGTAACGCACCTGATTGGCAAAGCACTCTGCAAGAAGACATGGGAGAAAGAGTGGAGGAACAATCATAAAAAGGAATGTTATTTGATGTTCTACCAGAGTATGACACTCCATACATAAAGAGATGAGGAGTTGGAAATGGCCATTTTCAATGAAAAAACAGTACATGATTGATTATTTAAATGTTCTCAAGAGCATACAAATTCAAAGAAAAGGGAAAAAAAAAAAGGTTAGTACAAGAAGTAAATTGTAAAATTCATCAGGCCCTTTCTCGGAACTGCCAAGAAACCTAAAAGTTCATCATCAGCCATACAAGTTCATTGTTATGCTTTCAATATCTAGTGGAGCCATTGTATCTAAGTGCATGTTCAAAATATGGCAGGGTACACAAATCAAGATCTATAACTGAGAAATTTTAAAAAGAGATTATATCAATGGATTAGAAGAAAATCACACTAGGCTAATTAGCAGTACTAACAGAATAAAACTAAAGGAATGACATAGTGGAAATGGAAGATAATATTACTAGGTATACCTTATAAGAATAAATAAATAAATAAATTGTAGGTGTAGGGACTTTGTATTGATTAATGGATATTGTATTCAAGCCTGATAAATAGCAATACTTTTGGGGAAGTTCTCCATTATTCTCTAAGTTGATCTATTGGGGAAAAAAAAAAAAACATGATAGCATGAAACCATAAATCTATTGCATGGTAGTATGCAACCACAAACATATGCACATCCAATCAGAAGTTTGTTTCGCTGTAAGTCATTTACTCACCAAATACCCAGGTTTTCCATAACACATCCAATCAGAAGTTTGACAGTTCTGATAATCGGATCAGTAATCATGTGGGCCTCAGTGAATGCGACACATGCAGGGATGTAAGTCAAGAGAGAGAGAGAGGACATGGCTGCCACTCCCCTTCTCCAAACCTCTAACAACTAACAGGCAACAGTGAAGTTGATGGAAGTGGATCAAAAACCAGGATCAATCTAATTTACTATCAGGAGTTTCAACTCCCGGTCAAGCGTTCGAGTACCCATAGGTGGTGAAATTCCCCTAGCGTGAGTGTGTGGGGTGTGTGTGCGTGTGTAAAACAAAAAAAAAAAACAAAAAAAAAAAAAAAAAAAAATCTAATTTACTATCCAGGATCAAAAACCAAAAATATAAAATAAGAAGGAAATCATGATATTTATAAACCAACACTCTGATCCATCAAGTGGTAGTTGAAAACCTAGAAATGAAGAAATCAAACCCTAATAAAGACCAAATCAACAAAATAATAATAATAAACCTAGAAATTTAGAGATCGAAGATCCAAACAGATCTTACCACAAATTACACAGAAACATCACATCCAAGCAAGCAACTAAAGAGAAATGAAATCAAAGCTTCAGAGCCAAAATCAAAACACTAAAGCAACAAAAGAAAACCTACATATTACACTTGACGAGATCAAGAGGCGTGATGGCCATGTGAGTAAGGCCGTAGCTCAAGATGCCACCAAAGGCGCAGGCGGCGTAGAAAGCCGGTCAATACATCTCGATCTTGCTGAGCTCGCTACACGCTAGAACAATGAAGCCCTTGGAAACTCCATTTGAGGGAGATGGAGATGGAGACGGCGTGAAGCTAGGGTTTCTGTGGAGGAATTTCTGCAAATCTATGGCTTGGGATGAAGGAGATGAGTAGAGATAGGAAGGGAGGAGGGATTGGCGAGTAGAGATAGGAAGGGAGGAGGGATTGGCGAGAGCTTACAAAGAAAGCCATTGAGAGAGAGAGAGAGAGAGATGAGGGTTTGGGGCTTTGGGCTGCAGACAGAGGGAGAAGAGATGAGGGTTTGGACGATAAAGGACGCGGATTAGATACTTAACAGGTTAAGTAGCAAGACTCGCTACTGAAGTGACGTCACCAAGTTCTGTGGACCCCATTATGATGTATGTGTTGTATCCACAGCATCCATCCATTTGGAGATATCATTTCAAGCCACGAACCAAAGAATGAGGCAGATCCAAAGCTTCAGTGGACCCCACCACAGAAAACAGCGGGAATATTGATGCCCACCGTTGAAACCTTCCTAAGACACACCATGATGTTTTGTGGTCCACCCACTAGAATGCTAGGTGGGGCCCACTGTAATTTTTAAACCTTCCTAAGGCCCACCATGATGTTTTGTGGTCCACAGGTTGGGATGCTAGGTGGGGCCCACTGTAATTTTTGTGAGAAATCCACACCGTCCATTCGTTTTGAGAGATCATTTTAAGACACGGGACCAAAAATGAAGTGGATCTAAAACTCAAGTAGGGCATATGACAGGTGAGAAATCCACACCATCCCTTTTTCTAAATTTAGAATGGTTTATAATCGTTCGGCTTAAAACAGTTCCTAAACCAAAAATATAACCATTCCAAATTTACAAATTTGGTGTAGTGGCACCGACCACCAGCCACCAGGCTCGTGGCGGGGAGTAGCCAATCCGTTTCTATCTCCAGCTAGGAACGGACATGATCTTTGAGTAGCCAATCTGTTTCCATCTCCACCATCCATTATATGAGCCACCTCATTTAGGCCCAGATCGACAAATCTGGATGTGATGCATAGGTAGACCACATCAAAGAGAACTATGCAATTGAGGCTAAAAAGTAGACTTTTAGCCTCGGATGCAGCTGAGGCTAAAAAGTAGACTTGTGGCCCCGGTTCCTATGCAACTGAAGCCAAAAAGTAGACTTTTCGCCTCAGTTCCTATGCAACTGAGGCTAAAAAGTAGACTTTAGGCCTCGGTTCCTATGCAATTGAGGCTAAAGGGTAAACTTTTCGCCTCGGTTCCTATGCAACTGAGGCTAAAAAGTAGACTTTAGGCCTCGGTTCCTATGTAACTAACGCTAAAAAGTAGACTTTTTGCCTTGGTTCCCATGCAACTGAGGCTAAAAAGTAGACTTTTCACCTCTGTTCCTATACAACTGAGGCTAAAAAGTAGACTTTTCGCCTCGGTTCCTATGCAACTAAGGCTAAAAAGTAGACTTTTAGCCTCATTTCCTTAGCAACTAAGGCGAAAAATGAAGTTTTAGCCTTAGTTCCTTAGCAACCAAGGCTAAAAAACACATTTAGCCTCCATTTTTTCAACCGAGGCTAAAAAATTGTAGTTAAAGGCCTATTTTCTTGTAGCGCATGCATATCATTGGACCATGTAATTCCTCATAGCAACAATGTATTGTTGAACGCATTCAATACAGTTGGGATGAATTTTGATTTCATAAACCAAAATTTTGGATTTAGTGAGAAGTATATGTTGTAAGCAATAGAAAACATAGAGATCATTGAAGGCAAGGGATTGAGACAAACTTCTCTAGACGAAGGCATATCAAGTTCTGCATTCCCCGCCATTTCAAATATCTCAATCACTCAATACATTGTACATGTGACACACATAGGGGATCCAGGCAGTCTAAACCATTGGCACCATTGGAAGCAACATAGCCTAATAATCAATCACACCGATGATCTCAACCAACTGGAAGGGAATAAACACATTCAAAAGAGAGCAGTTTTGTGGCTTGCATCGAAGGAGAAGATTATAACAACTGATTAGTCAAGAGGGGGATTTCTTTGACAATTCATTGCAGATTCCCGGAATAATCATGGCTAGGCTTGTTTGACGTAGACATGTACCCAAACACATTCCACTCTTTTGCAAAATCCAGAAATGGTTGTGCCATCCTGTGGGAAATGAGAGTTTCTATAATGAGGGAGTTTGTTCCAATAGATCAAGAAATTTTGAAGGAGCTAAATGTAAGAGTCTCCGTTCCCATTAATGCTCCAACAAGGGAAGTTAAAGGGCTCTCCTTGACTCCTTCATGACTGTTCTGAAGTATTATCAAGAAGTTGGCTAGTTGCAAACCAAATGTAGGCTAGCAAGATCTACCATCACCCCAACAAGCCATTCAATTTGTTGAGAAACTCCCACGAGTAGTTTCAAATTAGGCTACATGATGGCATCCAAGTACAAGAGTAACTTTTGAGCCAGCATCAATTTACGAAAGATATGGATAGAGGGTGATTCTCTCCTCATCATTCCTTGACTAGAGGAGTGTCCCCCTCCCTAGCATCTTAACCTTAAGGAAGCAGATTTCTTCTCATGAAGATAGACATTGGGTAGATTTCTCATATTCACCTTGAAGCAACTATCTTAGCATTTGTTTGGCACATTTGGGAGCTAGATACGACAATCTCATGTATTAGGATCATAGTTCTAAAGTTGTTGTGGCTTGACTAGCAACACAGTCAACTCATCTAGACGAGGTTTCATGGCCATAAGCCTTGCTCCATTGAAACCGTTGACTCAAAGTGACTCAAACGAAGTCACTTGGTTCAATGCAAATCTGGGTTAACCATTTTTTGGGGTTTTTTTTTTTTCTTAAAAAGATGTAGAAGATTGAACTCGGAATTGAATCTTCATGTTGACTCAACCCAAATAAACAAATTCAAGTCAAGTCTTCAGTTATAGAAATTAAAACTATGATGGCAATCATATACCAAACACTTGATGTGTGTGTTTGTGTTTCCCTTCTCTACTAAGGCTCCCCTTTTGTAGGTTTTCTTCTTTATATTTCTCACTTGTACATAAAAGAATAATAATGATATTGTAACTAATTGGTATCCTTATTGTGCAAATAGGAGATCTGATCTAGAAAGAATATATAAACCTTTTCAATATAAATATTTTTGTATCTCTTGTATTTCTTATCTTTGGTTTTGCTAACGTAGTATTAGGGTGAGTTGAATCCTGTTTGACTTTGTCCATTTTGCCATTTATTAAATATGAATTGTCAGTCATTTTTAGCTTTAATGGCCCATTTGCAGGTCATTGGTTGGATGGTTAGTACCATACAATCAGTTTGATTTTCCATCAATCATCCATGGCAGGGATCCCTCTTGACTGAATATGATTGCCAGAACATGCCCATGTATGGTGGAAACTGGGGTCAACCACATTTTGCGAAGGTCTAGGGAGCCACTGATTGGTCCTCAAGAAGTAAACTCTATAGCTATCATGTAGAATGCCTATAAGCAAAATAATACACTACGAATTTCAAAGCCACATGAACACAACAATTACTTTATCAAAAACCAAAGACTTTGTTCTACAACAAGCCCTAAGAACAATAAGTGGGATCATCCATTTTGCTAGTGAGTTAAGAAAAAAAAAAATTAGAGAACGAAAATTGTATTAAGATAGGAAAAAACAGAGACAAAAAAGACAAACAAGAAACAAAAGAGCAAAGAGAGTCTGCTGAGAGAGCAAACTCTACTACGCTCCTAAAAAGCGAAAGTCATAGTCCTTTAACAAGGATACATTGACAGCCCATTCTATTAGAAAACCTTTAGCCTTGGAAGCTACCGTATCCACGGAATTGGAAGTATTCCTAAAGCATCTCCCGTTTCTCTCTACCCACACAGTCCACCAAATTGCAAGAATTGCCATTCTCCAAAGCCGCTTCCTTTTTTTTGTCTAGGCTAACCCCATGCCAAGCTGATAGGAGATTATCCGCTGTGTCCGCCAAACACCAACTGATTCCGAAGGACGAGAAAAAGACAGACCAGATTTTCGAAATGAAAGGACAATGAACTAGCAGATAGTCGATTGTTTCATCGTTTTTCATGCAACATAAGCAGATGTCGACTATCTGCATCCCCCTTTTTCTCAGGTTGTCCACTGTAAGAATCTTCTTCTTGCCAATCAGCTAGCAGAAACATACAATCTTGAGATGAGCCGAGTATTTCCAAAAATGTAAGTCTCTTGGCCTTCTTTAATAACGGATATACTTTGAAGCTAGGAATAGAGCGATTTAACAGAAAATTTACTGGATTTTTCTGGTCTCCAAATTAGATTATTAGTTGTCAATTGGCTAGGCATTGCTCTGTATGTGCATTGGAGGAGATCCACATATTCGCTGATCTCGCAATCTTGAAGATTTCTTCTACATTTCATGGTCCATTAGATCTTGCCAGCTGTGACTATGTAGCAATCAGCAACTGAGGCAGATTTGTTGTGTGCAAGCAGATATATGTTCGGGAAGCGGAACTTTAATGGCTCGTCTCCCTCCCACTGGTCTTCCCATAATCTAATATAGTCACCCTTTCCGAGCTCGAAACCGATACCTTTGATAACTTCCTTTTTCATACGAAGAATGCCTCTCCAAAGATGTAACGCCCTATAGTGTGAAGAATCTCTAGTCCACCACCCACCCTCAGATGATCCATACTTACTTTTGATGATGATATTCAAAAGACTTCCTCCTTCTATTCCTAGTCTCCAAATCCACTTTCCTAAGAGGGCTGATTCATCGTCTTAAGATCCTTTACCCCTGCACCACCTTCTTTGAAATGCTTACACACCTCTTTCCAATCTAGAAGATGGAATTTCTTCTTATCCTCCTTGTTGAACCAAAGGAAATCATGCCTAAGATTATAGATTGTAGTTAATACTGAAGGAGGGCATCTAAACAGAGACATGAAGTACAAAGGAAGATTGGAGAGAGCAGCCCTGATAAGAGTAAGCCGACCTCCTAAAGATAAGTAGCGGCATTTCCAACTAGCAAGGTATTTTTCGAACTTGTTAATGATCTTATCCCATAACATCTTTGGGGGCGCTCCAATGCATAGGGGAAGACGAACAAAAGTAGACGGGAATGAAGCCGAGCAATGAAGGAGATTCACATAGTTGTTTATCTCGTCTTCTTCCAGATTCACTCCAAACATCTTAGATTTAGCCAAGTTCACTGTCAGCCCTGATACTACCTCGAAGCATCGGATCGTTGTGCGCATATTATCGATTTTGTCGTGGGACTCTTTAGAGAAAATCAATGTATCGTCAGTGAACTGAATGTAGGAAATCAGACTGGATAGACCTGCTATTTTAATACCACGAAGAATGCCTTCTTCTTGTCCTTTAAGGAGCATTCTAGAGAGAGCCTCACCCACAATTTCGAAAAGAAACGGAGATAGGAGATCACCTTGCTGCAAACCTCTTGAACTTTTGAAGAAGCCTTTTGGGGATCCGTTAAGGAGGATGGAGAAGTGAGTCAAACCAGTACATTCACCCATCCATTTTCTCCACTTAGAGCCAAAACCCATCCGTTTTAACATGTATTGAAGAAAGCCCCAATCGACATGGTCGTAGGCCTTCTCAATGTCCAACTTGCAAAAAATACATTTCGATCCCGATCTGTGACTGGAGTCGAGAACTTCGTTGGCTATGAGTGCCCTGTCCACTATCTCTCTACCCGGAATAAAAGCATTTCGATTGGCTAAAATAATCTTCCCGACGACATTCTTCAGTCTAGAGCTTAAGACTTTGGCTAATATTTTGTACGGGCCTCCGATAAGACTGATGGGTCTGAATTCTTTAAAAGAAGTCGTGCCTGCCACTTCAGGGATGAGAGCTATAAAGGAGGCACCAATACTTGAAAAGAGTTTGCCTCTTTCATGGAAACATCAGAGTGAATTACATCCCAAAAACTATGGAAAAAGGAAAAAGGAAAGCCATCAAGACCAGGGGACTTGTCTCCATCCATCATGTCAATTGCCTTCCTCACTTCTTGCTCTGTAAAGGGGGATTCAAGTAAACTGCATTCTTCTTCTGTGATGTTGTCCACTTGAAGGAAATCCAACCGAGGTCTGTCCCAATCTTCAGCTGAAAGCAAGGATCTGAAATACTGGATTGTCTGCTGTGCAATTTGATCTTTGTCTTTAATGCGTTCCTCATTCAATAAAATACTGCTGATCTTATTGGATTTGGCACGCATACTAGCTATACTGTGGAAATAGCTTGTGTTTTTATCGCCCTCTCTTATCCATTTGTCTCTTGATTTTTGTTTCTAGGAAATTTCGTTTTCCAATACCCTTGCTGAAATCGATTGAATAAGTTGAAGTCTTCTTCAAAATAGCTCGGAAGACATTGGAACATTTTATGAGGCTACGTCAATCTTTTGCAATTCGGAAAACATAGAGTCCAATTCGGAATTCCTTTTGTGATGCTGAGTATACTTCCACTACTTTAACTTTTCTTTGAGGAGTCTTAAGTTTGGAGAGGAGTCTATGGCCTGCATATCCTTCCACCTGAAAAGCCGTCCACCAATTTGAAATCATCTAAATGAATCCTTCAATCTTGAGCTAGGAGGAGTCGAACTTAAATGGTTTAGGACCCCAATTGTTGTCGTCAACCGAGAGTAAGATCGAACAGTGATCAGAGGTTGTTCTCGCTGACTGAGAGATGAAAGGGAACGTTTCCAGCCATTTAGGAGAGACCAGAAATCTATCCAATCTGGAAAGGATCGGATTCGCTCGCCCGTTAGTCCACGTGAATTTGGCTCCTAGTAATGGAAGATCGACTTACTCCTGATTTTCTATCCAATCAGAGAAAGCTCTCGTAGCTGAAGAGACCTTTCTGCTGCGCAAGTGTTCCTCCGTGTATCTAATGATGTTGAAGTCCCCGACTACACAACATGGGCCTGAGAAACACTGTCTAGGAGAGGTCAGCTCTTCCCAAAATTTTGCTCTGCTAGAATCGATGGAGGGGCCATACACAAAGGATATAAGACACCTCAAGTTATTCGGTGGAGGGGCCATACATAGAGGACATAAGACACCCAGTGAGTTAAGAAATTAAAGACAGCTTCATAGTAGATGGATAATAATTTATAGAATCCAAATCAATTGCCCACATGCATTTACAAGTAGCTTGTGCAAACGATGCCACAAGTGCCAGTAGGGCCAACAAAGGTAATATCCAAGCCATTAGGTGGGTCTAACTATGTAGATGTTCTCACCTTATAATAAATCTAGTCCATCTAGCAGGTGGGCCATGATATTAGAAATAGATGGAGGATAAGAAAACCATAGCCTGGCAAAAATCCATCATGGCTAAGCTAAAAAAGATCAGGCGAAACTTCCTTTGACAAGATTCAGTAGATAATCATAAATTCCATTTGCTAAAATTGGAAGAAGCGTGTAAACCAATGGTTCAAGAGGGTGTAAGCTTGTGAGATTCGGAGGTAATGATAGGGCACTATTAGGAAAGTGGGTCTAGAGTATCGGGGTAGAGGGAAGGTAACTTGTGAAGTGAGACATTGGGTCATGGATATGAATATTGGTACCGTATCAACTGATACGGCCGTATCGTATCCATATCGACACGAGACGATATGGGAAATGAGGTCATATCGAACCGACACAAAAAAAAAAAAAAAAAAACCAACTCGTATTAGCCTGTATCAGCCCTTGTTGGCTGTTACAAGGAGTATCGACACCAATATGCCCATAAAAGCCTAATTTTGCTTTTTATTTTTTTTCAAAATTTTACTCATGTATCCTCCTCCTATTCTTCTTCTTCTTCATTTAAACCATGGAATAAGTTAAAAACACATTTAATGCTAGATCTAGACCTATTTTGGTATCAAAAGAAATAATTTGAATGGGATTTGACAAATCAAAATGAAGTGGACCATTATGGAAAAAAACAGAAAGAATGGTAAACCTTCACTTTCTTTTTTTATATTTTCATATTCTTTTTTTATTGTATTTCAATGTAATGGGCCCTCGTTCACCAAATCATGCTTGTTTTGTGTTCAAATACATGCACGGGTTGGTCATTGGAAGTTCTCAATAGGGTAAAACAAATCGTAATAGAATGGGCGCATGCAGTTAACATTTTGGCTGCTGATCAGTTGCCTGTTAGTTGGTTGAGTTGTTGATGCACGGAGATGTGATGGCATAACCCTAGATGCATGTATAAGCAGCATGAAGAGATTCAAATAAATTAATTAATCAACTAACTGTTTTCAATTAAGAGGATTAAGAAAATCTCAACATAGAGATGAAATCATTCCATCGGGATCATGCCCCTTAGCATAAAATCACGTAAACAATAAAAAAGGGAGAACCTAGAGATATGATGATATCCCAGATGTATCATAAGTCAGTCCCCAGTCAAGTTTGGATCTGATTTTCCTGACTAGCCATCCCTCTTTTCTGTTCAAACCAAAAAGGAATATCCAGAGATGAACGAAAGGGATGAAGAAGAGATAGGTTCGAGATAAAGAAGGTACAGATTCTAGGGAACCAAAGAAAAGAAAATGACAAATTCTTACCATTTCCTGTATCTCAAAAATCTAGAAAGAAGGAAACCTAAAACCGATGTAGAATCCTGAGCTCCCAAGGGCCAATCTTGAAACTCTAATATCTTTGATAAAAGATGGGGAAAAAAACATACGAATTTTTATTCATTTTATGATAAAATACGGTTTCTCACAATGTATATATAAGCCAGGGAAAAAATAAAAGTGCACTAAAGCCCTTGAAAACGAGGAAAAGAACAAAAAACACTTAAAACTAAAACACCCGTGCAACAGGGTGTGAAATCCGCCCCATGGGCCTGCGGTCATGCCGCTCCTGCACTCGTAACGTGTCAAAAAATGGGTCTGATGGACCCGACGTCCATCCACATCAACTCCTCCGCTCCGGTACTCTGTCAACGACACCTCCTCTAATACACTTTAAAAGATGCACCACTGATGTCCGCATCAGTTGTAAAGGTTTCTTTTTGTCATTTTGCTTTTCTTTGTCTTGCTTCTTTTGTATTATTTGGCCTTTGGCCTTTCTTTTAATAAATTTCATTATCATCGCTTCAAAAAAAAAAAAAATGAAAAGAAAAAGAAATTTGCGGCCGAGTGTTTTTAGCTATACATTTGTTTCATTAAGATGTTGAGGTTTAAGTATGGATGTTGAGATGGATGAGTGGGAAGATAAGGATAGAACTAAAAATGAAACATTCAAGGGGATTAAGGAGTAGCACTAATAGGCAGTAAGATGAGAGAAAGTAGACTAAGGGACCAAGAGCTCCAATGGTTAGGAGCAGTGTTCTAGTTATCAGCGAATTGTCGATAATATCGACGATAATATCGGTGTCGCCAGCGCTGCGACACCGATACCCCCTAAATTCGTTTCTCTGCCAGTTGTCGGCGAAAAATCGGCGACTTTTTTAAGATGGGCGATATTATCGGAATATGCATTATCGACGAAATATCGGGAGATATTATCGGCGTCCGTCCGATATTTTCGGAATCTCGACTGTAGCCACCGACCCCACGAGAAAACTGTAGCTACCTACCCCTCCCTCTTTTCTATGATAAATATCGGGAATATCGGGGAAAAAAATTACAGAGTACCTGGTTAATCGAAAGTCAGAACCGGAGCTGGAACAGGTACGCGAAACCCCTCTTATCTCGTCATCTCCCCTCTTTAGGGGTTTTTAATTTCTTCCTTCGAGCAAAAATCCCTCTCGCACTGGGAAATCGAATTTCGTACTGAACGAAAATGGCTCTCGCAAGCCGCACTGGGAAATCGGATTTCGCCGAGCGAAAATCCCTCTCGTGCGAAAATCCCTCTCGCGAAAATCCCGTGAATGCGAAAGCTTCTCTCGCCCTGGAGAGAAGAAGGGGACGGATGCACTGGTGCGACTGAGGAGTACGCTCCTATCGTACCGACTAAACTCAGTTGGGCCCAGTTTGATTGTATGTGGTCTATCTAAGCTGTCCATCCATTTTTCCATCTAATTCAAGGGGATGAGCCCAAAATTGAAGCATATACAAAACTTCTGTGGTCCCCAACAAATTTCCAACGGTAGGCGTGCAATTCAACTGTTTCCTGCGGTGTGGTCCAGCCATGATATATGTGGGCCCCACCATGATGTATGTATATTATCCACTCCGTTCATCCATTTTTATAGATCATTTTAGGGATTTATCCCAAAATTGAGATGTATAAAAATCTAAGGTGGACCACACCATAGGAAAATACTAGTAATTGGATATCCATCATTTAAATCCTCCTAAGGCCCACTGTACAATTTATTTGACATCCAATCTGTTAATTAGGTCATACAAACCCAGATTAAGGAAAAAAACAAAGATCAAGTTGTTCCATAACCTTTATGGCCCCCAAAAAGTTTTTACTGGTCAAAGTTCATTCAACACTGTTTCTTGTAATGTGGTCCAATTGAGATTGGGATATACCTCTTTTTTTTATATAATAATATAAAATTATCTATAAAAATAGATGGATGGCATGGATGAAACACATACCTCGTGGTGGGGCCCACAGAGCATGGCAGGGGAGTAGCCAATCCGTTTCCAAAGCTCAGGTGAGCCGTACTATAGGAAAATGTGGTTAGGCAAATTCCTACCGTTGAAACCTTCCTGGTTCAACAATGAGGTTTAGATGTCATCCATACCGTTAATAACGTTTTTACTATTGGGATGAATTGAAAACGAAAATATTGGCATGAATCAAAACTTCTGTGGCCCCACGAAGATTTCAATCACTTTTAAATTATCACATTTCTAATGATCACTTGAGCTTTAGATAAAGTTCGTTTTTCTGACCTCATAAACTAAAATGAACTCACAAAAAAGATGGACGGGAAGATTAATTTGTCACAAACATCACGAAAGTGGCACCACCAACTTGCAGCGCAGGAAGGAAGAGTCCCGCGCCGCCGTTGAAAGTGGAGTAGTTGGAAGCGGATTGCGTACTGCGTACAGGCAGCACGCTAAGTGTGCTGTGTAAACTCTCTGGGGTCCACCGTGATTTATGTATTTTATCCAGTCTGTCCATCCATTTTACAAGATAATTTTATGGCTTCATGTAAAAACCGAAGGATATAAAATTCTAAAATGGACCACACCACAGGAAACAGTGTGAATTGAAGTTATACCGTTGAAAAATTCTTAGGGGCCACGGAAGTTTTGGATCAAGATTATATTTGTTTTTTCCTTTCATCCATGTTTTTTTGATCTTATGAACAGTTTGGATGAAAAATAAACAACACTTTGGGGCATAGAAAGGTTTCAACGGTTGGAAATCATTATTTCCAATGTTTCCAGTGGTATGGTCCACTTGAGATTTGTATAAGATTCATTTTTGGGCTTAACGTCTAAAATGGGATGGAAAAACGTATGGAAGGTGTAGATAAGCCACATAAATTCATAGTGGGCCCAACTGAGTTTACTCAGCACAATAAGAGCGTACCACGTATGCAACGCGATTTGGGTTGAATTGGCTACTGGTAAGAGCCGTAGCCAGAGCCGTAGCCATAAGAAACGAACTGGCTACAGCCCCTGCCCCCATAATGGTTGGTGGTCGGTGCTCTGTGGGCCCCACCATGATGAATGTGTTTCATCCATACCGTCCATCTATTTTCCTACATCATTTTATAAAATAATACTATAACTGAGGTATATAACAGTCTCAAGTGGACCACATTATCAAAAACAGTGTTGAATAAACTTCAACCATTAAAAACTTTTTGATGGCCATAAAAGTTTTGGAACAAAAATATCTTTGGTTTTATCCTTCATCTGGATCTTTATTACTTAATCAACAGATTGGATGTCAAATAATAAGTACAACCGTCCTTAGGAGGATTTTAATGGTGGATATCCAATCACTATTATTTTCCTGTGGTGTGGTCCACCTGAGATTTATATTCTTATCATTTTTAGTATAAAGCCCTAAAATGGTCTGTAAAAATGGATGAAACATATACATCATGGTGGGGCCCACAAAGCACCGACCTCCAAACGGCCTAAACTTTGACTTAGGCGCGTGGATTAAATACTAACAAGGTCAGTGGCCAATGGCCAAATGGCTACTGAAGTGACGTCACCAAGCTCTATGGACCCCACCATGATGCATGTGTTGTATCCATACCGTACAACCATTTGTAGACGTGGTTTTATGGCATTACAAAGAGAATGAGATAGATCTAAATTTCAAGTGGCCCACCACAGAAAACCGTGGGAGCCGTCACACCCACCGTTGAAACATTTTTAGGGCCCACAGTGATGTATTTTTGAGATCCATACTATACATAAGTTAATATGGAGATAGATGAAGTGAAAACAAAAATATTAGCTTCTTCAGAAACTACTATGGCCCCTAATAAGTATTTAATGGTGGACCATACAATCACAACTGTTTCCTTTTGCATTGTCCACTCGAGACTATATCTGTTTCATTTTTTTTCAAGTACTCTATAATTAAATACAAAAACAGATGAACGGCGTGGATATAGAATAAATACATCAAATTCCCAAAAATCAGGATGATCAGTTAAATAAATGGGCTACACCAGAGGGAACAAGTTGGGAGATTACGTCCACACTTTATTTACATGGACCCATCATGTTGTATGTATAAATCACAATAGGCCCCATAAAGTTTACTTAGTATGTAATCTGTAAAGTCTTTTCTCAATTGTCATTTATATGAAATTTTGATTTGATCTAACATCTTAGCCCTTGAAATGATTTGGGCTTATTACACTGAATACTAGCCGATGCATTTTTTTTTGTCGATTATTGCAAATTTGTATACTACTAGGGAGCAAAATGTCGTCTGGATTGGGAAAAGGAGGAGCAAGGGACATTGGATGGAAACACGGACGGCCAGTGGAGGGGAATAAATATGGGGCCATATGCAACTATTGTGGCCAAGTGATACGGAGTGGGGAAGTGTTTAGGCTAAAGGAACATTTGGCAGGGAGATACAAGAATGTAAAAGACTGTCTAAGTGTAACAAGGCCAGTGAGAGAGGAGATGAGAAGAGTGTTGACTGAAGCAAAGTCACGCAAGCTGCAGCAAAAAGATTGGGAGAGGGATATGAGGGAGGAGCTACGAGGCACTGGACGGAGCCTAGGTGCTATCGACGAGCACGATGATGATGACGATGAGGAGATCGTGTACCCCGATGACTGTGTTACAGCTCGAGAAAGGAGTGATTTTAGACAAGTGATTCGTGAGTCTCGGGCTTCAGAGTGGGAAGGGGAGCAAAGAAGACGGATTGATGAAAGTAGGCCGTCGTTTGGGACGTCCCGACATGAGGCTGGTGGGAGCAGCAGACGATTTGAGGGAGGCAGCGGGCATGGCCTACAACGCACGCAAAGCGCTCGTGTCCCAGATGCACCCATCGCAGGTGTTAATCAAAAAAGATTAAAAAATATGTGGAGCAAGGGGCTCAGGGAGAAAGTGGGTGGTGCTATATCTAGGTGGTTCATCTTGAGCCATGTACCGGCAAATGCAGCAGCCAGTCATCACTTCAAAAATATGATTGAGGAGGTGCAACGTGCTGGGCCCGGCGTAAAGCCTCCCACGCCACAAGAGATTCTTGGCGTCTACCTTGATCGGGAGCACGAGGAGATGCAGGCTTGGGTACGTGGACTCAAGCCAAACTGGAAGCAGTATGGGGTAACAATCATGTGTGATGGGTGGACAGGACCCACAAAATTGTCTATTATCAATTTCATGGTGTACTGTAGAGGACAACCGGTTTTCCTCAAATCTATTGATGCATCGGCTAGAATAAAAGATCATGAATACATATATGCTCTCCTGAAAGAAGTGATTAAAGAAGTTGGGTCCCAGAATATTGTCCAAGTTGTGACGGACAATGGCAATGCGTTCGTTAAGGCAGGGAAGAAATTGATGCAGAAGTTCAATCTCTATTGGACCCCGTGTGCAGCACACTACATTGATTTAATGTTCGAGGAGATAGGCCAGAGGAATTCTGTCAGGAAAACCATCCAGGATGCGAGAAAAGTGACAAACTTTATATACAATCACTCATGGTTGTTGGCTGCAATGCATGAGTGTTGTGGAGGGGACATCGTTAGACCAGGCGCAACACGATTCGCCACGAACTTCATTGCACTTGACAGCTTATACAGGCATCGCGTGGGTCTCAGAAATTTGTTCAGATCTGAGAGATACATGGAGTGGAATCAGAGGAAGACTGACGGTGCAAGGACTTATTCGATTATAGTGCTTTCCGATTCCTTCTGGGATAAAGTTCACAACGTCGTTTCCTTCCTGTATCCGATGTATAAGGTCCTACGAGCCGTAGATAATGAGACGTGGCCTTCGATGGGGTCAATGTATGAGCTTATGAGAATTATGAGACAGGGGATAATGACTGCAATCCCCACTTCGTATCAGTGGGTGATTGATATCATCGATCGTTGATGGACTAGGACTCTCGAGCATCCACTCCACCAAGCTGGTAAGTTTATTAATACAATTGAGTACTTTAAGCATCACTTCTGTTTGCATGTTAATGCAACTGAATAACTAATATTCGGGTTTTAGCATACTACCTGAATCCCAAATTTCATTATAAACGTCGGCTCCATGAGAATCAAGATTTGACGATGGCCGTCCACGAGGCGTTCGAATGATTGTTCCCAGAATCAACAGCGCAAGCAGATTTCGATAACCAGGTAATGCAATAAAATTTCTTCCTTATAGCCTCTAGAAATATGGGTGATTAAAAATAATGACCTGTGAATCCATGTTTACAGTTGTTGCGGTTTAGGGATGCGAGGGGTACGTTCTCATCCGCACTAGCAAAAGCATCGACTGAAACGATGATGCCGTGTGAGTATGGTAACATAATTAGGTAATTGCATTTTTTGTTTAAACTTCAAACTAAAACAAGCTCCTCATGGATATATAGGTGAGTGGTGGGCGATGTACGGAGTCGACACGCCAGCACTGCAGTTATTGGCAGTTCGTGTTCTCGCACAGACTGTATCCTCCTCACCGTGTGAGAGGAATTGGAGCACATGATCACTCATACACACTAGCAAGAGGAACAGACTAGCATATGAGAAGCTACAAAAGCTCATTTACTGCCATTACAATATGAAGTTAAGAGAGAGGCAGTTGCAGGTAGACCAAGACATGGAGGAAAATGAAGACCCGTTAGACCTATTGTCTATAGGTAACATAGCACAGATAGGTGATGATGATGAGGACCCACTTTATGAGTGGGTCAAGTCAACTGATTTAGATGATGCGGAGGGAGGCCCTGCCCCACAGGTAGCCGAGGGAGCAGCGGCTCTGGGTATCGATGTCGATCAGGTAGCAGAGGAACAAAAGGCGGATACAGACTCCTTTGATCCTTTGGTGAGGAGTTCGGCACATTCCAATCAGGGTGAGGAAGCATCTTCACGGCCCCCTCCTCATCATCAAGTTGTAGTAGTGATGATGATGATGAGACTCAACCCCCACTTGACACTGGTCCTGGGGATGATGACGACGATGACGACGGTGATGAGGGAGGGGACGGAGGCACCGACACTAGTATAGGTGGTACTAGTGGGGGTGGGGGTGGAGGTGGCAGTGGTGGGGGGTACACGACAGCTCAGAGCCAACGATCCATTGGCCAGTTCACTGAGGAGCAGAGCTTTGACCATGCCACTCAGGACGAGGATCATGGATCTCGTCCACCATCTAGGGCGAGAGCATCAGAGCCCAGATATATGTTCGAGCGTCGTTCAAAGAAGAAAGCCGAACGCGCCGCGGCTGATGCTCTCACACGCAGCTTGTCATCTATGGACATAAGTTCAGATCAGGGGAGCTCCACCTCTGTCCCACCTTATGCTTATGGGGGATATCACGGGTATGGCTATGACAGCTCTGACATTCAGTCACGCTCATCTACCCATGGGTACAGGCAACTAGAAGATAGTTCTTCAAGTCATGACCCTTTGACAGGAGGATATTCGGGGTACCCATATGACTGGCAGCAATACTATCAAGGAGTCGGGGTTGGACTTGATCTATTCCCTCAGTACCCTGCTCAGGAAATGCCGTCGACGTATGTCACGCAATTCCCACGTCTAGGTGTACTCGTACAGTTTGGGGAGGATGACTATCAGAGGTACATAAGAGAGTTCCTCAATTGGTACGAGCAGAGGATGACCTGGGAACAGTACTGTCAATTTGTTGGGCAGCAGTACTACTCTCAACTGCCACGGGATCCGGACAATGATTACGAGCCACCTCGTCACTCTATGTGGGAATGAAACATGGCCAGAAATGTGTATTTTTTTCAATTCATTTACTTTTGCATGCCTTAATTGTTGTAAGCTTACATTTGTATTATATAAACTAATTTTGGTTACTATTTGAGTGATTTCTTACGACAACGCATACTTTTTGGCTCCCATTAAATGGAAACTTCTAATTTAATACATTCTTTTTGCAAAATTTTCATTCCTGAATATGTAAATATGTGTATTTAGGCATATCCTGAAGTTTCACTGAAAAATTCCATCATTTTCCCCATATTTCCCCCTTTTTCCCTACATTTCCGGTTATCGGCGATATTATCGGCGATAACGATATTATATCTTTATCTCCGGCCAGCGAAACTTGTAGCGATACCGACAACTCGAACACTGGTTAGGAGGGAGTTGGTATAAGTTGAGGGCTCTAAAAGGGCAAGGGAAGGCCTAAAAAGATGTGGCTGGAGCCATGGAGGTAATAAGAAAATACTTGATGACCTATGATCTAATTGAAGTTATGGCCCTTGTTAGAGTAGAATCGCAGAAAAGGATTCATGTAGCCAACCCCAAGTAGTTGGGATATTAGATAATGATGATGATACAATGACGACAGTTGTTTCCTTAACGGTGGTCCACCTGATAAGTGGACCAACCCAATTATTGGGCGAGACAATCCACATAATGTTACACTTTTGATGGATTGGATCTCATATCAATTTCTAATGCTAGCACATGTGTGGCGTGTACAGCTGCCTCCTGCATGCATGTGGACTTAGCAAAGCTCTATATGCAAACTTCAAAAGAGCATAAAAGGAAAAAAAAATACAGAAGTTCACACAAAAAGCTGAAAACATTTTTTAAAATGACAATAGGGTGCCCCAGCCCCTTTTTTTAAGGCGAGACTAATCCCTGCGGATGCATGCAATCACCCACAAACCAGTGCATCAGGTAACGCACAGAGAGGGAAATTGAACTAAAAAACTAAATAAAACTGATGGATGGCGATCAAGGACGAAAGGCCTTACACTCAGTCGTAATTTGCATCCATAAGAAAATCCAGGATTCCAGTTGTAGTTTGCTTTCTATCAGATGAAGCATGGCATCTTCAATGCCATTCTAACTTTACTCCTTGCTTCTCAAATGTCCATAGCAAGTGCAGACATTGCAAACGAGTATCAGCCCCATCTAACAAACAACAAATACCATGCATGTATTTGATGTTGATCAAGGCCCACATGCCAAATTGACTACTTTTTTCATTTTAACCATGCATTAATGTCCACCAGCCAGCCACTTAGGACATCAGTTCGGTATAGTTTTTGGTTTATAATTTTGACAGTTTGATTTACAGTTATACATGTATAAGAACCATCACATTCATACTAAGAACCATCACATTCATACTAGAGTATCATCGTTTTTCCCATAAAACAAACCCAATTGATAAATAGCGTCCATGCTTTGAAGCATAGTTCTAACACTAGCTAACTTGAGTCGAAACTCAGCTGAGTCAACCTGAATTTGCAAGATATCGAGCCGGGTCAACAAGAATTCAGTTCTAGAAGTGGTTTGTTTCCAACTCAAAGAGACTCATCAAGTCAATCGACTGACTCATATGACTCAATGCGACTGGCGGTGACTCACACTGAGTCACTTGCCTTGTTAAAGGTTTTATTAAAAAATATATATGGAAGGGCTGTGTGAATCGGCCACTTGACCTCTAGCACAAAAAGCAGCACCCTCAACCCGCATCCTATTCAGTGTCTAGCTGTTTGTTTCTCTATTTCATATTACTTATATACTAAATGTAAGTATTTTACATATTTACTACTACTGTTAATATTTTTTATTTTATAATTATTAGATACCGAGTCAAGTAAAGTTTTTGGGCTTTTGAACTATGCTTTGAACAAGACATCCATTATGCCATCCAAAGACATATCCCATTGAAATGAAACAGATACAAAGAAAAGGGCGAGGATTACTGACTCTTATGTCACCATTCTCAGCATCTATGAATCGGTACACTGAACCTGGCTGTTGATACTCGAGCTATCCTTCAGCAGCCTCGATGTATTCCATAACTGGCTGGTCCCACTGATCTTCCCTCTTGGAGGCCTCTGATTCTAAAGCTGCCCCCCAATTAAAAAAGAAAAAGAAAATTGATTAATAAAAAAAAAATGGAGCTGATATCTAAAGCCTATATGTTTTATAAATTGACCCACTCTTCTACAACCTACTACTCTATTACCAAAAGTAGGAAAACAGAGTGTCTATCAAAAACATGAGATGTATTTAACATTAAAAAAATCTAGAATTCTGCATTGAAAATCTCAAATATATTTTCTACACTCATTCTTGTACTTCTTAGTATTAGAATGGTAGACCCTTGGTACTACCCTACCACCAACAGTAGGGAAGTGGATTGGGTGGTGACTGCAACACCACCCAGCTAGGTTGTTCTGGGAGGTGTTGGGTGCTGTGGGGCCAACCGTGGTGTATGTGTTTTATATCCACGCCATCCATCCTTGTTGCCAGCTCATTTTAGGCTATAAGCCCAAAAATGAAGCAGATCCGAATCTCAAATGGACCACACCACAGGAAACAGTGGGGATATAATGTTTATTTACCATTAAGGGCCTGTTTGGATGCCTGTAAGTTCTTTTAAGTTGTAAGGTGAAAGTTACTTACAGGTAACCTGTTTGGATGTAAGTTGTAAGTCACTTACAGGTAAGTTAGTTTTTCTGTTTGGATAGCCTGTAAGTTACTTACAGGTAGAAAGCTGTATATTCACATCGAGCAGAGCTTAGATTGGGGAATCATTCTAAAATGTTATAATCATATAAAAAAACATAGGATCAAATATGTTATTTTGTTAAGCCCATCAAGATGAATATTTGAGATAATTATTAAGCTAAACCAATCATCAAGTGGGCTATAAAAGTGGGCCCACGAATTCAAAATATCTATAATATGGAGTAATAACTCAATTTAAGCATTGAGAATAAACTTAAAAATATTAATAGAAAATCTAATAATTAAATTACATTACCAATGTCTTCTTTAACTATAGAAATTACATTTAAAATTTTTTTACTAGGGAATCATCCTCTCCAACCATTCATTCCTTTGAATAGGACTTACATGATCTAGGAACGTAGAAGCAAAATGCGGTCCTTCCGCAAGGAATGTGTAGGCCCTATACATCATGTCAGAATCAATGGTTGTCATATTCTTCAACTCATCCCATAGTCTTCCTGCTGTTTTAGTTTTGAATGAAACATATTCATCCATTGTTTCCTGCACGCGTTCAAACTTTTCAATAACAGTTGATGCAACAGAGGCATTCTTCTTCTTCTTTAATGGCCTTGGAGCAGAGTTTCTCACATCCCTTTGACCGCTTCCTTCGCCATATTGATATTGACCTTGTGTTTTGTCGGAATATACATCATCGGGTGGTGCAAATGGTGAATATGATTCAGAGGGGTATGAGGACAATGGGATGTCATTCATGTAATGAGATGAATGGAGGACTTCTTCCTCAAGATCGGATGTAGTTCGTGCTGCGTTCCCGGTAGCAGAATTGTCCCCACATATAATATCAAACTGAGCTAGCAGTGGGAATGGCTTGTTTCTGATATGAATAGTTTCAGGTTTTGCCTATAAAATAAATGGAATTTAGTTAGTTTTCACTGTATATGAATGACTTCAAGTTTTGAATGAACTTCACCTTGATGAATTCATCCCAAACGTCTGGTTCAGCGGTAACACATTTTCTTTCTTCATCTCAACCGAAGCCACTTTTGCTAAGTGCAAGCTTTGCCAAGTTATATTTCTTTTTAAGCGTTCGTAACCGATTCCTGCACTTTTCTCCATCCACTTGCACAGAAAATGTCTCCATCACAATTTTTGCTACTTTATTCATACTAGCTTCTCGAAAAGCGTTGTCAGATTTTTGTCCCAGAGATACTTCCTCAACTAAGGCGTTTGCCATACATTCATCCATGTATGATGTCCAATTAATTTGTGCCTTTCGGCCACTGCTGCTTGCCTTTGCATTTCGTGACATACCTTAAAACATTGTACATTTAAACATTAAAAACATGTAAAGCCACATAAGATATAGAAATATAATATAAATTGCAAATAGATGTAGAAATATTATAAATTGCAATAATCTTTCTATTAGCATCCACATTCTAAATATATATATAACTAATTGATGTTTTGTTCTGACTTATATGATTCCCACATAGCCGACGCAAGTCCAAGTCGAAATTCCCTCAATCTTTGTTTTTCCCTCCTAGCAGCCGCAGATTCATTTCGGAAGTCACATTCATTCTCCTCTTCACTACTCTCATTACCTTCATCTTCATGCATCTCACTTTCATCTTCACCATCACCGATATCATCGTTATTTTCAAAATCAAGCTCTTGATCACGTTTTTCATTGATAATATGATTATGTAGGATACAACATAAAGCGACTATATTTACTTGTGTATTTAAAGGATAGCCTGAAGCAATCTTCAATATGGGAAATCATGCCTTCAATACTCCAAAAGCGCGTTCTATAGCATTCCGCAATGAGGAATGACGAAGATTAAACAACTCTTCCTTTGTCCTAGGTTGACAACCTTGCCTAAATTCATTTAGATGATACCGAACGCCACGGAATGGTGATAAACAGCCCGGCGCATTCGCAAAACCAGCATCTACTAAGTAATATTTGCCTTTTAAAAAAAAAAAAACACACTTTAAAAGTCATGTAAATGTAATCTGCTTATTAATAAATAAATATATATTTATATGTCTACTTAGATCAATACCTGCTGGGACAATCAATTTGTGTTGTCGGTTAAGAGCATCTGCCAGTATTCGTGAATCTGAAGCCGATCCCTCCCACCCTGCTAGTACATATTGAAATGTTAAATCAAAAGAGCAGCTTGCTAACACATTTTGGGAAATAAATCCCTTTCGATTACGCCACTTGGCTTGCTCTTTTATAATAATCATCGCTGGAATATGTGAGCAATCTATGGCTCCAACACATTCCTTAAAGTACGGGAAAAACCTCGTGCTATTCATTATTTCGGGTGGTAGACCATTTCTAGGTGGTTTTATAATATCGCGTTGTAAAAGTACAACTACATTAAGCATTCTGTTAAAGTGACGACTAATTGTTTCCCCAGAATGGTTCGCTACAAGTTTCGCTGGCCAGAGATAAAGATATAATATCGTTATCGCCGATAACCCGAAATTCGGAGAAAAATGCGAAAACATGGAGATAACGGTGAAATTTTTTAATGAAACTTTAGGACATGCCTAAATACACATATTTGCATATTTAGAAATTAAAAATTTGTAAAAAAAATGCATTAAATAATAAGTTTTCATTTAATGGGGCCAAAAAAATATACATTTCCATAAAAAATTACTCTAATAATAACCAAAATAAATTTATCTCAATTTCATGTTGACCACACCGTATGAAACAGTGGTAATAATAATTTCCACCATTGAAATCGGGCCAATGATATTTATTTGTCATCCAAACTGTTCATAAGATCATAGGGATATGGATGAATAAAAAACAAAAATATCAGTTGATACAAAACTTTTGTGGCCCCAAGAATTTTTCAATGCTAAACATTCAATTCACATAGTTTTATGTGGTGTGGTCCACCTAAGCTTTGGATATGCTTCAATTTTTGGCTTGTGCCTTAAAATCATCTAATGAAATGGATGGACTGAGTAGATAAAATACACAATTACAACAGGCCCACTGAGCTTAACTCAGTACGCAGTTCACTTCCGTTCTGGTGCAGTCTGGAAGCGGATTGGTTGGTGTAGATGTCATCAAGTTATGTGGGTCTAATCCTGAGGTATGTGTTATATCCAAACTGTTCATCCATTTGAAGAGCTCGTCTTAAGCCTTTAGACAAAAAATAAGACAGATATAACTATCAAGTGGACCACACTGCAAAAACCAGTGGGGGATTGAAGGTTTACCATTGAAACCCTTTTTGGGGTCAGGGAAGTTTTGGATTAATATGAAAATTGATTTTCCTCTGCATTTAGATATTTGTGTTTTTATGAACAGATTGGATGCAAAATGAACGTTATGGTGGGCCCTACAAATTTTTTAACAGTGAAAATCATCATCTCCGCTGCTATCTATGGTGTGGTCCATATAATCTTTGGATATGATTCATTTTTTGGTTAATGCTCTAAAATGAACTCTAAATACAGATGAACGGTGTAGATATAATAAATACATCACTGTGGGGCCAATGTAACTTTGATCTCCTTTTAACCATTCGTACAACTCGGAGCTCGAGGAGCGTCAGTGCTCACCTTCGCACGACACGTACCCACAACAACCATATAGCTGGTGTGAGGTACAACAGCCAATCCACTTCTGGTGGATCCCTAACTGTGGGACCCATTATAAAGTATGTACCTTACATCTGCACCTTCCATCATATATGAAGGTTTATTTTAGTACGTGACCCGACAATTGAACCACATTCAAATCTTCAATGGACCACATCACAGGAATTGTGTGAATTGAACGCATATCATTAAAAACTTCCTGGTGGCCACAAATTTTGAATCAAGCTGATATTTATTTTAACCCTCCATCCATGCCTTTTTATGTTTACAAAAGGTTTGATGACAAACAAACATCACTGTGGGGCCTAAGAAGGTTTCAACGGTGAAAGTCATTATTCTTATTGTTTCTTGTGGTGTGGTCCACTGGAGCTGTGGATATGATTTAATTTTGGGATTTACCCCTAAAATAAACTAGAAAAATGAATTAACGGCGTGGATAAATCACATACATTCACGGTGGGCCCAGAAACTTTGCTCAGTACGCTGAAGCGCACCATGCGCCGGTTTGCTTCCGTTGTTCTTAAGCATTAAAAAAAAAAAACCACACCACACACATAAGGGTTTTCGTCTGCGAAGAGGGGTTTTCGGCGAGGGCGGGCGATTTTCGACCGAGGGTTTCGAAGAATCTCCCGAAATCCCTGATTTTTCGCCGAAATCATGTATTTGTGAGTCACACGAGACGAGCGCTGTCGATTGCTGCCGACGAGATTCTTTTCTTCCGAGTTCCGATCAACCATCAACCAGGTATTACCGAAATCAAAGGATTTTTTTCGATTTTTTTCGCCTTTGACCTATTTTGTTGGAAAAAATCCAATATTATCGAAGATATCGCCGATATTTCGCCGATAATCCAGAGAGAAACGAAAAATGGGGGTTTCGATGTCGCTAGTCTAGCGACACCGATATTATCGGCGATATTATCGACATTTCGTCGACAATGCGAACACTGGTTACGGTCCAGAACCAGTTAATATGATGTTGCATGACACGGTTCTTAATATTATGGCTAATTATATGAAGAAAAATTACTAACTCTTCTTCCAGTGATACGCCAAATGTGCCTCGCAGGTTACTCTTTTCTTGTATCATATCACAAAGGCTAAAGAAAGCATCTTTGTGCATACGAATGTAGGTAAAGCATGTTGGCCTCGGTCCATTAATAATCGCATTCGCAGCCTATGCGCCTATCCAATTTCGTTGATGTTCTTGTGAATCTTCTAACATATTGTTTTTATCAAGCCAAACAGTCATTAATGCACAAGCCGTAGTCATTGAAGACATCATATGAAAATCCATCTCAGAATCCGAATCCATTTCGCAAATAGATCTAAAAATCAAAGAATAAATATATAGTAAGATAAGTTAAAGATTGAAACAAATGATTGGCAAGGTCACAAAGAACCATACAAAGAGACCACAGTTGGATTCAGGTTGGTTCCATGTGGTGGACCCTGTTAGGTTTTTTTAGTCCCGAAGTTTTTCTTGTAATTTCAAAAAATGGGCAATTATCTTTTCCATCTAGCTCAGTTCAAACATGTTTGAGCAGTTTTTTCAGCTCTATTGCTCTTTTTTTTACTGTTGAGAACTCTTTATTTTTGGTTGTGTACTTTTTCTATCTGCAATAATCAGTTGAAGAGTTGTGTTTTTTTTTTTCATTTCTGACTATGACGGGAATTTCGGTTGATTGTTCCACCCATCCTCAGTAATTCTAGTCATTTAGTTTTTCCTTTTCCAATGTTGAAAATAGTTTTTATTGTTAACCAGTGTACTTTTTTCTATCCAAAATCAGTTTATGAATCTTGGTTTTGTTTTGTTTTGTTTTGTTTTGTTTTATTTTTTATTTTCTATTGATATGAATATCCATTGATTCCATAACTAATCGGCCGGCCCCCAGTAATTTATTCAAGTCCTCTAGTTTTTTTTCTCTCAATTTTTTCTAACAGACTCGGCATTTCAGATTGGTTCGACTTCAGTCATAGACTCATAGAGGATATGATCTGATAAAGTAATTTAGTTTCTAACTTTCTATTTTTCATGATTTCCTTGTCAGGTGAATATAGTGTTATTGTTCTATAGTATATGTTTTTCTATAAAAAAAAAAATTGCTATACACAAGCTGTTTTTATATTATGAATTCTGAAGTTGGACTTGAAGGGAATGCAATTAAATTATCTTCAAGTTGGACTTGAAAGGAATGCAACTGCATTTTGAGGCTACTTCTTCGATGTGAATGCTAGGCAACAATAACACCATTAGTATTTGTTATTTCCTCTTGACTAAAGAGAATGGTCATGGTTCAATTCACTTGTGCATCCAAAAGCAACCTTTTTTTTTTTTTTTTTCTTTTTGTGAAATGTTGCTCTTGATGCTCAAGCTCACTTACCCTTTCCTGATATTTATCTTTTCACTTTTTTTTTTCCAACTCTATACTGCAAGAAAATCTGGATTCACATGTTAAAAGATGCCCACTGCTGAAACAAGTACAAGCCTTGCAAATGCAACCTTTCTACCAGATGGGCGTCAATGGTGGCAAAGATGAGGTTTGTTCTACATCATATGCTGGCACAGAGACAAGTAATTCCAAAGAAGTCAAAGATCCCATATCTTCAAAGTCCTCCCAAGTAAAGATTTCAAGCATCAAAACATGTTCAGAATCTTTGGACATCAGTTCAGACATGAAGAGGGGCGCAATATATAAAATGAGTATACCAGAATTTTAAAGGGTATGACCTTGCTGGATGGTCAGTTCAGACATGAAGAGGGGAGCATTTTAAAGGGTATGAACTTGCTGGATGGTCCAGACTGGACGGTTAAATGACAACTTCCAGACATGCTTCTTGATTTCATGAACACCACATATTAAGTGGAGAATGCAATAGGCAGCTTCACATTAAGAAACTAATGCTAATATGTAATGGAAACAAGAAACTGAATGTTTGATTGTGCTGAATTCATACAATTTCTAATCATGGGAAAAGTTAAAAGTTTGCATTTCAAGCAAGGTTCCCAAATAGCATATATAAATATGATAAAGGTCAATTAGCACATGATTTATCCAATCGGCTATGAAATGGTTTCAAGACCCTGAAGATTTACAGGGCAAAAGAAAATCTTGTGGACAGGAGAACCCATACCAGGAGCCGAAGAAAAAAAGCTAATAAAGAAATCCAACATGATCAGAACTAATGTAGTAAATCTAGAAAAGAAGAAAACATGCCTGAACAGAAACTAATGAAGAAAACTAAGATGACAAGTGAACCAATGAAAAACTAAGAGAGAGAATGAGAAAGTAGCGAAAATAAACTAATGAAAAACCAAGAAAACAAGAGAAGGCAAGCAAAAAATAATGCAAAAAGAAAAGGAAGAAACCAAGAGATACAGTGAGTAGAAACAAGTGGCAAAACCAATAAAATAGAGAACTGCAACAGAAACCAATGCAAACATGAAAGAAAAACACCAAGCAAACAGAAACAAATTATGAAATTCCCAGTATGTAACAATCGGCTATGAAACCAAATTAGGACTGGTTTCATGAGATGTAAGCAAAAATATTCAAGATGCACCATTGATGTTTAGGACCACTTTCAATGCAATCCCAAATTAGGACTGGTTTATCTAATCCGTCCATCTATTTCTTCGTCTAAAATTAAGTATTAAAATGGATGGACAGTGTGGATCAAATACATATATCATGGTGGATCCACAAAGTTTACGCATTACTCAGCACATGATTCCTTCCCGCATAATACTCAACCATGCACCATTTGGCAAGAGTTCTTTTGAGAACTTTTTGAGAACTCATAATACGTGATTTGAGTCCAAAATCCGAATGGTCCACGTTATGCAGAACCCCATGAAACCCCCATTAGCCAACTTATACTTTGATCTAAAATATTGATGGGCCATGAAAAAAGAAAACATTTTCCTACCTTGATTTGCATCTCTCTTTTCTATGGCCCACCAGAGTTTTAAATCAGGGCGCAAATTGGTCCCTAAACGTTTTCATGGGATGCTGCATCACATGGTCCGTTCGGATTAGAGGCCCATAACAGGTGTGAAAAAATGCGCACGTGCGCAGGTGTGCCAGCGTGCCTTATATAGTAACGTCAAACCACTCCCGTTTTCAAAGGAGAAAAAAAGGGTGGATGAAACCCTACCGTTTTGAGAGGAGAAAAGACGGAAGGCACTACGCAGCAAGAGATTGCAGAGACGGATAGAGAATGCAGAGACGGAAAGAGATTGCAGAGAGGAAGGGCGAGAGAGATTGCAGAGAGGGAGAGAGAGAGAGAGCTTGGGATGGAGAGACGAAACCTGCAATCCCCTTTTTATAGAAGCTTATCAATGGTGGTTGTTGGTGTGGTAAATGGCAGTTGTTGGTACGGTAATAATGAAGCTTTGCTGCGCTAATAGTGTTGTAGGATGTGGATTGGCTGAACTGCTGCAAGGCTTGCTGGAGTTCCTTCAATGGCTGCTGCTTCCTCTTCATTGGCTGGAGCTTCATGGCTATAATGGTGGTTGGTGGGTTGGTGCATTTCTCCCTCTTCCCCTCTTTTTAAAAATATGACCGTTGAGCCTGTAAGTGACTTACAGGGAAGTGACTTCCCACCCCCCTCGCCCTGCAGTTTTTTGGTAGATTTGCCTATAAGTGACTTACAAGTTGTTACTTACAGGCGATTTTTCTCCCCCAAACACCACCTGTAAGTGACTTCCCACTTACCCAACTTATAGGCATCCAAACAGGCCCTAAATGTTGATAAGATCACATGGACCTGGATGAAGGAAAGACGCACATATCAACTTGATCCAAAACTTTTGTGGCCCCCAAGAAGTTTTTAATGGTGGACGTTCAATCAACCCTGTTTCCTGTAGTGTGGTCCCTTTGAGTTTTTCATCTGCTTCATTTTTAAGCCCATCCCCCCAAAATGAGCTGGCCAAACGGATGGATGGTGTGGATAAAACACATACATCATGGCGGGCCCCACAGCGCCCAACACCACCTAGCTGGGTGGTTTTGGGGTCACCACCCGCTCTGCTTCCCAAAAGTAGATAGGTAGGGCGTGTCTATCAGAAACATGGGGTGTAATTATGTTATCACTTGAAAATCAAGAAATTCGTTTGAAAATCTCAAAACGGAAGAGAAAGAGAGAATGAAATAGAACTAAAAATTTCTTTTCTTTTTTTTCTTTTATAATTACCATTGCAAGTTCAAGCATTGAATTCGTCTGTAATGGAAAGATTGAAGTGGAAATCGAAGCAGTTGTATTCGATGAAAATTACGCTTTTGCCCTTGCCTTCTTCTCCTTCTCTCTCCGTCCTGAGACTGGTGTTTTGTAGAATCCACGGCTCTTTGCTGAAGGAGTGAATTCAAGGTTTTCAAGGGTTAAAAGTGGGCTGGCCCATTTCGGCCAAATTCGAATTTGGACGAGCGGAGCACTAGTTCGCTGGATTTGAACCCGATAGTTAAACGGGGCCGGATCTGGGTTTTGATATGGACATAGGCTTGGCCAGCAACGGTGGCAATGGGCCAAGCTGGGGCCAATTCGGCTTGGGTCGCACCCTAGCCTGACCCTAGTTCACTATGCCCTGCCCCGGCCATATCCCTAATCGGTCCAAAAAGGCCTCGCGTGGACCCTGGCTCAACAAAGCTAGGGCAGCCCCTACACCAAAATAGGGCAAAAGGATTAACAAAATAATTTATGATTTTGGAATTTCTATTCTTAGAAGTATTTCACACACACACGAATATAATATAATATATATATATATATGTAAAAACTTGGGCTCGTTTTTGTTGTATTGGTAAGAAAGAGCTCTTTGATACCACATGAGTATTTTTTCCATGATTTTTAAAAATTCTACTGCAAGTGAAAATCCCAAATTCATTAATTATTTTTCTCCTGGCTTGAGCCAAATGCAACTTAGGTTCTTTTTCATGGTTAAGATCCTATATTGTATTTTGTTTTAAAATGGAATAAAAAAGGAATTTCAAATATTTTGGTTTCCCTCCAAAAAATGGGAATCAAATATTTTGGTTTCCCTCCAAAATTGAAGATTTGTGTTGCGTTTGTATTGTGGGTTTACTCCAACATCCAATTTACCTAATCTTTTCATATTAACAAGATGGGCTTTTTGCTTAGGGGCTTGAGTCACTTTCAAGAGACATGTAAATTTGGTCATGTAAGTAGCTATATCAATAACTCTAGTCTATGACATTGACTACATGCGCCGAGCACGAGTCTGCATACACACTACGCTAGGCAAGCCAAGGCTGCAAGTGCTAGTATACTCGTGGGACTTTATCTTGTACGAGAGTATACTCACACTTGTTCCTTTTCAATTTTAAAATTAGAAAGACGCCTGGTTGGTTGGTTGGTTGGTTACACCTGTTGGGTTTAAACCCAATGGACCAAAAACCTTTAAAGTTTGTGCTTAACGCATCATTTCAAAGTCTATATAAGGATTCCCTCATTTCATTTTAAGATCATCAAATTCATTTCTTCTCTCCTTCAAAAACTCTTTTTGTTCTTGTTGTTTAAAAGTTTTGGTTACTAAGTTCATTGCTGAGTTAACACAATACTTTTGGGTTAAACTGTAAGTGGATCGAGCCTGCATACAGTGAGTGCTCTACTAGATCAGGTCATAGTTGTTGTATCTTAAAGGTCAATTGCTTTGGAAACATATTTGCACTTGGGATGTTGTCCAAAGGGAGTAAATTCAATTTCAAGCCAAGTGACTCACATCACACCTCGACTCAACTCTATAAGTTTTCTGTCTTATTTTCTTTATTTTTCAGTTTTATTTTCTATTTTATAGTCTATTTGATTTCAACCAAATATTCTAACATCTTAACCAATCTAGTCCATTTTCTTTTTGGTCTAACCTCTAGAAAGTGGGCATATGGTGTCTTAATTACGATGTTCTGTAAAGAACCATTTTGATGGAGTAGATGATGTAGAACATGCAAGATGAGATGATGGTTCCAATGGATGTGAGCAACAAAATCCAAGAATCCATGGGAAGAAGCTACAGTGTACCTGATGACATTGACGAGGAAGAACTTTTGAGCTGTAATATGAGATACAGTCATTTAGGATATTACTCTCTTCAGTGAGCTTGTATTGTGTTGAATTTTATTTTTCATTCCTGGTGTTTTTGATCAAATGCCTATAAATTCTGCAATGTTGATTTCTTTTTCTTTTGTTCTGGTTCTCTGCTTGATGCTTTGGGAGTGGACATAAGAATGATCGTGTATTTTCAACCTGATAAGGAACCAGATTTGGATGCTGAACTCAATTTACCTTTGACGCCAGCAGGGCCCAAGTGGTCGCATGGTCGGCAGTCCTGTTTTAGGCTGCTCCACTCATAATGTGGACTGCAATGTTTTAAACAGATGGAGGGGCTTAGAAAAACTGGGCCAAGATTATTCAGCCGTCCATTTGTTTCATAGACTGACACACCTAATCAGTGGACCAGCCTGATTTTCAGATCAGGGCATCTACATGGTTGAACCCACTTGACAGACAGCAGGGATCTCTCACCCATGTGCAATGTTGGCACGTGTGTTAACCGTGGGTGGGCTGCCTGTGATTAACAAACCTCTAACTATGCATAGCAATTTGGTCGAGTTTTTTATTTTATTTTTAAAATTTTTTATTTTAATATGAAAATTAAAATTTAATATTGTAAACGTTTTAAAACCCATATCAGACTGGGTCAGACGGTTTGCTCGAAACCGGCCAATAAATGGTATGGGTCACCTTAAAACCTGGTCAGTTATTTGATAATCTTTTGTAAATAAATAAATATAAGCGACTTCATCCATCAAAGCTCAAAACCACAACTTATGCTATGAAATTAAATGCTCTTAACCACTGGGCTAACAGCAGATTGGCTGTTAGTTCTCTCTGCATTTTATGATTTTGAATGAAGTAGATTTCCAGGCCAAAACCAGCCTAGAGCATGTGGCCAGTGGACTGAACCACCAACAAAAATAGGGTCAAGATATGCTCATAGTTTCAAAATAATTAGTTGTCTTGGCAAGTTTTTCAAGTCAAATTGAATTGGTTAAGCAACGAATCTTGACCAAATTAATTCTCTCCGTCTTCATGTACACACAAATTCTCATGGTCTTGACCAAAGCTGATAGTGTTGAGACTTTTTTTTTTGTTAAAGGTTCTTTTATAAGTTTTGGGTCAGCTTTTTTTTTATACTGAAATTTGCTGGCCAGTTACAGGTAGGAGACGAACTAGGTTTACTGGATGTTCCTCAAGCATCGATAAATGGTTAGAGAGCAGATCAAAATATCACATACCAAAATTCATGTTTCATTTATACATCAGATGATATATTAGTCATAGCAATGTCTTGGAATTGTAGGAGGTGATACTCTGTTAAAAATAGTGCATGCTTTAAACCACGTTTTATTATTGTATTGTTTTAAGGCTAAACATTGGATGTATGCCTCTATTTTTCTCACTATTTGCTTGAATATGCATAGAATTCATTTATTTACACTGCTATACTGACTGACCTATGTTTCCTATTTAAAAAAGAAAAAGAAAAGAAAGCAGGTGGTTTTTGGATGAAATTACTGGTCTTCTGTTTTGAATTTAAGACAAACTATTGTGATAGTTCACAACCTTTTTGTAGGCTGTGGTGTCTCATCCAAGCTACACTGCACTCTAGCAATTTAATCCAAGCTAGCCAGGTGGTACGGCCTATTGTGAATGGATCATGACCTGAAAATCTGACTGTAGCAACCCTTTTAAAAGGTGATGGTCAGCGGTCTAAAATAATTCAAGCATTGGATGGTTATCATTGTTTGATCTGCTTAATTTTTTAATAATGCTCCAATGAGGACAATTCCACGGTCTGTATGGATGTATATATGCCATGGGCCACACTCATGCTCCAGGAAGCCCATTCGCATGCCATGCATGTACAAAAGTGGCACATGTGTGACATCCAATCCATATTCAGATGGGTCCCACTGTGTAGATGCCCTTTTTAAATATTTGGGTCTGTCTAACAATTAATGAAGTTACGATACATGAACTTTAAAAGCTTAAAATATATATATAAAACAACTTTTTAAACACCATCATTTTGTTTCTAACAGAATGCCAGTTTGATGAGTAGATTAGGCTAATGTATAGGCAGAGCCATTTATACAGTGGGACCCAACAGATGGATAGATTGGAACCCTATTTGATTGAAACCCTTTTTTTTTATTATACATATTTGAAACCTAGAAAATGTTGCACAACACAATTAAAAGTGAATATTAAAAAAATTGTATTGCTTTATAATAAATATATATAATATTTACAATGATAAATTGAAAATGGTTCCAAATACATAAAAGATTAAAAATAATAATTAAAAAATCCCTCCATCCAGCCCTCATCCGTCTCTACCTACAACCTGCAAAACAAAATAACAAAAAGAAATTAATTAGATTCCAAATAACCAAAAGGCTTATAAATATCAAAATTATCAAAATTGACTAATGAAGATAATCAATAATTTTTCCAAAGAAAAAATTGCAAACTGTGAAAAAGCTTGAATATTAGGAAAGACCTTGTGTCCCTGGTGTTTTTGTTTTGAAGAAAATAATCCCATCACATGCATCTTTTACTTGACCTCCACTTTCTTATAGTGTTTATGTCATGGAGTTTTGCTAATCGACATGTTCTATTTTATATTTTATGATAGACAAATTTTACTTGAAGTTCTTGATTGAAAATGTGGCTACGATTAATGTCTGTGGCAAAAAAAGATAACATCCTAATATAGTGAAGAATATCCTTGATGGTAAGAAATGTGCTGGAATATACTTTAGAACTGACCCTAAGAGAAAGCATAGTCTTGAACAGAAAAATGAATCAACACAAAGAGAATGCCCTTATCTTTAAAACTTTTCATATGTTATATTAAAATAATACATTGAAGAAGACGACACTGCTGAATATTCGTTATTGGGTGGAGCTAAACCCTCGAATTTCATTTGGTGAACTGAAAGAGATTTCACAAACTAGTTATATTTCAAATACAATAAGAGAGTCAATAGCACCTGAATAGAAAAAAAAATGGTAGAGGTTACTGACGAATCAGAGATATACCATATCTAAAAAGAATCTTAGACTGCCCAGCAAATGTGGTTTTTGAGATTTTTTTAGATATACCAACCCTCTTACCTTGTAGAAGAATATCGGAATGTTACAAATAACCCACATGGCAACCGATGAATGGATGCCAGCACATTGCCCCACCAGGACCAAGTCAAGAAAGGTCAGGGAAGGGCAGTAAATGGTCTCAGTTAGTTGTAGACCATGTACTTGGGAGTTGCACTGAATTTCTGATAGCCTTTGATGACCTTGTTGACCACATCAAGGAAATCTTCTTTGTCACCGTCTTCCTCCTCAACTAGATAGCAAACATCCCCACCTAAGTGCATACACTCCTGATGTCTGCCCCTGAACAAATCCATAACCAATTTTACAAAAAGCAGACGAAATTTTGGCTGGAAGTGAAGGTCCAGAATGCAGGAAACTTTCATGAACACCTGAAGATGCATTGAGCCTTTGTGCAGTAGAAGACTGAAAGAAAGGCTGGAAATAGGAGAGAACACATAGATGATGGATGTCTTGACTTAAATGGGGTGGGGAGGAAAGGACAGCAGGGAACTTTTGTGTGTGCTCGCATGGGTAGCAACACTACCCACATGCAAATACAAAGATCATTAGTTCCTGTTTCTACTTTTTAGCACTCCGTAAATGCGAGTGTCTTCTATGAGGCTGTTTTATCATTGAATTTTTTTTTAATTTGATGGATGTATACAATTGTCTAGTCTTCATATCTAAAATTGCAGTGTAGGAATGAATACCCAATTGATGCCATTTCTGGGGTTGAAAATGGAAGATTTTTAGTTGAGCTCAAACTATTGTTCATGGGAGTTGTATGTACTTGCTAATACTCTGAAGACCAACTTGTACTTTCAATGGTGCAGGAAATCCTCAATATTTATGTCTTTTTCTAATTGTGGCACTCTGACATACAGCTATCCAGACCATTCAAAACGTGGGTGTCATAGAGGATGGAGCATGTCTCTAAAATCACATTGACCAAGCAATGCTAACCACCCAATTAATGGCCAAAATCATGTTGATCAAGCAATGCTAAGCACCCAATTAATGGCCAAAATCATGTTGACCAAGCAATGCTAACCACCCAACTAATGGCCATTAAGTGGATGATTAAAATTAAAAGGGAAAATCAGATGGTTATTATTATCTTCTTGGTGAAATTTTTAGGTTACACTCCGCCTATAGTTGGGTCACTGATTTGGATCATCTGGATTGAAAAGTACAACCAGACATGTTTCTGCACCATTTTCTAAATTGTGTAAAACTAGAATAGGAGTCTTGCCCAAGGATCAAGCTCACACCCAATGTATTCACAAAAAGTTTTGGCAATGAGTTTGTTGTAAAAGATACACCGAATGTACAAGAAAACGAGTCTAAAGACTCCCTTAGGGTAAAGAAGATATTGCATTTGACAAATTGATTACTAAGAGGTCAAGGCATTGTCCAACGTAAATAGGCCGAGGCATACAACATAACATTGCTTTATTCAAAAGATTTTAAGATACAGTAGCGTGGCAGAAAAGAGTAGAAGAGGGGCTCTCAGCATCATTTTCCAGTTGAGTTGGGGCATAGGCGAACAAGAAACTCAAACCAGATGTCTCTCTTGCAATTCATTGTCCGTGTGTGGATCTTGAATATTTGTGTCCTGCTCTCCAAATCAGGCAGACTGAACTCAACCTTACAATCTAGTCGTCCAGGATGCAACAATGCTGGATCTAGCGTGTCAAGCCTGAAATGCATTGAGAAAACAAAAGGCAAATGGGTGAGATGCATCATCAGCCTGCAGGTTATAGAAAAAATTATGATTTTATTTTAGCATTCATCAGAATTCTAACTCTATAAATCATTTCAAGATCCTATTGAAAACTTAAAACAGGAATTTCCAATTTTCTTCCTCAATTGGGCTAGACTCGGCTCCACCCAAGAACCATAACTTACAACAGATTATCATGACTCTTAACAACAAGGTTACAGTACTTGAGAAATTGTAGAAACAGATGGCATCATAGGAAACAGCTAATGCAGACACACTCCTATTGAAAAGAAAGTTGCCATTGGAAAGAGAGACAGCAGATGCACACTTCAGCATCAGTGTTAGGCATGCATACTCATCAGAAATTTGACATAGTACCCGCACGATTGACAGCAGGATAGAGCAGAAATAATATGTGGGCAGACATTTGAACAAACTTTGACACCATCAATGATGCTAACCTGTATGTGGGCAGAAATAATATGTGGGCAGACATGTGAATAACAAGTAGAAGGCTATTTGACAACTAATGCTTCTAACATGTTTGTTGCCATCAAAACTTTCATGTTTCCTTGAGCATCAAAGCCATCGAACTCATTCAGAATTTCAAGCATTGTACGCTGGACCTCATTGTCTCCACCCACACTATCATCAACCTAAGCATCACCTATCGCGTCCACATCATCAAAGAAGACAATGCAAGCCTTTTTCTGAACTTGCCATCTACAGAATATAAAAAAGATTGGTAAATGGTGACAGCCAAAATGAACTAGCAGAGAATCTGAATAGAACTAACTGTAAGAAAACCTTCTAATCTCTGTTAAATAAATTCATTAAATGTCATAGTAGCAACCTACGAAAGCTCACGAACCATCTGGGCTCCCTCTCAACATATTTTTGAACAAGCTCATTTCCAATAACACAAATAAAGCAGGCATCAATTTTGTTGGCTACATCTCTAGCTAGTAAACTTTTTCCTGTTCCTGGAGGACCATAGCAGAGCACCCCCTTCGGAGGATCATTGCCAAGCTTCACAAATTTCTCTGGACGGAGCATGGGGAGTTCCACTACCTAAACAAAAAACAGAAAAAAAGAAGACAACATCACAACAAGAAGGAAACATACGTACAATAAAGTGTACCTGGAGTCATCATCATTGTCTAAGCCTTATCCCAACTAATTGGGGTTGGTAAAGTACACGTGGAGTGGTATCTATGACAAGAAAAAAAAAAAAAAGAAAGAAAGAAGTGAAACTTGCCCTGAACTAGGAATGGCTGGTTACCTGACCCAGCCAGTCAATGACCAAGTAGTATGGACATGGAAAACTACGGTGAGATTTAGGTTGACCAGCCCAGTTTGAGAACTATGCTTTTTCAGTAATCTTCATGTCAAATTGTCCACATCAATCATTTGTGCATGAGATTCCTCGATTACTTAAAGTTTATTATTTGCTCTTTTCTTAAGAATGACAAGATTCTGTGCAAGAATAACATCTTAATTCCTGTATGTTAAAATCTTGTCTAGAACATCCCAAAGGAAGATCTGTACTCACCATCTTTTGAGCTAGAGATATACTCTCAACACCCATAATCTTTTAAGGAAATTCACATAAGAGACATTGAAGATGAAAAAAATATTTCAATTTAGATTATCCAAATGAGTGAGTAAAGTTGACTCGGGTGTCTTAGGCCCTGGTTGTGAACTATGCTTCTTATAATCTTCATGTTAAACATTACTGAAAAAAAAAAAAAAAACTTCATGTTAAACTTCACACATCAAATCCATTTTTGAACATGAGAATACTTGATTACTTCAAAGTGTACTATTTGATCTTTTCTGAAGACTGACAAGATTCTGTGTGGTACTAGACTACTAGTGGCTTAATTCCTATAGGTAAAAAAGTTGCACCTTGTAGGAATACTTGTGCTAATAAGCATCTTTAGAGCACCAACATCCATGACATTTTAAAATGAAGTTCCCATAAGAGACATTGAAAGGAAAATAATATTTTGACATTGACTATCTTAGTGCTACAATAAGGAGATTCAAAATCAAGATATTTGGTACAAACAGAAAAAGGTGCAAGAATAATGTTTTATGCCATCAAATGTAGCCGGAAGCCTAGGACCAAAGGATGAATGTTAATACATTAGTTCAAGTTATCAGTTTTACTTGGTACACTACTAGTTCAATCACTGAATATCATGTGGCGGCACAATAAATATTATTGATCATTGATGTTTTACATAATAACATTGAATATATGTCTTGGTATGCATGTATGTATCTAAAAAAAAAAAAAAAAAAACACATGCACAATATCCTTGGTAACTTGTGAATTTGAATGCTATATCACACTTACAGCACTGGGTCACCAGGTGCTTATACTAGAATAGGAAAAATGCTTATACAAAGCATTCTTATATGAGAATTAAAATACTCATTACTCACTTCTCGCATAATGTAGTTTCTAATTCGAAAGAATTAGCAGAATGCATTCTAGATTAGCCTTCAAAACTAATATTTAAAGGGTTTTTTTATTTTATTTTGTAATGATGAGTTGATTTTGGTAATCAGTTTTTGATCTATCTAATTCTACTCTAAATAATGCGGATCTTGTGAGAAGCATTCACCTTGAATTTTCATTTTCAGTTTTCATTTTTGGTGCAGTTTTATGTTTCCACACTAAGATTCTGCTTTTGCGATAACAAGTGGTGGCTGTGCTTCTTGCCTTGTTTGGCTTGTGTATGTTTTTTTGGCGCCACCTCAGCGCTTTTTAATGAAAGTTTCTTGCTATCTTTCAAAATAATTGGTGGCTTGTGCTGCCAGCGATGTCAATGTGTGCCTCTACTATGGCCGGTCCCAAAGCCAGGGTAAAAGAGTAATAGTCATGTCAATTACAATTGCATGTCTTATCATGAATGAAACATCCTAATTAAATACAAGATAAACAAAACATTGGAAAGCTATTTCCCAAAAAATAAAGAAAAAAAAAAAAAGAAAAAAGAAAAAGGAAAGAAAGTCAAAGAAATAAAGAAAGGAAACTATAGAGTGGAAAATTGAACTTACCTGATACATATGCCTTCTTCAATATCTGTTGGTGAAACTTTATTGCCCAAACCAACAACAAAACTGCAGGTACAAAAAGAATTAGGTCCATCAAAATGTGCCAAGTTTCTTAAGTTATACCAACCTGAAATAACAAAACATCACATAGAAAATATACCTTGGTAATTTGCTTAACATTTAACACATACTTTGCATCCTCAGAATTCTGGTTTGTTATTTTTGTGCATCTTGCAACCTGCTCAAAACATGAATAAACACACATGTAATGTCAAACAACATGCCATGTATTCATAATCACAACAACAGGCAGCACTCTTAAAGATTACCTGAAGAGGTTGCTCCTCTTGCATCATTTGTTTATCAGAAACAAGATTCCCCTAGCTGGGTGCAGCTAATCCAGTGTCTGACTCTTTTATTCCTGTTGTTTAAATGAAACAAAATCTTCCTATTCAAAAAGTTTGATAATGCAGATAGAGGTGCAGATGCTAAGAAAAGCCCTTAATGATGGAGACAAGGAGAAATGCACCAAAAAACTTCTTGTAATGAAACTTCATGATATCAACTGACACAATGAAATGGCTCAATCACAAACTAACTATGCAATGATCTTCCATGTTCCCTAATTTTTCTAATGCCATTAATAAAAAAAAATTTAAGTGCCAAAAATAAAACCAAAGAACATACCACAAAGTCATTGACCTTCTTGGCCATTTCTTTGGTTTCCTTCTCCACTTTCTTTATGCTTGCAGAGTAGGGTCCCAAACCCTGCCATCAAAAAATTCCAAATATCACAAAACATGATGCAAGACCCTATTGAACACTAAACACAACACCAATAACCCACATGACCAACAAAGTGAAAGAAAGAAAGAAACAAAAGCTCAATGCATTTGAAAATAGAATAAAACGCCATTATGAGTCAATGTGACACAGATCCAATTCTAAAAATAATAGATTCTTAGATTATTTTTTTCTCCCAGTATGCAAACGCAGAAATTAGATTTTTGAGAATATTCTCATTACTCAAGGGATTCCGACACTTGGCTTGCCCAAGGGACATGAAGGAACTGGGTCCTGTTCAGAAACAAACTAATATATTTGAAACCATTGTTTGGTTATTCAGATCAGTGATCTGATGATAGGTCCATCCATAGAAGATGTATCCTACTATCCTTCAAAATTCTATACATGAATTGGACTTTTAGCACTTCTAGCACTTTGATTAGGGCATTCATCAAAGGGTTGTGATCTTCAATGAAGAAAATGTTCTGCCCATCCCTATTCCATATAAGGTGCATTAAATGAAAAACTTGGATCCCCACCCACTGCCCCACATGTATAGAGTATTGTGCATCAGAAAACAACACCATTGCTTAGGATCTATGTAACGCCCTGAAAATCGGGGGTCGAGCATAGACTCAACTCCCGAGTTCCAACGCATCACTGATGCAAAATAGATAATGATATTAAATGTTATCCGTATTAGTGCCTTAAACATGAATGAGATTATACCAAAATAACATATCATACTCCAGAGGCAATTAAAGTACACTAGCAGAAGACTGTGATGTGTATATAAACTGTACAAAAGTAATAGCAAGCCCTTAGAGTATGAATGTCACTAGGTTAAATAATTACAAGTTTAATTCAAAATATACAAAATTAGAATGTGTAATGTTCTCTATCCAAAATCATGTAGCCCCATCAGCGCAACTCTAGGTCTACATGGACCCGCCAGAGAGTTGCATATAGGAGAACTCCTCCTCGTCATCGTAATAGTCCGGCTCTGCCTCATAAGCATCGCCATCACCTGCAGCTAAGACAGAGTCTGGTTGGTGTTTAAAACACCGTCCCAGAACGTGGGAGTGAGTGATCAACTCAGTGGAGCTATAAGGCAAAGGTTAATATGTTATCAATTCAATCAAGCAGTAATGATAAACCAATACAATCAAGCATCCCTAAGTACTTTGGTTAATGCAAAAATGATATGTATTAATGATGCATGCCCTCGCCTGCACTCCCTCTGTGATCTTCCTCTTACGGTCGCGGCATGCACCCCTTCCTCTGTGCTCAACACCAACGCCAAAGGCACATGCAATGCGGTGCATGAGCATGATTACCGAGTTCTTATTAGACCTTTTCATACAGCAGGATTGGGAACCTAAGGTACCTCCCTTATATCACTTCCCAAACAATGATCCATTCTAAGGTCGTCAGTCCTAGCTGGTCTCATATGAGTTGCGGTTCCAAGTCGCTACAAAGGGCTCGTCACCTCAATGCAGGCCTAGCTTATACTCTAATTGCTACGGGAAGGCTCGTCGCCTCAGCGCAGTCTCTGAGTATGCTCGAGGTCACTACGAATGACTCATCACCTAGTCATAGGCCGACGACTCGAATACAGTGTCCCATACCGTTGTATTCGGCTCATGATTTTAGGTTGCTCACTGGTCACTACGGGGAGGCTCGTCGCTCTAGTGTAAGCCGACAGCTCGACCACGGTGTCCCATACCACCATGCCTGGCTCATGAGTCTTAGCGGATCGAGGTACCAAAGTTTAATGGGCTTTCCACTAGTGAGTTTGGTACCTTAGATTCAAGCAGTAGCGTCCATATATGGTGAACATACATCGGGCCAATCGGGTTGCTTGACAAGCTCGACTGGTAAGAGCGTACGTCGAGTTGATCAACATGGAGTGCGTAAGCACTCCGCGTAGCCTAACCACTGTCGACTAGCAACGTACAACTCGGATTCCTCAAACCTATCTGGTGTGGCGAAACGACCTTGTCCACTAACTCGGACATCATTACCGATCGCCTAGACTACGTCATAGCCTCAAACGCACATCAAGTACAATAGGCATTCATATGTACTAGTCAAAATAGCACGTAGCATCCAATTCAAATATAAATCTCCTACAAGCATTTTAACGAACACTTAGAGTACATGTTATCGTACATATGCATTTCATCAGTAAATCACATAGTAGTAAGATAGGTTACACAAAGGGAACTGTAACTATATATAAGGGAATTGAGAATCCCATCTCAACACCCTCGTTAAGTACATTACATCAAGCATTTTCACATTCAGGCATTTTATCAAACACTTAGACTACACGTATCATGCACATGTAATAAAGTAGTTATAATAGGTATTATAGTAAACCCCTTTACAAAGGGTTCACCATACGTACAACAATCATGTATTCTCAGTGAATGAACATGGCAAGCATAAATCATAATTTCATACTCATTCAAACATTTCAACAAACACTTGGAATGCATTAAAATCAACATAGTTTACATATATCTGTAGTATACGGGAAACATCGTATCTAAGCATATGAGATAGCAATCAAGTCAGTCATAAATCATTACTGACATTAAAAGCCTTGAAAACCATAACCTAAACGTTTATAGTCCGCACCTTTCGTCGATAAACAAGTATCAAACTCAGTTTGTATGTCAAGTCTTCGTCTACGGCACAACGGCCACCTATAGCATGAAATAGGTTAGCTATTCCTCCACTTACACTATTTGAAACCCTAAAACAGATTAGGGTTAGGTTTTCTTACCCGAAAATGGAATCAGGATCGCCGGTATAACGACACGGTAGCGGTGATACGATACGTAGAGCGGCAGGGAAGAATCTCTGCAGCAAACCCTAACTTTCCCTCACACTTTCTCTCTCTTTCCTTCTCTTTCTTTTCTCTTCTCTCACCTAGGGTTTCAAATTCGTACGGAATGAGAGAGAGAGGGTTTAAGGCCCTTATATAGGCCCAGAACTGATGGGAATGGCCCAAGGGCCATGGTATACTTAGGTTATAACCAAATAGTGACTGTTTCAATCCAACGGAGCACATCTGGAGGCCTCTTTTCTGCATGCGGTTGGACTTAAGCTCCCTGACATTGGATCTACGTCAGGTTAAGTTTTCAGTCCAATCGAATTTATAGATCGACCGTGGCAGACCAGTTTCAGTTCAACAGTCACCGGTACTCGATCAGGGCCACAAGTACACTGACATGTGTTGGAAATTTCCCCTGATCCGAGAGTGTAATTGGGTCTGATTCTAATGGTCTAAATCCTTAGATTTGGCCTGCAAGTGAAACGACTCAATTCACTTAAGTTTTAGTTCATTTCCTAAAGATATTCGTGTTTCTCACACACTTCGCTTCGGGCTCAAGTTGTGCATTTCGGAGTACTATCTAGACTTGATTTCCGAGATGGTTGTCAAGTCTAGCAAGGCGGTCGTAATTGTATAGTTTCGCGGTAATCGGACTTTCGACGCGAGGTTCTGGTCCGATACGGAGTTTCAGTGTGCTCCCATGAGCAACTGGGTTTAGAGATGGATCCTAAGTTGTTAGGTAACGTAGCGTTAACGGTTCTTCTCATTTTGGATCTTACAGATCGTATTTAAAATGATTGGTGCTAATTTCACAAGTAATCTAGTTTAGCACTGGTTAATTCTCATTTAATTTCTAAAGGATTTGGTCTTTAGTGATTTCTGCCTGAGGTGGTACTCGGGTCTTTGTACGGATTTTTCCGAGACGTTACAATCTGAGACCCAATATTTGTTAAGGGGCATGCAAGAAACAAGCCTCTCCTTAATGAAATCATACTTGGGTACGGAGAATTTCCAAGGTAAGGACCACACCGCCTTGGGTGAGTCCCGAGTCTCACCTAATCCGCTCCCAAATCATACTCGTTAGGTGGCCTTTCTTAACTTACACGTGGCATGTGCCTCAAATCCGAATCGCCCATTAATGAAAGCACCATTTGAAAAATCTGATTGATTAGACTATCCTCAAATCATATTAACCAGAGTTTGTTTGTTGAATAAGGTTTGCTCGAATACATAGGCCATTGGATCTCTGGTCATATTCAATTATCCAAATAGTGGGTCTGAAAATGTATAGACGAAGGTGATTGCCTGAGAAATCTTTGCTGTGAAAAGATTTTAAACTTCAGAATCCATGGCTAATAGGGCATGGGTCAAAGAGACGGTCCATGTTCATTAAATAAATAAATTAAGGGACTCATTTAAATGACAATTTTAGTTTTAGTGTAGATAAGAATTATATTTATCCATACACATGTATGACGTGTTTCCACATGCTTCATGTGTGACCGTCTAAGAACAAACATCCCACATGTAGATATCAAACAAGCAAACAGTTAGAGCAGCAACCTTTTGCCTTTGATCATCTGCTGAAATATATGACTAATCCTTACACTAAAATGACCAGAACTGGTACCATGAAAAGTTGACATCTCAATGGGGCCAAAGGACCCATACATGTATACCTGTGATTAGAACAAGTCACTTACTATGAATGAAGTCCATGGCTTTGCGAATATCCACAAATGAAGGAGCAAAGAGGTAGTCTCGTGTAGAAATCACTAGGTTGTCAATCCAGTGAGCCTGCAAACACGAGAAATAGCTTAGGTTGATGCTTGCAGAAACTTCTCTTTAAGAAAAACAGTACTACCGGCATCTAATAGAGCAAAAAGAATGAATGTCGAACATTGAACTGCAAAGAAAGACCTAAGAAGAAACCTATGTTGCAAGCTTTTCAGCCATAGCATGTGGTTCACTTAAAACGGTAGTTTCTTGTCTCATAGTCCCTTCCTGGGAGCAAAAATAATTAATCAACATGATATTCCTCAAAGCCACTCAAATCCCACAATAGAAAATAGCAGATTCCAAGTAAGGAATACAAACCAATTTTATTCAAGAATAACATTAGCCTTTCCCTTACTGCCCTAATTGAATTTTCATCTCTTGGGTTATATTTCATTGGTACAATCCAAATGCATTTGATAAACAAGAGTCAAAGTTCAGCCACACATAATAACACGAATCAATAGAACGAGAAATAAGTACAACCCAAGTAAATCTAGTTATGAGAACATCAGTACCATTTAGGAAAAAAGCAATATTACAATGTACACTATCAAAATGAATGTATTGTTACTGAAACACCTACTGCAATACCTAACCCAAATCACCCGCCAATTTGAGATATTGATGAGATTCCTCAAAATATCAAATACGAACCATGACTTGAGATACCATTTTAGTGGACGGATGACAGAGAATATAAACACCATGATATGACATCTTCAGGGTCCAATAACATATAGACCATTGTTTCAAGTCGCTTTCAAATGAGTAGGATTTTCTCTGTGTGGACCACCTTTAGCGCAAACTTTTGGATGAACAATCTAAATCATCACATAGTGGGGCAGCAGGGGAGGACCCTGTTAGACCCTCAAATTATGTAAACATGGTGTTCCACTACTAATATAAACTTCCAAAACTCGGTGTAGTCCACACATTGGTTGTGCCATGCTAGTAATAGAAAAATGGAAAGTTGGCAAAGAAAATAACCATGGGTTCACATTAAACTTACACTTGTCACCCACCTGATAAGTAGACCGGCCTGATTTTTGGTTCAATATCAACGGTCTTAGTCTCCTAGAGGCATACAACATTGGGATGTGTGCTGAGCTAGGCCCCTTCTCCATCTCATTTGCATTGAGTCCAGTCGCATTCCTCAATGAAATGATGGTGTTTAAATTGTGTTTAAATATTCTGTTTGCCAAAAAAATCAGTTAACCATATAAATCAATTCAGGAACCATATAATGCATCTACCAAAAAGCAGGTGGTTGACAATGCACGGACTGAGAATTTTTATAATGCATTTGGTTTTCAGTTTGCATAATTGGCACCGATAGTTCCTTGGAATTTACTTCACTATAGGGTGTGTAATCATGGTAAGTATATTATTGGATAATAACATCCATCAATGTATGATTGTTGAGCATGGAATTTTGGCTGATCTAATTCCCTGAACAAGCCAATGTCCATAAGAATGATCTACCTGTCTGTTTGCATTGGTGGAATCCCAAAAATAACCATGAATAAGAAACAATTTTCTACTGATATGATGTTTCAAATGGGTTGGAGGAATAAAGTAAAATGATATCTGCATTTCCACACTTTTTGAAAGGCATATCACTTTTTGACCATTGACATTCCATATTTCTTTGAAAATCACAGAAACTAAAAGAACCACCTTTTATAATTAGTTTTCAGGAGTTTCCTTATCCATTTTTTTCCTAAGACATTACATTTTCCATTTAAAATCTACTTTTTAGATTCTACCAATCTAAACATGCTCTAAAATACAACTTCTAATTATAAAACCATAATTGGCCTATATGATGGTCAATTAAAATAATATAACCCACATAATTTTCCATTGTTTTTAATTTTTTTTAATTTTTTTATTACTGTACCAGGCATTAGTGACTTATTTTCACTCTAACAATATTTTAAATGAATAATCTGAAAGTCAATTACCTTATATTTGAACCAATTATCCATAATATAACTTCAACCATGCAAGCATTCGAGGTAGCATTGGCCTTAGTTTATTACAAGCTCTTGAATTGTCTACGGTGCTTGATACCCATGTGTATCTCCATTGCACTCCTCAAGTACAATTAATTGAAATGATGATAAGTCTAGGATGAATAGGTTATAAATTTTTATTGCAGAGTTCCTCAAAATTTCCAATTTTACCAGACAATGCCATGACTAAAGGGAAGTATGCAAGACTGCATTTTAGTCGGCCCCTTTTTGTTTGGTTTTGTTTTGTTTTTCCTTTAAAGTAGGCAATTCAAGCATTTTAGAGTCAATATGGTGTGTGTATGCCATCCAGCCAGTGTTTGAATTATCTCCGATATTATCAAAATATCTCTGGTATTATCTTTATCTCCAGCTCAGCGATACTGATAACACTGGTAGTATCAAAAATTCCAAGCATTAGCAATGTATTGCTAAGTATCGCCAATGTATCAATATCGCTAATGTAATCGCCAATATTTTCAACTACGTAAATTCTAGGTGTATCTTGTATTGCCAATGCATCAATATCAACAAGGTATCGCCAATACTTTTGACCATGTAAATTCTAGGTAATGCTTATTTCATAATTGTATCGATGTTATTTCAATAATATCACCAACATATTGATATCATCTAAAAAAATTTCATGGGCACATGGTTGTATGTAGTGTTCAATTTGTCATTGATAATATTGATAATATCTCGATGTTATCGATATCGCAACATGCACATTATTGAGATCACAATCTTTCATTTCCTTTCCCATTGTTGATGATTTCTTGGTGAAATATCATATGTTGTCCATATTTTGCAATATGGATGAATGTTTGGGTGGAAGGTTGGATGGTTGGATTGATTTCTCATAACAACACGCGCTTTTAAGGCCTCATTAAATGGAAACTTGTTATGTATGCATTCTTTTTTCAAAAGTTTTTTTTATTTTAATTTTTAAATATGCAAATATGTACATTTTAATCTCCTGAGGTTTCACTGAAAATTCCATCGTTTTTCTCCTGTTTCCCCGCATTTCCGGTTATCAGCAATATCCATATTGTTTCCGTATTCCCGGCTAGCGAAACTTGTGACGATACCGATACTTCCAACACTGGTCCCACAAATATGAAAATTACGCTTCTGCCATTGCCTTCTCCTCCGTCTCTAGCTTGAGACAAGTTTGTATAGTTGAAGAATCCATGACTGTTTGCTCAAGATGAAAGAGAAAAGCTTTTAAAGGGTCCTAGAAATAGCGAGAAAGTGGGCTGGGCCCAACTAGGCCTACATAGTTCATTCTGGCAGCACTATACCCATGGGCTGGGATTGAATCCAATAGCCAAATGGGCTGTGTCTGTGTTTTGATATAGATATACCTTTGGCAAGTAGGGGCGGCAATGGGTCAAGCTAGGACCAGGTGGGTTTGGATCGGCTTTAGCCCAGCCCTAGTTCCCAATGCCTTTGGCTTGGCCTTGACCCGAATTGGGGCAAAATGCTTTGCCTGTCCTTGACCCAACAAGGCTAGGTAAGGCCCAGCCTGCCCTTGATGAGCCTGGGTAGTGCATCGGCTTACATGGGCCTAGTTTTCCAGCTTGAGCTTGGTTCGCAGCCAAGTTTAATGGCCCACCATGTCTTGGTCCTAAAAGGTTGGACCACCTGGGCCAGGCCGGGTAGTGCAACCTATTTTACCATTGTTGGCAAGGGATTCCCACACAGCCTGACTTATTTAAATTCAAACACGGCAAAGGAGTTGGCAATGGGTCAGGCAGCCCGAACCCCATAGAGCCAAGCTTGGGGCCCTAAACTAGGTCCAAGGGCAGGTCTGGACTTAGAAATCTAGACCCCATGATTGGCCCAGGACAAGCCAAAGCTAGTGATGAATGGCCTTCGCGAGTCCATTGGCCTGATCTAATCATCTAATGGGAGACAACTCCAGGATGCTTGTATGTGATTCCATCCAACATACATATATAGTTTTAAAACATATTATTTTTATTATCAAGCCATGCTTTTACAATGCAAATCATTATATGACCTTGATTCATCCAGGCCAGAGGGGCACTACAAGAAATTTATCATATTTAAATCATTTCAAACATTTCATCAAGTTACTCTATTTTTTATTGGGCTGGCCTAGCCCTAGCCTGGGTGCTGTTGCCACCCATAGGACTGTAAGCAGTTGGGTTCATGTCTAGTGGCCTAGGCATCGATATTTAGATCATGGTCTGGTATAAAGGTGCAAATGGGTCATTGGACGCAGTCCGACAATGTTTAGATTCATGGGGTTGGTATAGGTCCAAAGGTTTACACAGAGTTATTGAATGTGTCATATGGAGATTTGAATCCTTTCATCCACATTGAGGATCAGTTAACTAATGTTCTAAATCACTGGACCATGGGTCCCCCATGCATCTACAAATTGTGTAAACCGAGAGGAGTTGAAGCTTTTCTGTATTTGAGACAACCCAAAGGGGTTGAATATATAGAGATTACGGTCATCTATACAAGGAAAATAATGAAATCAGAATCCTCTACATATGGAAACTAACTATACAAGGTATACTAGCTATACAAGGTATGTGAGCCTGTCTAACATCCCCCCTCAAACTAATGCTGGTCATCGACAAGTAATAGTTTGTCAATTAGAATGAGTGAAGTGCAGAAGTGAGGGACTTGGTCAGAATGTCTGCAATCTGATCATGGGATGCAAGATGTGGAAGAGAAATGAGCCTAAACTGAAATTTCTCGCGGATAAAGTGACAGTCAACTTCAATATCCTTCGTTCGTTCATGAAAAACCGGGTTAGAAGCAATCTGAATGACACTTATATTAACAACATTGAGCGGAGTAGGATTCTGCAGAGGAACACCCAAGTCGGAAAGAAGTCCACGTAACCAGACAAGCTCACTACACGTAGCAGACATCGCTCGATACTCGGCTTCCGTGCTTAATTTGGAAACAGTGGCCTGCTTCTTACACTTCCAAGAGATGAGAGAAGTGCCGAGAAAAACACAGTAGCCAGTGATAAATCATCATGTGAGAGTGCAACCGGCCCAATCAGCATTCGAATAAGCACGAAGATCTAGAGTCGCCATGGAGGAGAAGAATAATGATCGATTTAGAGTTCCACGTAAGTACTGTAGGATGCACAACACCGCAGTCATATGAAGAGTCCGAGGAGCAGAAACAAACTGACTGACGACTTTGACAGCATAGGCAATATTAGGGCGAGTCATAGTTAAGTAAACCAGACTCCCAACTAGACGTCGGTATAAGTCGGGTTGTGTAAGCAGATCACCATCATCACGGCCATATTGAACGTTAAGTTCTAAGGGAGTCTGAACTGTCTTCTGATCCATCAATGATGCCAAGGCAAGAAGATCCTTGGTATATTTACGCTGGCTGACCACGATCCCACGTTTAGAACGTGAAATTTCAAGCCCAAGAAAGTATGCGAGATGGCCGAGGTCCTTCATCTTGAAGGAGGATTGTAGAACTTCCTTTAAAGCTGAGATGCCAGTAACATCATTACCAGTCAGAAGTAGGTCATCAACATATACAAGGACAATGACAATTCCGCGAGCAGTGGTGCGCAAAAATAAGGATGGGTCATGACCACTTTGAGTAAAGCCGGCACCCGTAACAACATTGTGAAAGCGTTGGAACCATGCCCAAGGGGCCTGTTTGAGGCCATACAGGGCTTTCTTCAGGCGACATACCTTATTGTCAGGGATTAAGGAACCAGGAGGAGGTTTCAAATATACTGTTTCTTAGAGGTCTCCATAAAGAAAAGCATTTTTCACATCCATCTGAGAAAGTGGCCAAGAGCGGACGGACGATATTGCCAGAAGAGTACGAACAGTTTTCATCTTGGCCACGGGAGCGAATGTCTCATAGTAATGAATTCCGTATTCCTGTTTGTATCCCTAAGTGACAAGTCGAGCCTTGTTTCTATCCAATGATCCATCAGACTTGAGCTTGACAGAATAAATTCATTTGCTACCAATTAGCTTCTGATTAGTGGGTCGAGTGACAATGTCTTATGTATGCTTATCATCCAATGCCACAAGTTCTTCTGCCATAGCCTTCTTCTAACAATCATGAGTGGCTGCCTGAGAGCATGGAGTAGGAATAGAAACGGTATCCAGAGTAGCATTCATGGTAGACATAGAGCATATCAAGCGATCAGGCGCTCGATGTACACGATCGGAATGACGTATCGAGGTAGGTTCAGGATCTACAATAGGTACAATAGGTTCAGATTGAGTAATAGGTGGCGGATCTGTACATGGTCGACGCGAGTAAACTTGCAACGGACGAGGGAGAGTACTCGAGGCAAAAGGAATATCAGGAAAGGTGGTTAGACCAGGAGATTTTGGGGTGTGCGGAGGAGGAAGAGCTGAATGAAAGGCAATATGTTCAAGAAAAACAACATGTCGTGAAACCCAAACACGACGTGCGACCGGATCATAACATCGAAAACCCTTCTGAGTTTCTCCAAATCCCAAGTACATACATTTGATCGATTTTGGAGATAGTTTATTACGCTCACGTGAAGCCAAGTGAACATAACAAACATAACCAAAAACACGAAATGTGGAATATGTAGGAGGTAAGCCGTTGAGAACAAAGTATGGAGATTTACTGTTCAGAACATTGGTTGGCATCCTGTTAATCAAGTAGACTGAATGTAACATTGCTTCCGGCCAGAAAGAACGAGGAACACTCATAGCTGTTGTCAGGGTGTTGGCGGTTTCAACAATATGGCGATTTTTTCATTCAGCCATCTCGTTCTGTTGTGGAGTATCAGAACAAGTGGTCTGATGAATAATCTCATGACTTTGAAGAAATGTACGAAAATCGGTTGAGAGATATTCCCTCCCTGAGTCAGAGAGAAAAGTTTGTACTGGAACTCGAAATTGAGTCTTCACCATAGAGTGAATATCTTGAATTTTTCAAAAACCTGTGACTTCGAGTGCAGAAAGTAAATCCAGGTGTAACGTGTGAAATCTTCAATGAATATAACATACTAACGTAACCCAGAGAAAGACATAATAGGTGAAGGACCCCAGACATCTGTATGCACTAGTTCAAACATCGAAGATGATTTTGTAATACTTAGAGGAAAAGGAATACACTTACTTTTTGAAAGACAACAAGATGAGTAAGAATAATCCAAATCATTTTTATTAAGAGAAACATTCCCTAACATGCCAGAAGAAAATAACTGAATTAACTGATCGGAATGTAAATGACCTAGGCGAAAATGCCACAGTTTCCATAATTTATTTGCCTAACAAATATCTGATGAAGATGGAGAAAAGAAACAACGAGCCAGAGTGACAGATCGATCAAAGTCCAGCACGTACAGACGACCATGCCGCCTACCCATCCCAAGTACCTTCCCCATTGCCAGATCCTGCACAAAACAACGGTTGAGAAGAAATATGACTAAGCAGTTATTGGCTGTGAGTTGACCAACTGAAATTAAATTGGAAGAGAGGTTAGGAACATGAAACACATCATGAAGGGTGAACTGGCGATGAGCAGAAGGAGAGAAAGTCAATGATCCAACGGACTGAATATGTAATCTAGTGTCATCCGTAGAAGAAATAACTTGATTTCCGGTGTATGGATGAATATCACGAAGATGGGATACAGCACCAGTCATATGATTGGAAGCACCCGAATCGAAGAACCATATAGAAGATGGGGATATACCTGACATCCCGACTGCAAAAAGAGCCTGAATGATTTGCTGGAGCATCGCAGGAGTTAAAGTTGATGAAAGACCTTCAACAGAAACAGTAGATGCAGAATCACTAATAGACGGCTCGGAAGAAATAGTGCTAGTAGTAGCAGAAAGAGCACGAGCACGGCCACAGCCACGACCACGACGTCCACAGCCAAAAGAATATGCATAGGCACATGTATGGTAGTCTTGAATACCATGACCAGTCCGTCGACAATAAGCGCACCATTCTTTGCCTTGAGCAACAACATGATCCACCTTGTTGCAGTCGCGACAAGTCAAAGGAGTCGAACCACGTGTAGTAATGGACACAACAAGCACCATATCAGATGATCCCGAAGTTGGGGAAGGAAGAGAGAGAACTTTCAGTCGTTGTTCCTCAACCAATAAATCATTAATAACCGAATTCAAGGAAAGAGGAGGGCTACGGTTCAAGAGAGCAGCCCGACAATGCTCAAATTCCGAACGCAGCTTCATAAGAAATTATCTTACTTACGCACTCTTGCGCATAGATTGGAATATTTTAAAGTCATGAGGAAATGTTGGATCCATCATAACCATCTCCGTCCAAATAGTGACAATTTTGGAGTAAAATAATTGAATACTGTTATCACCCTGAGTAAGGTTAACGAGATCCTATTCTAGACGATATAACCGGGCCGCATTACTCTGTTGATAAATTGTCTGGAGATGCTCCTACATTGCCTTAGCAGTGAGATGAGGTGTGAGGCCAATAGCAATGGAACGATCGACTGAATCAAGAATCCAAGTAATAATCCGTCCATTGTTCATTTCCCAATTAGCTAATTTTTCGGCATCGGTAGAAGTGGGGTAAGTAACAGATCCATCAATTAGTCCCCATAAACCACGACCCTTAAGGAACTTCCGAAAATGGATGGCCCATAGAGAATAGTTGGTACCATCAAAACTACAACGTGAGGCCTCTTGTCTTGATGAGTTATTGTCCATTGAGCTGATATAAGCACCCAAGGAGTTGTAACAGAAGAAAGTTTTAGATGTACCATACAGCAATAGCACCAGCAACAGGTTCTGGATCTAGATCTGAATTGGGATCTGGATCTGGATCTGAATCTGGTTCTGGATCTGGAGCGAGATGCTCAGAGGGGCACTGGAGCGGATCCGATCTGGATCTGGATCGGGACGAACAGAGGATCGGGACCAACAACAACAGGTTCGGATCTGGATCTGGATCTGGATCGGGACGACGCAGATGCACAGATGGGTCGAGCAGAGACACCGGACGACGCAGATGCACAGATGCAGAGGGATCGAGCAAAGGGACCGGACGATTCAGAGGACAGAGGGGCCAGACGAGTAGAGGGGTCGTCGGATGACGCAGTAGGGGCGGCCGGACGACGCATGGGCGGTCGGACGACCAGGTACAGTGGCCGAACGCAGCAGGGATGGCCGGACGACACAACAGGGGTGGCCGGACGACGCAGGGGCGGTCGGACGGGCAAGGAGAATGGCCAGACATAGCAGGGATGGGAGCCGGACGTAGCAGGGGTGGTGACCGGAAGACGCAGAGGCGGTTTCGGATCAGTGTGGCTCTGATACCATGTAAACCGAGAGGAGCTGAAGCTTTTCTGTATTTAAGACAACCCAAAGGGGTTGAATATATAGAGATTACAGTTATCTATACAAGGAAAATAATGAAATCAGAATCCTCTACATATGGAAACTAACTATACAAGGTATACTAGCTATACAAGGTATGTGAGCCTGTCTAACAAATTGAAGCATGGAAAGATTAAGCCCCAGCATGAATTAAGTTCAGCAATTCCATCCTATGCTGGCTAGAAATAACCATACGTGTGCATGATTGCATTGGTGGAACCCACAGTGAAAAAATAAAGGCTTTCTCTGCATCAGATGATAATTTTCCCCTTTTCAATGTGCGTCCCACACTTATATAGTCACAAACGACACTTTTCTTGATCAATCTGATTTTAGAAACACTCCGCCCACAGTAAGGGCCATAATTACATGTGCTAGATAGCTGCACGTGGCAGTCACATGCGTGAGGGACTTAGCTAGAGAGGGATGGTCTTGTCAGGACCTATGTGGGGCCACTGTGATGTATATATTTTACCCACACCATCTATTGTTGATAAATCATCTTAGAGAATGAGCCCAAAAAGGAGGCAGATCAAAGTCTCAAGAGGACCAGACCACATTAGACATTGGGGATTGAAAGCCTACCCTTGAAAACTTGTTGGGTGCTGCAGAAGTTTTGAATGTAGTTGATATTTATATTTTCCCTCCATCCAGGTCCATAGTACCCTATGGATTGAAAGCCTACCCTTGAAAACTTCTTGGGTGATGTTTTCCATAGGACCTTATAAACAAGTTGGATGGGAAATAAACATATGAGTGGTGTAAGAATCTTATAAGGTGGGCCTTATTGATCAACAGTCTAGATTTGCCTAAAGGTTGGATAATGTGATCGGGTGCAACAGCGGGCTCCACTAAGTTGTGATGTATCCAAAAATTCGTGTAAGGGGTGGTGCACTGCTACTGTGATGTGCGCACAATGTCTTAGAGGAGTTTTGATGAGTTCCAAACTCCCCTACTCTGACCTGTAGAAATCGGAGCTGGGTCCCCAATCCATCAGTAATCCCAAGAGGAAGAGTTCAGCGTCCACCTGTAGCAATGACAACTCAACAGGGTACGCCACTTCAGTTCATCTGATTCTCATACTCTGTGCACAGCAATGTCTGTTCAATTCGGCGTATAGTCTTACAGGTGAGCCTTAGGAAGTTTTCAAAAGTAGGAATTTAATCTCCACTGCTTCCACTTCCTGTGGCGTGTTCCACTTTAGCCTTTAATCTCTTTTTGGAGTCATTCTATAAAATGATCAATCAAAATTGATGGACGGCCTGGATAAAACATTTATATCATAATAGCCCCAAAAACCCTGACAGCCGTGTCTAATCCTAGTGGAATTACTACCCAATCTGGGCCCAAATGGACCCTGACCTGAAAGTCAAAACAGATCGACAGATCCTAACCATCCAATTGGTGGGTGGTTATAAAACATACAGTCCTCTTATAATCAGTGATTTGGATCATCCAGGCCGTTGTCATTGTATGCCATGTATACAGTGGATTACATAACAAAATTAAAAATTGTGGCAATTCGATCCTAGCAACCCTTTTTTAAATAGATGGTTAGCGGTCCAAAATAATTTAAACAATGTATGGTTATGATTGTTTCATCTGTTTGATTTTTGAGTAATGATTAATTATTGGAGACAAATGAACGTGTGTATAGATGTATATGCTTTGCCTGGTTTACTGTGCAAGGGAGCCCATTCACATGCCACTCATGTGTCAAAAGTGATACATGTGTGACATCCAAACCATATATTAAGATGGTCCCACCATGCAGATAACCTTTTCCAAAAAAAAAAATAGAGCCTGTCTCACCAATTATCTTAGTTACGATGGGCCTACTTTGATGTCTGTGAGAAATCTACCCGTCCATCCGTTTTTTGAACTCATTTTATGACTCGACACCAAAAAATGAGAATGATACAAGACAAAGTAGCTGCACTGAAGGAAAAGGAATAAGGAAATTACTACCGTTGAAACCTCCCCGAGGTCGGTAGTAATATTTACATGCCATCCATACCGTTCATAACATCCTTCCTACTGAAATGAACTGAAGAAACAAATATTATCCTGATTCAAAAATTCTGTGGCCCATGAATATTTCTACTGTGGACATTCAATCCTCACGTTTTCGGCCCACTTGAGTATTGGATCCAGTTCATTTTTAGCCCCATGTACTAAAATGATCTCAAAAACGGATGGACGGGATGGATTTTTCATAAACATCACAGTTAGCCCCACATAACCTTCCAGCGCAGAAACTTCCTCAAAAGGTTTTAGCAGGAAATCCGAGTCGAGCTAATGGACGGACGTGGTTTGGTTAGTGACGCCACCACTATCGAGGTGGCTAGTGGTTGATGCTCCGTGGGACCCACAATGATCCATCTGTTTTATTCACACCGTTCATCCATTTTTAAACATGATTTTAATTCGTTATGCCATAAATGAGGAAGATCAAAATCTCAAGTGGACCACACCATGGGAAAAATGTACTGATTGGATGTATACCATTAAAAACCTCCTATAACCCATTCTAATGTTTATTTGACAACCAACTTGTAGATTACGTTCATACAGACTTGGATGGCCAAAAAAAGAAATATCAGCTTGATCCAAAACTTTTGAAGCCCCAGGAAGATTTTAATGGGGAGAGATCAATCAACACCGTGTGGCCTGCTTGAGTTTTTGATCTACCTCAGTTTTATATTCATTTCATAAAATTATCTGAAAAATGGATGAGACATACATCATGTTGGGGCTCACAGAGCAATGACCACTAGCCATTGCCTAGTGGCACGATGAGCAAGCAAGTGGACGCGAATTTCTGGCTAAAGCGGGAAACTTAGGTGGGTACATCCAATTTTTTGAGCTCATTTTATAACTTGAGACCAAAAAATGATAATATCAAGACTCAAGTAGGCCACACTAAAGGAAAAGGAGGGTATGGAAATTCCTACAGTTGAAACCTCCCTGTGGTCTGCAGTTATGCTTACATGCCATCCGTACCTTTCATAACATCATTCCTACTTAAATGAATTGAAAAAACAAATATTATACTTATTCAAAACTTTTGTGGCCCCACTAACGTTTCAACTGTGGACGTTCGATCCTCATATTTTTGGCCTACTTGAGTATTGGATCCGTTTCATTTCTGGTCTCATGTCCTAAAATGATCTAAAAAACGGATGGATAGATTTTTAACAAACATCACAGTTAGTCCCACCTAAGTTTCCAGCACAGGAACTTCATGATAGAGGCTTCTGCAGAAATCTGTGTCCGGAACGCAGATTGCGTCCTACCCCGCCCATCTCCTCCTAGGAGAGCTCCGAGTGGTCACAGTGATGTATAGGTTTAATCCACACCATCCATCCATTTGACTATGAGGAATAGATACGCCGGATTTTTCTCTCCATTGCTAATTACATAACATAACTTTCAAGATGTGAAAATTGTCTAAGTCCCACCACGACTTTTATGTTATATCTATACTTCCATCAATTTTTGCAGAGAATTCCATAACATGAGCCAAAATATTAAGTACATCCAATTTTCAAGTAGATCATACCATAGAAAGCAGTGGGGTACCATTGAAACGTGAGACTTATATTCCATCTATGGCTCCAAGAAGTTTTCAACGGTAGCATTAATGCCTACTGGCTGTAGTGGTATGGTCCACTTTAGCTTTCGATCTAAATTGCTTCTTAGTTTATATTTTGGGTTGGAGTCCTTGCCTCAGTGGTACACTGTAAGAGGTCTTGGGTTCGAAACCATTAGGAAGAAATGGATAGACGGTGTATCTAAGAAATACAATCATCTTGTAACACACTTGAATGGTATCACCTCATGGGCCCCACCTTGATGTGTGTATTATGTATCCATTTAATCCATTCATTTTTTTCCAGATCATTTTAACACATGATACCACATGATACCAAAAATTAAGAAGATCAAATTATTAAGTGGACTATACTCGAAAACAATGGTGATTGAATACACTACCATTAAAAACTTTTTGAGGCTCACCTAAATGTTTATGTAGTTTTTATTTGCCATTCAATCAGTTGATAAGTTCACATAAGCATGGATTTGAGAAAGAAAAAAAAAAAATATCAGCTTGATCCAGAACTTTTGTAGCTCATTAATGGACGATCACTACTGTTTCCTATGATACGGTCCACATCTGATAATTAGATCTGCTTCATTTTTCAGATAATGCCCTGAAATAACTTGAAACAAACGAATAGACAGGTAGATAAAGAATACACATATCAAAAGTGGGCACCACGGTAAGGGCCGTACCTTTTTAGGTGAGGCAGGGTCTCACCTAATCCGCTACCGTGTTGCAGCACATTCCAGATTGAGAGAAGAAAACCCAGGCGTTGACATGTGGAAATTCCGTGGCCCATCATGATGTATGTATTAGATCTACACCGTCCATCCATTTTTCCATACCATTGTATGGCATGAGACAAAAAAGGCAAGGTAGATATAAGGCTCCAATGGGCTACACTACAGAAACGGTGGGAATTAGACATCTATTGATTAAAACTTTTTAGGACCACGGAAGGCTTTGATCAAGCTGATATTTGTGTTTTAACTTCATCCAGTTCTATGAGATCTTATGAGGAGGTTAGATGGCAAATAAACCTCACATTGAACTCTACAAAGGTTTCAATGGTAGTTGTTCAATTCTTGCTGCTTTTTGTGGTGTGGTCCATTTGAGATTTGGATATGCCTCATTTTTAGGCTCAAGTTCTAGAATGATCTTTAAAAATTGATGGACGGTGTGGATCTAAAACATAAATTATTGTAGGACTCAAAGAAGTTCCACGCGTTGAAAGTCATGTCTTACAATTAGAGCTGTACACGAGTCGAGTCGAGTCGAGTATCGCCCTACTCGTACTCGGCTCTTTACGCCCGAGTGCTGCTCGTACTCGGCTCTACTCGGCCGACGAGGAGTACGAGTATTAAAGAGTCGAGTCGAGTCCGAGTTTTCGAGGCGAGTTCGAGTACGAGTAGAAATCGAGTCGAGTAGAGTGCGAGTTTTTGAGGCGAGTTCGAGTCAATTGGAATTCGAAGTTAAACTAAACAATAAAAGATATAAAATGCACATAATTTATGATTAAAAAACTTTGATAATTACATTAACATATTTACATTACATTGTTCACTTCAAAATGACAATTTATAACTAATAACCTCCATAAGAGGAGTGTCTTCCTGTATTGTCATCTGATCCATCGGAACTACTATCTATTTTTTCATATACAAATTGGTTCACTTCCTCTGAGTCAGAAGGCGAAGAGATTTTTCCTTCGTGCTCTTTTACACTTTGAACTAGATTTTTCAAACTTGCTTTATGTGAAGAATTGTATGTAGTACCCAATGCCCTATAAAATTCACCGAGACGAGTCGGGAATTTGAATTTGTTACTCTTTTTTTTCTTCTTATTTGTCGTACTCGAGTAACTCGACCCTGCTTCAACATTATGTTGTCTTTAACTCGAATATCGCTGAAGTCTAGAAACATCTTCCATACTGCGTTTTAAGGCGAGTTGAAATTGTTCTTCCTCCAAGCCTTTTAATCTAGCTTCCTCCTCTGTATCTTCTGTGAATGTCATTCGTGTACTAGATCCAGAAGCAGAAAGTTTGGATGGAGTAAAAGGTTTTCTATTCGAATCTAACAGAGCTTGAAAAAGAATTTGGACATCCTTAGGGGCATTGGGGCATGGTTTTGCATCACCACCTCGACATGACAAGTGTAAGCGAAAGCGATTAGTCTTGTTTACAAACTTTGCGCCACACAAACCACACTTAATCTTTATTTTTCCAGACCTTGGTGGTGATTCAACTAGAGAAGCATAGTCCCAAATGTTTGTCGATGGCTCAGATGACGACATATCTACATTCAATTTTTAATTTAAAAATCAGAATATTGATAAATAAATTGAACTTGATATAGGAACAAAAGAAAGCAATATAAATGTATCAAAAGTAAAAAATAAAAGCAAATGAACAAGCATATGTAAATAAATATCAAAGATTAAAAGTTTTCCAAACCACATTCCAAAAGGACCAACACTTTCGTGTTTGCAATTACAGTGAAATAATATTACAGATCATTCAACATTCAACCAAAAAAAATTGCAAAACCGAAAATAATTACTGATCTGTAGGTAGAGACTCGTCACGAATCTCAATCTCCTCGTCTTCATCATCATCATCATTCATATCTCCTCCCCATATTGGGCGCAACCAATCTTGCGTACAAATCAACGCCTCAACTGTATTTGGCGAAAGTGAGCTTCGATACTTGCTCACAACCCTGCTCCCTGTGCTGAATGCGGATTCTGATGCCACTGTTGAAATTGGTATAGATAATATGTCCCGTGCCATCACAGATAATGTAGGGTATTTTGATTCACTAACCCTCATCTTCCACCATTCCAACACATCAAATTCGGATCGCACTACGATTGGCTCCTTGATGTACATTTCTAACTCTGATTCTTTAGTATCAACTCTCATTCGTGCTTGTGCCAAGTATGATATGTATTCATTTAGCACATCCGGATTACCAGGTACAAAAATATCCGCATCTCTAATTTCTTCAACACCCGCTGCAGGTAAAGTATTAACATACAATTTGTACAAATCTTCGAGGGCTTGACGAACCTTAGACGTCTCTGCTGCTGCTCTTTCAGTAGGATAAAGCTTCATGAAAATAAAGCTAACCAACCCCATATTACAACGAGGATCAAGAACAACTGCCAAGGACATCAACAGATGACATTCGTCCCAGTATTTATCGAACTTCGTCTTCATACCAACTGTCATTTGGCGTATGAAATCTGGACCCGCACTGGCATTTTTCTGTAGAGCATCCTTAATTTTCCAAAGAGACGGAAGAAACAGATTCGCAGTTGGATACTGATTCCCAGAAAAAATCTTCGTGCAATCGTAGAAAACTTTGAGAAATGTGTGAACTTGTTGTGCTTTGGCCCAATCATCTGTGCTCGGCAACTAAGAATACATTCTGTCACGTGTCGCGTATTCAGGAAATGCAAGCTGTAATTCCATTACCGCATCTAACATTTCATAGGTCGAGTTCCAATGTGTACAGATATCCAACTTCAACGTTTTTTTAGATGGCACATTCAAACGTTGGATGATGTCATTCCATACACTCAGTCTCGATGGTGACCCCCTTATATATTTCACACTTTCTCTTATGTTCTCTATAGTATTGTCAATTGCTTTCAGCCCTTCTTGTACAATCAAATTTACAATATGGGCACAACATCTGACCTGGAATATTTTTCCTTCAAAAAATAAATTTCCTGTAGCCTTGAACTGGTTACGTAAGCATGAAATGACACTGTCATTTGCTGAAGCATTGTCTAAAGTTATTGCTGAAATTTGCTTCTCAATGCCCCAGCCTTCTAGACAACTGTAGATGCAATCTGAAATAAGTAAACCAGTATGTGGAGGAGGAAGGTGTTTGAAGTTCAAAATTCTCTTGCATAGTTTCCAATCTTTATCAACATAGTGAGCGGTTAATGAAATGTATCCTTTTCTTTGATTGGACGCCGTCCATAAATCAGAAGTCAAAGCTATTCTAGTCACTGAAGCCAAAACTTCTTTCAGTTTCATCTTCTCCTTTGCGTACATCTTCATGCTTTCTCTCTGCACTGTGACGCGGGAGACATTCTCGACCCGAGGATTAAGGAATTGACAGAAAGCCCTAAATCCTTTACTTTCAATCATTCTGAAAGGTTTTTCTTCTAAAATCACTAATCTAGCAAACCACTCATTCAACTTCTCCTTGTCAAACTTATGAGTGGACACTATGCCTTGGGAGTCGTCCCCTTCTGACTTCGTAAATGACAGTATCTGTTGGCCGGGAGGAGGAAGTCTTGCTTTCTTAGGACACGTCTTCAAATGTCTAATCAGATGTGTCGTAGATCCTCCTGGAATCTTGCTGAATAACCCTTTGCAGTGATTACACTTTATCTTCTGTACACCGTTAACTGTCACATCTTCGAAATCATCCCACACTGCTGATCTCTTCTTCTTCCCTTTGCATGCGGTTGACGTGTCTGTGTCACCCTCTACTATTAGAGTAGATGTGGCCGATGCACCCATTCCAGGGGTATTTGGGCTTTCGTCTTGACTAGCCATCTATAAAATAAAGTTCTCGATATGTTATACGGCTATACCTAGGGTCCTAGATGGTTAGACCGCTAGACGGGCATAATTACTTAACTGTCTAAATCAGTCACCCATTCAAAGTTAGATAGATTGTAATGCTTCATTTTTCAATTTAAATGCTACGCCGAAATTTCGGCAGCATCTCCCCTTATCTCTCAAGAATATATTAATCTTGTATTTGATTCCCATGTCAATCATCAACACAAAGTGTGGACATTTGACGACGGAAATAAATACATGAAATATATCCAGAGAGAAAAAGAAGAGACGAAATCAGAACAGGCATATGCATTTAAATTGGAATAAATGAAGACATTACAATCTATCTAACCCTGAATTGTCCAAAAAGGGACAATTTGAGAATTTCTATGCATCCAAGAACACACTGAATCTATGTCTGGCAACATAGAAATCCTCAAATGGGCAACCGATTATCTTATACTACAAGTCTACAACTAAAACAATACAAATAATTCATATCTATGCAAACAATGGAGCATGCTGAAATTGACATTTATCATCTAGCTAACTAATAACAAAATGTCAAATAAAAAACCAAAGGCATCTTAAAGTGGTAGCATTCAACACTAACAGTTTCATTAATTGTTAGCCCTATCCACTTATTAAGTGGATCACATTTAAAGATCTTTATAAACAAAAGCTACTCTGACTTTGATAGGCCCACCATGATATTAATTGAAGACCCACGATAGGCTTAGAAATAAACAAACAAACAAAATGATGACTTGTAAGTTGTAATTGAGGTGGGCCACACACTAAAGTAAATAATTGGGAGTGAGATGTTCACCTTTGATTAAAAAAATTTCTATATTAACAATTTCTAACATATGTTAAACAATTTCTATATTAACATATCAGGTTAATCCCAAAACTATATTTTGACCATACAGGATCAAATTGAATATTTTGACCTGGGCCCACATGGCCAATTTGAGACCGAGGGCAGGCTAGGAATTTTGATGGCCAACTTGGTTTGACTCATATACAATTTTAATTCTACCTAATGAAATTCAATACCATTTAATCTGCATTCCTATCAGTATGGATCCGGACTGTCCTGGGTTTGCACTCTCACGTACATCAAGTGATAGGACTGTGTAATTTACCTTTTCAAATCCACAGCCCTGCCCTGTGTACAATGATGAACGGCGATAATCAAGAGTGGGCTACCGCCTACCGCGATGAACTGGGGTTGTTGCAATATATTTCGTACCATAGAAAACCAAGTACATGTAATGTAAATTATAGTTAGAGAAAAGGAAAATCAACAATGAGACCAATACAGTCAATGATACAACATGTATGCACGAACTCTACGTGCATCGTTGTCTGAGCTTTTGGAGTGAGTCGCACGTTCATGATTCAGACAATTGATCTAATGGCTAAAACATGAATGGTGGATGCACAAGCATCTTCTATCGTGAAAAATCCTAACCCTTAGATCTGTGATCCATTTTCAGTCAATTTAAAATGCCCCACTTTTATATTTGTATGCTAGAGTTGTACATGAACTGAGTTAGCTTGGTTAATTTGGTCAACTCGACTCAGCTTAGAACTTAACTCGAACTTGAGTAGGCTTAGAACTTGACTCAAACTTGACTCGATTCAAATCAGTTCAACTCGGATCACATTCACTTAATATAAATATTTACAAAATATTTACATTCACTCAATGATACAACATGTATGCAAATGGAAACTGAACTTAGCAATTCACCATGATATCAAGAGAAAACACAAATATCAGGTTAATTTCAAACTATATTAACAATTTCTAACATATATTAGCAATTAAAAATTAAAAAAATAAACCCCATACGGCCACACCTTACCGGGCGAGCAGAAGAGGGACGACCGGCAGCTGCGTGCAGGGCAGGACGAGTGGCAGCCTGGCAGGGACGAGCTGCGGCACACCGGACGAGTGGCAGGGACGAGCTCCGTCACCGGACAGGGGCACCGGATAGGCCGCAGGGACTAGCGGCACCGCCGAACAGGGGATAGGGGCCAGTGAGAGAGAGAGAGGGAAGAAGAGGGACCGCCGGCCGGGCGCTGGGAGAGGGAGAGGAGAGAGAGAGAGAGAGAGAGTTTTTTTCGAACCAAGCACCGCCGGACAGGGGATAGGGGCGACTGGCGAGTGAGAGAGAGAGAGAGGGAAGAAGGGGGGCGGCCGGACGGGCGCTGGCCGCTGGGAGAGGGAGAGGAGAGAGAGAGAGAGAGATTTTTTTGAATGCTGGCTGGGAGGGAAGGGTGGCGCTGCTTGAAAAGGACGGGTGGGGCCGTGGGGCGGTGGGGTTAGGGTTTGGGGCCTGGGCGCTGTGGAAAATGACGGGCGGGTAGGGCTTTTTTTTTTTTCGGGCGGAGTTATATACACAGGTACCGAGTCGAGTACTTCTAGACTCGTACTCTACGAGTCGAGCATTCCGAGTTGAGTCGAGCGAGTACTCGAGCCTTAGTCTGCTCGTGTACAGCTCTACTTACAATCTTGTTAGCAGGAATCATCATGTGGACCAATGAAAAGCGAAGGCACTGAATTTTTCCTATGCCCCACACACACACGGATATATATATAGGGAAAAGGTACTATACGCTCGACCTTACGGAAGCACTCTGTAAGGTCGAGCGCTGTCAGCTTGCTTACCGTCGGATGGAGCCATTTTGAAACCAACGGCCATCCGTTTACCGCAGTAGAACCGGTCATACCGGTTTCATTGAGGGCGAGGATGTACACGGCCCTTTAAATAGAAAGTTTTACTCAGCTGAAGCCATGCCCGTGCAGCCCTCTCTCTCTCTCTCTCTCTCTCTCTCTCTCTCTCTCTCCCTGGATCCCCAAAGCAGCTACATCCCGTGCAGCATCTCTCTCCCTCAATCCCTAACACCAGCCACGTCCGCCTCCACCTGTCTCTCTCCCTCTCTCCCTCAATCCCTACTACCAGCCACGCCCGCCTCCACCTCTCTCTCCCTCTCTCCCTCAATTGTCACAGGAACAGCTGACGAAAGCACACAAGTAATGCTGATCACAAATGATTTGATATCGTTTTCACAATAAAAGATTGTTGCCTGCAGTTCCTGTCAAGCTTCTTTGAAAACTTTACAAATGGATGTAGTCATTTGCATGAAGCAATTTTTTTTCAAATTCTAAAAAGTTTCAAAAAATAAAAAAGACAAAAAAGTGGATTTTGTAGAACTCATTTGAGGAACCTCTACAAGAAATGACATTTATCAAATGGCACAAAATCAAGTAGATTACCTGTCCAAATGTGATGGATCCAAGTTTCTCAACATCAATGAAAGCAAAGACCCGTTTCTTCATTCTCCACTTCACTTCTTGCCCATGATCATCAATCTGATTGTATATGGTCAACCAATAACTAGTAACTTCCAGAAAATTCTCCAGAAAATGAGTTCGGTTAACCAAAAGCTACGAAAATAAATATGAGGGCACAAAAATTACTATTTATAAATGAAGAAGAAAAAAGAAAAGAAAAGAAAAAAAACAATAACAACCTATAGCTTATTCTAGTGAATAATATTGGCATATTCTACCAAAGTATCAAATAACTCCCTTCTATATAATTTAAAGAATTGAAACAAATGAGGATGCAGAAAAAATTATTTAATTGTCGAAACATATCAAATTGGAAGGATTTTTTCATATTTGAAAATTCAAAATTTGTTCCTTTTTCTTTATAACTCTAGATACTTTAGTCGAATGGTTTTATCTACACCGTCCCTACAAGTTGGTTTCCATTGTTCGAGCACCTACCAACCCCCCATGACTAAAAATAATTAAAAAAAAAATCATCCTTTTTTAGTGTCCCAGGTGAACTATTCATCCTTGTCCACTGATCTTTTTTGGCTTATTAGAGGGGTGAACCACCAGTTGGATGGATCATATGCTAAGTTCACCTTTCACCTGCTTACTCCATGTGCATTTGGCTCTCTGGCAATGAATTTTGCAGGCTATAATCCATTTACCATCGGATCCATGGTCAGGAGTGAATCAGGCTCACATCCTACATTTGCAATGGTGATGCATGCAGGACCCCATTCCATCACCCACCCAAATTGTAGACCGGATGTTTGTAGGCTCACCCACGGCAAATAGGCACCGATACTGTTGTGTCACCCAATGCCACTCAGCTGATTCCATTTCCTTTTCATTGCTTTGGTTACTGTTATCCTTCGTTTGTACGCATTCAACCTTTTCGCCTTACAATGCACCCAGCATCAAAACACAGAAAAACAGAAAAACAACACAGCCGAGTCCATTGCAACAAACATAATGTTTGAGCTAGCACACCAGGTCCACTCGCTTTGTGGACAAACCAGCACACCAATTCCAGTCAGCTTTGTGGAGATGACAAAGATTGTTCAAATACCATGCGAGTCCATTTATCGGGCACACTTGGTGAGTAAACCAGCCTAATGTAGGGGCCCTACCTGATTCGTGACAACAAGCCCAAATGGGCGCACCACATAAAGAAGGCAGAACTTCCTTTAGCTTCCACTATAGGAAAAAAGGCCAAACAGACCCACCAACAGGAAGAACATGGGCAAAAAAAAAAAAAAAGAAGTAGAAGAAGAAGAAGAAGAAGTTGGAAGGCCTCGAAACACCATGCAGGAAACAAAAACTGCAGGCTTTGTACAACAATTAAAATAGCTATTTCACCATCCCAACATCCTTGCCTGGCTTGTTAAGACAGCAACCACCTAAATTATAGATGGCTAGAGAAAGCCTATAAGCTGACATTGTGGCAAATCACCTACAGAGAGAAGTATAGAGAATGCTAGTGTATTATATTTATAGTGTGTCCTTTTAGTGTAAGTGCATGTGCACACTTCCCTATTCCCCTGCAGTGTACTATATGCTTTTTCATAATAAAATATTATGTGTTAGGGCATGCAAGCCTAACACACATCATCTCTCCCAAACTCTCCTCCTCCTTCTCTCTCAATATTCTCATCTCTTCTTCACATTATCCTCATCAAATCTTTTTCTACTTGGTATCAGAGCAAGTTCAAGGCATTCCGCATCCAACAGGTTGAGAGGCGACACGTCACCTTGCTGACGTCAGCAGCCGTACGGCTGACGTCAGCGTTGTACGGACGCATGGGCTCTGTTTGAGCTAAAAGTTTAGGGGTTTGATAGATCTTGATTTTAGAAGATTTGTCATGATTTTTTCAGAATTTATTGGACCTCATTTCATGGTATTTTGGGCGAAATAGAGAAATTCGAAAATCGGTTCCAGATTCCATTTTTCTTCGATCTACCTCAAATCGGTAAGCTTTTCTTCGGTTTCTTTACTCAAGATGGACCGAAATCTTCCTCCCAAGCTATCCATGGTGGATTTTTTTACTTAAGATCAATGTTTGAGAGGTTTTTAACCTCAAATGGGCGTGCGGCTGGGCCGTTTTTCACTCGGTCAGGCCCTATTTGACTGCGTTTCATGGTATTTTGGATGATTGATATTTGTTTGAGGTTTATCTCTTGTTATGTTGAAGGATTGAGTGAGATAGAGTTGTTTGAATCAATCTTTCTTGGCATAGGGGGTCTCTTGGCATAGGTTTATTTCTCTTGGACTCTATTATGGCTGACAAAGGGCCCTCATCTCTTGGCATAGGGTCTCTTGAATCTAACCCCTTGCAGATTACCTCCATTAAGTTGAATGGTGACAACTATCTTCAATGGGCACAATCTGTAAAAGTATTTTTAGGAGCCCGTGACAAGTTGTCGTATATTTTGGATGATCCCCCAAGCTCTACAGATGTTACCTACAAGTCTTGGACAAAGGAGAATTATCAAGTTATTGCATGGTTGTTGAATAGCATGGATTCCTCGATTAGCCACTCAGTGATGTTTTTATCCTCGGCTAAAGGCATTTGGGATACGCTTCATGATATGTTCTCGGAATCTCAGAATTTTTCACGGGTATTCCAGCTTATTCAAGAAATTGGTTGATTTCAACAAAACTCCAGATCCTTAAAAGACTACTATTCGATGCTTCGGGGTATGTGGGATGAGTTGGATATGTATCAGCCTCTTCCTTCCAAATGTAAAGAGGATCATGAACATGCTCATAAGCAACGGGATGATACTCGTATCATGCAGTTCCTCGCTGGGTTGAGTTCTGATTATCTTCACGTTCGCGATCAGGTTGTTATGCAGGATCCTCTTCCCCCATTGACGACAGTCTATGCCATGTGTCAGCGTGCTATGGTCTCTACTCTTCCTTCTCATTCATTTGTGTCACCCGAGCGTTCGGCACATCTTGTTGGCGATCAGTCCTCGGTCTTCGGGTACCATCCTTGAGCTCAGGGCGCATTTCTGATTTTGGTGGTCGTGGTAGAGGCCACGAGGGAGATCGCAGTCGCGGCGGCAGTAGTCTTCGTGGTCGTGGTGGACATGGACGAGGACGTGATGGTTCCCGCATTTGTTCACATTGCGGTGGAACTAATCACACTATTGATTATTGCTGGCAGCTACATGGTCGTCCTACGTATGCCGCTGCTTCTGTTGCTTCCACTGTTGCTTCTGAGACACAGTCTTCCACCCCGACAGCTGAGCAGTCTACTTCAGGGGAGTCTCTTATTATTTCTCGGGCGGCATATGATGCCCTTATGCGGCTTCACATTCGGGATATTCCTGAGCCTTCTCACGCAGCTTCGGCCCAGTCAGGTACCGCCCTTCTTGCGTCATCCTCTCCTACCTCCTGGGTCATTGACTCTGGAGCTTCCTCCCATATGACTGGTAAGTTGCAATTCTTTTCTTCTTATTCTTCTTCTTCTTCTCCCACTCAGTATGTCACAGTCGCAGATGGAACCCAATCTCCCATCTCTGGGATTGGTTCCATCCCTCTCTCTTCTTCCTTGTCTTTGTCCTCCGTATTGCATGTGCCTCGTTTTCCATTAAACTTATTGTCTGTTAGCTCTCTTACTAAATCACTCAATTGTTCCATCACCTTCTTCCCTTCTTATTGTTTGTTTCAGGACCTACAGACGAAGAGAGTGATTGGTGGGGGCATGAGCGAGGAGGCGTTTATCTTCTCGATGATACACCTGTTGCCGCTTCTAGTACCCTTTCTCTAGATCGAGAGTCCATGACTCGGTGGCATTGCCGCTTAGGCCACCCATCCATAGCTAGATTGAGACTTTTATTTCCCTCCTTATCTATCACTAAACCATTATGTTGTGATATTTGTGAATTGTCTAAACATCATCGTGCTACGTTTCCTCCTAGCTCTTCTGGGAGGAAATCTCAACCTTTTCTTTTAGTTCACTCGGATGTCTGGGGACCAGCTCTGGTTACCTCGACTTTTAGATTTAGATATTTTATTACCTTTATTGATGATTATTCATGCATCACTTGGATTTATCTTTTGAAATCTAAAAGTGAAGTGTTTGATGGGTTTAAAGTGTTTTATCATGAAGTGTGTACTCAATTTCAATGTTTCATCAAAACCCTTCATTCTGATAATGGGGGGAATACATGTCTACTACCTTTCTGTCCTTCTTGCGGGAACAAGGTTTTTTTTCTAGGACGTTGTGCGCTCGTACACCTCAACAAAATAGTATCGTAGAACGAAAGAATCGTCATCTTCATGAAGTTGTTCGTACCTTTTTTCTTGGTATGCACCTACCTGAACATTTTTGGGGTGATGCTCTTCTAACTGCTACTTTTCTTATTAATCATATACCCTCATGTATCATGTCTTATAAATCTTCATTTGCTATATTGTATCATCATGATAATCCATTTCCTCTACCACCTAAAGTTTTTGGTTGCATGTGCTTTATTCAAATTTTGGATGGAAGTAATGATAAACTTAGCCCAAGGGCAATTAAATGTGTCTTTCCAGGGTATCCTCGGAGTCAGAAAGGGTATAAACGCTTTGACCCATTGACTCGAAAGAAATATGTCTCTGCTGATGTAACCTTCTTTGAGGATATATATTTTTTTTCTCCGCTCCAAGCTGATCCCTCTGTGATCCTCTTGCGAGTCAGGGGGAGTATGACTCTTATCTTCTTTCCACTAGTGATCATGGGAAAACTCCTCTGCCCTCTATTCAGCATCCTGTTGGTGATATGGGTGAGCCTAAGCCTCTGCGGGTGTATCATCATCGAGATAAATCTTCACACGCTCAGTCATCCATCCTTCCGATCACTTTGGATGTTGGTTCAGGTGACTCTCCTATCTCGAGTTTAGATCTTCCCATTGCCTTGCGCAAAGGGTCACGATCTTGTACTCAACACCCCATTAGTAATTTCGTTTCATATGATCATCTTTCACCGTCTTTTCAGTCGTTTGCAGCTTCCCTTTCATCACAGACTATTCCTAGATCTCTCTCACATGCTCTTCAGAGTCCTGATTGGACAAAGGCGATGATGGAAGAAATGTCTGCTCTTGAGAAGAATCATACTTGGGATCTTGTGCCACTTCCTGTAGGCCATAAGCCTGTTGGCTGTCGATGGGTTTATACAATCAAGTTTCTTCCAGATGGCTCAATTGATCGCTATAAAGCCCGTCTTGTTGCTAAAGGTTACACCCAGACTCATGGTGTGGATTACTTCGAGACATTTTCTCCAGTGGCTAAGCTTAATTCAATTCGTGTTGTGCTCTCCTTGGCCGTTAATTTATCATGGCCCTTGTTTCAGCTTGATGTTAAGAATGCATTTCTCCATGGGGATCTTACAGAGGAAGTTTACATGCATCAACCTCCTGGCTTTGTTGCTTCTCACAACCCTGCACTTGTATGTCGGTTGAAGAAGGCTCTTTATGGACTCAAACAATCTCCACGTGCATGGTTCGAAAATTTTAGTCAGGCTCTCTTGGAGTTTGGCTTTGTTCGTAGTCATGCTGATCATTCTCTCTTTATATGTCGTCGATCGACGGGCATCATGGTTCTCATTGTCTATGTGGATGATATTGTTTTGTCCGGTAGTGATTCTGCTGGAATGAGGGAGGTCAAAGATTTTTTGAAGACCAAGTTTGAAATCAAGGATCTTGGTCCTCTTCGTTACTTCCTCGGAATTGAAGTTGCTCGCTCATCATCCAAATTGGTCTTGTCACAACGAAAATATGCGCTCGATCTTCTCATGGAGACCGGCATGTTAGGGTGCAAGCCTGCTACCACTCCCATGGATACTTCACAGAAGCTTCGACCAGATGATGGTCCTCTCCTTACTGATCCCGAGATGTATCGACGACTTGTAGGCCGGCTTATTTACCTGACTATTACTCGCCCAGATCTCTCATTTGCAGTGGGGGTTGTTAGCCAATTCATGCAAGCTCCCTGTACTTCTCATCTCACGGCTGTCTACCGCATACTTCGGTATTTAAAATCAGTCCCGGGTCTTGGCCTCTACTTTCAGTTGCATGGTCATCTTCATCTTTCTGGCTATTCCGATGCTGATTGTGCAGGTAGTACTTTTGATCGCCGCTCTACATCCGGCTTCTGTACCTTCCTAGGTGGCAATCTTATAACCTGGAAGAGCAAAAAGCAGCCAGTTGTTGCCCGGTCCTCAGCTGAAGCTGAATATCGTGCTATGGCTCATGCGACATGTGAACTTGTGTGGCTTCGCAATCTTCTTGAAGAACTTGGCTATCCTCCTTCGGGTCCTATTCCTCTTTACTATGATAATCAAGCGGCCATCCATATTGCTCGTAACCCAGTTTTCCATGAGCGAACCAAGCATATTGAGGTTGACTGTCACTTTATTCGGGAGAAAGTTACTTCTAAGGAAATTGTTACTCCTTTTGTTCGATCTGGGGATCAACTTGCTGATGTTCTTACAAAATCCTTGAGTCGAGATGCTCTTCATCGTGTTCGTGACAAGTTGGGCATGATCAACATCTATGCTCCAACTTGAGGGGGAGTATAGAGAATGCTAGTGTATTATATTTATAGTGTGTCCTTTTAGTGTAAGTGCATGTGCACACTTCCCTATTCCCCTGCAGTGTACTATATGCTTTTTCATAATAAAATATTATGTGTTAGGGCATGCAAGCCTAACACACATCATCTCTCCCAAACTCTCCTCCTCCTTCTCTCTCAATATTCTCATCTCTTCTTCACATTATCATCATCAAATCTTTTTCTACTGAGAAGTGGGTCCATAGCCAAAATTGCTTAAAAGTAGTAATCAAGTAGTGCTCTAGTGTCATCAGTACACATCATGTACAATACAAGTGTGTGACCTTTCATGAGACATAGAGATATAACTGCTATAAATAAAGGATGAAACACATATGAATTTTAGTGATTATCACTGCCTAGTTAGTCATGTGAACATTGTAGGCATGATTAGTGCTCGCATGTAGGTCCACAATCTGATCAAACTGCATGAGTTTCAGTGCAACCCAAAATCTGATAGGCATCAAATCAGGCCAACCAGATCTTACTGGATGGTTTTAGCACTGGGCCTTCTTATAACCCAGATAGGCCGTGGGGACCTTTTGATTGTTGGTGGCAGATTGCTGTGATAAGGAGGCCTTGATGGACCAACTGAAGTTAAAAAGTAATCATTCTTTCGGCTGACTGCATATGAATGAAATGCATGCTTGCAAGACGATGATCATACATTAGAATCTCTATGGCAATGCTGTCCAACAAACAACATTGGTGGAATCGATACCTAGGCCCTGTTGAGCAAACCAGAACCTACTCCGAGTGATTTCAAAGAGAATAGATCTTGTTCATCCCATGTGAACAACATTCCAAGGAATATTGACTTCATCTAACCTACCTAAACGATCTGTCCAATTCATGTGGAAATTTGTGAAATGGTCCTGGTCTAGTTTTATGTTTTGATAGCTCTTGTCCAAAGAGGAGTTTCCATTTGCTGCCAGCAAATAGATGGTTGAAAAGAGAGATACAGCAACTGACTCCATTCAATTGAGTAAAGGCCCAAGTTCGGTGACTTCGACATTCCAATCTGCGACATTTTGGTGGCATGTCAATAAACAGTAGGACGAAAAACACCAATGGTCTGGATTAGAGAACCATGAGCGCAAATTGTTGAGATTCAAAAGCCCAATAAATTGTGCAGGGCGTCGGTGTAGGATCATATGATTCCACTCATGAGAATTTAGACTGAAGAAGCAACTGCAGCAACAGCTTGTGTTGCAAACGTGTAGGAGATCCGGGCCATTACCAGGTGGGACTCAATGTGAACATTGCCCAGTGCCAGCAGCCAGGCCCTTCTGATGGGACAATTGGTGATTTTTCAACTGACCATTTTCCTCACACAAGTCTGGCCCTTCTGATGAGTGGATTTGATGCAGGACATAAAATTAAATATGGTTAGAAACATCTTCCAATGAATGAAGAAGATGCGGTGCACCCCACATATGAATGTTGCTGGTTAGGAAAAAATTAAAGAAAATACCAAAAGCAAAGGCAAAAAAAAGCAAAGAAAATATTAAAAAAAACAGAGGCCTTACCTGTAACGCTCAATCTGAGGTCTGCACAGCGTGGTGGTAGGGAATGAGGGAGAGAGAGGTGGAGGCGGGCGTGGCTGGTAGTAGGGATTGAGGGAGAGAGGGAGAGAGATAGGTGGAGGCGGACGTTGCCGGTGGTAGGGATTGAGGGAGAGAGATGCTACACGGGAAGTAGCAGCATTGGGAATCCAAGGAGAGAGAGAGAGAGAGAGAGAGGGCTGCATAGGTATGGCTTCAGCTAAGTAAAACTTTCTATTTGAAGGGCCGTGTACATGCTCGCCCTCAATAAAACCGGTATGACCGGTTCTATTCCTACGACATGCGGTGAACGGATGGCCGTTGGTTTCAAAATCACGCCATCCAACGGGAAGCAAGCTGACAGTGCTCGACCTTACGTAATACTTCCGTAAGGTCGAGCGTATAGTACCTTTTCCCATATATATATATATATAAGAGGAAGGTGAGAGCATACTGCCTATAATTTTGTTGATATGGTAAAATAGCTGTGCAAAATTTGGGCAGGCGCCACAAAATAAATGGCCCACACCTATCATATGACATTACTATATAGTGCATAAAAATTTTATTTTTATTTTTTAAAAAAAAGAGAGACAAGAAAAAGGCTGATACTAGATTAGAGGAATTCCCTAATAGCGATCCCAAAGATTCCCAACCACCATTGAAACAAAGGAAGAAAGCTCAGCAAAAAAGAAAAGAAAAGAGTCCCAACAGCAACTTCTGCAGAAAACCACAGCAGGTTCAACAACCTTCGCCCCCTTCTCCACAGAATGGTCTTTGGAAGTAATGAAGTAAAGAACACAAATAAAGATTAATATGTACCATGAAGATGAGATTCGAAAATTGATTTCAATTAATTGAGATGTTCAAAAATAAGGGTAGTGGTATTAAAACATTAAGGGTCATTTGGATAGGGGGAATTCGAGTGCCCAAGTGTTCTAATACAACTACCCTCATGATTCTGTCTTTTGGAGGATATTTTTGCTTGTTAATTAACTTGAACATTGAACTTATAGACTCAATCACTAGCTGCTCCCATTTTGGCTTGTTAATTTGAACATTGAACTTAGACTTACTAGTTACTCCTATCCAGTGTATAATTTAAAAAGAGGTGGACCCAATACAAAGTTTGTTAGTTTACAATGTTTCTCTAAGTGAATTTAAGTGCATGCCATTGGTCTAAGTATCTCCAAGTTTGTTAGTGTGTCAAAGTGCAATATGCTTGGATGCACTTGGACTCACTTAGACACACCTAGACAAACACTGTACATGTACAAAGCTGTGTTTATACCATGCAACAACTTCAACTAAAACATGCATGTATGAATATACATTTAGGTAAGAGCTGTAAGATATGCTCAAGGCGGCAACGAACACTCTGGCAAAACCTCACAGGTGGATGAAAAGACCATATGCTGGAGAACCCGCAGCATTTGGATGTAACAATGGGTCCAGCCCCTGCTCCAGGCTAGCTTCAACAACCTTGGCTAGGGGTGGGAGGTCACCCAAACCTCAGCTGATTTCTCTAATTGAGACCCAATAGTGCCATAAATGGGTCACACCGGCCCGTCTGGGCTTTGGGCCTGGTCCAACCATATATAGGCTTGGTCTTGGTTATCATGCCTGGGGATGGCCTTGGACCTGAAAGTTTGACCATCTACTAACCAAGCCAGGTTTGGCCCTAGAGGCCCATCAACCCCTTTCGGATGTATTATTAATTGGGCTCGGCTCGTTCCTTGGCACAGGCCCTGGCATGACCATTATGATATTGAGAATAATAAAGATAATATAACCATGAGTGAAAAATGAAAATCGTCTGACACTTGGGATTGGTTGAATCATATTGAATTGCAATTCAACACAATACAATTGGTTGGGGACCTTACTCATTTCAACACCAGGTCATGGGTTCAAGCACCCATTGTGGTGAAATTCCACCGTGTGGTGTGAGTGCGTGTAAAAAAAAAAAAAACAGAAGAAGAAAACACAATACAATTGGCCATTTTCTATGATTTGATAAAGTGAACTCATGAATTTGCTGCTGTAAAAAAGTAATCTCAACTTGTAAATGTAGTGGTCTACAAAAGTAGGCTACATCTGGCAGCGCCGACTAATTCAATTGAATTAATTACTCGGTGAAGTGGAAACAACAAAACTGTAGTTACAATTCAGATGCTTGGGTGAGCACTGTAGTTACAATTCAGATGCTTGGGTGAGCGTTTGCAATTCCACTTAGTTGCATATAGGAAGTTTCAAATATATCCTTAGGGAATCAGTGTGCTGAATTGAATTGTTAGCAAACTAAACTAAGCCAATTACCTAGAAAATTGTCGTTTATTGATTGGATGACTGTTTATCAGTTGTGTATCTAAATGCAGTCTCAGTAGAATCAGTGTTCTAAACCGAATTGATAGTGAACTAAACTCAGCAATTTAGTTACAATTCTGTCGTTTATTGATTGTGTTTGCAATTCAAATCACTTGCATTTCCAAATTTCCAGACACAACCTTAGAGAATCAGTGCACTGAATTGAATCAACACTGAACTGAACTCAGCAAATTTCATAGTATGAGCAAATGGTTAAACAGAGATATCCACAGCCAAACAATAAATACAATGGGTGATCGGTTCCTTAACATAAATATCACACATAAAACCTGTTTGATTAGTTGTAACATGCATAACAGTTAGACTGCAGATCCGTTTTATATGCAATGGTTTCTAACTGGACACATAGATAGAGCTACAAACAGCTAGTAAAGTGACCATTCCTTCCCAAAAGCTATTTATGAAGCCTCGCTAGCTGATTAACTCACAAGCAATGAGGAACATCTATGCTCAATTTGAAGGATCCCCTTTGAAGACAAATTGCCCACCCTTGACAAACAAGAGACCTACTGACTCATTTTCAATTTGGAGCTTGCCCTTATGTCTAAAGGTCCACTACTTGACTGGGCCTGTACAACTCATGGGTGTATGTGTATTATCTGGTATGTCAATCTTATAAGTCCTATGGTTGACAGTCAACTGCATAAATATCAAATCAATAGGACAATCATATCTTTCTCAGTAACAGCCTTCAAGCAAACAGGTGATGAAAACATTCAGCCAATAGTCTACACTCAGTAGAGAAAATCAGACAGGTAGGATTCTCCAATTCACATGTTTTGTGTACAATCACCCACAAGCGATAGATGTGAGCAGACGCGTTGTCTTCATAATCTGACTATGCAGCTTAATTAGGCAGCTCAAGTGAGTCTTCTGTACAACCATCCACAATGGTAGGGGCAAGCAGATGGGTGCTGGTCTTGATCATTTGACCATGCAGTCAAGTGGGCCTCATCCATGAATGAACTGAATCATCGACCCTCAATTGCAGAGAAGACAATCTTTACTTTGACTTGTATCCCCATTTTCCCTCAGAGACTTGAACATGGATGAGAGGCACCAGGTCTAGCTTCTCTAATCCAAGCTGTTGTATTGAATGGAAGTTCGGTCAGATCCGTTCATAGAACGGTATTTGTTGGAAGGAGAAAAATTGCATCCCGTTTGTCAATGGTGAATTGGAGTTCGAGGTTGAACCTGTATCTGAAAATTCTGCCAAGTATGCGGCATCTCTGCAACATAACAGTAACTTGGATTATTTTTTTTTTTTCTCCAAAACTAGTTATTATCCACATGCATTAAGAAAACCATGAATGTACCATTGAGCCATCAGAAAGTCGATATTGGTCGATATCTTCACATAAGCTTCTGTATGTTGCCATGATTAGGTAACTGCAAACAATGATGCTCCCATAGACATCGCCAAACATTTTCAGAAACATTTCCACTAATATTACTGTTTGAGGTACTATAAAATCCGAAACCATATATCCTATTGCCTCAATGGGAAGGAATGATACATAGCTTCGTAGACAGAGATTGTTCTCCATTTTGTATAGAGAATCTAAAAGATGGACATGCAAAGGCTCACGAGTATATTATCACCATCATCAGCTTAGCCTTTCTCCCAGTAAGTTGGGGTTGGCTTTAAATGGTTGATTGGCAAAGAAGGGTCCATGATCAGCTCTCCAAAAGGCATCCGCCCGCCTTTGCTAAGAACTTTGCTTTTGAAAATATGATATTTTTTTTATAGGCAAATCTGGAAACTAAAATTTTTGCATAAAAATCTGGGTTGCAGCATACAACTGATTGTGGGTGATCCGTCCTCTTCAAATTTAGTTGATTTTTATGACGTAAAAATGCCTAGAAGTTAAAGAGTACAACTATCAAACCACGTGTTCAATAGTATTTCATCTATTTTTAATTTTTAATACAATCGTATTGGACTAGGTCCATTATAACTTATCTCAGCCAAGTAATCTCTCTCAGTTCCTTGGATGCCTTAGCTGATGGAGATAATATGGAAAAAGCTTCTGCTTATAATGCCAGCTATGACATATAGATCTTGAAAATAAAGAAGATAGAATTACCAAGTGTTCTCGATGTGAATCAAGAGATTTCATCAGAGATTCTTCCGTTACTCTGATTTGGAGTGCATTATTGACATTTCCTCGTACGGTCCAACAACTGACAAAATAAATAAAAGAAAAAACATAATACTCTGTGAGTTTCCATTTTTCTGTGAATAAATATAACACTTCATGTTCACACAAATATTTAGGCTACATGTGTGTGCATGTATGCATGCAATACAAACACAGAGTGCAACAGCTTTTAACTCCTACAAACTCCAGCCATAGATAACAACAGCACCTCAATCGATACTTCACATCAGTGAGCATTTCTTGCAACAGCTGTAACCAATTTTGCAATTCCTGCACATAAGGCAGTGATGCTATTACTGTTAACTGAACTTCTAGAGAATGTTACAGTTACAAGTTGATACATTCCTAAGAACATAACCCAATTCTTTGGCTGTAGTGGAGATAGTATATAAATAAAGTATATACAAATTTGAAAATATTAGACAATGTATCGAAAATTTTCATTTGGAGTTAAGATGAATGCTTCCTGTATCTGTACTTCTGCAGAGTACAAACAGAAGGCCCCTCACATGTGTCAGTATGGCATACATGTATGAGATCCAATCCATTCATCAGGTCCAACCCTTGGAGAAAGTTTTCTAGTTTAAAATATGGTCAGTCCACTTATAAGGTGACTTTTAAGTATCCATTTTCTCAATACAAGTGTGGCTCACCTGATGAATAGACATACAATCGTAGGTGAAGACACATTCATCATGAGGCCAGTGTGATGTAGGGCTTGGATCATCAGTATGTGTTTCAACTTTTCATCAGAAAAAAGATTTCACATCAATCTTGTGATACTACCTTCTGAATGATTTCTGGAGCCAATGCCAGTCAAGAGATATGTACAAACACAACATTAAGCAAGGAATCATAAGAGAATATAAGAAGCAGCAGGAATATATCAAAACACAACAACATATATCTTGATCAAACTTTCATAATTCGGTCACTCCTGTTGCAAGTAATTGAAAAGAATTCAGTATTCATAAATGCATTTCATCGGGCAAATACATAATGAGTAATTATGTTACTAATTGTAGACAAGATAACCATATCACCTTTTTTATCTTGTTCAGGGACTAATCTTCCAATATCTTTCAACGACTACTCAAATCACCAAAAGAAAACAAGCCTAAAAGAATAAAGCATTCCATTAGAATAGATCTTACTCATTTTAAACAATCCAGGACTTAAAGAGGGTAGGCTGTAACCAAATAAGAATGTTGCAACAATGTAACATCGACACAGATATGTATACCTGCTTTGGACATGGGCAGCAGTATTTTCTCTAACAAGGAAATACAGAATTAGACACAAGGTTGTGGAAAAGCCACCATGCCCACGTCTTTACAGATGTATAATGACATTGAAAGTTATTTTATTAGATGGTACCTCATATGGGGTCAATATGGAACTAAGAGTTAAAAATCCATACTGATAGACGCCAACCATCATTGCCAGGTCAGCGTGTATCTTATCTTTTTTGTGGAGGAGAGTGTAATTTTCCATCATCACAGTTTTTTCCAAAAAGTTAAGAAACTTCTCTGCCATGGTATTTAATAATGGGTGTCAATCAAAGTATGTTTTTATTTACATATAATCCCTCTTGGTTCCAAACACTATATGCATAAGAAATAGGAAAATGTATTCCAATAGTTAAACTATGACCCAAACAAAAAGTACATAAATACCGCTAGATGTAAGAAGAAAATTGAGTGTTGGCGGTGTTGAACACTGAACTTTCTAGAATGTATAGTGTCTTATTACATATACATATATAGATTGTGAAAATAATCAAAATGAACGGAAATCCTGAAAACTAATGATGTCTGGATATATGATTAGTACATACAAAAAGTCTAAAACTGTAACATAGAAAAAATTTCCCTATAACTAGTCAAGATTGCAATTTCCGTTCTAAGCATTCGTAAAAAAGATGTAGGAAGAAGAAATTACCTGCGTCCAACGAAGATGAAAACCTTTCTAATGAGTAAACATGTGAAAAAGATATTTTGTCACATAGAATTGACAGTTGACTTTGTTCAAGATTTCATTCATCATTTAGGAACGTGTTCTGCTTAAAACCTGCAATCTCCAATCTCTCTATCTTAATCTTGTTCTTCCCTATCTCAAGACTCTCTCTAGTAACAGAATTACTCTCTATTACTCAGACATCTCAAATGAACACATATAACCTAATTCGCACTTTATGGAAGTAGGATAATTGAAGAGATGCTCTTTAAATTGAGCGTTCTAGATTACTGAAAATGTAGAAGAACGAGAACAGAGGGAATGCTTCCTACAAAATCAGGTAGCAAGAAACAAAATCCAATTCTTGATTTGATAAAAGAAGTTTGTGAACAGGTTTTGTTCTTTTCGAAATCACATGTCGAACATCAATTGATAGGAATAAGAAATAAAGAATAAATTCTCTTCATTGAAAATGTAATAAGATTGAGGTAGCCTTTATCAAATGCAAAAATAACAACAACAGAGGCAATAAATTCTACCAGATTGGGTCTACAAAAACAAAAATCACAAATCACAAATCCAGAAGTATGAAATCCCAAATAATAGTTCTCGTAAATAATCACTATTTCCTAAAAGAATGAAAAAGGCAGACAATGAATTCAATTTAATCAGTTCACAATACATAAGACCGATTGACAATTCCAGAGGACAAGTATATTTTTTTTTACACACGCACTCACACCCCACGGTGGAATTTCACCACAATGGGTACTCAAACCCATGACCTGATGTTGAGACTTGTGAGTCTACCACCGAGACATGAGTAAGGACCCTCAGAGGAGTATGATGGGCTCTTTTCTTTTCAACGATTCATCCAAAATGGAACTGAAAAATAATTATAAAGAGAACTTTGGAAATTTTCCAAGACAACCTTAGATGATTTGTACCTTGAAAATTGGCAGTTTCACTCACGTGGGTCACAATGTATAAAGTAAATTGGCCATTCAAACAACTTTTTCTACTCATCCATTCATCTTGTTTGTTGGTGGCCTGATTTTAGAGCAGAAGATCTAAGAGTGGAATATGTGCCTACATGTAGATGGCAGGGCCCAGTGTTAAATTAGCAAACCCCAATATTTTCCTTTGCAAGAAATTCAACAATACAATTAAAAGAACTACAAGGAATACTCTACACATGGGATTTCGAAGAAGCTAGAGCACAACCTTAATTCATTCAAGATAGGACTTGGCTTCAGAGCGGGAATGCACCTCCGAGAGGCCTAAGAGATAGCATTATAGAGTCTCCGTCTGCTATCAATTCACGGAAAGCTCCTCATCAGTTCTAATAGCCAAGAACTCTGCTCTGTTTGAGGATCCCTTTCCCATTAGCTTGAAAAGACAAATTTGATGCTGTCTCTAAGCATGCCTCTAATCCTGAACTTCTGTCAGTATTAAGAAACCACCATATAACAATTTAAGAAATCATCCCGAGAACCGATCACCTACAGGTAAGGTGGGACAACTTATTGTGTTGTATCCTGCCAGTGTAGTACATACTGCTTGTGTATAACAGGCAGCAATACTAGGAAAATGGTAGGCATCACCATGAAGATCACCTGGCACAAAAATCAGGCCAGTCTGCTCATCAGGTGGGCCATACCATTGGAATCAATGGACAGATGACAGTCTTACTCAGCATACAGGTTTAACCCACCTATTGATCTGATTAGCCTAATTTTTTATAAGGAGGGCAAATATTTTTTTCATAGTAATGATTTCCTACACAAGTGGCATGTTGGCAGGAAAACTGTTATGGTACAAGAAGTTGCGATACCGCTGCTAGTAGGTTATCAATCCTCAATCATCCTCCCAACACTGTTTGATAGGCAGTGATAATCAAAACCAAAGTTTCTTACAAGAGAATGCGACAAGCAGTGGAATATGTCTAAGAAATATATCAACAAAAAAAAAAAAAAGTAAACGAGTTCAAAATAAAGTAAAAAGAATAGAGCAGTTGAGTATTAATCTATTGACAGTGTAGTACTAAATGAGATATATTAGCAAGGATCACCGAATTAGCTTGCCTGTTCACTCCATGATATGATGAAGCAAACCATACATCTAGAAGGTCCTATAACATATGGCCCACATGAGAGAAATCTCACTGATATGACATCGTCCAGGTCTCATAACATATGTACCATTGGTTCAAGTCGGTTTTATACAATTAAGATTTTCTATGTGTGGACATCTTTTGTGTGAACTTCTAGATGAACAGTCTAAATCATCACATAGTGAGACAGAAGGGGAGAGTGCCTCCTTAGCAAACGTCAAATTATGTAAACATGACGTTCCACTGCGAATATGAACTTCCAAGACTCAGTGTGGTCCACATATCGGTTGCATCAAACTGGTAATTGAAAAATCAAAAGTTTTCAAAGAAAATAACCATTGCTTCACATTCAAGTAGACATGTCACCCACCTGATAAGCAGACCGGCCTGATTTTTTGTTTAATCACCAGTGGCCTTGTTCAGTCTCCCACAAGAGTGCCACATTCACACGTGTGATGCTAGGCCCCTTAACCATGTCATTTGCGCTACTCCCACTTGCACTCCTCAACGAAATGATGGTGTTTAAATGTTCTGTTTGCTATAAAAAAAAATCAGTTAACCATAGAAAGAAATTAGGAACCATACAATGCATCTACCAAAAAAGGAGGTGGTTGACAATGCATAGACAGGGAATTGTATGACACCGTTTGGTTTTCAGTTTGCATAAATGGGACCCATAGTTCCTTGGAATTTACTTCATTATAGGATATGTATAATGACGGTAGGTCTGTTAATGGATAATAACATCCTCCAATGTATAATTGTTAAGCATGGAATTTTGGCTGATCTAATTACTCAGAACAACCAATGTCCATAAAAAGATTATCTATCTGTTTGTTTGCATGGTGGAATCCAAAATATAATCGTGAAAAAGAAAGAATTTTATGTTGATGTGATGTTTTCTTTCCACAATTTTCTTTTTAAATCTATGTTTTGAATTCCAACAAGTCAAAAAAAAAAAAAAACCCTAAAATACAACTTCTAGCTGTAAAACCATGGTCGGCCTATATGATAGTTGGATCAAATAATATAATATGCATTATTTTTCATAGTTTTTCTTTTTCTATTAGATCCCAGCAATAGTGACTTAATTTTACTCTATTTAAACGAAAAATCTTAAAGTCAATTACCTTGGATTGAAACTGATTATCCATGAAATAACCTCAACCATGAAAGCAATCGGAGTGACGTTAGCCTTGAATTGTCAATGCTTGATGCCCTATGTATCTCCATCGCACTCCTGAATTACAATTAATTGAAATGATAATAAGTCTCCAAATAATAACTTTGGGTTGTTTGTTTTCCAAATTCCCAGGTGTTAGTTTAAAAAAGATTTATGGGTGTCAAATACACTAGTGAAATGCATGTGTTATATCCATGCCGTCCATTCATTTTTTCATATCATTTTAGTCCAAAAACCTAAAAATGGAGCAGATCTAAAGCTCAAGTGGACCACACCAAAGGAAGCAGTGGGAGTAATCACACCACCATAGAACCCACTGTTTTGTGTTGTGTGGTTACTCCCACTGCTTCCTTTGGTGTGGTCCACCTCAGCCTTGGATCTGCCTCATTTTTGGGATAATATCCTAAAATGATATGAGATCATGAATGGACGGCGTAGATGCAACACTTGCATCATGGTCGGGCCCACATAGTTTTCATTTCTATGATGTGGAGCGAGATGAAATTCGCTCTTCCGCGAAGATTTCAAACAGCAGCTTGTGCGTATCAATACGCTTTTACCACAGTTTAAAACTTGTACACCGAGTCAAACAGACCGAGTACTTTCTGCTACTTAATAGTTAAGGAAAATAGAAAATCAAAGATAGATTGGTTTGAGTGAGAAGTTCGATACTTACAAAGGGAGGGAAGAGGAATGAAGGAAGGAAAGCGTTGATGCTATCTCCTCTTCAACCCCAACAGACGACCACACCTTTTGCCTCCTCTCAGGGATTCGGAATCGGTATATTCCATCCAGATATTTGGGATGTGTTTTATCTTGTGCCAATCCTCGCCTTTCTCCTTCTCGCATCGCTTCTCTAATTGGGGACAGCCTTTGATTTGTAGAGTTTGGAGGTTTGTTAGGAGTTGCAACCCGGATGGCAAACACCCCAATTTATCACAATCTTCAATGTGCAAATATTGAAGCGAGGAGAGGTTTCCTATCCACTCCGGCAGAGCCGTTAGACTTTTCAAACCCCAGATACTTAGCTCTTGCAGTGTTGTGACATGTTTTAGCCCTTCCACCAAACATGTCAACTTATCACAATCCCAGATTTCAAGAACTCGAAGGGACATTAGGTGTTGTATTTCCTCTGGTAAAGAAGCCAGCTCTGGACATTTATTAATGCACAAGGATTGTAAGGCAGTGAGGTGTTGCAGGCCCCCCATCAAACTCGTTAGGCTTTTACAACAATGAATGGCAAGATCTTTAAGAGAGCTTAAGCCTTGTAGTCTCAAGGATGTTAGACCTTTGCATTCTCGAATATATAGAATCTGGAGAGAGGTGAGATTTTGTAACTCCTCCGGCAATGATACCAGCTCATCACAGTTATCAACAAACAGAGACTCTAGAGCAGCAAGGTTTCCAAGCTCCCCCGACAGAGACTCAAGCTTTGGGCATCTCCAAATTTCTAGGGTCAAGAGACCGGTATGATTTGGGAACAACCCACCCGGCAACGACCTTAGCTCCTTGAAATCTTCAATCCACAAGTAGGAAAGCGAGGTTAGGTTTGCCACTGAACCTAACAACATCTCATTACTATCATACAATCTCAATTCTTTCAGAGACTGAAGGCATGGAAGTGTTGTTAACTTTGGGCATCTGAAGACAGATAATCGGTTAAGGCAGGGGAGTGCTTCTCTTCCGTTGAATCCTGACCACTCCTCTAAATTAGGCATATCTACCAACCTGAGTTTTTCCAGCGACGGGAATCCCTCTGCAACATTGTCACCATAGAAATGGTTGCCAATAGATTTCACAGCATGCATTCCCTGTATCACAAGAACCTTAAGCAATGGTAATTGGCCAAGCTGGGGGAGCTGTTCGCATCTTCTGCAATTGATCAGTGAGATTTCAACCAGATTTGAAAGCAATGAAGAAGTCATCCAATGTGGAAATCTGACACCCACGTACCCTTTGACCTCCAACCTTTTGAGATTCGGATGTGGTCGGAGACCTTCAAGGGTTTCCTCAACATTTCCTGCCAACTTAAGATTAATATCCTGACCCCATGAAAAGTACAACTTATGAAGGTTTGGCTTCTCCTTCAAGTTTGCTTCCTGGGCATCTGCTTTACACATCACATTCTGGAGGTTTCGAATAATCAAGCTTCCTCGAAGGTTTAGGTCTTGCAGCTCTTTTATACCACATCCTCTATCCTGACTAATGATGAATATTGGCAAGGTCTGAAGGAACTTTAATTCTCCAATATTGGCTGGCATATGGGTCAATTTATCATTATACCCATCTATTTCAAGATGTCTTAAGCTGGTCATATTGCTCATGTCCCTGGGTAACTCTGCAAGATATTTACACTGCAAGAGTCTCAAGGTTTGCAGATTGGGAAGGGTGCAGATGGATTCAGGAAGGGCTGCTATTTTAGTATCAGACAAGTCGAGGTATCTTAAGTGTTTCAACTTGCCGATTGAAACCAACAACTCCTTAGTAACATTGGCTTTGCTTAAATCTAACACGCGTAAGCACATAAAATGTACAAAATGATTATGGGGGATGCTGAAACTTCTTACTTCAAGCAGAAGTAGTGTTCGCAAACGGTTTACTTTCTTCAATGCCTTTGGGAATGTTTGGACCTTCCTGCCATACCCACACTCCAAGGACAAACGGCGAGATATGTTATGGATGCTCTCTGCATTTTTGACCTGCACAATCGAGCATTCAGTCCCTGCAACAAAGCGTGCAAGATCATGCATTAGGTCATGCATCTTGCACCAGACTATATTCCCATCGTCATCTTTCTCAACATCCTGAAAGAAGGACCGCCATAATAGATTATTGAAATACTCTCCACCGATGTTTTCCATGTGGTTACTTCCGACTGATGATTGAATGAAACCTTCGGCCATCCAAAGTTGGATTAGTTTCTCCTTTTCGATTCTATAATCTTTTGGAAATAATGAGCAATATGCAAAGCATTGCTTCAAACGTGATGGCAGATGATAATAACTCAACCTTATGGCAGGTAAAATGTGATTCTCTTCTTCAGGTAGATTCCAAATCTCACTTTCTTTGACAAACAACCATTGGCTTTCCTCTGTTTTATGGTACATCAAGCTTCCAAGTGACTTCGCTGCCAAAGGAACACCCTTGCACTTCTTCACAATTTCCTTTCCGAGTATTACAAGGTTTGGACGTTCTCGTCTTTCATGCCCAAACGCCCGTTGCCTGAACAGAGACCAACAATCATCATCTGATAATGTTTGCAAATGGTGTGTAGGAAGAGTACCCATGATTGAAGCGACTTTTTCACTACGGGTAGTAACTATGATTTTACTACCCCTGGCACCTCTGAGAGATTTTTTCAGTGAATTCCACTTCTCAGGAGTTTCTTCCCACACATCATCCAACACGAGTAAAAACTTCTTCCCACTTAGCTTTTCTTGGAGGATATGCTGCAGTGAATCCATGCCTTCGAGATCACATTTGCTACCATTTGCTGATTCAATGATTAATTTTATTACCCTCATCACATCGAAATTGTCTGACACACAAACCCATATTCTTAGCTCGAAATGCTTGGTTACCCTCTCATCATTGTAAGTGAATTGAGCAAGTGTGGTCTTCCCAAGGCCCCCCATACCGACTATGGGGATGATCGAGACATCTTCTTGAGTGCTAACATCAATCAACGACTCTACGATTTTCATCTTATCTTCATCTCTGCCAAAAACTTCCGACTCAATCAAAGAGTCTGTTTGCAGTCTCTCTTCAGTATTGAACTGCGGATCTACAGCTCCATCTCTCAAATGGAACTTCCTCTCCTCTGCAATTGCATATAATCTCTCCCCAATCTCCTTTATCCTACCCCCCATCTGCAGGTGAAATATGAGTGAGTTCGGAAAAGAAAAGAAGTTGCGCACCCTATTCATCATTGCAGGCCGTGTCCTCACTTTCTGCCGAAAAGCTTCTGTTAAGAACTCATCTATCAAGTCATCTGCATCATAGGCCACGCCCTTTAGCTTCAGTAGCCAATCCCTCAGCGCCTCGCTCTGCACTTGCTGCTTGTCTGCGTCTCGAAGTACTGCTTTGATCGTCAACAATGTGCTCTCCAGCTTCCTCAATTCTTTCTTGACACCCCCTGCTGTTTGAAACTGTTGCAGAAGTAGAGAATTCAAGTTCCCCACCATTGTCTCAACAAGAGCGGAGAGAAATACTTCTGCCATCTTTTCTTGGTACTGCGAAAATATCAAAGAACTGAAAACGGTGATAAATATGGATTGGAAAATAATCAAACTGTGGACCTATATGCTATTTTCCATCAAGTAGGAGAAAAAATGAATAAAAATGGAAACATAAAGAAAGTCAATGGAAAGCACCAAGATGCCAATGCTGTGGCGTTAATAACATCAATGTGATTAGCCAATTTCCTTGAGATTAATTGCTCATATTTCAATAGGAAAGTAAGCTCTCGGGCTAGAATACCTCAAATTGTGTTCACTGCAATCTCCACCATAGATATGTATGGTGACCATGATTGTAACTGGTCACTTGATGGGACCCATTTGGTCTTTTTTTTGTTTTTGCTATGGGTTTTAGTGATGGGATACAATTCGAGGTACCACTAGATGGACTGAGGATTACCACATGATGTCAGGTACCAGAACAGGGAGAATACAACATTTCCGCTAGATTCTTTGCTTAAATTCAAAGGTTTAAAATACACATGTATAAAAGGAACAAATGATCTCTTTGGGCAGGGAATCATCCGGCACAATCAGGACCAATTCAGGTGGGCCCGTATCTAAAAATCTATTCATGCCGAGCAGCTAATGACCTTGCAAGTGACGAAGGAATTCATGTTTGATTCAAAGAGATCCTTCTCAGAAGAAGAGACTGGTTATGAGAAGAGATTGGTCAACCTTGACATAGATTTTTAGAGATTTTTGCATTCAGCCACCTCCCTTTTGGGCCATAAGCCCAAAATGGCCCAATTTTAGACTCTTTCTGAAAAAACATCTGCCTTTTCCATCTTTGACTTTTGACTAACAGAACGCTGCCTGTCCAAATAGAAAATCAGATCCATGCGTTCCACAGATGAAACAACACTAGCCCACCATTGAAACGTTCATGGCCCGCCATGATATTTTTGAGAAATCCACCCCGGCCCCCATTTTCTTCAGCTCATTAAACTCATATTTCCCACTGTGATAGAAATCCATCCGCGTGCACTAGTTTTTCCAACTTATTTTAGTTGGTGGGCCCAACATGATGAAGATCCAAAATTAAAATGGGCTACATGGCTTGAAACATTAGTATTGAACACCCAATGTTATAATGGAGTTTCAAAAATTCATGTAGTCCACCATGATGTTTTTGAGAAATCCCACCTATTCACCATTTTTGTTACCTTATTTTAGAGGGTGGGCTAAAATATGTGGCAATCCGACACTCAAGTGGACTGCTTGACTCAAAACAATGGTATTTAACAACTACTTGGAGCTCCAAAAATTCATGTGGCCAGCATAATGTTTTTAAGAAATCTAGCCCCTCTAACAATTTCACCATCTCATTAGGGGGTGGGCCCAAATATGAGGCATATCCAACACTCAACAACCACATGACTTGAAACAATGGTATTGGACTCCCACTGTTGAAACTACGCCTGTGCACCTTTGAAACATAAATGCCTCACCCTGATGGGACTCAGATTGGATACTACCCCCACCAGGACCTAGTTAGAGACAGACGATCGTGATAGGGGATTTATAAGGCCCACTGCAATATATGTGTTTTATCTACGCTTTCCATCCATTTTGACCAATCATTTTAGAGTATGAGCACAAAAAGGAGGCAGCATGAAGGCTAAAGTGAACCACACTACAAGAAGCAATGGGGATTCAACACCTATTGTTGAAAACTTGTTGGGGACTAAAAAAGTTTTGTATCAGACTAATATTTATGTTTTCCCTTCATCTAGATCTGTGTGACCTTATGAATATGTTGGATGGCAAATAAACATCATGGTAGGTGTCATTGTCACAATAACTTCTTGTAGTGTGGTCCACTTGAGCATTTGTTTTGCATCCTTTTTGGGATCTTGCCCTAAAATGACTTGGCAAAATGGATGGACGACATAGATAACCCATACTTCAAGGTGGGCCCCATAGAGCTACCAAGAGGACGGTCCATCTCTAACTAGGTCCTAGTGGGCGTTGTACCCAATCTGCATTCACTTTGATGTTTTGAGAAATACACCTTCTCAGCCCTTTTTGTCTGCTCATTTTAGGTAGCGGGCCCAATTACAGGGCCCAATAATCTTTTGAAATATCCATCCTGCCAATCATTTCTCCATATGATTTCTAGGGGTGGGAATGACCTTATGGTCGGTATGGATGGCATATAAACAACACGGTGGGCCCTAAGAAGATTTCAATTGTGGCCATTCAAACTGCATTGTTTTCTTCAATGTGGCCAACCAAAGATTTGGATCTGCTTCATTTTTGGGCCCACCCACTAACATGATGATGTAGGGAAGGATGCGATGAGATCGATTACCGTCTACCTCAAGGATAACTACTTCGAATCTATGGAGTTTCCGTAGACTCCTCACAAAGATTCCTCGAAAATCCACGAGGGAAGAAAATAGAAATAATTTCTAATAGTTCGAAATAAATTAATTGATGATTAAAAAAAACGGAACTACAATCCTTTAACTAATGAACCTAAACCTAGGATGAAGTTTTAGAATCAAACTCTAACTCAAACTCCCTAAAAACGTGACTTACTATAAATAGTAAACTTACTATTTATAGACGGTCATGATTCCTACTAGACTTCATGGTTTTCGGTCAAAAATAAGAAGTGTCCAATTTGGCCTAACCACATTATTCTCTTAATTTTTCTAAGCCCTTTTCATGTTGGGCACAAATCCAAAACTCAAAGGATCAAAAGTTATGATCGAATTAAAACTTATTATTTATAGTAACAGCAAAAATAAAATGGACTTTCGGCCTTTGATATGATGGAATCAACCAATTTGGGCATGACCAACTTGGTGTGGTGGGGTTGGTTGGCTAAAGTAGCTTCTCCTACCCCAAAATCATATATGATATGTCGAAAAAATCATTGCGGTTTGTGAGATACGACTGTTTTGAGGTTCTAACAGGCCTGATCACTTCCGTCTCCGGTCGGGCCTTCTTTGATCCATCTTGACCATGAAAGTGTTTGTGACCTTCTCTACATCAGTCCGCTCCAGTTCAAAAGAACTTGTCCTTGAGTTCTTGTCCATCTTTGGTTCATGATACTCGGTCAAGTCCGCGATATTGAAAGTACACAAGATCTCCATGTCATCTGAAAGATCAACAATGTAAGCGTTGTCGTTGATCTTTCGGAGGATTTGTACCTCTCCAATCATTTTATTCTCCAACTTGTTGTAGGTCCTGGTAGAAAATCTCTCCTTATATAGATGGACCATAACATGGTCGCCCGCCTCGAATACCTTTTGTTGCTATTGCTTATCAGCTTTCTCCTTGTATTTTTCGTTTGAGGCATGTATCTTGGCTTGTATATCCGTATGAATGCCCACGATTCAGTTTGCTATATATTCTTCTACAATGCTCATGTCTGGGAGCTTGGGCAAGGGAACCAAGTCAAGTGTGTGGCGGGGCACTCAACCATAAACAATCTGAAATAGGGACTTCCCTGTCAAGCAGTTCACCATGTTGTTAATTGCAAACTCCGCTTGAGACAAATCCAAATCCCACTGCTTTGGTTTGTCACCAGAAATACATCAAAGAAGGTTTCCTAACGTGCGATTCATAAATTCAGTCTGCTCATCGGTATGTGGGTGGTAGGCACCAGTGAACTGAAGTTGTGTACTGAACCAATTCCACAAAGTCCGTTAGAAGTGGCTAATGAATTTTGTGTCACAGTTAGAAGTAATAGTCTTAGCCGTGTAACCGCACGACCTCTCTGAAAAATAGATTCTCCATGCGTGTTGCATTGAGGGTCTTCTTACATGGGATAAAGTGTGTCATCTTTGAAAAACGATCTACTACCATGAACACCAAATCCATGTCACACTGTGTTCGTAGAATACTAAGCATGAAGTCCATAAATAAGTTCTCCCAATGGCCGTCAAGCACATGTAACAAGGTATAAAGGCCCGTATTATGAGATTGCCCATTGAAAGTCTGACAAACACGACAACACTGTACTGCTTTACCCATATTACGGACCAATTATGACCATTAATATAACTCCTCAACAAGCGCCCGTGTCTTGTCTTGCCTAAGGTGTCCACCAAGGTCACCTCTATGTAGCTCTTGAAAAATCCACTCCCTCAGAGAACTTTGGGGGTTGCACAATTGATTTCCTTTAAAGAGGAAACTGTCTTGAATATGTAGATCACTAGGATGACCCTCTTAGCACCCCATCTAAGTATCATTAAAGTCCTCATCCATCCTCATACAACTCATTGAGATGGTCAAAGTCGACCACCTCACTGGTCATTGTAACAAGTAGTGATATATAGTGGCTAAGTGCAACAACCACCTTGTTCTACTGCCCTGACTTGTGCTTTAAAATGAACATGAATTTCTACAAAAATGCGACACATCTAACATGCACACAATTCATATTAGTCTGACTATTAATAAACTTTAAGGTTTGATGGTCAGTATAGAGAACAAACTCCCTCTGAATCAAAGAATGCCGCTGATGTCACAGTGCTTCAACCATTGCGTACAGCTCAAGCTCATATGCTGACCACTTTGTTTAGGCTTTGCTGAGCTTCTCGCTATAGAAGGCCACTAGTTTGCCTTATTGTGATAAGACTTCTCCAAATTTGACCTATGTGGCATCACGCTCAACCTCAATAACTTGTCGAAACTAGGAAGAACCAAGACTAGTGTTGTGGACAATCGATGCTTGATTTCAGCAAAGATCTTGTTAGCCTTATTAGTCCACTGAAATAGGTTTTTTTCATGCAATTTGTAATGGGTGTAACTATAGTACTGAAGTTTCACATGAATAGACGATAGAAAGTCGCCAACCCGTGGAAACTCCTCACTTCATGAATGTTCATCAGGATCAGTCATTTCCTAATGGCTTGCGCCTTTTTATCATCCATATGGATGCACGTGGACGTCACAGCAAATCCTAAGAATAATAGACTGTCCATTAAAAAAATGTACTTCTTTAAGTTGAGGTACAACTTATTGATTGTTAGGACCTATACCACCTATCTGAGATGTTCTATGTCCTCCATCTCACCCTGGCTATATATCAGGATATCATTAAAATATACTACCATAAACCAACCAATAAATGACTTTAGCACTTGATTTATCAAACGTATAAAAGTGCTCGGTATGTTTGATAAACTGAAGGGCATGACCAACCACTCATACAACCCTTCCTTGGTATTGAATGTCGTTTTCCAGTCATCACCGGGCCGAATATGAATCTGATGGTACCTACTCATCAGATCTAGTTTAGAAAACACATTGACACTTTCTAACATATCGAGCATGTAATCCAACCGTGATATTGAGAACCGATATTTGATGGTAATCTTGTTAATCGTCTGACTATCGACACACATGCGCCAACTCTCATCTTTCTTAAGCGTTAACAAAGCTGGCATGAAACATGGGCTCATACTCCCTCTCAGAAGACCCTTAAGGATCAATTCCTCCTCCTTCCCTTAAAGTATCTCAGACTCTTTCGAACTCATCCGAAAGTGAGGGTGGTTGGGCAAGCTAACCCTAGGGATGAGGGTCCATGTGATGTTGGATGTCTCGTATTGGGAGCAATCCATCAGGTAAATCTTCGAGCCAAATTTCTTTGAATTCATTTAGTAACGGTCTTAAACTTGGAGGAATGTCTAAGGGCTCCAATCCCTCTCCTTTTACCACCATGGCGTATACCTCGTCGGTTTCCTTGTATTCCTACATGAAATCTTGAATGGTTAAAAGGGAGCTCCCCTCCACTTTAGAAACTTTAGGGTGGTTCTCTCGTGTCATGCGGGCAAGGATCATCTTTCGACTATCCTTGACGAAGACGTAAATGTTGTCTCGTCCTCAGTAGGTCGCATCACGGTCCAATTGTCATGGTCGACTGAATAACATATGACATGCTTCCATGTTGACCATGTTACAAAGTACTTAATCCTTATAATTCCGACCAATTGAAAATGAGACAGTACATTGTTCGATTACCTTGGTCTTGTTCACCTTCTTTATTCAGTCAATCGAGCATGAGGAAGGATGCTTTATTGTATGGAGTGGCAACTTGTCCACCATTACCTTCGAGATAATGTTCTACTGTCACTTTCGATGATTATAGCACAAATCTTGTCATTGATGATACACTGCGTACTAAATATATTGTGCCACTATGGGTGTACCTCCATCCTTAGAGTGTACAATAATCACCTCATGATCAAGGATTCTCTATGATCCTCTACCAACCATTCTTCGTCACTAGCTCCTTCCTTAACGACTTGTTCATCTTCACTAAATCCAAGGCCTTCTTTCGCTGCATCACCTTTAGTGCCACTTCGTTAATGGCCAAGTGGGCCGCAGGGCGTTGAGGGCAAGTGTTTGATAAGTGGCTCGGTTGGCCACACCAGTAACAATTGTTCGGCCTTAGCTGGCTATAAGGATTTAGAATCATACTTGGACCTGTTGTTGTGGATGCCGCACATTAAGGCCTAAATGAACCACTCCCATGTCTCAGTTTATGGTTATAGGAGGTTTAAGACGTCCTCCTACTAGTTTCTTTCCTTTAGCCAATACTAAATCCTACGTGAGGCCCATCATGTGGGACCAATTCGAAGGATAAGGCCGCTAGGGATTCTTACAAGTTGCATTTCTACCCTACTTACCAACTGAACCACTTCATCTATGGTCTTAACCAGGTGCATCTGTGATGGTTTGATTCCCTTGTCCACAATTTTGGTATTATTGGAATAATACCTGCTTGTAATAACTGAGGAGGAATCGTGATTGAAGAAAGCGTCTCATCTGTGGCCATGATTGGATGGACGCCTTATTCTGTTGAGCACGTGAGAGTTGTAATTACTCTCACCATGAAGAAGCACTGGATTTTAATTTGAATGCTAATAATTTTACCTTTTTATGTTCCGACACGTCCATGTAATCAAAATATCATTCTACTTCGGCTAACCAGTCGAGGAAATCTTGTATACGTAATAAGTCATTAAAACTAGGAAGTTCGGCACTTCCCCAATAGTCTCTCTCGACACGATCTAATCGATCGCTTCCATGGATCGATCGTCGAGTAAAGCCGTCATCGTTATCCTCGTCGCTAGAGCTCGATGTGATGAGGTCGATCACCATCTTCCTCAAGGATAACTACTCTGAATCCATGGAGTTTCTTTGGACTTCTCACAAAGATTCCTCGAATCCATGATAGAAGAAAATAGAAATAGTTTCTAATTATTCAAAATAAATTGATTGATGGGAATTACAATCCTTTAAAAAGTGAACTCCAGCTTAGGAAGGTTAAGACGGTCCTGATCACTTCCACCTCCGATCGAGCCTTCTTTAGTTCTAGTCCATCTTGGCTATGAAAGTGTTTGCGACCCACTCTACATCACATGAGTTGTTAAAAAATGGATAGCTGGGTTGAATTTCTAAAAATGCATCATGGTGAGCCCTACCTTCATCAATGCTTCGGGCAATTTAGATGGTCATATAAATATCACAATGGATCCCGAAAGGTTCCTTATTTCATCTTGTGTGGCCTACTGAGTTTTGGTTTTGCCTTATTTTTGGGCCACCCTTTATTATGAACTGGCAAAAACAAATGAATGGGGGTGGATTTCTCAAAAACATCATAATAACCCTAGGTAGGTTTCAACGGTAGGCATGATTATCCCCATTGTTTTCATTAGTGTGGTGGACTTGAGCTTTGGATCAGCCTTATTTTTAGGCTCAAGCCCTAAAATGAGCTGGTAAAACAGATGGACTGTATGGATAAAACACATACATCATATGGCCCCATAGATTCGTGGCACAGTGCTATCGAGTAATCCAATTAACATTCATGCATGGATGCAGACATTAATAATGAGTTTCGATTGAATGGCACCCCTTGAAATACTCTGGCCCACCATGATGTTTCTGACAATTCCACCCCATTCTGCCAGGTCATTTTAGGGGGTGGGCCAGAAAATAAGGTAGATCCAAAACTGAAGTATGCCACACCGCAGGAAGCAGCGCAAACACCGACTGTTCAATCATTTGCGGGCCCCACTATGGGGCCGTAGAAGTTTTGGATCAGGATAGTATTTCTGTGTTTTCCGTTCATCCCCATGGGAATGACCTTATGACCATTTTGGATGGCATATAAACATCACAATAGACCATTGGAAGGTTTCAATGGTAGAGATTTTCCTTCTAACTATTGCCTGCCATGTGGCCAACTTGAGTTTTGGATTTCCATCATTTTTGGGATCACACACTAATCGTGAAATTGATGGATAGTGTGGATTTCTTACAAATAGTGGGCCTCACCTAGCTCACAAGTGTCAGGTATAGAGTCACTAAAGAGGCCCCGTTTGTTAAATCTGAAGTCTAAAGAGCGAATCTGGAATATGAAGCCTGAATATGAAATCTAAGTAAAAATACTTGTTTGATAATTATGGTTGAAGTCTACATTTACCCCTATCTCTCGATTGGAAATGTTTTACATTATAAAGAAATTATTTTTTATTAAATGACAATAAAATCATTATATTTAATTCAAATAAACCAAAATACTTAATAAAAAACTAAAATATCATTATAAGGTCCTCGATTCCTCTTAGCGAGAAGATTGCCACGATGTGTTGTATAGGATTGAACACTACTAACAACAAAACCTTCAAATAAGGCCCACCTTGTATTTATATGATGTACATTTATAAGGTCATTCCCAATTGGATGAAGTGAAAACATGTTGATCCAAAACTTCCGTGGGCTATTTAAGTTTATTTTTCATTCAATATGTTCATAAGGTCACAAATACATGTATGAAGAGGGAAAAAAAAAAATCATATTGGTCCAAAACTTCTATGACCCAGAAAAGGGTTTCAATGGTAGACATTCAACCAAACGTTGTTTTTCGCAGCTTATTTTTCGCCTCAAAGTTTAATAGGAGCTCGCCTAATGGATTAATGGTTTGGATATAACACATACCTCATGATGGGACCTACAGAACTTGCTGACATCAATACAGCGGCTATATATCTGGTGTGAGGTACACCAACCAATCCGCATCCGACCCGGATTAGCTATTGACAGGTTTAGGGAGATTCTTTTTTTTTTTTTTTTGAGGGGTTAGGTTGTTAGTACACACACGTGTCAGTACACACACTCCATGTTAGCCACCCCCGCTGGGGATCGATACCAAGACCTCAAGTGTTGAAACGAGGTATCTCCACTCAGTCTACCAGTTGAGTTATGGATCTGGGTGTCAGGTTTAGGGAGATTCGCTAGTAAAGTGACGTCATCAAGTTCCATGAGCCCACTATGATGTATGTGCTTTATCTACACTATCCATTTATTTGGAGATTTAATTTTAGAGCATGAGTTAAAGAATGAGGCAGATCCAAATATGTAGTTGACCCACCACAAAAAACAGTGGCGAGATTGATGCCTACCGTTGAAACCTTCCTAAGGGTCATTGTGATTTTTATTTGAAATCCAACCTGTTCACAAGTTAACACAGACATGAAAGAAGGGAAAAAAACAAATCGCAGCTTGATCAAAAACTTTCGTGGCCTATTTATGTTTTTAATGGTGGGCATCACTCTCCCCACTGTTTTCTGTGGTGAGGTCCACTAGAGCTTTGGATTTGACTCATTTTTTGAATCTTTGTCTAAAAATTATATTTAAAAATGGATGAACAGCGTGGATACAAAACATCCATCATGATGGGCCCCACATAACTTGGTGAGGTAACTTCAGCAATGAGTCTCGCTACGCAACCCGTTGGTAGATTTCCTTCAAAAGCCTTTCGCATGAAGTTCCTACGCTGGGAACCAGGTGGGGCTCACTGTGATATTTGTGAAAAATCTTCATCATTCATTCATTTTGTGAGTTCATTTTAAGACTTGTTGCCAAAAATTAATCGTATCCAAATCTCAAGTGAGCCGTAAATGTGACAATTAAACATCCACAGTTGAAATATTCGTGGGGCCACAGAAGTTTTGATTCATGCTAATGTTTTTGTTTTTAGTTCATCCCACTAGGAATGGCGTTATTAACGGTATGGATGGCGTCTAAACATCACTCTTGAACCCAGGAAAGTTTCAACGGTAGTAATTTCCCCAACCACATTTTCCTTTAGTACGGCTCATTTGAGCTTTGGAAACGGTTCATTTTTAGCCACGTGGAATCGGATTGCGTACTGAGTTACTCCGTATGCTCTCATCGTACTGACTGAACTCTGTTGGGCCCACCTTGAAAATTAGTGGTTTATCCACACCGTCCGTACGTTTTTTCAGCTCATTTAAGGCATTGAGCCCAAACTTAAAGCATATCCAACTCTCAAGTGGATCATACCACAGGAACAGTGGGAATAATGATTTCCACCGTTGCAACCTTCCTAGGCCCTACAGTGATGTCTATTTGTCATCCAAGCTGTTAATAATATCACAAAGACATGGATGAAGGGAAAAAAACAAATATAAGATAAATACAAAAATTCTGTGACACTCAAGAATTATGCAACGGTATAAGTTCAATTCACACAGTTTCATGTGGTGTGGTGCATTTGAGATTTGGATATCCTTCAATTTTGGACCCATGTTATAAAGTTATCTAATAAAATAGATGGACGGAGTGGATAAAATACATAGATCATGGTGAATTCCACTGAGTTTACTCAGTACGCAATCCGCTTCCTAGATATGTGTCCTAAAATGAACTCAAAAAACGAAAGGACGGGAAGTATTTCTCACAAACATCACAGTCGGCCCCTCGTAAGTTCCCAATACAGGAACTTCCGGAAGCGGATTGGCTGATGTCCCAGTACCACACACCAGCCGGAAGCGGATTGCCGTACCGAGTAACTCAGTACGCTTAGCATACTGAGTAAGCTCTGTGAGGTCCACCATGATTTATGTATTGAATTCCCTCCGTCCATCCATTTCACCTGATAATTTTAGTTCTGTAGCCAAAAGATGAATCATATCCAAAGCTTGAATTGACCACACTAAAGGAAACTGTGTGAATTGAGCGTCTACCATTGAAAAATTATTGTTGGCCACAGAAGGTTTTTTATGCTTATATTTGTGTTTTCCTTTCATCCATGTATGTAAGATCTTATGAACATGTTGGATGGCAGGTAAACATCACTGTGGGGCCAGAAAGGTTTCAACGGAGGAGAAAATCATTATTACCACTGTTTCCTGTGGTATGATACACTTGAGTTTCGGATCTTCTTAAATTTTGAATTCAACCCCTTAAATGAGCTGAAAAATTGGATGGACGGCGTGGATTAAACACACACATTCACGGTGGGCCCAGCTAAGTTTACTAAGTACGATAACTGCCTACTTAATTACTCAGTACGCAATCCGATTTCACACCGGGCTATATAGCTGCTGTAGGTACGTGTCGCTTGTAGATGAGCACTGACGCTCCTCGAGCTCCGAGTTGTACGAACGGTTCAAAGGAGATCAAAGTTACATGGACCCCACAGTGATGTATTTATTATATCTACACCGTTCACCTATTTTTAGATATCATTTGGACCACACCAAAAAACAAATCATATCCAAAGATCATTTGGACCACACCAAAAATAGCAGGGGGAGATAATGATTTTCACTATTAAACAATTCGTAGGGCCCACCATAACGTTTATTTTCCATCTAATCTGTTCACAGGGCCACGAAGACCTGAATGAAGAGTAAAAAAAATTTCGTATTGAACCAAAACTTCAATGACCCAAAAAAGATTTCAATGGTAGAAATTCAATCCCTCACTGCTTCTTTTAGTGTGGTCCACTTGATAGTTAGATCTTTCTTATTTTTAGTCTCAAGCATTAAGACGAACTCATCAAATGTATGAACGGTTTAGATACAACGCATACCTCGTGATCAGACCTACAAAACTTGATGACTTCAATATAGCAGCTACATAGCTGATCTGAGCTCCACCAGCCAATCCGCTTCCGGAACTTCATTCGGAAGGTTCTCGCAGGATATCCGCGTCCCGCGGAAATAGAGTGTCTACTCCCTACCACCAGCCAAGGGCTGATGGTCGGTGCTATGTGGGCCCCACAATGATTTATGTGTTTCATCCATGCCGTTCATCTATATTTCTAGATCATTTTATGTTATGAGACCAAAAATGAGTTATATTCCAATCTCAAGTGGATAGCGTTACAGGAAAACAGTGCTGAATGAACGTCAACCATTAAAAACTTTTTGGAGGCCATAAAAGTTTTGTATCAAGCTGATCTTTGTTTTTTCCACTCATCTAAGTCTATATGACCTAATCAACAGATTCGATGCCAAATAAACAGTACATTGGGCCCTAGGAGAATTTTAATGGTGGATATCTAATCACTATTGTTTTCCTGTGGTATGGTCCACCTGAGATTTATATTCCTCTCATTTTTGGTATCAAGCCCTAAAATGATCTTTAAAAATGGATGAATGGAAAGAATGAAACACATACATCATGGTGGGTCATAAAGAAGTTTCACAAGTTAAAAGTTAATTTTGTATTGCGCAAACAATTTAAAAAATAAAAAATTGTCATAGTAAATTGAAAATGGGTAATTTTGGAAACAAAAAATTTAATAAAAAATTCACTGCATTCACCATTAAGCAAGACTCCTATCACTGAAAGAATTCAGTAAAAAACTACCTAGAACAACGCATTAACAAACACCACTAAAAACCGAACATTTTCCCAATTCCGCCTTAAGTGCAAAAATTCAGCGCTAACAAACAGGCCCTAAATGTTAATGATGTAGATTAACAGTGAAAACAGTAGATTGTTCTATAAAATATAGTTTAAAAATAGGAGGTTCTATTTTGTAGCACAAAAGACAATGACCAATAGAAAAATCCCTAGATTTTAAAAGTGCTATTGGCTCACTTCTTTTATGGACCTAATGTAGGATGAGGATCAAAGACGCTCCTAACTCAAATGGATGGGAAGAAGCCCAAGCCGATATCAACAAAAATTGAACATAATTAGACCGGTCAACCTTTGTGGTCGACATGTTGAAATTTCAAGTGAAATTTCATATTGCTTGTTAGCTGATTTCTACCAATTTAGAAAGGTTGAAATATTGTTTCAAATTGCTTGCTAGCTGATATTTGCCAATTTAGATAAGTTGATAGATGTTGTCAACAGGTCGAAATCCAGTTTGATAGGTCGATAAATTTGATTGATAGGTCAAAAACCACATAATTTTTTGTTTAAATCTATAGACACTTTTTGGTTGTTTCAATATGTTGACTCGACAGGTTGATGGGCGACAAAAATTTGCATATTTTTCTAAAATTATTTTCTTATTCGATTAGGACTCATTGATTACGATTTTTAGGGTTTGTTTAGGGTTATTGAGAGGTGTTAAACTCTTTTTTTTTTTAAATTATTTATCAATTAAAACTTCTTAAAAATTCTATTTTTATTATTATTGTGGATTCAAGCTTTTCTCTCGTGGATTCAAGGTATTTATCGATTAAGGAAGACAGTGATCAACCTCATCATGTCCTCCCTTGCGTTAGGACCCTACCTTTATGTTTATCTATTGTTTGACAAGGCTAACGTGTCTCATGGGTGGATTCTCTGATATGTCAATCTCACAAAGCCTATGGTTGATAGGCAACTGTATAAATATGACATCAATTGGATGATCCTATCCTTCTAAGTAACATCCTGGTACTCATAAAAATCAACTTAAAGTCCACATTAAATGGAGAATACAAGAGAATGTCAGGTAGTTAGATTCTCCCGTGAGGTTTTTTTTTTGGGCGAGCTGATGGGTGGACTTGATCATTTGACCATGCTCTATCCATGAATGAATTGAGTAAAAGGTGGCTAGCCATCAATTGCCATTAAGATAGTCAGTACTTCAATTTGCATCTCCATTTCTCTCTTCTAATGGGCAGATTAGATTTCGTGCCATGACAGTATATGCTCGTATGTGGCATAACAAAGCTCTTTTAAAAGAATCAAGTGTAGCCATATCAATACTTCTACTTGTGACGCAGGGAGGGACGTGATGAGGTCGATCATCATCTTCCTCAAGGGATATCTACTTTGAAACCACAGAGCTCTGTAGACTTCTCATAAAGTTTCCTCAAATCCACGAGGGATAAAAGTAGAAATAGTTTCTAATAAATTCCAAATAAATTGATTGATAAAAAAAAAAAGAAATTATGATCCATTAAATAATAAGCTCAAACCTTAGACTTAGTTTTAAACTCAGACTCAAACACCCTAAAAACTTGGCTTTTTACAAATAGTAAACTTGCTATTTATAAATGGTCATGATTTCTACTCGACTTCACGGCTTTCAGCCAAAAATAGTAAGTGTCCAATTTGGACAAACCATGTTATTCCCCTAACTTTTCTAAGCTATTTTCATGTTGGGCATGCCTCTTACAACTCAAAAGATCAACAATTCTGCTCCAAATAAAAGTTACTATTTATAGTAAAAATGAAAATAAAAGTGACTTTTGACCGTTGATCTAATGGAATCTCACAAATCCAACATGGGCAACGGTTCATCTTTACCATGAAAGTGTTTGCGACCCGTCCTACATCAATTTGCTAAGACCGTGCTTGGATTTACTATTGACATTAATTAAAATAATTTAAGAATGAATAAAGACTAGTGAACGGTCACAATCATTTTCACCATTATAGGGATAAGAGGAATGTGTACCAAGTGACCCTAATGCCCTCTATTATGTAAGAGGCCACTAGACAAGAATCGGACCATCACGGTCCATGTATGACATCTAAATCGTCCAGATATTGCTCCACCAAAAAAATTGGACACCTAAAATATTAGGCTAAGTGGGCCACAACATAAGCCTCCAGATATTCATGGTGGCCCACTTGATGGTTGGATAGGCATGATTTATAAGACATCTCATTTACTTAGTGGAGTGAATCAGTGTTGGTAGCAAAAACTTAGTATTTTTAAGTATCAAATTTTCAGGAATGGAGATAAGAACAGATTTCTCACAATAATCTAAAGATAGATGGTTAAGATCTTACCTTGGCACGATCACAATCGCAAAAATAGATTTTTATGGCAAAGAGTTTGATGCCGATCTGATCCTCTTAATTAACATATATCTCACCGAACTATTTCACTTGAAAGAAGCCAAGACAGCCCTGTCAAATAATGTATTAGGAGTAGAGAGTGCAAAAAAAAAACCATTCACACAAGTGGACCTCAACACACCTGTGAATGATAATGGAGAAGAGGAAGAGGGAAGAAGATGAAAATGGAGAAAGAATTCTCTCTACTATCTTTCTCTCCACACAGGTAATAATGACCAAAGGAAAGGACGGAAAGTGATGAAAATGTGGAATGTAAAAATTATGAAATGGTGGTTTATATGATATTTTCTATACAGCGGGAGAAAAAAAGACTAAAAAGTTAAGGGCCTGTTTGGGCGGTGGGATTAGAAGGGATTAGGTGGGATGGGATTCATCTGGTTATGTGCCAATTCCACTCCATGCTTGGGAGGAATGGAAAAGCTTGGAATTACATTAAATGGAATTGCATTGGGTCTTGTGTCAACTTCAGTCAATGTTAGCAAGTTGTATAAGTCCTACCATGATGTGTGGGCTATATCCACACCGTCCACCCAATTATCGAGATTATTTTAGAGCATGGGCCAAAAAATCAAGTAAATATAAAGCTCAAGTGGACCCCACCATAGAAAGCAACGGGGATTGAATACTTACCGTTAAAACTTTCTTTGTATCCACATAAGTTTTGGATCTACCTCATTTTTAAGCCATGCCATAAAATGAGGTTACAAAACAAATGAACGGTTTAGATATAACACATGTGTGTTATACTTTAATTTCAAATGATGGTAGGTATATCCTTTCAATGTACCACCATATGATCAACAAAGCATGACATTAATTTTATCCCAGCCATGGGTAATAATTATGTTTTTTGAATCCTATCCCACCTGATCCCTTCTAATCCTACCGCCCAAACATGCCCTAAGCATAATGAAAGCACTTGAAGAATGCCAAGAGCAAGCAGTGCTGTTGCTTTAACGGTGGGTCACCTACTTTAATGATGTATTGACTGACCTCAAAGACACATCGAATTGTGTTTATCCATCTACACTATGGACACGCATGGCGATGATATTGATTGCAATGATGGGACATCTTGTTAGGTTTTTGAGCCACGGGTTTGGTGATGGGACACAACTTGCCGGACCAGCGTACACCTTTGCACACACATCATGGGCGTTTAATCCGAACGGTCCATAAGATGCGAAATCCCATGAAATCTAAGGTGACGAATTTTCACCCTGATCTAAGATTCTGATGGGCCATAGAAAAGGCAAATGTAAATCAAGGGAAAAAGATGTTTTCATTTTTCATGGCCAATCAAAGTTTTGGTTCGAAGTAAAAATTGGTATCAGGGGTTTCATGAGGTTCTGCTTCACGTGGACCGTTCAGATTTTCGACACTCACCACGTATGATGAGTTTTCAAAATAGTTCGCAAGTAGTCCGTTCGCAGGTGAGCATTTCCCCGCGCGCGCGTATATATATATATATATATATATATATATATCTCCCACCCAACAAAGATTGCTCACCGTACAATAAATTAAAGTGACCCGGAGTGCCATCAATTTGAAGTGATCTGGACGCCAGCGGATCAGGTGTTGCCTGGTAACACGTTAGTGGGTGTTGTGCTAACCTTGGGGCCCACCTTGATGTATGTATTATATATCAATGCCGTCCATCAGATTTTTAGATCATTTTAGTAAATGATCTCAAAAATTAAGCAAGTCAAAATTTCAGTTTGGCAACACCACAAGAAACAGTGTTTATTAAATGCCAACCATTAAAAACTACCTAGGGCCCAATGTAGTGTTTGTTTTCCATCCAACCTGTTGATAAGGTCTAACAGAACTGGAGAAAGGGAAAACAAGTACGATCAGCATTATCTAAAGATTTAATGGCCCACAATAAGTTTTTAATGGTCATTCACTACAGTTTTAAGTAGTGTGGTCCAACTGAGATTGGATCTACTTAAGTTTGGGGATGAAGTCATGAAATGAAATAGAAAGATGGCTGAACAGCGTGGATACAGTACATATTGATCATGCCCAGCCCCGTAAGGTCAGGGAAACACCGTATTCCCATTACACCTAATCCACGCCGGATTCAGACAGCCATAACCCTGCAGGGCCCACCACAGTTGAAAGATGAAAATGAAAGCTGACAAGGTGTTCCCCTGACAACGCGTTATGGAATTTCTTTTCTTTTTCGTATTCTTTTCCTTTCAAACAATAGCTTGGGCAATGAAATAAAAATCAATGAAGGGAAACAGCTTTTCATTTGCTTTCTCAGAAATGGCATTTTCCCGGAAACACCATTTTCTCTATAAAAAAGAAATTTCCACAGATTCAAACAGGGTCTAAAGGAAGCTGCTGGTGAATTTCTTTAAGTACTACAAGGGAGGGCACATTGTTGACTTGACTTGCTGTCATTTACACACGGAAGGCTGAACGAAAATGCTCTGAATATCTACATTCCTGTCGTTAAAAAAAAAAACAAAAAAAAACCTACCTACATGATATAAAAATTTTCTTCTGATACCTTTCTAAAATGGTTTTCATGTTTAAAGGAAATCTGCAAGCAAAGAATGGTGATTTAGGTACAACCCAATGTGATGTTTATATGAAATCCACTTCAACTAACAAGTGCATCACCCCATATTAGGCCCAGGTCTCAAAAATTGGTCCCATTTGCTTCAGGTGGACCACACATTGGAAATAGATAATAGAGCAAATGCTTAATCTCCGAACTATTTCCTTTGGTGAGGCTCACCTAAATCATGGATGGGATTAATTTTTGGGCTCCATTCCTAATTTTGGCATGGCATCTAATAGTTGGAGTGGATTTCATGTAATTATCATAGTGGCAGCCTTGTAAAAATAAACGGCGGACATCTCTCTCTCAATTCTCTTAAAAAGTAATTCAGGCAACCATCAACCGTTCCAAATCCACAACAGCTGGGAGATGAATATATCTTGCTGGCTGTATGGCACCACACCTCTAACTCCTTAATTTTATCGGCATCGCACAATAATTGCTTATACATTTTTTGGTGACTAACACAGTCCTAACCTTACAAGTTACAACATTTCATTTAGGATTTGTGATAAGTGCATGTCATAAATCTTAATACTTTAAACACACGTGTATAAATTGACCAAATGGTCTGTTTATGTGAAAATGCCCAACAACTGAAAATGATGACAATGTGAAAGGGAAAATATTGCTTATATGCTATTTTCCATCAAGTGAGAGAAAAAGTAGTCATAGGAAGAGGATAAAGAAAGCACCCGGAAAGCTCCAAGAAGCTGCCAATGCTGTCACTTTCCTATCATCAATAGGGTAAGCCACTTCTTTGAAAATGCTGGATACTTTTGAATGCTCATGTTTCAATAGAAAAGGAATAGGGCACCTCAAATTGTGTTCACTCCAATCTCCACCGTAGATATATGTATGGTGATTGTGATTGCAACTGGTCACTTGATGGGGGCAATCTAGTTTGGTTTTTGTTCCATAGGTTTAGTGATGGGACACAATTCGAGTTATCACCATAGACAAGTTTTCTTCATCTCATATGCCCTCTTAGGGATGGGCCATAGCCCAAAAGCCTCGATGATCAAACAATCCTAACAATATAATTGCAGCCTCTCTTCAACATAAACGGGTAATCTTGTTCCTTTTTTTCCTAATGCAGAACTGAGGATAGTCGATCAGATAGTTAGAAACATCCAATTACCAAGTACATAAAAACTAGTCCACAAAAACTTGCAACAATTAAAGAAGTAATCCAAACATCCATCATTAAACTTGTAGGGCCCACATGTCAGGAGATGAAAATATCTCTCTAGCCAGACGGCACCACACTACTTGTGGTGTAGGATGTGGCACTGATACATTCCTAGCATGGTTGGACAAAAAGAAGGTAGCATGGTTGGACCGAAAGAAGGTGGACTGTAAATTGATCATAACTTTTAATTCGGGTATCGTTACGACACTCACAACCTAAATGGGCCATCCGAGGTGAACTGACCTACAAAGTGGATCACTTCTGTTCATTTCACCAGAAAGCACACGCTTTTAGCTTAAAATGAAAATTTAAGAAAAAATTGCCATTTTTAATAACTCAGATTTTTTTAATATTTCCTTATTTTGAGTCTTAGATTTTCTTCTTTTTTTAGAAATAACTTTTAATTATGATAGGACTCCTCTAGCAGAAGTTTACTTGGAATTTTTATTTTTATAAATTAGGCTTTAGAAGAGTTTTAGTAGAATTGGAATTTTTATTAGAGTTAGAATTTTGCTATTTTTGGTAATTACGAATTTGTAATAGGGACACACACATTAGACAATTATCGATCAATTTATTTTAAATTTTTAGAATTTATTTCTATTTTCTTATTTTTCTCGTGGATTCAAGGAATCTCTGTGAGGAATCCAGAGAAGCTGAGCAAACTCAGAGTAATTATCCTCTTGAGGAAGACGGTGATCAGCCTCATCACGTCCATACCTGCGTCAATTAGTATCAAAGCTCTGGGGGTGATTAATGCGGGGGCATTTTCATGTTGGGCTCGAGTGGGCTAGTCTGTGGGATTGAGGGGCACACTCGAGGTGGGCATCCCGTGGAACCCATAGATTTGGGGCCCATGTAAGGCGAGTGGCTCACATGAGGTGGAACCCATAGATTTGGGCCCCACAAGGGGGTGAAACCCATGAATTTGGGGCCCATGAGGAGTGTTCGACTAAGGACCTAACCCATGGATTTGGGGCCTGTGCTATATGATAAGGGGATTAATTCTCCATACTGTATTAGTTCGAGCTTTTAGAGCAAGTGGTTAATTGTCCTAAATCAAACTACTATCAAAACGTGAGGTCTTATGTTCGAGACTCTTCATCAGGGGTGATTAATGCAGGGGTATTTTCACACCGGGATCGAGTGGGGTGGCCCTATGGGATGCATGGACACACTCAAGCTTTTCGAGCAAGTGGTCATCTCAATTATGTCGTCTACCTTAATTAGATTCACATGGGGATGATGTTTACGCCTTGGGCCTAACTTGGGGTGATGAATGTTCACTCCCCAAGTATAGGGTTGTGATGTAGTAATAAACTCGGTAAGACCGAGGTCGAATCCACAGGGACTGATACCTGTACGTTATCTGAAACCTAGTAGAACTAGAACTAGACTAAGATGTGATCTAAACCAAATAGAATTTAAGGAATAATTGTGGAATAATTATTTAAAACTTTAAGGAATTCAGAGGAAGGAAACTAGGGATTCAGAGGATCCACTTGTAGAGATCAGGGAGATCTTATGCCTGCTTCAAACATTATGAAAATTAAACTGAACTTCTTCTGATATAATTTTAAAGAGATGAAAGGTATATGAATTAGAATGGATTCCATCACCAAACCATGCCCAGGAAACAAAGTTAACAACAGAATTAAACTAATCACCAACCAATCAATATGTTATGAAGGTTAGGAAGGGTACCATCATCCTACCATGCCCAGGAGACGATGGTGAACAACAGGGCTTCCTGACGTCATAACATCAAAAGGGAAAAAGGAAATATTCAAAGCCATTGCAGACCCATTGTAATTTCAGTCACAGTTAAGTTAAAAGCTTGAAATAGTAGTCTCCCATCTCGCTACAGGCTTCACCTCTTAACCCTAGCTAAGCGGTTTAGCCACACATGAATGGGCTAAAATAAACAAATAAACAAGAGAAAGAGAAAAAAACACAGCAAAGAAAGTAAAGTAAAGAAAAAAAAAACTTCTCCTCTCTTCTCACTGTCTACACGTTCCAATCTTCAATCTTCCTCCTGGAATTGAATGCCTCTCTCCCTCACTCTCTCTTCCTTTTGTAGTTGTGAGGGTCGGTTGAAGAAAACTTCATGCGTAAGTTTTCTTACGCAGCGATGATCTGTGTGTAACTCTTTACTGTGTTTGCGCTGATTGATTAGTGGGGCCTATTATTGAAGTTAACAGAGAAATCCACTCCGCTCATTGGAAGCGTGGCGAAAAACCAGTCGGGAATGGTCAGTTTTGGACTGATTTCGGTGTAGCCCACAGAACTTTCTCCCTACCGTCCGTCCTACGTTTGGATGGTTAAAATTCGATCCACGCTTTCTTCTGCAATTCTGCCACTTAGGAGTTGGTTTTGGCCATCCTATGAAATGAATGTACGGTCCAGATCAACATTCTAAATAGAGCCTGCGCGACTCGTGCTGTGATGTTGGTGGGGTCTAAAATCAGTCTCAGACGAGAAATCCACCACGTCCATTGCGTTCTCCTCGAAAAATTGTTCGGGACAGGCTGATTTGTCTCGAGTTTGATGCGGCCCATGGTACCAGATCTTCTAATCGTCCGTCTTGCATTTGATCATGAGTTACATGTGTGTGCATGCATGGGAACAGAAGAAGACATTAGACAGGGTCTTGGCCACCCTATGGAGAAAATAGATGGTTCAGATCGTCCATTTGGGCGATGGATGTGGCCCACTGTGATTAGCCGGTCACCGTCCGAAAGTCTCTTTTTGGACATTTTGTGCAAAAAACTGGTGGGGTCCACTGTGATGCCTATCCTAGAAATCCACTCCCTCCATCAGCTCCTGTACGTAGTGTTGGCCCATGGCCTCTAGTTTAAAGCAGATCTGACTTCAGGGTGGGCCACACGCTTAACCGATGTATGGACAACATTCACCGTTAGAAATATAATTTGATTCACGTATGCATGCATGCATGGCACATCTATTTACAGATTTGCCATTCTCTTTTGTTATATCTTCTGCCATCAGTATCTCCTGATTGCACCATGCAAATAATACAAAATTTCACTAGGATTTGTTATTTTTCATGCTCTTTCTAACACCTAAGTTTGAGCCTTAATCGCTCATGGATTGCCAAGATGCTCTTTAATGGCTAGCATCCTCTGATCTCTCTGTTGGGCCACTTCCACGAGGATCTAATGGCTGAAATTTGATGTGTACGGTTAATTTATGGTCCTCAGGCCATGTATGAAGTTTCGAGCCGAGTGGATGGTGGAAACCCTGTGATCTTGCATTCTGACTAACTTTCAGGCCACTTGAGCTTCAGTTTCTCAATTTTCTCGGATCTCTGGCGTGTATATCCATCGATCTCGGTCCCCTGGAGTCCATTCCTTACTCTGGTGACTTCGGAACGTTAAATCCATGCTTTTAATACTCTTTTTCAATCAAAGCTCTTTATTACATCCTACAACAAAAATACGATTAAATTATAATATTAGGCATTATCGTGTACGTAAAATCGGGCAGTAATCGGGGTCTGCTATGCAATATTCGACCCTCAACAATGAATCTAGTGGCAAGGATGGATTTCACATAAACACTGGAGAGGCCCACCTAAGCATGTACCCCTTTGCTCGCTTATTTTCCTTTAACGAAATCTAACTTTCAATGATGATAGTTACTTAATGGTGTAGTTTATTAAAAATCTTTTAGAAAAAGGTATGGTAGTGCAAATAGCACCACATGACTTGTGCACCATATGACTACTGGAATTTCTAGCATGGCATGATGATTGTTGCTCATTTTTTTATTGACATGTGCGGTCCCTTAGATGGATGGATAAGATCAACACATGCATGTCCAATACTTTAACAAGGACCTTACAGGTTACAACATTTCGGATAGGTGCATGGCATAAATCCTATGGTTTTAAACACACGTGTATAAATGGTACAATCGATCTGTCTAAGTAGGGGATGGACGACATGGATACATAATACTAACATCAAGGTGGGCCCTAAGGTAACCCCACGGTAAGGTCTGCACCATCTTGAGTGAGGCCGAGGTCTCATCTAATCTGTTCTATACCCTAATGTGAATTAAAGTGATATTGTTGGGGATAACGAGGAAGCATGCTTGAGTTCGAATCAAATAAAGGGAAATCAAACATATACCAAGCACATAGAGAATACACGAATTTTACATGAAAAAAAAACTTCGGAAAAAAAACCATGGCACAAAGCGATAAACAATTCACTATGAGAGCGGAATTAAAAGAGATGATGTACTTACAATGATGAGAACCTCTTTCAAATCTTCCAAAACCCTAAGTTTTCTTCTTTAAAACCCTTGGGAGCATCTTAACCCCACCCCAATCCTGATTACACCTAATATATAGACAATCACAATCGGAATAGGAAAAAAAATGCGTACATATGCAGTTCTGCGCGCACCGTCAATCTAAGTCTTGATCGATCGAACACACTTTGATCAATTGAGCAAGTATAGTTTGATCGACCAAACAATGCTAAAAATGTCCAAAGAGTTCAAGTGTTTTTCCTGAATATTGTTGATCGATCGACTTGATGGTTCGATCGATCAAACATGGTCCAAGTCGTCCAGTGAGCAATCTATCTAATTTCGGGGAGGTCCGATCGATCGAGCATGGTTGTCGATTGATCAAAGTCCCCAATTTAAGTAAGATTGAAGACATCCATTCAATAATCTCCACCATGTATTCAATCTTTATGCTTCATTGCTTTACCATGTTATCACCATCACTAATTGCCTTCCATTATAGCTTCATCGTCCCTTCTCGTGCACACTACGTCTTCATTAAGCATTCATCAAGCCTAGAGAAGTCACACAAAACTTAAACTTCTCTGTAGGAACCACTTTCGTAAATATGTTTGTTGGATTCATACTTGTTTAGATATTCGTAAGAGTCACATTGCCTTCATCAAGAACATGTCGGATAAAATGATAACGAACATCAATATGTTTACTATGTGAGTAATAAACAAGTTTTTCACCAAATTAATCGTGCTTTCGCTGTCACAATTAACAAGCATGGCCTTAAGTTGAAGTCTGAGATGATTTATTATTCCTCCCAATTAAATACCTTCTTTGAATGCCTCTATCGCCACCATATACTCGGCTTTGATTATGCAAAAAGTCACCACAAACAGAAGGTTTGACATCCAACTAATCATACTACCTGCTAGAATAAACGAGTAGCCGAAAGTCGACCTTCTGTTATCCACATTTCTTGCATAATTGGCTTCTACATAGAATACCAATTTGTCTTCCGACTTTTCAAATGTTAAGACATAGTTCATTGTACCTCAAATATACCTAATTACCCATTTCACTGCCTCCCAGTGTTGTTTGTCGGAGTTAGCTATGTATCTTCTCCGACAATCATCTTCTGATAATCTTGACAAATTGTGTGAATGGAGGGTGCCCATGATTAAAGCAACTTTTTCTCAGGAGTAGTTACTATGACCTTACTGCCCCTATCACTTTCTTTGATAAATTGTTTCAATCGATCTCACTTCTTAGAATTTTTATTCCACACGTCATTCGACACAGGTAAAAACTTCTTCCACCACAGCTCTCGTCCTAGGTGACATTGCAGTAAATCCAATTTTTCAATATCCCAATTACTAATTATAAATTATTGAATTTCTTTCCTTCCAAAGATACAAAATAGCCTAAAAGATCATTCGGTAGTGGGCCGCCTACCAATCCAAACCCATAAGCATTGGAGTAATGCTTCAATCCCTGAATTAGTCAGATTAAAATCAAACTAAAACAATGAATAACAATCTGTACAAAAATAAGTGATCCACAATGATCTCCAACAAATTGATGGCTCAAATTGTTAATTGCCCATATTAAAAATGATCAAAACCATCCATTTTCTACGCCACTGATCGAATGTTCAGAATCGTCAATTGGGTATTGATTTTTAAATGGTAGCCTCTTGAATATGTGGACAACCTAATGTACCGTCTAGATCAACCAAGTAAGAGCACAGTAAGCACCAAATCATTTCTCACACTTAGAAAATCATTCAAATCCATATCCTTTAAACCTTCTCAAAGTCCAGTTATTTTCATTCTCTCCTTAAACCCTTTAAATTGATAAAACTACAAGCTTTAAGCATCTGTAGAAAACCCAAAAAAACAGAACTAAAAAAAAAAAACCAAAATCACATATCTACAGCCACACGTTTGTAGAGCTGTGCAGGCAACCGTGGGATAGGGACAGCCTCCAGTGGGGTCCGCATGAATGTAACCAACCCTGGGTTCTCTGACATGTCAATCTCATCAGCCTTCACCCCTTCTGGTGGGGTCCACTGAAAATGGTGCAAGAGGTGGCCCAGCATCGACTGGACCAGATTGATCCCCAGCTGGGCCCCAGGGCAAACCCGACGGCCAGCTCCAAACGGTAGTAGCCGAAAATCATGACCCTTCATGTCGATGTCCTCCTCGAGGAAGCGCTCAGGTCGGAACTGTAGTGGATCTTTCCACATGGCTGGGTCACGTGCAACGGCCCACACGTTCACATGTACGTTGGAGCCTTTGGGAACATCGTAGCCGCCGATCTTAACGTTTGCAGTGGCCTTGTGGGGGAGCATGAGGGGTGTTGGTGGGTGCAACCGTAGAGCCTCCTTAGCCACGCATTGCAGGTAGAGCAGGTTTGGGAAGTCTGACTCAGTCATCACTCGATCGAACCCGATGACTCGGTCTAACTCCTCTTGGGCCTTCTCTTGAACTCTTGGGTTCTTGATCAGCTCTGCCATGGCCCACTCAACTGATATGGCAGTAGTGTCCATGCCTGCTGTGATCATGTCCTGCACATAAAAAAAATAATTAAAAAAAAAAACCTATATTGATCAAGTGATATATATTGTGAAAGGTTTGTGTATGAATCATGTCTACTGACCAAACAGTGTACAAGTCCATCGTTTGAAGCGTCAAATCAACAGGCCACGTCCACCAGGGTTGAAAGTCGAGCGGGTTTGTACTCAACCATAGCCCACCCTAAGGTTCCTATACCTCAAACTTAACCCAACTCAACCTTGGGAATTCTCAACCCAAGTAGGCTCAGACGGATTGGACGAGTGTATGCATGCTAATATTTTTGTTATTACATTAGTCTATTATATTTCAATACACATCTTATTTATGTACTATAATTTTATTAATTATATATATAATTATTTACTATAAAAAACTTCATTTTTTCTGAATAAACAAGCTAAAATATAGGACAACTGCAACCAGTGCACAAGGTGGGCCCACCCCACGACGATCACTTGGTCCAAATGTCAGGCCAGTCCAATCATAGAGTGGGACTTGGATGGGTTTGAGCTACACCAGGTTAGGCCTAGGCCTGCATGATACTTAAGAGCCAAAGCCTGAGCCTGGCCTAAGCCCAAAACGGGCCTAGCATAGCAGGCCCAAGCCTGGGCCCAACCAAGCCCAAAAATTGATAAATCCCTATGTCCCACTCACGATTTGGACGGCCTTGATTTTTTGACTCTGTTCCATCTACTCCATGAGAAGAGCTTCGGCAGGTAACTTGAATGGCCTTGATTTTTGGGAAGGGTTTTTGTCATAGATTTTTAGGACTTTGCTCCATCTACAAAGGGATCCACGATTTGGATGGCTTGAATTACTGTAAATGGTTAGGGTAACTGGGTAAGAATTTAGAATATATATATATATATATATATATATATATATATATATATATAGGCCGAGTCGGGCCGAACTGGAACCTATCTGAACTCGGCCCGAAGAAAATGGCCCATTCCAACCCGAACTCAATTTCGTGTCGGGCCGAGTTGAGCTTTTTCGGGTCGAGTCGAGCGAGCGAATCGAGCTAGCCCGGTTTGTGTACAGCCCTACCAACAGCAGTGGAATTTCCTATGCCTTGAACACAGACAATTCGCACTCAATTATAATTTATAAGTAACTTATATATCGATTGGGTTCGTGTTGGGTCGGGCAACCTGAGACTTCACCTCGAGCCAGACCCAAGTTTTATCGGGTTGGTGTTTGTGTAGGCTAAGCCCGAAACCGAACCTGATATATCCTGCCCGAGCCCAACCCAATGTTGGGCCGGTCACAAGTCAAGTCGGGTTGAACCCGCCCAACTTTCAGCACTAACTTCCACTAATGAGATGATATAAAGTCTTTAATTATCTGATTAGTGGCCTTAAACTGTGGGGACCACTAGCATTTCAAAGAAGACAATAGTTAAAAATTCGAAAAAATAAAAAATAAAAAAATAAAAATCGATTTGACTCAACCAGCTTTCAACAAGACCTAAGAAAAACTGTACCTGGTCATGACTCGGTGAAAACTCAACTCAACTCGAAAATTGGCAAAAACCCAATAAAACTCAACTCAACTCAGCACAACACCCCTGAGTTTTCGAGTCACAAGTCGAGTTTTCATGTTTTAAAACTATGAAATGGACCACCATTCATTGAATAGTTAGGACACGTGATAAATGAAAGTCGAGGCCTGTGATTCATCTAACATGTGGTCGAGATTAATGGAGATCTGATGCTTATGAATTTAAATTCTCAGAAAATTAAAAAATGGCATTAAAAGGATGGTTTTACGCACCCAAAGCAGTCCAATGATTGTGTCTTCGCTAAGATCATACTTCTCCTGGAGTGTCAACAACGCATCGACGAAATGTTGCTTCGCACCGCTCTTTTCTCGTGCGACCGTGTGTTCATCCATGATAGCTTTGGTGAGTCGGTCCCTGCGGGCCCCATGTTTCGCGAACGCCTCCTCCTCCAGTGGGAACATCCACCGAAGCCATTGAATGTGTTCGGCCATAGCGAGCGATGCACCGAGTTTCAACCCATTTGAGACTATTGCCTTGAACTCGATCCCTTGCTCGTCCATGATGCCCTCCGAGTTCACGAAGCGCTTTCCGAATGCGAGCCGAGTTATGTTGTTGAATGCTACTGCTGAGAGATAGTTCTTGACCACCACCTTCTTTCCAAACTTATCTGCAGAAATGAGTTTTTCCTCACAATTCTTTCTTGGATAGGTAGAAATCCGTTTAAAAATATGATAGTATATTAGGTAGTTTGCAAACCAGGTGAGTCGACTGGAGACTTAACCTGGTCAACTCAGGAGAACCAGGACTGAACAGGAATCGAGCTTGGTTTTCCGAGTCAAAGCGTGACTCGGTTGAAAGCAAAAATTCCTCAGGAAGAAATGACATTTATGCCCTTTTCACGGCAGGCTCCCCGCGGATTGCCTGCCCTAGGAAGCTAGGTGGGGCCCACTGACTTTTTTGTTAGAAATCCAGCCGTTCAACTGTTTTGGCAAATTATGTTACGATGTGGGACTAAAAATAAGGCAGATCTGAAACTCAAATGGGCCGTATGATAGGAAAAAGTGGTTTGAAAATGCATACCGTTGAACACTCAACGGGTCCGCCGTCATATATATATTCCATTCATACTGTTCACAAGTTCATTCCTAATGTAATGAACTGAAAATATAAAAATATTAGTCTGATCTAAAACTTCTTTGGTGCACGAATGTTTCAATTGTGGACGTTTAATCCTAATGTGCGGCCCACTTGAGTTTTGGATCTGCTTCATTTTTGGGCCATGTCCTAAGGTAACATCATCTAGAAATATGGATGGACGGAGTAAATTTCTCACAAACATCACAGCGGGACCCACCTAAATCCATGTCCAGCTGCATCTTAACACAACGCCCCAGGGGATGCGGTTTGGCTACTATTTGGTGCTTTGTGGGCCACACCATAAAATGTGTTTCATCCTCACCATTCATCCATTTTTCAGATCATTTTATGTTATGGAAGAAGCCCTGACATGAGGTAGATCCAAATCTCAAGTGGACCATATCACATGAAATAGTATTGATTGGACGCCCACCATTAAAAACTTCTTGGGTCTCAAAAGTTTGGGATCAAGCTGATGTCTGTTTTTTTCCCTTCATCTAAGTCTATATGACCTAATCAACAGGTTAGATGTCAAATAAACATCACAGTAACTCTAGGACATTTTTAACGGTAGACATTCAACCACTACTGTTTTCCCATGGTGTGGTCCACCTGAGATTTATATCCACCTCATTTTTTAATTCATTGCTAAAACTATCTGAAAAAAATGGACGGACTGTGTGGATCAAACACATACATCATCGTGGGGCCTACCAGTAGCCACCTGGCTGCTGGCAGCCTCACTAGCCCACTCGGGTCCTAGGTCGGGCTTGCATAATCATCAAGGGCAGAGTTCGGGTCTATTAGTTTCGACCTGCCCTGTCTGGGTCAATTGACTTAATGGGCCGTCTAAAAAGGTGCGCGTGGCGGCTTTTAGTATACGGAGACGGTGATCGACTAACGTGCAAAAGAAAAAATGTAAATTGGATGTTGGCAACTCGCTAAGTTGGATGGTGGCAGCTCACCTACCTCACCTTATTACATTCGCTACGGATGACCAACTTGTGATTAAAAAAAAAAAAAAACCTCAGATACTCTTGGCAGAGTGTGATGGATGGTCCACATGCACTTGAAAATTATTTAAATTGCATACGTGTCATGTAAGTAATTCACATTAAACCTTCCAAATTAGCTGTAACCATTTGATTTATCATGACCCATTATTTAATTATCTAGCCGGTGGGCGTTTATTGGACGGTTGATAATGAAATATATCCAACGATCCTATTTCAATAAACATGTGTGTCAACGACTAAGAGGTTAGGTTTGTGTAACCAATCGAAGGTTTTGCCTGTAGCTTAAGCAGCACAAACTAGTCCGGCTAGTTTGAGTTAATGTGTGCCACGTGTATAATTTTAAAGTGCATGCGTATCAAGCTTCAAACACAGCCAGAACATCAAATCCACTACCTAACATATGTGCGTGTAATGGCGATCGAGGATAATGAGAGAAAACATTACCAAAAGTCAGCCCTAATTTTCAAGTAGTCCGTACCAACACCTGAAATTATAGTGCTCGAACGACTGGCTTCGGTTGGAACCATTCATCTTGTATTTACTGAGATGGAACATTTTAATCAATCCAACGATCTTGCCCGTCCAGTTCATCCTTGGATTGATCTACAAGATGAACGGTTCTGATTAATGAGCATAGGACTTTCGATTGTAAATTTTGTAAATCAATCCAACGATCTTGCCCGTCCAGTTAAAATTTCATGAGGTGTGGCCCGCCTGAGTTTTGCATCAGGATAATGTCTCTATCTTCACTTCATCCTACTGAGTCACATCTGATTAACGGATTTGATAAATGATACAAACCAAGGTAGCCCCACGGACAACCTATGGTCAGCATCCCATTCCCAGCGTTGCTGTGGTGTGGTCCACCTAAGTTTTGGATCTGAATAAATCTTTCCCCAAATGACTAGAATAAAGGGTAAAAGCTGATGGACGGAGTGGATTTTACATTTACAGCGTGCTGCGTTAAACAGGTGTAGCTGAGAAATCCGGTCCGTTAACATAGAAACAATGAGATTTCTATGCTCCCTGAAAATCTCTCTAAGAAATGAATGCCATAATGAAGGAAATTCATTCATGGATTCTTCCCGATGGATTTAAGGTAGATCCGCAATATGTTACAGCCATCTCTCCACGGTACACGTGGCAGGAGGATGTATCAATCGGATCCATCCATTTACTAGGCCCTATCATTGATGGCTTATTTTTTAATATATTGCCTATTAGACAATCCTATCCACTACATTATTCAAAATTTCCCCACTGACCGTTAATCATTTTCGTTTTCTACGGGAACTTTTTAGGACCGAATGGCTAGGATCATCCGATCCATGTGTATATAGGGCCAGTCAAGAATCATTACAATGCCCATTCATTGATCTGAACCGGCCAACCAGTGGGACCCAGATCAGCATGCCCATTCTTTGAAGAGATCAACCAATAGTCTGAAAATGGACCATCAAACTGTTATAACTACCGAATTCGTTCAATTTTCTTCCTGTGGACCACTATGGATGTGACGGATCAGATGGACGGTCCAGATCAGTGATGGACATTCTACATGCCCAAGAAGCAGAGAGAAAAGATCCGGTGCATAGCGTATACACCAAATCTTGGTATATGCATGAGTAAATACAAACAAATACCTGGACTGTTGCAATCTCTGTAGATGGATTCGATCATGGCCGTCACTTCATCTTCTCTGATGGGCCTCAAAGACTCCAGCCTTTTAGGAGAGAAGAGCTCCAACGTGCAAACCTTCCTCACTTTAACGTAGTGGGGCCCGTAATCGGCCCATATCAGGTCCTGCCCATCTCGGCTAAACTTAGCCGCTGATCGGCTCCTGGGCCGATCGGCCAGTTGCTGATCATTCTCCTTCAGTACTTCCTTCGCCAGCTCTGAGCTGGACACGACAACGTTCAACGTCGATCCAAACCATACCGACATGATCGGACCGTAGGTTTGGGACCATTCGGAGAAACAACGGAATCTGACGGGCTTGATGTCGTAGAGATTGCCTACAACGGGCCATGGACGTGGGCCAGGAGGGAGACGGATTCTGAGCCGTTGGTAGAGTTTGAAAGCAAGGAAGGAGAAGATGATGGCTAGGATGATGAATGGAAGGGCCATTGATGTGAGGACTGGTTAGGAGGTGTATTGGAGATGGGAGAGTGGTGGATATTGGTTTTTATATGAGAGAGAGAGGGGAGTTGGTGAATTGAGTTGGTGGATTGAGTTGGGTTTGTATGAGTGATGCACCGTAAGTTATAGTGCTCCTATTTGCATCAGGATATCTGAACAATCCATTCTATTGATCCATAACGTCCATTAGATCCAATACACATTTTATGATGTATACTGAAAAAATAACTACGTTATGTTCTAAGATAACCGTCTAATCAGTAGTCTATAAAATGGATGGTCAAGATCATGTATTTAAAAAATGGCCCCTACCAATAATTAGAGACCTCTATTTTTTGGGTTCCAGGCTATAGAAACTAGGACGACTTATGGATGGATTGGATCCTTCAATTAGTGTGATTCTTCATGTTAGGGCCCAATAAATGTGTGCTGAGCCTGATGGACGGTCTAGATCGATCCAATGGATTGTCTAAGTGTATCTATGCAACTTGGAGCACTGGATCATTTCTCTTGTTTTATTGTTACATATAAAAATGCTAAATCGTTGGGTGTGAGTGGGTACTTAGAAAATGGTGGCGTCTGTTGAATAAGGTCGACGTGAGAGATCCACCGTTGATTAGATGGGCCTTTATGGATGGACGATTAACAAAAGCCTCTCATTTAAGAAGATCCAAGCCGCTAATGTTGAGGCTGTTTACTAATGAAACCAATAGAGAGAACTTGGGGTCCTTTTTTTGTGGGACCCGAGAGATTAGCGGTCCTGATCACTTAACCATGGGCCCGCTTATGATAATTGAAAACCCGAGTAGACTGGGGACAGTCGAACAAAGAAAAGGAGGAAATGTTAGTGGAGTCGTCTATTTTCTTGCATATGGGTGGATAAGACGTCGATAGGTTTTTAAAAAGGTCTGAGGAGGAATCAAAGGTCAGAGAGACGGTTTTGGGCTTTTGCCCGCAGTTTGCTTTTATTTATTTATTTAAGTTTGCTTTTATTTATTATTTATTTTAATACCCTGAGTGCGATGAATTGGGGATATTATTATGTGAAAAATGCCCACATCAGTTGCATGGGAAGTTACCGTCCAACCAGTCTATAAGTTCCAATATTTGATGTGTTTATGAAATCTGACCCATTAAATGTGTTGGACCCATCACAAGGATTGCCTGATGCAAACAATCAGCCCATTCCACTAATGAGATTGACCACACAATAGAAAAAAAAAGTATAACCGTTGATATGATAAATTAATAGTAGTATGGCCCACTGAATAGGTGGATCAAACATATTTTTATGTAAGGGGATCCTTATGGTGGGGCAACCTTTCGTACGGGTTGGATGGCTCGAAAACACGAAAAGATGAAAAATCATCATTGGTTGGATGAAGTAACAGTCCAACCAGTTAGGGTGTGACCAATCTCTCATAGCAGTGCTCCTAATTGCAACGGTTTATTTGGACAGTCCAATTGATGATCTGAACTGTCCAATTGATTATCTGAACCGTCCAATGGATGATCTTAACTGTCCAATTGATGATCTAAACTGTCCACAAAGCCTAGAACGCATTTGCATGGGCTATGATTAAAAAAAATAGAGGTTATCAGATCATCCAATCCATCTTGATTTGGTTGTACTTTTATTGCCATCCGTTTTCCATGCCATGAATGGAATGGTTAGAATTTCTTAATAAATCATAAGCATTTTCGTGATGATTCCTAATAAATAGATGGATCAAGCTTTTATTTTTTTAATGATCCCAACTGTCCAAATTAAAGGCTATTGATCAAATGGTTATATGTGTGCTGGACCTAATGAAAAGTCTGGATCAATGGATTTGGCTGTTTAAGTGTCCCAAAGCATTTAGGAGCTAGCACTATAACTTACAGTGTTCCGAGATCACCGGAGCATCTCTTTTTGGGTAGATTCTGTTACTTTTAGCCGTCCATTTAATACCCACCTCTTGGATGGTTAAGATTGTTCGAAAGTTGGTCTATGGTCCATTCAATGAAGGTCTTTTTGGACGGTCTTGATTGAGATGCTTACGTTCCTTTTATATAGTGGTTGAGCCACCATCACTTAAAAATAGCGGTGAATCATCAATGTCATCTTGTCTATTATTATATTAAGGTAGTCTATGGTTCATTGCGATGAACCAAGAAGCAATACTTAATTTTTCGGTCGTTACTTTTGGGGGTCCATGATAATAAAAACATGCCGAAAGATCGTAATCATCTGATCATTGACATTCAAGCTGACCATTAAAATAGAAATCCCCAATGTTGCAGATTCGAAGGAGAAAAGAACGACACGGATCACCCGATTAGGATGGTTATTGCATGGAAGACCGTCCACGTAGGGCCTGACTATTAATGGGTTCGTCTGGTTGAAAGACTATGAATCCTGGATGCTGGTGGTTGGTTATAGTTTTTCGCAAAATAATAATAATAATAATCCTCAATCTGAGAATAGTCAAGAGTCCACTTTGATGGGAAAGAAGTCCTTTGATCAGATACGATGGATGGTCAAATCAGTACGCCTTTGGGCTGCGGCCAATCCACCATGGTGCTCACTAGATGGATGGTCCAGATGATCCGATTTCCATGAGCTACATGTCAAGCATTACGATGGAAATCGGACTCTTCATCTTGCTCATCGGACCATTTGAGGATTTTTGTGATCTCGGAAGAAATGATTAGGCCAACAGCCGTTGTTGGGTGGGTTGTTGATTATAGCTTGTTTTAGTCAATTTTCGTAATCGGCTAGTTGGGTCATGTTTATGGATGATCGGAACCGTTCAAGTGGTAGGTCTCACAGTAAATAGGCAATGAAAAGTACAAATGTTCACAAAATATCCCATTCATTGATTTTAGAACAGATAGAATCATACCACGGTCAATGTCTTATATTTGTCTATTTTTTAAATGGTTCTTTACAGAAAAAGCCGACCGTCCATGTCTTACCTGTTGGTGGGGCCTACCCGCTAAAGTGGTCCTTACCCTCATTGACATAGCTTAGGTTGCAGAATACCTCGAAGTTCGAATCGAGGTACACATAGCGTTTGCCCAAAAGATGACAAGCTAAAAACATGCCTCTTTTAGTGTGTGTGTGTGTGTGTAGAGTGTGTGTGCGCGCGCGCGCGCGTGTTTATTTATTTATTATTAGATTTTACTTGATAGACGCCTGAAAATGTGGTCAGCAGAAATGCGCCATCATGCGCAACGAATTATTCCTAAGCTACATCCTTGCATATTAAATATAAATTTTAGCCATAATTTTGGTTAACATTAAATTGCGCAAATGTTATTCTTCCCATGCAATTTAAAACGTGCCTCCTCACGAGGACGTGAGTTTCTTATAACTCTTATGTTAAAGACAATGATAAGGGTTCGTCATCTTCACCCGTCTTCATCCACGTTACAATTTCAAAAGGTAAATACTAATTAATCAATTCTTAAACTAATGCAAAAATGTCTCATCACCCAATTCTTATAATAATATGGTAAGCTTTTCACCTCTATTGAAGTTAAGTATCACTATAGGAACGTTTGTCATCTAAGCATAGGGCGATAGATCGGACACGGTGTCTCATACCAGTATGCCTGGTTCATAAGTCTTTCATAGGATTGTAACGCATTAGCGGTTATGAATTAACTCAAATTCAATGAAAACAGTAGTATCCCAAATTCCATATAGTGTTATACAACAACGAGCAATCAACGATCGGTACTACATTAGACTGATCCAATCAACTACGAAGAACCCCAACACAACCGACATTGGGTACAAAGCTTTCCATGCAGTTCCAACATTGTCAGTCATCCGTGCTCAATCACGTTCGATTGAATAAGCCCAGAGTAGCCAACTCAAAGCGGGTCATTCACTTAAACAATTTGCAAAACTCAATCCACCACAATAACAATTTAGACTATTAAATAAGGAAATTTAATATTACACCAAGGTATATCAATTGAACACATGTACAAATCAATACAATATATGTACATCAACTACACTTAACAAATAGTAAAAAAGAGTTCTAACATTAAGGATTTCATATTGTTCAAGCATTTCACCAAACATATTGGCTACTAATAATAAATAACATTATGGTTACAATAATAAAACAATTCAAGCACGAATAGCATATGAAATTCTAATAATAACAAAAAAAATTATTATCTAACACTATAAAGAGTTGATAAAATGAAATCTAAAAGAAATTGTCCGCACCTTATTAAGGTTTCACGCGACCTAATCGGGCTCAGAGTTAGGATTTTTAGGAAAAATTACCAAATGCTAAACCAATTCAAGGGATCACCATTAATAACTGGAAATCTATAACTAATGCTACAAATTTGAAAGGTTAAAAGAGATTCTTGCCTCATATTATAAGTAAATGGCAGATTCGGCGGAGTGTTCGGTAGTAGCTAGGGTTCGGTCAAAGGAAATTGGCAAGGAGTTTACCAATCCTTCTCTCTCTCTCTCTCTACAATTAGAGCAATTCATATGGAGTGAAGGGGCTACCTAAAATTGGATTTTTATAGTGTCAGAAATTGTTTAATTGACCCTAATAACTAGGTACTAAAAATTATAACCCTATGAAAGGTTGTTTTGAGAATTTTGTGAGCCCAGTTTCCGAGTTTGGGGCGTGACAGTGCCTGATGATGATTTACGTAAGGCTTCGATCGCCTCGCAATTTAGATGCGTCGATTATTTCGAAGGTTACCGATCATAATCGAGGTCGCAGCTATAAGGATAACAATAATATATTAATGTGGGTTAGCGCCCTTAATTTGATCGTGAGATAATGGTCCAAAAGCCACCACTTCGGCAAAGTTTGAATTGTGACAATTAGCTTAAGTTTCTATTTATGTTCAAGAACACTCACACATCCCATGCACTCACTTATGAGTCCAAGTCGAATGATTCGGCACGCGGTTTCAACTGTCTATTCCACATGAACGTCAAGCTCGCCAAAACGAACTCCTTTCTATAGTTTCAAGTCTAGTGGCCCACTAACGAGTGTTGTAGGGCTTGTTCGGTAAATATGGGCATTTCAAAAATAAATTGCATAGTGAGATTTCTTCAGCATGATAAGTAGGGTTTGGATTAGTTGAATTCATAGTGTGGGCTTTTCGCAATTAGTGAGAATGGTGATTTAGTACTAATCACCCAAAATTATTGATTTTTAAACTAAAAGGATAATGTAGTTAATTTTATTTATGTACATGTGATAATCAAAATTTGATCCATAGTTATCTTACTTTTAGGTAGATCTTCATTAAGCTACGATTACTCTGATTTATCAATGGTTGGTGGCCTTTTATCAATGGTGGGTGGCCTAGATCTTGACCCTCGATTAATAGATCACTAGGTTAGGCCTAAGATTTGGTGATCGGGCGTATTCATTAGCTCCTCATGGTTAATTAATCAAATTTGTATAGTTCTTTACCGATAACACTCGCGAATAGACTAGGATCGAGTATTAGAGATCACTAGATAATAAATAAAATAATTCTAACGAAAAATTTTCTAAAGATTTTTGGATTCCAAGTTGAAGAAAGTTCGAGACATCACAGTTTTTTGCCTTTGAGCATAGCAAATCAATGTGAATCTATGTACATATTGAAAGGGAACCATATAAATCTTTGTGATGTGGTTTGCATTTCTTTTTTCTCTGTTTTCTTTTCATTTCGATATTTTTATGTGTGTGTCAATAAGGGATCTCTTTTCCTAATAACTAGTATCAGAGCTCGTGGTTTGAGTCGGATTAATGTCAGAAAAAGGAAAGTTAAGGATTAAAAAGTTCAATGGTTCGAACTTTGGCTCTTGGAAAATACAGATAGAGAATTACCTCTATGAGAAGGATCTCTATCTTTCTCTTGGATGAATATTATTAAAGAAACTAGAAAAGATGTTTCATAAAGTGAGATGTGCTCAACACAAAGACTTTGGAAACTATTTGACTTTTTTGGCAAAATATGTTCCCTTCAACATCTTAAAGGAGAAGACTATAGAGGATTTGATGGTAGCCCTAGTGTATATATATAAAGAACTCTACTTCCAACAAGGTTAACTAATACAAGGTTGTTCAATATGAAAATGACGTGGTTGAGAATCTCAACGAGTTTAACACGGTCGCAAGCCAATTGGAGTCTATATACCTCAATTTTGATAATGAAATCAAAGCTCTTTTGATCTTATGAGGATAACCAAAAAGCTAGAACAGTTCGATGTAGTCGTGACTAATTCTACCAGATTAAAAAAGTTCAACTATGACATTATAGGCCTCATTTACGTGAGGAATCTCGGAGGAGCACCTTGGGATCTTCATGTGAAACATAAGGGAATACTCTGAACACTAAAGAAATTGGAAGAATACCAAACAAAAATAAAAATAAAAATTATGGTCGATTAATATTAAGAAAGTGATCAATATTAAGAAAGAATAAATCATCTAAGCTTCCACAAGGGAAATGTGATAGTTACTGGAATTGCGATAAAAAGAGGGAACATACAGCGGGACTATATAACTTCAAAGAAATAATTTAAAAATAATAATAATTAGGGAGGTAAAGATTTTGTTAACATCTCTAAAAAAATATTTTGAATTGCCTAATTTTGTCTTTTAAAGCTCATAATGATTCTTAGGTAATAGATTCTGGTGCCTTGTATCATGCTACTTTAAGTGTGGATGTTCTTTATAACTATGTATAGAGTAAACTTAGGAACATTGCTCTAGGAAATGATGAACCTTGTTGTATTGTTGAAAAGATGACATTTAGATAAAGTAGTCAAGTGGGACAATGCTGAAGTTGAAAGATATCAGGCATGTTCCAAATCTGAAAAGAAATTTGATCTTGATTGACTAGCATGCAGATTCTTAACACATGATGACTTTCATTAGTGATTTGTGGAAGATAAAAAAAAGAGTTGTGGTAATTACTTAGGGTAAGAAAGAAAATACTATTTAGTTGACTTCCAACTTTAATAGTTTAATTATACTTGCATCATAAGGAGTGAACACGTATATATGACATTACAAACTTGTACACCTGAGAGAAAAGGAGATGAAGATTCTACTTTCAAAAGGGAAGCTTGCAAGGCTGAAATCTATTGATTTAGACTTTTACAAAGATTATATCTATAATAAATAGAGGAAAGTCAACTTCTCGAATGTCTAAAAGACGAACTAGTTCACACCGATGTATGGGGACTAGCTAAGGTATCATCTTTCAGTGGCTCTTCTTACTTTGTTACCTTTATTGAGGATGTTACTATTGTTGAGATGTGGAGCCACATCTGGGGGTCGCTCGACCAATAAAGTGCCCTGCTCGACCGGTCGAAGGGCCCACTCGATCAATCGTGGACTGGCTCAACTCAAAGTCCAGCGAGCATCAGTTTTTGGGTTCTGAGGTGCTCGACCAGTCGTGGCCCATGCTCGACCGATCGAGGGGTCCACTCGACCAGTCGAGGTTATGCAAATTCGTTTCCGGATTTGATGCAGAGTGCGGATTTTGGAGTCAGTTTTCGCAATGGTGCGAAAGGGAAGTTACCTAAATTATAAATAAGTGTCCCTAGGCTTTTCTGAGGTATGAAAAATAATTTTAAGGTGTTGGCAAAGGGTTTTCTATGTACTTCCAAGGGAGAGATTAGTATATTGCCTTGTAATCTTCATTTTTCTTTATAGTGGAAGTTTGCATCCATAGTTTTTTTTACCCTTGTTGAGGTTTTTCCATGTATATCTTGTCTTGTGCTTTATTTGGAATGCTTTGATTCTTTTTTTTAGTTTATATTTCTTTCTATTTATCATTTGTGGGTGAGACCAAAGATTGGATCTCGGTTCACTGCGTTGTTGGCGTGTTGTGCAACAACTGGTATCAAAGCTATTGGTTTAGTTCTATTGGGGGCGATGACGGAAGAAGCGAAGACTAGAATTGAGAAGTTTGATAGTTCAAACTTTGCCTTCTGAAAGATGCAAATGGAGGATTATCTGTATCAGAATGACCTTTATATTCTTCTAAGAGGAAAAGAGAAGAAACCAGAGAAGATGACAGATGATGAATAGTCTTTATTGGATCGGAAGGCTTTAGGAATGATCCGACTCTCTTTGTCTAAGAGCGTCGCCTTCAATATATCCAAGAGAAAAACTACTAAAGAATTAATGGAAGCCCTAGCCACCATGTAGGAAAAATCATCAGCGTCCAACAAGATTCATCTTATGAAACAGCTATTCAACATGAAGATGTCAGATGGTAAGAGCATGTCTGAACATCTAAACGAATACAATCACAAGCCAGTTGGAATCCATTGACATTATTTTTTAGGATGAGGTCAGGGCGTAATTGTAAGATCCATATCCTAGCCCGTACTGTTCTGTAGGCTTCGCCGGTCATGCCGGTTGAATTCTGACGACCCGCGATCGGTCATCGTCGTTTGCGCGCGACCCTGAGACGTGTCCCGTATATCAGAGTCGGCTTGACCCGAGACTTGTACCTGTGCGACCGCGCCGTCGCCGCGGTTCCGCTGCCGCGTCTTGCACATTGATGCGGTACCCTGGCCAGGAGATGTGGGCCCGCGTTCAATTCGAGGAAAACGCGTCTTGCAAATTTCGAGAGAATCCATCACATCAATCACCTCACTTGTCAAAAGTACACCCATTACTCAATCCCTTACTCTCCCCATTCCCAAGTACAAAAGCAACTCCCAAAAGTCAACTTTCCTATCACCTCACCCTCTCTCTCTCTCATCTCTTTTATTCTCCAAAAAAAAAAAAAAACAAACCCAAGAGCTCTAACTTCCATGGCTTCCATGGAGAAGCTTGGTGTGGCCCACTCCCTACCACCCGATCCCGTCCTCCAAAATTAATCTCGACCGTTAAAATCCATCACTTGGAGCTCTACATCGTGTTGATGGAAGAAGGAAAAGAAGATCTTACGGTGGGTGTCTTCTACGGTTAGATCCATCTTTATCTCTCTCCCTCCTCTCTTTATTTTCTTTTATGATAGGATGATGTGTATGTATGGCCCACCTGATCGACAATTTGGACTGTCCAGATTTTCTGGACGTCCAGTGAATGGGACCCGTCTTGCTGCCCATTTTGAGCCAGCTGGGATGGAGGGAAATAACAAATATCATCTTGGTCCATGTGGACCCCACCATGACTGATGTATTTCATCCATGCCGTGTGGGGTGGCCCCATATACGTGGGACCTACCTTGGTAAATATGTGTATGCAGTCCGTCAGATGCTGGACGTCTCCACTGAAGAGTTAAGAGCCATTGAGGTGCACTCTCTTAAAAAAAAATAAAGAAGAAAAGAAAAAGGAGGAAAAAGGGGAGGGGTTTTAAGGCTTTTGGAAATGGCCACCTATGCAGGCCCCACCTTGATGTATCGTTCTAATCCACACCGTCAATTCCACTCCTCAGCCCATTTTAGGCGTTGAGACAAAACAATAAAGCCAATCAGAGGTTTTGGCGGGCCATAGCATAGAAAACAGTTATTTACCATTGAAAACTACCCTGTTATTTTCTGTACCCCGAGACATGGTCAATATTGGACTCGTTGCATTTGTTATAGGTTGCAGGAACCAATGGATGGAGTGGATTTTGTTAATGTGGGTCCCACCTGTGAAAAACTACAGTAAAACAATAAATAAATAAATAAATAAACATGCAGCAGGACACTGCTGCTGCCAGCGGGCGAGCAGGCAGCGCCTGCTGCGCTGACGGACGGACGGCCAGGTAAGGACCCACGGTCCCAGCCATGGGCCCCACCATGATGTGTTTGGAACATCAAGGCCGTGCATTTGATGGCCCCTTTAGGGCAGCGGGTTTCCTCTAAAAATTAGCCGTATACAGCTCTCAGGTGGCCCACATCACAGGTAACAGTGGGATTGATCATCTGCCATTGAAATCCTGTTTGGTTTCACAGAAGCTTTGGATCAACTTGAAATTTGTTTTTACCATGCATCCAGGTCCGTGTGACCTTATCAATGGATTGGATGGAGAGTAAACGTTATGGTGGGCCCCGTGTGAGACCCACCTCTGAAGAGAAGGGTTGGCTGGCGTACGTCACACGCCATCTATATAGCTGCTGCACTAGACGTCAACAGTTTACGTGGGTGTGTGAAATCCACAGTCTATCTCACGGTGGGACCCACTGATGTGTGGATCTTGTCCATGCCATCGGTTCATCCGCATGGGCCTCTCCATGATGTATGTGCTGGATATGCACACAGTCCATGTGGATGGTGCTGCGGGGACTAACCATGATGTATGTAATTTATGTTCACCATGTTCAACTGGTGGGCCCATTTTGAGGTCTGTATTTGGACGATGGTAGGTGCAGTACACCGTGATGTATGTGTAATCCACTCCGTCCATCCAATAAGGGAACGTGAACCCCACCTTGATGCATGTACTTCATTCCTTGTCGTCCATTTCAAGGGTCCACTGTGATGCATGTATTTCTCTAAGCCGTTCATCTGTTCAGATTAATTGGACCCACCTCATTGTACCCATTTTATGTGTTGCCCATGTACGACACGTGCGGTCTACTATAGGGCCACCCTGCACGTGCTGAACGTGCAGGGCATGGGCCATCTTTGATGTACATGACTTGCATCCACGTAGTCCACGTGGGGCCATCTTGACATTGTGATTCATCTACATTGTCCACTGCTGTGGTATCCACCTGATGTATGTTTGTATATGCACCGTCTAGTTGCTGGACGGTGCTGTGTAGGTCTCACCTTAGCATTCATGCCACCCACCTGGTAGGCCTCCACCATAATGTAAGTGTGTTATCACTACCGTCCATCTTAGCCGTGGACCATACCATGATACATGTGTTTTATCTCCCTGGACAGTGGGTTGCATAATGACGTTTGTGCTCATTCGGACCGTCTAGGTCGTGGGCCCTGCTTGATTTACACATCCATACCATCTAATGTGGTAGATTCAAATCTCTGGTGGGTCATGTGCGTGGACCCATCCATGATGCATATGTTGTATCCATACCATCCATAGTCTGGGCGGTGGACACCCACCCACTATGCACATCGTCTAGATTAGTGGGACCCACATGATGTCTGTACATATTGTCCATCCGGTCGTGAGATAGTGGAACATCGCTGTGTTGTACGTGTTTCTCCCACACCATCCCGCGGTGCCGTGGACCCGCCGTGATGAATTTATTGTATTTACACCCAGTAGATCTGGACGATGGGCCACACCTTGATGTACTTATTGTATCCACATCGTCCATCCCTAGATGTGGGGCCCACCTTGGTGATGTATCCGTCGCACCGTCCAGCATAGGACGGTGGGCCTGCCATGATGTACGTGTTTCACTCCATACTATCCATCAGTTTGGTAGATGAGGCCCACCTTGATGTACTTGTGGCCCATCTGTGAGGCCCACCTTAATGTATTTGTGACCCATCCATGAGGCCCACTCGTTGTATATTTGAAGCCCATGGTAACAGGCCCATTGATGCGGTCCATTTGATGCAGCCCACTTGATGTGTATAAGGCCCATTAGTGCGGCTCATTGATGCGGCCCACTTGTTGTACATGAGGCCCATTGGTGTGGCCCAATGTATCGACCCATCGTGATGTGTAAGGCCAACCTGTGATGGCTATTTGAGGCCCACGTGTTGGATATTTGGACCCACCTTATGTTTGACTCTATGTGGTCCACTGTTTAGGAGCAATGTTGGTTGAGTGTCCACATTGATAGGTAATGATGGTTAAACGCCCACACTGTGACCTTCCCTTAAGCCTTATCGGCCGATTGCCGCTTACCGATTCTGATCTGTCGTGGCCGATTGTTGATTATCGATCGAGGCCGATTACCGATTTTGATCTATCTTGGCCGATTGCAGAATACCGATCGAGGCTGATTATCGATCGAGGCCGATTACCGATTCTGATTTGTCGCGGCCGATTGTCGATTGTCGATCGAGGCCGATTACCGATTCTGATCTATCTTGGCCGATTGCAGAATACCGATCGAGGCTGATTATCGATCGAGGCCGATTACCGATTCTGATTTGTCGCGGCCGATTGTCGATTGCCGATCGAAGCCGATTACCGATTCTGATCTATCTTGGCCGATTCGAATCACGATATCGAGGCGATTATCGATTGCGAGGCCGATTCTAGCGATTCGATTTATCGCGCGAGTTAGGTCGATTGTCGATCTTGAGTGCCGATAGTCGATTCGTCGATTATATGGCCGATGTCGATGAGGCCGATGTGATTATCGATCTAGGCGATCTGAGATAAGCCCGATTTCATGATGGCCGATTGTCGATCGTCGATCAAGGTCGATTACCGATTTCGATGGATCTATGAGGAGCTAGATTATGCCCATTGTCGAGGTCGATGTGATCTTGTTGTATACCGTAGAGGCCTATGTGAACTGATAAGCCCCATGTTTGATCTATCTTGGCCGCTTGTGTGAGTCGAGGGGCCGACTATATGTCGATCTGAGGGCGTTCGTTGGTCGAGGCGATTGGTTAATTCCACATTGCGAGGTCGATTGTTGATGCATTGGATTGTATGATATGCGATCCGTATGAGTATTGACAGATAAGCATCTGAGGTTAGCCCATAGCATCATCTGATGTTTGTATATGAGGCATGTGGTTGACATGTGCATATGTCATTAAGCTCTTGTAGTGAGACCCCATAGGCGGAGGTTTATACATGAGCCCGGTGTGTCGGGATGGTCAGTGGTGTCTCACATTCGTAGTTGATCGTAATGAGTGGGCCGTAGCCTCAGGGCAATCGTGGTGGTTAAATGGACCCAAATTTGGTTCGCATACGGCGCATAGATGCGCATGCCGGGTTGAATCCGCTATGAGACTCGTGGCGAGAGCCAACGCGAGTGCATGGATATATAGCCCGAGTGACGATCCGAGGAGTCCGTCCATGTTGGTGGTTGAGGGATGTGGCCTTACCGCTCCAAGGGTTGCAATACTAGGCCAGTTTGACCACTATGTTATGAGACTCCGCTATCGACGTGAGGATAGGTATCTGGCGACTATTGGCCGCGGATAGTGAGGTTTCTTCGCTCACTGGTATGGCGAATCTGCTGAATTTGACCCTAAACCTAGCCCGAGGCCCCGATATGTGGACTATTGGGAAGAGTTGCATACTCATACATTCATTTCATTCACTATCCACTCGGGTTGGTGGTGCGCAACTAGTTGTTACGTGTGCCTTCGCAATGGCCAGGATTTCGGTTGGGGCGCGCGACTAACCTGAGATCAGGAGTTTACCACATTGAGTCTGACTATCCAAATTTAGGTATGAGACTGGTTTGGATAGAAGTCCCTTGTGATGGACCCCATTACCTGCGATACTACGTACCATCATCCCGACTTCACACTCCAGTATGGTCATTCCATTCGCACCATATATTGCATAACATTCACAGCATATGACATTTTGGGTTATTGTGTCTCTACATTTATATGGCCTAGGTACGGCTGACGTTATTTGTGTTACTCATCAGGAATGTATATTGTATTGCATCCTCTGCATCTGATATTTGGTTATCTATGATTCCTCATTTGCATAATTATTCTATATTGCGTATTCTGACATTCATTGACTCATGGACTTGTCCGTATTTTCATTTACCCTGTTATCGTATGATCTTATCGATATTTGTACATACTTTAATAATTCATGATCTTATCAATATTTCTGTTTATTCCGATATTGTATAATTTATGGATTATCGGTATTTTTCGGTATTGTATGACCATGGCATTGTATTGAATACTTGGCACATACCTTGTGCACACACTTACACCACCCTCTAAGCTTTCTATAAGCTTATGCACGATAGATGCGTGCAGGAGATGTTAGGTTGCAGCAGCATGGAGCTTGGAGTATGTAGCGGTCTTATGGAGCTTAAATTTTATTTTGACATATGTATTCTTTCCTTTCAGTATTGCATTCAAAGTTCTATTAGTAGATATATGATGTTGATGTTGCTTTTGTGATCTGGGTATACTTGTGGTTATGCTAATTACGAATCAAATCATGTTTGAAATCCTCCTTGTATGATCCCAGGATCGGAACCTGGCGTATGGGTGCCGGGAGCCGAGAATGGGGTACTACGGAGGCTGTCGGCGCTGGATTCTGCAATCGGAAATTTTATGAGCCCGATTTCCAAGTTCGGGGTGTGACAGTAATTGATCTTATCTAGTCTGCCAGACAATTGAGATGGTTTGGTGATTAATGCTGTGAGCAATTCTTCAGGGTCGACAAAGCTGAAATTTGATAATGTGGCTGGTCTAATTCTCAACGAAGAATCTAGAAGAAATGCATCAGGAGTTTTAGGGAATTCAAGGAATGCTCTAAACATTGAAGGAAGAGGAAGATCGCTGAACAAAGGAGATAATAAAAAACGGACGTTCTAAGTCGAGGAAGAAGTCCAAGGGACCGAAAGACAAAGATGGGTGTTGGCATTGTCGCAATAAGGGGCATATGAAACCTGATTGCAGGGCGCTCAAGAAACAAGAAGAAAGCTCTGAAGGCGGGAAGCATTAGTGAATCTATCTGAGGAGAGTGACATAGAGGCGTTGATCTTGTCTCTTGATGCGAGGAATGAGTCTTGGGTTATAGACTTGGGTGCTTCGTTTCATGTCACTTCATGTAAGGAAGTTCTACGTGATTATGTATCAGGTGACTTTAGGAGAGTCTACCTGGGTAATGATGAGTCATGCAGTATTGTTGAAAAGGAAGACGTTCATATAAATTAGAAAGATGAAACGGCTTTGAAATTGAAGGATGTCAGACACGTACAGAGTTTTAAACGTAACTTGATCTCAGCGGGGCAGTTAGCCGATACCGGTTATGTGACGACATTCACCAGTGATTCCTAGAAATTCACAAAAAGTGCCTTGGTGATATCTCAAGGCAAGAAGGAAGGTACCTTATACGTGACTTTAGGATCATATAGTTCACTCACAGTTGCATCAACTGGAGTAAATGGGCAGTTATGGTATCAGAGGTTGGGATATATGAGTGAGAAGGGGATGAAAGTGCTATTGTCAAAATGAAAGCTACCAGGGCTGAAGTCTATTGACTTAGAATTCTGTGAGAACTGTGTGTATGGCAAGCAGAAGAGGGTAAGCTTTAAGAAGACAGGACGCGCTCCAAAGACACATCTGTTGGAGCTTGTACACACTGATGTGTGGGGACCGGCACAGGTATCATCTCTTGGTGGCTCACATTATTTTATTTCTTTTATTGATGATGCTAGTAGAAAACTATGGGTTTATTTCTTAAAGCACAAATCTAATGTATTTTATGTATTTAAGAAGTGAAAAGTTATGGTAAAAAACGAGACAGGTAAAACAGTAAAATGTCTCAGATCTGATAATGGGGGAGAGTACTGTGATAAGAGATTTGAGGAGTATTGTGTAGCAATTGGAATCAAACATTAAAAAATGATTCCAGGGACAGCGCAGTAGAATGGTGTGGCTGAGAGTATTAACAGGACCATCCTTGAGTGCGCCAAGAGCATGAGGTTACATGTAAGGTTATTGAAGACCTTTTGGACAGATCTGTGAATACTACAGCATATCTTATCAATAGAAGTCCCTCAACACCATTGAATGGTGAGCTACCAGAAGAAACGTAGACTAGAAAAGAAGTGAACCTTACATATCTCAGAGTGTTCGGTTACACTTCATATGTTCACATTGATGCAGAGCATAGAAACAAGCTGGATACGAAGTCCAGAAGGTGCACGTTTATAGGCTACAAGCAGCATGATTTTGGCTATAGGTTTTAGGATGCAGAAAATAGTAAAATCATCATAAGTAAGGACGTAATCTTTAATGAAAAAGTGATGCATAAGGACAGTGTGCAAGAAAATAAGGCCAAGGAGAAAGAATTCATAAAGTTAGAAGAGTCACCGGACACGAGTGTTACAGCGCCACAGGATGATCATGCAGAGGAGCATTATGAGGTAGAGTTGCATACACCGGTTGTGAGGAAGTCTACTCGGGAGAGGAGACCCACGGTCTGATACTCACCTTCCTTACATTATCTACTGCTGACAGATAATGGTGAACCAGAGTGTTTTGAAGAGGCATTACAGTTAGATACATGGGTTAAGTGAGAGCAGGCCATGGATGATGAGATGGACTCTCTTGAGTCCAATCGTACATGAGATCTAATCACTCTACACAAGGGTAAGAAAGCTCTTTATAACAAGTGAGTTTACAGACTGAAGGAGGAGCACAGTTGTAATACCCAGTCCATTCCGTACTAGTTTCTATGCATATATGTACGATAATCGACACCCTTAGCTAGACCTAGATTAGCCGTTCATAGTACACACCCAACTGACCGGGACCTCTAGACCTTGAAACCTATCTCATATCAACCGCCCCATCGCCGCGATCGTGGCGGTACCACCCGTGCATCGGTATGATACTCCGTTAGTGAGATACGCCGTGAAGGATAATAAGTGTATCATGTGCGCATGGCACCATGTATTTCATTTCACACATGTGCACAACACATGTCATGCACACATGTACATGCCACACATGGGTGAGAGAATCTCTACCCATGTGTGTGATGTCACATACCCATACCTCTTCTCTCTCATGTGCATGAAAGTCAACCTTTCTCCATGCCATACACTATGCATGACATCACCACACCATGCCATCCCATGCTCCTCTAATCCACCATTAATTACAAAGCATGAATTAAGTACCATAATCCTAGCCTAAGATAATATTAATCACATTAGCTTAACTTAACCAAATTTTATCCATTTCTTTATAAATACCCTTCCATCCCTTAGCATTTCACCATTTTTCCATAAGAGAGAGAGAGAGAGAGAGAGAGAGAGAAAGAGAGAGAGGAGTGATCTTGGTGGGCCATCAACTCCATCAATCCCATACCTTTCATCAATCTCAACCATCAATTCCATCCTTTCCATACATCTCAACCATCCATCTAATTCATCAAGGTGAGTACACCCACCCTACTCATTCTTATTTTGTTTTTGTTGTGTTTTTGTATGGTGGAGATGATGTTGATCATAATGATGTGATTAATGGTGTGGATGATGAAGATAGTATGATTGATGGTGATGATAATTGCAATAAATGTTATGAATGGTGTGGATGATGAAAATAGTATGATTGATGGTAAAGAAAATTGTAATAATGATAAGATGTTATTGATGGTGTGGATAGATAGGAGAAAACATATAAAAATAAAATAAAATTAATTTATTATAGAGTTCATGTGGGACCCATTAATAGTGGGCCCCACAAAAATGTTTGTATGACATTCAAATCATCCAAGTGTGGCCCATTAGGCTAGCCACACACTCTCACACACACACCCCCATGCACACATGTGCACAAATATATATATATATATATATATATATATATATATATATATATATATATAAAAAAAAATAAATAAATAAAAAAATATAAAGAGAAATATATAGAGAGAGAGAGAGACGCTACTGGCTGGACGAGCGGACGCTCTGCATTGTAAAGGGGCAGGGGCTGTGGGTCCACAACGGGCCTCACCCATAATGTATGTATCAAATCCACTCCGTCCATTCAATTCTTCATATCATCTTAGGCGTTGAGCCAAAAAATGAAGCCAATCTAGTTCTCTGGTACGCCACACCATCATAACTCATGTGAAAACATGCTAAAACATATAAAAGTACTTTCTGGGGGCCCACCTGAAATTTTGATGTATCTGAAACTTGGAATGACCCCTTAACTTAGTGGTACACACGCAATAGATGGACTGGATCGTCCCGTTGTGGGCCCCAAATATGAAAAACAAAAAAAAAGAAAAAGAAAAAAAAAAAGAGCAAAACAACACTGACGCTGCATGCTGCAGCGTCAGCGTCTGACGCTGGAAAGAGGTGGCCCCCACCACAGGCCCCACCATGATGTGTGTTGAACATCAGTCGCATGCACTTGATGAGTCCCGTTTAACAATGGGCCACCCCCAAATTCTAGCCATACACGGAACTCAGGTGGCCCACACCATCAAAAATCATGTAAAGACATGCTAAAATATACAAAAGTACTTGATGGGGCCCACCTGAAACTTTGATGCATCTGAAACTTGGACTCACCCCTTCACCAAGTGAGACACACACAATGGATGGACTGGATCTCTCAAGTGACCCACCTTGATGAGAAAATATACAAATAATAATAACAATAATATCAAAATAAAATAATGGTGCGAGGAAGTGACGTCCACATTTGGGGTAAAATTTTGTAGGCCGATCATGACCACACCACAATGTATGTGCTAAATCCATACCATTCATCCATCTTACTAGTACCATTTATTGTATGGTCCCAAAAATCAGGCCGATTAGAAGTTCATGTAGGCCATGCCACTTGGACAGCGAAAATTGTATACAAAATGCTTAGATTTTTTTTTGGGGCCCACCTTGGTGATGAGTGGTATATCTGGGCCATTCATTCACTCCTTTAGACCATTTTAAGTCATGAGTAAAAGAATGAGGCAGATCCACAACTTAGGTGGACCACACTATAAGAACAGTAGGAATAAAATTCCCTACTATTAAATCATTTGAGTTCTACTGTGACGTGTGACTGCCACTAAAGTTGAGTTAGCCATTAGATGATGGAGCCAATTCATTACATGTATTTTACATCCCATTCGTTCATCATTTAGACCATCCATGTGTCATAAATCCCACTCGACGTATGTACCTTATATCCATGTCATTCATCTAGTGGGTGGTATCAGCTATGATATTGTTTGTTATATGAACTGTTCATGGGGTGAACCCCACCATGTCAATGAGACCCACAATTATACAAAATAATAATAATAATAATAATATAATAATAATAATAATAAGGAAAGGGAATTGTATGCTTACCAATGAAAGCTTCCCTGAACATAATGTGAAGCATGTGAAGCCCACCTAGGTGCATGTGTTATATACCCGACACTGCCTATGTATTTTCCAGTCACTTAGGAAGTGAGCCCACCTCTTGCCCGTAGACACAAGATGAAGTAGAACTCAATTTTAGGTGGGCCAGGCCATGCTACAAGTAGAAAGTGTAATAACCATTAGAAATTCTTAGGCTCTGGTATGCCCTTATATGCTGGGATGCTTCCTTGGCCATGGACTCCACTTTGTAGTATGATGTAGATGTATGCCTTTCATCAGTTTATCCTCATCATTTTAGGGTATGGTTCCATAGACTAGTCAGATCCAAATCTCATGCCACGGGAGCAATATTGATCACTTATCCTCCGTTAAATATTTCCTAGAGTTACAGTAATGTTTGTGAGAAATCTATCCATCTATTCCTTTTAATCGATCATGGACCATCTAATATACATGTTTTACCAGCCATTCATCTATTTTGATGAGATCATTTTAGAGAGCGGGGCTTCCTATATATTTGCAGCAATTTAAGTCGTTTTCATGGTGCCTATTGTAATAGTTATTTCTCATTTAGTCCGCCAGTTGGTAGGAATCATGTCGATCACTACACTATAGGAATTTGGGATCTTGGGTGGCCCAACTAATAGTGTGGATTGGTAGAAGTTATGTGGACCACCACATATGAGTGCTTAATCTTTTATAGCCCACCTAACTGTATGAAAATTGGGGTAATCGTGTGACTACTTGTTTAAGTAGATTTATGATTGTTGTGGCCATTAACCATATGATCACTGACGGGATGAGTGATAACTAGATTTGATAAAATGGTGCTAAATATGTAGCTCATAAATCTTGTGATCATGTGTGACGGATAGCCGTAAATCATGTGGGTATGTGGGGAATGTGTAGCCCAACCATATGATCAAGTAGTGCTTCGGTGACTACTAAACTATGTGAAATTGTGGTACCGCCCGACTACGTGAAAATTTAGTAAAGCGGTTGCCCCATTATGCGAAATATGGTATAATAATAATAATAATAATAAGTAACTATCTCACCTTAAGTCCCTTATTATGACAAGTAGAATGACATTTGTGTGGCCACTCAACCATACGGACTTCTGATAATGGAATGACCATAAGACCATGTGGGCATATGAAAAATTGTGTGATTACTCAGACTCATGGACTATGCCGATGGTGTAACTTCCTGGGTACATGAACTTAGGACTTGTGACAGATTGATCATAGGCCCATTGAGATATATTTTAGGCCCATATGATGAGGCTCATTGTGATGTATTTCCTGCCCATGTGATGTGGCCCATGGTGATGTGAATTAGGCCCAGGTATGTGGCCTACTTGTGAATTAGATTTAAGGCCACTTGCAATGTATTTGAGACCCATGGGCGTGGCTCATTGAGATGTATTTTAGGCCCATGGGTTGTGGCTCATTGTGATGTATTTGAGGCCCATGTGTAGTGCTCACCTCTTGTGTGTTTGAAGCCCATGGGTCGTGAAGTCTGATGTGGTGTATTCATGGCCCATGTGACGAGGTCCATTGCGATGTGTAAGGCCCATATGATACGGCCCAATGTGATGAATGTGCGACCCATGTGTGAGACCCAAAGCAATGTATCTGAGGACCAATGTGATTTGTGATTTCACCATGATGTATGTATTGATGTTTATGTAGGTCATTCCTTGGGGGCAATGTTGGTTAAATGTCCACATTGTCGAGGCTGATCGTTGATACTGATTATGAGTATGTGACAGCATAGCATCATGATACATGCCCATACGCATCATCTGCATGTTTGTTATGAGATGTGGTTGATCATTGCATATGTCATTGAGCATGTTGTTATGAGACTCCTTATAGGCGGAGGTTACCTCACATGAGCACGCGGTATGCGTAGGATTGATGCATGACTGGATTGTATGACTCATGCATCTCGCATTATGATTTGTGTACGCCCTAGCGACATCAGGGTCGTAGCCTCCACAAGCGTATCGTGGATGGCCAAATGGGACACCGGAAATGTTTGGTTCTAGCATACGGGCGCCATAGATGTCCCTGGGTGAAAATCCCTAAACCTCCGTGGCCAAGAGACGCCCCAACGTCGAGACCGAGTGGATACATGAGCGCCCGAGTGCCGAATACCAGGAGGCCGCGTCTCCCACTGTGTCGTGGTCGGTTGGGAGGGGGTGTGGCCTTACCCGCCCGAGGGTAGGGGGCAATACTAGGCTGAGTTTGACCAGCTCGTGAATGGGTCCGCTATCGACGTGCCGGATAGGTATTGGCAGACTATTGGCCAGGCGGATAGTGAGGTTTCTTACGCTCACTTGGACTGTGCGGCTGGGAGAGCGGCAGTGCCATTTGGAGTGTACTAAACCCCGGTGATGATCCCAGAGATGAACTGTACTGATATGTGGACTTATTGAGCAGGAGTTGCATACTCATTCATTCATTCATTCACTATTTGTTACGTGTACCTTCGCAATGGCCAGGATTTCGGTTGGGGCGCGCGACTAACCTGAGATCAGGAGTTTACCACATTGAGTCTGACTATCCAAATTAGGTATGGGACTAGTTTGGATAGAAGTCCTTTGTGATAGACCCCATAGTCTGCGATACTACGTACTACCATCCCGACTTCACTCCAGCATAGTCATTTCATTTGCACCACATATTGCATTGCATTAGTAACATTTAGCATTTCGGGTTACTATGTTTCAGTATTTAGATACGGCTGACGGTATTCGTGAACTCATCAGGAACTGTATATTGCATTGCATCCTCGACATCTACTATTTGGCTCTTTATAACTCCTCATTTACATGCAGATTTATATTGCGTACTCTGATATTGTATGACTAATGGACTTATCAGTATTTTTGATATTGTATAATTATGGCATGACAATATGATGATGATGATGTGATTACGGATGCATGTACTATGGTTATGGCTGTGGTATGATTTCCCTGTAGCATATTTATCTTGCCTGCATGTAGGATACACTACACATACGTGTGTACTCACTAGGCTTTTTGTCTAAGCCTCCTATTTTCCATTTTTTTTCAGGGCAGGAGTAGCTTGGAAGACTTAGCTTTCTCGATGCATTGTATCTATTTTTTTTGATTTGGCAATGTTAACGTCGTGTACCCTTGGAAAGCATGGTACTTGTAACTATCAGGATTTATAATGGAGAGTTTGCTTGGTATTTTGATCATGGATCTTCATGCTCAGGTATTATTACATGTATATACAAAAAAAAATTTCAGTCAAAAATCTTCCTTGTGGTGCGCCGAACTCGGGACTTGTTGTATGGAAGTCGAGTGCCGGATTCGGGGCATCACGGAAGCTGTCCGTCCCCGGGTTTGGGGCGTGACAGAAGATGGTATCAGAGCATAAGATTTGGGATCACTTACGAGCAATGTCAGTAACTTGAAAATATAAAAGAACTTAAACTATGTCTCCTTGCGTCGTTGATTGAGAACTTAGATGCTATTAGTACCCCTGATTTGTATGAATCTAGAGACATGAATCTAAGATTCCCGGTTTGAGAACCTAGAGAATATACTTAGTACCCTGGCATGAGGGAGATAGCTGTGAGCAATACACTTTAGTGTTTGTTGGATGATTGTTTGATATATATGGTGATATGTATGTTTGGATTCGATGTTATGAGTTTGATAGTGTGCTTAGAAATAGAAATTTCGAGGACGAAATTTTTGTTAGGAGGGTAGATTGTAATACCCAGTCCATTCCGTACTAGTTTCTATGCATATATGTACGATAATCGACACCCTTAGCTAGACCTAGATTAGCCGTTCATAGTACACACCCAACTGACCGGGACCTCTAGACCTTGAAACCTATCTCATATCAACCGCCCCATCGCCGCGATCGTGGCGGTACCACCCGTGCATCGGTATGATACTCCGTTAGTGAGATACGCCGTGAAGGATAATAAGTGTATCATGTGCGCATGGCACCATGTATTTCATTTCACACATGTGCACAACACATGTCATGCACACATGTACATGCCACACATGGGTGAGAGAATCTCTACCCATATGTGTGATGTCACATACCCATACCTCTTCTCTCTCATGTGCATGAAAGTCAACCTTTCTCCATGCCATACACTATGCATGACATCACCACACCATGCCATCCCATGCTCCTCTAATCCACCATTAATTACAAAGCATGAATTAAGTACCATAATCCTAGCCTAAGATAATATTAATCACATTAGCTTAACTTAACCAAATTTTATCCATTTCTTTATAAATACCCTTCCATCCCTTAGCATTTCACCATTTTTTCCATAAAAGAGAGAGAGAGAGAGAGAGAGAGAGAGAGAGAGAGAGGAGTGATCTTGATGGGCCATCAACTCCATCAATCCCATACCTTTCATCAATCTCAACCATCAATTCCATCCTTTCCATACATCTCAACCATCCATCTAATTCATCAAGGTGAGTACACCCACCCAACTCATTCTTATTTTGTTTTTGTTGTGTTTTTGTATGGTGGAGATGATGTTGATCATAATGATGTGATTAATGGTGTGGATGATGAAGATAGTATGATTGATGGTGATGATAATTGCAATAAATGTTATGAATGGTGTGGATGATGAAAATAGTATGATTGATGGTAAAGAAAATTGTAATAATGATAAGATGTTATTGATGGTGTGGATAGATAGGAGAAAACATATAAAAATAAAATAAAATTAATTTATTATAGAGTTCATGTGGGACCCATTAATAGTGGGCCCCACAAAAATGTTTGTATGACATTCAAATCATCCAAGTGTGGCCCATTAGGCTAGCCACACACTCTCACACACACACCCCCATGCACACATGTGCACAAATATATATATATATATATATATATATATATATATATATATATATATATATATATATATATATATAAGAAAATAAATAAATAAATAAATTTAAAAAGAAAAATATACAGAGGGAGTGAGACGCTACTGCCAGCGTCCAGCGGACGTTGCAGCAGCAGCATCCCAGCTGCATTGTAAAGGGGCAGGGGCTGTGGGTCCACAACGGGCCTCACCCATAATGTATGTATCAAATCCACTCCGTCCATTCAATTCTTCATATCATCTTAGGCGTTGAGCCAAAAAATGAAGCCAATCTAGTTCTCTGGTACGCCACACCATCATAACTCATGTGAAAACATGCTAAAACATATAAAAGTACTTTCTGGGGGCCCACCTGAAATTTTGATGTATCTGAAACTTGGAATGACCCCTTAACTTAGTGGTACACACGCAATAGATGGACTGGATCGTCCCGTTGTGGGCCCCAAATATGAAAAACAAAAAAAAGAAAAAGAAAAAAAAAAGAGCAAAACAACACTGACGCTGCATGCTGCAGCGTCAGCGTCTGACGCTGGAAAGAGGTGGCCCCCACCACAGGCCCCACCATGATGTGTGTTGAACATCAGTCGCATGCACTTGATGAGTCCCGTTTAACAATGGGCCACCCCCAAATTCTAGCCATACACGGAACTCAGGTGGCCCACACCATCAAAAATCATGTAAAGACATGCTAAAATATACAAAAGTACTTGATGGGGCCCACCTGAAACTTTGATGCATCTGAAACTTGGACTCACCCCTCCACCAAGTGAGACACACACAATGGATGGACTGGATCTCTCAAGTGACCCACCTTGATGAGAAAATATACAAATAATAATAACAATAATATCAAAATAAAATAATGGTGCGAGGAAGTGACGTCCACATTTGGGGTAAAATTTTGTAGGCCGATCATGACCACACCACAATGTATGTGCTAAATCCATACCATTCATCCATCTTACTAGTACCATTTATTGTATGGTCCCAAAAATCAGGCCGATTAGAAGTTCATGTAGGCCATGCCACTTGGACAGCGAAAATTGTATACAAAATGCTTAGATTTTTTTGGGGCCCACCTTGGTGATGAGTGGTATATCTGGGCCATTCATTCACTCCTTTAGACCATTTTAAGTCATGAGTAAAAGAATGAGGCAGATCCACAACTTAGGTGGACCACACTATAAGAAACAGTAGGAATAAAATTCCCTACTATTAAATCATTTGAGTTCTACTGTGACGTGTGACTGCCACTAAAGTTGAGTTAGCCATTAGATGATGGAGCCAATTCATTACATGTATTTTACATCCCATTCGTTCATCATTTAGACCATCCATGTGTCATAAATCCCACTCGACGTATGTACCTTATATCCATGTCATTCATCTAGTGGGTGGTATCAGCTATGATATTGTTTGTTATATGAACTGTTCATGGGGTGAACCCCACCATGTCAATGAGACCCACAATTATACAAAATAATAATAATAATAATAATATAATAATAATAATAATAAGGAAAGGGAATTGTATACTTACCAATGAAAGCTTCCCTGAACATAATGTGAAGCATGTGAAGCCCACCTAGGTGCATGTGTTATATACCTGACACTGCCTATGTATTTTCCAGTCACTTAGGAAGTGAGCCCACCTCTTGCCCGTAGACACAAGATGAAGTAGAACTCAATTTTAGGTGGGCCAGGCCATGCTACAAGTAGAAAGTGTAATAACCATTAGAAATTCTTAGGCTCTGGTATGCCCTTATATGCTGGGATGCTTCCTTGGCCATGGACTCCACTTTGTAGTATGATGTAGATGTATGCCTTTCATCAGTTTATCCTCATCATTTTAGGGTATGGTTCCATAGACTAGTCAGATCCAAATCTCATGCCACGGGAGCAATATTGATCACTTATCCTCCGTTAAATATTTCCTAGAGTTACAGTAATGTTTGTGAGAAATCTATCCATCTATTCCTTTTAATCGATCATGGACCATCTAATATACATGTTTTACCAGCCATTCATCTATTTTGATGAGATCATTTTAGAGAGCGGGGCTTCCTATATATTTGCGGCAATCTAAGTCGTTTTCATGGTGCCTATTGTAATAGTTATTTCTCATTTAGTCCGCCAGTTGGTAGGAATCATGTCGATCACTACACTATAGGAATTTGGGATCTTGGGTGGCCCAACTAATAGTGTGGATTGGTAGAAGTTATGTGGACCACCACATATGAGTGCTTGATCTTTTATAGCCCACCTAACTGTATGAAAATTGGGGTAATCGTGTGACTACTTGTTTAAGTAGATTTATGATTGTTGTGGCCATTAACCATATGATCACTGACGGGATGAGTGATAACTAGATTTGATAAAATGGTGCTAAATATGTAGCTCATAAATCTTGTGATCATGTGTGACGGATAGCCGTAAATCATGTGGGTATGTGGGGAATGTGTAGCCCAACCATATGATCAAGTAGTGCTTCGGTGACTACTAAACTATGTGAAATTGTGGTACTGGCCGCCCGGCTACGTGAAAATTTAGTAAAGCGGTTGCCCCATTATGCGAAATATGGTATAATAATAATAATAATAATAAGTAACTATCTCACCTTAAGTCCCTTATTATGACAAGTAGAATGACATTTGTGTGGCCACTCAACCATACGGACTTCTGATAATGGAATGACCATAAGACCATGTGGGCATATGAAAAATTGTGTGATTACTCAGACTCATGGACTATGCCGATGGTGTAACTTCCTGGGTACATGAACTTAGGACTTGTGACAGATTGATCATAGGCCCATTGAGATATATTTTAGGCCCATATGATGAGGCTCATTGTGATGTATTTCCTGCCCATGTGATGTGGCCCATGGTGATGTGAATTAGGCCCAGGTATGTGGCCTACTTGTGAATTAGATTTAAGGCCACTTGCAATGTATTTGAGACCCATGGGCGTGGCTCATTGAGATGTATTTTAGGCCCATGGGTTGTGGCTCATTGTGATGTATTTGAGGCCCATGTGTAGTGCTCACCTCTTGTGTGTTTGAAGCCCATGGGTCGTGAAGTCTGATGTGGTGTATTCATGGCCCATGTGACGAGGTCCATTGCGATGTGTAAGGCCCATATGATACGGCCCAATGTGATGAATGTGCGACCCATGTGTGAGACCCAAAGCAATGTATCTGAGGACCGATGTGATTTGTGATTTCACCATGATGTATGTATTGATGTTTATGTGGGTCATTCCTTGGGGGCAATGTTGGTTAAATGTCCACATTGTCGAAGCCGATTGTTGTGGCCAGTTATTGATACTGATTATGAGTATGTGACAAAGATAGCATCATGATACATGCCCATACGCATCATCTGCATGTTTGTTATGAGATGTGGTTGATCATTGCATATGTCATTGAGCATGTTGTTATGAGACTCCCTATAGGCGGAGGTTATCTCACATGAGCACGCGGTATGCGTAGGATTGATGCATGACTGGATTGTATGACTCATGCATCTCGCATTATGATTTGTGTACGCCCTAGCGACATCAGGGTCGTAGCCTCCACAAGCGTATCGTGGATGGCCAAATGGGACACCGAAAATGTTTGGTTCTAGCATACGGGCGCCATAGATGTCCCTGGGTGAAAATCCCTAAACCTCCGTGGCCAGGAGACGCCCCAACGTCGAGACCGAGTGGATACATGAGCGCCCGAGTGCCGAATACTAGGAGGCCGCGTCTCCCACTGTGTCGTGGTCGGTTGGGAGGGGGTGTGGCCTTACCCGCCCGAGGGTAGGGGCAATACTAGGCTGAGTTTGACCAGCTCGTGAATGGGTCCGCTATCGACGTGCCGGATAGGTATTGGCAGACTATTGGCCAGGCGGATAGTGAGATTTCTTATGCTCACTTGAATGTGCTGGGAGAGAGACAGTGTCATTTGGAGTGTACTAAACCCGTGATGATCCCAGAGATAAACTGTATCGATATGTGGACTTATTGAGCGGGAGTTTCATATTCATTCATTCATTCATTCACCATCCACTCGGGGTGGTGCGCAACTATTTATTACGTGTACCTTCGCAATGGCCAGATTTCGGTTGGGCGCGCGACTAACCCGAGATCGGGAGTTTACCACATTGAGTCGACTATCCGAATTAGGTATGGGACTAGTTTGGATAGAAGTCCTTTGTGATAGACCCCATAGTCTGCGATACTACGTACTACCATCCCGACTTCACTCCAGCATAGTCATTTCATTCGCATCACATGTTGCATTGCATTAGTAACATTTAGCATTTCGGGTTACTATGTTTCAGTATTTAGATACGGCTGATGGTATTCGTGAACTCATCGGGAACTGTATATTGCATTGCATCCTCGACATCTGATATTTAGCTCTTTATCACTCATTATTTACATGCTGATTTATATTGCGTACTCTAATATTGTATGACTCATGGACTTTTCAGTATTTCCGATATTGTATAATTATGGCATGACAATATGATGATGATGATGTGATTACGGATGCATGTACTATGGTTATGGCTGTGGTATGATTTCCCTGTAGCATATTTATCTTGCCTGCATGTAGGATACACTACACATACGTGTGTACTCACTAGGCTTTTTGTCTAAGCCTCCTATTTTCCATTTTTTTTCAGGGCAGGAGTAGCTTGGAAGACTTAGCTTTCTCGATGCATTGTATCTATTTTTTTTGATTTGGCAATGTTAACGTCGTGTACCCTTGGAAAGCATGGTACTTGTAACTATCAGGATTTATAATGGAGAGTTTGCTTGGTATTTTGATCATGGATCTTCATGCTCAGGTATTATTACATGTATATACAAAAAAAAATTTCAGTCAAAAATCTTCCTTGTGGTGCGCCGAACTCGGGACTTGTTGTATGGAAGTCGAGTGCCGGATTCGGGGCATCACGGAAGCTGTCCGTCCCCGGGTTTGGGGCGTGACAACAGTGGTTCGAAACGGTATAAGGTTAGATTGGTTGTAAAAGGTTTTCAACAAAAAGCAGGTATCAATTTCACTGAAAGATTTTCACCTGTGGTGAAAATTTCTACGATTCGTATGGTTTTAAGTATAGTGGCTACAATTAAGACAGGTTTTCTTCATGGGGAATTTGAATAAAAGATATATGCATCAACCAACAGGATACGTGATACCAAGAAAGGAGAACAAGGTGTGCAGATTGAAGAAGAGTTTATATGGCCTGAAGCAGGCCCCAAGGCAGTGGTACAAGAAGTTCGACAGTTTCATATCGAAAAATGGTTTTAGGAGATGTCATGCAGACCACTGTTGTTACTTGAAGAAGTTTGATACATCGTACATTATCCTTCTTCTGTACGTTGATGATGTGCTTGTGGGCGGTTCAAACATGAAGGACATCTCAGATCTCAAAAGACAACTGTCTAGAGAATTTGTCATGAAGGATTTAGGAGCTACAAAACAAATCCTAAGCATGATGATAAAGCGTGACAAGGAAAATAAGAAACTGGTTTTGTCACAAGCAGAGTACATAGCCAAGGTACTTGATCGATTTAATATGAGAGGTGCTAAGCTAGTTAGCACTCTATTAGCCAACCACTTCAAGCTATCTAAGGAGCAAGGTGTAAAGACGCAGGAAGAGCGAGACTATATGGCTAAAGTCCCATACGTGTCAGCTATAGGGAGTCTCATGTATGCTATGGTGAGCACGAGGCCAGACATTGCTCAAGCAGTGGGAGTTGTTAGCAGGTTCATGAACAACCCTGGGAAGGAACATTGAAAATCTATGAAGTGGATCCTTAGATACCTGTTAGGTACTGTGGATATAGGGCTGTGTTATGGTGAATCAAAAATTAAGCTACAAGGCTACGTAGATTCAGATTTGGCAGGAGATATCGACAGTAGAAGAAGCACTACAGGTTATGTCTTTACTCTGGGTAATACTATAGTCAGTTGGATCTCTCAGTTACAGAAGATAGATCTATCAGTACGACGGAAGCAGAATATATTGCGACTACAGAAGCGTGCAAGGAGATGGTGTGGATGCAAGGTTTCATGAAAGAGTTGGGTAAGAAGCAAACAGATTACAAGCTATACAGTGACAGTCAGCGTGCAATACACTTGGCTAAGAATTTAGCCTTTCATTCAAGAACTAAGTATATTGACATCAGATATCACTTCATAAGTTCATTACTGGAAGATGGATCGATTACTCTGGAGAAGATTCATACAAGTGAAAATCCTGCGGATATGCTGACCAAGGCGGTCACACGGGAGAAGCTGAAGCTCTGTTCAGGTTTGATTGGTTTTATGGCTTGAAGACGGTGAGGTGGTGCACTCCAGATATAGAAGACAAAGGTTTATGGTGATGTATCTCCAAGTGAAAGATTGCTGAGATGTGTAGCCACATCTGGGGGCCACTCGACCGGTCGAGTGACCCACTCGACCAATCATGGACTGGCTCGACTCAAAGTCTAGTGAGCATCAATTTTTGGGTTCTGAGGTACTCGACCGGTCGTGGCCCATGCTCGACCGATCGAGGGGTTCGCTCGACCGGTCGAGTAGTCTGCTTGACTAGTCGAGGTTACGCAGATTCGTTTCCGGATTTAATGCGGACTGCGGATTTTATAGTCAATTTTCGCAATGGTACGAAAGGGAAATTGCTTAAACTATAAATAGGTGTCCCTAGGCTTTTCTAGGGTGTGGAAAATAATTCTAAGGTGTTGGCAAAGAGTTTTCTATATACTTCAAAGGGAGAGGTTAGTATATTGCCTTGTAATCTTCATTTTTCTTCATAGTGAAAGTTTGCATCCGTGGTTTTTTACCCTTATTGGGAGTTTTCCACGTATATCTTGTTTTGTGGTTTGTTTGAAATGCTTTGATTCTTTTTTTCTAGTTTATATTTCTTTCCGTTTATCATTTGTGGGTGAGACTGAAGATTGTATCTCGGTTCACTGCGTTGTTGGTGTGCTGCGCAACAACTATTAAACTGTAGGTTTATTTCTTGAAACATTAATTGAAAATATTTAATGTGTTTAAGAAATAAAAAAAACTTTAAGCTCTAAAGTCGAAATATATTAAATCAGATAATGTGAGAGAGTACTACGACAACTAGTTTAAGGAGTATTGTGCAGTTAATAGAATTAAGAGAGGAAAACAACTCTAAGAATGCCACATCACAATAGTTTAACTAAGCCTACGATTAGAATCATACTAGAGTGTGCTAGGAGCATGAGAATCTATGATGGATTGCCTAAAAGTTCTAGGTAGATGTCATAAATACTACAGCTTACTTGATTAGTAAGGGATCCTCAGTTCCTTTGGATGGTGGATTCTCAGAAGAAGCATGAATTGAGAAAAATATAAACTTGTCCCATTTAAAGGTATGCGGTTGTATCTCTTATGTTCATATCGATTATGAAAATAAAAGCAAGCTTGATCTTAAGTTAAAAGGGTGCATGTTCATTGGATATTGCCTTCATGATTTTGCTATCAATTTTGAAATGTTAAATTTTTTTTAAAAAAATGATTAGGAGGATGTGGTATTTAATGAAACTTTCATGCATAAGCATAAGTTGGAACAACAAAAGGAGAAAACTGTGCATACTAAGTTTGTAAAACTTGATGAGATACATGACAAAGATGTTCAAAAGGCCCGAGATGAAAATATACAGGTAAAACCTCGGACCCCTATTCTTATGAGGAGATTATCAACGTTAGCATATCCATAGTTCTGTATTCTTCTTCTCTACATTATTTATTGTTGATCGATAATGGTGAATTAGAATGAAGAGGCTTTGCAGGTTGAGACCAAGATCAAGTAAGAGTAAGCTATGGATGATGATATGGATTCTATGATATCAAACTAGACATGTGACCCTGTTCAATTATCTAAGGGAAAGACAACTTTGCATAACAAGTGGGTTTAAAGATTGAAATAAGAGCATGATGGTACTAAGAAATTTAAAGGCAGGTTGGTTGTGAAAGGTTTTTGATAGAAGGTAGGTATCGACTACACCGAAATCTTTTATCATATTGTCAAGATTTTTACTATCATATCAATTCTAAATATTGTGACTGTAACTAATTTACATTTAAAACAGTTAAATGTAAAAATATCTTTTCTTCATGGCGATCTTGAAGAAGACATTTATATGCATCACCCATAGGGATATGTTGCACCTAACAATGAGAACATGGTATGTAAACTCAAGAAGAGCTTATACGATTTCAAATAAGCCCAATGACAGTGGTACGAGAAGTTCGATAATTTTATGTCCGCTAACGACTTTAAGAGATGTCATGCTAATCACTGTTTTAATTTCAAGAAACTTAAAAAATCATATCTTATACTTCTTTTGTATGTAAATGATACGCTTTTTGTAGGGTCAAGCATGTATGAGATTTCAAATCTCAATGAAGAGTTTTCTATGGAATTTATGAAGGATTTGGGTGATGAAAAATAAATCCTTAGTAGGACAATCGACAAAGACAGGAAACAAGAAGTTGAAATTGTTAGAAGAAGAATTTGTTGCAAAAGTACTCAAATGATCCAACATGGAAGGTGTTAAGCCAATTAGAACTCCTTTAACATGCAAACTTTAGACTCTCAAAGGAACTGGGTGTAGCTTAATGTACGCTATGGTTTGCACAAGATCAGATATTACTCATGTTGTAGGAGTTGTTAATAGGTTTACGAACAACTCAGGGAAGGAGCATTTAGAAGCCGCCAAATAGATTCTCAGATACTTGAGATGTATTACTAATGCATAGTTGTGCTATGGAGGGTCAGAAATAAGTTGTGGGGATGTCTTAATTTAGATTTGACAATGAATATTTATAGAAGAAAGAGCACTATAGGGTATGTGTTCATTTTGGGTAATGCAACAGTTAGTTGGGTCTCATAGTTATAAAATATTGTTATCATCTCAATGACATAAGTAGAGTATATTGCTGCAATTGAGGCTTGCAAGGTGTGGTACAGGGTCTCATTAAGGAGTTGTGTAAGAAGCAAGAAAATTATAAGTTGTACAGTAATTGTTACAATACAATTCATCTAGTAAAGAACTCGGCTTCTATTAAAAAAGCAAACATATATACATCAAATATCATTTCATACGATCGCTTTTGGAGGATGAACAATTTACTTTAGAGAAGATCCATATAAGTCAAATCCCTGTAGATATATTGATCAAGATGGTTAATATAGAGAAACTAAGTCATGTTCAATTTCTCTTAGTCTTCAAGACCCTACAGTTTCTCTTGAAGACCATAAGGAGATTCACACCAGATTCTCTATGAATGGATGGCTTTTGCAGATTAAATAGATTCAGTTGAGTTACTTGTGATTAGTTTCTAAGTGGGAGATTATTTAGATTTGTGGAGCTTGATCGTTAAAGATATAATGTTCATCTAGCTAGCATTGTCATGGGTTAAGCTCCACACTGAGCTCACTAGAGGTCGCAGGGGGGCAACGACTCTTACTTGGGGGTTCGAGGGCTAGAGCAATTTCGTAATTGCACACTGTCTTTTATATAAACTCTAATTATTTTGGGGTAATATATATATATTTTGTCATGAGAGAGAGCCATCATTATATTGAGAGCTGCTTTTTCATTTTATTTTTTTTTTCCTTCGATCATAGTGGATCGAAATGAATCTATAAATGTACTAAAAGGAAACCATGTAAATCTTTGTGTTATAGTTTGCATCTTTTTCTTTATTTTCTTTTGATATATGGTCGAGAAGGTATCTCTTCTCCCAATAAGTTTTAATAGGATATGATGCCCCTGACCACATTAGGGGGATCGTATCCGCGTGCAATTATAACTTGGATAATGAACTATTCACATTTTGGATCCTATGATACATAGACCATCATATGGAACATAATTTGCTCAACGGATAATTGTGTATGAAAATGAATACTAAACATTGAAGGCTTTATTCAAATCCAAGTACAAAAGGTTAGGATAATGGATGAATCATGATAAAAAGAGTATAGCTTCTATATGGTAGTTAAAGGTGGCAATCGGTAGAGTGCCCAACCCCGCTCCATACTTGGACATATTAGCTAAGCCTGTGAGCCGGGCTTAAGCCTTGCCCAAACAATTTTAAGCCTAAGCTTTGGCTCAAATTATCTTAGCCTGACTAGACCCAACGTTATATGTATAGATGTTATATCCTACCAATATGCCATTTCAAATGAAACCAATGCATGTATTGAATTTTGACCATTGTTTTCATTCTTCTAAAATGTTTATTTTTCTCGTGCATGTATTCACTTGACCAATGGATATATAAAGAACATTCAAGCCATAAATATGGATTCTATCAATTTCGAGCGGGGCTAGCCTCAAGCCCAACCATCTTTTCCCAGTTCGAGCTTGAGCTTTAGGTCTAAAGTGTCAGGCCTGGCCTGGACCCAAAGTTGGTCTATTTCCACCCATAGTGGTAGTAATGAGAACATAACTCTTCAGACCATCCTTGGATGCAATTGGAAATTTGGTAATCGACCATGGCATAGTACTATTCTATGGGGGCACCCTACCCTATCAAAACTCAAATTGTGTGGTCCCATTTATATGGTTTCTTTGGAATCAAAACCATTCAAATGATTTAGCACATAATTTACACCATAAATACTAAGATTCATCCTTATCCAAGATGTAAGTCGAACACACCGCAAGAAATGTACAACCATGCCTGAAACCTAGATCATATTCACATGGTGTGCAGCTCACATAAATTTTCTAATTTATTAATTTTTGATGTGTCCCTTTATCCCATAGTTCTTACATAATGAATAGTTTGGATGGTAAAGATTGATTAGAATAAAGGTTCAATTAGTGATCTAATGATTGTAACCATATGAGCATTAATGATTAGGAAAATGGGTAAGCTACATTTATAGTATCGGAGAGGTCCAATTAATGATCTAGATTGCCTATCACGTGAGGTTCACTTTTGATTAAGTAGTTTCTCTTTGAAATTTCTTTGATGTGATGATCCTACCATTTTGATCATAGATTGAAAAAAAAAAAAAGGATAGTCAATGTTGATCAGAATAAAAGTATGATTAGTGATCCAAACCGTCCAACATATAGACCCTACCATTGTCCACCACTCTTTTTCAAAAGTCACTTTGATCTGGTCGTCATTATTAGCCGATTAGCACCTAGGAAAATAGATGAACCATATCAGTTATACCAGAGAGATCTAGTTAATGATCTGGGCCATACAAAATGAAGCCCACCTTTCATTAACAATCGCGCTTGAAAGTGTCTTTGACTATGTGACCCTAACCTTCTGAGTATTGGTTAGAAAAAGAATGGTTCATATTGATTAGAATAGAAATCTAATTAATGATCTAAACAGTGCATTATGTAGGAGCTAAATTTGTTTGTCAATTACTTTAAATATCACTTTGATCTAATGGACATAATCATCCGATAAATGTGTAGAAAACGAATGGTTAAGATTGATTGTAATAATCTAATTATTTATTCAGATTATCCATAAAGTGGGGTCTACCTTTGATTATCACATGTTTTATTTCATAAAATAATTTCCAAATACTAACACCCAAACAACATTGTAAGGAAAAAAAAAATACAAACAATATCGTCCAAATAACATTTGCATGTAAAATTAAGTTTTTAGAGCTAAAATTTCAAAAAATAAAAATAAAAATAAAAATAAAATGGCCTTAATATTTTTAGTTTAGTGTTAAATATCGAGTCAAGTCAATTAAAGACTCGTCCAAGTCTTTGAGTCAACTCAACCGTGTTGGGAATCGAGTCTTGAAGCTCATGTCTTGTTGATCAAAGGGAGAAGTCGAAATTCCAAGTGGCACCTACGGTGCTACAACTCATTCAGATGAACCTCCCAGCCAATTGCCCACAATCAATGGTCATTGGTGGGAAAATAGCCAACCATCCAAGTGCAAAAAAAAAAAAAAAAACAAAACAAAACAAAAAAAAACAAAAAAAACAAAACAAAACAAAAAAAAAAAAAAAAAAAAACAAAAACAAAAAAAAAAAAAAAAACAAAAAACAAAAAAAAAAAAGCAAAAAACAAAAAACAAAACAAAGAAAAAAAAAAAGAAAGAAAGAAAGAAAAAAAAGAAATCAGATCGTGGTTAAGATTTGTCTAATCAGTGTAATCTTTTGGCTATGTTCCATCAATCCCAATTCACTTAATTTGAATGGTTTAAACCTCACTCTTTAACTGACTAAAAAAAAAAGACTCAATGTGACTAGGTGAGTGACTCAGGACAAATCACTGTGAGTTAACAGTGAGTCCAGTGCGAGTTGACAACATGTCTAGTGCAATCAGAGTTTAAAAAATGACTCGGCCCAAAACTTATTAATCGCATAGTTTTTTGAACTATATATGATGGAAATAACTATTTTGGCTAGCTAGGGGTGCAAATGGGATGGGTCAAGTTGAGAGGAATCCCCAACCTAACTGGTTCAGATAATGAGGTCTGTTTTTTGACATGAATGCTAAGAGAGTTTTGCAAAACCATAAGTAATTAATTGTTTTGCAAAGATTTTTTTGTTTTTAATTAACATGAATGCGAAGAGAGTTTCTTTCATCCATTGTTTAGTAGTCTTGTCTACTTTGTTGATTAAAAGCGAGTTTGGATCATTTAGTTACATGATTTTCTAAAGTGGGCCATTAAGCGGCTATGAAGTGGTATTATTACCTATGGTGGAGAAGTTTCCTGGTGAAAAAGTGGCAATAAGTGAATGAAAGTGTTTTACGGTGATTTAGCACATGTATGTGGTAGTTTTGGTATATATACATGGCAATATAGTATTGATTATTTTCATTACCAATTTTTATACGCATCTGTTGTCAAATGTCTTCAATCTAACTGAATCAAGGGTCTGTCAATGCTATCGATAGACCACTCGATCCCATCGAGCAACTGTCGATGCCATCGATAGATTGCTCAATCCAATCGAGAAACTCCTAATTTATTTCAATTGCTCGTTGGACAGTTTTTTTGTTGCTACTCGATCCTATCGAGAAAGGCTTTGATCCCATTGACATACCTTCAATGGTTGTCAAACCTATCGAAGGGCCCATCAACAGAAGCGCGTGATTTTGCACAACTGTGGGGTTTGTTTCCTAATTCAATTGTAATTCTATATAAGGGCTTCTAATCGAGATTAGCTAAGGTTTCTAGAGAGGAAGCGAGGGTTTTGGAAGAAAGTTTTTAAGGTTTCTCATCAGTGTAAGTTCATCCATTTCTTGTAATTCAGTATTCATAATGTATTTGCTTGTCGCTTTGTCTCATGATTTTTTCAAAAAGTTTTCCATATAAATTCATGTGTTTTCTGTGTGTTTGAATTATGTTTGATTTCTTATTGTTTGATTTGCACTCAGGCTTGCTTTCGTGTGTTCCCCAACAAGTGGTATTAGAGCTATTATTGGAGTTTCGAGTTATAAATATGAAAACATGTCTTCTAAGGGATTTGACATGAAGTATGAAACGGAAAAGTTCACCGAAAGAAATAACTTTGAATTATGGAAGGTGAAGATGCAATACTTTCTAGTTCAATAAGTATTGTAGCATAATCTCATTGGTATGTCGAAGCATCCTGTAACTATGATTGATAAAGAGTGGGATGATTTAGATGAGAGAGACATGGCCTTGATCCAATTATGCTTGTCTGATAATGTTCTCGATAATGTCTTGAACCAAAAGACAGCTGCGAGGGTTTTGACGAAACTTGACAATTTGTATATGAAGAAATCTTGGCGTAACCGTCTGTATCTTAAGAAGCAACTTTATAATCTTAAGATGATAGAGGAGTCTAATATAAATGGACACATTAGCACATTCAATGAATTTCTCTATAAACTGATGAATGGGGAGGTGAAGATCGAAGAGGAAGATTCAGGCATAATTATGTTGAGTTCTCTTCCATCATCTTACAAGAATCTCGTAAATACTTTTGATCCACGATAAAGAGACCATAGACATGGACATTGTCATCTCAGCCCTTCATAAGAAGCATATGAGAAAGAAGGACAATAATGAAGGTTCCTCTACAAAGTTGTTGGCAGTCAGGGGAAGGATTTCAGAATGGGAGAAGGGTACTTCTCGATCGCCACGATAGAGAGATCCAAATCGAAAGGGAAGATGGAGCCTTTAATCTCACGTCATTAACACCATCCGCTATACTCCATTTAGCTGCCACTAAACGGTAAATTCATTTGGGTTGAACACCACTCGTTGGAAACAAATGTTGCCTTATTATTCTTACAACTCATGCATCATGCTTTTTAAATCTAGAAACTGATGGGTAACCTTAATCACCACCAATTTGGTAAAACACAACTAATTCTATCCAAAAAAAAAAATCTTTAGAAACTAGGATTCTATTAAATCCATTCCCCTAATGAATATTCTCAATGCCTGCAAAGAGATAGTAACAAGGTCAATTGGCTTACTATATTTTAACCGTCTAGTTACTTTGCCGAACTATAGGCCCTAAGAATTTAGACAAGCATGATACCATAAACTGTGTCCTATGCTGATGTAGAGCGGGTCGCAGACAGTTACATGGCCAAGATGGATCAGAAAAGGCCCGGTCGACGACAAAAGTGATCCAGACCATCGAACCTTAAATTGGGCATATCTTTCAATCCGGAATAAGTTATCTGATGTAAAATATATGATTTTGGGGTAGAACGAGCTACTGAAGCCAACCAACCCACTATGCTGGGTTGCGCAGCTCGGAATTGCGAAAAACCCCTAGATCGACAGTCGTTTCCCTGTTTTAAATTCGTTTTTACTAGAAATAGTAAGTTTTAGTTTGATTATAACTCTTCATCCATCGGGCTTTAGGAGTTGCGCCCAACGTGAAAAGAGCTTAGAATAATTAGGAGAACGGTTTGGTGAAGCCAAATAGGACACTTACTATTTTTGGCCGAAAACCTTGCGCACTAGTAGACATCATGACCGTCTATAAATAGTAAGTTTACTATTTATAGTAAGTCGCGGATTCTAAGAGTTTGAGTTGTAGTTTGATTCTGATTTCTTTCCCATTGCTTGGTACCCCTATTTAAAAGGTTGTGAACTCGTTTTTATTCATCAATTAATCAATTTCGAATTTATTAGAATTTATTCCTATTTTCTGTTTTCTTTTCTCGTGGATTCGAGAAGTCTCTGTGAGGAGTCCAGAGAAGCTCCGTGGATTCGGAGTAGTTATCCTCATCACGTTCATCCCTGCGTCATATGCCCTAGTCTTTGATGGGTAACTAGGCTTTACTTGACTAATCTAAAAAGTATTAGCATACAATCTAGTGACTATGGTTATCAAGAGTATCAATATGATAATGAGACTATCACACAACCATCAAGGCTTGCATGGGTCCTTACTCTTGCCCCAGTGGTAGGCTCACAAGAGTTTCAACACTAGGTCAAGTGTTCAAGTACCCATAGGTGGTGAAATCCCACTACGGCATGTGTGGGGTGTGTGTGCGTGTGAAAAAAAAAATCATCAAGGTTTGCATATTAAAAGTATTCAACATGGTAATTAGTATCACACTATAAAATTATAAGATGTTAGACACAACTGTAATGCACCATTGACAATTGGCAACTGTTGGATTATTTGGTTGAAATCAAATAGACTATGTAAACAAAAAACCAAAAAAATAAAATAAAATAGAAAACTTATTGAGTTGAGTTGAGGCATGATGTGAGTCACTTGACTTGAAATTGAATTTACCCCCCTTGAATAGTGTCCCAAGTGCAACATGTTTCTAGAGAAATTGACCTCCAGGATACAACAACTATGACTAAGTCCCAGCGGTGCACTCATTGTACGCAGACTCAAACCACTTGCAGTTTAACCTGAAAGTGCTCAATTAACTCAGATATGAACTCGATAATCAAAACTTTCTTAAAGACAACAGGAATAGAGATATTTTTTGAAGAAGAACAAAATTACTTTCGTAATATGAAGAAAAAAAAATGGAGGGAGAGAATCCTTATTTAGACTTTGAAATGGTGTTTTATGCACCCTTTGAAATGTAACACCCTGGATTTTTGCCAACCTAGAGTTAGAGGCCCTTAGGCAATGGGTCAACAATAGCACTCTCAAAGCTCAATCCCAAAGCGTAAAGTCCTTTTTTAACCATTTTCCTTCGAAATCTCACATTTCATTATCCTATCCTTTAAATTTTTTTAATAACATCCATAATACATATCAATTCTAGGGTATAAATGATGAAGAACAATACTAAAATTAAAGCTTACCATAAATAGTAAATAAATGGATGAAATGGGTTTTTGGCCCTTAAACTTTTAGAATCTAACAAAATAAATAGGTTAGTTGGATAGATTAACATCTCCTACCCCAAAATCATATATTGTATATTGCGTAACTCATTCCAGTTTGTAAATTGGACCCAAAAACGCCTCACACGGACTCGTGGGCCCAAACGACTCAATTCGGAGGGACCCAGGGTGGGTCCCACATGTTCCCGGCAACCCGGGGGGGTGGGAGGACATCGCACCTGGGGCGAGCCTGAGCCTATATGTCCAGTGACCAATGAGGGCTCGCCGATTTGGCAAGGCCTCGTCCGTACAGCGGATTGGGCAGCCCGTTTTCTGCATTTTTTTACGCGTTTTGTCCAATTTTGAAAAATCATATCTCCCTCGTTATAACTTTGATTTAGGCGATTCAAAAATTAGATTAAATCTAAATGAGTCTAGTTTTATATAAAAATATGTAAAAAATATAATAAAATATATAATATAGTTTAAAGTAGGTTGTTGTGACAATTATCCGAAAATCACTTATTGGACAGCTGCTGCTTCTGGAATTTTTAGAATTTTTCTACAACACAAAATCTCATGAAATTTGGTGGACATGGGGTAAACTTGATGATGAACTACTAAAAAAATAATTAAAATAATATAATAACTAGAAGTTTCAAAAATGGGGCATAGAATGGCCCTAGGACCGTATTCTGCCATAATTAGGGTAGAATTTGGTTAAGTACTAAACTGAACAGTCAGTAGAATTAACTTAAACCACTTTAAATAAGAACTACAAGACCCAAAATGAGTAGGACCGCTAATGCTACGTTACCTAGAAACCTAGGATCAATCTCTAAACCCAGTTGCTCTTGGAAGCATCGTGAAACTTTGTTTCAAACTTGGACCGCACGTCGAAAGTCCGATAGCAATAAACTTAGAAAATTATGACTGCCTAGTTGGACTTGACAATCACCTCGAAAATCAAGTTCAGATGATGTCCTGAGATGATTTTCTTGAGTCCAGAGTAAAGAGTGTGAGAAAGGTAAATCTATTTAGAAATTAAATATGAATTTAAGAAATCTGAGTCGTGTCGCTTGCATGACGATTTTAAGCTTTCTGACCATCAGAATCTGACCCAAATTTACCCTCGGATCAGGGAAGATGGCCCACACATGTCATAGTGCTTGTGGACCTGATCGAGTTTCGGTGACCGTTGAATTAAGATTGGTCCGCCACGGCTGATCTGTAAATTCGATCGGTACGAAAACTCGGTCTGACCCAGATCCATGGTCAGTGAACTTAAGTCCGACCGTACGTGGAGAAAGGACCACCAGAAGTGTTCCGTTGGATCTGTATAGGCCGATTTGGTTATAATCTAAGTATACCTTGGCCCTGAGGCTATTTTCATCAATATTGGGCCTATATAAGGGTCTTAAACCCTCACTCTCTCATTCCATACGAATTTAGAAAACCTAGGAGAGAGAAGAGAGTAAAGAGAGAGAGAGAGAGAAAGAGAGAGAGAAGTTGGTTAATCATCTTGGGATTCCTCCCAGTTACTCTACGTGTCTAATCCACCGCATCTGAATCGCTATTCCGGCGATTCTAATCTCATATGTGGGTAAGTCAATTAAACTCTAACCTATTTTGGAACCTAAAATAGTCTAAGTGTCGATGTAGCTAATCCAGTTCATGCTTTAGGTTATCTATTCACTGTTGACGAAGACTTATCGTCTAAATCGAATCCGTTGCGCCATTTCTGGTCTAAGGTGTGGACTATAAACGTATAGGTTATGGTTTTCAAGGCTTTCAATGTCGGTTAATGATTTATAACTGACGTGGGTGCTATTTCACATGCAAAATGAGTCGTCTGTTTCGCTTTACAATCATATATAAACTATGTTGAATATAGTATATTATATGTATATATTGAGATGTTTGAATATGTATGAAATTTGAATTTGTGTCTAACATGATTATCTATCGTGGATATATGCTTGTTATATATGCGACAACTCCTTAGCGAAAGGACTTGCCCTAAATCACGTCACGGCCAACATACGTTATGTATGTTGAAGTGTGTAGTCAAAGTGTTTGTGGAAATGAATGAATGAACATGGAACTTGGATTCATGCTTGCCATGACTATCCGTCATGGGTGCATGCGTGTTATATATGGGGTAACTCCCTAATGAAAGGATTTGGCCTAATACATGTGTGATCAACATACGTCATGTACGTTAATGTATGTAGTCTAGAGTGTTTATAAGAATGTCTAAATGAGCTAGATGTTGTCTGGGAGTACTTTGTGTGAGGGCTGCGATGTGAATCTCAGCTACCTTAATTATGTGTATGATTTCCTCCATGTACGTTATACTATGATGTCTATTTCATTATGGAATGAATGTGTGTTAACTCATGTTTACGTTGCTTTCACTACATGCTCATATGATTGTAAGATTTGAATTATTCATTCATTAATGCTTGACTTTTTCATATGATTACTTGATGAAAATAAATGTGTTTGGGGCTATGGTATAACCCAGCCAATCGGTAACAGATTCCGATTTGGTGGCTGATGTTGTTTCACCACACGGGACGTGTCTGACAAATTCGAGCCGTACTTCGGTTGTCAACAATGGTTAGGCCACACGGAGTGTTTTTGCTCTTCATGTCGATCAACTTGACGTGTGCTCGTACTAGTCGAGCTTGTCAAGTAACCCGATTGGCTCTATTGTATGTTCACCATGTTTGGACGCTACTACTCGAACCTAAGGTACCAAACTTACCAGTGCAAATTTCATTAACCATGGTACCTCGATTCGTTAAGACTCATGAGTCGGGCATGATGGTATGGGACACCGTGGTCGAATTGTCGGCCTACGCTGGGGTGACGAGCCTCCCCGTAGTGACCAGTGAGCAACCAAACTCGTGAGCCGATTATGGTGGTATGGGACACTATATTCGTGCTGTCGGCCTACATTGATTGGTGACGAGCTCTTTGTAGTGACCTCGAGCATACCTTGATACCGCATTGAGGTGACGAGCCTTATTGTAGTAACTAGGGTATAATTAGGCATGCATTGATTGGTGACGAGCCCTTTGCAGCGACCTAGAACCATAACATCCTATGAGATTGTTTAGGACTGACGACCCTAGAATGGATCACTGTTTGGGAATTAATATGAGGGAGGTACCTTAGCTTCCCAATCCTACTGTATGAAAAGAACTAATAACAACTTGGTAATCATGTTCATGCACCGCATTGCATGTGCGTGGAAGTCGTTGGTACTACAGGAGGTTGTCATGCATACCGTAAGATGAAGACGCTGAGGGAGTGCAGGCGAGGGCATGCATCACTCTACATACATCCTTGCATTAACAAGAGTAATTAGGACATGTTTGATTGTATTGCTTTATCATTACTGTTTGACCCAATTGATAACATGTTAACCTTTGCTTTATTATTCCACTGAGTTGATCACTCACTCCCACATTACAGGACGGTGTTGTACACACCAACCAGACTCTGTCTTAGATGCAGATCATGATGCGACCCGCGTGGCAGAGCAGGAGTTTGAGGATAATGAGGAGGCGTTCTCCTTTATGTAGTTCTCAAGCGGGTTCATGTGAGCCGTGTCCTGAGCTTCAGGGATTCAGGGTTATTTTGTAGTGGTTTGATTCATTTTGATACTTGTAATTTGAGACAAACACTTGTAATTATGACCTGACAGAGCATACATATCTCAGGGACATATCGTGTTATATATATTTCTTTAAGTCTTCCGCTTGCATATTTCACTTGTCCCTGGATTATGTTTGTTGATTTGGCTCAATCTACCTCATGTTTTATGCACTAATACAGACAACATACATTCATCATTACATATGTTGCATAAGTGATGTTTTGAAACTCGGGAGTTGAGTTATGCTTGACCCCCGATTTTCAGGGCGTTACATGAAATGATTTGGTTCATCGGGTTTAAATTCAACAGATGCAACCAACCAACCATGTGTCTTTCTGTTTAAAAAAAATAAAAATAAAAATAAAAAATGAAGTGGCACAAATGCGAGTACACTCGCACAAAATAAAAGTCTCGCAGCTACACACATGCACGCGCTCACACAAATACGCCCGCACCCGCACTGGTGTCCCATCCTGTCATGGCACATGCACTCGAACTTGACTCGGTGCACACGTGTGGTCTACAACATGGATTGGAGCTTATGCCATAGCCCTCCATGGGGCCAAATTAAGCACATGCTTCCTAAAAGTTGCTCAAGCCCCATGCAAAAACTCATTCTTCTATACATGAAAGTTTTTTGGGCAAATCCAACGTGAGATTAAACCAAAAAAAAAAAGTCAACTTTTTAAAATTTTGGAGAGAAACAACATAATTCAAAAGAAAACTTTTATTTTAAAATACAAATAAAGTAACAACCACATTACAGCAAGTGGTAGAGATATTGGAACCAATCATGATATAGTTGGAGCTATACACTACTCGAGTTAGCTTGGTCAGCATGCTCAACTCAACTCGAAAAAGCTCAACTCGCCTCGGCTCGAAATTGGATTTGAACCATGTCGAGCTAGTTTTTGGAGCTTTAAAAAATTTTGAGTTGAGTTCAAGCTTGCCTGAGCTCGGCTCGACTCGGATCAAATTGGCTTGGTGACTCGGTTATTTTAATGTTGACGATGCTCGCGAGTGTTTGATGAAATGACTCAACGAAGTGCTGTTTCGGGTGTATACATTCTCCGCGAGATCGGTTGGTGGTGAGGAAGGTATGGATATGAAATAAATCATTACAAAATAAAAATAAAAAAATCACACCCTCATATCTTGATTTTGATGTTGCTCACCGAGTGTTTAATGAAATACATGTAAAGTGATGTTAATGTTTTATATTACGTGAAAAATTGAAGATGCATTCTATGTGTTCGAGAAAATGTCACACAGGCTCAAACTTAGCTCGAACTGGCCAGAGTTGCTGACCGAACATAGCCGAGCTGGCTAGTCAAGCTCAAGGACCAAGTCGAGTCGAGTTCGAGCTAGGGTTAACTATTGGTTGAGCCGAACTGAGTTGTGCCAAGCTCGACTCGGTTTGACTCGTGTACAACCCTAGATATAGCGTTGCAATTATAATATGATGTTATAACATGGTGGGAAGAAAAACTATACAACCGTTCTTAGCCATTGATAAGTGGATCCATGCCTGTAGCAATTTGAGGCATTGATCTCATACTTGGCCCATTAATCAAAAGATCCACTTTGACACCTATCTAAGTCGTAAATCTCTCATTTTGAAAAGGACGGGCAGATAATGATGGTGTCAGTCATAGAAACCCATTATTAAGAGTTGAGTTGCCAACTGATGCATGTTTTCAAGACCAAGACTAAAAGTGGGCATCGAGTCGAGTTGGACTGAGTTAGGGCTGATCCACCTCGATTCGGTTTTGAAATAGGCATGACCCGAACTCGACCCGACTTGGTACTGAGTCCAGCATGTCTAACCCAATTCGAGTCCGGGTCTGGCCTGGACTAATCCAGATCGAGTCCGACTCAGTCACAGGTAGAAGTCGAGTTGAGTTGGCACCGAGTCGGGTCGAGTGCAGCCGGTATCCTAGGTAGAGTTGTACATGACTCAAACCAAGTCGAGCTTGGCACAACTCAGCTCGGCTTGATCCTCAAGCCTGACTGTCAGCTCAGTTCAGTTAGCAGCTCGGGTAGTTCGAGCCAAGATTGAGAATATGCGACATTTTCTCAAACACATAATGCATTTTCAATATCTCACATAATGTAAAACAGTAACAACACTTTACAGGTATTTTATCAAACACTTAGCGAGGAGCATCAAAAACAAGATATGACGCAGTCTTATAATGTAAAGTTTTTTTATAGTGATTTCTTTCGTATCCATTCATTCCTCACTACCTGCTGATTCTGCGGATAATGTACACACTTGAAACAACACTTCGTTGAGTCATTTCATCAAACACTTGGCGAGCAGCATCAAGATAAAAATAACCAAGTCACTGAGCCGATTCGAGTTGAGCTTTGAGCTGAGTTGAGTCGAGCTCGAGCAAGCTCGAAATTTTTTCGAGCTCCAAAAACCAGCTCAACTTGGTCCAAATCCAATTTCGAGCCGAGCTGAGGCGAGCTTTTCTGAGTCGAGTTGAGCAATTTAACCGAGCTAACTCAACTTGCATACGGCCCTCTCCACGGGCTAAAACCACAGCTCAAAACCTAGATTCACTTGCCAGATTTATAGCCTGTCACGCCCCGAACTCGGAAACCGGGCTCACAAAATTCCCGATCGCCGAATCCGGCGCCGACAGCCTCCGTAGAACCCCATTTTCGGATCCCGGCACCCATTCACCAGGTTCCGATCCTGGAATACTATAAGGAGGATTTCAAGTCATCAGTCTGATTCATAATGAGCATAACAAAAGCATAACCCACAAACAATAACCACAAGAACACCACCACAAAATCCACTATGATCAAAAACTTTTTAAGTACAATGCGACTGAAAGAAAATAGAATACAATGTAACAAAAGAAACAGAACTCCAGAAGCTCGGCTGCACGCTCCAACTACAACGAGACTATGGCTGCGACTGCGTCCTGACGTCACCTGCACGCATCAATCGTGCATAAGCTTATGGAAAGCTTAGAGGGTGGTGTAAGTGTGTGCGCAATATAAACGTGCTCAAAATGCAAGGTCAGAGTGATGCGGAATCATGGTGATGAGCACATGAATGCAATCAGCCGTACCAAGGCTATGCGGTGCAAGATATGAATGCTATCGGCCATACACAGCCATGCGATGCGAGATGCAACTCAAGCATGCCAATTCTCAACATGTATCAGTACAGTTTTCATTCTGGATAATCACCAAGGTTCAGTATACTCCAAATGGCACTGCCGCTCTCCTAGCCGCACAGTCCAAGTGAGCATAAGAAGCCTCACTATCTGCTTAGCCAATAGTCTGCCAATACTTATCTGGCACGTCGATAGCAGACCCATTCACGAGCTGGTCAAACTCAGCCTAGTATTGCCCCCTACTCTCGGGCAAGTAAGGCCACACTCCTTTCCAACCGACCACGACATAGTGGGAGACGCGACCTCCTGATATTCGGCCCTCGTGCGCTAATATATCCACTCAGTCTCGACGTTGGAGTCATCCTCTGGTACCATCAGGTTTGGAGATTTTCACCTAGGGACATCTATGGCACCCTGATGCTAGAATCAAATATTTCCGGTCTCCAATCCTGCCATCCACGATGTATCTGTGGAGGCTATGGCCCTGATGTCGCTAGGGCATATAGTAACTATAATCACACAAATGCAAGTGCATGAGTCACATTATCAGTCATGCAACAGTCTGTATGTACCATGCACTTATATGGGGCAACTCCGCCTATCAGGGAGCCCATAAACAGTCTGCCCAAAGGCATATGCTATGATCGGTCACTCCTCATGTCAGGCATACATATGATGCGAATGATCATGAACCATGGATCTATACTAAACATGCATATAGGGATGGGCTCTGCGTATCACAGAAATGGGCCTAGACGGCCTGCAGAGTATAAGTAGGAACCTATCAGTGGCCTTAAGGAGTGTGACAATGCGGACATTTAACCAACATTGTCCTTACAATGTGGACGTCAAACCAACATTGTTCCCAAGGCTTAGCCCGCCATAAAGCACCATTACACAAACCATAGGAAATCACACATTGCAATGGACTAATATACATCTCATTGGGCCTCGACCCATAGTGCTCAGATACATCAAATGGGCCATCTCATATGGGCCTTATATAAGTCAAGTGGGCCGCATTAGTGGGCCTTATGTACATTGCAATGGGCCATAACCCATGAGCCTTTGAAAACTTCACAATGGGTCTCGTAACATGGCCCTTATATATATCAGAGTGGGCCTCGACATCGGGCCACCAATACGTCGAATGGGCCTAACCTCATGGGCCTTATATATATATCAAGGTGGGCCTCCCCAACGGCCAGAAATACATCAATATGGCTCCATCACATGGGCCTAGGGCCCACCATAATATTTATTTGAAATCCAACCTATTCATAAGGTCACTTGGACCTTGGGTAAGGCCCACTGAAATGTTCATTTGAAATCCAACTTATTCATAAGGTCACGGGACCAGGGGGCCCACCAGGATGTTTATTTGCCATGCACCCCGTGGATATCAATGGTAGAGTTCAATTCACACTGTTTCTTGTGATGTGGGCCGCCCAAGCGCTGGATTGGCCTGATTTTTGAGGGGGGTCCATGTCAAATAGTGGCCCACTAAATGGGCGGCGTGGATACAAAATATACATCATGGTGGGGCCCACGGATGGAGCCGTGGGTCCCTGCATCTTGGCCGCCCGCCCGTCAGTGCAGCAGCAGCAGCGCTGCTGCTTTAAATTTTATTTTTTTTTTATTTTTTTTTATTTTTTTTATTTTTGTTTTGGGGCCCACCGAGATGTGATTCACAATCCAGCCCATCCAATATGTGAGTCCCACCTAACTGACCGTTCAGACCTAGTTTCAGATTCATCCAAATTTCGGACGGGTCCCACCAAGTGTTTTTATATGTTTAGGAATGTCTTCACATGATTTTTTGATGGTATGGCCCGCCTGAGCTTTGTTTATGGCTGATTTTTGGGGTGGACGGCCAGTCCATGGGGAACCATCAAATGCACGGTGTTGATGGTCGAAAGGAATCAACACCAGACCGTCCGTCCGTCAGTGGCAGCGCAGGCGCTGCCTGCGTCTGTCGTCAGCGGCAGCGGCTGCTGCTGCTTCTTTCTTTTTTCTTTTTTTTTTTTTGAAAAACGGTTTTTCTACGGTTTTTCCTAGGTGGGGCCCGCTTCAGTACAATCCACTCCATCCATTGGTTTCTGTGGCTTGATACCAACCCATAGAGTCCAATATTGAGCTTTTTCAGATGTACAGGAGCATCAGGGAGCAAATCAAAGGTAGGGACACTGTTTCCTATGGTACGGCCCGCCAGAAAATGGGATCCACTTCATTTTTCGGCTCAACGCCTAAAATGAGTTGAGGAACAACATGGACGGCTCAGATCTTACATATACATCAAGGTGGGGCCTGCATGAGTGGCCCACCACTCCTTTCTTCTTCTTCTTTTTTTTTAAAAAAAGCCCATTGTTGCAACGTCCAGCGTCCAGGGACGCTGGACGGTTTGTATATATTCCAAAAAAAAATGTGGTGGGTCCCACGTGAATGTGGCCCACCAATATATATATATATACATATACATTTAATGTTTACCTTATATTGTATATATATATAAGTACATATTATATTATATATTATATACATATATTATATAAAATATAACATACATATATATATATATACATATAAAAAGATGCATTGGACCCATCCCAACAGTAGAGGGTGCGGATCATCACCTATAATAGAGTGGGCCACACCGTCTGATGTAGATGGACGGAGGAGATGTAACACCTATCGGTGGGATCCACACCATTACAAAGAAAGAATGAGAGAGAGATAAAGAGAGAGATACACGGTGAGATAGAGGAACCCCGCCACTATGGGCCCTCTTGATTAAATCACATACATCCAAATGGGTCCCACCAACAAGTGGGCCCTAAAATTTAAATTAATGGAAAAACACCCACCTTATCTTCCTTCTCCTAGCTCCCTTGGACTCCTTAGCTCCTTACCTTCACTTTTAATGGAGGTTGATGAAAGATGAATGGTTGAGATTAGAAATGAGAGGGTGGGCCACACTTGAAGTTGAGAGGGAGTGTTGGATGAGTGAAATTTCTCATGGGATTTGGAAAAGTTGCTAGAGAATGAGAGGGAGAGATAGAAATAATGGGTGGAGGGATGGGTGGAGTGATGGTTGTAAGAAAGGAGTGATGAGGGGTATGGTTTAGTTTGAAATTGGTGGAGAAGAGGGATGGTTGAGGTTGAAAATGAGAAAAAGAGGAATGGTGAGGTGGAAAGATGGTGGACTTTTGAAAAAAGAGGGAATGGGTGAAGTACTTTGAGGCATGGTTGCATTTATGGTTAATTAGTGAGACTAATTGTGTAGAGATTCCCTCGAAATCCGCAACGCGCGGTGTTTCTTCGGAATAAACGCTGATCGGCATCTTCTTACCTGGGTATCGGTTCGGTGCGCAAGTCACGGCGTTGGAACCGCGGCGACGACGCGATCGTCAAGACATAAGTTTCAGATCGAGCCGACGTCGGTGCGCGGGACCTGGCTTAGGATCATGCGCAAACACCGAATTCGGTGCGAAGGTTGCCGGAATTTGACCGGAAGGACCGCGGAAGCTAACAGAATGGTACGGATTAGGACACGGGTCTTACATAGCCTCTCCATCAGCTACATTGCATCTCATATCTGAAATGCCAGGTCTAAGTTTATATACATATATATATATATATATATATATATATGGATTTTATGTCGAGTCGAGTTGAGTTACTGGGTGACTCGAACTTAATTCGGTTTGATTTTGGATTAGACAAAGTTAACTCGATTACCCACTCAGTTCGTACCGAGTCAAATCTAAACGACTCGTACGGGCCGAGTTTGCCTAGTACTAGTCGTACCGTGCCCAGCTCTAACCAAGACCTACTTTTTTTTTTTCATCAGACGTTAGATAACGGTAGGTCACCGGATAGGGACCCATTAGATGGGCTAAGCCAATTTGGATCGGACAGCTCTAATTATTCAATTAGAGGATCTTGGACGTATTAAAAAAAAAAAAAGAAAAAAAGAAGATAGCCGAAGAAATGGTCCCCAGACTCTCCCTTTTACTTAAAATAGAAGTCGTCCAGATGAAGGGTTAAGATTGTCCAATGAGTGTTTTGATCAATGAAAGGTTAAGCCCTGACACAATGATATTTCCTTTCTCTTCTTTTCTTTTCTTTATAAAATTAAAATAAAAATAAAATAGAATAAAAAAAAAAGAAAAGAAAAAAGTAATGTTACAGTGGGCTAAATGCATGGAAGCGTCCCATGCACGTGGCTGAATTTGGACTTATTGGCATCCACATCACCATCTGGACCATCCATTACGTCTAGTCCACTATTCATAGACGCTTTAAGAAATCTTACCGGTCAGATGATCCAAACTGTCCAGTCTGTGATATGCAAAAGTGGATGGACAAGATTGTCCATAGAAGATAAGTCAGGTAGGGATCCGATTCCATGAGTCAGTGGTAAACAGGCTCTCTTTCAACAGTCTGATCAGGGATCGAGTGTCCATGTAGTGTGGGTGGGTGTGTGAGTGTGTGTGGTGTGGGTGTTTGTTAAAAATAAAAATAAAAACAAAGATAAGTCTCTGGGAACAGATGTTTCCGACAATCTGATTGCCGTAATTTTTGCATAGCCGCAGCTGAATGGAATTAATGGAGGGTCCAGATGCAACTATGTGCATGGAAAAGCTCCCATACGTTGGATCATCTATGATAATTTATTTTATTTTTTAATCTTTTGTAGGTGAGAGGTGAAAATGGAATCTGGTATGGTTGGTGGGAGGGAGTCGAATGATCCGATCGTTGTTGGTGAGTGGGGCCCACCTGTGGTTGTTGCAGGGTTGGTGAGATAGAGAAAGCGCCGAGCATGACAAGCAAAATGAGTGGATACCATGGGTAAAGTCAGTGTTTCTCGACTGACGTAAGGATGACAAATGATACCAAAACGAGGGGCGCGGATTAGGTACTGCCCCACCAACACCAACCTAGAGACGGCCGTGGATTGGCTACTTCCCCTACCTGTCCCGAGTTCGGGACAGGCTGGGGCTCTAATGGGCCACGTGATAATTAGCATCCACGCCGTCCATCCATTTTTCCATGTAATTTTATGCTATAAGTTCTTAAATTAAGTAGATCTAAGTTTCGGGTGGGCCACACCATATGAATCAGAATTTCTAATGGTTCCCACCGTGATGTTTACCATCCAACCTGTTCATAAGGTCATACAGACCTGGATGAAGGGAAAAAATAAATACCAGATTGATACAAAACTTCTGTGGTACCTCAGAATTTTTCAACGGTAAACGTTTAATCCCCATTTTATGGTCCACTTGTGCCTAGAATCTACATAATTTTTGGGATGGTAGCTTAAAATGACATGAAAAAATGAATGGACGGTGTGGATAAAACTCATACATCACGTGGCCCCTCAGAGCCCCAGCCTGTCCTGAGCTCGAGACAGGCAGGGTAAGTACCCAATCCACTCCCGGGAACGAGATGGCAGGTGGGAGACCACCGTAACGGTGGCAACTCGTCTGATCTGCACGTGGCATGCACGTCAACTGATCTAGACCATCCAAACCGTGACCCACTGTGTACGGAGCATATGATTCGGCCCTTGAATTTTTATCAGTGACAACTAACTTTCCAATGTTACATTTTATGGCCATTGATTGGATGGTTCAGATCACCTGATCGGTGTAACATTCGGTGAGTGGGGCCCACCGCGGTAATATCTTTGTTATATCCAATCCGTCCATCAGTTTGAACAGCAAGTATTAGGAAATAAGCCCGAAAATTAAGATGAACTCGCGCATTGCTTAACTTCTACATATTATAGAAAACACTCAGGTGTACTCTTAAATTTCTTGAGATCTACCCCGTCCATCTGGGAAACGGATCGGCTACTCACCCTGCATTGGCTAGTGGTTGGTGCTCTGTGGGCCCACCATGATGTGTGTGTTTCATCCATGCCGTCCACCCATTCTTCCGGATCATTTTATGATATGAGCCCAAAAATGAGGTTGATCCAAATTTCAAGTGGACCGTACAGTGTTGATTGAACGCCCACCATTAAAAACTTCTTGGGCACAAAAGTTTTGGATCAAGTTGATATATATTTTTTTCCCTTCATCCAAGTATGCATGGCATAATCAACAGGTTAGATGTCAAATAACTATTACAGTGGGCCTTAAGAGGTTTTTAATGGTGGACATTCAATTACTACTGTTTTCCCATGGTGTGGTCCACCTGAGATTTAGATCTAACTCATTTTTAAGATCAACCCCTAAAATTATCTTTCAACATGGATAGACGGCGTGGATGAAACATATACATCATGGTAGGGTCCACATAACACTGACCACTAGCCACCTGGCTGATGGCACCGTCACTAGCCAAACCGCGTCCGTCCATCAGGTATGGCACTGCGTGTTTTGTCTTGATCCCACAAAAAGCAAGCTGACTTAACACTCACGTGTGCCACGTAAAGGACAGTATAGAATTATACTTAAATCCTCTAAATTTAAATGTCATGGTACACTAAATTTTTTTTAAAATATATGATTTTTGACTTAATTTCATCGTGGGATGAGACACGTGTCCGATGCATCGATTGGACGACATAAACACTACGGTGAACCCTACTTAAAACGGACGCAGATCAGCTACTGATGGGTTGAGTAGCAAGTTTCCTACTGAAGTGACATCACCAGATTATGTGGGCCCACCATGATGCATCAGACCGCCCATCCCTTTGGAGATATCATTTTAGGGCAAGAGCGAAAGAATAATATAGATTCAAAGCTCAAGTAGACCCCACCACATAAAACAGAGGGACAGTGACACCCACTGTTGAAACCTTACTATAGCCCACCCTAATGTTTATTTGATATGTAATCTAATCCTAAATTAACATAGATATAGATATAAGGAAAACACATAACAGCTTAATCGAAAACTTATAAAGCCCAAAAGAAAATTTTAATGGTAGACATTCAATCCCAACTTGCTTTTTCTGATGGGGTCCACTTGAGTTTTGGATTTCCTTCATTCTTTGGTCGTACTTGGTCAGCAAAAATGATGGGTGCGGATTGCCTGGCGACCGGTGACCCATTTTCGGGATTTTATTGGCAATGAGTGGATTAGGTGGGGCCTTAATTTGGAGCCTACCTTAATGCGTGTACGCTGTATTCACGTGGTTTATCCATTTTCTGGTATCATTTTAAGTCACGGGCCTAAAACCCTGATCCATAGCTCATAGCTCAAGTGGTAGACTGAGTGAAAGATACCTCACCTCAATACTTAGGTCTTGGTAACGATTCCCTATTGGGGGCAGCTAATAAGCATGCTAACAAGCTAAGATTAAAAATAATTAAAATTAAAATTTAAAAAAAAGAAAAAGAAAAAGTCACGGGCCTAAGAATGAAGCGGATTCAAACTTCAGGTGGACTGTACTATAGAAAAAGTAGTGATTGAACGTTCTACCGTTAAAAACTTCCTACAGCCCATTATAATATTTGTTTGCCATCAAACTTGTTGGTAAGGTCTCGTGAACTTCGATGAAGGGACATTCAAAACTTTTGTGGCTCATTACAAAAGTTTTGAATGGTCAATCACAGCTGTTTCTGATGATATATGGTTGAATATGTTTCATGTTTGAGATCATACCCCCTAAATGATCTAGAAAAATAGTTAGATGCCATGGATGTAACTGGAAATGAAGTACATGCATCAAGGTGGGCTGCACGATTCAAGCCCGTTCAGTACATGGTCTAACATGTTTTGTATGGCCCATCTCTGACAGCAACAAGTGGGTGAACCAAATGCGACCAGGACATTAGGTAATCTGCCCTTCAGTGGCCAGACGCAACTTAGCCGCGACCCTGGATCATGCACGGTGGGTGGGACCCTGACCTTCGGGCCCATCTCGATGTCGGAAACGGGTTGGCTACTCCCTGCCACAAGTCAATGGCTGGTGGTCGGTGCTCTGTGTTTCATCTATACCGTCCATCTATTTTTCTAAACCATTTTATGGTATGAGACCAAAAATAAGATATATCCCAATCTCAAGTGGATCATATTATAGGAAACAGTGTTTATTGAACATCGCCATTAAAAAAAAATTGGTGGCTATAAAAGTTTTAGATCAAGCTGATCTTTGTTTTTTTTCCCTTCATCTAGATCTGTATGACCTAATCAACCGATTGGATGTCAAATAGACAGTACAGTGGGCCTTAGAAGGATTTTAATGGTGGATATCCCATCACAATTGTTTTCCTGTGGTGTGGTCCACCTGAGATTTATATCCTCTCATTTTTTGGATCAAGTCCTAAAATGATCTTAAAAATTGGATGAACAACATTGATGAAAAAACATACATCATGGCAGGGCCCACAGACCACCAACCACCAGCCACCGGGCTTGTGGCAGCGAGTTGCCACTCCGTTTCCATGTATATCTACCTCATTTATTCATTTTTCCAGCTCATTTTAAGGCAGTGTCTTAGAAAATTAAGCAGATCTAAATCTCAGGTGAAACAAACTACAGTAAATAGTGGTCATTGAACGCCTACCATTAAAAGCTTTTTAAGTTCCACCTTAATGCTTATTTGCCCTCCAACCTGCTGATGAGGTCACACAAACATGTATAAAGGGAAAACACAAATATCAGTTTAATCTAAAACTTTTGAGGCCCACGAAAAGTTTTTAATGGTTAATATTCACCACTTTATCTCGTGATGTGGTCCACCTGAGATCTGGATATGCTTAATTCTTAAGCCATGCTCGAAAATCATGTGGCAAAACGGATAGACGGCATAGATATATCAAGGCATATAACGAAGTGGGCCCCACCCACATCATTGGATCCAGGGTCACAGCTAAGTCACGTTCCCAGTGGCCGTGCGAAGTACCCCAGCGCAGGTCTCGAGAGGAATAATGAATCAGGACCCTCCACCTGCCATGGATAATCAGTGGCTGAAAAATGAACCATTCGGGAAGATTCTTGTCCTCCAATAAGCAGCTTTGACAGCAAAAATAGGAATGGATCTTGCTTCGGAGATAAACAAGATTCAACGGTGCTGGGTTCTTGACGAAGAAGATGGCCCACATTAATGAAAGATTTGCACCCATTGGTTATTTCTCCGTTCCACCGCTTATGGACGATCTAGATCAACTGAATGAGGCTTGAGGAGAAGAGAAATCAAAGGTTTAGACGATCGAGTTTGGCTAGTGTTTCATGCGGTTTTGATGTCGCAAGATCCTGTAGAACACTCCAACCTCCGCATTCATTCTTTCGAATGAAATTCGATCTTAGATGCAACAGTGGGTCCTAAAATCACCAGCAGTCATGATTTTGGACGGTTGAGGCCTATCTATTGGACGACTCAGATCATTTTGGTATTGCTTCTCCCAAATTTGTAGGGTAATCCAGCTCCGATTGTGAGGGGGAAAAATGTAAAGATTTTTCCGCTTTCAACTCTATTTCATGCCCGATATTGTTCGATATTCTGTTTGCATGTTGCGCATTGGCAGTTTCGATTTTTGGGATCCGGTTCATATGATTAATGAACCAGAGGGGGCACTTGTGTTATTCACATGCTATGGGATCCAGTTTGGAATGTCGATTCTGAATTAATTATTCTGATTCGATCGGCTGAAAGCAAATAAATTCAAAAATAACAGTCTAATCTCTTTTACAAATCGTGAATCAAGGTTTCAGGAGGTTCTTTGGAGTGTTTAGGTATAAATGTACTGTCATAACTTTCGTATCAATGATCATATCTTGATTTTATTGATTGAGAGTGCATTGTATAAGGTGTACAGGCAATTACTTAAATTCCTTTTTTGTTTTAGAAATTTAAGGAAAATCTCCCAAATGATCTGGGACGTGTCTCGATATGAAATGTAAATGAATAGATTGGGATCCCCGATGGATCATATTAATGGTCTTTTTTTTTTAATCTCTGGGCCGGTCATCCAGTTGATACGATGAGAATTCCATTTGATGATTGATCTAGTGAGTTAGATATCGAAATTGATAATGTAGGGTTGAACTAGATTGGATAAGTGGGGCTCACACAGATAAGTTTTATAAAGATTAGTGTCAAGTAAGATCATGTACAGTGTAGAAAACTTTAAATGATCAAATGTGTATTTATAACTATTGGAATTGGACTTTAATGACGTAACACATTCCTCAATGTATCAAGGTTAAGATGAAATATTAAGAATCATTGATGAGCAGGTGTAAATTGCTCAGGTTAGTCCATTGTCAATTTTGTGATGATATACAGGTCCAGATTTAATTCTAATAGTTGGATAGTTTAGTCAGTCCATGAAGAGTATTCCTAATTGTTGGTTGATGATTGATCAAGTGTGTTATAATATATAAACTCAGGATGCATAGAAGTGTGCACATGTGCACTAGTATACCTACTCATGTATGAAATTTTCAGGTCATTACATTCTACCCCTTAATAAAAAAATCTCCCTAAAATTCAACATATATACAACTACACCCATCTCGAGTGTTGCATCTGCAAAGACGTAGCATTGCACTAGCGCTTCCCCTAGTTGTGGCTCTTCTTCAGGTGGCATCTCTATGTAACCGTGTGTTAAATCTCGCTCCTCCTTTGGTGGTGTTACGGCGTATCCTTGAGCTGGCAGGTGAGGTGGTTGGTCTCTTGGTTTAGGTTGTTGTTGCCGAGATTGAGTTGGCTAAGGCCTTGGTTGTTGTAAATGTTGTAGTGACCATTGGTGTTGTTGTTGTTGTTGATATTGTTGAGGTAATTGCTGAAATTGTTAGGGCGGTTGATATAATTGTAACGATTACGAGTATGGCGAAGGTTTCTGGTGCTGCTATTGTTAAGGTCTTTGGTATGGTTATGGAGAAGCCTAGTGTTGCGATTGAGACTCTCGAATGTTGCGGCTGCTGGTACAAGTGGTCGATGAGGTCCTCTATCTCTTACCTTGGCTCCATTATAAGGCAATAGTTGGTGTGGTCTTGTTCTTGATTTCTACTTATTCATTTGCTCCTGGCCCTTCTAAAAGTCCCCATAAAACTACTTTATGGATAAAGCCCTTTCTCCCATTACGAATGTTCCCTTCAGTCATCTCTTAACATTTTTATCTTTAAGGTACTCCTAAAAAATTTATGGAGCAAATCTTGACAGTCTTATGAACTTCACCTTATACTACCTAACAGATAATTCTCCTCGCACCAAGTTTATGAATTCGACTTCTTTCCTCTCTCAAATATTTTTTAAGGAAGTATTCATTATTGAAATTCATTTTAAAGTGATTCTAATCCTCATAGTCTCCCTCTACAATTGATATAACTGGAGTTTTCTATCACTATTCAGCCTCATCTTCTAGTATAAAGGCGGTCAAATTTACCTTTTTAGTCATCCCTTCATCTCATTAGTTCAAAAATTTTCTTAAGTTGATTCCTCCAATTTATTTATTTTTTGTCTCAATGAAATCAAATAAACCTTTAAAGATGGACGATCTTGAAATTACGTGCAATAGGATATCACAAGTATGCGCGGAAGCCTGGAAAAGCTACAGAATTATGGTTATGTCTTAGAGGGGGGTAATTAGGACTAAATAAAAAATTATGCATTTTAACACACAATTATTTAAACTAATATGTCAATTTAAACTAAGTGAGACAATTAAGTGTAAGGCTTCCAAGCCAATAAAGAGTATAGTCACATAAACTACCAAAGATATGTCAATTGTGCAAATAGTTTACAATTGCTAGTGAGTTTATGTGCCTAGCATACAATTTAATTCAAGTATTCGTATGATTTACCTAATCAAATATATAAGCATTAATAAGAATGTATGCAATTCACAATCATAAATACAAGCATGTATACTGGTTTGATTTTCTTACTCTACTTTCGACAACACACTCTCCCTAAGTGTAACGATATTCACTATCAGAGGTTTTAAATCAAATTTGCATCTAACTTTTACAACCCTACATAAGAATTGTGGTCCTATATATACAAAAACACATTTAGCGTGCAATCCTACCAAAGGCTCCCATAAGAGACTTTAGTTAGTTTTTTATCGGCTAACCAACACATCTTAAACGTTTCTACGGGCTCTAACCAACCGTGGAATCGTAATAATTGATTAGTGGTGACTCCAGTGAAATATCATATCTTTTACTATTAACATAAAAAGCCCTCGAGTGAGGCAACCAAGTAGAAACAAGAGAGTAAATCTCACGTACTCTCGGAAAATCCACCCTCCACCGTCCACATCACCTAAACTCAATAGGTTCTTGTGTAGAACCTATGCTCTTGTGTAGGGCCGAGTTCACTAAATACAGGTGTGTACATATTAATCTCTATGAGAGCCTCCGGTGGGAGTAAATGTAACCTATGTAGGTCCTTGGATTAGGATCAATATTCATGACTAACCTTTAAAAAACCACTTAGGTCTCTAAGGGAGCCGATCCTTGTGTGGGATTGTAAAGGTTAGAGGTGAACCTAATTTAAAACTTCTGATTGTGAAATCTGGTATAATCATGGGTTGAGTGTGTTAGTAAGGAGTAGAGTAAGGAAATTAAACCACTATACATGCTTGTGTTTGGGATTGACTTTAAAGCACTTGTTTAATTATGCTTATGTGAGTAATTAATGAATTATATGTATACATGCATGATTAGATGAATACTAAGAATTATTAGTTAGCACATCCCACACGTATGTACATTATCTTATTTATAAACTAGTTACCTCATTAGCATATCTATTACAGCCTATGTGATTGGACTTACTAATGGCTTGGAAGCCTTAATATTAAATTATTTTACTTAGCTTGGATAGCATATTAGTTAAGGCATAAATTTGATTTGGTCATAATCACCCACCTTCTAAGACATAGCCTTCATTTTATATCTCGTCAAGCTTCTGCTCATAACCCATGGCCTACCACCACGTGCAATTTCGATATGGAGTTGCAAATATATCTTCGTTTTATATAAAACTCCATGAAGGTTTCATGCTCTTCCATCTTAATGTTTTCAAACTGAGTGGTTAAGGGCTAAAGCTTTAAGCGTTTTACTGTGCCCGTTCCCTTATCGGTGGTTTTAAATAAATCCCATACTTGTTTCCTCGCTTCACATATACATATAAGTTTGAATTCGTCTTGAGAAATAGCATAGTAAATTGCATTATGGGTCTTCGCATCATAGTCATTTCTTGCTTTCTTATATTCTGTGCTTACAGTTTTGGTATTGTGGTTATAACATCTTCTCTTATTATATCTTCACATAGTGTTTGCCAACCTTGTTTGACTATTTTCCAAACCGAGGAATTTAATGATTTAAAGAATATCCTCATCCAATCTTCCAGTGAGCATAGTTAGATCCATCGAAACATGACAGTTTAGAAACCGAACCTCCTTCGCTCCTAGACATATTTTAAAGCTCCCACGGATCTCACTCTAGGTGGTTAAGTCCTAAAGAGAAACCCGCTCTGATACCAATTAAAATTACAGGTATTGTACTAATATCTCTTAAGCTAGAAGCTTGGAGTTATGTCTAAGTCCTAGAGAGGGGGGAAAATGACCTTTTTAAATTAATTAATCAATCAAAACAAAACATCCCTCATTAAACACAATGTAATGTGTGTAGGATCATGGACGATTGACGCGGGGATGAATGTGATGAAGTTAATCACCGTCTTCCTCAAGGATAAACTACTCCGAATCCACGGAGCTTCTCTGGACTCCTCAAAGAGACTTCTTGAATCCACGAGAAAAAATTAAGAAAATAGAAATAATATTCATGAAAATTTGTAAATTGATTGATTGATGAAATAAATGAGTTCACAACCCTTGAAATAGGAATACCAAACAATAGGAGAGAAATCAGAAGCAAACTATAACTAAAACTCCATAAAATTCGTAACTTACTATAAATAGTAAATTTACTTTTATAGTAAGTGTCCTATGTGGCTTAACCACGTTATTCTCCTAATTATTCTAAGCACTTTTCATGTTGTACACAACTCCTTAAGCCCAACGGATGAAGAGTTATAATCAAACTAAAACTTACTATTTATAGTAAAAACGGAATTAAAATAGTGAAACGATCGTCGATCCAGGGGTATTTCACAAATCCTACTTGCGCAACCCAATGTAGTAGGGTTAGGTGCTAAAGTATCCCATTCTACCCCAAAATTATATATTTTATGTTCGATAACTCATTCCGGATTGCGAGATACGCCCGATCTAAGGTTTGACGGTCTGGATCATTTCTATCATCAACCAGGCCTTTTCTAATCCATCTTGGCCATGAAACTGTCCGCGACCCGCTCTACATCAACAATTAAATATTCAACTTGCATACAACATGAGTCTATGAGGAGAGAGACCGTATATCTACTTGAGCAATTATTCAAACACCTAGCATGCCATTCATCAATTCAAGTATTCATTGAACAAAACAAAAATAAAGCATAGGCAAAGAATCATTCCACATTGCACATGATTTATAATGGTTCGGCTATTGCCCACTCCACTCCCGGAGGAGAAACTCAAACTTGGATTTTCTAGATTTCACTATCTCATATGGTTTTAACTTGGTTCACCATCAACCGTATATTCTACATAAGGACCTACACATTTTGCACTCATCGGTGGCCTACACAAGGTCTTATGAGTTTGAGTCACAAACTCTTGATTAGTCCTACATAAGAACTAATTACGTACACTCCCGCCGAAGGCCTACTCAAGGTCTTATAAATGAGTTTGGATCTTCAATCTCAAAACCTAAATCTACTGAGAGTTTACACGTGGATTCTAACAAAACTTCTTACAAGATAGATGAGCCCCGTTGATCGCACATATGTTGCTCCTCCATACTTGGTACAACTTCTCTTAAGCCCCATTGATCAGCTATCTTCAATCAATCTTTCAATGTAGAATGCCAAGGTAAAGGGGAGTCTAGGGTATGGTGATGAATCTTCTATAAATTAAGGTTTTATATAAAACTAGAAGGATTCATCAAACTAAGCATTTTAGGCATTTAGACTGGGTTTACCAGTATGGATTGAGTCTAAGCCTTAGAGAATGCAAGAATTCATGGTCATTTTCAATCAGAGCATTGAATACTCATTTGGAGCATTTACACCCAAGAAGATTGCATGAACTCAATGCTAAATGGGTCTTTGAGAGAGGATAGTACTTCGATTTTTTGAGAACGGATGTCTTAAATCTGTCTCTGGCCTCACATCAACAACTTTAATAAATTAGTTTGCAAATTGCTGGATATGGAGGAAGTGATGAAAGATGAAGAACAAACATGTATGTTGCTAAATTCTCTTCTGGTATCGTATGAGTCATTCAAGGACACAATGTGCGGCATGAATAAAATCCTGAGTGTCAACACAGTTATCTCAGCCCTTCAAGGGAATGACATGAGAAAGCTTAACGTCAACATGATGATATTTTCTGATGCACTGTTTACAGGGGGTAGGAATTCTGAACAAGATACAGGCTCTTCAGGTTCTAGATCCAAATCCAATGGCAAGGGCAAAGGAAAGGTAAAGTGCTAGAATTGTGGGATGGAATGACATGTGAAGAAAGATTGTGAAAATCCTAAATCGAAGAGAGAAAATTCTGAGTCTTCATCAAGGAGGACAATGCTGCCGCGTCAGATGGATCGAGTGGATATGATGGTGATGTTTTGTCTGTGTCTACGATCAGACACTTTTACGATGATCGTAAGGACGAGTGAATTCTAGACACAGGGGCATATTTTCACATGACTCCTCATCGGAGTTGGTTCACCAGTTACAGGAAGTACGATGGTTGACAGGTGTTTATGGATAATGGATTTGCTTGTAATGTTATGGTTGTTGGTACGGTGCGTATCAAGATGTTTGATGAGACAGAGCGTACCCTGACTGATGTGAGGCACGTTCCTGATATGAAAAAGAATCTGATTTCTCTTGGTGTACTTGAGGCAATGGGCTGTAAGTTCACAGGTATTGATGGTGCTTTTAAGGTATCTAAGGGGGCACGGGTAATCTTGAAAGCGCAACGACTCGGTAACTCGTACAGGTTGATAGGGAGCACTTTAAAAGGTGGAGCTGCAGTTGCTGTAGCGGATTTCACCTCTGCATGTGTGTGCATGTTGGGCATGGCCACATGAGCGGGCAAGACAGGAAAGCCGAAACGCGCGGACAAGGATACAGAGCAGGTGGAGCAGCCACTTATGTGAAGAATCACACGGCATAATCGCAGGATATCGGCAAGGTACATGGACAACTCCAATATCGCAAGGGATTCATCTTCTATTCAGATGGCTCTAAGTGAGCTTGGTGCTGAGAAGTGGAAGGTGACTATGAGCGATGTGATGGACTCGTTGTACCAGACCTACATATAGGAGGTGGTGGAGCTTTCAGTGGGCTGGAAAGAGGTTGGATGTAGGTGGATCTTCAGGAGAATATAGCATAGATAAAGAGCGAGGTTGGTGGCGAAGGGTTATGCTCAGAGAAAATGGATCGGCTTCTCAGAGATATTCGTGCCGAAGGTATAACAGGTGTCTATTAAATCAGTGATTGACGCTAGTTGGCCAATGTGATCTTGAGCTGAAAGGATGGATGTGGAGTCTACACTTCTGTAAAATTGGAAGAGCATATCTACATGAAGCAACCAGAGCGGTTCGAAGTTAAAGGGGCTGAGAAAAGACTTTGCAGGAGATCATGGTACGACCTGTCGCCTAGGAAATGTTTTGATTCCTTCATAGTGGGTCAGGTATTGTATGTTGATGACATGTAGATTGTCAATTATGACATGTCTGAAATCAATGTACTGAAAACTCTGTTAAGTGGGACATTAAGGATGAAGGATCGGGGGGCTGTAAAGATGGTTCTCGGCATTGAGATTAGAAGAGGAGTAGGCTTTGGTTATCTCAGGCAAAATACCTTGGGTAGGTATTGATCAAGGAGGTGATGGACCATGTAAAGCAGGAGAGCGTTCCCTACACGTCTCTCCCCAAGTTTTTCTCAAGACATGTCCCAAAACAGATGAGGAAAAGCAAGATATCTCATGAGCCTTATTCGAATACGGTTGGCAGTGTTTGCCATGGCCTGGATTAGATGGGTTATTTCATAGGCTATCAGTGTTGTGAGCAATTACCCTGGTAAACAATATTGGATAGCGGTGAGATAGTAAGAAGACTACGTATTTTCTTTTGAAAAGACAGGAACAAAGTTGGTATGATATGTGGATTCAGATTATGCAGGCAGTGTGGATTCAAAGAAGTCAACTTCATATTACTCGTTTGTATTAGCGAGTGGAGCGATTAGTTGGATGTCCATGTTATCCGACAGGTGCTTGAGGAAGGAGGCATAACTCTGGAGGAGATTCACACTTGTGTGAATCCAGAAGACATGATCACCAAGGTCATTCCTATGAAGAAGTTCAAGTTCTGTATAACTTCTTTGGGCTTGGCGATGGTAGAAAAGAAGGACGGAGTGTGCACGAGAAGCTACGATGTGATGCAAAGATAAGAGAAAAGGTCAAGAAGCTACACGGTTGAAGATTGAAGACATGGTGAAAATTGTTGAAAACGGATGTCTTAAATCTGTCTCTGAGCTACTCGACCGGTCGAGTGGACTGCGGTTGAGTAGACTGCTCGACCGGTCAAGGGGGCTGCTCGACTAGTCGAGGCCCGCTCAACTCGAAGTCCAGAGGCTATTGATTTTGTTATTCCGCGCTGCTCGACCAGTCGAAGGGGTCATTCGACTAGTCAAAGCCTAGGCTTGACTAGTCGATGGTTACGTAGACGGTGCGCGGTTTATGCATAGACTGCGTAAATTTGAGGCGGTTTCTGTGAAGGTGCATAAGTGGGGTTTCCCCTTCTATAAATAGGAGTCCCTAGGGCCATTCTGAGGTATGCTAAGGCTTTCTAAAGAGATTTCAAGGGTTCCTAAAAGGGTTTTAGGGTTTCTAAAGGGTGTAGTAAGGGTGAGATTCGAGGTTGTTCGAATTGGATAAGTCCTCTCTCTTTGTAATTTCTATTTTCATAGTAGATTTCTATCGCTTTGTGCCGTGGGTTTTTCCTGCAAGGGTTTTCCACGTTAAATCTGCGTGTTCTCTTGTGTATGCTTGGTGCCATTGGATTACCATCCTAGATTTAGATCTGTGTGATTCCGCAGCACAAATCCCCAACAGGATATATAAGGACTCAACTCTTATGAAATTCCCATCAACTAATAAAAGCCCACATTGCTCTTTTAAATAGAAAAAAGAAACAACGGATATAAAATAACTAGTTAATGGCTAATTTCAATTCAATCGAGTAGACATTCGTTTTGATCAAGCATTTTCAAAATTATACAGTTAACTTGTTGAACGTGTTTGGATGTCTTTGATTGAATCAAAATGGACCATTCGATTCAATTGAGTCCAATTGATAGACAGTTGATTCGATCGAAGTTCACTCGATTTTGTGCATAGTTAATTTTCAACAAAGTATTTTGCACATATTTTAGTCGAGTCATAGCCTGATCAACTGGACTCTATGGGGCCTTGGCATCGATTCCCCAGTGGGGGGTGGCTAACAGTGAAATGTGATCTGACAGTGGGTGTACTAACAAGCTAACGATAAAAAAAAAAGGACTCCATGGCTAGGGTATAATGACTTTGGATTTTTCCTATTAATATGAAGTTATCAAATGGGTTTGGTTTTGGGTTTTACATAGGTTCTACAGTTTTAAAGTTTTAGAATAATAAGGCACCACATCCACTTCATATACACGTGTCTTCAAGCCTTTATCGCGGTAAGTTCTCGAGTTTTCAATGTATTCAACTACCAATGGAGCTCATCTGACCCTAATGACCGACAGACTGACGGAATTAACAAATCCAACTCTTCAGGGAATTTTGCCGTAGACTCCTTTGAATATATTAGAGAAGTATAAGCATTAACGTGGGCCATCATCGTGGGGCCACCTTTATTGCCTTTCCCTCTTAAATTACCTTTATCAGATCATCCTAACCATTAGACAGGGAGTTTATCCAATGCTTTCTAATTTTGTATCCATGCCGTCCATCCAATTTTTTTTTCCAGATGGTTGTTTGATATGAGCCCAAAAATAAGGAAGCTCACACCTATCGTAGAAACCTTCTTAGGGCCCACTGTGATGTTTATTTGTCATTCAACCTGTTCATAAAGTTATATAAACCTAGATGAAAGGAAAACAAAAGTATCAGCTTCATCAAAAACATTTACAGCTCCTAATAAGTTTATAATATTGTTCATTCAATCCCTGTTGTGTGGTTCACTTGAGCATTGGATCCGTCTCGTTTTTGGGATCATACCCTTAAATAATCTGATAAAATGAATGGACGGCTCAGATAAAGCACATAAGTGAGGCGTGCATTGAGCCAAAGGCCTGACTTAGAGGCTATTGGTCGTTGCTCTGTGAGCCCAACCATGTATGTATTTTATCCACAATGGCATCTATTTTATTACATCGTTTTAAGGTGTGAGCCCAAAAATAAGATAGATCCAAATCTCATATAAGCTACACCACAAGAAATGTTGGTGATTGAATGCCCAACATTAAAATTTTCTTGAGGCTAAAAAAAAGTTTTCGTCAAGCTGGTATTTGTGATTTCTCTTTTTCCAGGCTTACTTTATCAACGGGTTGGATGGCAAATAAACATTGCAGTGGCCCCTACAAAGTTTTCAACAGTATGCTTTCAATCCCCACTGTTTCATGCTGTGGTCCACTTGACATTTGGGTATGCTTAAAATAATCTAGAAAAATAAAAATGATAAACAGCGTGGATAAAACACATACATGGTGGTGGATTCCATGGAGCACCAACCCGTAGCCACGCTGCTACCAGCATGCAATCTGCGTTAGAGAAATCTCTTGATTTTTTTCCATTTTAGAATTTCTTTTGTAATAGCACCTAATTCATTACATTTATATTTAGGTGTCTATTTAATTTTTCTTAAATATGATCATTAACTGGAGGGCATTTTTGTCATTTTAAGAACTTTAAACTCACTGAAATAGAAGAGGCTAACGAGAGTTACCTGTTTGAAAATAACTTGATTAATAAGGTAACTTAACCAAATATTTTATTTTATTTTTTTAAGTTTCAAAATGTAAATATCATATTAATGATGTACTATTTTCTAAAATTCCCAAAAAATTAAAATAAAAAATAAAAAATAAAAAAAAATGGATTCACCCATCAAACAACCTGATTAGCCTAAGGTGTATATGGATTTCATGTTACAATATGATATTAATATACATGCATCCACAAGCACAGTTATCATGGGACTCTAAAATCCAGTCTTGGTTGGTCATGATGCTTACGTACAGATCTTTTCGGTGTAGATCCAACCCTTGATTTAATGGTTATTTGAAACATAGATGTGTCCACTCATAGGTCTACAGTTCCAACGATCACGTGACTGAATTGGATCACCCAAGATGAACTTCCTTAGTGTGGACCAAACACCACATTTTTATTTAAAGAAGACCTCACATCCTTCTATTTAGGTGATCAAAACTTAATAATTACAATGACGCCAACAAGATCGTCCATTAATCCTACAGCCAACGGTCTAAATTTGTTTCGCAGCTGTAAGTGCGGTCTAGATCATGATTCTGTGATTTGGACGGTCCATATTTGACTGCGAAGCGCGCCCATGCGTGACTTTTACAATGTGTAGAGCATACGGACGGTCCATATTTGACTGCGAAGCGCGCCCATGCGTGAATTTTACAATGTGTAGAGCATAAGGACGGTCCATATTTGAATGGGCAGCACATACACAATAATTATAATTTGTGTATAGCGTATGGAAAGTCTAGATTTGAATTGGCATCACACACGCATGAACTGTACTGCGTGTATAGCATATGGATGCTCCAGATCTAATGAGCGGTACACATGGATACCCCAGATTACATTATCAGTGACTTGGACAGAACAGATCTAATGAATTTTACATACACAGCTGAGATTGTGATCAACGATTTGGACAGTCCAGATCTAAAGAACGGTACACACCCACAGTTTGAATTCTTTGATCGGCAACTTGTACGGTGTAGATCTAATGAAAAGTACACACACAACCCAGATTGAATGATCAGTGCTTTGTTCGGTTCAGATCTAATGATCAGCCACATGCATGGCCCAGATTCTGTACATAGCCACATGGACGGTTTAGATCTTATGGGCAGTGTCATGAATCGTTTGGATCAGTACTATTAAACGATTGAGATCCAAAGCTGCTTAGGTCCACACAATTCTAAAATAAGGTACTCGTACCCATAAGATCTTACGATCAAGAGTCAATACCCTTTCCAACCTCATGATCAAGTGTCCCAAGCCCATATACTTCTCAAGATCAAGAGATCCAAGCTGTACAGCTTATCAAATGGACAGTATCTACTTCCATCATGATTAAAACATTCCATGTGATTATGATTAGAAGGACAGCACACATACGGTTATGATCAAAATAATGACATCCATGTGATTATTATCAAAAGGGATAACATGGGCAGATAGACGTCTAAGATTTCAAGATCCATTGCCTGAAAGAAGAGAGGAATGTGAATTTAACGGTACGATTGCATCTGAACAGGCTACATGGAAGATCCATACATGCTAACCTGCTATATATGTCCGGTTCGGTCGTCCATCCACTCCAAGCTTTCACACCTCATAAGATCTCTTTTTATTTAGGATAAAAGAAGTACATGGTCAGGATTTAAATTCACGACCGCCTACATGGACGCAAGATCATGGAACCGTTGAGTTTGCATTAGGGAAGGTCCACTCACTTATTTTATAATACTTATCCATAGAATATCTAATTAAAATGTTTTCCATAATTCCAAGTATTTTAATTTATAATTATCAACTATCGACTGTATATTATAGTATAGGATGCTTGCATCCTTATAATCTACAGCTTGGATCACCTGATAGACTTCTCTCTTTTCCTTCTCCTCACACAATCTTTAACATAGAAAGTAGAATTTGAGTTACTACATATAGTCTCTTGGCCATCAAGCAGGGCTGTAAACGGGCTGGGCCTGTGGTTGACTTGGGTCTGGATATTGAACTGTTTGGGTCAGGCTTTGAGATTTTATTTTGTCACACCCAAGCCCAGCCCATTGACAGTCCTACTATCAAGGAAATCAATTTTAGAAAGAATTCTCAAGTTTCGTAATAGACTAGATGCTTTTGGAATCCTTCTAGAAATGAAATTAGAGAGAAATTTAATAGAATCCAAGCCAAAACACCTACACGTGTAGGTGATTAGGCATATTGGTTTTACCAAAAGGAAAGCAAATCTACCAGCATATACACCAAATATGTATGATGCATTGTCGTCATTATCTTAACCTTTCTCTTAGTGTTGAGATCACATCAAATTTGATCAGTTTGTTTCCCAATCTCTCTCTAATGTAGAGCAGGTTACAAACAGTTTCATGGCCAAGATGGATCAGAAAAGGTCCGGTCGGCGATAGATGTCATCCGGACCGTCAGAACTTAAAACAGACATATCTCGCAAACCGGAATGAGATATCGGACGTACCATATATGATTTTGTGGTACCACACCAAACTTGTGAAATACCATCAGATCGACGGTTAAATTCATGTTTTAATTTCGTTTTTAATATTTATAGTAAGTTTTAGTTTGAGTATAACTCATCCTCTGTTGGGATTTAGGAGCTGCGCCCAACATGAAAATTGCTTAGAATAATCAGGATAACAGCGTGGTGAAGCCAAATAGGACACTACTATTTTTTGCGAAAATCATGCGCACTAATAGGAATCATGACTGTTTATAAATAGTAAGTTTACTATTTATAGTAAGTGGCGAATTCTAGGAGTTTTAGTTGTAATTCCGAAACTTATTCCATAGCTTAGTATCCCTATTTAAAGGGGTGTAATCTTGATTTTCCTCATCAATCGAATTATTTTGAATTTCTTGGAATTATTTCTATTTTCTCCCCTCATGGATTCGAGGTTTCTCTATGAGGAGTCAAGAGAAGTTCCGTGGATTCGGCTTAGTTATTCCCCTGAGGAAGACAGTGCTCGACCTCACGTCCTTCCCTACATCACTCTCTCTCACTGGAGTTTGATCTTCCCTATTTTGTACAATATTTTGTATTTGCCTGTGTTATAAATTGTAATCAATATAAAAGCCTCACAATTAGTGATACATTTAGATAATTAGTTTATTCTCTAAATAGTATTAGAGCAGGTGTTATGTGGATCTCACTCATAAAAAAGAGAAGAATCAAATCCACTCAACTGTTGTGCACCTTTGATTATTTGTGGTTCATCTGAGTTGATCTGTTAGGCTATCCAAAGCTTTGAACTAGGTTGAATAGATCAGTTTCTCCTTATTCAACTGACCAACTTGATCACCCCTTCTCTGCTGCTTCATTTTGATCGGTCGACCTCCACACGCTTCCTGATTCGATTGCCTGAGTTTCCTGTGTCGTTCAGCACTACCCAACTTGATCAGTTGAGTTCCCTGTTCCCTGTGTTGATTGGCTTCCCATATGCTACACAATTCAATCATTCGTGATCATTTGCATTTGCATTTGCATTTATGACTTTGTGATCTCGTTGCTCGACGCAGTGTCGTGTATCATCTCCCGTCCATCTCTTTGTGTGGTGTCTCCACAGTAGTCTGCATTATCTTTGACAAACTGTCTTGGACTAATCTTACTATCATTGCTGTGACATCTAATAACAAGTTGCCCTCATTTGAATCTCTCAATGGTAATACTTCTCAGTCGAGAGAAGCGCTTGGAGCTATATCATCAACCCTCTCCAGATCACGCCCGTCATGCCTTTATCACATCTCAGAGCAGAGGACATTGTCAACCCCAAGGCTCTGAACAAGGTAGTAGTTATGGAAATGATTGAGGCAATACCCCAGGTGGTGGTCCTGGCAATCAAAAGGGTGGTTCAACTAGCTTGTGTGACAAACGTCTATGTATGTTAGATTTGTAGCAAAGCAGGTCACAGTGTCCTGAAATGTAAGCATTGTCATAACTATTCTTATCAACCAGATGATCTTCCTGTTGCCTTCTCAGCCATGAACATCTCCTCCAATCTGTAAGATAACACATGGTTTTAAAGCCCCTTGATATGCATTGATATGCCATCCTCAACGGCTTGAGCTTTTTGAGGAAGTGGTTACTTAACATGATATCAGAGCAGAAGGTCTTATATTCGAATCTCTGAGAGCAGAGCGAAAGTTTCACCCCACACGTATGTGACATGTGATGAACCTCACCTGAGAATTTACTGATACTGGATAAAACCAGCTAATACAACCGTTTGGACAGGCCCGATAAACAGAAACCGGACCTCACCTATAACAAAAAACCTAGCCCACACGGGAAATAAACAAATACTTGTTAGAAACAACAAGCACTGGACCAAAAACCACCCCATCCGGACAAATCATGCTGGACCAACCAGAGGGGCACTATCCAAGCTTCAAGGCCCAGCTGCCAAGGCTGCCCCAAAACCAAACCAACATGATGCCTACTAATTACAGCACCTGAAACAGACCCAGCCGCTCCAAAGTTGAACAGCCCCTAGCGCAGAGGCAGATGAATAGCATGCAGCACCAGCAACTTGAGCAGAAACGCTACGAAAAGCCCAAATCCCTCCACAAAGCCAAAACCATGAGGTATCCCCAATGCACACTTTTACCATGTAGCCTCACACAACTCAACTAAACAACCCAACACTACCAACCCCACCTCTGATCCAAGATTCGAAGCTCCAATGCAAGCCCCGTGACGGAGGGATGGATGTGATGAGGTCGATCACCAACTTCCTCAAGGGGAAAATTACTCCGAATCTACAGAGCTTCTCTGAACTCCTCAGAGAGATTCCTCGAATCTGCGAGGGAAAATAGGAAAATAGAAATATATTCTAAAAATTTGAAATTTTAATTGATTGATGATAAAAACAAATTTACTTCCTTTAAGTGGTAATAACAAACATAGGAAGAAGTTTCAGAATCAAACTCCCTAAAATTTGTGACTTAATATTTTATAGATAGTCATGATTCCTACTAGACTACATGGTTTTCAGCCAAAAATAGTAAGTGTCCGATTTGGCCAAGCCACGTTATTTTACTAATATTTCTAAGCCCTTTTCATGTTGGACATGACTCCTAAAGCACAAAGGATCAAGAGTCATGATCGAACTAAAACTTACTATAAATAGTAAAAACGAAATTAAAAAGGATTTTCGACAGTTGATCTGATGGAATCTCGCAAATTCTGTAAGTAGCTTCTCCTATCCCAAAATCATATATGGTACATCAAATAGCTTATTTTGGTTTGCGAGATATGCTTGTTTTAGGATTCTGACGGTCTTGATCACTTCTGCTTTCGATCGGACCCTCTCTGGTCCATCTTGGACATGAAAGTGTCCGCGACCCTCTCTACATCACCCGGCCTGAGAAAGTCGCATAAATTCCAGATAACCAAGACAAACAAAGAAACCTATAAGCCATCAAAGTTTATAACAAATCACCCAAGCCTCCACCTCAGCCCATGCGACCTCACTGGGAGAAGACTTAATCTGAGAACACATTTAGCTAGGATACCCTTCATAGGCAATGGACCCTGTTGTGCAGAAGGCTGGTAGAATACAATGAAGGATAATTTAAACTGAACCCTCTGATAACAGTTGCTAATGATAACATTCTTCCTATTCTAGTACTAGCGGTATGCATTTATCTACATATTCCTCTACCTTTCCATTGAAGGATACTGTTACATGTGCTGTAACTTCAAGCCAACCTTATGGGTCATTTGGATGCATGTATATTTGATGTAGAGTGGGTCGCGGACAGTTACATGGCCAGGATGGATCAGAAAAGGCCCGGTCAACGACAGAAGTAATCTAGACCATTGGACCTTAAATCAGGCGTATCTCACAATCCGGAATGAGTTATCTTATGTGAAATATATGATTTTGGGGTAGAACGAGCTACTTTATCCAACCAACCCTGCTATGCTGGGTTGCCCAAGCTGGATTTGTGAAATACCGCCAGATCGACGGTCATTTCCCTATTTTAATTTCGTTTTTACTATAAATAGTAAGTTTTAGTTTGATTATAACTCTTCATCCGTTGGGCTTTAGGAGTTGCGTCCAACATGAAAAGAGCTTAGAAAAATCAGGAGAACGGTTTGGTGAAGCCAAACAGGACACTAACTATTTTTGGCCGAAAACCTTGCGCACTAGTAGACATCATAGCTGTCTATAAATAGTAAGTTTACCATTTATAGTAAGTCTCGAATTCTAGGAGTTTTAGCTGTAGTTTGATTCTGATTTCTTTCCCATTGCTTAGTACCCCTATTTAAAGGGTTGTGAACTCGTTTTTATTAATTCATTAATCAATTTCAAATTTATTAGAATTTATTTCTATTTCCTGTTTTCCTTCCTCATGGATTCGAGAAGTCTCTGTGAGGAGTCCAGAGAAGTACCGTGGATTCGGAATAGTTATCCTCTTGAGGATGACGGTGCTCGACCTCACGTCCTCCCCCTACATCAATATTGGGCTAGCTGTAAATGAAATACAAGTAAATGATTTATAGGCAGTGTTTGGATGTTGAAAATGCATGTAAATCATTTGTAGCTTTTAGTTGCAAATGAATTCCTTTTGAATAGGTGTAATTTCATTTACCTGCAAATCATTTACAACCTAAGGGCTCCCTATAAAGAGTCTTTTGGATGCCTGTAAAATCCTTAAATTGTAAAGGGATTACAGCTAATCCGATTACAACACATGTTTGGATGCATGTATTTGCCAATAAAGCTATGAAAAGTTTAGCTGGGACATGATTAGCTACTGAATCGATAGTAGCTTCATCTTGCTATCAAAGTGGTGTCACCATGTTATGTGGGCCCCACCATGATGTGTGTATTGTATCTACACCATCCATCCATTTGCAGAGATTATTTTAGGGTATGGGTCAAAGAATGAGGGAGATCCAAAGTTCAAGTGGACCCCATCACAGAAAAAAGTGGGGATAGTGACGCCCACCGTTGAAACCTTCTTATGGCCCACGATGATGTTTGTTTGAGATCCAACCTGTTTACACGTTAACATATACATGAAATGATGAAAAACAAAAATATCAGCTTGATCGAAAACTTCTGTGTTCCAAAGAATTTTTTAATGGTAGGCGTTAAATCCCCACAGTTTTTTGTGGTGGGGTCCACATGAGATTTGGATTTGACTTATTCTTTGCCTCACTCTCTAAAATGATCTCTCCAAATGGATAGACGCTGTGGATACAACACATACATCATGTTGGGGCCCACAGAATATGGTGACATCTACTGTCTAGTCGAGTAGCTAATCCTCCTCAATTTGGTTGTAATCATAACCTTATCAAAAAGCCATTTTGATTACAGGTAAGGTCTTTATATCTAAAAAGGTATTATACATATTAGAATACAATGGTTGATATGCACTCCACACTCGTGATTAATGAGCCTCACCATAATGTGTGTTGATGCAAAAACTGGTGCGTCTCCTTCCGTCGTCTCACCTGCATAAGAAGGAGACAAAGGAGACCCTGGCTAGAGCTGGGGAACCTCCAATGCTTAAGTCAGAATGATGGACGTAGTAGGAGGTTTTTAAGAGAGTTTTCTGCATACCTTTCACCTTGGAGATCTCCTATATTTATAGGAATGGGAGGGTCCCGGCGTGCAGGGATTCTTCTCCTGATTTCTCGAAAATTTAGTGTCAATCCGTTTTTGGACTCCATCCGATCCCGAGATCTTCAGGATTAAGGATCCTTTTACTAGATTTCCAGGACGGTATTTCCATTTACACCATCTTTTCCTTGCTTGGCTCGGTCCTAACCGACTCTGCTGACGAGTGGGCCTCGGCTGGCTACAAGGATAAAACTATTTGCCTTCTATCGAATGAAATGGAACAGATCCGTAATCGATATCCTTTCTTAATCCGATAGCCGACTCTGTAACCGACCCAAACATGGGTCGGTTTTATAGTCGATCAGGTGGCTTCTAAGCTTTGAGCCTTGATCGGCCTCTTTAGATGTTGCTTCCTCGTTTGCCGAGTCAACTTTATGCATCTTATGTACTTCGCTTTGATGGCTCATGACTTTGTAAGCCTCGGCCAGGATTCGTTTCCCACAACCGAGCTAAGTCTCTCCTTTAGGCGTTTAGTTTACTTACCTCGGTCCGGCTTATTGCCTCGGATTCTTGGGCAGTATCAGTAGAGTTGGTCCATTCCATAGCTGAGCCTTCAGACTTGTGTTATTTTTTCCCCAATAATGTGTATGGGACATCTAATCTATTCATCATGTACTTCCTTAATGCTCTCTTATGACTTTAAAAAAAAAAAAGCCATTGATTATCAACTGGACCATACGAGAGAATGATGGGACATCCACCATTAAAAACTTCTAAATTACATCTGGGGCAGACAATATTGATGGGTGGAAGACATCCAATCTGTTTAGTGTGACCACATGAGGGAAAGATGGGACGTCTGCCGTTAAAAACTTACCTATTGCATTTGGACTTCTTGTCCTTTTAGTGTGCGCATGTTTTAATGCTCTCTTAGAGCCTTAAAAAACCATGTCCTTTTTATGTGGTTTGTAGGTTTTGGAAGGTTCATCACCCCAACTCTATGGTATGAATACCTACTTTATCCATTGTAAACACTTTACAAGCTAGCTAAACACACAGCCACACAATTTGTTTGCATGTAAACATATTACCATTTAAAAGTCAAACAGAATAGCTTGTAAACCGCTTACAATTAAAACTCTTTTAAGGAGTTGTTGTACCATATTTTTGGCAATTCTGAGAGAGCCAGTAGGAGGGTGACATGTGGCATTGTATGATGATTAAGAAGTGGATAAAAAGATTTTTAAAGATTTGGAGCATTTTTTATTTTTTATTTTTAGGTGTATAGCTAGCATAAGTTTAGTTCTAGACATCAGTTGATGGTTGTCGGAGTAATGCGGTCGATATACAAGAAGCACAGTCGAGTTGTTTAAGATATAAAAAGTAACCAAAGGCAACCAAAACAAAACCTTGATTGACATAAGTGAAGTAAGTGGCCAAGAGATGTTCGGAAGAGGAATCATTGTAAGTGGAACCATCGCAAAGAGATATGCACTGAAAAAAGTTCTAAAAAAAAAATCTACAAAGGATTTTGGATTGTTGTAACCATTATAGCAATTAAAGAAGAATCTGAAGGAATAAGCTACAACAGAATTCTATAGATAGCAGAGGAAATCAATAGAGAAATGAGTCTTACACCAATCAAACCAAACAAACAAATCTATCAATTTACTTTATCTCAGCTTATCCTAAGAGTACCAGTAATTCTTAGCTATAATCTTTAGTTGTAATCCAAGTCTACACTCATATGATGGATTCGATCTTTATCCAATATCAAACAGTTCTTTCAAGAGACGCATTCTTGCAGTTGCTCTTAGTGACCAATTATGAGTTTTTTCTTTCATTTGATTTATACAGGTATTCTAAAAGTCCTTCCTTGTGAAAGGCACAAAGTAATACATCTTTGGATGAAGAACCCCACCCTCTAATTATCGCTTGATTGTTATAAATTTCTGCAAGTGGCTAAGTAAGTGACCGATCTTCTAAGAATTTAGACATATACGTTCATATTAGATGTATCTACTTATTTTAGTGCTTGGGGTCAAAGTTGATCGATTTGGATCGAGCCATTGTATCGATTCTAACATGCCCACATATTTGAAAACAAACCGAGTAGCCAACATTTATTGGCATGCCTAGTTGGACTAAAAAAAAAACTACTTAGTTGCTGAAAATATTCACTAAACACCAATCGTGCAATAATTTTGGCAAGTAACCAACATTTTTTGGCATGCCCGGTGGGACTACAAGCTATTTAGTTGCTATAACATTTAGTTAACTCAAGTATATTTTCCAGTGCAGTAATCATTCAGAATCATGAGCCGAATGAGTGGTCATAATACTTCGACATCCGTTGTTGTGGCTAATCCTACTCAGAAGGAGGAGGTGCAAGTCCAACAAGTGTCTGAGAAAGGTGATCCACCACCTAGTCTGATGCCTGTTCCTCCAAATTTGGACAGACCATTGACATCTCAGGTTGAACCTCTTGATATTATGTCAACCGGGATGGTTGATATGCAAAAAGAATTTCAACACATTGTAGAGCTATCTTGAGTTCAAGCAGAACACTCACGAGTTCAGGCTGAGGCTTTGATGGTCATCAACACCGAGAGCATGAATCGATCGGTGGCTTTGTTCATTGATAGAGCACTTATTGCACCTCAGCAACAAGTTGATGTAAGTTCTGTTGGAAATCATGCAATTATACCACTAGTCCAGCCAATGCCACGAATAATTCCATTACAGTGAAACACACAACTTATTCCTATCCCTGGACCAATTCAGGATGGGTGGAATTCACCGATATCGGTAGATTTCAAATGTCCTGAACGTATTCCTATCCAGGACATGCGAAATTCACCACCACCAGTAGATTTCATATGTCCTGAGCGTGAAAATAAGAACATAATTTATGAAGTCATGAATCAAGGGATGCCTTATGGCACCCCTTACCTAGAAATCAACCATATAATGAAGAACAGTAACAGGATAGTCTTAAAGTACCTCAAGTACTTCACAACAATACTGGGAGCATAACCAAATTGTTCAACTAGCTAAGCAGGCCAAGTTCTTGGATAAACTACTACTCCAGTTTGTCATAAGCCATATCTTGATTAGATCGACCAACAATATCCATTGTCGAGGAACTGTCCACCTGACTTTACATTGTTTACAGGTGATACAAGCCAATCGACCGTAGAATACATAGGTCATTATACAATGTAGATAATTAGCCAATAATGAGTACTATAAATTACAATTATTCAACCATTCACTCATCATGATAGCCTTTACTTGGTATTTCAATTTTCTATCGAATTCTATATAAAACTAGCAAGAAATGGAAGAAAAATTTTCATGCTCAGTTCTTTTATAAGGATAAAGAAAATTCATGGTCGATCTTATGTGCTTTGGTAATTACCAAGGGAATTGATCAAGAATTACATTGCTCAATTTAAAAGATGAAAAATCCTATGCAAGGTAGTTACAACCCGGGAAGAATTTGTCCAGTTGGCCCAAGATGGCATAGAATTCAAGCTTCGAAAGAAATTTATCGGAACTAAATTCACAGATCTTTACAATCTGATCAGGAAAGTATCTCGATATGAGGCCTGAGCACTTGACCCCCCATGACCGTTCACCCAATGGGGAATAGACATCATCGATCCATTGCCAATGGGTAAAAGTCAAACCAAGTTTGTCGTCGTTATCGACTACTTCACCAAATGGGCTAAGGCCGAGCTGCTAGCCAAGATTACTGAGAAAAAGATCACTAATTTCATCTGAAAAAATATCATTTGTCGATACGGGATTCCGTATACAATTATCTCGAACAATAGTAAACAGTTTGATAATGATCAATTCTAAGGCATGTGTGAGAGGCTCAGAATTCGTAACGCTTATTCGTCACCTCAACACCCTCAAGCTAACGGCCAAGTAGAGGCTATCAACAAGATCATTAAGAACCACCTTAGGACTAGGCTCAAAAAGGCTTAAGGGGCTTGGGCTGAGGAGCTTCCTTATGTCCTCTAGGCTTACCGAACTACTTCTCGGACGTCTACAGGAGAGACTCCATTTTCCATGGCCTTCAAGGCATAGGACATTATTCCCATCGAGATAGGGCTCCCCACAGCACAAATCCGATCATACAACGAAGTTCAGAATGTCGAACAAATGGCATTGAGTCTTAATCTGCTACAAGGGGAGAGGGAATGAGCACAACTGAAGATTTCGACTCGCCGGCAGCAAGTCGCCCAATTCTACAACGCTCAGGTTAAGGTGAGGAGATTCCGGGTGGAAGACCTGGTCCTCCTTGAAACCTTTCAGAATACCAAAGAGCTCGGTTTGGGAACCTTTATGGCTGAACTATGAAGGGCCCTACAGGATACAGGATAACGGGTAACACCCGACCAGGAACATATTGACTTGAAGATATGGATGGATGACCTCCACCACACTCGTGGCATGCGGAACACCTGAAGATCTACTATCTGTGAAGCTTGATCAGGTCTCAGATCAGGAGTGATCGGCATATTGGGCCAAGAACGTCTTGTTTATCCACTCCACAGAATCTAAAATAAAATTTCTTGAGGTCGGGAATTTAAATTTCTACTTGTTTTAGCTACTCGGACTACATGACCTACTGTGAGGGTTCCCTGAGGAGGTTGCTCGATTTCTTGCGGAATCGATTCCTCGGTAGCCATGTCTTCTAGGCCGCTCAAGTCAAGATCATGGTATTTCCCTTTGATATCCTCGAGGCATTTATCATAGCCATAGCTATAATATACCTCTAGTTCGTCTGCTCTCTCCTTCGAGGCCTTGAATTCCTCCGCCGTCGTTGCTCGAGGCAATGGGATGGACGCCTCGACCTCGGCCAACTTTACTGTTGAGCTAGCCAACTTCACTGCCAAGCTAACCTTCAACTCAGCCGGTTTGGCCTCTAGCTTTGAGGCCTTTACCTCCGCCGAGTTAAGGTGAGACCACTTCACCTCCAGCTCGGCCTCCACCTAGGCTGCCCTCTTCTAGGCCCCCTCCATCTGGATCTTCAGAGTTGTCTACTCTTCCTAAGATTTCTGCAACGCAAGTCGAAACTTATTGGCCTCGACAGTCTTGGCTTAAAGCTTCGCCTATGATTCCTCGCATTCCTCCCCGACACGTATCATTGCTCGACAAGCGGATAAAATAACATGGGTGAACTGAAGTGAAAAACAAAGACGTGCATTAGATGGCATCAAATTACGAAAGCAAGTATAATGTAAGGAAAGAGCTCTACCTTATAAAAAGTCACGGCCACCTCACCTAGAAAGGTGACCAGATGAGTCTTCATCAAGGATGTAATGGTGGCCTCAGGAATGTGTCGAGCCACCCAGGGTTGAGACTCTGGGTGTAGTACTCCTGTGGAAAAGGGCCCTCCTAAGCTTCACCCGCCTGTTGACCAGACAAGCTATCCTCCTGAACCTGGGCCGTGGGGGGCTGACTAGACCCCGACATCAACCTCCCTTCCACGAATGTGGAAGAGCTCGCCCTCTTGGCTGGAGGTACAACCACCCTCATCTTCAAAGATGTTTTCTTCTAGGCCAGTTCGACCTCTGAAGGGGCATGACTCCTTTTGCTATGGCAAGGGAGGTTAGCTATTCCTGCGCAACAACAAATACCGATCAAAAATAAAAAGAAAAGCTACACGAGTTCAAAAAAGTCAATATGTTTACCTGTAACACCCCGAACGTTTCAATACCCGAGTATTGAAAGTCCTTGAGTGTTACCATAGAATTTGACTTAACATGTACACGTGCATAATACCAACCTAGCTATCCTAACCTTACATCTATTCTCCAACGCGAATATGACCATTGGGAATAATCTCCATTCATAGATCAGGTCATCCGACCATTGATTTTAAGACTAAACCATCCATCATGTGATTCGATATAGATTTAGATATATATATATATATATATATATGTATGTATGTATGTATAGTGGTGAATAATTGTCGAATAATTCTCTATCCATAATGATTTAGATGTAAGCCCTTTTGTAAGGATGGTTTAGGAATGTGCATGTAACCATGTAGGACCACTAGGTCTGAGATCGGCAATAATTATGGAAATGCCATTAACCTATACCCTTAAATCCCAAATCACATAGTTCTCCTGATCCGTTTCATGCGAAATTATATATCAGGCCTAATTATCATAAATTAACCATACACGTCAAATTCCAGCCCTTGAATCAGCAAGATCAATGGCTAAAACAAACATTCACCTAAGATGACCCACTTAAGAGTTGCATCCGCTGCATACTCTGATGTGGGCCCTGATCTGAGCTGAAAAAATTATTGAACGGAGTAGATTTATCCTGAATATCATGTGGACCCCACATCAAGACAGTGCGTGTGCACAGTGAGTGCACACCCGCACCGCACCCAAACCCAAGGCGCGGTCAAATGTTGTTTGACTGGACCCCTCCTAATCTCTCCCTCCTTTCACGTTCCCGCGCAGGGAAATTCGAATCCAAACCGCAACTGTGGATGGAGATGGGACCCACCACCAAAGGACGATGGGTGGATCTGAACCATCCATCAGAAGTAGACCCCGCAATAATTCAAAACCTATCGAACCTCACCAAAAACGAATTGGAAACATGCCCGCCCATTCGGGCGATTAGTGTCACGCCTCAAACCTGAAAATCGGGCTCACAAAATTCTCGATCACTGAATCCGGTGCCGACAGCCTCCGTAGTATCCCATTCTCGGCTACCAATGTGTATATGCCAGATTCCGATCCTAGGATCCTACGAGGAGGATTTTTCAACGTACATTTAACTCATAATGAGCATAACCACAACTTTACCCAAATCACAAAGGCAACATCATCATCATATATCCACTAATATAAATGTTTAAATACAATGCTGAAAGGGAAATACATATATCGAAATCAAAGCTCCCGAAGACAGTTGCATGCTCCAAGCTCAACGCTATTGGGACCTAACGCCACCTGCACGCATCTATCGTGCATAAGTTTATAGAAAGCTTAGAGGGTGGTGAAAGGGTGTGTGCGAGATAAGTATCAAGCATACAAATACAATGGCATAATCATACAATGTCGAAAATTCTGGCAAGATCATGAATCATACGATATCAGAGTAAGCGAAAACATACTGGTAAGTCCATGAGTCATAAAATATCAGAGTACGGAATGCAAATCAAAATGAGCTAAATATCAGATGCCGAGTATGTAATACAATATGCAAATCCTGACGAGCCACGAATACCCTCAACCTCATCTAAGCCATATAAATGCAGAAATATAGTATCCCAAAATATTAAATGTTGCTAATGCAATGCAATATGCAGTGTGAATGAAATGACTAAGCTGGAGTGAAGTCGGGATGATAGTACGTAGTATCGCAGGCTATGGGGTCCATCACAAGGGACTTCTATCCAAACCAGTCCCATACCTAAATTTGGATAGCCGGACTCAATGTGGTAAACCTCTGACCTCAGGTTAGTCGCGTGCCCCAACTGAAATTCTTACCATTGTGAAGGTACACAACAATTAGTTGCGCACCACCAGCCCGAGTAGATAGTGAATGAATGAATGAATGAGTATGCAACTTCTGTTCAATAAGTCCACGTATCAGTACTGTACATTTTTGGGATCATCACCGGGGTCTAGTACACTCCAAGCTGGCTACCGCCCCGACTGGCCGCGTAGCCCAGCGAGTGGAAAAGACCTCACTACCCGCTTGCTAGTAGTATACCAATGCCTACCCGGCTCGTCGATAGTGGACCCATTTGGGAGTTGGTCAAACTCAGCCTAGCTAACAGCCCCCTCACTCGGGCAGATAAGGCCACATCCCCTCCCAACCGACCACGACATAGTTGGAGACGTGACCTACTGGTATTCGGTACTCGGGCGCTCATGCATCCATTCGGTCTAGACATTGAGATGTCTCCTGGCCACAGAGGTTAAGAGACTTTCACCCACGGACATCCAAAGTGTCCAGATGCTTGAACTAAATATTTTCGGTGTCCCATCTAGCTATCCACGACATGCCTGTGGAGGCTACGACCCTGATGTCGCTAGGGCGTACAGTAATCACAACACACAATATAAGGTGCATGAGTCATACAATCTAGTCATGCATCAATCTTGCGCATACCATGCGCTCATGTGAGACAATCTCGGCCCATCAGGGAGTCTCATAACAACCTGCCCAATGACATATGTAATGGTCAACCACATCTCATAATAAACATGCAGATGATGCGTATGGGCATGTACATGATGCTATGCTATCACATACTCATAATCGGTATTGACAATTGACACTGATAATTGGCATCAATAATCAGCCTCGACAATCGGGATCAACCTCCATAATCAGAATCGGCCTCAACAATCGGAATAAACCTCGATAATCGGAATCAGCCTAACAAAGGGCTTAAGGGAAGGTCACAATGAGGACATTAAACCATCATTGTCCATTAATGTGGACATTTAACCAACATTGCTCCCAAGGAGTAGCCCACATAAACATCATTACATACATTATAGTGAAATTACATATTACATCGATCCGCACATTCATCGCCTTGGGCCTCACTCATGGACCTCATGTACATCACGATGGGCCGAAAAATACATCTCATTGGGCCTTACTAAATGGGCCGAAAATACATCACAATGGGCCTCATCGTATGAGCCGGAAATATATCACTAGAGCTGTTCACGAGTCGAGCTAGCTCGAATAACTCGCTCGACTCGGCTCGAGTCAGCTCGGATTGACTCGGCTTGAATGACTGAGTTGGGCCGAGTCAAGCTGAAATACTGTAGCTCGAGGTGAGTACGAGCCGAGTTCGACCATGACCCATTTTAACTCGACTCGACTCGAACTCGAACTCGTGCTCAACTCGGCTCGTTAGAAATAGGTTTATATATATATATATATATATATATATATATATATATATAATCGTAAAAATTAAAAACCCTACCTCACGTCCCCACCCCACCCGCAACTGCCTCCCTTTCTGTTTCTCCCTATTCTAATTTTCTTCTCTTTCTCATCTCTACCCCACGGTCCCCACCCAGCCCGCTGCCCCTGCTCGCCGCACGCCCACCCGACCAACATCATTAAGGTGAGTTCTTCTTCTTCTTCTTTTTTCCTCTTTCTTGATTCCGTTGGAGAATGGGGTCCACCTGATGAGTGGCTTGGATCTCAAATCGGGTTCTGTGATGGCCCGCCTGATGAGTGGATGGATTAGATCTCTCATGTATCTGCCTAGCGTAGCGTGGGTATAAGAACAATGGTAGGATGTAGGAGGTTGGAGGTGAAAAGGATGGAATGGATTGGCTACTCCCCGGAGAATAGGGATGCAGGATAGGGATGCAGGTTTTTTTTTTTTCAGAGAACGGGATACGGATTGGCTACTCCCCCTGACACGAGCCCCAGAGGTGGTGGTGGGTGCTCTATGGGCCCCACCATGATGTATAAGTTTCATCCATTCTGTTTGTCCATTTTTAAATATCATTTTAGGTTTTCATCCCAGAAATTAGGGGATATAAATTTCAAGTGGACCACACCATAGGAAAACAACATTGATTGGATATCCATCATTTAAATCCTCCTAAGGCCCACTGTACTGTTTATTTGACATCCCATCTGTTGATTAGGTCATAAAGACCCAGATGAAGGGAAAAAACAAAGATCAACTTAATCCACTACTTTTATGGCCCTGAAAAGGTTTTTAATGGTCGAAGTTCATTCAACACTGTTTCTTGTAATGTGGTCCACTTGAGACCGGGATGTATCTCATTTTTTGTGTATTACCATAAATTAATCTAGAAAAATAGATGGATGGAATGGATGAAACACATACCTCATGATGGGGCCCACAGAGCACCGACCACGAGTAGCCCATCTATTTCAAAATAAGTCAAAAAGAGATCTGTCGAAATGTCATCTCAAGCATGGCTGTGAAGCTCCTCCTTGGAATCTACGCTAGAGGAAAGGATTTTGTGTGCCCAGTGGTTGGTGCTACTTGGGGCCCACCATGATGTATGTGTTTTATCTATGCCGTCCATCCATTTTGAAATATAAATTTAGGGCTTGACCACAAAATTGAGGTAGATATAAATCTCAGGTGGACCACACCGTGGGAAAACAGTAGTGATTGAACTACACCATTAAAAATCTCCTTGAGCCAACTGTAATGGTTATTTGACATTTAATCCGTTGATTAGGTAATAAAGACTTGGAAGAAGGGAAAAAATATTTATCAGCTTGATCCAAAACTTTTGTGGCTCCCACAGGGTTTTTAATGGTGGGCGTTCAATCAACACTGTGCGGTCCACTTGAGATTTGGATCAAACTCATTTTTGGGCTTATATCATAAAATGATCTGAAAGAATGGGTGGACCGTATGGATGAAACACATACATCATGGTGGGGCCCAGAGTGCTTGGGCTCCACAACCTACCATTATATTAATATGCCTGGATCTCTCACCGAGAAACACCTTTGATACTCTGGCGAAGTATCATAGACGATACGCATGCACTTGAGACATGCATACATGGCATAAAATTAGTTCAAATTAAATCGTCTGAATTATGGGTATCAGTTTATATTTAGGAAAAAATTATGCCCATTTGATCATCTAATATCAAATTTATGAAAAAATATTAGACAGTTAGAAATTAATCCTATCATATGGTTTGATTTCAATAAACAAGTGTTTACCACTCAGAGGTTATGATTTTTTAAGATACGGTGGATTCTGTAATTTAATTTGTTTAATTTGAGTTAATATATTCTAAAATATACCATTTTTAAGTGACTGCATATCAAGCGTCATAGGTAGGCAAGTAGAGTATCAAGTAATTTCCCATCTCTCTCTCTCTCTCTCTCCGAGTTTACATTGGTATACAAATAATTCAAATGAAACCATTCAAATATTGGGTACTGGATTTTATGTATCATGGATCCAAAATTGAGATTATTAGATAATCTAACAAGTGTTTAAGAATCAAAGGCCAGGATTGTTCAACTAATCTGATTTTTGGATGGTAACTCAATGAGGGTGGATCTTACGAGGAAAAACCAACTGTACAGGTGATGATTTCTCTTTCATCCACGACGCACACTTACATTGATATACAGTGCCCAAATCACGGCCCCCAATAGTCACATTGATCAAATGGTCCTGATTATCTAAGTATGGCCACCAAATGGACGGTTAAAAAGATGATCATCTATGGTCCAAACCTTATAGGTAAGGCCGTATCCTAAGTGAGCTATTTTGGATGGTCGGGATTAACAGACATGCATGCCACTTACATGGTTAATAAGTCATCAATATTTAAACAATTGTACAAAAAGTACACAGGAAGGTAGCTATGTTGGCAGTAATTGACTTAATTAGAATTACCGGCTGTAAGATATCATAAAAATATAATAATTACAAATTACCATCTCTCTTTGATTTATTTATTTATTTATTTATTTTAACGTAACTTGACTAACCATTTTTATATTTGAATATAAGTGGTAAAATCATAATAATAATATTTTTACATTACTAAAATATTAAATTAATATAAAAAATATTATACAAATTATTTTTTTTCATACAATACAATATAAAATTATGATGATCACAAATATCTTTTAAAGTCCACTTGATGAATTACATGTGACTGTGGCAACTAATTAGTATCGAATTTTACATATATTCGGAGAATATAGGGAGGTGCTGCCGATATTGTTTGTATTATATATTTATACTTGTTAACTTTTGATTTTTAGATGACTACTGAAGAAAACTCAAGTACTCCTGGCCCTGGTGCGTCAATCAATTTTCCTTTTTCTGTGGATGAAGAAAAATTAGATAATAAAGTTGAAACAGCTTCAGGTTCTGTAAAAGGGAAAAAAAGATCGGCAATTTGGGAATCTTTTGATGAGATCACGCAACCAGATGGTTCTGTCAAGATTAGATGCAAGTTTTGTAAGATTCTTTACAGCAAGCATTCTGGTTCTTCTACAACTCACTATCAGAGGCATCTAGATAGATGTGTGAAAAGACCAAGAACATCGAAGGGTGGATTGCAGCAACTGCTTTCATTTAATATTTCTGAAGATGATAACTCTAAAGCTACACTGTCAACGTATAAGTATGACCCGAATAAATTAAATGAGTGGTTTGCGAGGTTAGTGATAATCAATGAGAAGCCATTCAACATGGTGGAAAGTAAGGTTTTCATGGGATTTTGTAAATTTCTAAATCCCAGATGTGAGAAGGCCTCTCGATCTACTGTGAAAAGAGAGTGCATGAAGATGTATGCTGTTGAGAAAATTAACTTGAAAGCTCTCCTTGAATCTGTATCCAGAATAAGCTTGACATCTGATATGTGGACGGCCTCAAATCAGAGAAAAGGATATATGTGATTAACCGCACACTTCGTGGATGTGGATTGGAAATTACAAAAGAGGATTTTAAACTTCCGTCATGTTCCTCCTCCTCATACCGGTGTGGTACTGTCTGATTGTATTTACAATTGTCTTGTTGAGTGGGGCATTGAAAAGAAAATTTCTTCAATTACTTTAGATAATGTCTTGTCTAACGATACGTTGATTTCTTTCTTACGTACTCAGTTCAAGGCTGCTGGAAATTTATTATTCGAAGGTAAAATATTTCAAGTTAGATGTTGTGCTCACATACTCAACTTGATTGTGCAACAAGGGCTTAAAGCAATTGATTCAACGATTGCAAACATACGAGATAGCGTTAAATATATAAGGGGGTCACCTTCAAGAATGAGTACGTGGAATGACATAATCCAACGTTTGGATTTGAAATCTAAACAGCAGTTGAAGTTAGATGTCTGCACTTGCTGGAATTCCACTTATGAAATGTTGGATACGGCTACACAATTTAAAGTTGCATTCCCTGAACTTGCGGCGTGTGATAAAATGTACGCATATGTGCCAAGTGATGAAGATTAGAAGAAAGCTGAAGATGTTCATCGGTTTCTCAAAATTTTTTATGACTGCACGAAGATTTTTTCAGGAAATAAGTATCCTACGGCAAATCTATTTCTTCCTGAAATTATTTTCATTATGAACGCGCTTAAAAAATGTGCTGCTGATGATCCGAAATTTTTAAAAGTGATGGCTCTAGGAATGCAGATGAAATTTGATAAGCATTGGGCTGAATGCCACTTGTTAATGGCTATTGCAGTTGTCCTGGATCCACGATATAAGATAGCAATGGTTAGATTTGTTTTCAGATCGCTTTATTTCAGTTCTGAAAGAGTTTCAGCGGAGACCGCCATTATTAATGCTGCAATTGAAGAGCTGTTCGCATCATATGTTGATAATTCGGCCGATCCATCAAGTGTAATAGGTGCTTCTCAAATTGCGAATAGTTCTTCTACTGCGAGTGAGCGACTTCATGACTTTATGTCTTTTTTAGACGAAGAAGAAACGGAGACGCAGAAAACTGAATCCGAAGTGGACAAGTATTTAAAAGAACCGGTCATAAGGATAAAAGATAATGATTTCGATGTTTTGCAATGGTGGAAGTCTCGAGCTCGTGAATACCCTAGACTTTTTTTGATGGCACGAGACATTTTATCAATTCTAATTTCGACCGTGGCATCAGAATCAGCTTTTAGCACTGGCAGCAGGGTAGTTAGCAAGTATCGAAGCTCACTCGCCTCGAATACAGTTGAAGCACTGATATGTACGCAAGATTGGTTACATCCAGTTTAGGGCGGTAGCAGTTTCGATATTGAAGAATATGAAGAGGACAATGAAATTGAAAGCGTGGGCCAGAATACTTGAAGGAATGAAAGCTTTAAAAATTTTCATGAACGGATTTATAATTTTTAATATATTTTAACTATTTTGAATTGATGTTGATGTTGATTGTTGAGGACAAATTATGTTTTTGTGGTATGATATTGATAGTATCTAGAGGTTTATCATTTATGTCTTAGTAATATGGCATTTAATATATATTTTTTAGCCAAAATTTTAATAACTTAACCTATGATGAATGATATGAACAAGCTCAAGCTCGACTCGAGGTAAACTCGACTCGACTCGAACCACTAGCTCGACTCGAACTCGACTCGATAGCTTTGGCAAACAAGCCAAGCTTCAATGTTGAGCTCGAGGCCGAGCTCGAGCTCGAGCTCGAACTCGAGTACACCATGGACAAGCCAAGCCAAGCTTAGCCCAGCTCGACTCGGCTCGGCTCGATGCCCACCTCTATATATCACAGTGGGCCACTCATACGAGCCTAAAATACATCTCCATGGGCCTTAACAAATGGGCCGAAAATACATCAAAATGGGCCACGACATATAGGCCTAAAATACATCTTCATGGGCCTTACCAAATGGCTGGAAATACATCAAAATGGGCCACGACATATAGGCTTAAAATATATCTCCATGGGCCTTACCAAATGGGCCGGAAATGCATCAAAATGGGCCTCGACATATAGGCTTAAAATACATCTCCATGGGTCTTACCAAATGGGCCGGAAATACATCAAAATGGGCCACGACATATAGGCCTAAAATACATCTCCATGGGCCACGACCCATGGGCCTCAGTACATCATGATGGGTTACAACCCATGTGCCAGTGGGCCGCATCGATGGACCGCACCAATGGGCCTGATATACACAATAAGTGGGCCCTGTACATGGGCCTTAAATATATAACATGTGGGAGCTACACATGGGTCTCATATGCATCAAATGGGCTACATATCTGGGCCTCGAATACATTAAAAGGGTCACGCATCATGGGCCTAATACATATCACAATGGGCCTTGCCCATAGGCCACGAATACATCACAATGGGCCTTGGCCATAGGCCTTAGATTCAAGCAAGTGGGCCCCATCATATGGGCCTTAAATATACATCATGATGGGCCTCATGGATGGGCCACACCAATGGGCCTCATATATATATATATATATATATATATATATATATATATATATATATATATATATATATATATATATATATATATATATCTCATTGGGCCTCAACAACGGACCTTATACATTCCCCAAAAAATGAATGATATTGAAGGATCATCTAGACCATACAACAACTAGCAGTGGAGATAATGATTTCCACCGTTTAAAATCCTACAGGGGCCATCACAGATAACCGTGGGAGCAGCCACACCAACCGTTGAAACATTTATAGGACCCATCGTTATGTATTTTTTGGGATCCGACCTATTCACAAGTTAACATGGAGATAGATGAACTGAAAACACAAACATCAGCTTAATTGGAACTATCGTGGCCCTTTAGAAGTTTTGGACGATGGATGTCACCGTCCTCGCTATTTTCAATGGTGGGGTCCACTTGAATTATAGATCTGTCTCATTTTAGTCTCAAGCCTTAAGACAAGCTCACCAATTGGATGGACGGTGTTGGTGAAACACATATATCACGGTGGGGTCCACATCAAATGGTTGGACGGTATAGATGAAACACATACATCGGTGGCATTCCACCATCCAAACGGCTGGACAGTGTGGATATAATATACACATCAAGGTGGGCCTACCCATCCAGCACATGGACATTGTGGATAACACATATATCATGTGTGGGACCCACAGGTCTAGATGATGTCACTTCAGCAGCTGATCAGCGGTGTGGACGCACCAACCAATTCGTTTCCAATCTAAGTGGGTCCCAAGTGGGGCCCACCATAATGTTTATTTTCCATCCCATCTGTACATAAGGTCATAAAGACCTGAATAAAGAGGAAAAACAAATTTCATATTTATCCAAAACTTCGGGGACCCAAAAAGGGATTCAATGGTAGATGTTCAATCCTCTACTGTTTTGATGGTGCAGACCACCTGAGTGCCGTGAACGGCTGATCTTTGGAGGATCTCAATTCCCAAAGGGGACCCATCAAATACACGGTGTAGATGTACAACATATATCATGGTGGGGCATGTGGTGGGACCCATGGTTCCACCTGTCAAAGGCAGTAAGGACGCTGCTTGTTGCAGCGTCCCAACGCATTTTTCTTATTTTGATTTGTAGTGGATTTTTTTATAGGTGGGGCCCACATCAAGAGAATCTACCCTGTCGGTTGGATTCTATAGCTCGTAATAGACCCAACGAGCCCAATATTCAACATGTTTTGACATGAAGAAATATTACAATGGGCCTTAACGGATTTTTAACCATAAAATTTTTGTTTTAGATGGTGTGGCCTACTAGAGTTTCGGATTAGCTTCGTTTTTCGACTCAACGCCTAAAATGAGCTGGGAAATAGGGTGGACGGTGAGGATTAAATACATGCATCATGTGTGGGGCCCATAGAACTTACAGACGTTAATACAACAACTTTATTGCTGTTGTACTCGTACGCCAGCCAATTTGCTGCAGGCTGTGGGTCCTACATGACCATGCCTCACGGTGGAGTCCACACACGTGTGGGGCCATGTTGGTGGGCAGCACGGATAAAATACATATATCATGGGTGGGCCACACAGAATTTACTGACATCAATACCACAATTATATAACTGTGGTCTCCACCGTCAACCAACACAAACTAGGTGGGCCACGATCAAACACAAAAAGAGAGAGAGGGAGAGAAAACGAGTGGAGGAGAGGCCCGTCACTATGGGCCCCTCAATACAGAGCATACATCAAGACGGGTCCCACCACAAGTGGGCCCTCAAATCATCAAATCTAAACAAAATCACGCACCTTTGATCTTCTTGGACTCCTCCTTCCATTAATGCATCCTAGAGCTCCAAGGGATGCATTTCAACGGTGGAGATGGTCTTTGCATGGTGGGATTGAGTGGTAGGGAGGTGAGCCACACTAGCTTCTCCTCTCTCCCATGGAAATGTTGGACGTGGGTTGCTTGGAGAATGAAGGAGAGAGATGAGAGAAAGAAGGTTGTAAGAGAGAGAGTGATGGGTGAGTGATGGGGAGTGATGGGTGAAGAGAGAGAGAGAGAGATAGTTGACTTTGGGGATGGGTAGTTGTACTTAGGGATGGGTGTGAGTGATGAGAGTGATGTGTACTTGATTGAATGATTGATGGGATTGATGTGATGGATTTTCTTGGGATTAGCAACACGCGGCGTATTCCTCGAACTGAACGCGAGCCCACATCTCCTAGCCCGAGTATCGCCTTAGCGTGCGAGATGCAGCATCGAAACCGCGGCAACGGCGCGGTCGTAGGGATATAAGTCTCGGGTCGAGCCGACTCTGATACACGAGACACGACTCAGGATTGCGTGCAAACGCCGATAATAGATTGCGGGTCGCCGGTATTCGACCGGGGGGATCGCGGAAGCATACGGAACGGTACGAGCTAGGATACGGGTCTCACAATTAGGATCTCACGCCAAAGAAAACTGTAAAAGATGGGAAGCTTCTGACCGTTGCACAACTCTGATCAAAGGCGATCCAAACCATCCAATCTCTAAGAATGACCATTCCGACCACTCAAGAGATCCCGGAAGGATCGGAAGGAAATCCCATCATGACAGAAATTCTGAATTTCCTGGATGTCCGCAGAAACTACAGGATGAACATCTCGTAAAACTCATCAACATGAGACGTCCAAAACTCCGGTTTCTGGGGCCCACGAGCTCCCTGGACCCATTCAAGTACACTTCGATCAACAGGTCAATAGATGACATCCCAGCTAATGACCCATCACTAGATCAGACCGCCTCCTTCGTCCGAGAAATCGTTTCCACCGCACAGACCATCACATTACGTAATAGATCAAAAATGGAGGATAATCTGGATCCACCCCAATTTGGAAAGAAAGAAAGAAGAATCGAGGCAGGTTTCGTAAGAGCCATCTGCGTACGCTTCCTCCCAGTTACGCAGTCCACGAACGCCCTCTCCAAGTTACGCGAGAATCACCTAGAAGCTGAAAACAGTATAAAGCTACACCATCCGTTGCGGGATGAATGTAGCATAAGAGAGCCCTGCCGAACCGAGAGAAGGGAAGGAGAAAGGAGACAGCGGTGGTGCAAGTCAGCCGTTGCACTCGTGCTCGAGTCAGGCCAAGCCACGAGATGGGCTTGATGTGTCTGACCTCCTAAATAGATAGAGGAAGAAAAAGAAGGAGAAGAGAGGAGTGAAGGATGTCGTTTCCCTTCATGAGGTCGCTGCTGAGTCGGCTCATGGACTCGGGCAGGGTGAATTGCTGACTCGTTTGGGGTCGCTCAAACCCAGCCGAAAGAAGGCCCAAGTTGGCTGGACTCACCAGCAATGAAGAGAAATAAAAAGAAAGAGAAAGGAAAAGAAAAAAGAAAGAGAAAGAAAAGAAAAGAAAAGAAAGAAAGAAAGAGAAAGAGAAGAAGAGAAAGGAAGGAGTGAATGCATTCAAGTCTGGTTTAACTCCAACAAAGGAAGAAAGAGAAGTCTGTGTAATTGCCACCTGAAATCCAGTTTAGATCTTAACTCTCCTTTTTCTTTTCTTCCCTCTCTTTTCAAATCAAATCTATCTCTCAACAATAGAATTCCATTACATCCAACCAAGTCGATTCAATGGTAGGATGGGCCTAAACACGATAAGTTAAAAACTTATCAACTTAGGCAACACGTAACTCGTCTAAGGTATAGTTTAAGTCGAGTTCTCCTCAACCCTAATCTGACATCTAACTTAATCAATTCAAATCAGGTAGATTATAGTAGAATCTGATCTTAAAGTATACCTCAGAGCATTTAACTTAGTAAGAGACGACACCACCACCTAGGGGTGTACACGAACCGAGCTAGCTCGGTTAGCTCGCTCGACTCGACTCGAAAATGCTCGGTTCAACTCAGTTCGAAGTTGAGTTCGAGCCGAGTCAAGCTGATTTTTTTAGCTCAAAAATGAGTTCGAGCCAAGTTCGAGCAGGCCCCAGCTCGACTCAACTCGAATCGAATCCAGCTTGAAATCGAACTCGGATCGAACTAGTTCGGTGGCTCAGTTACTTTGCCATTGATGTTGCTCACCAAGTGTTTGATAAAATGATTCAACGAAGTGTGGTAGGTGATAAGAAAGGTATGTACATGAAACAAATATCATTTTTTTTAGGTGTTTGATAAAATACCTATAAAACTATTATTTCTGTTTCACATACAGAGGGATTTTGAAGGTGCAGTCTAGGTGTTTGTGGAAATGCCGCACAGAAAAACTTGACTCAATCTTGGCTCGAACTCGACCAAAACTGGCCCGAGTTGCTTACTGAACTGAGCTGAACTGGCCAGTCAGGCTCGAGGACCGAGCCGAGACGAGTTCGAGCTAAGGTTAGCTAGTGGCCATGCTGAGTGGAGCTAAGGCCAGCTCGACTCGATTCGACTTGATGTACACCCCTACCACCACCCGAGGTGAGGGTTTTTCCTTTAAGCTTACCTTAATTTAAGATGATATGATTATTCTTGCCTTTTACTTGCTTTTATATTACTATGATTTTCTCTCTGCAATTGTTTAGTTTACCGTCAACACTTTTTTACCCTTTTGAGAATTATGATATGATATTAATTACGAATGATCTTTATGAATTTATATGGGGCGATGGATATAAGCCTTGCCTCTGCCTTTATCAATTTTGTTGAGTTAACCCTTGCTACTCTCCTCTTTGTTGACTTGGCCATTGCCACTCTCCTCTTTCTTGAGTTAGCCATTGCCACTCTCCTCTTTGTTGAGTTAGTCATTGCTACTATCCTCTGTTGAGTTAGTCATTGTTACTCTTCTCTTTATTATATTAGCCTCGTGCTACTTTCTTTTTAAGCTTAGGCATGTGTCTTGGATTTTCAAAATCCTCATAATTCAATTTATTCCTTTATTAGTGCAAGTGATGTGTTAAGAGGTATCACAATTAGTGATTCAGATATTTATCGTGGATGCAATGCATTACGGGTAGCGGCGCTCTTGGTCGGCACGTGATTATATGAGTTAGTTGGCGTGGTGCATAATCGATGAAAGTAAATCGCTATACGTGTTACATCACTTTTCAGATTGGATATCACAAATAGTCGTTCAATGAACACATGTGTTATGTAAATCTCTCAATTACGTTGTTGTGTCGCATTGAGATGGTCGCATAAATCCACGTTAATGTTGGACACGTCGGCGAATATCTGTAGTTATGGGATGTGGGTTGAGTCTGGTTTTCTATGAATTATATTCCACATTGTGATGATCACTATGTTGATGAGCCGCACACACTTTGCTAGGCATGCATTTCATGTAGGTTGTTTGTGCATACTGATACCCCTTATAGTAGTGGAATATGAGACGTATCAGAACCTTTACATTACTTTTATGAATCTCTTAAATTATTGTTAATCTTAAAGGATAACCTTCACCATGAGTAGGGCATTGACCCTCCCCAACCATACAAATGATGCAGGTGATGTACATATTGAAGACCTAAAGAACCATCTCTCAAAGGAGGATTATACTGATTGAATAAGAAGATAGTTTTATGTTTTCGCTGCAAACTCAATAATGTAATAAGCTCCCATTGAGAGGACAGTTGATAACTTGTTGAACTCTTTTACTTTAATAAAATAATGAATACAATTGATCTTATTCTTGTGGATGGTTACCTTTGTAAATGTAACTGAATGTTATCTAAATGAAAAAAATAAGGTGCGATTTTTTGAAGCATCTAATTTGTACATTATTAACACTCGCTTCTCTTGGACATGAGTATAAACTCTGGCCGTGAAAATTCAGGATGTTACATTACCTCTCGAGACGAACGGGGCGAGGTCGAATGGGTGAAGAAGTTCCGAAGTAATCAAATGCTTCCAAGACCTCTCGGAAGCTTCCACTAACCGTGCACGGTTAATTCGACGTTACTCCGACTTAGATATCAGAGCAGGTCACTTTTGCAGAACTGCAAAAGATTACTTCTATTATTAGCAAATAAAAGAGCAGAATGTAACGCTACAAGGTTTATAGTTCGGATATATCTGACCTGAGTTGACAAATCGGGTAAGGACCTGAGGTTGAAAATTGGCCACGTCAACTGCCAGGGCTTCCCAATCTCCATATGCCCAAAACTACTTGTTCTTTCAATTTTTGTTAGAGGATGGGTTATCTGTAATAAGGCCTTGACCCTTGTTTAGCCAAGCTAAAAAGTAATATTAATTCGTATGCTTAGGGTTGACCTTCATCTGGTAGAGGTGAAGGAACTCATCGGTGGTTGGCTTAGTATTCCTGAGCTAAAACCACAATATATAAGCCCCCCAGTAGAGCCCTCCAAGCGTTCGGGATTATCTGACCAGGGATCAGCCTCAAGTGAGATGTGACCTCCCTAACAATGCGGTGAAGGGGGAGTCTTAGGCCACATTGCAAGGCGACCAAATATACGGCCACTTTGACCTCGTGAGGGTCTCCTGGAATCTCATCAAGTCCAGGAGATTGGAGCACCACATGATCAGGAATGTGGTACTCCAACCGATCTAAACCAGGTCAGACTCCTTGAGCCTCGACTCGAACGAGCCTATCTCTGTGGGTTGCTCTATGGAAGATTGAGATATTGCCCTCTCCACTGAGGCGGATCCGACCTCCGCATGTACAGGCCGCTACATAGAGGATTGGTTCATTACCCTCTCTGTCGAGGAAAACATGGTCTCGCTATTGCGCCACAGCGGATTCAAAGAGAGCCCCCAACCGAGAATCCCAACTCTCTAGCCTGAAATCACCCTGGAAAGTTGCAGGTTCATCCCATTCATTCGACATATCTGACATTTCTGACTAGAAAGAGGCCGGGAAGTAAAAGCAGAGAAGAAAAAATGAAAAAAAGAAGGAAAATGAAGAAGATTTGAAGAAACAGAGCTCGTTGGAGAAGAGATTTTCAACTTAGAGAAAATCGCCGAGTCTGGTAAGTCTGGGAGGGGTGGTAAAGGCAAATGGCCAAAACTGATAGGGTTTCCCCCTTTTCATAGGGAATCTCGGCCGCAGGTAATTAATGCCTGCATTTAATGTAGCAAACGAAGAGACACCGCCTCACGCAAGTCTTGCCACGTGACGACTTCCTATTGAGTGAACGACTTGACTTCCGAAACAACACCACGTGTGCGCGTCCCATAAGCTAAAATCCGAAAGACGCCTTGCCAGCGCACGCCACCTCGAGTGCACCATCATTATCATTGTAGATCTCCCTCGATATTCACACTAGCCGCCTCTCTCCTCAATAATGGCAATTGGCTCGACCTCCCATACAAAAAACACCATGAATCTGACCACATTACATCGACTTACTTCCCAAGCTTACGTAATAAGCTCGGAAGTAGGGGGGCTACTGTTATGAGTAAATATGAATTGGTCAGAGGGATGAGGTCGGCTTGAGTATCTGTGCACGTTGCATGGTCGACTAGTGTCGATCATGACCAAGGAACTCCTTAATGGTCAGATCCACTCCGAGTAGATCTGCCTGCCCGATGGCTTCATCCGTCAGAAGATGAAGTACCTTCGCTTCCTTCGAAAGAGGAAGAACACCGAGCTCTCTCACGGTTCCATACATTTCTGTACTCCTGCTGAGCTCCTACTAAGATCCGCTGGGGGACATATGAGTCATGATCCCATGCAAGGCCAAACGCGGGGCTATACGGCTCAAAACTTATAAGGAAGTCTTTACACTGTATGATAAGATGAAGGAAATGGTCACCCTTGGTGCCTTCAAGACACCATTAAGATCCCAAAGGAAGGCAGCCCAACTCTGTTGCTCGGACATTTGGCCACAACCCAAGAATTCGACAAGAGACTGAAGATATATTGAAAGAAGAATCGACCACAGCCAACTGAGCACCCGGAGGTCGTCGTTAGAACGACCCTAGGTTTAAATCCTAAGGTTAGCTCGAATGGTCGACCTCGGCCACCAACCTCATATGTTTTCAGAGCTCGACCACTTGATCTTATCATCAACGGGGATCTCGTGAAACGGTTAAGAAACGACTGCTAAATGCATGCCTATAATTTTGGAAGCGTTTCTATCAATGTAACCAACTCTTGGCCTATAAATAGATGACCAATCTATAATGAAAGGTATGCCCGATTTACCCCAAAAACCTACTAAACCCAATTCCTTCGAGGTTTCTGACTTAGGTATCGGAGGGTCTTTTTGACTTAGGCATTGAAGGGTTTCCTTGCCATAGCTAAGGTCTCTTTTGTCACTCGTTGTGTTGTAGGTACTCAAAAGTCTTGTTAGGGTGAACTGAATTTCTGCATCAACACCAATAATTTGAAACATTGTTTTTAAGTTTCAAATTATATATGCATTTTTAGCTGTAAAAACTTAACCTATAACATGAAACATGGGTTTTAAGTTTCAAATTACATACGAAAGCTATAACCTGTTTAATGCCTGTAAAGCCTTTACAAACGACCCTCGTTGTCAACTTACCTGTAATCCTTTTACAGCTAAACGACTTTACGGGCATCCAAATGTCCCTTGGCTAACGCGGAGTGTGTGTACAGACATGGGTGTGTACTAACAAGCTAAACCCCTACATTGGTAAATATCTGCGAAGGGGTAATAAATACTTCCTCATGCATTTACAACATTTTCACCCGTATTTGATTTAGCTACCTACTTTTTGGACACTAGAACCGAGAACATTGCAAAATATATGTGGGTCTCATTGTGGTGCGTTTCACTTATCCACATCGTTCATCTATTATGCCACTGAATTTATAGCATGAGCTAAAAAGATGAGGCATATCCAATACTCAAGTGGACCACGCCATACGAAAAAGGGAATCAAATACTTGCCATTAAAAATCTCTTGGGGCCAATGTTTCTTTGGGTGTGGGCCACTTGAGTATTGGATCTGTGTCATTTTTTGTCTCATGCTTCAAAATATTGTAGTAAAATAGATAGACAGAAATGATATATCATATACCTCATTGTTGGGTCCAAAAAAATTAAACTAACTCTCTTGAGCCGGATTCTCGTGCAGGAATTTGGATGAATTTGCAAACGGGTGAAAGAGTAATAAATATTTATTTGCAGGGTATTTACACCCGGTTTGAAAGATCAAACAGGCCCTAAGGTTTGTATCTGATTCGTTTTTTGGATCATGGTAAAATGTGCCATCATGGATGGACGGAGTGGTTGTAAGGTACCTCGGTCACCGTGGGCCCCTCAGCCAGGGATCCACCGATGCTGCGCCCCGTCGGACCATCGATTGGAGGCAAAAATTTCCTAAATTGGTAATTGATTGGCCCCACCGTTTCGAAGGTCCATAAAAACGTGAACAGCAAGGAAGGCCGGGCCCCGGCCTCGCACGAGCGCGAGACGAGGCACGTGTCTCAGGACACGAGGCGGGCTTTCTGAAACCGCACACAATCGAGTGTCGGGAGGAGCCATTGCGTTTCTCGAAACAGATAACCTTCCTTTACAAAATTCCCATCGGTTTTGGCGCCACCGTTTTAAAATAAAAAACCCTTTGCGTGACTCTCTTACACAAACAGCCAGTGTGACTTTCGCTTACGTGGACAGAATTACTTCATCTGTGTTAGATCCACACCGTTCATCAGATGAACCACAATGTTCTTGGACTGAATACAAAAAATAATTCTGATTTAGAACTCGTGTGAATTATACCATGGGAAACAGCTGAGATGGGAAGTATCACCATTAAAATTATCCAAATTTTTTCTATAGTTCAAAGTAAGTTTATAAAAGATCCAATCCATTCATCTGGAATTAAAAACAAGGATGAATGGATTACAAGGAAATTAGAACATTAAATCATTAATGTGGGCCACACTACTTAAATTTAGAGGTTTTAGGAATGAGTTTACACCTATTATCATTTGTTTTAGCCAATATAAGTTTTAAATTCTAGTTTTAATGGTATTAATATGGATTTTCACTAGATGAACGGAACAGATCTTAAGAATTTATCCCATTTAACCCTCGGTTTGCACAAGTCAGGTCGTCCGTGTTATCATGCAGGTCGGGCCAGAGCAGTACGTTTCAAATCCCACCGAAGCCAAACCCTCCCAACCCCTCTGAGTGATATCGTACTCAGGCTGCGTATTACGCATGATACTCAGGCACTCAGGCATGCAAGCGTGTCAAACATTTACTTCATGAAACCAACTAAATAGCAGACTGTCCATATATCACAGTTTCAAGATCATTTTAGTTGAGCAATCCTAAACTGCTGATTCGTGCACACTTATTGTAAAATCATAACCGTCGGATAATTTCCATTCTTACATCCATTAAATGTCCACCAATCATATAGTAAAAAAACGAAAATAATAAAAATTTTGGTTCATGATATGTCTCAACTAGGAATATAATTTGGATAATTTAATTTGACTTGTTTGTATGTAAGTATACAATTTCTGAGTAATTTTTAAGTAGCCGTGTATAATACTAGACACTCTGCCCGAGTATAAAAGTTCTTCTCTGGTTTCTTCTTTCCAAACTCGCCTCCCGTAATTCCTCCCGCGAATCCCTCTCTCTCTAACAAAAAATAAAATCCCTGTCATTCTCGTATCATTTTCTTCCCAAATGGAAAGGGCTTTTTTCTAGGGTTTCCAAATTGCTGAAATTCTTCCTTCTTTTTTTTTTTTTTTCTTGAAATGTCTCCTTATCAACAAATGCCACTGCGTTCTCTTTCAGAGACTACCTGTGGCTCTCTTCTTCAAGAACTGCAGGCAAGCTCTCTCTCTCTCTCACTCTCCATTTCTTTTATTTCCTGCTCCCATTTTCACTTTCTATCCTTACTTTTTTTTTTCTCTATGAATTTTATGGTGATTTTGTGAAAATGATGAGAATTCGTTCAGATTCTAGGGTTTTGGATTGATTTCGTGTTGAAAGGGTTTTCGATTTATGCTTTGATGGTAAAATGCATGATGTATTACATCTTTAGGTGATATGTACATGGTGAAAGGTTGATTGACTGTCTCTCACACGTGTTAAATATGATTATTATTTTTATTATTTTTTTTGGAAAATCGGAACCGTTCATCCGAATCGCCATCATGAGAAACATATTGATGAAATTTCAAGCCCGTTGGATGCTTCAGTGGGCCAGCGTTTCATATTTAACCTGTTGGTATGCTTCTTGTAGGTACTGATGCTTGAGAGAGAAATGCAATTGAAAGCATGTTTAGTGGCATCCAAACGCGTTTTTAGATTTTGGATTTATGTCTTCTTGTCATGATGATCTTGTGTAAGTGATTGTCGGATGCAATCTGGATTATTAGATTTGTATGGCTTCTCTTCCTTTTTTTTTTTTTTTTTTTTGAAGGAGGGGACATGTAACAATGCTCAGCTTGGTCAGCAAGCATTTTCATTTTTCATCCCGATCAGCATTAGTCTGCACAGGTGGGGTCTGCCTTTTGAACACTATCCACATCAGCAGGCGTTCTGCTGAATGAGAGAAAAACACAAAATGTGTGGTGTGGCTTACTGACATTGCATGCAGGCCAGCTCCATGTTATGCTAGTGGGGCCAACCTTTTGGCTCTGTCCTTCTCATCTTATAGGGGCCTACTGTGGGTGGTTGATGATGGGATAAATTGCTGGCATTACGACTCTGTATGAGTTGGGTCCATCTTGTGGTGATCCAGAGTCCAAGACCATTCATCTGGATGCCACACTGTGGAGGCAAATGGTAGACAAAAGTCACCCATTGAACAAACCCGGCCATTTGATAGTTGGTGTGTGAATGAGCAGTTAAAATGAAGTAACAGCCACAATTCATTCATCGCAGTAAATGTCCACCTATCAGGCAGCTAGAATTGCCTGATGCTTGATATTTTTGGCCCATTGCACATCCCACATGGGGCCCACTACGTTAATGATCTCTATCTCTGTAAGTGGACCAGTATGGAATGCTTGGTTTAGCTAAGAGCTGGAAATTCAGCCTGTGGATGGTTTAATCATCATACCTCATGGATAAAGCAGCCTTGTGGGACTATCCTAGCCATCTGTCTGTTGGCCTACAAATGGATGGTCAAAATAAGCAACTTATCACTCAAGGTCCATATGCAGGATAGAAGTTTTGTCCACCAATCTTTTGACTGGGTTTTTGTTATTAGAGGATCTTTTTCGTACCTTTACCATCCATGGTGAGGTCCTGCTAGAAACGAGGGACTAATTGTATGGAATGCTGGGGCAAACTAAAATCTCTTTAACTTGGACAACATTTTTTCAATCTCTCTATTTCTTGATTGCCACATGTTTTTCTTTTGTTTTATTTTCCTCATTTGTGAAGATGACTTCTCCATCTTTGTTTTTTCGGTTTTTTTTTTTTTTTTTTTTTGCATCATTATTGAACATAATGTAGCTAGCTGCAATGGTAATGGTGGTGATGATCATTTTTGACTTGGTAACTCAGAAAATATGGGATGAAATTGGGGAAAATGACAACGAAAGGGACAAGATGCTGCTGCAACTTGAGCAAGAATGCCTTGATGTGTACAGAAGGAAGGTTCAGAACGCTAGCAGGTACAAGGCTGAGTTGCATCGGGCACTGGCTGATGCAGAAGCTGAAGCTGCCCAGCTTGTCTCTGCCCTTGGAGAACGTGCCTTGTCTGTCTGGGTTGGTTTCTCGATTGTAGTACTACTACCCTTTTCAGTTGAGGCATAAAATTCTTTGCATGAATTACTAGCATTTTCACTTGGCCAGTATTTTGTATAGGTGGAGCCAACCTCTAAGTTATCCAGACCTTTCATCTGTTGGGCCCCATCATGGCTTGATGATGTGGTGAAAATCTTCTTCCGCTGGACAATCCTAGCTATCTGTTCATTGTCCTGCAGTTCAAATGGATGGTTGAAAGAGATATTCCCAACAGTTGTTGGTTGCAGCCTATTAGATACCAGGGATTGTTTGATGAGTAGATTTTTGGTCCACTATCCACCTGTTGCAAGGTCCACCAGACGAATGATCTGGATCACCGGTAACTGTGCCCAACCCAGCTGTAGGAATGCTGTCCTGGATGAGGACACCAATGATTCAGTATTCCTACTTTAGGTCTCCTCCTTTACGCTGTTGCTTTTGCCTCATAAACAAGGTGTGATGTAACGGTAATGATGGCAACTGATAGGTGTTACAGGGTTGTAATGGCTGTTACAGAAAAAAATAAAGACCTGTAATGACCATCACAGCCTTGTAACAGCTCGTTACAACCCTCGTAAAGCTCCATTATGGAGCCCATACGGTTCTCCCCCCCCCCCCCTCTTTAATAGACCATAACGGCCGTTATGGCCCATATTCATAATGTTAATGGTGGTGGCCTTGGGTTGGGATCAACCTGAACTCGACTGACCCAACATGAGTTTGGGTTGGGTTGGGTATAAGCACATAAATTTGGGTCGGGTCAGGTGAGGTCGGCCTGGGGTTGAGCATAGAGGAATTAGAGTTGGGCACCTTGGGTTGGAATTTGGGTCGGGTTAGACCGCAGGTTGGGTCTTCTTGAGGTCGGATCATGCTTGAGTTGTCTCTCAATCCGACCCAACAAGGTTTTCAATTGGTTGGATTTGGGTTGGGTCCTATGGCTAATGGCACCCATAACCAGGTTGGTTTCGGTCTTGCCATGTGTCTAGTTCTTGAATACTAGGACTTAGTTCTGATCGTGTTTGGGTACCTGCCTGATTCCATCAGGTCTTTGGATCTAGGATTTGAGTTAAGTTTGGTAAAAATAAGAGCATTTACATGGCTGCGCCCATGGTTCGCAAACTGGACAAGTTGTCACGGGACTTGACAAAGTCAACCTGGCCTGGTCACTGGGTCAAGAGAACCAGGGCTGTCTGGTACTTGGGCCTGGTTTCATGGGTTGATATGTGAAATGACTTAGTTGACTAGGTTGAGTAAAAATGGGTCGGACGAGTATAGTAAGGGCACTCTCTCTCTCAAAATTAACGGCCATTTTATTAAGCAAGCGCCGAGAAAGTGCCATAGCTAGAAACGGAAAACGAAACAAGCCTAAAGTAAAAGAAAATTACAGTCTTCCAACATCAAAATATGGGCAGCCCATTCCACCACTTGAAGCTTGGCCTTGGTCAACACCTCGTTAACTGCCATGTGCATATTCTGAAAGCATCTCCCATTCCTCTCACCCCACAATGTCCAAAGGCCAGCCAATAATGCCAATTTCCAGCATGCCCTCCTATTTTGCTTGAGTCCGACCCCATGCCAAGCCAAAAGGAAATCCCTAATTGACTCTAGCATCGGCCATTAGATATTGAATTTGCTAAGGAATGTAGCCCACATCTTTTGGCATAACTACAATGAAGGAAGAGGTGGTTTACTGTTTCCACATTTGCATAGCACATCATGCAAATATTGGGTAGCACCATTGATATTTTCTACAGATTGTTTCCACATTTGCATTGCACATCACACAGATATTGGTTGGGTAGCACCATTGATTTTTTCTGCAAATTGTCCACAATCAACACCCTTTTCCTCCCCACTAGTCAAGCAAACACCACCGCTTTTGGGAGAGTACCGTAAGCCCAGGCAAGAGATGTACAAGCCGCCTCTCATCTAGTGCCAAGGTTGGAGCATGTGATAAAGTGAACTGAGAAGCAGCCCAAATTTCCCCTCACCCACTCCATTTTATCCTGCTTTCCCATGTTTGGTGGGCAGCTCTGAAGGAGGCCCTGGTGCTTCACAAAGTCCTCATTTTATTCCCCCCGCAAGGTTCCTTTGGCATGGGGACGTCCAAACAATCACATTGCCTACCCTGGAAAAGCATTGGGATATAGTAAATTAGTAATGTTTTTCTCCGTTTTTAGATTTGCCAATCACGGAAATATCTCTTTAAGCTCTGTCTCCTATCCAAATATCCTCCTAAAACTGTACGCGGTCACCTTTGCCAACTGCAAATCTGATTCCTTCACAAAAATTGTTCTTTAAGGCCGCAATTGATTTTTGATGTATAAAAATGAGTTTCGGGCCCACCATCCTCCTTCCTGGCAATCATGTTTTTGTTCAATGACTTTTCTTTACAATGATTCTTTTTTTGCCTCATCTCTAGATCCGCTTTCATGTTAAAGCTAACCATCTCCAAATTTCGAATGATGGCCCCTCCCTCATATGGCCTATATATATCTCCTCCCACCTAACCAAGTGGAAATTCTCCTTATGTTCCATTCATTTCCAAAGGAAATCCCCCCTCAGCCATTCCAATTTATGCAACTCAGAATTGGGGCATTTGAACAAGGGCACTCTGACAACCTAAAACACAAAAATAGCCCCTTTTCCTACTCATTCATTACCTCTTCTCTATTTTTCCAATTTCAATCTGCCCTCTCCTCTTGGGTAGGGGATTCATTGAAGGAGGACAAGGAGAATAAAGATGTAAAGAAAAGTATTTTTTTAGTTTCTTTTTCTACTTTTGTTATGAAGCGTTGATTGTTTTTATTCTATTTGTTGTAAGATGAAGTAAGGAAAAAGGAAATTTTCCAATTTTCTCTTTTTTCTTGTCAATTAATTTTATGATTACTTCTCCCTTTTTTTTTTAATAGAAAAAGAAAAGATGAAAAGAAGAGGAGAAGAAAAATAAGAAGGGAACACCAAAAGAATCCTTTTTTCCATTAGATTACCTTTTTTATTTTTTATTCATTTTTATAGAAAAAGATGGAGAATAAGAAGACGAGAAGAAAAATAAGAAGGGACTACCGGAAGAATCCTTTTTCCATTAAAGACTGAATTTTTTCCTTCTTTTTTTTGTCAATTGTTTTTCTCTCTTTTTTTGTCAATTATTTTTCTGTTTATTTCTCTGCCTTTTATGATTTCTTTATTTTTAAAACAACAATATTGACTTCATGATGTTACAAATTTTGGATTTTTATAGTTGCTAATATGTTCTTCTTATTATTAATTTTTAAATTTAACTTTTACTGAGTCTTGGGTTAATGCAGACCCAGTGACTGACCTACTCCGAGCCAAGTCCTGGTTGGCAAACTATGGTTGGACCCAACCAATGAATGGATTAGATAACACATCAATGTGCCACTTTGACATGTGTATGGTGTGTAAATGGGCTCTCTTGCATGTATGTGGCTTAGGAAGCCTCATTTTGTTGCTAAAACCACCAATTTATATTCGGAACCAACCCAACCCTACTTTAATCGGGTCCATCACATGGACCCGACTAGGCCCAAATTTTAACCAGGTCCAGAAGGTGAGACTTGAACCAAATCCAAAACCGACTAGATCCGATTTTTAGCCAGGTCCAAAAGGTGAGACTTGAACCCGACCTGATTTCTCAGCGGGTCCAAAAGATGGGACCAAGACCCATTAAAATAGGGTGGAGCCCATTGGGTACCCGTGGGTATAGGTACCCATTGACGGCCCTAGACCCAACCTGCCTGAGTTGCATCCCTAATCCCATCATCATAGTGAGACAGACTTGATGCGTGGATCAATGGCATACACAAAACACGGTGGAGCCCATACAGATGGTTGAATGACATTACATGTATGTGAATTAGTTCCACAAATGTTGAGTAACTTTTACATGCATGTTAATAACCTTTCCACGCAGGTAAATAAGAAATGTAGAAAAAACTTTTTCTACATACATATTTAAAGGATCCAGCCTCCACCAATCATTTGGCTCTCACTGTCCTATAGCCTTGATTTTTTTGGTTATAGTCCTTCTACAGGATGGCCCATCAAATCAACTGTCCTGATCACCATACACACATCACATGCAAAGTGGAGATGTTTTGGTTGTAGCTTCACAGAGTTCCATGAACCATACTCATCATGGTGGTTTTTCTTTTTCATTCATTTTGGGTTTCTTGTGTAGTCAGAGAAGGTGAAGGGCACACTTAAGGAGCAGGTATCTACGATAAAACCTGTGTTGGATGACTTGAGGCGGATGAAAGAAGAACGTGTCAAGGAATTTTCAGATATTCAGTCACAGATTGTCCAGATATGTGCGGAAATAGCAGGTGATTTCCAACGCAGCAATGCTGCCGCTCCTCAAGTAGATGAGAGGGACTTGACAGTGAAGAAGCTTGGAGAGCTAAAATTGCACTTGCAGGAGCTTCAAAGAGAAAAGGTTGACTTAATGGGTCTGCGGCATGAAATAATTGAATAATGGTCAAAATTATGTTGACAATTAAGCATGTTCTTTGTTTGTTCTGTTTTATTTTGCAGAGGCTTCGGTTGCAGAAGGTTGATGGCCATGTTAGTTCTATACATGAGCTATCAGTCGTGATGTTTACCGACTTTTATAATGTAATGAGTGAAGTTCACCCAACCTTGGTTGATTCTGCAAATAGGCAGTCAAAGAGCATTAGCAATGACACCCTTGCCAGGTTGGCCGGAACAGCTCATTCACTAAAGCAAGAGAAACAGCAAAGACTACAGAAGGTGCAGCAAACATGAACTCTTTTGGTTAGTTATGCACAGTTTTTTCATGTAACCTTATATTATCTATTTCAAATGGCCATTTGAGTAGCATTAGATGTTATAAATTTGATCTGGTTTAACTTAGTGGGTAAAACATGGTTAGTTTTCAAATGGAAAGGACAAAATTTGTATTACATACTTGAATTGACTATCCTAATTCTTGTCATGGACTGCTAATTGGAGCAAGTTGGAAATGTTTTCAACATACAAAAGTTCAACTGTAAAAGACAAGATGGTAGTTATTCGCTTGAGTCAGTGGGCCAATGGTACATATCTGAGAAACTCATGATTTCATGGATATTGAGTGTTAGAGCAATTGTAATCTTGATAAAATATTTTTTAGTTCCAGTTGATTGGTCCAGCTGTAAGCAAGTACTATATTTTCTTCCTCTACCTTGGATGTCACATGCATGTGGCATTTTTCTGTAGGATGCACAATGAACCTTTTAGTTGATGCATAGATGTGTTGGATAATCTCAACGTCTTTGAATGAAGCCCATAAGATATATTTTAGGGGCCTGATTATCAACTGGATAGGTTTGGGGTTGATGTAGGCCCCAAGCCCACCATGAGGATCAACATGTGTTCAATTTTTGGCCCTAAATTTGAGGGCTACAATTGCTATTTTGGATGATTTTTTTTTTTTTTTTTGCTGATTCTTTGAAGATCCTGGGGCTTGACTCTCTAGATTTGCATACACTGCTTTTGGGCCATTACATTTTGGCAAAAACTTTGTAGATTCATTTGTTGCTGTTTTGGATATTTGATTTATGTGGAATCAATCGAACAATTGAAGAATCTTGTTAATGATTTAGTAAGGATTTTAGGAGGTGTCTTTAGGTCCTATGAATAGGTGTCTGTTCTAGTAGGTGGAGGCATTACACTTTTTCTGAGTTTCGTGAGGCTGTTATAAAAGTACTCGTGCAAGACTTTGATATTAATAAGTTGTTTCTTTCTTAAATAGTTTTGTGTGGTGTTTGTTCTTCATCTATTTTAGCGGTTCATGTGTTGAAATCTCATTTATCCAATGACTGGATTGCATTATCTATTATAAGTGTGGGTGATCGTTGATGGATTGAAACTCTATATCATGTCTTAGTAGCTTCGAAGGGGGCGAAACATGAAAAATTATGCACAAGAAACCCAGCTGATTTGTGCCTCATAGAACAGTGGTAGATCAAGTTACAGATATGGTGGGTGATCTCACTGAGCTAGTGAGAGAGCTCTGGCATATGAAGGAAACCTGAAGACTTGAGTTGAAGCATGAATTGAAGACATGCAGGGAAGGTCCCCATCATGGTCCTAACTCCCTAACCAACAACGGGTTGTCCTGTCTAGTGAAAACACTAATGAAGAAATTCTTTAATTGTTGGAATGTAACCAAGAGCCCAGAATTATGATAGAAGTCTGAAATTTAATAGAGCCAAGGTAATGTTAAATTATTAGGCAAGAAAGTTTTATTTACTTGTTAGCTTAGTGGGACAATACCCAATCCAAACAAATTCTAAGTTAAGTAGAAAGTAGCTTCTTAGGAAAAGATGAAGATATAAAAAGGAAGTTTCTATCCACGATTTGTGCTAGTACTCTATCAAAGATATGGCAAACTACATCAAGGGAAACTAAGAGAATGATAATATAAGCACCTGTTTGTGGACTTCCAATACTGCAATTTCTTTTCAGCCAATATGTCACGTTTGTAGAATATCTAATCTGTGCAAAAATGGAGCACAACATAATGGTCACTTCACGTGGTATGAGAATCATGCCAATCCACTCATTGAGTGGGACACAATTTCAAAATCATTGGACAACCGATGCTACACCTCAATGTATGGGTGTGGCTCACCAATAAGTTGATTGGCCCAATTTTTGTACCGAGCAATCACCATGGTGTGTCACTCCTTTTGCATGATTGGATATTCTACATATGACCCGTTGGCAGGAAAGAAGTGGCTGTATGTGAAAGTTCATATCCAGCTTTGGTATGTGACCATTAAATGGGTCATATTTTCTGACTAGAGCCCAACCTGAAACCTGATCAACTAGACCCAACCCAACTTCTAGCGGGTCAGATTTGTTAGCCTGTTTGCCTATCTTACTCATTACTAGTTCTAGTCAGTCTCCCTTGCTCTCTCACACTGTTAACCTTGGATTACTATTAAATTTTTAGTTGCCATCATGTAGTACTAAAGTATGTAGTCAATTTTTCTTTCTGCTCATTTGCCATGGGTAAAATTCTGGTGCTAAATTTGCTGAAATTATGTGCTGGTTTTATGTGACTAGAATTGTTAGGCTAAAATGAACATGCTTTTCCATGACCGAAGGCCTCCTTCATTTCTATTGTAGCTTCAAGATCTAGGTAGTACGCTCATGGAGTTGTGGAATCTCATGGACATTCCAGTGGATGAGCAAAAAAGATTTGATCATGTAACTCGCTTAATTTCTGCTAATGTTGATGAGGTGTCAGGGAAAGGACTCCTTGCTGTGGATGTCATTGAGCAGGTGATGATCCTTCTCATTTTGTCTTTGGAAAATTTTATGTATTGTAAGATTTTCCTTATAATTAGCTTGATTTCTTTCTCATCTCTCTTTCCCTTTTTACTGCTAGACTGAATCTGAAATCCAGAAGTTGAATACTCTGAAAGCTAGTAAGATGAAGGAGCTGGTTTTCAAGAAGCAACAAGAGCTTGAAGAAATCTATAGGGGGGTTCATATGGATGTCGATAGTGAGGCTGCAAGGCAGATTCTCCTCAGTCTTATAAATTCTGGTTTGCCTCAATTCACAGTTGTTTTTAGTTTCCTTATCTAAACGTTGGCAGATATCAAATGGTTAGGTACTCTGGAGTGTTCTGCTTCCTTGGATCTGCATCTGTATTAATAAATACATTCAGACAACTGTTTCCCCTCTTTTCTTATCTGTACCTTCTGTTGAAACTTGAATCAAGCTTCTTATCCATTTCTGGTCTCTGTTCTCTATTTTTCTTGATTGAGGATCAGGATGTTAAATTTGTTTTTCCTTTAATTTTCTTCACTAATTTATTTCTCAATCCCTCATAAACTTTTTATGATTTCATATGCTGTTCAGTTAGAATTGCTTATATTCTGTTAGTCTGTTCTCAGCAACATAAAAAGTAACAATATTATATTAGTAGTCTCTCCCTCTGTGCAAATGGAAACTTCACTTCAAGCCATATGTCTGATGCTGCCAATTAATGATTCAGTCCTTTCCTGCCCTTTTCTTTTTCTGGATGTAAGAATATCTGAGTTGGCACCTTCTTTCATGTACACTGTTTTTCAGCAAATACTTCTGGTTAGAAGTTCCCATTTTCTGTTAGGTCTCGTGGGATTTTGTTTCATGTTAATCAAAGCATTTTATGTCTGTGACATGTGCAAGCCAATGATTTATTTATTTTTTCCTGGAAGGTGCCAATGCTTGAAATTTGACTTGGAAAGTTTAATAAGCTCTGCTTTATTTAAATTGATTTTGCAGGGAATGTAGATATTTCTGAGCTGCTTACTGGCATGGATGATCAGATTAGAAAAGCTAAAGAGCAAGCTCTTAGCAGAAAGGACATTTTGGACAAGGTGGAGAAATGGACATTTGCTTCTGAGGAAGAGAACTGGCTGGATGACTATGAAAGGGTAATTTGAAGTAATAGGTTCATAAAAAAATATTCTTGGCCTTATGGAGTATTGATTACCTTTGAGCTTCCAATATGTGCTTGTAGATGCCTTCATAGAGGATTCTTGGTCTTCTGTTGTAAATGCCTTCACAGAGTTTCCAATATGTGCTTGGAAGAAGAATGAACAAGGTGATAATATAGGATATAATACTTGAATATCTCAATCAAACAAAACAGATAGACCAGAAATTGTGTATTTGATCTTATAATTGCATAAAAAATGGGCAAGATCCCTTATCATATGCTATGTAAAAAAGCTCAAAAGTGCTGCATGAGTAACTCTCTTTTACATTAAAAAAAAAACTCTAATGCTCTAACACTAACTAAAGATGCCTGATGAGAAGAAGGTTGGGTCGAAATCAGCAGGAAGAAGAGGACGAAAATGGTGGGTAATTCTATTAACTCCCTAACAAGAGGATTTATAGTCTTTGCTCTGGACTTTTGGTGAGGTGAGAGAAGCCTTTGTTGCTAGGATGCAAAGAGACTTCAATTGAGGGGTTTTGCATCTGTCTGGTACAGAACTTGGGTGGAAGCCGAAAAGGCTATTCTGGAAATGAATTGCAACACCTGTGGAATCTCTGAAGTTTGGTTGGAATCAAATGAGGCAGCTGATGGACTAGTCTTAATAGAAAAGAGGTACAACTGAAAAATCCATCCACATGAACCCATGTTGGCAAATGAAGCTGTGGTGCATCCTATAGGTGCTTCCTGAGTGATTGTTGAAGAAACACATTCCCTAAAGTTGTCTCTATTATAGAGTGCAGAGATGGGGAATGTTGGGAAATTGAGAGGAGGAATCCTTTTTGGTTGTCGTTATGGGAGAAGCCATGCAAAATAAGTCTACAATGGAGCAGGAGGTACGGATTTGTGTGAGGAATGTTGTAGCATATGAAAGGATCTCTTCTTGAGGTGAGCATGGTTCTGTTAGGACTTAGGAAGGAGGCTGGCAGATTGTTGGTGGTACTGAATAAACTTGCATGCTTCCTTCAAGCCTCCGGAGACCTTCATGGCTTGGTATACAATCTGGGCTAATGTTGTAGATGGACCTTAAGGCTATCATTGGAAAGATTTTGGAGCTTTCTACAGTAATAGTTGCCTCTGCTATGGGAGTCCCCCCATTAAGAAATAAATGGGGGTAAGGGTTAGATGGATTTTGTATCCACTTTGGGTGATGCCCCTAATGGGTGTTGGTTGCAGGTGAGGAACTTTAGCGTTAGTAGTGGTAGGAAGGAGAAGATGTGACACGTTGCGCTAGTAGATCAAAGGAGATGTTGGCTGACGTGTTGGTGACTCAATTGATTATACTTTTATGGAGGCAATGGTTAGACAGATTTGTATCCACTTTGGGTGATGCCTCTAATGGGTGTTGGTTCCAAAGGCAAGGAACTTTAGCGTTGGTGGTAGGAAGGAGATGTGACATGCTGTGCTAGTAGATCAAAGGAGATGTTGGCTGATGCGTTGGTGACTCAATTGATTATGCTTGTCTTCTCATGGAGTTTGACTGGTCATTTAATCCATGATTGGCATTTGTGATCAAAGAGTGCCATCGGATGCTCACAACTGTAGCTGGATTAGAAGGAAAGTGGGCTGGGTGCCACTTGATTTCAAAATTTGAATCAGCCATTGAGTATGATGTCATCCACTCCTCAGCTGCGGAGAATCTACATCATAATGGTTGTGATATTTATTGGTGGGATTGGGAATAATGTTTTGACTCGGAAAATTGCTGAACCATAAAAATGTCATATTGTGAGATGTTTTATGTGGAGAGATGAGACAAGCAATGGTTTGTTCTCTCAAGATGAAGATTTGCTTCAACATCCAATGGACGAGGTTAGAGGTGAGATTGTTAGGAAAATGGGCATATGCCCATAGACTAGAAAAGAGGCATCAATTAAAACTTAAAAGTTAAAGCCCTTTTAGGTGTTTTCGTTCAGGTCCTAATCCATCCACTTATCAGGTGCTCTAATCGTTGGACCATTGAGGGGCCCTCTCTCTCATTTAATAAGTGGGTGGTTTCTGGGCCTGTTGAAGTTGAGAGGGAGCATACGGTGGAGGATGGTGCCATTTGGTATCATTTGTGGTTTGTGGTTGGAGAGAGCTTGAAGAATCTTCGAAAACATGCAAGCATTGTTTGATTCAATTGTTAGGCAGTCTCTCCCAAGGCCTCCAGTTTAGGGGATATTCTTTCTAGGAGTTTTTGAGGGACTAGAAGATGATGATTCAAGTTGGAGTTTGTTTGATCAACAAATATGGTCATTTTGTTTTCTCTTGCATTTGTTCTTTATGAGGTTATGAATTGGGACTGTTTTAGGTTAGTGTCTGAGTTAGCAATGACAATCGCTATTACGGGCACAAATCAGTTGGGTCGGGTTGAGGGGAGTACCAGACCTGACCCATTTAATGTAGGATGAGTTTGCGTCCGGTCCAAGTAAAAAAAAAATGCTGACTTATTTATGTAATGCGTCAAGTCTAGGTCCTCATATACCTAAACCTGACCCATTGATCTCATGGGTTAGGTGGTCTAAACATTACAAGTGAGTTCACCATTATCACCGAAGCCTTATCCCAATTACTTGGGGTTGAATCAGATAAATAATGCTCCAAATATGTTGGTTCTATTGAGGTTTTAATCAATGTGCTCTAAGAGCAATGGTCCTATGTTATCTTAGATAATTGGAAAGAATCTAAGCAAGAAAATCCAATTATAAATTGTCTTTAATAAACTAATCCCTCCCTACAGGTAAAAAATCCATGAAAAAAATGTGTATTTCAAATTCCAGCTTAGGATGGATTTAATATTGACCATTGGATCTCATTTAAGGGTTCTTAATTACCCATTTTCCATAGGTATTTTTATTTAATTAATCAAACTTTTGATTTTCTTGTACTTGCATTATAACTACTCTTTTGGGTGTGGGTCTCAATCGGTATGGGTAGGTCCATGAAGGATTGTCCAAATTGGATCGACTTAAAAACTGGGTTTGGGTCGTGTTAATTTGAGAGTATCTAGACTCGACCCTTTTAGTAATTCAGTTTGAACTTTTGGGTTCAGACAGTGTTCTAAGTATCAATATCGCTACAAGTTTCGCAAGCCCAAGATATGGAAACAATATCGATATCACCGATAATTGGAAATATAGGGAAACATGGGGAAAATTGTGAATTTTTTCGGTGAGACCTTAGGAGAAGCTAAAATACATATATTTATATATTTAGGAATAAAAATTTGCAAAAAAGAATGCATACATAATAAGTTTCCATTTAATAGGGGTCTAAAAGCATGTGTTGTCATAAGAAACCATTCCAACAATCCCATGATTCCTATCCATCCAACCATCTGTCCAACCTTCCATCCAAATATTTATTGATATTTTAGAATATCGACAACACATGATATTTCGCCTAGAAATTGTCGATAATTGGAAAGGAAATGAAAGACTGTGGTCTTGATATCACCCATGTTGTGATAATGATAATATTGCAATATGATCGATATTATGGTCGACAATTTGAACACCGTATATAGCCATGCCCCCATTAAAAAAATTTGATATGAAATTTTTTTTTTATATATGTATTTTTGGAGATATCGATACATTAGCAATATTATCGAAATACCACTGATACATTGGCGATACAAGCTACACCTAGAATTTACATGGTCAAAATTCTTGGCGATATCAATACATTAGCGATATTATCGAAATATCACTGATACACTAGCGATACAAGCAACACCTAGAATTTACATAGTAAAAAACCTTGGCGATATCAAAACATTGGTGATACAATTGACACGGAGAATTTACACAGTCGAAAATATTGGCGATACACTGGCGATATTGATACATTGGTGATAATTAACGATACATCGACGATACCTGAAATTTCTAAGACTACTGGTGTTATCGTTATGGCTACCAATGTTATTGGTATCGTTGAGTTGGAGATAGGGATGATATCGAGGATATTTTGATAATATTGAGGGTACTTTGAACAATAGGTCTAGATATGTTCCATGGGTCCAAATTTTAGACCTAAACCCAGTTATTTAACTACTGTTTTGGGTTTGGGTCGCAATTGGTCTTTGTTAGGTCCATTTAGGATGGTCCAAATTAGATCGACTTAACGACTTTGTTTGGGTCGGGTTAATTTGGAGAGGTTCTAGACTTGATTCGTTGTTTGAGTTTTTGGTTCTAGATCTGTTCTATGGCTCCAAATTTTAGACCTGAACCCAGTTATTGTCGGGTTGGGTCCAATGACTGTTAACCCAGTATTGTAACCCAACCAATGTTCGAAATATCGGTATCACATTACGTATTGCACCCTTGGGATATAGATACGTATCGGTTATTGCATGGGATATATCGTTTGTATTGGGTAGTTTATCGCACCTATTGGGAAACATGGTGAAACATTGGGAAAATGGTTGAATTTTTCAATGAAACTTCAAGGATTGTTAAAAAAAGACCTTAATACACTTTTAAATCATAACATATCAAAAAGGAAGAGCACGTAATAGGTTTCTTTTGTACAGGGTCCTAAGCCATGCATTGTCTGATTGAACTAATGCAACTATGTTCAAATTGAATGCATAACATTTAGAGTATGCGTGATGATCATTTCATCAAATACTCCAAAATATTTCGAAATTAGTCTCAATTGACAGCTAGTTGAAGGGAAATTTCGAAAAAAAATATTTTAATATTTTTAATTAAAAATGATATTTATTTATTGAAAATTGACAAGGACCTAACAAATTATTAGATCAACCCTCATACATGCTTGATTTCATGTTTGGAGTGTAACATTGCAAGCAATTTCGGAGAAATTGGGGAAATTTCGAAATTGCTCCAAAATTTCCCAAATCGGACTACCTACACTCAAATTTCGAAATTAGAGTGTATGTGATGACCATTTCATCAAATATTCCTAAATACTTCGAAATTAGTCTCAATTGGCATCTAGTTGAAGGAAATTTTTGAAAAAAAATGGAGAACATGAAGAACCAATAGATATCAAAATCAAAGCTTTAACTTTTATGATTTTTCATGCAAAACATGAAGAACCAATGGATTTGTTACCTTTTGGTGCCGATTTAACATAATTTCAACAAAAGAAAGGATCATAAATTGAAAATGTTCATCAGATCGAACATGTGGGATATATCGACACTACCTGTGCGTTTCGTATCGTATCGCACAGGTGGGATATAAGATATATCGCTGGGTATATCGGCCGATTTCGTCGATAGTTAAGACAGTGAACCCAAGTTTGTTAACCCTGACCTATTTTCTTGTACTTAGTATCCCCTAGTCACTATCATAAAGCTTACACTCATATCCGTCGTCTTTATTCTTGTTAGAAAAATTTGTCATCGTTGTAAGAAGGAAACTATGTTGGTACGGGGCGAAGAAATTACAAGTGGGTCGATATGTTGCTAAGACGGGCTTTGGAAGGGATAAATTATTATCTAGAGCAATGATGATTTGAAGGCTAACGCCACCAAGGTGGGAGGGTTCTAGATGTCTTTTTGAAATAAGAATTTAAATGGATCCTCACTACCATGTATGAGCGTTTAGAAAAGAAACTTAAGGCAATACCCTGATTTGAACTAGATGATATCAATGGACAACTATAACTTCGAAGGTGTTTGGGAGGTTGCATTGAGTAAAGAATTCCACCATGGGCATTTAGATTAGATTCCAGCAAATTAAGATTTATTTTTAATTTTGTGTGTTGGGTAGAGTTGGGTTGAATGGTTGGAGTTGTCACTATAAGAAGGGCTTTTAAGCCAGATGAAAAACTACAATGTGATGGGGACATCATGCGCACGTGCATGCCCCCCACCCTACGCATGTACTCAAGCAGGAGGAAGCCCCCACTATCGATCTGGATCGACGATGACATCTATGGAGGACCTCTTAGCTAAGGGGCCGTGCTATGGAGCATTGGAGTGGATCCGATCATCATGAGGATTCCACCATTAAGATCTCATGATCGTGGCCTATTACCCTAGATGATCTAGGATTTTGAGTTTTGGTTATTATCGTTATTAGAAATATCATGAACGGTTTTGATTGCATTGATTTGTTGCTATTTTTGTTACTTTGACTCTAAGTAATAGTGTGCGTAGATGGCGCAACTTTTGGGGTATAGAGTTTTTCTTATAAATAGGCAATCCCATGTAGGTTTTTTTTCATTGAAGTTTACAAATAAAATTCTGCGTTTTTTCTTCTCTATCCCTCTGAGTTGAAGAAGCTAATTGGGTGCGAAACCCTCCCTTCCTTGAAGGGCTAACTAACGTGGTGCGAAGCCACAACTATCCCAAATCATCCCAATCTCTTCCACCGCACATCCCTTATCTCCCACAGCCATCCCCATCTTTAGATTTATCCTTTTTTGGAACTCAAATTCTCTTCGACAGCAGATTTCCAGATTCTGGCCCACCAGGGGGCTAAAACTTTGACGGAGTACCACGCACTAACCGTACATCGGATCGGCTTGAAATTTGGCGTGAGAGAGGACCTCCTCTGGTTGACAAGACCCAAGCTGGACGTTTCCAGTTTCGTGGGCCCCACACACGTGCGGACAGAGGTCCACGCACATGCGTCTGGGCGGGCCGCTATCCGCGGGCGCGGATTGTCTCAGGTTCTGGATTTTTTCTATCTTCTCTCATTTTTCGCCTTAAATCCCAAACCCTAATCCTAAATAATCCCCAAATCTCAAGTTTTTTTTTTTTTTTTCCACTTTTGCAAACCCTAGACTTTCCCCGAATTGAAACATGGTGAATCTCTTGAATTGGGGAACAATCCTTTACAAGAGTAGATAAATCTTACAATCCTTCGGGCATTGTTTGGTTTATAATTTTATTTGATCCAGCCCTAAATGTGTGTAGGCTTGGACTCCTGTAGATTCCCCTTGTTGAATGTTTGATCGTATGTGGGACGTGAAATTTTGTGAGTGTTTAAAATTAGTATGATCTAAAGCTTGAAATCTTGCATGTCATATTTAATTTCATGTCCTGCATCACAATGCACTAAAATCTTTGACTTCAATAGATAAGATAGTCAAAAGTGTTTCTGCTTTCCAAATGTGATTCTAAATTCAAGAAAGGTAACAAGAAAATAAATTATTAAGGATGCTTCTATGTTTTTTAAGGAAAATTTCTTGAAAGATAAGAATCCTTTAACATTATCATGACATGGTATTACTTGGTGCATATTAATGGCAAAAGGATGATTGCTAAGTTTTTATTTTTATTTTTCTGATTTATTTATAATTTTCATATTTTTAAGAAAATGATAAAAAATCTTACAATTTACAATATGATTTGCGATTTGGTATGATTCAACCCCTATTACGATTTGCGATACGATAATTTTTTGACAACATTGGAGACAAGCATTAAAAGGAGGTATATTTGTTTGTAGGATGATAAGTACGAGCATGTTTACCTCTCCTCAAGGCAATGGGAACAAGATATGGTGGATGACACACCATGGTTGGCTGTACTATCTCTATGTTTTCATTGTGAGGAGACTTGCAACAGAGGCATATTGCGAATGGTGGAATCAAAGGGAGGAGAACGGATTATATCTTCTTCAATTGGAACAATTACAAGCACAACTTCCACATCAAGAGATTTATTGTCCTTCGAGAAGAACAAAGTGGAAATCATATTGTCTTCGAAGAGGACCATAACAACGACAACCTCTGTGTCCATAGTACTAAAGAAAAGAAACATTTAATAGCTTTATGATCTAATTTATAATGGCCTGATTCTAATTAATGGACAAATCATATGCATCCAAAAACTTTTGGGGGAGAAGAAAACAATGGAGTATTTGGCAGTAAAATTTAATGTGGTGGTTGATCCATTAGAATGTTTGAGGGCATTCAATTTATTAGAAGACATGCTGTGAGCATCATACCACTCCAAAAACTTTTGGGAACATTCATATGAAGTAATAGAGCATGACTCACCTCAAGTAGGTGGTGATTTTTTATTTTTATTTTTTTTTAATATTTTGCAACACTGTTTTGTTGTGGAATGTGGGCATAAGATTTTGATTAAGGATTCCTGTTTCAGAAAAATACTGGTTAAATGCTTGTGACAGATATTCCTTAGCATTATCGGAATGAAACACAAACACTTCTGAATTAAATTGATTTTGTGCTTCCATGCAAAAAAGTCTTAAAAATAGAATATTTCAGATCTGTCTTTCATTAAATAAATCCAAGTCATTTGTGAGAAATTATCAACAAAGGTAATGAAATACTTGTACCTTGGCCTACTGGAGATTTTAATTGGTCCGCAAACATTTGAATGAATTAAATAAAAAGGAACTAAACTATGCTTTTCCACACGTGGTGAGAAAGTAGCATGATGATGTATACTCAATTAACACACTTCACACTTCAGACTTGTCACAGACAACTAGAGGTGTACATGAGTCGATCCAAGTCGAGCTTGGCACAACTCGACTCGGCTCGGCCACAGGCTAACCCCAGCTCAAACTCGGCTCGGCTTGGTCCTCGAGCTTGACTAGCCAGCTCGGCTCGGTTCGGTCAGTAGCTTGGGCCAGTTCGAGCCGAGTTCGAGCCAAGATCGAGCCGAGTTCGCCTGTGCAGCATTTTCACAAACACATGGATTACACCTTCAAAATCTCACTGTATATAAAACAGCAGCAGCGGTTTTACAAGTATTTCATCAAACACCTTGTAGGCAACATCAAGATTAAGAAAAAAGGTATTTGTTTCATATACATACCTTCCTTGCCACCAGCCGACACTTCGTTGAGTCATTTCGTTAAACACTTGGTGAGCAACATCAATATCAAAGTAAACGAGTCCATGAATTGGTTTAATCCGAGTTTGATTTGAGCTGGGGTTCGATCCGAGTTGAGTCGCGCTCGGCCAAGCTCGAACTCAGTTCGAAACTTTTTCGAGCTAAAAAAATCAGCTCAACTCGGCTCAAACTCAGTTTCGAACCGAGTCGAATCGAGCTTTTTCAAGTCGAGTTGAGCGAGCGAATCGCGCGAAATGGGTTCGTGTACAGCCCTACAGACAACGAGGAAGGAATAACACTTTTAAGAACATTCAAGGATGGATGATCGAGACGGCAGTGCCATTGGTAAGGAGAGATGTTATTTTGTACTTTTACACCAACAATGTTATGATTAAAATGGTGCAATTGATGATGTTTATGTCCTCCATCAATCGTCTTTTTCGTCTGTAGATCTTGAAAAACATAATTCAAGGGATAAAAGATCACAAAGCAGTTAGGAGATTTGGTGAGTTTTATAATAGATATGAGACTCGAGGAAAATGTAGGAACATAAAGGACAAATGTTAATAAAAGGAAAGAACTAGGTTAAACAATATCAATTCCACCCACTCTAGATTGGGTACCTAATGTGGGGGCATTTTCACACCGGGATTGAGTGAGGTGGCTTGTGAGATACAGGGGCACACTCGAGGTGGGAGGCCTACGGAACCCATGGATTTGGGGCCCACGAGGGGGCAAAACTTATGGATTTGGGGTTCACGAGGAGGGTTCGGCCGAGGACCTCACATATGGATTTGGGGCCTGGGCTATGAGGTAAATGGATTAATTCACCATGCTCTATATGTTTGAGCTTTGAGAGAAAGTGGTTTATTGTCCTGCATCAAATTGGTATTAGAGCAGTGAGGTCTCGTGTTCGAGACTCCTCATCGGGGGTGATTAATGCGAGGACATTTTCACATCAGGCTCGAGTGGGGTGGCCCGTGGGATGCGGGGGCACACTTAAGGCGGGTGGCTCGCGGAACCTATGGATTTGGGGCCTGTGTGAGGTGGAACCCATGGACTTGAGGCCCACGAGGAGGGTTTGGCCGAGGACCTAACCCATGGATTTGGGGCCTGGGCTATGAGATAAAGGGATTAATTCACCATGCTCTATCAGTTAGAGCTTTTAGAGCAAGTGGTTAATTGTCCTGCATCAATACCATCTACCAAAATGATAGATGAACCCATTAACAATGTATTAATGGATGAAAATACACTGCACTCACCTATCATATGGTTAGATGCTCTAGAGTCAATGACCCATAGAGCAGGGACTTGGAACCTAAACAAGCCATGCTTGAGGTCACAAATATAACAATAGGGGTAGAAGTAGTTCTAGAAGTAGCAGGAGCAGGTTGGTTTTGCAGATTTTTCAGCAACGTGGAATACTATTGAGTCAGAGTAGTCTTCTCTCGTGACTATTGAGTTATATGTGTAGAATTAGCCGGAGAAGCCCCATTGTTCTCTCTAACGCAGATGCCTGATGAGCCCATGTCGGCTTCCCCATGAGGATTTCAACATTTTTTAATAGTGATTTGTGAGCCCATAATGCGTGCACTTTCTAAGACTACAACCTCTACCACAACCTCCTTCTAATTTACCACGACCACCTTGATTACCTTTGCCACCGTGGCCTCGACTGGTAAAGGATGCTGAAGTAGAGTTGTCATTGGCTAAATCCAACAGATATTTGTTGGAGGCAAACATACACCTCATTCAGAGGTGGCACATCCATGCCACCCAATATTTGTGCACTACTCATGTTTCAAACCAGATAAGAACTTGGCTACATGAAACTCCTCTTGTTGCTAATGTAGCTTTTCCAAATAAGTAGTAAGGGTTAATACAAATTCGACTCATTTAATTTTGGAATAATATTCACCTAGCATTCTGTTGCCTTGTTGGAGTTAAATTCTTCATATAATTGATACATACGGGAGATATTTTTGGTAGATGAATATGTCTCTTATAATGCATCCTACACTTCCTTTGCAGTATCCAAAAACATTACATTAGCATCGATGGGTGATTCCATACTATTTCACAATGATGTCATAGTTTGAGCATTCTCCTGTAACTCTAATTGGGTTGCTCCGTGGTCAAGTATTTCCAAAAAGAAAAAAAGAAAAAAAAAGGTATTTCAATTTTCCTTTCGTTACAAGTATTTGAATGGACTTAGACTATTGGAGATAGTTTATTACATTTAATTTAATAGAGGTTATCTGGACTATAAAAAAATCAGCTGGATTTATGAATCTTGTTCTCGAATCACTTCTCACTTCCATCTAGGATGAGATTAGAATATATAACGCAAGCTTATATGAACATGGGCTGACCTTTCACGATTAACAAACACTTGTATGCTTCACACGGTATGCACACCACACCTGAAGAGAATAACCAGCCTGCACGTCCACATGTTCCAACCAATCATGAGGGTTGATGATCATGAACACGGCAATTGACAAAGGCAACCGGCCCATACATTCACACATCTCACAAGAGACGATGATCATGAAAACTACATCCCCTTCTCATGCACGGGCCATTACAAAGGCCCGACACAACGAAAAGAGCAAAAATCCTAGGTTTCTTAAAAGATTTTCAACACGAGGGGCGATAAAGCCCAAAAATAAAAGAAAAAAATAAGGATAGGTAAATGGGGGAATATCGATTAGATTAGAAAAAGAAGGCTTCGATACCGTGTAGGACAATTTGCTTGTTACTATAGCATGATACTATAGCACAGTACTGTAGCAAGTGAAAGAAGAGAAGAAAAGAGAGGAGAAGAGAAAAGCCCCAATTGAGTTGGACCTCCACCTCTCCTTATTTATAACTAAACAAATCCAATATGACAAACATATCCTTCAAGTAACAAAAGCAAAAATATTCAGCATATCCTAATTAACATAAACAAAAGATAATAAGATAATAAGAGATGTGGGCCTACATGGGCCATATCCACTTTTGTTAAAACAAACAAAGTCAATTATCCGGCACACTTGGTTTACTTGATCGGAACTCTGTAAGTGGTGAGCAATATATCTTTGCACGCTGGATAGTTTTTTTTTCTTTTTCCGGTCATTCCCTCTTGCATGTGCTTTCTTGGAAGCTCTCCTCTCTGATCATTCTCCAATTATTTGGTTTTAAGGCATAATCTAAGGCAAACATAGTAAAATGTTCCAAGAGATAATTTTCATTTTCAGACTTTATAGGCATTGAGCAATTTGGAATAAAATATTGTTTATATTTCTGCCTCATATTCAATTTTTGTTAGGATTCTCGTCTTATTCTAAAAATTTGGGAACCTTTGTCTGTATTGGAAGCTCAAAGATATTATAGTTCTTTCTTTTCAATCGTGCATTTGCTTGTATATTTTAGTTGAATGGTGACTTAGTATGGTTTTTACAGGACCAAAACCGCTATAGTGCTGGTAGAGGAGCACACAAAAACCTGAAGCGTGCAGAGAAAGCAAGGATACTGGTCAGCAAAATACAATGTGAGCCTGTACAACTGTTGCAAGCTAAATAAGATGAAGTAACTTGCTAAGTAATCCTTCTCCTTGGTCTATCAGCATTTATTCATTTATCATTGTTAAGGGAAGAAAAAAAAAAAAAAAAACTCATGTATATTTCTAAAACAAAAACTCATGCATATTTCTGAATTTCCTGAAGCTGGGACTGTGGTGTGAGAGAATAGGTGTAAGGGACAGGGAAGGGTCTGTTTGGAGCTGAGCTTCTCAATCTTTTCAGATTATCCGAAAGGATTTGGATCTGAATATTTTGGACATTTGGTTTTTCCAAATCCTCTTGGGCCAAAGCAGAATCATGTTAAGATTACTGCTTTTTCCCATTTGTTTCTTCCTTTTGTCGTCCGTTTGAAATGGAACAGTTATGGATATCCTGTCCAATTGAATTGGTTCGCCCCTAGATGCAAACGTGCCCAATTAGCTGAAGCAGGATACAACTAGTTCAAAAGCATGTCAGTGCCATTACTGAAGAATAGTCCCCAGCGCTATTTGCCTTTCAGATTTTCAGAGATTCTAGAATCTTCAACACCTTATTGGAAGTCCACTAACAGGTGAACCCCCTCAATGCAATAATCTCTTCCTTCAGTCATTTTCATATTTTCTGCTCGTTGAGGACTTGCATGATATGTTGGTCTGTGTCATCTTGAGAGGCTCCTCTGTATCTCTACAGGTGCTTAGATGCCCTCAGTGTAGCAGATTAATATTCAGCTAAGCTCTCCCCACAGCCATGGGATTCTGACATCTGGCATGCACTGCACTGATGTAGTTGCTCCGGCAGATTGACTCTTAGGATCTGGCTGATTTTTATCGTTTTGCCGAGAAACAGTAAATACCCTAGAAATGGCTTATTATTACTGTGTCACCTGTTTGGATATTCATGGCAATTTCATTCTTAAAAACTGAGTCAAAAGTAGTAGCGGCTATTTTAGGACCCCATCTTGATGTATATGACATATCTATTTAGTCTATCCATTTTAACACAATATTTTGAGATATAAGAAGAATAATGAGGTTGATCTAAGACTCAACTGGCCCGTACCAAAAGAAACGATGGCCTCAGGAAGTTTTTAATGGTAAATATTTGATTCACATTTTTCTATGGCGTGGTACACTTGAGCTTTGGATATGCGTCATTGTTCGGCTTATATTATAAATTCATCTGACATAATAGATGAACAGTGAAAATATATGATATGCATCACAGTGGGACCTACAAATATTTCACAATATTTGCCCTTTTTACACCCAAAAAGTAAGTTGTCAAATCAATTATGGGGAAGAGTACAGCAACTAAGGAGGGAAATATTTATTACCATTCATGGGGCATTTCCCTGGGAATTGCTCCGGCAGATTGACTCTTAGGATCTGGCCATATTTCGTATGCCCTACTTGAATAACTGAAACAACAGGCAATCTTAAAGGGAGGTCTGCCCTTCGTTGCATGATCCTTCTAACCAGGTGCCACTCCTGCTTCGAGTTGATTGCCCAACTTGTGCTCCCGGTTCTGCTTCCTAGCTGGTTATACTTGCTAATGTTTTGAAACTCATGAATCCCCTCTCCTGCACCCCCGATTCTGTTCCTTCGCTACTCTATGCAACTAATCTGCCAATCAATAGGAGCATGTATAGCACTTGTGGCAGGTTGGCATATGTGGTGAATATCTAGGCCATCCATCAAGTTGGCTTACCATGTAGATTCCTTGACCCAAAAATCAGCTGCCAACTCATTAGGTTTGGTACAGTGTATGGGATAATTTGATGGCTTGAAAAGCACTTATTTTCTATATTCTCTTATTTTGTACACTGGCCCACCTGATCATGCATGGTTTTTGGACCATGGCCACCTGATGGAGGGATCATCAACAACCTGCCTGTAGATGGACTCAGCTATATATTACCAAACCTGCTGAAAGGTAACTGTAACCATTTTAGTGTCAATTTCTCAAATTTAAGTGGTTCTATAATTAGTAGGATCCTGCTAATGTAGAAGCAGATATGTAGGCCAAGGTTTTGTTCTGATCTTAATGATCAACTTCCTTTCTTTGTTCAAGGTCCCCATTGCCATTATGTGACCAAAATGGACTTTGTTATTTTCCTTGACTTCTTGGGTCTTATTTTGATGTGATCTCTTTACCTTCTCTGAGGATAGCCAACTATTAAAATGGTTATTTTGATTGTTGGTAGGCATTTATTATCTCAAGTATCTTTGATAACAGCTCGTCATTTCCCTGATTAGTGAGGATGCTGCTAACGTCGATACTATATATTTTAGGCACGAAGTTTTTTATTTTTATTTTTCTGTTATTAGTTCTCTATCAGCAACGAGCTTTTCGTTTTCGTGAAAGTATCCACTAGTAGCTTATAAATGGCAATATAACATGCAATCTCTATTTGAAACTAACCTGGTGTTGTTCTCCAACTGTGTGACAAAAGCAGGGTGCAAAGTTACACTCTTGTAACAATAATCATACTTGGATATTGTAGCAGGAAATGCAATTATTTCTTTTTTGTTTTTCTAAATATTTCTCACTTGAAATTTTTTATGGCAACATTAAAGTAGTAATTTCGAACAAAAGGTTCATAGTAGGAATTATACAATTAGCAAGAAACTGTTGTGAATGATTTCTTACTTGATTTGGTAACTTCCTTTATTGGAAAACATCTCTAATATCTGATGACATAATGGTTCTAGAGAATGAAGTATCCCAAAACAGTATTGTTGAGGCCAAATATCCGTGGGGCATTTCCATGGGATTGGATTAACTTTAACAGTATCATATACACATTCTCTTGCCAATGGTCATGCATTTTTGATCATTTATGCTTGCATCTGTTGATGCACTCACATTATGTTCTTTGCTGAGATATTGTCTGACAGTTGGGGGTCTTTGAAACTTGTTGCTATTTAGCTCTTGTAGAGAATCTGACTGCAAAAGTCAAAGCATGGGAAGAAGAGAACGGCATGCCATTCTTATATCACAAGGTGTAAATCTAGCTATTCACCTATCTTTTTTCCGTAGTCTATAAAAATGTGTGCTTGCAGTACTGCTAAGTCTTGACTGTGATATTTAAATTCAGCTGCGTTTGCTAGAGACCTTGGAAGAATACACCATACTCCGACAAGATAGAGAAGAGGAGAAACGGAGATCTCGGGTGGGTCTACTTTCTCTTTGTTTTGCTTTTAATGGTGCTATATGTGGTCATGATTTTATTTGAAAGCTTGGAAATTTTCAATCACCGGCTGTTTTAGATGGGAAATGTTCTATGTTAAAGGGGAAATCCGGATCAGTGTTCGAATTATCTCCGATATTATCTTTATCTCTAGCTCAGTGATACCGATAACACTGGTAGCGATACTGATACCGATAACGCTGGTAGTATCAGAAATTTCAGGTATTTGCAATGTATCGCTAAGTATCGCCAATGTATCAATACCGCTGATGTAATCACCAATATTTTCAACTATGTAAATTCTAGGTGTCGCTTGTATTGCCAATGCGTCAATATCACCAATATATCACTAATATTTTTGACTATGTAAATTCTAGGTTATGCTTATATCAAAGGTGTATCAAAGATATTTCAATAATATCGCCATCGCCAATGTATTGATATCATCAAAATTTTGTTTATTAGAAAAAAATTATTTGAAATTTTTTTCATGGGCACATGGTTGTATGTAGTGTTCAATTTGTCATTGATAATATTGAGAATATCTCGATATTATCGATATCGCAACATGTGCAATATTGAGACCGCAATCTTTCGTTTCCTTTACAATTGTTGATGATTTTTTGGTGAAATACCATGTGTTGTTGATATTTTGCAATATCGATGGATGTTTGGATGGCGTTAAATAAGCCAGATGGGATGGTCGGACTGATTTCTGACAACAGGACATGCTTTTAAGCGCCCATTAAATGGAAACTTGTTATGTATGCATTCTTTTTGCAATTTGTTTATTTCTAAATATGCAAATATGTACATTTTAACTTCTCCTAAAGTTTCACTGAAAATTCCACCATTTTCCCCATGTTTCCCCGCATTTCCGGTTATCAGTGATATCGATATTGTTTCTGTATCCTTGGCCAACAAAACTTGTAGCGATACCAATACTTCAAACACTGATCTAGATTAGGTTGCATTTAGCTATACCATCAAATTGTTGTTTGCAGTGCTTCCCTAGCTTACTTTTTATGATTGGTGTTTGGGATGGCACTGAAAAAGTAACCCGCATTGTGTGGGCTTCTATTCACCTCCTAATGCTGCCTTGATACATGATTTAGATAAGAACTGGAACTCCCAAACATAATCTTAATGTGTCCGTGAACAATTTATAGTCGCTGTTTTGAACTTTCTCTTCATGCATTTTGCTGTTGCTCCAATCAAGAGTCTTCTTTTTCTTCTTCAAGAATCTTCTTCTTCTTCTTCTTCTTCTTCTTTTTTTTTTTTTTTTTCCGGAGATGGTTTGCCTTCTCAAATGAAATGTAGACCACAGAGTTATGATATGAGTAACAAAAATGGTTTTTTGTTTTTTCTGGAGATGATTGCCTTCTCGAATGAAATGTAGATTGCAGAGTTGTGATATACGTAACAGAAATGGTTTTTCGTATTAGTTGCAGTCCTTTTGTTTTAAAAAAATTCAACAAGTTTGATTAGTTGGGCGTGCTCTTGATGGAGATAGAAAATAACTACTTAAAATATCATCCATGCTTCTGTTTAATACTTTAAGGTTCATACATGTTAATATCTTGGATTGATGGTGCTAATCTGTTGGCCCATGTGCCTATGTACATGCAAGTTGGTTTTACATCTTATGTATTAGTTATACTGTATTCTTGCGTGTATGCAACACATGTGCTTATATCTGTTATGCAAAGCCTTCGTGTTTTTATTACATGCATATACATGTGTGCATACACTACACGATTCAACCTACACGTAGACAGAGATACCTCGTTTCAACCCCCCCAATTATGTATATCTTTAATTTATGCATATATGAGAGCACAAGTGTTCATATGTGTGTATGGACCAATACACATACAACTCATATTCTATAAGTAGATACTAGTAAACATAAGATGGATTATCTTGTACATAAATAACATTATTATATTACGCTTGCATGTATAACTGGATATGCTCATTATATCTGTACCATACATATGCAATGCCTTTGTGTTTTTATTACATGCATATACATGTGTGCATACATGACGCAGGGAGGGACGTGATGAGATCGATCACCGTCTTCCTCTGGGAGTAACTACTCCGAATCCACGGAGCTCTCTGGATTCCTCACAGAGCTTCCTCGAATCCACAAGTAGGGGTGTACATCGAGTCGAACTGAGTCGAGCTGGCCTCAGCTCGACTCGGCTCGACCACTGGTTGACCTCAGCTCAAACTCATCTCGGCTTGGTTTGGTTAGCAGCTCGGTCCGAGCTCGAGCCAAGATCGAGCCGAGTTCGCCATTGAGGCATTTCCACAAACACCTGAACTGCAACTTCAAATTCCCACTGTTTTACAAACAGAGGTAATGGTTTTACAGGTATTTTATCAAACACCTTCTAAGCAACATAAAAACCAAGAAAAACAAAGAGAAAAAGGGTATTTGTTTCATGTACATACCTTCCTTGCCACCATCGAACCCAAAGAGGAGCAGGATCTGGCTGCAGCCTTGAAATGGTGCTTCCCTGAAGGCATAGACATCTACTTTGAAAATGTGGGTGGATGCATGCTTGATGCAGTTTTGTTGAACATGAAAGTCTACAGACGGATTGTTGTTTGTGGGTTGATATCTCAATACAATCTCACCCAACAAGAGGGTATACACAACTTGTTCTGCCTGGTAACAAAGCGCATCGGGATGCAAGGATTCATCGAGCCCGATTATTAGCACATGTACCCTCAGTTCCTTGAGCTTGTGATTCAGTACATTAGGGAAAAAAATACCTTCCTTGCCACCAGCCACCTTTCGTTGAGTCATTTTATCAAACAGTTGGTGAGCAACATCAATGGCAAAGTAACCGAGTCACCGAACTGGTTCGATCCGAGTTCGATTTGAGCTGGATTCGATTCGAGTTGAGTCGCGCTAGGGCGTGCTCGAACTCGGCTCGAACTCATTTTCAAGCTTAAAAAATCAGCTCGACTCGGCTTGAACTCAGCTTTGAACCGAGTCGAATTGAGCTTTTTCGAGTCGAGTTGAGCGAGCTAACCGAGCTAGCTCGGTTCGTGCACACCCCTATCCACGAGGGATAAAAATAGAAATAATTTCTAATAATTTCGAAATAAATTGATTGATGATAAAAATCGAAATTACAATCGTTTAAATAATGAGCTCAAACCTAGGATGGAGTTTTAGACTCAAACTCCAAAACAAACACCCTAAAAACATGAATTACTATAAATAGTAAACTTACTATTTATAGACGATCACCATTCCTACTAAAATTCATGGTTTTCGGCCAAAAATAATAAGTGTCTAATTTGGCTTAACCACATTATTCTCTTAATTTTTCTAAGCCCTTTTCATGTTGCGTGTGACTTCTACAACTCAAAGGATCAAAAGTTACAATCAAACTAAAACTTACTATTTATAGTAAAAACGAAAATAAATTGGACTTTCGACCATTGATCTGATGGAATCTCGCAAATCCGGCGTGTGCAACATGGCGTAGCAGGTTGGTTGGCTAAAGTAGCTTCTCCTACCTCAAATTCATATATGATATGTTGAAAAAATCATCCCGGTTTGCGAGATATGATTGTTTTAAAGTTTTGACGGTCCGGATCATTTCTGCCTCCGATCGGCCCTTCTCTGGTCCATCTTTGCCATGACAGTGTTTGCGATATGCTATACGTCTTTCCCCTCCACTTCAAAAGAACTTGACTTAGAGTTCTTGTCTAGCTTTGGTTCATGATACTCGGTTAGGTCCGCAACGTTGAAAGTACACGAGATCTCCATGTCATCTAGAAGATCAACAATGTAAGCCTTGCCATTAATATTTAGATGATCGGTACCGGTTCAATCTTCTTGTTGTTTAATTTGTTGTAGGTGCCGGTCGGAAATCTCTCTTTGCGTAGATGCACCAGAACAGGGTCGCCCCACCTCGAGCACCTTTTGTTGCCAATGCTTGTCGGCTTGCTCCTTGTACTTGTTGTTCGAAGCTTGTAACTTGGTTTGCACATCCACATGAATGCCCACAATTCGGTCCGCCATATGTTCTGCTATAATGCTCATGCCTGGGAGCTTAGGCAAATGGACCAAGTCAAGTGTGTGGCGAGGCACTCGACTATAAACAATCTGGAACAGGGATTTCCCTATCAAACGGTTCACTATGTTGTTGAATGCAAACTCCACTTAAGACAAGGCCAAATCACATTGCTTCGGTTTGTCACCTGAAATACATCGGAGTGGGTTTCTCAACTTGTGATTCACAAGTTAAGTCTGCCCATCGGTTTGTGGGTGGTAGGCACCACCGAGCTGAAGTTGCGTACCGAATTGATTCCACAAAGTCCGCCAGAAGTGGCTAATGAACTTCGTGTCACGGACGCCCGTAATGGTCTTGGAAATCCTGTGTAGCCGCACTACCTCTCTGAAGAATAAATTCGCTACGTGTGTTGCATCGAAGGCTTCGTACATGGGATAAAGTGTGCCATATTTGAGAAACGATCTACCACCATGAACAACGAATCCATGCCCCGTTGCGTTCGTGGGAGACCAAACGCGAAGTCTATAGATAAGTCCTCACACCTCACAAGGGTCGTCAGGCATAAGTAACAGGGTGTAGAGGCCCGTATTTTGAGACTACCCCCTGGAGTTCTGAAAAACATGACAACGCTGCATTGCTTTACTCACGTCACGTACCAATTGTGGGTAGCAACATCATTCCTCATCAAGAGCCTGCGACTTGTCTTGTCCAAGGTGTCCACCAAGGCCACCTCCATGTAGCTCTTGGATAATAAGCTCCCTAAGAGAACTTTGGGGGATGCACGGTTGATTACCTTTGAAGAGGAAACCATCTTGCATATGTAGGTCATTAGGATGACTCTCTTGGAACCTCACCCATGCATCCTTGAAGTCCTCGTTCTCGGTATACAACTCCTTGAGACAGTCGAAGCCGACTACCTTATTGCTCATCGTAACAAGTAGTGATGCATGACGGCTAAGTGCATCATCCACATTGTACTGCTGCCCTGACTTATGCTTCAGAAAGAACGTGGATTTATGCAAAAATGCAACCCCATCTATCATGCACACGATTCACGTTAGCTTGACTATTAATAAACTTTTAGACTTGATGGTCAATGTAAAGAACAAACTCTCTCTAAACCAGATAATGTTGCAGTGCTTGAACCACTGGCTACAACTCAAGCTCATATGTCAACCATTTCTTTCAGGCATTGCTAGAGTTGGGCAGGGGACGACTCGACTCGTCCGACTCGGTCAGATCCGACTTGACCCGAACCAAATGGCAGAGTCGGGTTCAGATCGAGTAGCCCTATCCTGATCCGAAACCCGACCGAGTCGAGTTTGAGTTACATAGTAACTGGACTCGGCTAGATCCGACTTGAACCGAACCAAATGACAGAATCAGGTTCGGGTCGAGTAGCCCTATCCCTATCTGAAACTTGACTCGAAGCAGCCCGTGCTGCACCCAACCCGATCCAAGAACCCTACTTTGGTGGAGCCACCCGTTCGACCACCCTCTATCAGCGAGCTCTTCCTCTCTCTCTCTCTCCTCCACTCGTCTGCACAACAACACCCGTCCGGGCAGCGACCACCCATTCGAGGCTTTGAGCTCCTCTCTCTATCTCCTCCACCCGTCACACAACAACACCCGTCCAGCTCTATTTCAAGTATTATTTCTTTCTTTTTTATTGTTTTAATAAGATAAATCATTAAATGGAGTGACTTGGAACCGTTGTGGTGCGTCCGGGCTGACTCGGAAGTGGCCTGGGCTCGTTGTGGTGTGTCCAGGCTTGCTCGTGTCAGGTGTGTTGTGCCTAGCCTGGCTCGGGTGCGGTGAGGTAGGGCTCACTGTGGCCTGGCTCGGGTGTGGTGTGGCGGGGCTCGCTGTGGTGCATCTGGCCTGGCTCGGGTGCGGCTGGGCTAACCGTAAACCCTAACCCTAACCCTAAAACCTAACCCTAAACCTAAAACCCAACCCCAACCCTAAATCCAAACCTGAAATACTAAACCCTAAACCCTAAACCTTAAGACCTAAATGGCTAAACCTAATCCTTAAACCCTAAATCCTAAATTGCTAATGTGTTTTATTTATTTGAATTAAACAATTAGTGGTTAATTTTTTTGAAATTATGGTTTACATTGCTTATTGCTTACCTTATTATTATGCATTAGATAGTTAGCTTAATATGTATAAATTACGTTGCTTTTTTGCTTAGCTTATTACTGTGCATTATATTTATATAGTTAGCTTAATATGTATGGATTACAATTACATTGCTTTTTCTTAGCTTATTATTGTGACTTGTGAGTTAGATAATTAGTTGCCCATTTGAGGATTTCTATGTGGCCAAACATAGATATAGTGTGTTTTTAGTGGCATATAAATTGCTTAAATTGTCCCATTTTGGATAGTTCAAGGTTAGATAGTATGCTTTCATATAACTTATTTAAATGTTCATGCTTGATGTGCGCTTCATCTCCCCATTTCTCTTTGGATATGTTTCTTCTTTTTCATATTTTGTCAAATATCTTCACATTGCTTAGATATTTGGCATCAGAATGTAATAGAAGATCAACTTATCTGGAGAGACATCGGGAGATGCTGTCGGATTTTCAGAGTGGGCATTTAAATGAGAATATGAAAGTATTACAATCTATCCAACCTTGGATGAGTGACTAATTTAAGGTTTAGTGCATTAGAGTGCTAGTGCTAAACTGATTTAGTATCTTTCAACTATTAGATGGCTAGTGAGGAAATTTCCAGTACCCCGACGATTTGTCGGTTACATCGTCGATGATCTTGGAGGATAAAGGATTAGGTATAGAAGATGAAGCGGTGCCCATTGATATTAATACCTCACAGTCACAGATTACAGGAAAAGTGAAAAAAAGATTGGTAGTGTGGGAAGATCTTGACGAAGTAACCCTGAAAAACGGCACGGTGAAGATACAATGCAAGTACTGCAAGGCTTAATATGCTAAACAAGTAGATGGGTTGACCACGACTCTTAAGAAACACATTTCGAAGTGTCATAAAGAAGTGAGAAGTCAGACCTCAAGGTAATAGACACTTTCATTTACCCACTCTTTAGTGGGTCCGTCATAAGGGACATTGTCCATCTATAAGTATAATAGAGAACATGTGAACCAGTTGTCGGCCGGATTTATTATTTCCAATGAAAGACCGTTTTAGATGGTAGAGAGTCATTTTTTTAATCGAATTAGCCAGAGGCCTTAATGCAGATACGAGAAGTTCACCTATACAACAATAAAGAGAGTGTATATGAAGATGTATGTGAGCAAGAATCTTAAGTTAAAAGGATAGTTGGAATCGGTTTCCCAAATCTGCCTGACATTAGATTTGTGGACGACATTCAATCAACGAAAGGGATATATGTTACTAACTGCCTATAATGTTAATGCCAAATGGAGGCTCTACAAAAGAATTATAAACTTTCGTTATCTTGCTCCTCACACTTGATTGATGATTTCAGATTGCATCTATAGATGTCTTGTGGAGTGAGGTATTGAGAAGAAAATCTCCTCAATAACTTTAGCCAATTCCTTTGCAAATGATAGTGTGATAACGAATTTGCGGAACCAATTTAGAGCCACTAGTGACTTGTATTTTGGTGGAAAGATATTTCATGTTAGGTGTTGTGCTCACATCCTAAACTTCATTGTACAAGATGACCTTAAAACAATTGAGCCAATGATCGAGAACATAAGAGAGTGCGAAGTACATACAGGGGTCACCTTCACAATTATATACATGATATGAGATCGTGAAACGGTTGAATTTGTTATCTCAGAGAACGATGAAGCTAGATGTCATGACACGTTGGAATTCAACTTTTGAAATGTTGGATTCAGCAATAGCTTTTAAAGATGTATTCTCTCACTATGCGGAGCATGATAGTGCGTATCTTTGGTTGCCTTCTAATGATGATTGGTCAAGAGTTGAATCAGTTCGCAAGTTCCTTTCTGTTTTTTACGACACAACGAAGAAATTTTCAGGAAGCAAGTATCCAACAACAAATATATTTATGCTAGAACTTTGGAGGGTAAAAGATGTTTTGTAAAGAAGTTGTAGTGGACCAAACTTTTTACAATTAATGACCATGGGTATGCAGTTTAAGTTTGATAAGTATTGGTGTGAGTGCAGTCTCATAATAGCAGTTGCAGTTGTTCTTGATCCTTGATACAAGATGGTCATGATTGTATTCATCTTTAATAAGTTATATGGTGAGAAGAGTGTCATTGAGGTCAATAAGATTCATGATGCAGTTGATGATTTGTACAATTTCTATGTACAAACTTTGGGCGCTGTAAGAGATAATACTACAGCAGCAGGCCTGAGTACTCCTGAAGTGAGTTCTAGTTCTACTATTGATGAAGAGTGAAACACGATCGTTGATTTCATGTCTTTCCTGGCACAGGTTCATACTCAAACGCAGACAACCTACTCAGAACTTGACCACTATCTCAAGGAGCCACTTGTAAAGTACGAAGGCGAAGAATTTGATGTTTTAGAATGGTGGAAGTCGAAATCTCGTGATTCACAATACCATGTGCTCTCGTTAATGGCACGAGATATATTATCAATTCCAATTTCAACCGTGGTGTCAGAATCTGCTTTTAGTATGGGGAGTAGGGTCATGAACAAGTATCAGAGCTCACTTACACCGAAATCAGTTGAAGCGCTCATTTGTACACAAGATTAGTTGGTCTAATCTGGGGGAAAGGGAACTCTATTGATGAGGAGTTCGAGGAAAAGGATAGTGACAAGCAAGATGAGACAATACCTACGACAATTGCATGAAATAGGCTGCGGAATAAGACACTGCCTTCTGTTTCTCTTGCATTTGCTTACAAGCTGCAACAAGATTTTGACAATTATTTTTTGTGGACCTAATTTGTAATATTTGATGGATGCATGGATATTTTTCTTTTTTCGTTTATACTTTTAAATTAGTTAATGTTGATTAAATCTCATATGGTTGACTGATTGCGTTGCCTTTATTTATCTACATTCCTTAATTATTTATGTTGCCTTAACCTAACTAAATATTTTTCTTTCAAAATAAACACTTATAGATATGTCATTGAAAGATGATCCATCGGTAGATATTTGGGATTATGTAGCTCAAGTCTACTCCCAGGACGGAAAGATAAAGTTACAATGCAAGTTGCGTGGAAAATAATTTGTAAACAAAATAAATCGGTTTAAATTACATTTGGCTTATCGAGGAGGAGACACTGCACCATGTAGTAAAGCTCCTAAGGAAGTCCGGGATTTATTTTGAGCCATTCTCGACTCAAATGCAAAGACTTTCTCCACCCATTCCCCTACAACTAGAACCACTACAACCAGCCATAGAAGATATAAAAGTAGGCCTATTATAATTGAAGAACGGTTAAGCAGAGGACCTGCCTCCACAATTAGTAGAGAAGAACAAGAGAGACTTTTAAGGGAACAAGAAGAACAACATTATAAAGATGCCGTAAAAGAAAACTTGAAAATGGCATCCAGGACCAGACAACAACATCAACCCCCTCTGAGACAATATGATGCTGAATCAAGCATGAGTAAATAATCAAAGTTTCTTAAAAGTCTCGCAGCATTCTATAGGCAGTTGAGAATCCCATACAAATCGGATCATAAAAAGCGACTGAAAAAATTTGTTTAATCTATGAATAAGGACGATGGAAAGGAATCTCCACCATCTGATTCAATAGAGGTAAACAACCATCTTTTGGATACCTCCAGCTCGGAGTCAGCTTAGAGTTCTCCCGCAGTTGAAGCCGTAAAAAGAGGACCAAATGATGATTTTGGCGACGAAGGTGGAGGGGGTTACGATTATGGACAAGGTTACTCAGGTTGCATGCCACAAAGGCATTCATCATACAGAGGATATTGAATGAATGGTGGTTTTATTGGTCTGTATGTGGACGTGGTTTATTTACTTTTGATTTTTGATAATGTTTATTTACTTTGTTCGTTTTATGGACATGCTTCATTTACTTTGGATGAAATGAATATATAAAAATCACAAGCATGCCACACTGCACTAACCTATCAGTATTGGGAGCAATTTTTTATTGTTTCCATTGGTGTGGCACATATGAGTTTTTAATTGGGGTTATCTTTTATATGAATGGTCCAAGCAATGGTTCTAACCTAACGGATAGTGTGGATTTTATGTATACAATTTGGGTGAAACGAGGGTCTTTTGTGTGCTTGGGGAAATAAGCTCTGATTGTGGGACCTATGTGAAATCAACTTCATCTATCATGTGAGATCCCTTATGTTAGCCATAAATACAACTGATCATCTTGATAAAAATATCATATGAGCCATACCAATGAAAAAAATTGATCCTAAAAACCCTACTTTTGAGCAGCGTGGCCCATCTGAGTGTTTGATGAGGCTAATTTTTGTATTTTTGCATTTATTCTTCTAAGAGACCTTATAAATGAGTTTGATGAAAGGTGGCCCCACATTGGTGTCCATTTCCATCTTTTCCTTTAGTGTGGCCCACCTGAGTCGTAGACCTGGCTGATTTTTATAACTTAGCCTGATGACTCGATCCGACTCGATACCAACTCGATTCGACTCGGTATTTCTAACCGGGTTGGACTCTATTTGGATTAGCTGAGCCCATACCTGGATCAAGTTAGGCATGCTGGACTTGGTATGGAGTCAGGTCGAGTTTGGGTCAGGCATATTTCAAAACCGGATCGAGTCGGGTCAGCCCTAACTTGGTTTGACTCGACTCGATGCTCACCTCTAGGCTTTGCTCAGCCGAGCTTCTCGCTGTAGATGGTTACCGGCCTGCCTTCCTGTGATAAGACTCATCCAATTTCGACATATGAGGCGTCACACTCAACCTCAAACAACTTATCGAAACTGGGAAGATTAAGATCAGTGTTGTGGACAATCGATGCTTGATTTCACCAAAGCTCTTGTCAGCCTCATCGGTCCATTGAAATGGGCATTTTTTTTCATGCAATCTGTAATAGGTGCGACTATAGTGCTAAAATTTTGCATGAATTGATGATAGAATGTTGCCAACCTATGGAAACTCCTCACTTCATGAATGTTCGTCGGAATCGGCCATTCCCTGGCTCACACCTTTTCATCGTCCACACGGATGCCCATGGACGTCACAACAAATCCTAAGAACAACAGGCTAGCCCCAGGAAGAGGTTTATGTGATGTTGGATGTCCCGCGTGGGGCGCAATCCATCGGGTAACTCTTCAGGCCAGATTTTTTTAAATTTGTTTAGCAACGGCCTTAAACTTGGAGAAATGTCTTTGGGCTCCGATTCATCGCACTTTGCTACCACGGTGTACACCTCGTTGGTTTCCTTGGAATTCTCCATGAAGTCCCGAATGGTCAGGAGGGAGCTCTCCTTCACTTTAGAAGCTTCAGGGTGGTTCTTTGATACCATAGGGTCATCTTTTGACTGTCCTTGACGAAAACGTAAACATTGTTTCATCCTTGGTGGGTCGCGTAGCACGGTCCGATTGCCATGGTCAACCGAGTAACATATGACATGCTTCTATGTCGACCATGCCACAAAATAATCGGTTTTTATAATTCCTAACAATTGAAAACAAGAAAGTGCATTGTTCAGTTATCTTGGTGTGGTTCACCTTTTTTATCCAGCCAATTGAGTAAGGGGAAGGATGCTTTGTCATAAGTAGTCACAACTTGTTTACCATCACTTCGAGACGATGTTTTCACTACTGCCACTATCTATGATTACATCACAGACCTTGCCAATGACGGTACACTACATACGGAATATATCGTGTCGCTGCGGGTGCACTTCCTTACTTGGAGTGTACAATAATCACCTCACAACCAAGGATTCGCCATGATCCTCGACCAACCATTCTTTGTCACTAGCTCCTTGAGCGGCTTGTTCATCTTCATCAAATCCAGGGCCTTCTTCCGCTGCCTCACCTTCAGTGCCCCCTTTGTTAATGGCCAAGTGAGTTACGGGGCGTTGAGGGCAGGTCTTTGATAAGTGGCCTGGTTGGCCAGAGCGGTAAAAATTGTTTGGCCTTGGTTGACTATAAGGATTTGGAATCCTACTCGAACCCATTGTTTTTGGTGCTGCATGTTAAGGCTTAGATGGACCACTCCTTGTGTCACGGTTTATGATTGTAGGAGGTTGAGGACGCCTTCTTACTGGTTCCTTTCCTTTAGCTAGTGTTGAGTCATGCGTGGCACCTATCATGGGGGGTCGAGTCGAAAGATAAGGTCGAGTATATACTCTTACAAGCTGCATTTCCGCACTACCTGCCAACCGAACTGCTTCATCCACGATCTCAACCGGGTGCATCTGAACTTGATCCCAAATTGTCGGTCGTAAACTGCCTATGAACCATGCTATCTTTTGTGATTTGGTCTCTGACAAATCATTCCGCGTGACCATCGCTAGAATTCTTCTGTGCAATCCGTGATGGTTCAATTCCCCTGCCGACAATTTTAGTATTGCTGGAACAATACATGCTTGTAATCACTGGGGAGGAATCGTGATCAAAGAAGGCATCTCATCCGCGGCCATGATCGGATGGACCCCTTGTTCTGTTTGGCACGTGAGAGTTGTAATTGCTCCCACTATGTAAAAGCATCGGATTTTAATTTGAACGCAAGGCGTCTCATCCGCGGCCATGATCGGATGGATACCTTGTTCTGTCTGACACGTGAGAGTTGTAATTGCTCCCAACATGCAGAAGCATTATATTTTAATTTGAACGCAACTAATTTTATTTTTTTATGTTCAGGCATGTCCATGTAATCAAAATACTGCTCTACTTTGGCTAACCAATCGAGGAAGCCTTCTATACATAATAAGCCATTAAAACTTGAAGAGGCATGCACCTCATATGTGTGAATATGTGTGCATAGTAGTTTCATTCCATAGGTGTGGTCATGGTTTTAAAACTCACTGAGTCGACTCAAAACTGGACCAAGTGAACTTGATCCTGTTGATTGTAGCCTAAGATGAATAGGTTCGGGTTACATATATATACTAGGGTAGTCCCCACACTGATCAACTAATGGTGGGCGTTTCCATTGGGTTGGAATTTATTCATATTTGTCCCTTATGTGCTGCTCAGTAAGTAGTAGTTAGATACGTTCCTGCTATGCCTAGGCATAGTCAGGCTAGCAGGGTTCATTTGAAATTTTTTGGAAAGGGATTAGAAAGCCTTAAGAGTAACATGTTAATGAGTTTCTTTGGCAAGTTGAGTTTGTTCGAGACGCAGCGAGGGACGTGATGAGATCGATCATCGTCTTCCTCAGGGAATAACTACTCCGAATCCACGGAGCTCTCTGTACTTCTCACAGAGCTTCATCGAATCCACGAGGGATAAAAATAGAAATAATTTCTGATAAATTCTAAATAAATTGATTGATGATGAAAAAACAAAATTACAATCCTTTAAATAATGAGCTCAAACCTAGGATGGAGTTTTAGATTTAAACTCCAACTCAAACACCCTAAAAACTAGACTTACTATAAATAGTAACACCATTCGTACTAGACTTCTATTCTCCTAAGTTTTCTAAGCCCTTTTCATGTTGGGCATGACTTCTACAACTCAAAGGATCAAAAGTAATACTTAAACTAAAACATACTATTTATAGTATAAATGAAAATAAATTAGACTTTCGACCATTGATCTGATGGAATCTTGCAAATCCGGCGTGGGCAACCCGGCATAGCGGGTTGGTTGGCTAAAGTAGCTTCTCCTACCCCAAAATCATCTATGATATGTCAAAAAACTCATCCTTGTTTGTGAAATACGACTGTTTTAAAGTTTTGACGGTCCAGATCATTTCCGCCTCCGATCGGGCCTTCTCTCGTTCGTGGAAAATTTTTGCCATGAAAGTGTTTGCGACCCACTCTACATCAATATGCTACATGAATGAACCTACACGCACACATAGATTGAAATTTTTTCCAATTAAGGATGTGTATCTTTAATTTATGCATATATGAGAGCATGTATATGTGCATAGAGAGCACAAGTGTTCATATGTGTGTATGGACCAATACATATACAACTCATATTCTTATAAGTAGATACTAGTATACATAAGATGGATAATCTTGCACATAAATGCACTTATTATATTACTCTTGCATGTATAACTAGACTTGTGCATTATATCTGTACCATACATCTATAAGTTTGCTGCCTATGCCTTGGTACAAATTTGTTTTCATTTTGGAAGATCCTGGTTCCCTAGGCTGATACAATGGGGTAGCATCAAAATTCAAGTGAGATATGCTGTGGATCTTCCTGTATGTTTCTTGTAACTTGGGTCAGAAAAGAGGGTAAATGGAAACCCCTTTATGTAGATTCCATTTCATCTCCAGCACAAAGACAAGCCGACCTTGTAGGCTCTGATGTTGCCTACCATGCTTTGGTGATTCATCCAAGTATGCACCCTCAGAACTTGTTCGCATTCAATGGTTAAAAAAAAAATAAAATTGAACCTTTACGGGTTCAATGCCTGAAGATATGAGGACTGGGGTTCCATGTTATCAAACCCTTGTCATCAAGACTCTCTAATGTGATGGATTTTGTTTTGTTGGGGGTGCCAAAACAAAATAGTTTGCAATCATGGAGCCTCTTTGAAGAAATTGACCAAGGGTTTGATGACATAGAGTCCTGGGTTCCACTTCTTTTACCCTGTTGGAAACCTAAACCGATGAAGATCCTTATGAATTATCCAACGCAAACAGGTCCTAAGATATTCAAAGTTGAACATGTTTTGTTGGTACATCCAAACATGCACCTAAGATATTCAACTTCAGCATTCTTGCATGCCATGCCTGAAATATTTATTGAGCTGCATGCATGCAATTTCCATACTAGGACGCATATTATATAATGCAGTTGAGAAGAGTAATAACTCTGACATATATTTTGTGCAGGCATACATATAATGTCATGTATTCCTACTTGTTGAACAACTTCAGCGACTCATTTTGCTTGACCCATTTTGCTATACAGGAGCAGAAACGGCTGCAAGGGCAGCATGCTACCGCGCAAGAGGCAATGTTTGGTTCAAGGCCGACCGCATTGAGGCCTTTGACAATGAAGAAATCGTCAAGCAATAATGTGAATACAGCAGGGGGAACTCCCACAAGCCGGAGTGTCACAACGCCTTCGTCCCGACATGGAATTTCTGGTGGCAAGGACCAGAAGGATGGCAGCAAGGTTGGTGCAGTAATACCTGTGAACTATGTAGCTCTTGCTAAGGATGATCATGCCTCTTGCAACAGTTCAGCCATTGTATTTCCTTAAAGGGTATCTCTTTTCTGTTTCTTATTTCCTGTTTTCATAGTATTGATTTACAAAGATTAGGCAGTGATCACAGTTAGAGTTATGACTAACAAGGAAAGACCCTTATAAATTTTATTATTATTTTTTTCTTTTGTAGCATTTATCCTTCTTAAACTCTGTTCATGTGGGGTTTTGATTCAGTATGGATTTTTTTTTTTTTTTTGGTGAGAATTGATTCAGTATGAAAAGCTGAGATAAGAAATGTTTAGAAATAGGAAGACCATGTGAGATCAGCTCGGTGTCCCTCGGGGATTCCTTAGACTGAATCCTAATCGTCGCCTTTATTCACGTGACCTTCCTTATAAAATGAACTACTCATCTGGTGCCCCTGACATCGATGGATCACTCTAAAAAAAGTACACCAAGCAGGTGGCCTTAGCTCTTTGGTCAGAAGTTTACCCATGGAATGTTAATGGTCAGCAATTGTTTTTTTTTTTTTTTTAAAATCCAGCATCCTCCCTCATAGTCCAACTTTGGTTGGTATGGTTTTTGAAGTTGGTGTGACTATATTATTTATTACACTCCTTAATAATGGGATAAGGTCCTGGTGAGAGTTGAGAATAGGCTGTCTCAGTGGAAGAGTTGTTATCTTTCCTTGGCCGGACGTTTGGTTCTCCTTAAAGCCACTCTATCCAACATGCCAGTTTATTTTATGTCCTAATTCCATTGTCCAAAATCAGTGCGGGATAATTTGGACAGGTTGAGAGGGGGTTCCTTGTGGAGGGGCTCGGTAGATGGTTTTAAATTCCACTTACTGGCTTGGGAGGAAGTGTGTAAGCCTATGGATCAGGGTGGCGCGGGAATTTGTCAACTTAGTCGTATGAATCAAGCTCTCCTTGGAAAATGGCTTTGGAGATACGGGACTGAGGGGCATCTTTGGCACGAATTAATAGTGTGTAAATACGGTCTCAAGGGAGGAGGATGGGAGACCAAGGAGTCTTCTCATCATAGGGCATCCTTCTTGTGGCGGGCTATTGTGGATCTGAGTGGAATGTTTTGGGAAGGAGTGTCTTTTTGCCTCAGTGATGGCTCTAGAATAAACTTCTGGAGGGCCCTTGGTTAGTTTACCGTACAATCTTTATAAAGGTATAAAAAAAAAATGGTTACGTAACGGAAATAAAGGCTTACGTAATGGTAACGGCCATAATTGTTACGTGTTACAGGGCCAAAATGGCTGTAATGGCCGTTACAGAAAAATTGCCTGTAACGGCCCGTATTGTGACGATAACGGTGGTGGCCGTTACGGTCCATATTGTAACGATAACGGCGGTGGCCGTCACGGCCATCGTTACCGTTATTGAATACCTTGATCTGTATCTTTGGCTAGGATTGCGACCTCCGACGAGCTAAAGGTAGCAGATTGCTTTCATTATTGCAGTTCCTCAGCTATTTGGCTTCCTCCTTACAGGAGACATCTTTTGGACAATGAAACATAAGAGCTTCTTTCTCTTTTGGGGCGACTTCATAACGTGGTCCCACCAGGGCGTACGGATTCTTTAGTGTGGGTTATCCATAGCTCCAGTAGGTTTGCAGTCTGATCCTTCTACAATATGCTTCTCTCGGAGTCTACAATCCCTCTTGGGACCTTTGCCTATCAATTTTGGTCGTACAGTGCTCCTCCCAAAGTGGCTGCTTTCACCTACTTAGTGGGTAGGAAGAAGGTTCTGATGACTAATAACTAACCTTCAAAAGCGAGCAATGGTCATCCTAAACATGTGCTGCCTATGCTTGGGAGATTTTGAATCTATCAATCATTTGGTCATGCCCTGTCCCATTTCTGCCAAGATTTGGGAGAATTTTCTTTCTCGTCTTCAAATGCCATGGGTGATCTGCAATCTGTTTTGGCCCTTCGGCGTGACATGGTGAGGGTGCTTGGGAAGACTAGGCCGATTTGGAACCTTATTTTGCTAGCCATTTGGGGTGTGAGAAATAGACGCTGGTTCCGGGACTCCGTAGGCTCTATTGATGCTTAACTGCTGTCTATTAAAGTGAATATTCTGGAATGGGGCTCCACCATGAAAATTGACTTAGATTTTGTTAGATCTATAGTTGGGATGTAATTTGTTAGTAATTTACCCCTCGTTATTATTCTTTTTCTGCTTGTTTGCAAGCAAGCCTTTAATAAAATTTCCATTAATCCTCAAAAAATAATTGATGCAGGACAATTAACCACTTGCTCTAAAAGCTCGAACTGTTTGAGTATGGCGAATTAATCCTTTTATCTCATAGCCCAGGCCCCACATCTCATGGGTTAGGACCTCGGCCGAACCCCCCTCGTGGGCTCCAGATCACATGGGCCGCCCACCTCGAGTGTGTCTCCGCATCCTACAAGCTACCTCACTCGAGCCCGGTGTGAAATGCGCATTAATTACCCCCGGTGAGGAGTATCGAATACGAGACTCCCCGTGGGCCCCAAATCACATGGGTCACCCACCCCGAGTGTGTCCCCGCATCTCACGGGCTACCCCACTCGAGCCCGTTGTGAAAATGCTCCTGCATGGGTCACCCACCCCGAGTGTGTCCCCGCATCAATTTGAGTTTTTGAGCAAGCTACTGAACCTAGCATCAAATGTATTGCTACTTGTGTGTCTTTGACCTTCATATGCAGTATTGCCTACTGCACCGCACCTACTGCACCGCACCTCCACCAAGCATATAGAGTAACAATGATCATGCATGCACCCTGGAAATCTCGACTTCCTTGTTTTGGGTGATGTGGATAATGTAGCTCTTCTTCTTCTTATTCATTTGTATTCCTAGCTCTCATTCTACTCTGCGGGTGGACGTGTAGCCGTGTAGGTTGATTTGGACTTTATCAGGGAGCTTGATTCTCGTAATTGCTCTTAGATGGGAGTGGAGATGGTTGCTATAGAACAGTTTGGGATGAGTGTTGGTAGGGGCAAATGCCTATCAATGTAGAAAGAAATATGTGTAGTGGAGATGTAGTGGTGTATTTCTTTGGAAAAGGTTCCAAGGTCTCCTTTCAATGTAGGATTTGGTGTGGATGGGGCATTATGTTAAAAGTGAGGTTGTTTGTCTCTCAATTATGAGTTTTTGAAAATGCCAAGTTGAGGTGACTATCATGTCAGAATAACATAGGGTGAGGTGGAAATTAAGTAGGATGAGATGTGATGAGATGGATGGATAGAGGAATTTTAGTGATGAGGTAGAGGGTGATTGGGAGGGTGTAGGAGTCAACGTGCATAAAGTTGGAAAATGGGCTTAAAAGTGTGTGTGAACTTGTGGGATTGGGTTTAGATTGGGTTTAGTCTAGAATTAAGGTTTGAGTTTGAACTAGGGTTGATGGCAGTGTTAGATCCGTGTGGGCCAAGGTATTCTGTAATGGTAACGATGGCCGTAACGGCCACCACCATTACCTTTACGATACGAGGTGCAATGGCTGTTATGACCTCTTCCTTTTTATTTATTTACTTATTTTTTTAATTTTTGATTTTTTTTTTTTTTTTTTATTGAAAACAAATCCATAAAACTTGTATTGGCTTCATAACGGTCCATTACAGGGCCGTTACGCCCTTTACAAGGGGCGTATGGGCCGTTATGGGGGTTGTAACGCCTTTACGGGTCATTTTTTTCCGTAATGGCCTTTACAACCCTGTAATGTGTAATGGTTGCCACTATTATATTTACGTAATGGCCTTTACGATGCTGTAACGATATTTACGGCCCTTTAATAATCTTTATGGTACACCATGGTGTGGGCATATGGGCTGGAATGGGGAGGCAACAAATGGCCCTATTATTGGGTTTTGGGCCTAGCTAATGGGAATGGTCTTATAGGACCAAAAGGACCAATTTAATGTGTTTGGATATGGTTAGAGTTTGAGGAATGAGCTTGGACATGGGAAAGAGGTTTGAGGAATGGGTTTTGGAAATGGAAGGAATGAAGATGCCATATGCTAGCTTCACCTTGCCAAGTGAAGCGTGAATGATTGAAGAAAAGAGATTCGGCGTACTAGGTGTATAGTTGTTAGCTTCTGAGTTAATCACCCACAGACTACCAGTAATGGAAACTTGGAGGGAAGAGGAGATGGTACTAATCAGCATAAGAGTTGGAGAATCGGAAGAGGAGTTACCTTGAAGACTAGCCATTCTTTTGGAGCATGAGCTGATATTTGGTCGTGAGATGAAAACCAAATCACTGGAGGGATTGTAGTTGTCTCTGTGATCCGCAGCTGAACTTCTCTTGATTTGATGGAAGTTTTATGAGCACTCTGCTTGAGTATTGAGGTGGGTTTACGATACAGTTTATAGCGAGTTTTAACAAACTAATTCTTTGCTTGCAGTGGGTACAAAAGTGCACCCCTCTGCCTCTGCCACATCCTCACAAGTTATGGTCGTCATTACGTCTCCATTGTGTCTATCAGTATGTTGACCATGATCTATAGGTGCTTTAGAGATAAGGGGAATCTTTCTATTGTGGTAAAGGATGTTCCCATTACTTCTCTTCATCACTCATCGCTTAGCAAAAGGGCATCTAGATTGTTAAGACAAGGTAGAAGATGTGTTTTCTGAGTATTTGAGCATGGAGATCTTCAAATTTCAGATTTAATCCTGCCATTAATTCATATATCCTTCTTGTTCCCATCAACATTTTTGGGCTTCATTTTCTTTTGGAAGGAAGTATTTTATATTCTCAGGCTACTATAATTCTTGTGAGAGTCCTGTATAATATTCAATAAGTGTTTCTTCCTAACTAAGAGATGTGATATCTTGACACACTGAAGATCCGGGCCAAATTATTCTGGTTAGAATAAAATATAATTCATGTAAAACAGCTGTTGCTTTCTTCACTCGTTGAATTATTGGCTTGCCATTCTCCGTATTTAGTGTCATCTTCAAGTGGTTCTACTAGGACCCCTCAACATACTCTAGCTTTTGCTTTCCTCTGATAGACATTCTTGCATCCCTCGACCATCAAAGAAAGCTATGTGAATGAAACTTGATTGTTGTAATTGGAAGGTTTGGATTCTCTTGATTATGCATCTTAGGGAAAGAAAGAAAGAAAAATTGAAATAAATTCTAATAAATTCGAAATTTGATTGATGATTGAAATAAACGAGTTCACAACCCTTTAAATATAGATACCAAGCAAATGAGAGAGAAATCAAAGACAGTCATGATGTCTACTAGTACGTTTGGTTTTCCTAAATATTTGATTTGGCTTCACCAAACCGTTCTCCTAATTATTCTAAGCTCTTTTCACGTTGGGTGCAACTCCTAAAGCCCGACCTATGAAGAGTTATAATCAAACTAAAACTTACTATTTATAATAAAAACGGAATTAAAATAGGGAAACGACCATTGATCCAGGGGTAACTCGCAAATCCGGCTTGCGTAGCCCGTTTTACCACAAAATCATATATTTTATGCCCGATAACTCATTCCGGATTGTGAGATATGCCCGATCTAAGGTTCGACAATCCGGATCACTTCTGTCGTCGACCGGGCCTTTTCTGATCCATCTTGGCCATGAAACTGTCTGCAACCCGCTCTACATCAGGGGGACCCATCAACTATTCAAGAGGCTTTTGATGGGCCTGATGCAGAAAAGTGGAAGACAGCTATGGATGATGAGATGGACTCATTGCACAAAAATCACACATGGGAGCTGGTAGAACTTCTAGTGGGCTGAAAAACGATTGGATGCAAGTGGTTATTCAAAAGGAAACAAGATAGATACAAAACGATGTTGTTAGCGAAGGGATATGCTCAAAGAGAAGGAATTGACTTCACAGAGATATTCGCGTCGGTGATTAAGCAAGTATCTATCAGATTCGTGTTGGCGCTAGTTGTCCAATATGATCTCGAGTTGGAACAAATGGATGTCAAGACTGCTTTCCTGCACTGGGAGTTGGAAGAGCAGATCTGCATGAAGTAACCAGAGGGCTACGAAGTTAAAGGGGTAGAAAAAAAGTTTGCAAGTTAATGAGGTCGTTGTACGGCTTAAAACAGTTGAATTGGCAGTGGTATAAAAAATTGATTCTTTCATGTTGAGTCAGAAATATACTCGGAGTGAATATGATTACTGTGTCTATTACAAGACACCGAGTGATGATAAATTCATCATCCTAGTATTGTATATTGATGATATGTTGATTGCCTGCATGATATGTCTGAAATGAATGTATTGAAGACTCAGTTATCAGGGACATTTGAGATGAAAGATCTCGGGGCTGCAAAAAGGGTTCTCAGCATAGATATTCATAGAGACAGGAAGATGAGCAAGCTTTGGATATCACATGCAAAATACCCTGAAAATGTGCTGATCAAGTATGAGATGGACCAGGCAAAGCCAGTAAGCATTCCCCACATGGCTCGCTTCAAGCTTTCTTCAGAACAATGTCCCAAATCAAATGAGAAAAAGCAGGTTACGTCTCATGTACTTTATTCAAATGTGGTTGACAGTTTAATGTATATCATGGTTTATACGAGACCAGATATTTTATATGCAGTCGATGTTGTGAGAAGATATATGTCAAACCTTGGCAAGCAACATTGAGAAGCGATGAAATGGTTACTTCGATACATTCGAGGTACAAAAGACTACGTCTTAACGTTTAAGAAGACGGGGGCAAAATTGGTAGGGTACGTGGATTCAGACTATGCTGGCAATGTAAATTCCAGAAAGTCTACTTCATGATACTCGTTTGTACTAGCGGGTGGAGAAATTAGTTGGATGTCGAAGCTTTAGTCCTTAGTTGCTCTTTCCACGACCGAAGCAGAATATATGGCAGTGACAGAAGCGTTTAAGGAAGGTGTTTGGTTGAGAGGCATGATAAATCAATTGAAGCTTCAGCAAGAAGTTATATCGGTTAACTATGACAGTGAAAGCGCTATAAATTTGGCTAAAAATTTTGTTTATCACTCTCATGCTAAACACACTGATATTCGTCACCACTTTATCCGACAAGTGCTTGAGGAAGGAGACGTAACTCTAGAGAAGATTCACACTAGCGTGAATCCAACAAACATGCTCACCAACGTTGTTACTATAGAAAAGTTCAAGTTCTGTGCAATTTCTTTGGGCTTGGCGATGACGTAAAAGGAAGACTGTGCACGAGAAGCATTGATGAAGTTATGATGTAAGACAGAGATAACAGAAGAAGACAAAGAACTACATGTTTGAAGATGCAAGACATGGTGGAGATGGTTGTATTTGATGTCTTAAATCTAATCAAATTCTGCACAAGTTTTTTGCGCAACTGCGGGATTTGTTTCCGATTTCATTTATGATTCTTTCCGATTTTGTTTGGAATTCTTCCTAAAACTATATATATGGGTGTAAATGGGATTGAGATGTATTATTCTAAGGAATTCTAAGGCTTTCTAAAAGAGTTCTAGGGTTTCTAAAAGGGTGAAGCAGGAGAGAGATTTGAAGATTTCTCAAGTCTGGTAAGTCCATTCTCTTTGTAATTTCTGTTTTCATAGCAAAGATCTGTCGCTTTTTGCCATAGTTTTTTTCTGAAAGAGTTTTATATGTTAAATCTTTGTATTATCTTGTGTTTGCTTGGTGCTCTTTGGATTGATATCCTAGATCCATATCTATGTGATTCTGTAGTCCAAGTCCCAACAATGGTCGTATCCGCATGATTTTTGACGCATCCCATTTTCAGTATGCGGCGACCATTTCACACCGTTTAAATGCTGTACAAACATCACGGTAGGCCAACACTCTAACTAGTAACATTTACAATCATATCTTCACAGATCAAACCAATGCTATTATTTGGCTCGCTGCCTCCTTGAGTCTGACCGGCTGTACCATCGTTTACCGTCCATCCAATGGAGAACTTCCAATCCATCAGGAATCTGTTACATCTAACACTTCTAATAGGTGGGTCTCATCACGAAATTCATCTTCTCCAAAATTCATTCCCACCCACTTATGAATTGGACCACATCATAGGAAACAATTTATAGGCGATGATAAGTAACAAAATATAGATGCGGTCCAGCTGACCAGCGGAAGTTGTTGACTTTCATAGGAAACGGTGTGAATTGAACATCTACTGTTGAAAATTTCTTGGGGGCCACAGAAGTTTTGGATCAAGCTTGAATTTGTTTTTTCTCTTCATCTATGTCTGTGTGATCTTATGAACAGTTTGGATGAGAAATAAAAATCACTATGGGTCCTAGAATGGTTTCAACGGTGGAAGTCATTATTCCAACTGTTTCTTATGGTATGGTCCACTTGATCTTTGGGTATGCTTAAATGTCGGTCTAAACACCTAAAATAAGATGTAAAAACGGATGGACGGCGTGGATAGACCAAATACATTCACAGTCCTAAATTTCTCAAAAAACAAAATTGAAAAGGATGGGCTCCGCCGACGGTGCACGTGTAGCACCACATGTGGGCAGTAAATAAACATCATCCATTTGAGCAAACATCTTCTCTTTTGCTTTCAAAGAAGAAGATCACTCGTCGTTAAATTACACGGATTGGATGCTTACAGGAATATCCATGCACCACTACGCGTCCCAAGCTCTATGGGCCCACCATGATGCATGTGTTTTATCCACGCCGTCCATCCGTTTTTCTAGATTATTTTTGGTTACTAATCCAAAAATGAAGTAGATAAAAAGCTTAAGTGGAACACACCATAAGAAACAGTGGGAATTAAAATCCCCTGTTGAAACCTTCCTAAGGTCCACATTGATTTTATTTTCCATCTAGACTGTTCATGAGGTCACATAGACCTGTCTCGATTGGTCACTGTCTATGTTACAGTAACTAGCTTGCCACTTTTTAGTTCTGAAAAGGGCCATCTATGGTTTAGCAATGGAGGAATATTAGGATGATCTAGACCGTTTATTTAGTTAGCTAGCAATTCTGCTGAAGCCATAGGCTAGGAAATGCACCCATCAGATGGTCCTAGCAATTCGATTAACATGTGGACCAGTACTAAACTTTGATAAACCTTCGATCTGATTACTCCGATCAGACCGTTTGGATCAACTGTAAAGTGGCTATTCTGAGAGAGAGATGTGTGATTCGCACACGGTGATGTTACTTTGTTTTTTTAATTCCTCGTAAGGGCATTTTTGCCATTTACAAAAATGACCAGCTTAATTTAAATGCCATTATAAAAATCTAATAAGGAAAATGGTAATTACTTAAACTAATGAGGTAGTTTAATGAACATTTTTTTAAAAAGGTAAATGTAAATGTCATAATAATGAGGTCCTATTTTATAAAAATGTCAAAATTATAAACTTCCTGTATTTAGAATTTCTCATAAGATTTGATATTTCTCATGAGATTTTCAAATTTCTCATGAGATGATATTTTCAATGATGTTGTTTTGGCGGAGGGGTGGCTGTCTATATAATAATGGAGGCTTTCGTCTTTGATCTGTGCTTACGAGAATTTATTTTTTTTACAATAAAAAAAAAAAAGAAAAAAAAAAAGAAAGAAGAAGAAGAACATCTTTAAACGTGATGGCTTGTGCTATTTATTTCTTGATTTTCTTGATGGTGGAGATGTTCCCTGTAAAAGTGGGTCCCACGGTGACATCTGTCAATGGAATTTTTAACGTTGTTGAATATGGAGCTGTGGGTGATGGAAAAAGAGAAAACAGCTACGTAAGTTTCATTATTTCTTTTTAAATATCCTTACTGTTGTTGTTTGTACTCTCAACTGAGTATGAACATACGCATGCATGCATGCAATGTAGCCTTGCATGTAAATCGATCTACTGCATCTATTTGCTGTCCAATATCTTATAAGTATCCGCTTTTCGGTGATCCAGTTTCATATATCCTGTACAACATACAACATGTGGTTGGTGGGCCACTACAACTCTCCTTACCAGGGCTGTCAAAAGGTTGGGTTGGGGTACCCATTCTTGTGTAATCGGTTCGGGTCTTGCTGCTGGGTCTTGGTACTTTTGGGTCTGAGTTTGAAGACCAAGACTCCTATACGATCCGGATCTGATATTCATCGGGTCTTGAGATTCTAGATTTCAAGTTGGGTTCAGGACAAATAAGCACAGTTGCATGGTTTTACCCACCCGATGGATAGTTTATGTTGCACGCCCATGTATCACTTTGACACATGCAGTGTGTGTGTGAACTAGGTTTCTTACATGCTTGTGGTTTTGGGAACCTTATTTGTTTCTAGATCATCAACACATATTAAATGTAATATAATCATACTGTTAAAACTAACAGGACCCAGTGGATGTGAATTAATCTAGCAACAAATAAGGTTCCAAATGAAATGTGGGGTCCACCAGGTTCTTGCAGCGGCCGAGTTTCTGAGACAAGGCCATTCATGAATCAAGGACCCAAGTTGAAGCCCAGGTCAACATACTGCTAAGGTTAGGGTTATTTTTTTAAAAATAAAAAAATAATAATAATAAAAAAGGTTAGTTATGGACCCAACATTCAAACATCAGCCTAACAACCTTAAAACAAACTGGGCTGGGCCATTTCAAGATTACAAGTAGACTCAATCACAGACCCAGTCCTACAGAATGTATTTGGGCCCTACATATGAACTACTGCCCGGATCATTCAAAGTTCTTATTGTGCTGGGCCTTTACCCGGCCCATTGAAAGCCCTACTTGTCATCAGCCCTTAACAGCCAACATAGAATTTTATTTTATTATTTTAAGAACTGGGGATTTCATATATCAAATTAACAAAGTAACTACAGCCTGACGCTTAGTGTGCGCCTCAGAAACCAAACCTGACCATAAACAAACCAAAACCCACAAAGAAAAGGAAACCCAAAAGGACCCAGGCACCCTACAGAGGGAACAGCCCAGGCCCAAGATGACAAAAAAACACCCTATAGACATTCGGGCTTCTGCAGGAAGAAAAAGGAACCTGAGAGAAGCCTATCATAAGAAGAGAAGCTGAGAAAGACCCCAAGGTAATGCAGATCTAACCACTGTGGGAGGAAAGCCGAACTGCCCCCAGACCCAACCAAAATAGACTTAGATATGAATCTAACATGCAGTTCTAATTGATCACTAACTGATGGGTCCTCATGGATGGGCTTGACTTGGGCTTGCATTTGCATAAATGGCAACTTGACCTGACTTATGTAACATTATGGGCTAGTTGGCTGGTGGAGTTGGCCCACCCCAAGTCCAATTTCTATTCAAGCTGCTTATTAGTTGTACTTAGACACGTCTTGTCTTAGCCTAGTCCAATTAGACACGCCCATGTATCACTTTGACACATGCAATGTGTCTGAACTTGATTTCTTACATGCTTGTGTGGTTTAGGGAACCTTATTTATTGCTAGATCATCAACACATATTAAATCTGATATAACCATACTATTAAAACTAACTGGACCCAACCTGGGTCAGACCAATGGGTTCAAAAGATGGAACCTGGACCCACTGAAATTCAAAATATGGGACCTGTACCCACCAATATAATCATCGGCAATTGCGATCACCACATATATTTGCCGCCTATATTGTGAGGAGGGAAATGCAAGGAAACTCGGCGTGATGCACAACTGCATTTTTTGAGACTCTAGTTAGGGTTGTCAATGGGCTGGGCTCAGGCCTGCCGAAATGAAAATTTTGAATAGGCCTGGTCCGACAGCCCAACCTGAAACAGTTCAAACTCTAGGCCAAGGACAACCCCAGGCTTGGCCCGTTGACAGCCCTAACTGTAGATTGTCCTGTAAATGGGCTGGGCTAAGGCCTGACAAAATCAGAATTTTAAATAGGCCCAGTCTGTCAGGCCTAGCCCAAACAGCCCAAAACAGGCCAAAGCCACCCCTAGGCACAGCCTAACTGTAGATGTTTCTATTCCTAACCCTGATACTCCGACAAAGTGTGATGGATGATACGCAAGCACTCATAAATTTCTTAGAAATTACATACCTAGCATACAACAAATTCAAATTAAACTCTCCCAATTATGATTCCTACTTTAGATGAATCATGAACCAAAAAATTACCCTTGTTAGATTATCTGACTACTGGATTGGTGTATAATTATTGAACGATTAAAAAGCTTGGCGCAGCCCTAACCCAGCCTATTGAAGCCCTAATTAATCTTTAAGGACAAGTTCTTCCCAACCAAGAAGGAATGATGCAGCCTATAGTGGGCCCATGATAAAATGAGAAAACGTTGAAGCCATATATGTGCTATAGCATGCACCTCTCACATGAGCCCACGTGTGTGATATTTCGCTCAAGCCCACAAATTGATGTCTTGAAGTCTTTTCTTATTTAGCTCAATTTGAACAGTCAAGTCTTCAATTCTTTTCTTCTTATCTGTTTGTGGTTTTTGCAGGCTTTCTTAGCAGCGTGGAAATCTGCATGTTCCTATGATGGCAAATCTTACTTTCTGGTGCCTAGTGGAGTGTTTTTACTGGGCCCTGTCACATTTTCTGGGCCATGCTATAAAAAAGCATCTCCTAATGTCCAAATAAAGGGGATAGTCAAAGCTCTCACAAACCTTATTGCATTTACAGATGAAAATTGGATAAAGTTTACAAACTTGCACAGGTTCACGGTGAGCGGTGGAGGAATTCTCGATGGCCAAGGAGCTGATGCTTGGAAACAAACAACCTGCCCGGAGGAAAAAAATGCCAATTTCCTCCAACTGTAAGTTTATTCATCTCTTTTTGCATTGCCAATTTAATTAGAGATCTAATCACTACTATTGAGAACAAGTGCTTGCACGATTTCTCCCACTAATATGTTACTTGCAAGGACATCAATACCAAGAAGATCAACCTATTCAAAAAACCAGGTTGATTCACTCATTCGGTGGCCGCACCTAAGCATTGAGTTAGATCATTGATTGTCCATTAATTTCAATGGTTCACCCCATCTTGTGAGCAATGTTAACTAATTTTTTGGCTCATGGTCTTGATTATGTGGCCTACCATTTTCATGGTGCATATTTCCTACATAGGTTGCATGTAGGCAGGAAAGATGGTATGTCACCACTAGTTATGGAATCATTCCTTTGCCTATGGTGGTCTGTTTGCATTTGATTATTCACATGGGAATCAAACCAAAAACCTTTTGAGAAAAAGAACATGAGATCCTATCATATGGTAGTCCTAAAACCATTTGAGTACATTTCTAATTTTGAATCACGAATGAGATGTTGAAGATAAAGAATGCATGCGAATTGAGGGGGAAATGAAACTAATGTATTCTTATGGTATGGTACAGTCTATGAAGTTCACGAATATCACCAACGCTGTAATCCACGATATTCATCTCTTAAACAGCAAGTCTTTCCACATCAGCATATTTAGGTCCCAAGGAATTCAACTTCACAACCTCAATATCAGGGCTCCAGGGGACAGCCCCAATACAGATGGAATACATATCAGTTCATCCACAAACATCAATATCACAATTTCTACCATAGATGTAGGTGATGACTGTGTATCAATTGGAGAAGGCAGCAATGATATCTTCGTCTCGGGCATATTCTGTGGCCCAGACCATGGAATCAGGTACATGCTTGAAAACTGGAAGTTAGATCAGAAACTGGTAGGGTCTAGTATCTTCTTCTTTTTTTTTTCTTATATTGCTGATGCTTTCTCAGGAGTTTAGACTATATATTTATATCTTATTTTGTTAATAAAATAGAATTAGGTAGTTGTTTTTTCTTAATCTAAATTTTTTTAAAATTAACTACTTTCATAATGTGGCATTAAAGCTAAGATTCCAACCTCACATCTCTTTTCCTTATTTCTTCAACAAAAAACATAGTTTGTACTAATTATATCTTTCATTAGTTCTATTTGTAAATGGTGCTTGTTAGAAATGACTAATAAGAACTCTAACTGCAAATAGGGTGAATGTGATATCACAAATGGGACGGAATCAAATACAAGCCATGACTGAATTTAAGTAGAAAATAATTGAATCTGAAAAAGAGTGATGTGAAATAAAATTTAAAGAACAAACTTGAAGTATCCAATTGACTCATTTGGTCTAAGATTGCACCGCAACTCACCCGTGTCTAATGGTGACTCTAATTGAACCTAGTGGGGTGCATTTTCCCTGCTGACCCATGTGTTGAATTAGATTGAGATTGATTGAGTTATCAATTCATAATAAGAAATAAAAATATGATTACACAAGAATTATTTATTGAATTGTTTTAAATTTATTTTAACTATTTATTGAATTATTTTGGATTTATTTTTTATTTGTCAAGAATGTCAAATGCACTGTAATGAATTCTTGATTGTTAAGCTTTGGTAAAATTTGCAGCATTGGTAGCCTTGGTAAACGTGCACAAGAAAAGTCTGTAATTGGTGTACTTGTGACAAATTGCACTCTCAATGGTACCACAAATGGCGTAAGGATTAAAACATGGCCTGAATCACCAATACTTGAAGCTTCCGATATCACATTCGAAGATATCATAATGGACAGAGTTTCTAATCCAATTATCATCGACCAAAAATACTGTCCAGTCCATCCCTGCACAAAGAAGGTAACTTTCAATACATAATTCTTTGCACTTGAATTTTTTTTAGTGTGTTAAGTTATAAGAATGTGTGTTGTCCAGTTAGGGACGGAAAACGACTATCAGATCATGATTTACCATGTATTGATTGAACACAATTGATTCTATTGGATTATTTATCCATTTTATTATTCTATGTGAAAATTTGAGTTTTCTCCTTGGCTCTAGTGTTATTAAATTTTGAAGAAAAAAAATAGAGAGAGAGAGAGAGAGAGAGAGAGAGAGAGAGAGAGAGAGAGAGAGAGAGAGAGAGCAGAAAACCCATATCTAGTCCTAATTTTATTAACAAAATATTATCTATTCTAGTTTCCTACAGATGCACACAAAAACATACTGCTATAATCAACTGCCCAGCAAATAAATGAAAATAATTACACCAATACGGCAAAAGTCATATTTGCCACCCAATTTAGGCTTCTGGAATATCATTTGATTTGCATAACCATTTTACTTCATAGTAATAAACCACATCAAATCCAATGATTCTACGAGCTTCTTGTTGAATTTAAAATAACAGCTTTGCAACTAGGAATCATACACTTAAACACGGTATGTGCCCAGTCCACACCTTCCAATCTGATGTGTTTTTTTTTTTTTTTGTGAACTTGTGCAGCCCTCACGAGTACAGATCAGCCATGTTAGGTACAAAAACATCACCGGCACTTCTTCAAGCAAGTTTGCAATCAATCTTAAGTGCAGTGTGGCTGTTCCATGCCAAGAAATGCAATTTACTGATATCAACTTGGGGCCTATGGACCCCACCTTTAAGGTAATGTCCTGTTGCTCTAACGTCAATCGAGGAACCACTTCAGGTGTACAAAATCCACCACCTTGCCAAACTCAATGCAAGGACTCTTGATTAGTTCCCAAGAAATGCTGCATGTATCTATATGGTAGCATTTAAGTTGGAAGAGAATCATCATGTAATTAGTCCCATCTCTTACAGGTGTATTAGGGCCTTTGGGCGCATTCATTCATCATTGTGGTGCTTGGACACAATATCTTATCTAGTAATTAGGTTTTTTTCTAATGGAGAGATCTTTTCTAATCTCTCCCCTTCAGATCCTCCTCGTTAATCTCTTTCCAGGCTGTTAATTAAACACAAATCAGTGGGCTGGACAAACTAGATTTTCAAGACTAGTGTGTCGTTGAAATCATGAATGATATACTACATGCATTTTCTCACTAGGGTTCGAGATGAAAATTCTGGCTGATACACCAATTACTAGCAGACTCTCCTCTTTTCCAACGCATTTCTTCTGGGACATCAATGGGTACGCTGGACCCTTGGGTTTGACCCACTTCATTCTAGGCCTGGGCTGAAATATTAGACCCGAGGTCCTGACCCAGGCCAATAGATTAAGCCCGTTTATTAACTAAGCCAGGCTTGAGCTACATCTAACATCCCATCAGCCCAGTCCATCAATATCATGTATGATTAGGCAGGCCATAGGAACAACCTATATATATTTTGCAGAGTAGAGGGTTTTCGGGCTTGGCCTTGGGCCCCGGCCATCCACAATCATGACTTAGTCTTGGGCCTATTTGTCTAGGCTGATCACGGCCCTAAGCTGAAATCTGGCTGGGGTTTTACTGTGCGGTCTGGGCTTATGCCTGCTAGTAATATTAAGTTGTAATCGACTATCTCAGCCCAGGCAGGATGGGCCCGAGTTCTACTTTACGGGCTGCGCTTGGGACTGTGAGAGATCGGGGCTGGGTTTTACTTTGCATGCTGCGCAAGGGCCTATTTTTATTGGCCTGTCACGAGCTTGGGCCAGATCTGGATTGGGTTTTTCTTTGCGGGCCACGCTCGAGACTATTTGCCTAAGCCTGTCAAGGACTGCAAACTCAGGCCAGGGTTTTACTTTGTGGGCCACACTTAGGTCTTTTTGTCTAGGCTTGTCACGGGCCTGGGCAAGACTCTGTTGGGGATTTGTGCTGCGGAATCACATAGGTCTAAATCTAGGATAACAATTCAATAGTAACAAGCAATCACAGAAGAACACAAAGCTTTAACGTGGAAAACCCTTGCGGGAAAAAACCACGGCACAAAGCGATAGAAATCCACTATGAAAAGAAACTTACAAGAGAGAAGACTTACCTGATTCGAACAACCTCGAATCTCACCCTTGCTACACCGTTTTGATAACCCTAAAACCCTTTAAAATGCTTTAGAATAATTTTCCCCTTATTTAGAAAAGTCCTAGGGACCTCTATTTATAGTTTAGGCAACTTCCTTTCACACCTTGCGGAAGACTGACTCAAATTTCTTCAATCCGCATCAAATTCGGAAACGAATCTGCGTAACTACGATTAATCAAACCGAGGCTACGACTGGTCGTAGGACCCTTACAACCAGTCGAGCAATCACCACGACTAGTCATGAGTCCCGGACGCCAAAAAAGTGAGCTCGCTGGACTTCGAGTCATGCAGTGCTCGACAAGTCGAGCAGCTCCCTTGACCGGTCGTGGCTGACCCACGATTGGTCGAGCAACAGAAAAATCTGAAGATTTAAGGCTTCAGACAACAATCTCCACCAAGTCTTCAATCTTCAGCCGTGTAGCTCCTTGACCTCTTCTCTTATCTCTTCATTTCATCATAGCTTCAATCAACGCTTCTCATGCACACTGTCCTTCTTTTATGTCATCGCCAAGCCCAAAGAGTTGCATAGAACTTGAACTTTTCTGTAGGAACGACCTTGGGGAGCATGTCTGCTGGATTCACGCTGGTGTAAATCTTTTCCAATGCAACGCCTCCTTCCTCGAGCACCTGTTGGATAAAGTGGTGACGAACATCAATGTGTTTAGTACGAGAGTGATAAACAGAATTTTTAGCCAAATTGATAGCGCTCTCGCTATCATAGTTAACCGGCACGGCCTCCTGCTGAAGTCCCAACTGATTTATCATGCATCTGAGCCAAACATTTTCTTTAAACGCTTTTGTCATTGCCATATATTTTGCTTTGGTCATGAAAAGAGCCACCATGGACTGAAGCTTCGACATCCAACTGATTGCTCCACTCGCTAGTACAAACGAGTATCATAAAGTAGACTTCATAGAATCTATACTGCCTGCGTAATCAGAATCCACATACCCCTACCAACTTTGTTCCTGTCTTTTCAAAAATTAAGACGTAGTCTTTTGTACCTCGAATGAATCGAAGTAGCCATTTCACCGCCTCTCAATGTTGCTTGCCGGGGTTTGACATGTATCTGCTCACAACACCAACTGCCTGTGAAATATCCGATCTCGTACAGACCATGGCATACATTAAACTGCCAACCACATTTAAATAGCGCACATGAGACATATCCTTCTTTTCGTCATTGGATTTAGGATATTGTTCTAAGGAAAGCTTGAAGTGAACTACGTGGGGAACGCTTACCAACTTTGTCTGGTCCATCCCATACTTGATCAATACCTTTTCAAGATATTCTGCCTGTGACAACCAAAGTCTTCTCTTCTTCCTATCTCTATGAATATCTATGCCGAGAACCCTCTTTGCAGCCCCCGGATCTTTCATCTCGAATGTCCTTGATAACTGAGTCTTCAGTACGTTGATTTCAGACATATCATGACAGGCGATTAATATATCATCAACATACAGTACTAGGATGATGAATTTTTCATCACTCAGTGTCTTGTAATAGACATAGTGATTGTATTCACTCCGAGTAAATTTCTAACTCACCATGAAAGAATCAAATTTTTTATACCACTGCCTAGGTGACTGTTTCAGGTCGTACAACGACCTCATTAACCTGCAAACATTTTTCTCTGCCCCTTTAACTTCGTAGCCCTCTGGTTGCTTCATGTAAATCTTCTCTTCCAATTTTCCATGCAGGAATGCAGTCTTCACATCCATCTATTATAACTTAAGATTGTATTGGGCAACCAACGCCAATACGAATCTGATAGATACCTGCTTAACCACCGGCGTGATTATCTCTGTGAAGTCGAGCATAACCCTTCGCTACCAACCTTGCTTTGTATCTATCATGTTTCTTTTTGAATAACCACTTGCATCCGATCGTTTTTCAGCCCACAGGAAGCTCCACCAGCTCCCATGTGTAATTTTTGTGCAACGAGTCCATCTCATCATCCATCGCCGCCTTCCACTTTTCTGCATCAGGCTCATCAAGAGCCTCCTGAATAGTAAATGGGTCTCCCTCATCTATAATGAGGGCATATGCAATATTAGAGTCGTCCATGTATCTTGTCGGTAACCTGCGATCACGCGATGGGTTCCTTCTCACAGGTAGCTGCTCCACCTGACCCTGTACTGCTGTCTTCGCGTTTGTCTCTGCCTGTGTATCATCTGTATCAACCTGGACGTCTACGATCACCTTTTTCGGTTCCTCTTACTCCTTTTGTTCATTCTTGCGAAATAGGGAGCTTTCATCGAATCTGACGTCACGACTAGTGATAACCTTGCGTGTGACCTTGTCGAATAACCTGTAACCTTTCACACCAATGTCATAGCCAACAAAAATATACTTTTTGGCCCTATGATTTAGCTTATCTCTCTCAACTGACGATACATGAGAGTAAGCCTCACAACCAAATATGTGTAGATCTGAGTAGTCGATTTTCTGACCACTCCATACTTCCTCTGTGATTTTACATTCAATGGCCATTAAAAGAGACCGGTTCACCAAATAATAAACCATGTTAATGGCCTCAGTTTATTGGTTCTTGCCTAACGCAGCATTACTTAACATGCATCTAGCCCTCTCCAGGAGAGTCCGATTCATTCGCTCAGCCACATCATTTTGCTCAGGCGTGTGGCGCACTGTGTTGTGCCTGATGATCCCTTCATGCTTGCAATAATCATTAAACTCAGTGGAAGTAAATTCTCCACCATTGTCAGTCCTTAAAACCTTTATTTTTCACCCTAACTATTTTTTTACCATTGTCTTCCATTGCTTGAATATGGTAAAAACTTCGGATTTATGTTTCATGAAGTAAACCCAAACTTTTCTGGAGTAGTCGTCATTGAATGAAAGAAACCATGACGACCCCCTAATGAAACTTCTGACGATGGCCCCCATACGTCAGAGTGCACATAATCAAGCACTCTCTTACAAACATGTTTCTAGATTTAAAAGATAGTCTAAATTGTTTACCATATATATAATGCTCGCATATATCTAATTCAGAATTTTTAAAAACTGAAATCAAACACCGATCAGAAAGTACTTTCATGCCCCGCTCGCTCATGTGGCCCAGACGAGCATGCCACATACGTAGAGACGTGGAGTCTGCAATAGTTGCTGCCGCTCCACCTTCCAAAGTGCTCCCAATCAATCTGTAAAGGTTTCTATGCCTCTGGGCTCTCATAACTACGAGTGCCCCTTTTGAAACTTTAAGGACACCATTAATACCAGTGAACTTGCACCCTATAGCCTCGAGTGCACCGAGAGAAATCATACTTTTCTTTATATCAGGAACGTGCCTTACGTCAGTTAAGGTACGCTCCATCCCATCAAACATCTTGATACTCACTGTACTAATAGCCACAATATTACAGGCATTGTCATTACCCATAAAAACCTGTCCACCATCACATTCCTTGTAACTGGCGAACCAACTTCGATGAGGAGTCATGTGGTAAGATGCTCTTATGTCAAGTATCTACTTGTCTTTATGATTGTCGTGTAAGTGACCAATCATATAAACAGACAGAACATCACTACCACTTGATTTTTCATCAGATGTGACCACATTGACCTCTTTGGAAGAAGCCGCTGAATTTTCTTTCTTCGTTTTAGGATTTTTACAATCCTTCTTCATGTGTCCAGACAACCCACAATTCCAACAATTTAATCTTCATTTACCCTTGCCCTTGGATTTGGATCTAGGTCTTGAGGATCCTATACCTCTCTCAGAATCTCTGCTCCTCGTAATCAGTGCATCGGAAGATGCTCCCATGTCACTGTTTAACTTTCTCATAGCCTTTTCTTGAAGGGCTGAGATAACAGTGTCAACACTTAGAGTTTTATTTGCGGTGCACATCGTGTCCCTGAAAGACTCATATGATGCAGGAAGAGAATTCAACAATATACATGCCTGTTCCTCATCTTTGACCACTTCCTCCATATTCAGCAATTTGCACATCCATTTATTAAAGTTGCTGATATGGGCTTCTAGATCTCCACCCTCTGCCATCTTGAAGGTATAACATTGTAGCTTCAGGTGCAAGTGATTTTCAAAGGACTTCTTTGCATAAATGTTCTCTAACTTCACCCACAAACCAGCCACAGTTTTCTCCCTCAAAACATTATAAAGAACCTTATCTGTGAGACATAAACGGATAGAGGTTAAAGCATTACTATTAATGTTTTCCTATTCATCATTTTTCATGGTAAATTTTCGCTCCTCAAGAGCCTTAATCTCGCCTTACTTGGTTAATAGGCTAAGCATCTTAACCTTCCATAACTCAAAATTATTTTTGTCCGAGTACTTCTCAATATCAAACTTGCCATTTTCCATTATTACTAATCCTACAGATTTAGATCTGTGCCCCAACGATTGCTCTGATACCACTTGTTAGGGATTTGTGTTACAGAATCACACAGATCTAGATCTAGGATAACAATTCAATAGTAACAAGCAATCACAGAAGAACACAAAGTTTTAACGTGGAAAACTCTTGCGGAAAAAAACCACGGCACAAAGCGACAGAAATCCACTATGAAAAGAAATTTACAAGAGAGAGGACTTACCCGATTCGAACAAACTCGAATTTCACCCTTGATACACCCTTTTGATAACCCTAAAATCCTTTAGAATGCTTTAGAATAATTTTTCCCTTATTTAGAAAAGCCCTAGGGACCCCTATTTATAGTTTAGACAACTTCCTTTTGCACCTTGCGAAAGACTGACTCAAATTTCTGTAGTCCACATCAGATTCGGAAATGAATCTACGTAACTACGACTAGTCGAGCCGAGGCTACGACTAGTCGTAGGACCCGTACGACTGGTCGAGCAATCACCACGACCGATCGTGAGTCCCGGATACCAAAAAAGTGAGCTCGCTGGACTTCGAGTCGTGCAGTGCTCGACAAGTCAAGCAGCTCCCTCGACCGGTCGTGGCTGAGCAATAGAAAAATCTGAAGATTTAAGGCTTCAGCAAACAGACTCAGTCTTGGGTTTTACTTTTGTAGGCTATGTTTGGGTTTATTTGTCTTGAACTGTCATGAGCCTCAGCTAGATTCAGGCTTGCGTTTTACTTTGTTGCCCATGCTTGGATAGATCTGAGCCTGGCCCAAACACAGCCGTGGACAGCCTATGGGTAACGACTGAAAGATGTTCAGAAATTGTACGCATGCCCAAAAATATTCACCATACTGGACCCATTGAACGAAAGGCCGAAATCAAATTTTCCCATTTGCCACATTGAAAATATGATAAGTGATACTCCTAATTCCCACATCCTTGGTAAGAGCTTTCTATACATCCCGTTGAATTGGCAGGAATTAAAATATAACTATAAAAACCCAAACATCACATCAGAAGGAGAAACGTGTGGGTTTCAACACGTTTCACAAATTGAAAGACCGTGGAATTGAAAATCCATTTTCATGGACGGATGTGTCTTCACAAATTGAAACCGTTGAAAACCGATTTCATTTCCACGTCTTTACAGTGAAACAATAAACATCACATTGTAACAATCTTCATTGCAGATAAGCAAACATATTCTTTTTATATTTCTGAGTGAGGGAAATCAAACAAGAGTATCTGGGTCAAGTATATTCGCAATGGTTCCAACGATGTCAGAAAGACGATTCAGGTCGTTATTTCTGTGACTCAACGGAGATTTATGACCCTTCTCTCCGAATGAATCTTCGCATATTAGAGCTTGAGCACCAACAATCTGAATACTGAAATCGATATTCTCATAAACCTTAGAAGCAAAGAACATGATTGCATCTGAGATCCCAGCAAGCGTATAGTCGTATTTTTCAAGGCAACCGTTAAGCCATTTCTTCATAACAGGCTCGGTGGCATTTTCCAACAAGTGAGAAATGAATTATGTGTGTCCGTGGCATTGCGCAACGTTAGATGGAGGGATATGTTAGCAAGGCCAACTAGATCTGCTTTTGCTGTTCGAGGATCAGAATCTAAGGTGTGGATACAGAATTTGTAGTAAATTGTTGACTTACATGTCTTGTGAATTAATGAAGAGCTCGTGGAATATGAAAATTGAAGGAAAACGGTGACTGATACTAGTAGAATTGGGAACGAGAAAAGACGGCCCATCTTCTTTTCTTTCTTCTTTCTTAGCTCCTTTCATTTTCATAAAAGGAGCGTGAGTTGGCATTTTATAGGGACCGTACTCAAGTCCAATCACTTAGGCCACAAACTCACCGTCCATTTAGCAGATAACTTCCAACCTGTTATGTGTACGTGACATCCAACCTCTGCAATAGGTTTGACCAATCATGCTTTCAAAATCAACAACTTTCACTCATCAGGTTGACGACATGCACTTGTATTTTGTCAGTTATGATAAGTGAAACATTGCTTCTAATGGTGTGGCCCACTTATGAATGGATGGATATGATTTTTGAGCCGAATGATGCTGGTGATGGGTCAACCTATTCGAAGGATTGGATGTCAGACGGTATTGACAGATTGGACATTACCAGTTGGTTGAATGGTTCTGGTCCAACCGATTTGGACTCATGGCAGGTGGCTGGCTGGTGGTCGGTGCTATGTGGGCCCACCATAATGTGTTTCATCCATTTTTACGGATAATTTTAAGGCTTCATCCCAAAATGAGAGGGATAAGTGATCTTGAAAAATAGATGGACGGCATGGATGAAACACATACATCTTGGTGAGCCCACATAGCACCGACCACTGGCCATTGGTTGGTGGTGGGGAGTAGCCAATCCGTTTCGGGGACGCGGATTGCGTCCTGCGCTAATCCGGACAGTAATCTATCTGGGCAGGGCTCTGTGGGGCCCATTGGTGATATAATAGTTTCATCCACGCCGTTTATCGCTTTTCTAGGATCATTTTAAAATATCATGTTGATTGTGTGATTCATGCATCTGACATTGCATAACATATAAGCATTATAGACATTGCTTCATCAGGGCTGTAGCTTCCACAGATACATTGTGGATGACCATGTTTGGATACCGGAAATGTTATTTGAGCATACCAGGTGCATAGGATGCCCATGAGTGAAATTCTCAAAACTTCCATGGTACCAAGGATCCGCTCTAACGCCGTAACCTGGTAGAATATATGAGCAAACAAGGGCCTTATACCGTTAGGCCGCGACTCCCACTATCGTGTAGTCGGTTGGATAGGGGTGTGGCCTTATTCGCCTGATGTAAGGAGGCATTGATAGGCTGAGTCTGACCACCTCGTGAATAGGTCCGCTACGGTCAAGTCTTGCTGGTGATTGACTATCCACAGGCAGGTAGTGAGGTCTCTTACGCTCGTTTGACTGTGCAGGGTCTGTAGAGTGGCAGTCATCCATCAGTGTAATAGACCCCGGTGATTCCCTTATAATGGAAATATACTTGATATGTGGATTGGATATGAGCACCGACATTACTTCGTATTACATTTGCATCGACCGTTTATGTCTCATATTGCATAGTATTCATGTTAAGCCTTGGCATGGCTCCCAGTACTCATTGCATTATATTATATAGCCGACCCAACCATCTTACAGGACAACACGTGAATTTAAGGATTTTGAGTGGTTGTCCTAAAAAGCCCGATATGATGATTGGATCGCTATGGTTTATAGTGCATCCTATTTTCATGATGTGGCAACTTCTATTTTTTATGAATAGATTGCATTCACCATTTTGGGCCCCACATGCGGCTACTTGCATACTTTTTACTCTGCAACTCGTTGCGTCAGGGAGATTATGATTTGATTTCTAGACAGCTGCCACCAAGCACCTTAAGTTATGTAACAAGTTGTGTTGTTGCGTATGTCACACAGATGCCCTTATTGGGCCCACTTGTTGAAATGGTCCGATGATTTGAACCGTCCACTTTCTTGGTGACTAACGCATATAAACCATAATTATATTGTAATGCTAAAGCGAAGATTCTGACCGTTGATTTCTCAAGTTTAACAGGGTTCTCTAAAATTTTCTCATTAACGTTCTAAATCAATCTTGACAGTGATAGCTAGAATCATCCGTGTAAGGAAATTATCCTCAACGTGATAGCTCTGATCATTAATTCTATTTGTAAATGGTGCCTGTTAAAATGACTAGTAAGAACTCTAACCGCAAATAAAGTGAATGTGATATCACAAGTGTGACGGAATCAAATACAAGCCATGACTGAATTTAAGTAGAAAACAAATGAATCTGAAAAAGAATGATGTGAAGTAAAATTTAAAGAAGAAACTTGAAGTATACAATTGACTCATTTGGTCTAAGATTGCACCACAACTCACCCAAGTCATAGGGGTGACTCATCTAATTGAACCTAGTGGGACGTATATTGGCTACTGACTCATGGGTTGAATTAGATTGGGATAGATTGAGTTATCAATTCATAATAAGAAATAAAAATATGATTACAAAAGTACTATTTATTGAATTGTTTTAGATTTATTTTTTATTTGTCAAGAGAATGTCACTTGTTGTACATAGTGAATTCTTGATTGTTAAGCTTTGGTAAATTTTGCAGAATTGGTAGTCTTGGTAAACATGCACAAGAAAAAGTCTGTAATTGGTGTACACGTCACAAACAGCACTTAGCGTAAGGATTAAAACATGGCCCGAATCACCAATAATTACGCTTCCGATATCATAATCGACAGAGTTTCTAATCCAATTAGCATCGACCAAAACTACTGTCCAGTCTATCCTTGCACAAAGAAGGTAACTTTCAATACATAAGTCTCTGCACTTGAAATTTATGAGCACGTCAAGTTATAAGGTGTGTCATCCGGTTAGGTATGGGGAAAACAACTATCAAATCATGATTTACTGTGTTGATTGAACAAATTGATTCTATTGGATCATTTATCCATTTTATTATTCCACGTGAAAATTTGAGTTTTCTCCTTGGCTTTAGTATTATGAAATTTTGAAAAAAAATATAGAGAGAGAGAGTGGAAAACCCACATCTAGTCTTAATTTTATTAACAAAATATTATCTAATCTGGTTTTCACACAAGTGCACACAAAAATATACTATTGTTATCAATTTTAAGGTCCAACTGCCCAGCAAATAAATAAAAATAATTACACATGTCATATTTGCCACCGAATCTAGGCTGCTGGAATCATTTGCTTCACAAAACCATATTGCTTCACAGTAATAAACCAAATCAAATCCAACGATTCTAAGAGCTTCTTGTTGAATTTAAAATAACAACTTTGCAACTTGCAATCAAACAGTTAATCCACACCTTCCAATCTCATGTGTTTTTTTTTTTTTCTTTGTTTGTGAACTTGTGCAGCCCTGATCACGAGTTAAGATCAGCCATGTTACATACAAAAACATCACCGGCACTTTTTCAAAAGAGTATGCAGTCGAGCTTAACTGCAGTTCGGCTGTTCCATGCCAGGACATGCAATTTACTGATATCAACTTAGGGCCTATGGACCCTACCATTAAAGTAACGTCCTGCTGCTCTCATGTCAATCGACCAACCACTTCAGGTGTACAAAATCCACCACCTTGTGAATTTCCATGCAAGGAGTCTTGATTAGTTCCAAAGAAATACCGAGTGTATCTACATGGGTAGCATTTCAAGTGTTTGGAAGAGCGCCATGTAATTAGTCTTATATATCTCTTGTTGATGTATTCAGGCCTCTGGGCTCATTCATTCATCATTGCAGTGCTTGGACACAATATCTGTAATTAGGTTTTTTCTAATCTCTCTCCTTCAGATCCTTCTCGTTAATCAATCTCTTTCCAATCTGTTCATTAAACACAAATCAATGTGCTGCACAAACTAGATTTTCCAGAATACTGTATTCTTGGAATCGTGAATGATACTACATGCATTTTCTCACAAGGGTTCAAGATGAAAATTCTGGCTGATACACCAATTACTAGCAGACTCTCCTCTTTTCCACTGTATTCCTTCTTTAAATTAGCTACATGAGCAACTTGGGCCATTGATAGGTAGGCTGGCCCCTTGGGTTTGACCCACATCAATCTAGGCATTGGCTGAAATACTAGACCCGAGGTCCTGACCCAGGCCTATAGAATAATCACGTTTATTAATTGAGCCAGGCTTGAGCTGCTTCTAACATCCCATCAGCCCAGTCCATCAATATCATGTATGATTGGGGGCAGGACAAAGGAACAGCCTAGATTTTGCAGAATAGAGGGTTTTCGGGCTTGGGGGACCCGGCCATCCACAGTCATGACTCAGGCTTGGGCCTATTTGTCGAGGCTGATCACGGGCCTAAGCTGGACTCAGGCTGGGGTTTTATTGTGCGGCCTGGGCTTAGGCCTGCTTGAATTTGTCCTATCACAGCCCAGGCCAGATGGGCCCAAGTTCTACTTTGCGGGCTGCATTTGGGTCAGGGAGAGATCATGGACAGATGTGTTTTCACAAATTGAAACCATTGAAAAATGATTTCATTTCCATGACTTTACAGTGAAACAATAAACATCACATTGTAACAATCTTCATTAAAGATAAGCAAACATATTTATTTATTTTTTATTGAAGAGAACTCGAGCAACTTTGAGTGAAGGAAATTAATCATATTCTGGCGAGTTAATGATAGATGCAATGGCCCCAACGATGTTAGAAAGACGATTCAGGTTGTTATTTCTGTGACTCAACGGAGATTTATGACCCTTCTCTCCGAACGAATGTTCGCATATTAGAGCTTGAGCACCAACAATCTGAATAGTGAAATCGATATTCTCATAAACCTTAGAAGCGTAGTCCCTGAATGCATCTGAGATCCCAGAAAGCGCATAACCGTAGCTCTTAAGGCAACTGTTAAGCCATTTCTTCATGGCGGGGTCTGTTGCATTTTCGAGCAACCGAGATATGTATTCATGAGTGTCCGTAGCATTTCGGGACATTAGATCGAGAGAAATGTTAGCTAGGCCAACAAGATCTGCGGTTGCTGTTCGAGGATCAGAATCCAAGGTGTGGATACAGGCTTTCTTAGCTGCATGGGAAAATGCATGTTCCTATGCTGGTTGTAGAACGAGCTTCATGGTACCTGATGGAGAGTTCTTACTCGGCCCCATTACATTTACTGGGCCATGCCATCAGGAATCATCTCCTGAAGTTGTGATAAAGGGACTAGTGAAGGCTCTCCCAAACCTTGTTGCATTTACTTATGATAGTTGGATAAAGTTCATACACTTGGACGGGTTGACAGTGAGTGGTGGAGGAATTATTGACGGTCAAGGATCTAATGCTTGGAACCAGACAACTTGTCCAAAGAAAAAAAAAATGTCAATTTCCCCCAACTGTAAGTTTATGCATATCTTTTTCCATGGCCAAATTTACAAGTTTGCAGTCCATTTTGATTGCGGTGCAGTTTTTCCATGCCAAGACATGGAACTTACTGATATCAACTTAGGAAATATGGACCCCACCAGTGAGGTAGTGTCATGTTGCTCCAACGTGGATCGACTTACCACTTCAGGTGTACAGAATTCACCACCTTGCGAAACTCCATGCAAGGAGTCTTGATTAGTTCCAAAGAAATACTATGGGTATCTTATACGGTAGCATTTGAGTGTTTGGAAGAAAGTCTTGTAATTAATAATCTCTTATGTGTATCCGGGCCCATTCATTCCCCATTGTGGTGCTTCTATAGGACACCATATCTTATCTTGTAATTAGGATTTTTATCTAATGGAGAGATCGTCTCTAATCTCTCCCCTTCATATCCTCCTCACTAATCAATCTTTTTTTCCTGAAAAACATCAGAGGTTGGGATCAGAGGCCCTGATACATAAACACAATAAAGCATGTTTTGTTATATATACATGAATAAACTCTTCTTAGTTCAATTGAAAATTTTCTTGTGTACTCCTCTCTTCCAACACATTGCTTATTGTCCACCCATTTTTCGAGATCATTTTAGAGCGGGCCAAAAAATAGGTAAATCTAAAGCTCAAGTGGACCCCACCATAGAAAGCGATGGGGATGGAATACTTACCGATGAAAACTTCTTTGGGGCCACATGAGTTCTGGATCCACCTCATTTTTTGGCCTATGCCATAAAATGAGGTTACAAAACAAATGAATAGTTTAGACATAACAGGTACGTTACTTTCAATAATTTCAAATGATGGTGGGTATATCTATTCAATTTAACCACGGTATTACAAACAAAGCATGGAATTAATCATCATGTAATTAGTCCCATCTCTTACAGGTGTATTAGGGCCTTTGGGCGCATTCATTCATCATTGTGGTGCTTGGACACAATATCTTATCTAGTAATTAGGTTTTTTTCTAATGGAGAGATCTTTTCTAATCTCTCCCCTTCAGATCCTCCTCGTTAATCTCTTTCCAGGCTGTTAATTAAACACAAATCAGTGGGCTGGACAAACTAGATTTTTAAGATTATTGATCCAATTGCATATGGTGCACACCCAAAATTTACACCAAGAAGATAACATTAGTTCAATTGAAAATTTTCTTGTGTACTCCTCTCTTCCAACACATTGCTTATTTAAATTGGCTACATGGGCAACTAGGGTTATCAATGGGTAGGCTGGTCTCTCAGGTTTTGGCCCACTTCAATCTAGGCTTGGACTAAAATACTAGACCCGAGGTCCTGACCCAGGTCTAAAGATTAAGTCCATTTATTAATTGGGCTTTGTTGAGGCTGCATAGGTTTTAAAAAAAGAAAAATCACTATCACATGTGACTAGGCAGGCCAAAGGAACAACCAAGATTTTGCACGATAGAGGGTGTCTGGACCTGGCCTTGGGCTCAGGCCATCCATAGTCATGACTCAGGCTTAGGTCTATTTGTCTAGGCCGATCATGAGCCTAAGCTAGACTCTGGCTGGGGTTTTACTGTGCTAGCTAGGTTCGAGCCTGCTTGTATTCTCCTATCACAGCCCAGGCCAGATGGGCCCGAGTTTTACTTTGCAGGCATTGGTTCGGCGTGAGAGAGATCAGGGCTGGGTTTTACGTTGCAGGGTACGCAAGAGCCTATTTTTCTAGGCCTGTCACAGGCTTGGACCAGATCAGGAGTGGGTTTTGCTTTTTGGGCCAGACTCAAGAGTGGGCTTTACTTTGCGGGCTGCACTTGGACCTTTTTGTCTAGGCCAGACTCAGGCCTGGTTTTACTTTGCTGGTCACACTCTCGCCTATTTATCTCAACCTATCACAGGCTGGGGTAAGACTCAAGCCTGTGTTTTCCTTTGCAGGCCGGGCTTGAACAGATCTTAGACTGGCCTTACGAGCCAAAGATGTTTAGAAACTGTCCGCATGCCTAAAAATATTCACTACACTGGACCCAACATCAGAGAAAAGGCCGAAATCTTTTTTCCCAGTTGCCACTTTGAAAATGAGATAAGCGATTCTCCCAACTCCCACAACCTTTGTAAGAGTTTTCTATACATCCTGTTGGATTGAAAGGAATCAAAATATAAATACAAAAACCCAAACGTCACATCAGAAGAAGGAGAAATGTGTGGGTTTCACAAATTGAAACCGTTGAAAACCGATTTCGTTTCCACGACTTTACGGTGAAACAATGAACATCACATTGTAACAATCTTCATTAAAGATAAGCAAACATATTTATTTTATTGAAGAGAACTCGAGCAACTTTGAGTGAAGGAAATCAATCATCCCGTTCCGGTGGCATAAGGATAGATGCAATGGCCCCAACGATGTTAGAAAGACGATTCAGGTCGTTATTTCTGTGATTCAATGGGGATTTATGACCCTTCTCTCCGAACGAATGTTCGCATATTAGAGCTTGAGCACCAACGATATCAACAGTGAAAATCATACTCTCATAATCCTTAGAAGCAATGTCCCTGAATGTATCTCTGATCCCAGCAAGCGCATAGTCGTAATTTTTCTGGCAACTGTTAAGCCATTTCTTCATAGCAGGGTCGGTGGCATTTTCCAACAAGTGAGAAATGAATGCATGTGTGTCCGTAGCATTGCGCAATGTTAGATCGAGAGAGATGTTAGCCAGGCCAACAAGATCCCACTGTATAAATAGTTTGAATCAATGAAACATAGCCCTATATCCAATGATTAAATTCTCCACCAACTCTCTTAGTATATGATAAAACACATCTATCAAGCTTAAAAATGACACTCCCCGAGTGCAAATATGTCAAGAGATTATGGGGTCCATCCTCGGGTGGGCCACACCGTAATGTTCATGTAAAATTCCCAACCATCAGGTGTGTCAACCCATATTAGGCGAAAGGCTTAAAAATTATATTTATATATGATTTAGGGAGACCACATCATTAGAGAAGGTGTATAAGGTTGTAACACCCTGAATCTCAGGTGCCGAGTGAATACTCGACTCCTCATATTCCGGGTATCACTTATGCATTGTGGAAGCAGATTGTATGGTTTATTTTACTTGGCATAATAGCATTTGAGGAATGTAAGATGGATCACGCGACGTGCACTGAAATGGATGCAAATTCTAACTTAAAGTATGACTAATCGAGAAGATGTGTATGTCTAGTGTATGGGACCGTATCCCAGCAAAAATACATACGGTTCTAAAATGCAAAATGTCTAAACTCAAAATCTATCGCTGCCCCTAAAGCAACCTATAGTGGCCCACCCAACAGCTATAAATATAAAAACTCCTCCTTGGAGTCCACGGATGCCTCCTCTAATGTGTCGGACTCCGGGGTACCTTCATTTATGATAGAGTCTGGTTGATATTTTAAAACATTGTCTTAGAGTGGGAGTGAGTGATCAACTCAATGGTTCCATTAGCATTAAGTTACGAATGTTATCAATTCCATGAGCACAGATAATGATAAAACAACTTAAACATTCAATTCATATATACTCTTGTTAATGCATGTGCATGTTATTATGAGATGGTGCATGTCCTCACAATTCAACACTCCCTCATAGCGACTTCGACGCCTCATTCGTAAATACCAACACTCTATCACACGACCACAATGCCTAAATTGCTACAACCTGTACTAATGCAATGCGACGAGTGATCATGTTATCCGAGTATTTTATTCAAGTTACATTCATCCAACAAGATTGGGGAAGCCGAAACACCTCTGTTTTATCGATGTCCCTAACCCGATCACTAGGCCCAAGGGTGCCCGTAACGGCCCCGTGCCTACTATCCTTAATCTGTCTGGGTTCGTCACTCCCAGATGAACTCATATGATGGGAAATATTATGAATTAAATTGCTCGCAGTCACTATAAGGAGGCTCGTCACCCTAATATAGGCCAACAACGTGAACATAGTATCTCATACCACCATACCCGCCTCCCCGAGGCTCGGGGATCATAACACTAATGGTCATGAGTAGGCCTCTTTGGGGTGCAGGGTGCTTCAGATTCAAGCGGGCGTGGTCATACATGATAGACACACATAGTTGGTCAGCTAGTAGACTAGTTCGGTTGACTCGGGTGAACTCTGCAATTATCCTGTGTCGTCCAACTATTGTTGATTTGTCTGTGTTCAACCTAGGTTAGTCAGACTAGCCTGAGGCAGCCACCCTAAGTAGGGCTATCCTTCCAAGTTTTATGGTTTGTCAGCTAACCAGATTAACCAATTAGCCACAATCAATTAGTACACTGCATGTTTTACTCGTCGTAAGAATAGTAAGGAATACAAAACAATAAATCATGAGGGTTTTACTTGATTTAGGCAATTTATCGAACATGCAAGCGTACTACCCAAATTATCACAATTCACATGTGAAAAGGCAAAATTAGGCGTGTATGTAGGAGAATAATATGGAGCATGAACAAGAAATTTAAGTAATTTCTCTCTATTATGACATGCAATTAGATGTTCAAGCTACATTACGCAAATTTTGAAAATTATCGAAAGCAATTAATTGAACAAATATACACTGATTAGCATGCAAACATCTACTCACTACACATACCATTAATTGCAATATGGGTTCGATAATCGGTAACCTAAGGGTAATGGTTTGAACCTATAAGTGGTTCGTCATTTTTTTTTAAATAATCTTGCCGCTCTTGAGGTTAAGGTCTGTAGATCAGCGTGTCGGTGCCCTACACCAGTAAGTTTAGCTTGCAAGAGGGTATGCAATTAGCCTATAAGGCTCAAACCATGAGGAGCCTTCGATAGTTACCTCTTTCTTGTCGTTGGGTTGTTTCCTATAGCACGACACGGTCGTAAGCTATGTAGCTGCTAGTTGTGGCGGAAAAATCTCCCAAATCAGCTCCACCGAATGTTTCTTTCTCCCTCTATCCCTACTCACTCTCCATGTTTGCAATTAAAATTTCGTATAGGAGTGAGGGAGTGAATTTACAGGCTTTTTATAGTCTGAGATTTGTGCACAAATAACCCTGGGGACATCTTTTCTACTAAACTTGCCCTTGGCGGGCTTTTTTTTTTTTGTCCCACAAGGTCCCTTTGGGGGCCTGTTGGCTCATCTGCACTAAGGGGCAGGTGCCCCACCATAAAATATATGATTGGTCACAATCGGGTAGAGATTAGATGCTTTGATCAACCATGGGGACCCCACTTGCGATGGAGGTCATCGGTGATCGATCGATGACTCGATTATATGGATGCGAGCGGGGAAATATCCTTAACTCGTGCCTCGAGTTTGGTCGTAATCCGATGGTCGAAAAGTCGTAAATTTGTAAAAGAGCTGGTAACCTATTTCACATAAGTTTCAAAATTTTGCTCAGGAGATTTTGCGTGTAAAGTGTTTTAACTTTTGGCCCAAGTTGTATGATTCTAGGAACTTTCTTGGTTTGCCACTGCGATGGGCCTCAAGCCTAGTGAGGTAGATGATCATCTACAATTTCAGACCTAATGGAACTATGATTGAGTGGTCTAGATCTATTTTGGTCTGTCGAGGTGGTTTTTGGGAGAGCCAACCCTCGAAGTTTGCTTCGGGTTCGGTCTTACTTGGGTGTAGCTATGTTTGCGATGACATCCATTCACGATTTGTGAAAGTGGCCGTTCAACCCTGTTCATCCTTAGTTTCTAGGGCTTTGCACACTTCCCCATGTAGTATACCTAGAACGGTCTTGGGGCGGCTCTGCTGGTGGACGCCCTAGGGTCATGCGTCGTTTGGCTCAGGTGTTACAAAGGCAATGCTCATCCTCTGAATTGTCTCCATTAGTGTGACATAAGTGAATCATGGATAAGAGTGATTTTTTAGACAAAAGCATATTAAGACAGTGCACAAATGCTTCCAAATGCATGGCTGCAAGCCTATTGACACTCTTGTCGACAAAGGTTATGGACTTTGTCTAAATATCTGCCCTAAGACGGATGCAAAAAAGAAACAAACTAAAATTATACAATTTTTATGTGTTGGTGCGATTGGCAATTTGATGTATGCCATGATATGCACTTGACCATACATCAGTTTTGCAAGTAAGTTATCAAAGTAATCTAAGACTAGCTTATTGGACAGCTGTCAAGAGGATATTTCGATACCTACGTGGGACCACAAATTACATGCTATGCTATAGAGGTCATATCTTCGCATATGAAGACACAATGATGTATACTGTGGTAGCGATTTGAATGAGCACAAATCTACTTCTGGATACGTGTACATGCTCAATGGTGAGGCCATCTCTTAAAGTTGTAAGAAGCAGTCTTGTATAGCACTTTCTACCATAGAGTCGGAGTATATTACGGGTTGCTCTGCCATTCAAGAAGCTATATGGTTGAGAAGGTTCCTTCGATATTTGAAATGTATACTGCATGCTAATGACAATGTCATGGTGTATTGTGATAGCATGACTGCTATTTATGCAAAGGATCACAAATATCATGGCAAGTCACAACACATTTAGATATGTTATCACCATGCTCGAGATATAATGGTGAAGAAAAATATTGTCCTAACGCATATACCCACTAGTGAGATGATTGCTGATCTGCTAACTAAGTCGATTGCTTGAGATCCTTTTCAGACTCACATGGAGTCTAGGTTTTCGTAGGATGTTATTTTGTGACATGGACATTTTGGCATTGTCTATTCGTTAAATTATTGGTATTCAAATATTTGTATATTGATAATTCTTTTTGTGGACATATTGCTAGCACACACATCCACCTCGTCCTTCTATGTAAGATGTGGGTTAAGACATGTCATCGGGCAGGGGTTGTCAATCTCACACATCAACCGCCTTGGCGTAGTGACCGCGAGCAAGATGAGATGTGTGATTATGGAATTGTTGTGATTATTTTATTACTCACACATTGCCTTGAACTAGGTTCAAGACGGGGTCCTTTGAGGAATGAGTATGGTCATTCCCCACTAAGGTTGTGCAACTTGAATAAGTTAGATGTGACTCATCTAAGTGCTTATGAAAGCGATTGAGTTGAGTAGCTCAAACTAAGCGGCTAGATAACAACTGTGTTGAGATTTGGGTTTAGCTATGTTTGCAATGGCATCAATTCACGACTTATGAAAATGATTGTTCAACCCGGTTGAGAAAGAACATAAAGCATGGAAAACAGAATGAGCTCACCCCAATTGTCGAGCATGACCTCTATGGACAACTCAAACACCAACCACTAGCAGTTACCTCGGCCTTGGGCGACGTCTTGTTATCGCGATCAACGAATGACTTTGGGTACCAACTTGGCCCCAAGAATAGGCCCCGACCATTACCAACAGTTTGGCTTGGTCTATAAGACCTCGACCAAGCCGACTTAGGGGCCGACATCAGTGGTCGACTGCAAACCTCCTTATAAGCCGACCACAAGGAGACGACCTCTTTGGAAGCTGACCACCGTGAGATCTCCTTCATGTATGAAGAGGATTAGCTCCCCAAGATCTTGGTCAAGAATTATCGAGGATAACTCCGAATATCCTAAGGATGATTCCTTATGTAATATGCGACTGTAAGGCAAATTCATTGCCATACACGCAACAAGCCCATACACGCAACAAGCAACAAAAGGATATACATATTAACCCTACACATAGTAAAATGTATGCACACAAAGTTAATCCTACTCGATCATGAGTGCCTGATGTAACTTTGGCATGGGAGGGTGACTTGTCATAAGCAGGGTGCCCATTATTATTCCAGCGACCATATATTAGCATCAAGAGGATCCAATGTCTCCCCTTCCCGTTCTACTCTTTTATTATAAAAATAAAAGTAGAGGGTATATTGATCAGGTAGTCTGGCGGTAAATATCAATCCCCCCTTTCTAATTTTCCCTCCAAAATATCCCCTGTCAGTAGAGAGAGAGAGAGAGAGAGAGAGAGAGAGTGTCCTTCTGTCCGTCGCGCGTCATGTCCGGCGGTCGCCCCATCCGCGTCCTGAACTTGGCCGAGAAGCCGTCCGTCGCCAAGGCAGTGGCTGTGATCCTCTCTCGCAACCACGGTCTCCGCACCCGAGATGGACGGTCCCGCTACAACCGCATCTTCGAGTTCGACTACACGATCCGGTCCGAGCCCTGCCGCATGCTCGTCACCTCCGTCACCGGCCACCTCATGGAGCTCGACTTCGACGACCGCTACCGCAAGTGGCATTCCTGCGATCCCGCCGACCTCTACTCCGCACCTGTCCGCAAGAACGTCCCGCATGTCGGTCTGTCTCGACTGACTGTTCCCCTGTTTTTTTCTTTTTTGGAAATTCCTAGGGCACGATTGTAAATTAGAGATGCTACAGGGGGTAAATTATTCGAGTAATGATTTGAGTCGAAGGAAATGTTGGATCCTTGCCCCGAGCCAGCAGCATTTCAGTTGGGGCTGGCAGCATGTATGTTGGGTGAGGCCCATCGTCCTGTGATCTGGACCGTTCATCATGTGGTCCCCACCATGGGCATATGATGCTGTGAAAATAGTTCCTGTCAGACAATCTCTTGCTATCTGATCGTTGGATTGATGAATGAATGGTTTAAAACAAAATAAAACCAATGGTCTATTATCTTGTATGGACGAGGCACGTTGTTCTTCACAATCCAGACCGTTCATCTTGTGGTCCCTGCTGTGGATAGATACTGCTGCAAAAAGGGTTCCTGTCAGGCAATCTCTAGCTATCTGATTGTTGGCTTGTGAATTAATGGTTTAAAACAAAAATATAAGTCCGTCGACCCCCAACTACTGTTTGACAAGAGAGGTGTTATACAATGCTCTGCGTTATCATTTGTGCAGCATTCCATAGAAGTGGTGCCCATCTTTCCATGATCCAAATTGCTCACCTGGTGGGGTCCGCCATGGATGGTCACTGGACTGATATGGTCCATCTGATAGGCAGGCTATTTCGCCTTGTGTGTGGCCTGTTGGATGTTCTTCTATTGATCATCCACTTGCAGGCTGACCGTCCGATGGCTGGAGCATTTGCAGCATTGTCCATCCCCTATGGAGTCTCACAGGATGAGTGGTCTGGATAATTGTAAGGTGGCTCCATGCAGGCCAGAATGAAAACTACGGCAATTTGTCGGGGCACTGCATTTGTTTTTGAATGGTTCTTCTTTGCACTGCATTTCCTCTTGAAAAAAATCATTACTTGTGCAATTCAGTTAAGATGGAATTATATTTGTAGACTTTGGAAGATGTTTGGTGGACGATGTCAGCCTAGTAAAGTGAAGAACTTCAATTTGGAGAATAGCTTTTCTGGCTGTTTGGTGGGCTGTATGGGAAGAAAGAAATGGAAGATGTTTCAGAAATGATTCCAAATCGGTCGAGCTCTTAGTGCGTAGAGCAAAACAATTAATCTTAGAGTGGGCCGCAAATGTAGATAATCTAAAGGGCTGTAATTTTCTTTTCCTTGGATCTTAGGTGGTACGCTTCCTCAGCGGCCCCGCTCTTTTTGTATCTTTTTCTTCTTTTAATATAAATTTTGTGATCCTTCAAAAAAAATAATATTTGTAGACTTTGGTGATTATCAATTGGTTGAATTTAGTTTTAGCTGGCATCTCATAATAAACCAGTAGTGCATGATCTGGCCATTCATTGGGTGCGTTCCGCCATGGATCTGCCATGGTAGAAAAGCTCAATGATTGGACGATCTTAACCATCATTCAATGGGCTATAAATTGATGGCATCAAAAGATGTTGGCATTGATCGGGTTTGAAGCCAAAAAGGCCCACCGGTTTGACACTGTTTGACTTGCGTGGCCCGTGGTGGGATGCACCCAGCGTATGGTCCAGATCATGAACCATTTTCTTTCTTTTGAGAGGCGTGTTCTTTGTTGGATTCCTGGAAAATACAGGACAAGTTGGACATCAAGAGGACTATGGAGGATGAAGCCAGGCAGTGTCAGTGGCTTGTATTGTGGCTTGGTTGCGATTGGGAAGGTGAGAATATTGCATTTGAAGTGGTAGAGGTCTGTACAGCTGCAAATCGTCATCTAGACATATGGAGGGCTTCGTTCTCTGCATTGATTGACAGGTCTGGATGGCTGGCTGTGGTATATGTTTCTTCTGCAAATCCACAGTGCATTTGTAATCCAAGTCTTACATCTTTGATTGTGGGAATGTCAGGGAAATCCATGAGTCTGTGCAGAATCTTGTTCGCCCAAATGAACTGTTTGCGGATGCAGTGGATGCTAGGCAGGTGATTGCTTCATTTTAAAAGATAGTTCTTACTTGCCCTTTCTTTTAAAGTTCTCTGGTATCCTTGTACTACTTGGGAGATGGAACTATCATAATTGCTTAAATTTCTTTTATCCGTAGAACTGATCCCTACTATGCCTGCTTGCAGTAGGTTTTTGATTCCTCTCTGTACACATGTTCACACGTCAGGTCTATGTGATATCCAAGCTGCTCAGGTTGGCCCACTGTATATGTGATGTGGCCCAAAAATCAGTCCCATTCGGTCATCAGGTGGGTCATGCGTGTTCATTTGAGTGTGGACATTTGGTCTATTTTTTTAACTGTCCATATTTCCATACATGTTTGGTGGTCCATATGATTAGCAGACGTACCTTTTTTTGGGCCACTTTGCATACATGGTGGAGAACTTGATGAGTTGCCCAGATCTTGCGGACACTTGCCAAATTTTTATGCGTGGGAAGAGTAAGATTCAAATCATGCTCTTGAATAGAATTTGAGATCTTACTCTCATTAATGGTCTCATCTCTTGTAGAATTCTAGGATTCAAGTCATACTCTTGAATAGGATTTGAGATCTTATTATCGAAAGTAGTGGTCTTATCTCTTGTAGAATCATCTTAACCCTTTTCCCCCTCCCTCTTTCTGTGGTTGTTGATGCCTGGAGATGAGACAGAATTCTCAATATGAAAATCCTCCACTTTTTCCCTACTGTTTTAATGAAAAGGTTTTTTTTTTTTTGGCCTTGGATTTCATAAGCTGGTTTTCTACGTTCTAATTTAATTTTAAATCATCTGCAGGAAATTGACCTATTGGTGCCTCCTTCACTAGGTTTCAGACAATGCTTTTGAATGATGCATTTGTTCTAGATTTTGTTGCAGGTGATAGGAATCTTGTTCTAAGCTATGGTCCTTGTCAGGTGGGACACCTCCTGCGCCCTTTAACAAAAATATTTGAAGTAACTAAAATGATATGCCTTGTGGCTCTTTCACCTGCTCAATTTATTTAGGGATGTATTGATAAGTTAGCTGAACTTCATGTTCTTGTCTTCTGTAGTTCCCAACAGTTGGGTTTGTCGTGGAAAGGTACTGGGAAATACAGGCGCACGAGCCTGAAGAGTTCTGGACAATCAATTGTTCTCATACCTCAGATGATGGAACTGCCACCTTCAATTGGATGTAATACTTTCGGGGCTTTTGGCACATTCAGTTACTATTACTATTAATATTTTTTCTGTTTTAAGTTTTTTAACACCCATAGCTTTGTATCAATTTTCATGTTTTTTTTAACAGGCGTGGGCATTTGTTCGACTACACTTGTGCTGTCATAATTTATGAAATGTGTGTTGAAGAACCCACTGTAACTGTTAAGTCATACACTTGAACTTGATGCTAAATTGCCTGTCTCATTTTTTATAATCCAAGAAGTCATTAGGTTTCTCATAAAATGTGTGGGCATTTGAAGTGAAATCTAATCTATCTGCTGTGTAGGTTATTTCAGGTCACTAAAGTGAGAAATCAGGAGAAACTTAAGTATCCCCCATATCCATTGAGTACTATTGAGCTCCAAAAACGAGTGTCCCGGTACTTCCGGATGAGTTCTGAACACACTATGAAGGTGTCGAGTGGGGGGTTGCTTCCATGGTTTGATAGCTCATAGCTGTGTTCTGTTATTGTGTCTGCACTTACAATACCATCCATTATCCCTCCATATGTCCATTGTACTATTGAGGTTTGCTAGCCATAGGGCCGCCCATGTACAAAAGGAATTGACATTTTAAGGAAACCTGTTAGTGGTCCAGATTCAGTAGCAGTGTGGGTTCCCTAATAAGTGGACCAGCCTGGTCAAAATATTCTTAACAGCAGGACCCACCTCTGGTGAGGCTTGGATGTCCCAGACACGTGCTGGGTTGGCACATGTGCTGCCTGTAGTACATAGATCATCATCATCATCTAAGCCTTTACCCCAATTAGTTAGGGTTGGCCACATTAATTCTGTTCCGCCATTCCACTCTATCAAGTGCCATACCTTCAATTAGACCATAGGTCATCAAGTCTTTTCTTACTACCTCCATCCACGTCCTTTTGGGCCTTCCCCTTGCCCTTTTAGAGCCTTCAACCTGTACCAACTCTTTCTAACTGACGTGGTTTTTGATGTCTGTTTTACATGACCAATCCAAGTCTACTTCCCCTCATCTTATTACCTGTTGGTGCTATTCCTAAATTCCCTCGAATGCATTCATTTCTAGTTCTATCCTTCCTCGTCTTTGCACCCATACATCTCAACATCCTCATTTTAGCTACGCTCATCCTGTGAACATGTTATTCCTAGATTGCCGAACATTCTATCTCATAAAGCATTGCTGGTCTTATAACTATTCTGTAAAATTTCCCTTTCAGTTTGAGTAGTACATGATGATCACATAAAACTTCAAAGACACTTGTAAATTGTAAAACATAGATGCGTTAGTCTATATTTTGTTTCGTTCCAGACGTACGAAATAGACCCGAATCATTGAACTGTATTGCAGTATTAGTTACCAAATTATGGTGATAGAAATGGAATGGCTAGGGAAACGATGAGTTTTCTTTCGCTTGTTCTCTATTTCCTTATCTTTCATTTGGTCTCTCAATGCTTTCTGTCTATAATATATTCATCCATCAATGCAATCTCCATTTTCATTATTTAAGTGAATTTTCTTTTTCTTTCGTTTTCACATAAAAAGGAAATCTCAAAAGAATTCATCGAGCTTTTATAATGAGTTACTTTCTTATTGTATTCTCATGGGCTTGTCTACGTTGCAAGCTTGGATGCTTGTTCAAATGGTACATGGGATAGTCTTCAATTAAATGCTTGAGTATGATTTTGTTTTAATTCTTTTGCCCAGGTGGCAGAAGATCTTTATCAAAGTGGATTCATCAGTTATCCTCGTACAGAGACTGACTGCTTTTCAGTGAACACGGATTTGCATGTTCGTATTTGATATCTTAGTTACATTTATATTTGCTTACCAAGGTGGATTCATCAGTTATCCTCATATAGATACTAACTGCTACTCAGGGAACATGGATTTGCATGTTTGTATGGAATATCTTATTGACAGTAATGTTGCAAGTGCCATTCAAATTAATTAAAAAAAGGAAAAAAAAACAACCCATTGATGTTGCAAGTTGTCAGAATATACTTGTTTGTGAATTCTACTTAATCCTCTCTTGGTTTCAAAAAATTCAAGCAAACATATGATGATATTTCTTCTTTGTTTAGGTAATCATCCATCAAAAAATATTAGCATACAACTGAAAATCAACTAGACGGTCATTTATTGAGATAATGTTTATCCTTAGCACGCGTCCATATAAACCATAAATCAAACTATCAAGCAACTTAATAATTGATGCATACAATCTGAGTAATGAACTTTGTGATGGTTATGTAATTGCTACTAGGTGGTCATCTACTTGTAATAAAAATTAATCTTCAACTTGGTTTGCAGCAATGTAATCAACCTGATTCCTTGGTACGCAATTACATTGCTCTTCTGGTTATCAGTTAGTGGTTGGCTGCTGATAAAATAGTTGTTGGCTTCTAATAAAATGTTCTGGATTGTTGGTGATGCATACAGTGCGACTACTGTTATACCGTATTTATTATGTTTAATTCCATATGAAATAGAACAAAGGATACTTGTTTGGTTTGTGGGAAAAGAAAATAGAAGAAAAGAAAAGAAAGCGTTTAATGATTATCTAATGATGGATTCCTATGGATTCCATATGCGCTATTGAAACATGGATTCTTGTGGATTCCATTTTATTTAATTAATTAATTTATTTTTTTTGTGACTTGTTTGGATTGCAATTGAAAATCTCCTATCCTCTCACAATGGTCACCTCGTATCTTGTGCATAAGAATTTGACTATGGAAAAGACTACTGATTACTAATGGAATCCACTATTTCCTGTTGCTATCCAAACAACACAAAAGGTCCAAACAATGTAAAACCCTTTTCTTTTCTTTTCCCACAATCTGAACAGGCCCTACAAGGTAGCAGAATTTGAGAGAGGGAGGTAAATATACAAGAAGTACAAGTCTGAGAGAGTAAAGGTCAAACGAAGTAGATAGGCCCAAATCTATGCTAACGACAAATGGAAAAACCTAAACATAGCACCTAAAACTAGGACCAGATACAGGGCCCAAAGCTATGATGGGAAGAAGGGGAAAACAGCCACCTGAGAACAATCGGCCGAGTCTTCCAGTGACTAGGATCCCTCAAGAACAAATATGGATAGGAAGCTAGCTATTCATGAATAAGCAATCAAGCACAGAGCAAGATATCAGAGAATCCAAGAAACGCTGTATTCAAACTGCCAAAAAAACTCTGACTTAGGGTTTGCATCAATAAGATGGTGAGCAAATTACTTCAGAAATGTCCCAGAGACAATGGAAGATAATCAACAGAAAGCATAAGGAAGAAAATTGGCATGAGGGTTCCGGGGTTTAGAGTGCTCGATCACTGAACCATGGGCCCCACCTGTAGTGACGGGCTGCATCAGTTGACATCCTAATCCTGATCCATCAGGACCCTGTGATTCCTTATGTCTCTTGCTATCTGCTTTCTTTATGATTACATTTAGATCTATGCATTAAACCATTGGTAATTTATGAGTTTTAACCAAACTTTCTGCAATTTTAATGTTGTTGAATTAATCTCTTTTAGCCCATTCAACATTGGGGCAGTGGCTCATTTCTCGGTACAGCATTTTTCTGCTGGAGAACTGATCTTTCTTCTGAATGATTCTGCATTTTCTTTCAACAAATCAAATCATCATCTGGGCTAGTTTTATGCAGGCAATTGTGCGGGAACAACAAGGGCATCCTTCATGGGGTTCGTATGCGCAACGGCTTCTGGATCCTGATGCAGGGCTGTGGAGAAACCCTGGTAGTGGTGGGCATGATGACAAAGCACACACACCCATTCATCCAACAAAATTTTCTGCTGGAGAATCTGGATGGAGCCAAGACCACAATGTAGGTAAAGTGCAACCGTTTTCATTAAATGTTTTGTGCATGCATGTATATATGTAGAGTTCTCAAATATAGTGAGTTGGACTGCTGAGTTACGGTCCAGCTGGCGCATCATTGCCGACATGTCTTGCGCATATGACATCCTACCTTTCCAAAAGGTTGGCCCTACCATGAAGATCACTTGGCGCATAAATTAGGCCAATCCACTCATCAGGTGGTTCACACATGTACCTTAGGTCAGACCCGCGGCGGCCATCCATTATTTCCTACATTGTTGCCCACCTGATGACTGGATCGCCTTGATTTTTGCACCAGGTGGTCTTCATGGTGGGGCTATTTTCTGGATGGGCTGGATGGCATACTGATACACCAATTACACAATGCTAGGACCATAGCTTAGCAGTCCATATTTGAACTCGACATGTGTGTTTATACTCTATGACAGCACCAAATAGCTGGGAGAAGGCTATGGTGACGATGTTCACAATATGTGTAGGACTTGCATAATCCTGTGCCTGGAAATATGTACAATATCCTCAAGCCGTCAATTTGTACAAGTGGGTCCCATGGCTTGGTTTTCCAGACTAGTAAATATGTGATCTAATGGCCCCTATCATACCATGCTCCATAAATCTCCCCAATGGCCCAATTGGAGGATAGCAGATACAGCAACCCAATCTTTGGCTTCTTTTCCTGTCGAATGTGGAGAGCTGCTGCTTTTGTTCCTCATCATTTATTTTCAGGCCATTGATTGAATTGTTAGGATTGGTTTGTAGGACATGGTCTAACTGCAATGGGCCCATCAGATGAATGGCATGGATCGCCAAACAATGGATTGACTGGTCAATACTCAAGGTCAAGGTGAGGGTACTACACATATCCTTGTGTTAAGGATCATATGGTTCTTCTAGACGGTATTCGTTTCCTTCGAAGGTTATGTTTCTTGTTAACCAGTGGAAGGGTGCATGGCTCCTATGCTTTCATGGAGCACTAAATCTCTTTTGTAATTGTCATCAGAGGTTGTATGAGCTGGTTGTTCGCCACTTCCTTGCCTGTGTCTCACAGCCAGCTGTAGGGGCTGAAACTACTGTCGAAATTGACATTGCAGGCAAATTATTTTCTTCCTCTGGGCGTGTGATAGTAGCAGTAAGCATTCTATTGCTTATTTATTTATTTAATCCTCATCAATTTTAATAACGATATAGAATTGCAGTAAATCTTACTCTTGTACTGTCGTTGAGTATTGACATCTACTCTCCCTTGTGAGTTGTGCCTAAGAAGCTTGTATTCCGTGTGTTGTACCATGCTCGTCATGTCATTTTTATTTTTTCAATAAGATTAAAATTTTTGGAGGTATTACACAATACTTGGCCATGTGGCCCTTACCGTTCCACGGTCCAAACTGTTATTATGAAGGTACAAACGGAAACTCAAATTGCTTTTAAGAAGTACAGTGTAGTGCTTAAAACACCAATAGAAGAAAGAAATCAAGAAGAAGATCCTTGAGGTTATGATAAAGCTAAGAAATTTGGGAGGGTATTTTTTCATCAATCAAAACTTCGATCTAAAATAAATGGGGAAAGGAATTCAATGGGTGTCAAAAATTCCCACCGTTTCCGAGGCATCCATAAGGGTACCTCACAACATTTTTCAGGTTGCACGAGGTGCAGGTGGCCTAAAATTTCTAGGCATGCTGCTAATGCTGTTAGTTACACTGGATATAAATTCATCCAGATGAACAGTTTGCAATTCATTTATGAGAAAACCTTGAGGCTATTCTATGTTTTTGTTAATTGATTTCTCCTTTTGTATGTTTTCCAGAAAAATTACTTGGATGTATATAGATTTGAATCTTGGGGTGGTTCAATGATCCCGAATTACACCTTCGGTCAACAGGTTAGTTTTCAATCTATGCCTTCATATATTTACATTAATTTGGATAAGTGGAGAGTTGATTTATTTTAATGGTCTCATCTTCATCATGAGCATTTATCTTGATGTTTTTTTAGCAGTGTCACACTGTCACTTCATGTTTTATTATTATTATTATTATTATTATTATTATTATAAATATTATTTCTGATGCAAGACATGAAAATTAAATATGATATGTGAGATTTCAGGCTTAAGATCACGTTAGTTCAGAAACAATTACACAAATTCCATATCCCACATGAAAGTCCAAACATTCAATTAAAGGGAATTTATGCGGGTCCAGGCCTACACATGATAGGGCTAGATCAATAAAAATTATGAAACAAACGATACTCAAAGATAAGAAATAATCATCCACACATGCATAGTAATCAGTCCCTAATCCAAGGGATTCAGAAATTCCAATTCGGAGAACCCTAGGGTAAGAAAAATGGTATAAAATTGGAGATTTGAGTAATTTAGGGTTAGGTTTAGGGATTTTGGGTGAAAGCAGAGTGAAAGAAAGGAGAGAAACGAACCAGAGAAGTACCGCACGAGTGGACAACAACAATGGCCCAGACGCACGTGCGTGTGATCCCGGCCGCACGTGTGTGGGGCCCACTATTCAGAAAAAAGGCCACCTTAGCCCTGGACGACCAGGGATGAACTCTAAAACCCTCAAATCCCTGCTTGATCCGATGTACGGTTTATGCATGGTGCTCCGTCGAAGTTTCAACCCAGATTCTGAAATTCTGATGTGGGGAGGAGAATTGCTGCAATAGATGATTAATTCGAAGTGTAGATGATGGGGTGAGATGAGAAGAAGGGATGGTAGAAGATGGGTAGTAGAGATGGCGATGGATGGGGGCGAATCGGGATAGATGTGGTTTCGCACCACGGTAGTTAACCCTTCGATGAAGGGGGGGCTTCGCACCCAATTAGGCTTCACAATTCAGAGAGTAGGAAAACGCATAATTTTTATTAATCTTCAATGAATCAAAAAAGCTACAAGGGGTGCCTATTTGTAGGAAAACCCTATATCCAAAAACTTACGCCATGTGCGCAACCTATTAGTTAGCGATGAAGTAAACTAAAATAAAAACCAAACAAAAAAAATCTAAAGCGTTCATGATGTTCTAAATAATATCAATAAGCAAGACCTAAAGTATGAGATCAATCCAACTAGTGGGCCACGATCATGAGATCCTATGATGGGCTTTACTTGACTATCGGGCCCACTCTTTTGAACCAAACTTCGTCTTCTAACTAGGAGGCCCTCCCTGGACGTCATCATCGAGCCAGATCGACGGCGGGGCCCTCCTTCGTACATACGTGCGTAGGGGGGGTGGCGTGCGTGCACGTGTGCGCATGATGTCCGTATCAATTTCCCTTAAGGTAGAGCACTCAGTTTTTGCATGGTATCGAACTATTATTTCCAAGTTTACATAATGCTATCCTTTTTCAATTTTATTTTTTGGCTCCTTTCCAATGAAATCAAATGTCCAACAAGTTACCACTTGGAGTTGGAACATAGCTCCCTCATTTTGGCCAAAACCTGTGTGCATGACCTGATAGTATAAATGACGATCGAATTTAAAAAAAAAAGAATGTAACACGGGTTCTTTTGATTAAAGTGCAACACATTTCCTGAACCTATTACTTTGTAATTTAGTTTGAACTGGCTGATTGGCGGGTTCAAATTGTTGGGGCCCATTGACTTATCCATCTATGCCTTTTTTCCTTTTCCCCCTCATAGACTTGTAGGCACTCTTACCTTATTTGGTGGAAACTTAAAAAAGTTTGTGAGATGGTTAAGTTGCAGTCTATGTTGGTGGGGAAGTAATTTATCGTCTCTATGGAAGCATTTTAATTTCAGTTTCAAAACTCATTATTGTGGATTATGTAATGTTTTAACAGTGTCATAAGATGTGCCTAGGTTCATAAGGCTGTGCGGTCATTATGCATTTAAGCAACATATTCATTTCTTGATAGAATAGTTAAGGAAGCTGAAGCAAAATCTGATATTTTCAGATTGTTGTGATATGCAGTTTGTTCCAACGACATTAACTCTTGATTCAGGTGTTACAAGACCACCCCCTCTTTTAAGTGAATCCGATCTGCTAAGTTGTATGGACAAGGTAAGATTGTGAGTACGGTACATTCTCCCTCATGGCTTAGGATATACTTCTTATCAACTCTATTATTATGTGTATTTTTCTAATATTCATTTGTTTATAAACTTCTTATTCATCATTTACAATAGTTTGCTAATGTATGTGTATCTCTCCTTTTCCCTGTTTCTCTAGGCCGGTATTGGCACTGATGCAACGATGCACGATCACATAAAAAAGCTACTTGATCGGCTCTATGCTACTAAAGATGCAAACACTCGTTTCTCACCAACAAATCTGGTACTTGTCATTGCTTTAGAGACTTATTAGAAATCTTTCCTTTATTGTGTTCTTTCATATTTCCCATTTATACTTGTTTGCATGCATTGATATGTCCACGTGGAATGGATGAAGTGTGTCCATCTGTGCTTGCTGGTATGGGTATTGTAGACACCCACCTAAATATAAAATGTTGAGATCGCCTAACCGAATCGAACTAAGCTACTCTTGACTTGTAACCATGATCATTGCATGTATTAACCACAATTAGGAAAACCTCTCATCCAATAGGACTAGTACCCAGCCAGAAGTATTCTAGAATCTTTACAAGCCAATCCAAATAAGCCAAATAGGTATGGGACCCAGCCTTGCCATAAGCTGGGGTCGGCACCACTTTAATTTTTCTGAATATCTATGGTGTGGAAATCCAATTTCCATGCCACAGGTACTTTCATTCTTTTTTTTTTTTTTATAAAAAAATAATAATAATAAAATTTCATTATTATTATTTGTAATTCAGAGTTTCTCTAATGTGGAACACACATACACACACACAAACATAGAAACCTAGGGTTTTATATATGTATTGGAGCCGCAGAAATCAAATTTCCACAACTCTGTTATATATATATATATGAGAAAAGGTACTATGCGCTCGACCTCTCATCTCGAGCGCATAGTACCTTTTCCCATATATATATAAATGTTGCCCTCTTTTAAACCCAAGTTAGTTTCCTAACTGTTTATTTGGATATTCTAATTCTCGAAGAGCCTCTTAGGAGGTGTCATGCATCTCCAGAGGGAGGGAGATCATCAGTGCCCTTGCCTGGATTTTGGGATTGCCCGGGATTTTGGATTCAAGACCACATCATTGGAGTCAAACTGTTTGAAGTCTGATTACATGGTCCCACCTTGAGAAGCCCCCTTTAAGCTTTTCTTCCACCCTTCATTTACCACCTCCAGCTGTCCACTCTGTTAGATAGGCCACATGCCTTGCCTTGTATAGCCGATTCTATAGATAGACAATGTATAAATAGGAGATTTTGTATTTATCATTTTACCCTGTATAGTCATTGTAGAACTCTATAAATTCAACCCTTCAGGGTTGTCTCAAATACAGAAAAAGCAAAGGAGAATCATTTTCCTCAAAGTCTTCATTGTTTTTCCTTGTTTACATGGTATCAGAGCAATAGCCCTGTCCAGCCCTGCTATTGCTGCATCCGGCCCTGCATCTGGCCCTGCGCATGCCCCTGCTTCACGTCCGATCATCCTCAATCTCTGTCCGACCTCTGTCTGACTATTCCTAGGCCCGTCCGATCACACCCCCGTTGTCCGATCACGCCCCGCTGTTCGATCACATCCGCGTGCATCCTGTCACGTCCGATCACGCCTTGTTGTCCCGTCCGATCACGTCCTCTGCCTCATCCGATCACCCTCTACTGCGCACGACCTGCTGCACAAGTCCCTGCCTCATCTGATCACCCTCTGCGCACGCTCCTGCCTCTGTATTGTGCACAATCCCTGCCTCTGGTGCTATTGCTGTTTTGTTTCTGTTTATACAACCGGCCCTCCTGCTGCAAGGTAACTTCTTCCTTGGCATGGTTTATCTCACTTCCAACCTATGGAAAAAGACTCCCGTATAGACCCCACGATGTAGTTTCGATGACACCAACTACAATCTATGGGCCATCCACTTTCAGAGTTTTCTCAAGGGTGGTGGTTTGTGGGGATTAATTGATGGATCTGTTACTATCCCCGCTTCCACCGATGCCGACAAAATGGCTGATTGGGAAATGAAAAATGGACGGATTATTACCTGGATTTTGATTCGGTCGATCGAACAATAGCTGTTGGCCTCACGCCACATCGCACTGCTAAGGCTATGTGGGATCATCTCCAGATAATATATCAACAGAGTAATGCGGCTCGGTTATACCGCCTGGAACAAGATCTGGTTCACCTTACTCAGGATGACAAAAGTATTCAAATTTTCTACTCTACAATGGTTACAATTTGGACAGAGATGACTATGATGGATCCAGAATTCCCAAATGACTTTAAAATATTCCACACAATGTGCGAGAGTGCGCAAGTTAGACAGTTTCTTATGAAACTGTGTCCGGAATTTGAGCATTGCAGGGCTGCTCTTCTGAACCGTAGCCCCACTCCTTCAATGAATTCGGTTATTAATGATTTATTGGCCGAGGAACAACGACTGCAGGTCCTCTCTCAGGGGACATCTCAGGGACCATCTGACCTGGCACTAACTGTATCCACATATGCACCGAACCGAGGTTCCACTGCTTTGATTTGTCGCGGCTGTAACAAAGTAGGACATGTCATCGCTCAGATTGGTGTGCGTATTGTCGAAGGATTGGTCATGGTATCAGAGATTACTCATCAGATCACCTGTTCTGATACTCCACAACAGATGGGGTGGCTGAACGCAAAAATCGCCATATTGTTGAAACTGCCAATACCTTAATGATAGCTATGAGTGTTCCTTGTTCCTTCTGGGCTGAAGTTATGATGTGCATTCAGTCTACTTGATTAATCGGTTGCCAACCATAGTTCTGAATAATAAATCTCCCTACTTTGTTCTCACCAGTTCTCTTTCTACATATTCTACATTTCGTGTTTTTGGTCGTGTATGTTATGTTCACCTGGCATCACGTGAACGTAACAAACTATTTCTAAAATCAGTCAAATATATGTACTTGATCTTTGGAGAAACTCGGAAGGGTTTTGCGATGTTATGATCAGGTCTCTCATCGTGTTCGGGTATCATGACATGTTGTTTTTTTTGAGCATATTGCCTTTCATTCATCTGTTTCTCCTTTGCACGCACCAAACTCTCCTGGTCTTATCACCTTTCCTGACATTCCTTTTACCTCGAGTACTCTCCCTTGTCCATTACAGGTTTACTCACGACGGCCATAGACCAATCTTCCACCTATTACTCTCCCTACTGTACCTGTTGCTGATCTAGAACCCACCCTGATACGTTGTTCCTCTTGTGTACATCGACAACCTGATCACTTGATATACTCTATGTCTGCCATGAATACTACCCTGGATACTGTATCTATTCCTACTTCATACCATCAGGCAGCCAGTCATGATTGTTGGAAGAAGGCTATGGCAGAAGAACTTGCAGCATTGGATGATAACCATACGTGGGACATTGTTACTCGACCTCCTGACCACCAATTAATTGGCAGTAAATGGATTTATTCTGTGAAGCTCAAGAATACAGGAGATGGATGGAAGAAAGGATAGATGAAGGGGATACAAATAGGAACATAGAATTGATTATGATGAGACATTCGCTCTTGTGGCCAAGATGAAAACTGTTCGCACTCTTCTGGCAGTTTCATCAGTTCGCTCTTGGCCTCTCACTCAGATGGACGTGAAAAATGCTTTTCTTCATGGAGACCTCCAAGAAACAGTATATTTGAAACCTCCTCCTGGTTCTTTAATCCCTGCCGATAAAGTCTGTCGCCTGAAGAAAGCTCTATACGGTCTCAAACAGGCCCCTCGGGCATGGTTCCAACGTTTTCATGATGTTGTTATAGGAGCTGACTTTACTCAAAGTGGTCATGATCCATCCTTATTCTTACGCACCTCTGAGCATAGAATCGTCATTGTTCTCGTTTATGTTGATGACCTACTTCTGACTGGTAGTGATGATACTGACATCTCGGCATTAAAAGACGTTCTGAAGTCATCCTTCAAGATGAAGGACCTGGGTCATCTAACATACTTTCTTGGACTTGAATTTTCGCGTTCTATACGTGGAATCCTGGTCAGCCAGCATAAATATACCAAGGATCTTCTCGCCTTGGCCTCCTTAACGGATCAGAAGACAGTTCAGACTCCCTTGGAACTTAACGTTCAATATGGCCATGACGATGATGAACTCCTTACAGATCCTACATTATACCGCCGTTTGGTTGGGAGTCTGGTTTACTTAACAATGACTCGTCCTGATATTGCCTACGCGGTCCAAGTTGTCAGCCAATTTGTTTCTGCTCCTCGAACTCTTCATATGACTGCAGTATTGCGCATCTTACAGTACCTACATGGAACTCTGGATCGATCTCTGTTCTTCTCCTCCACGGCCTCTCTGGATCTTCGTGCTTATTCAGATGCTGACTTGGCCGGTTGTACTCTCACCTTCAGATCTACCACTGGCTACTGTATTTTTCTTGGCACTTCTCTCATCTCTTAGAAGTGTAAGAAGCAGGCCACTGTTTCCTAATCAACTATGGAGGCCGAGTATAGAGCAATGTCAGCAGCTTGTAGTGAAATTATCTGGTCACGTGGACTTCTTTTTTACTTGGGCGTTCATTTACAAGATCCTACTCCACTCCATGTAGATAATCTGAGTGTCATTCAGATTTCCTTTAATCCGGTTTTCCATGAACGGACAAAGCATATTGAAGTTGACTGTCACTTCATCCGCGAGAAGTTTCATTCTCGGCTCATTTCGCTACCACATGTTGCTTCCCATGATCAGATTGCCGACATTCTCACGAAGTCCCTCACTTCTGCACGCCACTCATTTTTAGTTAGCAAACTATTACTTGTCGATGACCTGCATTAGTTTGAGGGGGGATGTTAGACAGGCCACATGCCTTGCCCTGTATAGTCGATTCTATAGATGGACAATGTATAAATATGAGATTTTGTATTTATCATTTTACCTTGTATAGTCATTGTAGAACTATATAAATTCAACCCTTTTTAGGGTTGTCTCAAATACAGAAAAAGCAAAGGAGAATCATTTTCCTCAAAGTCTTCATTGTTTTGCCTTGTTTACACGCTCCACCCTTCATTTACCACCTCCAGCAGTCCCTTTTACGCCTTTTATTCCACCCTCCCTTTACCATCTAATTTTCCCTCCAAAATATCCCCTCTCAGTAGAGAGAGAGAGAGAGAGTCCTGTCCGTCGCGCGTCATGTCCGGCGGTAGCCCCATCCGCGTCCTGAACGTGGCCAAGTAGCCGTCCGTCGCCAAGGCAGTGGCTGGGATCCTCTCTCGCAACCACGGTCTCCGCACCCAAGATGGACGGTCCCACTACAACCGCATCTTCGAGTTCAACTACACGATCCGGTCCGAGCCCTGCCGCATGCTCGTCACCTCCGTCACCGGCCACCTCATGGAGCTTGACTTCGACGACCCCTACCGCAAGTGGCATTCCTGCGATCCCGCCGACCTCTACTCCGCACCTGTCCGCAAGAACGTCGATTCTAAAGATCAGGCCAACCAAGGACCTACTTTTGGAACGTAAACGCTCTTGTGACTATAAATCGTTCCGTAATCGCTCTTGAGGCCCTTAATCGCTCTCGTGACCGTAATCGCTCCATTGACTTCTAATAAATTCGTAATTGTTCTTGAGACCTCCTGTGACCTATAATCAATCTAAGGAACTCCGACGCGCTCGTAATTGTTATTTGGACCTCTAATGGGAATATAATCATTCCTACGACCTCCAATCGATTAGAAATCACTTCAGACAATATGCCAAAATTGTGAATTTGGGACGAAACATGTACGTCGCAAAATCAAATTAACTACGGTTTTATTCCGTCGATATTTGTCACGGAGCAAAAATCAAACTACGGATGTGAATTGTCGAAAATTTGCGATGGATCTGTGACGGATTTAGATTCGTCACAAATTTACGACGGATCCTATCCGTCATAAAAATAAAAAATACGTGAGATTAATCATGTAAAGGTTAGGACTCCGAGGATCAGGCCAACCAAGGACCTCTTACTTCTGGATCGAAAATGCTCTTGTGACTAAAATCGATCCGTAATCACTCCTGAGGCCCTTAATCGCTCCCATGACCGTAATCGCTCCATTGACTTCTAATCAATCCGTAATCGTTCTTGAGACCTCGTGGGACCTATAATCAATCGAAAGAACTCTGATGCGCTCGAAATTGCTCTTTGGACCTCCAATGGGAATATAATCACTCCAACAACCTCCAATCGATCAGAAATCGCTTTAAATAATTTGTCAAAATTGTGAATTTATGATGGAACATGTCTGTTGTAAAATCAAATTAAAGACGGTTTTGGTCCGTCAATATTTATCACGCAGGAATAATCAAATGAATGTGAACCGTCGAAAATTTGCAATGGATTTGCGACAGATTTAGATCCGTCACAAATTTATGACGCATCATATCCGTAATAAAAATTAAAAATCCATGAGATTGATCATATAAAGGCTAGAAGGACTCCGAGGATCAGGCTAAGGACCTACTTCTGGAACGTAAACGCTCTTGTGACTATAAATCGGTCCATAATCGCTCCTTAGGCCCTTAATCGCTCCCGTGACCATAATCGCTCATTGACTTCTAATCAATCCGTAACCGCTCTTGAGACCTTGGACCAATAATCAATCAAAGGAACTCCGACGCGCCCGTAATTGCTCTTTGGACCTCTAATGGGAATATAATCGCTCCTACGACCTCCAATCGATCAGAAATCGCTTCAGACAATATGCCAAAATTGTGAATTTTTGACGGAACTTGTCTGTTGCAAAATCAAATTAACGATGGTTTTGGTCCATCGATATTTTCCAAGTAGGAAAAATCAAACAACGGATGTGAACCGTCCAAAATCTACGATGGATCTGCGACGGATTTAAATCCGTCACAAATTTACGACGGATCCTATCCGTCATAAAAATAAAAAATACGTGAGATTGATCATGTAAAGGCTAGATGGACTCCGAGGATCAGGCCAACCAAGGACCTACTTTTGGAACGTAAACGCTCTTGTGACTATAAATCGGTCCGTAATCGCTCAATTGACTTCTAATCAATTCGTAATCGCTCTTGAGACCTCCTGGGACCTATAATCAATCTAAAGAACTCCAACGCGCCCGTAATTGTTCTTTGGACAATGGGAATATAATCGCTCCTATGACCTCCAATCGATTAGAAATCGCTTCAGACAATATCCCAAAATTGTGAATTTGCGATGGAATGTCTGTGGCAAAATTAAATTAACGACATTTTTGGTCCGTCGATATTTGCCACGGAGCAAAAATCAAACGACGGATGTGCACCATCAAAAATTTACGATGGATCCTATCCGTCATAAAAATAAAAAACACGTGAGATTGATCATGTAAAGGCTAGAAGGACTCCGAGGATCAGGCCAACCAAGGACATCCTACTTCTAGAACGTAAACGGTCTTCTGACTATAAATCGGTCCGTAATCGCTCCTGAGGACCTTAATCGCTCCCATGACCGTAATCGCTCCATTGACTTCTAATCAATCCGCAATCACTCTTGAGACCTCTTGGGACCTATAATCAATCTAAGGAACTCCAATGCGCTCGTAATTGCCTTTTGGACATCTAATGAGAATATAATCACTCCTATGACCTCTAATCAATTAGAAATCGCTTCAAACAATATGTCAAATTTGTGAATTTACGATGGAACATGTATGTCGCAAAATTAAATTAACGACAGTTTTGGTCCGTCGATATTTGCCACGGAGCAAAAATCAAACGACGGATGTGAACCGTCGAAAATTTACGATGGATCCTATCCGTCGTAAAAATAAAAAATACGTGAGATTGATCATGTAAAGGATAGGACTCCGAGGATTAGGCCACCCAAGGACCTACTTCTGGAACGTAAATGCTCTTGTGACTATAAATCGGTCCGTAATCAGTCCCGAGGCCCTTGCTTCAGTGACCGTAATCGCTCCATTGACTTCTAATAAATCCGTAATCGCTCTGGAGACCTCCTGGGACCTACAATCAATCTAAGGAACTTTGACGTGCCCGTAATTGCTCTTTGGACCTCTAATGGGAATATAATCGCTCCTACGACCTCCAATCGATCAGAAATCGCTTCAGACAATATGCCAAAAATTTGAATTTTTGACGGAACTTGTCCGTCACAAAATCAAATTAACGATGGTTTTGGTCAGTCGATATTGGCCATGGAACAAAAATCAAACAACGGATGTGAACCGTTGAAAATTTGCAATGGATTTGTGATGGATTCAGATCCGTCACAAATTTACAACGGATCCTATCCATCATAAAAATAAAAAATATGTGAGATTGATCATGTAAAGGCTAGGACTTCGAGGATCAAGCCAGCTAAGGACCTACTTCTGGAACGTAAACGCTCTTGTGACTATAAATCGGTGCGTAATCGCCCCCGAGGCCCTTAATCGCTCCCATGACAGTAATCGCTCCATTGACTTCTAATCAATTTGTAATCGCTCTTGAGACTTCCTGGGACCTATAATCAATCTAACTACGATGCGCCTGTAATTGCTCTTTGAACCTCTAATGGGAATAAAATCGCTCCTACGACTTCCAATTGATCAGAAATCGTTTGAAATAATATGCCAAAATTGTGAATTTGGGACAGAATTTGTCCGTCGCAAAATCAAATTAACGACGGTTTTGGTCCATTGAAATTTGCCACGTAGGAAAAATCAAACGACGAATGTGAACTATCGAAAATTTGTGATGGATCTGTGACAGATTCAGATCCGTTACAAATTTACAACGGATCCTATCCGTTATAAAAATAAAAAATACATGAGATTGATCATGTAAAGGCTAGATGGACTCCGAGGATTAGGCTAACCAAGGACATACTTTTGGAACTTAAACGCTCTCGTGACTAGAAATCCGTTCGTAATCGCTCTCGTGAACATTATCACTCAATTGACTACTAATCAATCCGTAATCGCTCTTGAGACCTCTTGGGACCTATAATCAATCTAAGGAACTCCGATGCGCCCGTAATTGCTCTTTGGACCTCTAATGTGAATATAATTGCTAAAACGACCTCCAATCAATTAGAAATCAATTTAGACAATATGCCAAAATTATGAATTTACGACGGAACATGTCTGTCGCAAAATCATATTAACGACGGTTTTGGTCCGTTGATATTTGCCACAGAGCAAAAATCAAAGACGGATGTGAACCGTCGAAAATTTGCGATGGATCCTATCCATCATAAAAATAAAAAATACGTGAGATTGATCATGTAAAGGCTAGAAGGACTGAGGATCAGGCCAACCAAGGACCTACTTTTGGAACGTAAATGCTCTTGTGACTATAAATCGGTCCGTAATCGCTCCTGAGGCCCTTAATCGCTCCCATGACCGTAATCGCTCAATTGACTTCTAATCAATTCGTAATCACTCTTGAGACCTCCTGGGACCTATAATCAATCAAAGGAACTCCAACGCGCCCGTAAGTACTCTTCAGACCTCTAATGAGAATATAATTGCTCATACGACCTCTAATCAATTAGAAATTGCTTAAAACAATAAGCGAAAATTGTCAATTTGCGACGGAACATGTCCGTTGCAAAATCAAATTAACGACGGTTTTGGTTTGTCGATATTTACCACGCAACAAAAATCAAACGATGGATGTGAACCGTAGAAAATGTACGATGTATCGAGTTCATAAAAAAAAATATGTGAGATTGATCATGTAAAGGTGAGAATGACTCAGGATTAGGCTAACTAAAGACCTACTCGGAACTAAATGCTCTTGTGACTATAAATCGGTTTGTAATCGCTCCTGAGGCCCTTAATCGCTCCCGTAACCGTAATCGCTCCATTGGCTTCTAATCAATCCGTAATCACTCTTGAGACCCCCTGTGACAATCAATCCGAGGAACTCCAATGCACCCGTAATTTGTCTTTGGACCTCTAATGGGAATATAATCGCTCCTAAGAATTCCAATCGATTAGAAATCACTTTAGACAATATGCCAAAATTGTCAATTTATGACGGAACATGTCCGTCGAAAAATCAAATTAACGATGGTTTTGGTTCGTCAATATTTGCCACGGAGTAAAAATCAAATGACGGATGTGAATCGTCGAAAATTTGCAATGGATCTGCGACGGATTCAAATCCGTTACAAATTTACGATAGTTCCAATCCATCATAAAAATAAAAAATATGTGAGAATATTCATGTAAAGGTTAGAAAGATTCCGAGGATCGGGCCAACCAATAACCTCGTACTTCTGGAACGTAAACGCTCTTGTGATTATAAATCTGTCCGTAATCGCTCCTTAGGCCCTTCGTCGCTCCCGTGACCATAATCGCTCATTGACTTCTAATCAATCCGTAACCGCTCTTGAGACCTTGGACCAATAATCAATCAAAGGAACTCCGACGCGCCAGTAATTGCTCTTTGGATCTCTAATGGGAATATAATCGCTCTACGATCTCCAATCGATCAGAAATCGCATCAGAAAATATACGAAAATTGTGAATTTGCGAAGGAACATGTCCACTGCAAAATCAAATTAACGACAGTTTTGGTCTATCCATATTTTCCACGCAACAAAAATCCAACGACGGATGTGAACCGTTGAAAGTTTGCGATGGATCTCTCATGGATTAATTTCCATCACAAATTTACGACGGATCCTATCCATCATAAAAATAAAAAATACGTGAGATTAATCATGTAAAGGTTAGGACTCCGAGGATCAGGCCAACCAAGGACCTCTTACTTCTGGATCGAAAATGCTCTTGTGACTAAAATCGATCCGTAATCACTCCTGAGGCCCTTAATCGCTCTCGTGACCGTAATTGCTCCATTGACTTCTAATCAATCCGTAATCGTTCTTGAGACATCGTGGGACCTATAATCAATTTAAGGAACTCCGACGCACCTGAAATTGCCCTTTGAACCTCTAATGGGAATATAATCACTCCAACAACCTCCAATCGATCAGAAATCCTTCAAACAATATGCCAAATTTGTGCATTTGGGACGGAAGTTGTTCGTCGCAAAATCAAATTAACTACGGTTTTGTTCTGTCGATATTTGCCACAGAGCAAAAATCAAACTACGGATGTGAACCATCAAAAATTTGCGATGGATCTGTGATGGATTCAGATTCGTCACAAATTTATGACAGATCCTATCCGTCATAAAAATAAAAAATACGTGAGATTAATCATGTAAAGGCTAGGACTCCGAGGATCAGGCCAACCAAGGACCTCCTACTTCTGGAACGTAAACGCTCTTGTGACTATAAATCGGTCCATAATCGCTTCCGAGGCCCTTAATTGCTCCCGTGACCGTAATCGCTCAATTGACTTCTAATCAATCCGTAATCGCTCTTGAGACCTATAATCAATCTAAGGAACATTGACGTGCCCGTAATTGCTCTTTGGACCTCTAATGGGAATATAATCGCTCCTACGACCTCCAATCAATCAGAAATTGCTTCAGACAATATGCCAAAATTATCAATTTGCAATGGAACATGTCCGTCGCAAAATCAAATTAACGACGGTTCTGGTCCATCAATATTTGCCATGCAACAAATATTAAATGACTTATGCGAACCGTCGGAAGTTTGCGATGGATCTGTGACGGATAAAAATAAAAAATATGTGAGAATATTCATGTAAAGGTTAGAAAGATTCCGAGGATCAGGCCAACCAAGGACCTCCTACTTCAGGAACGTAAACGCTCTTCTAACTATAAATCGGTCCGTAATTGCTCCTGAGGCCCTTAATCGCTCTCGTGACCGTAATCGCTCCATTGACTTCTAATCAATCCGTAATCGCTCTTGAGACCTCCTGGGACCTATAATCATTCTAAGGAACTCCGACGCGCCCGCAATTGCTCTTTGGACCACTAATGGGAATATAATCGTTCCTACGACCTCCAATCGATTAGAAATCACTTCAGATAATATGCCAAAATTGAGAATTTATGAGGAACATGTCCGTCACAAAACCAAATTAACGACAGTTTTGGTCCGTCGATATTTGCCACGGAGCTAAAATCAAACGACGGATGTAAATCGTCGAAAATTTGAGATGGATCTGCGACGGATTTAAATCCGTCACAAATTTACAACGGATCCTATCCGTCATTAAAATAAAAAATACGTGAGATTGATCATGTAAAGGCTAGGACTTCGATGATCAGGCCAACCAACGACCACCTACTTATGGAACGTAAACGCTCTTCTGACTATAAATCGGTCTGTAATCGCTCCTGAGGCCCTTAATCGATCCCGTGACCGCAATCGCTTCCTTGACTTCTAATCAATCTGTAATCGCTCTTGAGACCTCTTGGGACCTTTAATCAATCGAAGGAACTCTGATGTGCCCGAAATTGCTCTTTGGACCTCTAATGGGAATATAATCGCTCCTACGACCTCCAATCGATTAGAAATCGCTCAGACAATTTGCTAAAATTGTGAATTTGTGATGAAACTTATCCGTCGCAAAATCAAATTAACGAGGTTTTGGTTCGTCGATATTTGCCACGGAGCAAAAATCAAATGACGGATGTGAACCATCGAAAATTTGCGATGGATCCTATCCGTCATAAAAATAAAAAATACGTGAGATTGATCATGTAAAGGCTAGAAGGACTACGAGGATTAGGCCAACCAAGGACCTCCTACTTCTGGAACGTAAACGCTCTTCTAACTATAAATCGGTCCGTAATTGCTCCTGAGGCCCTTAATCGCTCTCGTGACCGTAATCGCTCCATTGACTTCTAATCAATCCGTAATCGCTCTTGAGACCTCCTGGACCTAATAGGAATATAATCGCTCCTACGACCTCCAATCGATTAGAAATCACTTCAGACAATATGCCAAAATTGTGAATTTACAACGGAACATGGATGTCGCAAAATCAAATTAACGACGGTTTTGGTCCATAGATATTTGCCACGAAGCAAAAATAAAACGACGGATGTGAACCGTAAAAAAATTGCAATGGATTTGTGACGGATTCAGATTCGTCAAAAATTTACGATGGATCTTATCTGTTATAGAAATAAAAAATAGTAAGATTGATCATGTAAAGGCTAGAAGGACTTCGAGGATCAGGCCAACCAATGACCTCCTACTTTTGGTACGCATATGCTCTTGTGACTATAAATCTGTCCGTAATCGCTCCCGAGGCCCTTAATCGCTCCCGTGACAGTAATCGATCCATTGACTTCTAATCAATTTGTAATCGCTCTTAAGACGTCCTTCGACCTATAATCAATCTAAGGAACTCTAACGCGCCCGTAATTGCTCTTCGAACCTTTAATGGGAATATAATCGCTCCTACGACCTCCAATTGATCAAAAATCGCTTCAGACAATATGCCAAAGTTGTGAATTTTTAACGTAACTTGTCCGTCGTAAAATCAAATTAACATTGGTTTTGGTCCCTCGATATTTGCCACGAAGCAAAAATCAAACGACGGATGTGAACCGTCAAAATTTTACAATGGATCTGCGACGGATTCAGATCCGCATAAATTTAGGACGGATCCTATCTGTTATAAAAATAAAAAATACGTGAGATTGATCATATAAAGGCTAGAAGGACTTCAATGATCAGGCCAACCAAGGACCTCCTACTTTTGAAACGCAAACTTTCTTGTGACTATAAATCGGTCCGCAATCGCTCCCGAGGCCCTTAATCGCTCCCGTGACAGTAATCGCTCCATTGACTTCTAATCAATCTGTAATTGCTCTTAAGACCTCCTGGGACCTACAATCAATCTAAGGAACTCCAACGCGCCCGTAATTGCTCTTTGGACCTCTAATGAGAATATAATCGCTCCTACGACCTCCAATCGATCAGAAATCGCTTCAGACAATATGCTAAAAATGTGAATTTTTTACGAAACTTTTTCGTCAAAAATTCAAATTAACAACGATTTTGGTCCATAGATATTTGCCACGGAGCAAAAATCAAACGATGGATGTGAATCATCGAAAATTTGTGATGGATTTGTGACGGATTTAGATTCGTCACAAATTTACGACGGATCTTATCTGTTATAAAAATAAAAAATACATGAGATTGATCATGTAAAGGTTAGAAGGACTTCGACGACCAGGTCAATCAAGGACCTCCTACTTTTGGAACGCAAACGCTCTTGTGACTATAAATCGGTCCGTAATCGATCCCGAGGCCTTTAATCGCTCTCATGACAATAATCGAATCAGTTCGGATTGAAGAGTAAATAACTTCAGATGTTTGAATCAAATTTCACTAAAATTGTTTATCAATCTTGTATGCCCAATTTCTTTTTCATATGTAGCCTGATCGGGACGAGTAACTAGCCAAATTGAGTATTGATCAGAAAAATAGAGTGAATGGACCAGACATGTAAAATGGGCTAAATATTTTGGTGAAAATTGTGACCCAACTTTATTGATCTCGTGAGAACCTAAGTGTTGATGTTGGTAAGTTTTGTGGGCCCCATCATAATGTGTGTCGAATATTAATACTGTGAATTTAATGTGTCCCCTTTAGGTTAATATTTCCCAATGATCTGACAACCCCAAAACATCAAAGGCCTGAAATATTGCACTGATTAGATGATCTTAACCATCCAACCGGTAGGTAGTAGCTAAGTGGGAAAAAAAAGCCCATGCAATTGTCCACATTCGATGCACGATAGTAAACCTCACAATTAGCAGTCACCATAGAATGGCCCACGTTGTGGATGGTCTAGATCACAGTATGCCCACCCCAAGTATCAACAATGCTACTACACCCCGAATGAGTGATGGACGATTCCTCTACCACGTTTGTAGACTATGCTTATTCTATTTTATATTTTTTATTTTAATAATCTTATTCTGCAACTACATCTGGGCCCACCATCATGTAGGGCCCACATCCTCTTCGTCCATTAGGCACCACCCTTAAAGTCCACCACGTAAGCCAAAAATTAGGTGGATCCAAGGCACAAGTAAGTCGTGCCACAGGGAATGGTTGGCATTGGGTCCTTCACCATTAAAACCTTCCATATTATGTGTGGGGCCCTGTGTTTTTTTACATGCCATCCAATCCATTCATAATATGAACCCCACCAGGATGGAGTGGTACCTAAAAATTAGGCCATTCCAAAACTCTAGTGGGCCATACAATATGATTTTAGAGGTTTTAGTAGGCCATGTGCCTAATTTTTGGGCCCACATGAGTTTTGGATGCAGCTGAAACTTGGTGGGGCCCACATGTGAAGATATCTTAAAAAATATAAAAGAACTTGGTGGGGCCCACATGAGTTTTGGATGCGGATGAAACTTGGTCTGACCCCTCATCCAAGTGGGACACACATAATGAGTAGGTTGGATATTTGAATCACATTTAGGCAGGCCCAATATATGATTATGAATGTTTTAAGGAAACCTCTCTCTCCACTACATTTAAGTGAGTTACTGATCATTACCCTTACTAGAGTAAACTCTGTGGGGTCCATCATTATTTATTTATTTTATCCACTCAATTAATCTATGTTAACAGATAATTTGAGGTATAAAGAAGAAAAAAAAAGCATATCCAAAGCTCAAGTGGACCACACCACATGAAATAGTGTGATTGGACATCTACCATTGAAAAATTCTTGGAGGCCATAGAAGTTTTGGATCAAGCTGATGTTTGTGTTTTCTCTTCATTCATATCCTTTTGATATTATGAACATGTTGGATATCAAATAAACATTAATGTGAGCCCAAGGAAGGTATCAATAGTGGAAATCATTATTTCACACTGTTTCGTGTGGCATGGTCCACTTGAGTTTTGGATTTACCGAAAATTCAGGATTAACCCACACTGTTCATCCATTTTTGAGATCATTTTAGAGAATTATCCAAAAGATAAATCATATCCAAAGATTAAATGGACTACACCACAAATAAGGGGAACAGATTGACTACTCCCCCTGACTCCGTCCAATGGCTGGTGGTTGGTGCTCTGTGGGCCCCACCATGATGTATGTGTTTAATCCATGCCGTCCATCTATTTTTAAAGATCATCTTATAGCATGAGACCAAAAATGAGGCATATCCCAATATGAAATGGACCACATTACAGGAAACAATGTTGAATGAGCGTCAACCATTTAAAACATTTTGGGGGCCATAAAAGTTTTGGATCGAGATGATTTTTGTTTTTCCCCTTCATCTAGGCCTGTATGACCTAATAAACAGATTGGATGTCAAATAAACAGTACAGTGGGCCGTACAAGGTTTTCAATGATGGATAACTGTCACTATTGTTTTCATGTGGTGTGGTCCACCTGATATTTATATACCTCTCATTCCGCCATCTGAATGTTTTATATCCACACCTTTCATCCACTTAAAGAGATCATTTTAGGGCAATATCCAAAGAATGAGTTAAATCCAAAGCTCCAATGGACCCCAGCACAAAAAATAGTGGGACAGTGACGCCCACCATTAAAAACTTCTAAAGGCCAAAAAAGTTTTTGATCAAGCTGATATTTGTGTATTCGCTTATTTCATGTTTTTTTGTAATTTTTTTAATTTTTTTACTTTTGAACCGGTTGGATTTCAAATAAACATTACGATGGGCCTCAGGATAGTTTCAATGGTGGGAATCACTCTCCTCGTTGTTTTCTGTAGTGGGGTCCACTACAGATTTTTATCTATCTCATTCTTTAACTCATGACTTAAAATGATATCTCAAAATGGATGGACGGTGTGGATATAACAAATACATCATAGTGGGGCCCACAGAACTTGGTGACGTCAGTGAAAGTAGGGCGTCCAATGCTACTCTCCCTCTCTCTCGGTCTCTCTCGCACCTCCAGCACTCACGCATCCTCTCCCTTCTCTCTCTCGCTGAATCTCTCTTCCTCTCTCTCTAATCCATGTCCCCTCTCTGTCTCTCTCGCATCCTCTACCTCCTCTCTCTGTATCTCTCTTCCTCTCTCTTTGATCTCTCTCTTGCGGACCGTTGCCAAACGCCCTACCCACGCACGCCCTCTCTCTCTCTCTCTGAAGCTCGGTTGAAGGCTATTCATGACCGTGAGGTATCTCTCTCTCTCTCTTTCTCACACAAAAATTGTGGTGGGCCCCATAGAACTTCTTAGGGACCAAGTTCTGTGGGCCCATTCAATCACCACTGTTTCCTGTGGTGTGGTCCACCCACTGGATGGATCTCAGCGGACAGCATAAATAGAACATATACATCACACTGGATTCTGCAGTCCCTAGTGATGAATTGCTCAGCATTTTTTTTAATATATAAATAATCTGAAATGCAAGTTCAAGGTGTTCAAAGGGAGCACCTTATGGATGGATTGGACGTGGGCTTTACATCATAGTAGGTCCCACATGCCATGTTGGAAAATAAGCTTATTCTACTTATGGAACCGGTGTAAATGTCAATGTCCGAACTCGAATGCGAAGGTTGTGAGCTCCGCTCTCGTCTCTTGTTTCAGACACATACCAAGCTTAGTTTTCCTGAATTCTCACAGGGCATTGTTTATAAAAAGTAAACATGGGTACAATGCACTTTTCTTGATGTGTATTGGTGAGGGAATTATTATATGGCGGAAAAATAAAAGAAATATAAGCTTCGTATTTTTAGTTTTTTTTTTTTATAAATAATTTTAATAAAAAATAAAGCTTTTGTATTACATATTTGTAATAAGTATTTTGTTAAATTACGTAAAATGTTTATATATTTTCTCTCTTATTCTTCTATTTACCTTTTGAATTTTAGTTTTAGTATTATTTTATAGTTTGTGCTGTTTGTATTGATCGTGGCATGTGTTTTTCCATAACACTTTTATGGCACTGGACCATCCTAATTGCTAATAGGGCTCACAAGCCACTCGTTAGGAGGATCCAACCACTTAACTTAGTGAGAAATAAAAATCAGGCCTTACCATTGATCATCTGGTGAGCTACTGTTAGAATATAGTACATACTATAGATAAGTACATAATATATATATATATATATATATATATATATATATTCTGATTATTCTGGATTAAATAATGCATAATAAGAATATTTAAAATGTAGTCTCTGAAATAATGAAATAGTACATTAGAGCGATGTGGCATTCATCCCCACAATTCATTATAAAAGGAATAAGATTATTCCTTGTTTTGTTGATCCCTTAACACAATAACCCTTTGGATATCGCATCACAAGAAATCGACTGGATACGCCGGCATCATCATCTCTATGACCTAGATCCACCAAGAAACTGTCGAATCCAACTACCCACCAGATATACATCACAAATATCTGGCCCACCAATGTTTTTTTTTTTTAATCAAGCCGATCTTATTGTTCTCCCTTTACTCCATGTCTATGTGACCTAATCAACGGGTTGGATGGCAAATAAACTCTATGGTGGGCCACTGTCATGTGGGATAGTGGCCCCCCACAACGTATACATGTATTGGCCCCACCGTGGGCCATTCCATTGATAGCCGTAGATGAAAGAAAACTCAGGCTTGGGCTATCCATGGACATAGGTTCAGCCCAATTACAACAGAAAGCAAGCCAGGGCCCTACAGGGCCTGCGCTGGCCCTGTCTACTCCATAGAGTATGATTTGGAAAATTCCAGTGAAAGAAATGTGATTTGTAGAGGACATACAATCCCAGCTGTTGGAGTTTTGGCCTTTAAAGGGATAGTGAAAATGTCAAAGGGTGGGTCATCAATTAACATAAAAATGTAGGGCTAGGATTCTTAAATGGACCATGGTTTCATGGTCCAAACTGTTGACATTAAGGGACCAGCCAATGTCTCAGATTCAAAGATCCTAGCCATCAAAATACAATAACCGACCACATCCAACCACAAGGACAATTAAAGATATAGAAACTTCCAATTTGGGACCACACTAATTGAGTTTAATGATCAAGTGCGTCCGTTTATGATAAAATTCGGATGAATGGTTCGGCCTGGGCTTGCGTTAGCTGGGCTGGATACTCATGCATGCATCCACTACACATGAGGCACATGTACATCAATCTGACGGTCAAAATGATAGATCTCATCATGGATAGGTCATAGCCAAAAGATCCCACTAATAAATTAATCCTAACCAGCCATCCTCAAAAATTGAAAATTCCACTTCAAACCTTGTACATGGTCAAAATTACCCTTTCTAGCCTCAATCTTGAATAAAATGAGAAGAACTTTGATACTCCTATGGATGTTTTTAGGCCATTAAAATAATGAAACATAGGTGGTATCATCAAACCAAACACATATACATGTAGATCAAGCTATCACCATTCATGTCATTCCCCTCAATATCTTCCTATGTATGTTTCTTGCTTTACTTACCTTTTATGTTGTTTTTAATCTGTTAGAGATAATAATACCTAGTTCCGGTTTTGTCGAATTCTTTATTATATGATGATTGTTGCATAACATATGTTTATGTTGTGTAGGTAATATGAATACTGGTAAGTATATTTGGTTATTTTTATTGTATTTTGTTTATGAGAATGAAGAAAGAAAAGTATGAATACTGGTGAGATGATTGTTGTATTACATATGTCCTTATAATACCTTTTATTATTATGGCTTATTAGTTAATAGTTGTGACTTATAATTGTGATTTGTAAGTTAGACAAGTAGTCACCCGTTTGAGGATTTCTATGTGGCCATACATAAATATGGTGTGTTTCTGGTGGTATAAAAATCACTCAAATTGTCCCATTTTGGACAGTTCAAGGTTAGATGGATAGTATGCTTTCATATATTCTATTTAAATGTTCATGCCTCATCCATGGTCCATCTCCTCGTTTCTCTCGGATATGTTTCTTTCGTTCCATATCCAATGATAAATATCTTTACATTGCTTTAGATATTTGACATAAGAATGTAACGTAAGATTAACTTATCTAGAGAGACATGGGGAGATGCTGCCAAATTTTTGGTGTGGACGTTTAAATGGGAATATGAAAGTATTACAATCTATCCAACCTTGGATGGATAATTAATTTAGGATTTAGCATAAATTTGTTATCCAAACTGCAAAATTACATTCGAAGAGTACCAACATACTTTTGGAAAATCAAACGATCTCGAAATTTGCCAATTGTAGTCCCATTTGGAAGCTTGTCAAGTTACCATTCCAATGAGCTCAAAATAGTCTAAATTCGACCACTAAAGAGAGACTTATGAAGGTTACTATTGGACAAGGAGATGAAGAGAAAAATTAGGACCGACGACTGTGATCCCACTTACGGATACCCAAATCATCTCGGAATATGACGATTCTAGTGGGGAATGAAAGATCACTAAAGTACCTTTCAAATGACCAATAATTGACCAAATCCAATATCAAACGAAGGAGCTATGAGCGCCTCCATTGGATAGTGCTATTTGGAAAGATTAACAATCTAAATTGCAAAATGACGATCGAAGAGTTCCAACGTGCTTTTGGGATATCGAACGGTCTCGAAATTTGCCAATTCCGGTCAAATTTGGAAGCTTGTCAAGTTACCATTCCAATGAGCTCAAAATAGTCTAAATTCGACCACTGAAGAGAGAGTTATGAAGGCTACTATTGGACAAGGAGATGAAGGAAAAATTAAGGATCGACGACTGCGATCCCACTAACAGATGCGCAAATGGTCTCCAAATACGACAATTCAACGATGATTCAAAGAGCACTAAAGTACCTTTCAAATGATAAAAAATTGACCAAATCCGACATCAAATGAGTGAGGTCTTAGCATCTCCGTGGGAACGCGTGATTTGGAACGATTAACAATCTAACTTGCAAATGACGATTGAAGATTTCCAACGTGCTTTTAGGATATCGAACGGTCTCAAAATTAGCCAATTCTGGTGCCAATTAGAAGCTTGTCAAGTTACCATTCCAATGAGCTCAAAATAGTCTAAATTTGACCACCGAAGAGAGAGTTATGAAGATTACTATTGGCAAATCCTTTCATAAAGGAGTTGTCATACATACAACAAACATGTATTCTAGATTAATAGTCATGGCAAGCACAAATCATAATTGCAATTTCATTCAAACATTTCAACAAACACATGAAATGCATTATATATTCACATAGTTCACACACATGTATAATTTATCGAATACATCGTAACTAAGATCATATGACAACAATCAAGTTAGACATAAATCATTGCTGACATTGAAATCCTTGAAAACCATAACCTAAACGTTTATAGTCCGCACCTTTCGTCGGTATGCTCATTTCAAACTCGGTTCGAACACTATATTCCCGTAGACCGAACGTTGGACACCTAAGCAATGAAATAGGTTAGCTATTTCACCGATTTCTCCATTTGGATTCCTAAAACAAGATTAGGGTTAAGATTCCTTACCCAAATCATTGTTGAAATGGTTTATGTAGCTAGATGTAACGACGATTCAACGTGTGGAATAATAGGAAAGAATCACAGCAACAAACTCCATGGATCTTCCCTCACTCTCCACTCTTTTCTCTTCCTTTCTCTCTTCTCTCTCCTAGGGTTTGAGAAAATTCGTATGGGATAGGAACGGGGTGATTTAAGGGCCTTATATAGGCTTATAAGTAGTGTAAATGGCCCCAGGGCCATGGTATACTTAGGTTATAGCCAAAAGGCATCTGTTTTGGGCAAACGGAGCTCATCTGGAGGTCCATTGCTCACATACGTCATGGAGCAAGTCCCCTGACCATGGATCTAAGCTAGGCTATGATTTTGGTTCGATCAGATTTACAGATCAACCGTGGAGGACCTGTATCAGTTCAACAGTCATACATACTCGATCAGGGCCACAAGTATACGAATTCGTGTAAGGAAATTTCCCTGATCCAAGGGTGTAGTTGGGTTAGATTCTGATGGTTTGAAGTCCTCAATTTCACCCATAAGCGTATGGCCCAAATCACTTAAGTTTGAGTTCATTTTCTAAGGATATTCGCGTTTCTCACACACTTCGCTCAGGGCTCGAGTTGTGTTTCTGGATACTATTTGGGTTCGATTCCCGCGATGGTTGTCAAGCCTAACAAAGCGGTCATAACTTTATAGTTTCGCGATCATCGGACTTTTGATGTGCGGTCCAGGTCCGATACGGAATTTCAATGTGCTCCCGAGAGCAACTAGGTTTTGAAATTGCTCTTAGGTTTTTAAAGTAATGTTGAGTTAGTGATTTTAATGGTTTTGGGTCTTGTAGTTTGTATAGAAAGTGGTTCAAACTAATCCACCGATTAATTTGGTTTAGTACTTAATTAACTTTTGTTTAATTTCTACAGAATTCGGTCCTTAGTGATTTTTGCCTGAGGTGGTACTCGGGTCTTTGTACGAATTTTTTCGAGACATTATGATCTACTCCCCTTAAAGAAAAATTTCATCCCCGAAATTAGTACCTTTTCATACTTCTCGAGAATCTGAGGGTAGTTCTTACGAACTTTAGTTTCTGTTTCCCAAGTAGCCTCTTCCTCAGTGTGGTGCATCTACAGCACCTTCACAAGCGGGATAACTTTACTGCGTAGCACTTGTTACTTCTTATCGAGAATACGTGTTAGTCGCTGTACATAGGTAGCATCTTCACTTAGTTGCATCTACTTCCACTTAATAATGTGGGAAGGGTCAGGAACATATTTCTTCAGTATTGATACATGAAATACGTTGTGCACGCCCGTGAGTGCTGTGGGCAAAGAAAGGTGGTATGCTACCACACCCACTCGGTCTAGAATCTGGAATGGACTAATAAATCGCGGTGTGAGTTTCCCTTTCTTACCAAATCGAAGGACTCCCTTCATTGGAAAAACCTTAAGGAATATATGGTCCCCAACCTCAAATTCCAACGGTCGCCGTCTTGTATCAGCGTAACTCTTCTGTCTGCTCTGTACTGTAAGAAGTCGACGCCTGATAATGTCGATCTTTTTTGAGGTTGCTTGTACTAAATTTAGGCCAATCAAACTCTTCTCACCAACCTCTGCCCAATAATGCAGTGCTCGACATGGACGCCCATACAAGGCCTCGTAGGGAGCCATGCTAATGCTCGCTTGAAAGCTATTTTTATAAGTGAACTCAGCATAAGGAAGGCAGTCATCCCAGCTGTCCTTGAAGTCAAGCACACATGCTTGCAACATATCTTCTAATATTTGATTTACCCGTTCCATCTGCTCATCGGTTTGTAGGTGGAACACAGTATTGGACTTCAGTTTCATTCTCATTGCTTCTTGGATACGAGTCCAAAAGATAGATGTGAATCGCGTGTCTCAATCTGACACAATTTCTATAGGCACTCCATGTAGCCGTACAATCTCCTTGATGTACAGCTTCGCTAAATCATCTGCTGAGTTTGTAACTTTAATCGAGAGGAAATGAGCCGATTTCGTCAATCGGTCCACAATCACCTAAATAGAGTCATGTTTCTTCCTCGTCTTCGGTAATTCGAAAATGAAATCCATATATATGAAATTCCATTTCCATTCAGCAATGGGCATGAGCTGAAGTAAACCAGGAGGTCGGCGATGTTCGGCCTTGACCTGCTGGCACATGAGACAACGGGACACATAATCTACTATGTGGGCCTTTATGTTGTCCCACCAGTACGAACGATTCATGTCTCGGTACATCTTCGTACTGCTAGGATGCATTGCCATCCTTAAATTATGAGCGGCTTCTAAAACTTCTTTCCTCAAGTCATGGAGATTTGGGACACATAGACGGCCATGATATCTCAAACCTCCATCTAGACCAACCCTCCATTTGGAGTCTTCACTGTCACTTGCTCACTCTCTCATCTTCACCAACAGTTCATCTTCCTTCTGAGCCACTATGATTTTGTCATCAATGAGTGGCTGCACATGAACGTGTGCGACACTCTTTAAGGGCTCCTCTACTGTAAGCTTCTGTTCGAAGTCTCACACAAACTCTACCATATTCCATTTATCTATCATCAGCGGAGTTGCAAATTCTATTGTCCTCTTGCGGCTCAACGCGTCGGCCATAAGGTTTGCCTTGCCGGGATGGTAGGAAACCTCAAACTTGAAGTCTTTCAAGGTTTCCATGCATTGTCGTTGCCTCATATTCAAGTCCCTCTGGGTTAATATGTACTTGAGGCTCTTGTGGTCGTAAAAGAGCTCGAACTCCTCTCCGTAGAGGTAATGTCTCCAGAGCTTTAATGCAAAGATGGCGGTTGTTAATTCCAAGTCGTGCATAGGGTAGTTTTCTTTGTGCTTCCTCAATTGTCGCGATGCATAGGCAATCACTTTGTCCTTTTACATAAGAATACAACCCAAACCAACACGAGATGCGTCGGTGTATATCATATATCCCTAAACCTATAACCTTAACCTAAACCTAAACCTATAACCTAAACCGAAACCTATAACCTAAACTTATAACCTATAACATTAATCTAAACCTATACCTATAACCTAAACCTAAAACTAAACCTATTCTCAAATCCCTAAACCTATAACCTATAACCTAAACCTAAACCTATTCTCAAATCCCTAAACCTAACCTACACCTAATCCTAAACCTAAAACCTTAGCCTAATCTTAAACCTATTTTCGTAAACTGACTCTAGTCTTTTCATTGTAGAGATGGATAAGAGTTGGATGCGAGCTAAGAACAGGTTTAGCCCTGAGTATAAATTAGGGGTTCAAGAGTTCATAAAATTTGCATGAAATCGGACAGATTCAGGTAATAGGATTAGGTATCCATGTCAAAAATGCAAGAACATGGTTTATAAGACTTTAGACAAAGTAGAAGACGATTTGTTCATAGTTGGGATTAACCAGGGTTACACTTGGTGGATCTATCATGGTGAAGATATCTACTAAAGAGTTGAGGCCACTGAAGTCCTTGCTGACCCAATTGTGTTAGGTGACAGGGATGAAGACATTGGCGAAATGCAAGATATCATAGAAGATGTGTTCAAGGGAATAATTTAGGATACTGATTTTGTAAGGACAAGTAGTAGCTAAGATATTCCTCCTATGGGTGATGTCAAATTAGAAAAGTTTAGTAGGTTGTTGAGGGATGCGCAATGTTCACTTTATCTGGGGTGTGAGAACTTCTCCAAGTTGAATTTTCTTACAAGGTTACTTCATTTGAAGATAATAAATCGTTGGAGTAACAAATCATTAAACATGTTGCTTGACTTGTTGAAAGAAGCATTACCGGATGGTGAGACATTGCCTAAGTCTCATTACGAGGCAAAATCCTTGATGTAAGACTTGGGCCTTGGTTACATCCCCATACATGCATGTATAAATGATTGTGTATTGTATTGGAAAGAGCATGAAAATGTTGAAGAGTGTCCAGAATGTGGAGAGTCTAGGTGGAAGTATGACGAAGCCAAGTGTAAGAAAATCCCGCAAAAGGTGTTAAGGTACTTCCCATTGAAACCCAGATTGCAAAGATTGTTTACGTCTCGCAAGACGGCTGAAGATATGAGGTGGCATAAGGAGAAACGCGTTCATGATGATAGTACACTGAGGCACCCTGCGGACTCTGAAGCCTGACAAAATTTTGATAAGCAATATGACTGGTTTGTAGAGGATTCTCGCAATGTTCGACTAGGTCTTGCAAGTGATGGTTTTAATCCATTTGGTAATATGAGTAGCTCGTACAGTATGTGGCCAGTGGTACTTATGCCATATAATTTACCTCATTGGTTGTGTATAAAGGAGTCATTTTTCATGATGTCATTGCTTATTCCTGGACCCAAGTCACCTGGGAATGACATTGATATATATTTACGACCATTAGCAGATGAGTTAAACGAATTGTTGAGTCAAGGTGTATAGACGCATGATACATTTACAGGACAGACATTTCAATTGCATGCAGCAGTCTTGTGGATAATAAATGACTTCCTCGCATATGAGAATTTATTTGGGTGGAGTACGAAGAGAAAGTTAGCTTGTCGTAGATGTAGTATTGAGACTTGTTCATTGTCATTGAAGCATGGTAAGAAAATGTATTATATGGGCCATCGTCGCTTCCTTTCGAGCGATTATAATTGGCGCAGGAAGACAATGATCTTTGATGGCAGATAAGATCATAGGCCACCCCTGAAAGAGCTATTTAGAGAAGATGTGATATAACAACTGAATAACATTGGAGAAGTTAGATTTAGTAAGGCGTCGCACTTGAAGAAGAGGAAACATACAATATTGGACTATAACTGGAGGAAGAAGAGCATTTTTTTAGTTGCCCTATTGAAGTGATCTGAAATTGTGACACAACTTAGATGTCATGCATATTAAGAAGAATATATGTGACAATATTTTCAGAACATTGATGAACATAGAGAAGAAAATAAAAGACAGTTTCAAGGCTCGATTGGATCTACAAGCAATAGGTTTAAGAAAAGAGTTGCACTTGCAACCACATAAAAATTCATATACTATACCAACAGCCTGCTACACATTGACAAAACTAGAGAAAAGGCATTTATGTGAATGGTTGAGATTGGTAAAGTTTTTCGATGGGTAATATGTCTTGGCGTGTAAACATTACAGACTGTAAGGTAACAGGAATGTATAGATGGATAAGAGTTGGATGCGAGCTAAGAACAATTGTCTACTTTTTTCGATGTCATGGTACATCTAGCGAAAGGCGAAGCTTGCAGGCCCAGTACAATATCGTTGGATGTATCCGATCGAAAGGTGGTAGAACCTATTAAAATTTTTATTCATTCCATAAACTACATATATCCATGTTTTCATACGTATAACATAGTTGTTTTGTGTACAGATACCTTCACACACTAAAACGATTTGTGAGGAATAAGGCATGTCTAGAGGGATCTATTATTGAGGCGTACATTGATAATGAGTGCCTAACATTTTGCTTTATTTATCTTCATGACATAGAGACTAGATTCAACTGAGAAGATCGGAATGTCGATGAAGGGCAGGAGCATGAACAAGGAATCATATCTGTATTCGCACATAACGTCCGTCCTTTAGGATCCCCGACGTTTCAGGATATAGACCTTGGGGATCAAGCAAAGGCGCGGTGGTATGTGTTGCATAATTATGAAGAAATAGAGTCGTACTTAGAGTAAGTCTTCCCTCGATAATTGTATCTCTACATACGATGATCTTAATGTTTCTTGCTGATGACGTGCCAATTATGTGTAGCGAACACATCGACGAGATGAAGTCCCAATACCCGACAAATTATGATCGAATGCATCAGGATCAGTTTCCAGAATGGTTCGCAAAATGTGTAAGATTTCACATTGTATCTCACCACACTTAGAATTTTGTTGTATTGCACAATATTTAACATAAGAAAATCTCTAAATAATTACATTCTGTACATGATAATAGATGAAGACATTGTGCGCTAGCAACTCTGCAGATGCGTCTAATGCACTCTACTCATTGGCGTGTAGCCCTAATAGACGTGAATGTAGATATACAGGTTGTATTGTAAATGGGATTCGGTTCCACACTGAAGAACGTGAGAAGTATAGGACCACATAAAATAGTGGGGTGCTTGTGAAGGGAATGAATGAGGAGGTAGAAATTGACTTTTATGGCATTTTGACGAATATTATTGAGTTGAGTTGTTGTATGAGAAAGTGAGTGTACTTATTTAAATGTAATTGGTGGGACATTGAAAATAAGAAGTTGCGAATACAGACTGACAATTACTTTATGAGTGTAAATTTATCTCGGAAGTGATTTAAGGATGACTCATTTATCCTCGCCAGCCAAGCCGAACAAGTATTTTACGGCTGTCGGCGCTGGAGAATTTGTGAGCCCGGTTTCCGAGTTTGGGGCGTGACAGTATTTGATATTCCCATACCAGAAGTTGAAGAGAATGAGGACGGGAGAAATGAAACATCTAGGGTTGAACAAACATATCAAGAAGACATGTCATCTGGGGATATAGGGACTGATCCAAATATTTATATTGATGTGGTGCAATTGGACAAAGATGATGTACCACCTAATCATTTTGATGCCTCAATAATACATGACATTGTTAGAGATGATAGCGGTTTCATTAATGATGACGTTGCAGATGATGAAGAGGAAACACTGATCGGTAATAGTGATGGTGAAGAAGAAATAGTCCTAAGCGATAGTGATACAGATGACGATTATTAAATGTACACATGATTTACATGTCATTTTTCAATTCGAATAATTTATGTATTACATGTATACGTGAAAATTACAAGTCATGATTTATTCCTTTAATTGACTTGTTTATAATCCATATTTGCAGTTGAGTCAATTTCTGATCATGTCCTCCTCAAACTGGAGCCTAGCAGAAGCACGCAACATACTTCATCAGCTGTTGCGGATGGACTTTCCGGCCCTATCTTCTTCTGGTAGGGCCAAAGAGATACCTGGTTTGGTCGATGAGTGTAGGGAGGAATATATCGACGATGACTCATATGAAAAATTATACAATCTCAAAGAAATTTCGGAGTTGATGGAGGAATATAACAGCGGAAAACTTCGTATGGAAGATGCAGTTTTATCACTTTCACATCTGAATGGAATCCCAAGAGACCAGATTTCTCCTATTGTGACTGACATGTTGGCTGTAATAATGTCGAGTGCTTCACACAGCTTGACATATACTTCTGCAGCGTACGATAACTTACGTTAGGAGTACTTCGGATAGTTCACCTCAAAGTTGTTTCATATTACAACGAAATACATGTATTTAATATATAATGACAATGTGTAATGGAATTTCCAAAGGTTATTGATTAAAGTTTACAGTTTTATTATATTCTACTTGCATTATAGTGTAATGGTCTAATCATATTTTAATCATCTCTCTAAGTATAAGCACAAATGCATTCTACCATCAACACTACTTGTATAATGTTTTAGTATATTCAACTTGTACTGACATTGTTTAAATTTATAAGTTCGTAGCTCACACATATTCAATGATAACACTGGGTGGGAGATCACGTCGTTCGCGCACTGGATCTACGCCTTCCACCCGTGATGCGACGGAGACAACATCACCATCATATGTTAAATCATAAGAGTTTGATCCCTCAGTCGCGCATATACCGGGCACTGCATGTAAGTCTAGACATATATTTCGTTTAATGACTTCTGTTTATGTTTAGACTTACATATTTCTTTTACGACAGCATCGTTGACCAACCGACGAGGACGTGGACCCACGCATGGGTTAATTTTAGAGCGACTTACGCGTGAGGGTAGAGTGACGGTAGAGTTTCCACAGGATTACCTTAGACTTGTTGGGGACAATGCCAGGTTGTTTACGTCGGAGGTTGGTGTCTTACGCCGATCTCTGATCCCCGCCACCACCCCCGTTGGGCAGACGTGACAGATGATGTGTGGTAGCTCATCCGTCAGCGTCTTCAGGTAAATTTTAGTAAATTAAATTTTATTTTGTAAAAGTTCAATTACGGTTAAGTTATTTTCTTAATAAGTTTATTGCCTTAATCTATTATTTATGAAATTGCAGGATAAATTTGTCTTGGATTTGAGTGTTCCGTACATTTCCCATGCCGTTGACGACATGGTCAAGGACTGGTTCAAGGAGTACCGCGGTGACTTACACCAGCGATATAAGCGGTGCATGAGCCACGAGGATGGCGTACTTTCCGCACCGCTGCACGTAACTCTTGACGACTGACGGATACTCTGTGAGAGATTTTCATCTTAATTTTTTTAGGTAATATTTACATATTTACGATATCTTAAGGTAATAATTAAATTCACAATTAATAACAATGTATCATGAATAATGTGTTCAGAAGAGGAGCAGAATAAATTCTGACAAAAAGGGAAAGTTAAAAGTGAACCACGTAGCTGGTTCAAAGTCATTTCTGCAACTTCATCACGACGTGGTAAGAAATTACTTGTGATTATTAAGTTGATATATTCTTTTCATGCATTTATATTAACTCTATTGTCCTTTCGATTGCGCAGCGAGATTCTGTCACTGGACAGGAGCCCGGACCAGTAGACCTCTATAGAGGGACTATCTGTCGGCAGGTGACGGGATCTTGGGTACATTCTAGAGCTAACGATTATTAGGTAAAAATCCTTACATTGTAAAATTTAATTGCATTGAATTATAATAATGTCATTCGTTATGACAATTCATATGTTTTCATTACAGGCGGTGATAGACACCATACGCAGTCAGCCCACTCCCGATGGTACTCAGCAAGGGAGCCAGAGATCTTAAGTGAGGTGTTGGGCACCCGTTTTAGATATGTGCGTGGGTTTGGCCATGGTGTCAAGCTCATGGCACCCGCTAGAGCTGCCTCCAGCCGATCCGTCGCTGGCTAGAGCTCCCTACGTCAAGTTGATATCACAGAGAGAGAGGTTCAGCAGCTACGGGTCGTTGTTGACGAGATTAGAGACCAGCTGGAGAGGCAGAGGGAGGAGCAGGAGAGGAAGATCAAGGAGATGCGGGTGGAGCACGAGCAACAGATGGAGGAGATATTTCAAGCTATCGTTGCACGCTTACCCACCGATGCCCCACCACCTCCGTCTTCATCTTTGTGATTTTTTTTTTTAATGATTTATTTTATATACAAATGTTAAATTTATATGTATTTGTGCGTGGATGAATGTGATGTGGATAAGATTGTTTGTGTATGTATGAATGTGGTTTATGTTTGGATGGATGTAGTTTGTGTTTGGATGGATGTGAATATGAATATGATGAAATATATTGTAACAGGTGTGTATCAGGAATTTTTGCCTGAATTTTGAAAAAAAAAATAGTCTTTTACCAACGAAATATTTCATAGGTAAAAGTTTCAACCACATTTTTACCTATGAAATATATCATAGGTAAAATGTTCATCCACATTTTTACCTACGAAATATTTTGTGGGTAAAAATTTGATCCACATTTTTTACCTACGAAAAATTTCATAGGTAAAAGATTTATCCACAATTTTACCTACGAAAAATTTCGTAGGTAAAAGTTTCATCTACATTTTTTACCTACGAAACATTTTGTAGTTAAAAGGTTCATTCACATTTTTACCTACGAAAAATTTCGTTGGTAAAAGTTTCATCCACATTTTTTACCTACGAATATTTTCGTAGGTAAAAGATTTATCCACATTTCTACCTACGAAACATTTTGTAGGTAAAAGTTTCATCCACATTTATTACCTACGACAAATTTCGTAGGTAAAAGTCTTACCAGTGCCGGAGAACAATCTCCACAGTTTTTACCTACGAACAATTTCGTAGGTAAAAGTTTTGGCAAGATTTTTTAGCCACGAAAAACTTCGTCGGTAAAAGTCTTACCATTATTGACGAACGATCTCCACAATTTTTTCCTACGAAATCTTTCGTAGGTAAAAGTTTCGTCAATATTTTTTACCTACGAAAAAATTCGTCAGTAAAAGTCTTACCATTATCGACGATTTGATTTTTAGTCGGTAAAAGCCTTTTATCATAGTCTTTTACCGACGAATTTTTCGACGACATATTTCATCGGTATAACTCATTACCGATGAAAAACATCTTTTACCAATGAAAAATTTCGTCAGTTGAAGACTAATTTCCTGTAGTGAATGTGTTATTCATTAATGATAGATCAAAGGTATTACAAAATAAGTTCATCACTCAAGCTTTCCTCAATCCTATCTGCTTGACGTGAACCTGAAATAGATCTCTAGTTATAAGTTTCGTCATGGGATCAGCCATCATCTCCTTAGTAGGAATGTAGTTGAGGGCGACTTTTTTATCTCTTACTCGATCACGGACGTAATGATACTTGATCTTAATATGCTTAGATTTTTAGTGATGTTTAGTGTCTTTGCCAAGTCAATGACAGAAGTATTGTCTATATTCGGTGATATAGGCTAACGAACACTCGGTACAACACCAAACCCAATAGAAATTTGTGAACCCATACACACTCCTAAACTGTAGCACAATATGCAATGTACTCTGCCTCCATAGATGAAAGAGCTGTAGATGTCTGTTTCTTACTCGACCATGAGATAGCTCCTCCTCTAAGTAAGAATACATATCCTGAAGTAGACTTTCCCTCGTTGGTGTCATTGCCCTAAGCAGCATTATAATATCCTTTGAGCTCAAGGCTTGTGCCTTCATAATACAACATTAGGTCTTTTGTTCCTCTGAGATAGCGGAATATACGTTTAACGGCTTACCAATGAGACTGTCCCAGGTTACTCTGATAACGGCTGATTATGCCAATTGCATAGCTAATATCCGGTCTGGTGCAAAGCATAATATACATTAAGCTCCCTATTGTGCTTGCATAAGGTATGAGAACATAGCCAATTTCTCGACTTTAGTCTAGGGCCACGATTTTCTATCTAGCTTGGTAGCTTTATACATAGGGGTTGTAATAGCTTTTGAATTTTTCATCCTAAACCGCTCTAAGATTTTTTGTATATAGGTGGCTTGAGACAAGTTAAAAAATTTCTTAGGGCGATCCCTAATGATTTTTACCCCAAGAATAAAGTTGGCTTCACCGAGTTCTTTCATCTCAAAGTTTGAGAATAGCCAATCTTTAGTCAATATCAACAATTGCATGTCATTACCAGCTAGCAGAATATCATTTACATATAGAGATAGTGTCAGAAAAGCTCTTGTGGACTGTTTCATTTATACACAATGATCTTCTTCACTCATTGTGAATCCAAAATTAGTGATAGCTAAGTGGAATCTCATGTACCACTGTCTTGAAGATTGCTTCAGCCCATAGATAGATTTCAACAACTTATAGACTTTCTTTGGATGTTTTTTGTCCATATAACCCATGGGCTGTTGCATGTATATTTCTTCATCCAAGTCACCATTTAAGAATGCAGTCTTTACATCAATCTGATATAACTCTAAGTTTAAACTTGCGACAATAGACAAGATCATGCGGATTGAGGAGAACTTTGTAACAGGTGAAAAGGTCTCCTCGTAATGAATGCCTTCTTTTTGTGTAAAATCTTTAACAACTAATCATGCTTTATACTTGTCAACTGTACCATCTGCCTTTCTTTTGATCTTTGGTACCCATTTATTACCTATCGCTTTGTGATTGGAAGACAGATCAACAAGTTTCCAGACTTTATTCTTTTTCATAGAAGCGATCTCTTCGTCCATAGCATTCACCCAATCGGCCGAGTTAGAAGATAATAATGCATCCTAATACGACTCAGGTTCATCATCATCAACTGCAACGTAAGAGAATGTTTGCCTCTCAATATCAAAGTATCTTCGGGGAATCAATCCTCTTTCGCTTTAACGTAACTCAGGAGCTTGCTCAGATGTCTTCCCACTGTCCTGACAAACTATATGAGCATCATCATTTTGAGAAGTATTCCCACTCTCCTGAGATACATCGGATATTTTAAAGAGTTTTATTAGAACCTTTTACTTCATTCGGCTAGGGTATCTATCTTCGACGAAGGTCACGTTTTGGGATTCTATCTCAATCCAATGTCCATGGTCCTCATAAACTAGAACGTATCCCTTTGAATGCATGAGGTATCTTATAAACATGCATTTAATGGTTTTACTATCAAGTTTACCTTTATGCGGAGTAAGCAGCAAAACATATCCCAAAGAACCCTAAGGGCGTAGGTTGGCTAGAGAAGGAATCCTCCCAAACCACATCTCATATGGGGTCATAGGAATGGATTTGGATGGGGACTCTATTAAGGACGTAGAAAGCTGTTAACAGTGTGTCTCTCCAGAATGTGGTAGAGAGATTGACTTGTGCTCTCATTGATCTAACCATGTCCAATAGTGTCCTATTCCTTCTCTTTGCAACACGATTTTGTTGTGGAGTGTAAGCCATTGTGTATTGTCGAACAATGCCAACATTTTCACAATATGATTTAAACCTTTCAGATGTACACTCGCCACCTTTATCAGATCAAAGGATTTTAATCTTTTTCTCAAGTTGATTTTCACCTCAGCTTTATATTTAAGAAAATAATAAAAAACCTCAGATTTATGTGAGATGAGATACACATATCCATAGCGCGAGTAATAGTCAATAAAAGTGATAAAGTATTGACATCTATTTCTGGCATGTACATTGAAGGGTCCACATATATCTGAATGGATTATCACTAGTGTACCCTTGGACCTATCTGCTTTAGGAAATGGTTTCTTTGAAGTCTTCCCGAATGCACAATGTTCACAAAATGACAAATCAACTTTGGATAAGGAGTTTAACAGACCAGAACATACTAGTCTTGTCATAAGATCCCTTCCAATGTGACCTAACCTCGCGTGCCATTTTTGAGATTCAGATACTTCAATTTCATTCGACATAGCAGATAAAGCAAGATGTACATTATCATTATTTATGTCTAGAATAAATAAATTTGAAATTAAAATTTTCCATTTAAAGATGAGGTTATTTAGTTTTAAAGAAACTCTTGTCCTAGAAAATCAAATATCAAAACCATCAAATAATAACCTAAAAATAAAAATTAAATTTCAATGCATCCCCGGTGCATAAAGAGTATCACGGAGGATTATTGTTTGCCTATGCGCGTACGGAGATGGGAAACGCCAATCCCTAGTATGTCTTCGACAACATTATTTCTCATATACACATTGTAACTTCCATTGGCTACAGGTTAGAATTTCTCGAGTCCTTGATGGCTCTATGTCACATGCTTTGTTGCGCTTGAATTCAAAATTCACTCGTTAGATATAGTATCAACGGAAAGGATTTCAGAACAAATGCCTACATACAAAGTATCTAGTGACTTAGGAATTAACGTCTTTTTATGGGCACACTGCCTAGCATAATGGCCAGAATTTCAGCAGACAAAACAGACTATATTAGTCTTTTTCTGCTTCTTCTTTCCATTCCCCTTCTTGAGATTTGGAGGAGGTGATGTGGACTTTTGTTCTTAGTTATTCTTTTTTGCCTTCTTACATGTTTTGAACCGTTTCTTATTAGCTTTCCGCTTATGAGTCTCTACTACAAAGGCTTTGGCCGAACCTGGCTGAATTGCATTCATTTCAACCTCACGTACCAAGTGGCCACAAAAGTCTTTGAATGTAGTGATAGAATCAGTATGGTTTAGAATTCTTTTAATTGGGGCCTAAGATTTAAGCAAGGAATGGTGCATTGCTATTATCTTTTGATTTTCAGTCAATTTACACCCAATATTCCTAAGGACACCTATCATTTGCTCTATCTTACGGATATAATTTTTGATGGGGCAGCTAACTGACATCCTATACTCGTGAAATTTTAGTTCCATTGCCTGAACTCTTGTATCTGACTTCTGCGCATAGGTATTTATCAGTGCTTCCCAGATTCCCTTAGCGGTGTCATGCACTGTATACGTAGGTATGAGTTCTTTGTGCATAGTGCTAATAAGGACATTACGGGCTGAACGATTTTGTTTACGCCATTTATTATAGCCGGTCATTGCAGCCCTATGTTCTCGTAAATTTTTATTTTTAGCCAATATGGGTTCCTCTTGAACTTCATCGAGTGTGTGCGATATGTCGTCCTCATCTAAAAGGATTCGCACTACGCAGGACCAGTCTTCGTAGTTATTACTGTCGAAATGTTGTCCTTTCAGCTGTTGAGCGATTAACGCTTTGGTGACCATCTCTACATTGCATAAGTATCACTACTTAGCTATGATTTAAGGTATTAACTCTAATCATCAGCATTTCTACGTGTTATATAATTTTTCAAAGTATAAAAGTAGCCAACATATCTTAACGAGATCTGAAAGTCCACATACCCGAATGGGCGGTGTAGAACAATCAGGTTCTCTTTTTAAGATGAAATTGATGCTTTTATAAAATTATATTTGTATAACGTGCAACCTTCCATTACAGGTTGCATGCATCATTTGGTGGAGGAGAATTAACTCCCACTCAGGTTATGCACAACCTATTTATATGTGTAGGGAGCATTCTAGCACTAATTTTTTTATTTGCAAATGAAAAATGGGCTTATATCTAATCACATTAAGCCAAATTATATCACACATATAAACATCATCATCAGAAAGAAAAAAGAAGTGCTAAGATATGAAGAAAGTTCCATTTTTACTAGTGATTATGTCCATTAGCAATAGATCCGATCATCATTGTTGATGATGGATCCTTTCATCAACATTAATCATCATGGTTGATCATCGTTTTGATCACTAATGATCTCTAGATCACTAATGATCTCTAGATCACTAATTCTCAAAGTAGATTTTATCTACACCATCCATCCATTTTGCTAGCTTATTATAGGCATGAGCCCAAATCCTGTTCCAGTTAGATATGATTGTCCCTAGGTGTGATTGAAAGATCATATCAGTCCAGCAAAATGATCACAAACATTAGGGTACATGGTAATATTTTACCACAACTTCATTAGTGATCAGTGTATCAAACCCAATTCTCGAGATATGGAAATCATTATGGCGGTGGATCTGATGGATGGTTGGATCCCGGAACTATCGTGCCATGCTGGCACGTGTGGCATGCACATGAGTTTTATTGTTTATTTCTTAAATTTTTTCAGTCAGATCTATCTCACTAATATCATTGTTGCAATGATATTAGTGAGACTCCGGTGTTCGTTGTGGACCATAAAAAATGATGGTGACTCACCATCCTCGCATGTGGCTCTGACTTGTAGCTATCCATACCATCCAAATTGGTAGTTTCCATTGTAGACAGAGCATATCTCTAAAATCACACTGATATAGAAATCCTAACCATCCAAGATGTTTGTGTAATCCAAACTGTGAATCATTCCCATCCAATCTGCATGGAGTGCTATTATCTAGAGTATGATCAGGTGGGCTTTATATGATTGGCAATGAGCTTGGTTTGGGCCGCCACAGTCATGGCCCAATGCTTATAACCCAAGGCCCGACCCTTGTCCAGGCCCAAGTAGACTTGGTCCAACCAATTACCACCCTTTAGGCCACCAGTACATGGGGACGCCATAATCATGCAATGGTATGCAAACCGACAGTAAAATTAAATGTTGTGGTCCACCAAACCAATGATCGCCACCACAATGTGGGCCCCACATGCACAAGTTGATTAGCCAAGTGAAAACTTTCCCTCATTGATCCACGCTCACCATGTAGGGTGGGACTTTCAAAGTGACTCCCACCCATTAAGAGGTTTCAATGGTAGACGTTCAATCCCCACTGCATTCAATAGTGTGGTTCACTTGCTAATTACAATGGTAGACATCCATCTATGTTGTGGATTTAGACTTGAGAAGAAATATAAGACATGTAATTATCAAGTCTAAATCTGAGCTCGCCAAAAGGATGGACGGTTTGGATACAACTCATACCATGTGATCAAACCCACATGAGTTGCTGACGTCAATACAACAGCTATATAGCTAGTGTGATGAACATCAGCCAATCTGCTTCTCTAATACATCAACTATATTTTAGTGGTGTATGTCAATACAACATCTATATTGCTGGTATGATATACATTAGCCAATCCCCCTCTCACATTCACAGTAGCTATATAGCTGGTGTGATGTACACACATGGGGTATATAGTTGCTGTGATGTACACACATGGGGGTACATCACGTGGACCAATCCACAACCCAACAAAATGGTGTACATTACGTGGAAGAGATACACATGCAGACCAGGGAGGTAATGTCAAAACGAATGCAAAAATGAGGTTATCTGTATACGTTCCCACGTGGGTTGTGGATTCTGAAAGTGGGTCCCACTGTACGGTAATCATCAATGGGATGCAACGGATTAACGGTCTAGATTTAAACATCTATGGGCCCACTTATCAGAATAAGAATGCGTGTACACAGCCCAAAGACATGGTCTATTTATCACATGATTCCTTGTAATGGAAAACACTATGATCTACAAAGAACCTGGCGTGCACGTAAAGGTAACCATCATCTTTACGTGTATGGAAACATAAAGGTCTACATGATCACCTTGATCCATCAGAATCGGGCTTACATACACATGGCATATGTGTATACAAAATCTAATCCACCATACACATGGCTTTACATGTATGGAATCTAGATCATTCAAATTGACAGGCTATGGTAGTGGGTACTGTCCACAACAGTCCTGTACATGTCCAAATTTTACATGTGCACATACATCCATGTGGGCCCAAATTTGATGCATATGTGCACATTGAGAGTCATAGTGCGCATACTGATTTGATACCATTCGAAAGCCATGATCAGGATTCCAATCCAAAAAAAAGTAGGGCCACTTACCTTTTTAGATGAAAATAATCGGAGATCCACCGTTGATTACTCTGATACCACTATTGGTGAGAGCAGAAGTATGAGCCCTCAAGATCTGACGGCCTACACGAGTTTTGGAACCCTCACAAAGCAGAAGATTAATGCTCCAACGGCCCGCCTATCTACTACTAGAGCAGATGGATCTATTCACACCTCTGATCCTACGATATAGATAGCCCAACTTCCCAAATCTGAAAGAGAGACGTCAGAACTCTTCCATTTGGAAAATAAAGTCTAAATCAATTGGAATTTAGATCATCATTATAAAATAAAATAAAAATAGGGATGTGCCTGATTGTTTGTGTAAACAAGGGCTCGCACCTTAAACATGCAGGCCATGTTGGCACATACGCATGGCGGTTGCGTATAAGAATTCAATTAAAATAAAAATCTATCCTTATTCCTATCATCTCTCCACATAATCAAAATCAGAAACTAAAGCAACCCAGATCAAGAAGTTCAATCCTCATCATTGAAGTTAACCACCAATACAAATTCCTTCCAATAGAATAAAAACATATCAAAAAAGAAAAGCCCAAGTAAATATCATTTGATGTAAACACTAAAAATCACTATTTAAACACACCCTTTTCCTTGTACTTCAAGTAACACAACAATACACTAGCATAACAACATTTAATCGCCATGAAAGCTTCTTTACCACATACATGGCCTACATCTCACACAGCTAATATGGACACCTCAATCACACAACCAAGCACCTAATTACTAAGTTTTTGGTCTAATTGAGGATACAACTAGAAGAATTACAATCTGACATCGAAGTGTGATCTAGTGGAATCAGAAATGTAGCAGGTAACTCATTACTATAGAGTGCTTAGAAGAAGCATTCAAAACAGGATGATGGAGATCCAATCATAAACTATGAATGAAGCCTATTAGATTGTGATGCACGTGTAGGAGAAGCACATATGGATGACAATTGATTCCTCTAATGGCTGAGAGTCCTAGGTCTTATGAATTGTTTGAGTGATATCCATATTAACGAATTCAAGAAGGAGAGGTTCTGGAACACATATACCTTACACATTGCACTTGCTTAAACCTTCATGGTGATCATTATTGTTGATTTGGTCTGATGGGCTACGGCCCAAAAGGCAAGATTTTGGTAGCCTTACAATCATCAGTGGCTTCAAGAATATGCACAAGCAATACAAGAAGATAAGTAATTGAACTGTTGAATTTTTCTAGTATGACTATGGCTCTATCACAGTGTACTCTACCTGATGAATAGCCCTGAACTGTGACACATAGAAGTTGAATCACAAACCTTTCAAATTTATGCAAAAATCCGTCAGCGGTGAAGTCTGACAAATGTTCTGGCCCTAATATAAGTTGGATAACAACCCTTTTGAATTTATGCAACAAAAAAAAAAAAAAAAAAACATAGGCCCGTCAATCAATGTAGAGCTTTAAGAATTTAGATTCTTATTATAAAAAAAAACCCAATTATAATGATGAATGCCATCTTAGAAATGATTTCTGATAAGTAGCTACATCAGCTTAGTGCTAAAATATTTCTAGACTTCCCAACTTCTATACAAACTTCAGATTTATCAGAACTGATATGTTTCCATTTGGATAGGGGATATCCCAAAAACTAGGATATTGGCTCTATGATCTCCATGTCCCCAAAATACAAGTTAATTAGGGATTCAACATAGCAAATTCCTAATTAGGGTTTCACATTATAAATCCCTAATTAGCAATTCACCATTGTAAAATCCTAATTAGGGTTTCAACATTGAAGATATTAAATCTCAAGAGAGAGATTGAGCTTCACCACACAGAGGAACATACCTTTAAAGTGGAGGTTGCTTCGCTGCTAGATTGAGAGAGCGTTCTTGCTTAGCAGAAGGGAGAGAGAGAGAGAGAGAGAGAGAGAGAGAGAGAGAGAGAGAGAGAGAGAGAGAACCGCGGTGAGTAGCTGTTGGAGTTGCAACAAGTGGTTCTCACCGAGAATACGGGTTGTGGAGCTGCATAGAGAGAGAGAGAGAGAGAGGGCATCGTTGAGTTGCAGAGAGGGAGGGAGAGAGAGAGAGAGAGTAGGCATCATGGAGTTGCAGAGAGAGTAGGGGCGGGGAGAAGGAGAGAGTCGGGAGGCTAAGATCGCAATGAGGGATTAGGGTTGTTGTTTTAATATTTATAGATACCCTTTTCCAGCACCCGATGTTGGGCAAAGGATCCCACGAAGAGCCGAATATGCCCTATCAAGGATATAAGATAGGCAGTCCTGCCCATTACGCGACCCTCTCTCCATCTCTCTAGCTCTCCCTTTGTACAACATTCTCCCATTGCGCAGCTCTCTCTCTATATCATCCCTCTCTCTGAAGAATCTCTTGTGCGTGAATAGTGCTGTGTGAATAGTGTTGCGCAGTGAATAGTGCTGCATGGTGAATAGTGTTACATAATGAATAGTTTTGTGCAGTGAATATTGTTGCGTGGTGAATAGTGTTGCCTGATGAAAAGTGTTGTTGTGCATAATGGGGCCCGTGGCACATAAATCGAGGCCTCGCACATGTGAAAGCCTATAAATACCCCCTCCCCCTCTCATTTGTATGATCAGGAGTTCCAGAGAGAGGAGTAAGTATGGGGCATGTGAATAGTGTTGTGCCGTGAATAGTGTTGCACGGATTTGTTGGTTCTGTTGACAGCACAACAAGGATGTGTTGCATGCTCGCATAATAAAAGGCCTGCATAGCCCTGTGCTTTGCAGTTTTGTGGGTTCCCTTCGCAGTTCAATTTTCGATGCATATACCTCTCAAGTGTCGGCTTGAAGCAAAGGATCTTGGGCCAGCATAACCCTTCTGTCACCCCAGCGGATATAAAACACGTCGAAATACTGCTGAAATTGGCATTTGATTACTTCCTTTTCATTATTGTGCTGATTCATTGTACTTTGTTTCAGAATCAGGAAAAACACGAGGATGTAAACAGACCTAAAATTAATGAAATCTATAATGATGAATGTTCTTCTATTTTCTTCGTTATTATTGAATGATAATTCCCCTATCAAACCACATTTTGTTTCTTGTCGAAACAGGTGGGCTCCACATGATAGGCAGTGGATATTGAAGGTGGCCCCATGTGACGAACAATAACACTAAAGCTGGGTCTTAGATGACGGACACGCCACATCAAAGGTTGGCCCCTAATGACAATGACCCACATCTAAGGTGGGCTTCACATGACCGATGACCCACATTGAAGGTGGGGCCCATAGATGGATGGTCCACATTAAAAATGGCTCAACATAATGGGTGGTGGCATGGAAGGTGGCCCCATATGATGGGAAATTTATTTTGATGATAGGCCTGAATGATGGATGATCCAAATCAAGGTGGGCCCCACATAATGCACATTCCACATCAAAGGGGTCAATGATGAATGGCCCACTTCTATGGTGGGCCCTGTACGATAGATGGTCCACATCAAAGGCGGGCTCCACATGATGGGTGGTTAATATTAAAGGTGGGCTCCACACGATAGATGATCCATATCAAGGTCCACATGAGGAAAATTCACATGGAAGGTCGATCCCTAATGATGAATAACTCACATCCAATGTGGGCCTCACATGATTATAGCCCACATTGAAGGTGGGCCTCACAAGGTGGATGGTCCACATTGAAGGTAGGCCCTGTACATTGAATAATTCACATTAAACGGTCCACATCAAAGGTTGGGCCCACATGATGTATGGTGAATATTAAGGGTGGACTGAACAAACTTGAGGGATACGTACTTATGTGATGTTGGAAACCAAACATACTTGTCTACTTTTTGATTAATAAATATGTTGATTACCAAACGTACTTATATACCGAATATGTAGAAACCAAGATAAGTTATTGAGGTATAATTAACCTATGTAAAGTAACTTATGATCCAAACACCCTTTAAATCTGTTCATCATGTGTGACTCATTAGGAAGAAGGGAAACTACAAAAAGATGAGTTTAATCGAAAACTCGAGCATGCTGCACTACCCTAACTTAGATGGACCTACTACATAATATGCATGCCATTCACCCATAATTAGGTAAGCCCCACTATGATAATAAAATACCCTAATAATCAAGCCTATCCAAGGAAGCCCAATGGCAAGCCCAATAAAAGGCAGGACCTAATGGATCTACACGATCTAATTCTAGTGTAGACTTTCACAAAACTAAATATAAACAACCCCATTCAATATTTTGCTAAAACACTATGGAAGCAAGATGGAGTTATTCCATCTTTTTAGGGTTGTGTGCCTTGAAAGCCAATGTGAACCTTGCCCTTAGCAATGTGTATCTTATGCTATAAAACAGATGTCTTAAATCTTGGTTCATCGAGATGCTCGACAATTCGAAGGACTGACTCGACTAATCGAAGGTCTCTTCGACTGGTCAAAGTCAATTCGACTCGAAGTCCAGCAATAATGTATTTGGGATTTCCGGGATGCTCGACCAGTGGAGGGATAAGCTCGACCAGTCGAAGCCCAGGCTCGACTAGTCGAGGGTTACACAGATGGTGCGTGGTTTATGTGCGGATTGCATAAATTTGAGGTGGCTTTTATAGAGGTGCATAAGTGGGGTTTTCCCATCTATAAATAGGAGTCCTTAGGGCCATTCTAAGGCATGCTAAGGCTTTCTAAAGGGGTTCCAAGGGTTCCTAAAAGGGTTTTAAGATTTCTAAAGGGTGTAGCAAGGGTAAGATTCAAAGTTGTTCGAATCGGTAAGTCCTCTCTCTTTGTAATTTCTATTTTCATGATGGATTTTTGTCACTTTGTGCCGTGGTTTGTTCCCAGAAGGGTTTTCCATGTTAAATCTTTGTGTTCTCTTGTGATTGCTAGGTGCTCTTAAATTGCTATCCTAGATCTATATCTGTGTGTTTCCACAGCACAAATCCCAAAAAGTGGTATCAAAGCAATCGTTGGGGCACGGATCTAAATCTGAGGGAGAAGCAATAATGAAAAGCATTAGGTATGATATTGAGAAGTACTCAGGGAAAAATAACTTTGAGTTATGGAAGATCAAGATGATCAATTCCTTAATCAAGTAAGGCGAAGATGGTGCTCTTGAGGAGTGAAAGTCTATTATGACTGATGATGATTGGAATACTCTTGATAAGAAGGCTTTATCATCGATCCGTTTATGTCTCACAGATGAGGTTCTCTACAATGTCATGAGGAAGAAAACTATGGCTAAGTTGTGGGCGAAGTTAGAGGATGTTTATGTCAAAAAATCCTCTGAAAATCGCCTATACTTGAAGTGGTAGTGGTATAACTTCAAGATGATGGAGGGTGGAGATCTGGAAGCTCATATCAGTAACTTTAATAAATTGGTTTGTAAATTGTTGGATATGGAAGAAGTGATGAAAGATGAAGAACAAGCATGTATGTTGCTGAATTCTCTTCCGGTGTTGTCTGAGTCATTTAAGGGCACAATGTGCACCACGAATAAAACCCTGAGTGTCGACACCGTTATCTCAGCCCTTCAAGGGAAGGCCATAAGAAAGCTTAATGACAACATAGGGACATATTCTGATGTACTATTTATAAGGGGCAGAAATTCTGAGTAAGATACGGAGTCTTTGAGGTCAAGATCCAAATCTAAGGGCAAGAGCAAAGGAAAGTTAAAGTGCTGGAATTGTGGGATGAAAGGACATATGAAGAAGGATTGTATAAATCCTAAATCTAAGAGAGAAGAATCTGAGGCTTTAAATAGGGAGGCCAATGCTGCCATGTTAGATGGATCGAGTGGATGTGATGGTGATGTTTTTTCTGTGTTCACAATCAGACACTTTTACAATGATCGTAAGGATGAGTGGATTCTAGACACAGGGGCATTCTTTCACATGACTCCTCATCGGAGTTGGTTCACCAGTTACAGAGAGTGCGATGGTGGATAGGTGTTTATGGGCAATGGCATTGCCTATAATGTTGTGGCTATTGGTACGGTGCGCATCAAGATGTTTGATGGGACAGAGCGTACCCTAACTGATGTGAGGCACGTTCCTGACATGAAGAAGAATCTGATTTCTCTTGGTGTACTTGAGGCAATGGGTTATAAGTTCACAAGTATTGATGGTGCTCTTAAAGTATCTAAGGGGGCACGGGTAATCATGAAGGCACAATGACTTGGTAATCTTTCCAAGTTAATCGGGAGCACTTCAAATGGTGGAACTGCAGTGACTGTAGCGAATTCTACCTCTGCATGTGTGTGGCATGTTGGGCATGTCCACATGAGCAGGCAGGGCATGAAGGCTGAGATGCGTGGATAAAGATACAGAGTAGGTGGAGCAGCCACTAATGAGAAGAATCACACAACATAATCGCAAGATATTGGCGAGGTATATGGATGACTCCAATATCACATATGCTCTCATTACAGGCAAGTGAGATCCGTCTTCTATTCAAATGGCTCTAGGTGAGCCTAGTGCTGAGAAGTAGAAGGTGATTATGGATGATGTGATGGACTTATTGTACCAAATTGACACGTGAGAGCTGGTGGAGCTTCTAGTGGGCTGAAAAATGGTTGGATGCAGGTAGATCTTCAGGAGGATACAACATAAATAAAGAGCGAGGTTGGTAGTGAAGGGTTATACTCAGAGAGAAGTGATCGACTTCTCAGAGATATTCACGCTTACGGTATAACAGGTGTCTATTAGATCCGTGATTGGCGTTGGTTGGCCAATGTGATCTTGAGCTGGAAGGATAGATGTGGAGTCTGTACTTTTGTAAGGAAAATTGGAAGAGCAGATCTATAAGAAGAAATCAGAGTAGTTTGAAGTTAAAGGGGCTGAGAAAAAGAGTTTGCAGGAGGTCGTGGTATGACATGTCGCCTAGGCAGTGGTTTGATTTCTTTATGGTGAGTCAGGAATTGTATGCTGATGACATGTAGATCACCAATTATGACATGTTTGAAATCAATGTACTGAAGACTCGGTTAAGTGGGACATTCAAAATAAAGGATCGAGGGGCTGCAAAGATTGTTTTCGACATTGAGACTGAAAGAGGAGGAGGTTTTGGTAATCACACGTAAAATACCTTATGTATGAATTGATCAAGTATGTGATGGACCAGGCAAAGCTATTGAGCGTTCCCTATGCATCTCTCATCAAGTTTTTCTCAGGACATGCCCAAAATAGATGAGGAAAAGCATGATATGTCTCATGAGCCTTATTCGAATGCAGTTGGCAATGCATGCCATGGTCTATATTAGACCAGTTATTTCACAGGCAATCGGTATTATTGGGTAGTGATGAGATGGTATAGAAGACTACATCTTACTTTTGGGAAGACAGGAACAAAGTTAGAAGGGTATGTGGATTCAGATTACGCAGGCAGTGTGGATTCCAGGAAGTTGACTTCAGGTTACTCGTTTGTACTAGTGGGTGGAGCAATTAGTTTGATATCTATGTTATCCGACAGGTGCTTAAGGAAGGAGGCATAACACTGGAGAAGATTCACACCAGCGTGAATCCGAAAGACATGATCACCAAGATCGTTCCTATAGAGAAGTTCAAGTTCTATGCAACTTCTTTGGACTTGGCGATGGCGTAAAAGAAAGATAGAGTGTACACAAGAAGCGTTGATTGAAGCTATGTTGTGATGCAGAGATAAGAGAAGGGGTCAAGAAGTTACACGGTTAAAGATTGAAGACATGGTGGAGATTGTTGTAAAACAGATGACTTAAATCTTGGTTCACTGAGATGCTCGACCAATCGAGGGACTGGCCAGTTGAGTGATATGCTTGACCAGTTGAGTGATATTTGCTATTTGGGATTTCCGGGATGCTCGACCAGTTGAGTGATATGCTTGACCAGTCAAAGGGGTCCTTCGACCAGTCGAAGCCTAGGCTCGACTAGTCGAGGGTTACGCAGACCGTGCGCGGTTTATGCGCGGACTGCATAAATTTGAGAGGGTTTTTAAGGAGGTGCGTAAGTGGGGTTTCCCCATTTATAAATAGGAGTCCCTAGGGCCATTCTAAAGGGGTTTCAAGGGTTTCTAAAATGATTTTAGAGTTTCTAAAGGGTATAGCAAGGGTGAGATTCAAAGTTGTTCGAATCGGGTAAGTCCTCTCTTTTTGTAATTTCATAGTGGATTTTTGTTGCTTTGTGCCATGGTTTTTTTCCAAAAGAGTTTTCCACGTTAAATCTTTGTGTTCTCTTGTGATTGCTTAGTGCTCTTGAATTGCTATCCTAGATCCATATATGTGTGATTCCGCAACACAAATCCCAACATCTTAACCATTGATATTAATTATCTTATTTATAGATCATGATAACTATTGGTCTAGTGTAGACATTTTATTATTGCCACATTCAATATACGAGTTTAACTTGAACATATATAAAAATATGATTTGAAGGAGAATGTTTCCTCTATTGTCATTTGAAACTTGAGTTTGGCTACAACAACCATTTGCCAAGGAAATGTTATGTTTTGTAGATCTTGGTATCCTGTTTGTTAGTCAATTACAATCTAATAGGTTTTAGGATGAACTTGGTTATTTTTATGTGGTCAGTTATGTGAGGTTGATGACAAGTTGGATGAAAGGACTCTACCATCGGATTCAACAACAAGTTGGTGCCTTTGTTCTACCTCACATATGAGTGAGTAATCCATGGATATTAGATCTTGTTATTAGACTGATTGGATGCACGCATTGGAGGATCAATTCTTGGACTAATCCTTGGACTTGAGCATGTACAATTATCTAGTCCCTCTTAGGCTTTTCTAAATGTGTCTGAGTCTAGTACATTACTTATTCAACTATACTCTTTGAGCTTATTTAATTATACTCTTTGAGGTTATTCAACTAAGTATAAAACTTATTCAACAATGTTCATTACAACATGATCAACCTACTTGTTGGTTTTGATGGTGAACATGAGGGGCATAACATGATGGATGGAGCTGATCATATGCAAACATCAAGGTAGCCCCACAATATGCTAGTACCAACACGAGTTGTGATGACACCTTTTGCTATATATGTATACATACATATATGTATATGTGTGTGTGCATGCATGCATACCAACAAAACTTGTGATGTTATGGGTACCATGTTGGTGCACCTTTTGCTATATATGTATACATACTTATATGTATATGTGCATGCGCACTTGCGTATGGGTTTCGCTAGCTAATGATCCCCACCTTCATAGGGACCTTAGCCATGTTTCCAAACCTTTTAAATGGCACGCGGAGGCCTAATCATGGATCTAATTTGTTTCATCATTTGTAAAACTAAGAGCAAGCTATTGTGAAAAAATCACACAGATCGGATGATCCTAAACATATGATCAATAGCATGAAAAGTGGAAAATCAAGTTTAAGTGGAGAAACAAAATAGGTCTAATCATCATCTTGAAATATTTATTTGTTAGATCCCACTTTGTATTGCTGATGACTTCAAAGTAGCACTTTGGTTTGATGATTCTAATCATGTGATCTATAGCTCATAAACAATGGACGATTGTAATAAATTTGCACCTATTCAAAGGGCTAGGATCATCCAATCACTGTGATTCTTAGACTGTGGCTTGTTCTCTATTGTACTATTAAATGAACCATTTAGATTGAATACTGGGTATCCCATGTATCATTTAGAAGGCTTGGGGATGTGGCTAACACCATAAAAAAGGGTGGGCATAATTAACAAAACCTTATAGAGCCCATCATTGGGAGCTGTGCTAAGGTCACTTTTGTGGGATCAATACTGAGAGGAGCTCGAGTGGGCCCCATTGTGATGTATATGTGAATTCTCTCTGACTGTCAGATTTGTCACCCTATTTTAGGGCTAAGGCCCAAAAATTAAGCTCTTCCATGATTCAAGTGATTCACGAAATAAAAAAACAGTGTACGGGAAATGCCCACCCTCCAAATTGTTTCCCTTTGTGTGGGTCACCTAAACCATAAACTAGCTTGAATTTTGGTTGAATGTTCACTCCCCAAGTATAGGGTTGTGATGTAGTAATAAACTCGGTGAGACCGAGGTCGAATCCCAAGGACTAATACCTGTACGTAATCTGAAACTAAATAGAACTAGAACTAGACTAAGATGAAATCTAAATTGAGTATGAATTGAGAAATAATGATGAAATACTAATCTAAAAATTAAATAATTCAGAGGAAGGAAACTAGGGATTCAGAGGATCCACTTGTAGAGATCAGAGAGATCTTATGCCTGCATCAAGAATCATGGAAATCAAACTGAACTTACTTGATCTAGTCTTCACGAGATGAAAGGTATATGAATTAAAATGGATTCCATCATCAAACCATGCCCAGGAGACAAAACAAACAACAGAGTTAAACTAATTACCAACCAATCAACAATGCATGAAAGTTAGGAAGGATACCGTCATCCAACCATGCCCATGAGACGTTGGTGAACAACATGGCTTCCTGACGTCATAAACATCAAAAGGAGGAAGAAATACTCAAAGCCATCGTAGATCTATTGTAATTTCAGTCACAACAAACCATTAAAAAAACTGAAAGTATTCCCTTTAATTGAACTAAATTCAACATCAGTCAATCTAAACAAGAGGCACAAGCAAAGTCTCTCCCATCAGACTACAAGCTTCACCTCTTAGCCCTAGCTAAGAGGTTTAGCCTAACATAATCAGACTAAATCTCAACATAATTCATAGGAAAAAGAAGAAAAATAAAGAAGAAGAAGGAAGAAGAATGCCGGCCCACGTCTTCAACTTTTCTGTCGCCCAGATGGTGCTCCACGTCCCTGCTATCTCCCTCACGTACCTCAGAAACTCCATTTATCAAAGCCAGAGGTGGTGGAGAATTTTCGCAGCCAAAGCCATGTGCGCAAGAAACATGTTGCGTTTAGATGCAGGTTTTGGACGGCCGATCGGAATCTGACTTCTTGGTGGGGTTCAAGATCCCCTACTCTATCACTTGAACAGTCTGGATCATTGATCCGATCGTGATTGACATCACATAAGGGGCCACGGAAAGCGGCAGCGTCTGGGCGCTGCTTGGACTCTCTGCCTGCGCAGGACTTGCGCTGAGCTACTGGTGGGGCCCATGATCAGCGTCAGTGAGGAGATCTACTCCGTCCATTGGAATCACGTCGAAAAACTGGTTGGTAAGGGAATGTTTTGGATAGGTTTTGGTGTGGCCCACAGAATCTTTCTTGCTGTCGTCCGTCCTGCGTTTAAATCTTCATGTACATGTAACCTCTGAGGAAATCAAAAAGCGGGACAGGGGACGGTTGGTTTTGGATGGGAAACAAGGTGGATGGGTTGGATTTTCCAAACGGTCAGTCCTGGTGGGCCACGACGTCACCCAATTGGACGTCATATGTTAACGTAGCAGTGTGGAGGTCTTTTGTTGCTAGAAATTGTGCATCCACACATGCCTAATATTATGTGATTTTAGCTCTGGATTGGACAGGAGTGTGCCTGAATAGGATGGACGGTCTGGATCCTTCAAATGACTGATGTGTGGGGCCCACTATCTTCCGCAAGACGGACAGAGTCTGTCCGTTACACAGACTCTGGCGAATTCCATTTTAGGAAGAAAGGTCGGTCAAACTGACTTTGACCAGCCCGGCTGGTCCGGTGCACAGCTAGTGTACATGTGCACTTTACACATGTCACTCAAGGTGGGGCTCACTGTGATACTCGTGGGAGATCTGATCCGTCCATCCCTTCTATCATATCATTTAAACCGTTGAGGACAATTTCGAAGAATATCCAGATTGTAGGTGGGCCTAAAATTGGAGATTAATGGTCTGATCTGTCCGTTGGGCCACTTCTCAAGTGATCCAATGGTTTAAATTTAATATGTACGGTTAATTTATGGTCCCCATCACATGTATGAAGTTTCGAGTCAATCGGATGGCGGGAACCCTGTAATCTTGCATTCTGGACCATTTTTGGGCCTCTTTAACATGAATAACTTGATTTTCTCCAATCCCTAGCATGTAAATACGTTGATCTCAGTCCTTTGGAGTCCCCTCCAATGCCTTTGGTGTCATTAGAGCGTTAAATCTTCCATGATTCAAGTGATTCACGAAATAAAAAAACAGTGTACGGGAAATGCCCACCCTCCAAATTGTTTCCCTTTGTGTGGGTCACCTAAACCATAAACTAGCTTGAATTTTGGTTGAAGACCTAATGTGCGAAGACACACTTGATGGTTGGAGTGGATTTTACATGCACATCATGGTGGACCCTGTAAAAAATCAAGGGTGGATGTCCATCTCTCAATTGCTTTCCTTGGTGTGGCCCACTTATGTTCACAACCCCAAGTGCAGGGTCGCAATCTAGTAATAAATCGGTGACACCGAGGTCGAATCCATAGGGAATGAAGAACAAAGCCTAGAACTAATCTAATTCCAACGGTTTGTCTGAATTTTTAATCTAGCAAGGTAAAAATAGTTTTTGAATAAATAAATAAAAAGACTAAGGATCCATAAATCCACTCATAACAATCTTAACATTTAATTTACTGATTCAATGGATAACTCGATTGGAATCGAAGTCCTATCCTATCCAATTAGAAGATAATTCAGTTAAACCATTCACAACATCAAGAGGAATATAATTTCAATAGATTGGTTCTCTCATGAAGTACTCAGGCATCAATTGTAGGGAATCAAAAGTGTTTAATGTACCCTTAGGCATCATCAGATCAATCAATTAAATAGATTGATTCATTTTCTAATTCAGCCTAAACAATTGTTAAATCAAAGCATTCATTGTACTTGAAGTGTACAAAGAATCCATATATGAACAACTCAAAGACTTAAGGTAAATTTGAACCAATTCAATTTAATTTAATCATTCTAAGTAATGTAATTGAATCCAATAAACAAAATACTCAAATTAAACTACAAGACTCATCCATTAACCTTAGTTAAGAGATTAGCTAGTCATAACTAACTCAAAAACAAAAGAAAAACTAAAAGATTTATTAGAATCCATGAAGAAATCGAATTAGAAAGACGTTGTTGGCGCTCCACCTAGGCCTTATCTCCCTTTTCAAACTATAGAAGATGATTTCGAATAGCCTATGTATTCCTTTAAATAGTTTTGTAACTCAAACTTTCGCACCATCTCAGAAAAGTTCGTAAACTGCCTTAAATTTGTGCACTCTGCGCATCTTTGATGGCATTGAACTGTCTTCCATGTCATCGAAATTCATCTAAAACTGTCCAGCGAATTGAGCTCGAGATTCCTAAATTGTCGATGCCATCGAAGTTACTTTAATGTCATCGAACACTATTTTTGGAATTATTTTCGAACTTTTTTTTAGACCCATATTTTCAAAATATGATTTTTCTGGCCAATTTCAGGATTTATTTTCTTCATTTCAAATCTTTGATTCTCTCCATTCCTCACTTAGTTTCCTTGGATCTTTGGCGTGTGAATTCTTTATTGATGAACTCCAAATCTCCAATTCTTCATTATCTTCTTTTGAGCTTTAAATCCATCCTTTTAAGCGCATATTCATCATAGGCTTCCGAATCACCTCGTTTGACAAAAACATATGTAATTAAATCGAATTAACACTTAAATGCTAGGAAAACTAATGTGATTAAAGGGTTAAATATGCAAATTTTGAGTCTCAACAAATTGAATTATGGAACAACCTGATTTTTTTTTTTTTTTTTGTTCCAAGGCTAAAGTGTGATGATTCATCTAATGGTCGAAGTCAATTTCATATACACATCATGTGAGCTCTATAAAAATCAATGTTGGGCATCTTTCTTCCAAGTGTTTCCTTTATATGGCCCACTTGAATCATAGACCAACTTGATTTTTGGGCCGTAGGTCTGACATGGGCCGACACATCTACTGGTTAGAGTGGTTTTTACATACACATCATAGTGGACCCACCAAGCCAATTGCCATTTGCTCACACCAAATGGTTTAGTGCAACAACTCTCTCTCACTCACTCTATAATAATAATAATAATAATAATAATAATAATAACAAATGCTGCCCTCCTTATTCAGGAACCATTGAGGGAGGCTTTGGCCAAGGAAGGGTCTTCAAAAGGTGTGGGATTCTGGGGGGTGGGGGGGGAGGGGCTACTTATGTAATAGGGCGCCTATGCTCATTGCTCCGACGCACCCGCACACACATATAAAGAGAGGGGAATTCTCACCTTTGCAGCTTTGCACACATTTCATGTGTGCAAAATTCGAATGGTCCACGTAACGCAGCACCCCATGAAACCCCTATGACCTAAATTTTAGCTTGATAAAAAACTCTAGTTGGCTATAACAAAGGGAGGAAATTGTTTCCCTTTGTAATGGCCCACCAAAGTTTTGGATCAGGCTAAAAGTTAGCCCTAAGAGTTTCATGGGCTGTTGCATCACGTGGACCATTTGAAATTTGTGCCCATGGCATGTGTGTAAAGTGCACACAAGTTCTCACATAAAAAGGTGCGCCGGGCGATGTATGTATAGGGAGGGTATTATGAGGTCAAGCTCTGTAGGGCCCACCATGATGTGTGACGGGCATCCATCCCATTAATCAAATGCACCCTTTCATAATGAGCCATGGGCCTAAAAATCAAGCAAATCCAACGCTTAGGTGGGCCACACTACAAATAGTAGTTGAGAGTGAATGCCTACTTGGTGAAACGTTCTCGATTCTATATAGGGTCCAGTGAGATGTTTTTTAGACATCCAACCCATCTATTGTGTATGTCCCACTTGGATGAGGGGTCATACCGAATTTCAAGCCATTCTAAAACTTAGGTAGGGCTTACCAAGTATTCGAGCTCTGCACCTGTGCATTTTTTTAGTAGCATGAGCATAACAACCCAGTAGGGTCATTTTTTACCCAAAATTTAACATGTTCAGATATTATCAATTTTATAACAATGAAGGAAATAAAATACAGATAATGAAATTTAATAACAAAATTATAAAAATGCGATGCATGCGATATTTCCATGAATATTCATAACATTTATATTATTTCTTACAACACCGTACCCAAGTGGATGGTCACGTTGCATTAACATTAACGCACATGCACTGATACCTCATGGTGAGGGACCCATTTATACGTTAACTAGTCAGACTACTGCTCCAGTTGTACCTCTTACGTATGTTCATGCACACAATTGTACTCATACACCGTACACAAAGGAGACTCCAAAGGATCCAGTAGGTTATAGGGTCTTTTACCTAAGGGACACAATTGCCCTACTTGCTGACTTTATGGTCTCTTACTCAAGGGACACGATTGCCCTACTTACTAATTTAGGGTCTTTCACCCAATGAACACGATTGCCCTGCTTGCTTACGTTACATCCAACATATTAAAATTGCTGTTAAGTGAATGGTAGACATACATGTATGATGAATAATTATTTCATAATAAAAATATCAACAATATAATTCTAATTAATAATTATAGATTTAAATTTTTGTTGAAACTTTAATAATTCAAATACTTAAGTAAAATATTATTTTACTATTATTTAATTTAGAACTTTCTGTGAAATAATGTACAAGAAATTTTAGTTTCAATTCCAAATTTTTGAAAATTTTCTTAAACATAAGTTCATTTAAATTTAATTTAATTAACTCTTTAAAATTTTAGACTTAAAATTTGAATTTAATCTTTACAAAAATAAAAATATTACTCTGATTTCTATAATATAATATTAATAATATAATAAAAATTATTATTTAATAATTTAAGTTAATCTATCTTTAAAAAAATTTATCTAATTTTTTTAAAATCTAATTTTAGGATTTTATTATTATTTATTTTTATATCTAAATTTAATAAATTTAAGGAAGTTATTAATTTAGACTTTGGATACTATTATTTCTATTTTTTTTACATTCAAATTTTAAATTATTTTTTTATTATAATAAATTCTAAGCATTATAAATTATTGAAATTAAAATTCTTTGTTTACTTTTTAACCTGAATTATATATATATATATATATATATATATATATATATATATATATAAAATAACTAACATACTCATTAATTAAAAATATTTTTAAAATTAATTTGAATTTACTAATTTAAATAAATTCATAAATTAATTTGAATTTAATCTATTTTTAATAATTTACATTCATATCAATTAATTTTTTAAAAATTTAGAAATAATTCATATTTAATTTTTAATCTTAACAAAAAATTAAGAATTAATAAATTAAAATATAAACTTAGATAAATTATTTATTTTATTCTATAAATTTATTTTATATATATATATATATATATATATATATATATATATATATATATATATATATATTTATATATATATATATATATATTATTTCAACATTAAATATTAGAAATATATAAAATAGAAATTCATACATGGGTAGGATTTCCTACATAAAAATTCAACTGACAATAATATTTCTATAAAATTTTTGGATTAAATAAGCATAATAAATAATTGAAAATGATAAATTCCAGGATAAGATCACCTACCTTAAAAGTCTGATGATCCGATATCTTTCTTTCTCTTGATCTATAGATCTCTCTCTCTTTCTCTCTCTCTCTCTCTCTCTCTCTCTCTATCCCTTTCTCTATTTTTGATTTAATTGTTTACTTCATTTCTTTCTTCTTCTTCTTTTTATAATTTTTATAAGGGGGTGCGTAATGAAATGGAGGAGTGGGGGATTATGGGACGGTTTTATTTAGTGGGAGGGTTTGGCGCCCACCGTACGAAAAGGAAGGAAGAATGGAGAAAGTGTTTAGTCGGTGTGTGGAAGATATAACTTTTATTTTTATTTTATTAAAAAATTAATCTCTAGTTGGCTATAACAAAGGGAGGAAATTGTTTCCCTTTATAATGGCCCACCAAAGTTTTGGATCAGGCTAAAAGTTAGCCTAAGAGTTTCATGGGCTGTTGCATCACGTGGACCATTTGAAATTTGTGCCCATGGCATGTGTGTAAAGTGCACACAAGTTCCCACATAAAAAGGTGCGCCAGGCGATGTATGTGTAGGGAGGGTATTATGAGGTCAAGCTCTGTAGGGCCCACCATGATGTGTGACGGACATCCATCCCATTAATCAAATGCACCCTTTCATAATGAGCCATGGGCCTAAAAATCAAGCAAATCCAACGCTTAGGTGGGCCACACTACAAATAGTAGTTGAGAGTGAATGCCCACTTGGTGAAACGTTCCCGATTCTATATAGGATCCTGTGAGATGTTTTTTAGACATCCAACCCATCTATTGTGTATGTCCCATTTGGATGAGGGGTCATACCGAATTTCAAGCCATCCTAAAACTTAGGTAGGGCTTACCAAGTTCTTCTAGACGTTTTAGGCATGATTTCCCATGATATAAGACAGTGTGGCTGGATACAATTGATTGTAGGCACATCCCATAACCTAGAGGGGATTTGGTATGAGGTCGAGTTCAGTGAGCCCCACCATAATGAGTGATGGGCATCCACTCCGTGTATTTGATAGGTCCCCTCTAGTTTATGGGATGTGCCAAAAATGAGCCGTATCTAGAACTCATGTGGGCCATGCCATCTAAAAAATATAGAAATCAAGTTTAAAACATCTAAAATCACTTGGTGTAGACTACCTTAGTTTTGGAATGGCTTGAAATTTGATGTGGCCCCTCATCCAAGTGACACAAATACAATGGATGGGCTGGATGCACCTCATTAGGCCCTATATACAATTATAAATATTTCAATGAACGAGCATCCACTCTCCACTATTGTCAATGGTGTGGCCCAACCAAGTCATTTATTGGCTTGATTTCTAGGCCCATGAGTCACCATGGAAGGGTGCATTTGATTGATGGGATGGATGTCTGTCACACATCATGGTGGGGCCCCACAAAGATCTAACGAAATGGTATTACGAAGTCAAGCTCAGCATCCATTCCATTAATCAGATACACCCTTCTATGGTGAGCAAGAGGCCTAACAACCATGCCAATCCATGACTTAGATGGGCCACACCACAGACAACTGTGTTGTGAGTGGATGCTCACCCATTAAAACTTTCTTACTTGTATATAGGGCCTAGTGAGAAGTAGTTTAGACATCCAACCCATCCATTGTGTGTCCCACTTGAATGATGGGTCACATGAAATTTTAGGCTATTCCAAAATTCAGGTGGGCTCACCAATTGCTTTTAGATATTTTAGGCATGATTTCCCATGCATGTTTTCAGTTGGTGTGGCCCAACTGAGTTATGGATGAGGCTGATTTTTGGCACATTCCATAACCTAGAGAGGCCTATTAAATGCACGGTGTGGATGTCCATCATACATCACAGTGGGGTTCATAAAGCTCATCTCTTGGGCAGCTGGCATACTTTGATGTTGACCTCGTGGGAGCTCCCGATGATCAGGTTGAGCTCTACGGCCCCACCCATGATATGTGATGGAAATCCACGCCATGCATTTGGTAGGTATCCCTAGGTTATGTCATGTGCAAACAATCAGCCATATCCGGAACTCAGGTGGGCCATACCGTATAAAACCATGAGAGATCATTCTTAAAATACCTAAAGCACTTGGTGGGGCCATTCGGTTTTAGAATGGCTTGAAATTTGGTGTGACCCGTCGTCCAAGTGGGATATACAATGGATGAGCTGGATGTCTAAACCACATCTCATTGCGCCCTATATACGATCAGGAAGGTTGAAATATGTAGGCATCCATGCTCAACTGTTTTCTATGGTGTGGTATACCAAAGTCATGGATTGGCCTGATTTTTAAGCCCATGCATCACCATGGAAGGCTGCATTTGATTGATGGGGTGGATGTCTGTCACACATCGTGATGGGTCGCACTGAGGTCAACCTCGATGCCACACACACATGTGTGTGCGTGATACATACAAAATTCTATGCTAGCACAAAAAGAGAGAGTTCCAATGGTGTAGATTATCTAGATCATAATATTGTCATGTCTGAATGGTCCAGATTATCATACCATCGGTCTGGATGGCCTAGTTCATTCATTCGATTATCTGGATGGACTGGTTCATAAGATTAATGGTTAGGAAGTTGTGGATTACAATATCAATGTACGGATGGATTGGATCATAATGTTTATATAATTGATGGTCTGGATCATAATATCAATGGTTTGGATTGTAATATTGATGGTTTTGGTTATAATTTTGATGGTCAAGATTGTAATATGAACAATTCTGATTATCTAGACCATAATATCAATGGCTTGGATGGTCGTGATCATGATATTGATGGTTTGGATAGTAATATCAATGTTCGCGTCGAGGGTCTAGGGATTATGGATCACAATGTTGTTAGATTGGATTGTTTAGATTATAATATCAACCGTCTATATGGTCTAGTTCATAATGTTAATGGTCTAGATGATTTGGAATTGCCACTTAGACTCACATCTCTTATATCCTTTTAAAAGTCCCTTTCTTGTATCCTTTTGCTTGCACCAAATGCTCTCTCTCTCTCTCTCTCTCTCTCTCTCTCTCTCTCTCTCTCTCTCTCTCTCTATATATATATATATATATATAGGTCAAGCTGTGTAGGTCAAGCTGTGTAGGCCCCACCGTGATACGTGTCAAACATCAACACTATGCATTTGATGGGTCCCCTTTAAATTATGGGATATCTCAAAAATCAGCCGTGTATGGAACTTAGGTGGGCCATACCATCTAAAATCATGTGAAGACATCTCTAAAACATATAAAAGCACTTGGTGGGGCCAACCTAAAATTTGGGTGCATCTGAAATTAGGTCTGACCACTCATCCAAGTGGGACACGCTTAATGGATGGGCTAGATTTGTGAACCACATCTCAATGGTCCCAACAAATGATTATGAATGTTTTAATGGGAGGGTAACCCCTCTCAACTTATGTATGTGGTGTGGCCCACGAAAGTCATGAATTCACTTGATTTTTTTGGCAGAGTCCCATCATGGAATGATGCATCTAACTAATGGGGTAGATCTTCAACACAATCACAGTGGGGCCCACACAGCTCAAACTCATGGGAAGTTCCAGTGAGTTATATATATATGTAAAAGGTACTATGCGCTCGAGCTGATGGGACCGTCCCATGAGGTCGAGCTGTGTGGCATCGTGGGCCTAGGTCTCAAAATCAAGTCAATTTGTGACTTGTGTGGGCCACACCACATACAGAAGTGGGGAGGGGCCGTGCACCATTAAAACATTCATAATCATTTTTTGGGCCCACCGAGATGTGGTTTGCAAATCCAGCCCATCCATTATGTGTGTCCCACTTGGATGAGGGTTCAGACCAAGTTTCAGCAGCATTCAAAACTCAGGTGGGCCCCACCAAGTGCTTTATATGTTTTTGGCATGTCTTCACATGATTTTAGATGGTATGGCCCACCTGAGTTCCGTATACGACTGATTTTTGGGATTTCCCATAATTTAGAGGGGACCCATCAAATGCATGGTGTTATGGTTGACACGCATCATGGTGGGGCCCACACAGCTCAACCTCATGGGAGCTTATCGTGAGGTCGAGCGCATAGTATCTTTTCCCATATATATATGTCCTCACTATGATGTATGTCAAACATGAAGATCGTGCATTTGATGGGTCCCCTCTAAATTATTGAATATCTCAGAAATAGCCATATAAAGAACTTAGGTGGGCCATACCATCTAAAATCACGTGAAAACATGCCTAAAGCATATCAAAGTACTTGGTGGAGCCCACCTTAAACTTGGATGCGTCTGAAACTTGGTCTGACCCCTCGTCCAAGTGGGACACACATAATGGATGGACTGAATTTGTGAACCATATCTTGATCGGTGAGCCCAACAAATGATTATGAATGTTTTAATGGGAGGGTAACCGCTCTCAGCTTTTGTATGTAGTGTGGCCCACACAAGTTATGGATTGAATTGATTTTTAAGCCCGAGGCCCACCCTAAAATGGTGCATCTGATTGATGGGGTAGATGTTAGACACCTGTCATGGTAGGCCCACACTGCTCGATGCATAGAACCATTTATATATATATATATATATATATATATATATATATATATATATATATATATATATATATATACACACTCCCCTGCGCACCTACGCACGTGTGCACCTTTGCATACGTGTCATGGGTGTCTAATCTGAACGGTCCATGTGATGCGGAATCCCATAAAACCCCTTGTGACAAATTTTCATCCCGATCTAAAATTCTAGTGGGCCATAGCGAAGAGAAATGCAAATCAAGGGAGGAAAATGTTTTCATTTTTCATGGGCCATCAATGTTTTAGATCAAAGTAAAACTTGGGCCCGGGAGGTTTCACGAGGTGCTGCTTCACATGAACGGTTTAGATTTTGGATCCACATCACCTAGGATGGTTCTTAAAAAAGTTCGTACGTATTACGTACGAACTGGTTCGCAGGTGAGCGTTTCCGCGCATGTGTGTGTGTGTGTGTGTATATATATATATATATATATATATATATGATATAATATAATATAATATAATATACACACACGTACCATGAGCTTGAGCTTTGTGGTCCCCGCCATGATCATGAGTGATGAACAAACATTCCATTAATCAAATGCACCCTTCCAATTATGAGTTATGGGCCTAAAAATCGAGCCCATACATCACTGAGGTGGGCCACACGACAAACAATACTTGAGAGTGGACACCTGCTCATTGAAACCTTCCCAATTCTATATAGGGCCCAATGAGATGCTGTTTAGATATCTATCCCATTCATTGTGTGTGTCTCACTTGGACGAGGGATCACACCAAATTTTAGGCCATTTCAAAACTCAGGTGGGCCTCACCAAGTGCTTTTAAATGTTTTAGGCGTGATTTCTTATGATTTAAGATGGTGTGGCCTACTCGAGTTCTCGATGCGGTTATTTTTGGCTCATCCCATAACCTAAAGGGGATTTTGAATGAGGTCGAGCTCTATGGCCTGTCATGATAAGTTATGGGCATCCATGCCATGCATTTGGTAGGTCCCCACAAGGTTATGGGATGTGCCAAAAAGCACCCATATCAGGAACTTATGTGGCATATACTGTTTGAAAACCTAGAAAACCATACTTAAAACATCTAAAATCATTTGGTGAGGCCCATCTTAGTTTTGAAATGTCCTAAGATTTGGCATGACCCCTCATCCAAGTGGACACACACAATGAATGAGTTGGATGTCTAAACCACATCTCATTAGGTCCTACATACAGGAGCTTCCCCTCATGTAGTCATTCCTTCTTCGCCAGCCACCTTCCTTCGCTGCTACACACACACACACAGGGTGTTACTATGAAGTCGAGCTCTATGGGCCCCACACAGGGTGTTACTATGAAGTCGAGCTCTATGGGCCCCATCTTGATGTGTAACGACATCCATTCCATTAATCAGATGCACCCTTCTTCTATGGTGAGCTAGGGCCTAACAACCAGGCCAATCCATGACTTAGGTGGGCCACACCATAGATAACTATTGAGAGTGAATGCCCGCTCATTAAAACCTTCTTGATTATATATATGGTTAAGTGAGAATTGGTTTAGACATCTAACCCATCCATTGTGTGTCCCACTTGGATGAGGGTCACACTAATATTTAGGTCATTTCAAAACTCTGGTGGGCCCCACCAAGTGCTTTTTGATGTTTTTGACATGATTTCCCATGATCTCATAGGGTATGGCCCACCTAAGTTATGGATAAGGCTGATTTTGGCACATCCCATAACCTATTGGGGTCATGCCAAATGCATGGATTGGATGTCTATCACACATCACGGTGGATCTCAGAGAGTTATGCATTTGGTAGGTCCCCTCTACGTTATGGGATGTGCAAACAATCAGCCACATCTTGAACTCAGGTGGGCCACATCATCTGAAATCATGGAAAATCATGCTTAGAACTCTAAAAGCACTTAGTGGGGCCACTTGATTTTTGGAATCGCATGAGATTTGGTGTGACCCCTCATCCAAGTGAGACACACACAATGGATGGGCTGGATGTCTAAACCACATATCATACAACTATTGTATGTGGTGTGGCCCATCAAAGTCATAGATTGGCCTGATATTTAGGCCCATGGCTCACCATTGAAGGGTGCATCTGATTGATGGGGTACATGTCAAGCAAACATAGTGGTGGGGCCCACAGAGCGTAACCTCTATCATTCCTTGCGGCACTAACGCGCGCGCGCACGCGCACACACACACACACATATATATATTTGTGTGTATCCATTTATATATGTACGGATACACTAAAAATCTATGCTAGCACAAAAAAGAGAAAGTTCCAATGGCGTAGATTATCTGGATCATAATATTGTCGTGTCTGAATGGTCCAGATTATCATACCATTGGTCTGAATGGCCTAGTTAATTCAATCATTCGATGGACTGGTTCATAATATAAATGGTTAGGAAACTGTGGATAACAGTATCAATGTAGGATAACAGTATCAATGTACGCATGGCTTGGATCATAATGTTGATATAATTGGTGGTCTGGATCATAATATCAATGGTTTTGATTGTAACATCGATGTTCTGGATGGTTTTGGTCATAATTTTGATGGTCAAGATTGTAATATGAAAATTTTTGATTATCTAGACCATAATATCAATGGGTTGGATGGTTGTGATCATGATATTGATGGTTTGGATGGTAATATCAATGGTCACTTCGAGGGTCCTGGAATTCCATTGTCTAGATTAATTATAATATCAACCTAGTCTGGATAATAATATCAATGGTTCAGATGATCTGGATCATAACATCAATTGCCACTTAGATGCATATCTCTTATATCTTTGTTAAAGTCCTTTTCTTGTATCTTTTTTTAGATAGTCTTATAGATTTAGTTTTGGAGTATAAAATGAATTGTTTCAATAGTATATGTGTGTGTCATATATGCTAAGATCACTAATCTACCCTTAAACTGGTGGATAATTTCCATCTTATCATATGTTTGCAATTGCCTAGTTAAAAACTTCGTCAGATCCAATTATTAAGTGGACCAGATCTATATTTTATTACATTAGAGTCTCTCATTGTTTTCTCTGTTATGGCCCACCTAATGAGTGAAACAGGCTAATTTTCGCACTAGGTGATCCTCATGGTGGGCCCAACCTGATGGGTTGGATGTCACATACACTTGAAAGTTTGGAATAGTTGGATGGTATAACTTATCATCCAACAAGTTGGATAGGAGCATTTATACATGTGTGTCAGCACGCCAAGCACAGGTAGCTTTCAATGTCACATGCCAAACTAGCTTGTGTTAGATCCAGCCGTTCATCAGTTCATGCTTTTGATGATCATGCTCAATTCCAAAAATGTAAGCCAATCCATATATCAAGTGGATGCCAGTTCTTCTTTTCAATCTATGCACTTTCTTAGATACTCATGGCCCACCTAACAAGTGGATTGACCTGACTTTTTCTCTTTGAAAACAGTTTCTGTTGGGCCCCACCTACATAAATGGCTAAGATGGTTCTTGCTTAAGTGGGTTTCATCTTTTAATATATACAAGGAAAAATACCATCTTTCATAATAATCTTCCTCAAATAGGTATGAAAAAAAAAAAAACTCCTATCCCACCATCTTTTCCATTTCTAAGTGCTCGCGTCACTTCGTGAGAGAACCTAAGTACATGGAATAAAAACGGTGGTGAGATGAGTGTGCCTGGTCATACGCATGATTTCAATGTACCATTGGGTCTTCCAATTCCATTACATCATTAGGTTTTGGGTATTGCAAATCCAACAAACAGAGTATCAAAGGGAAATCCCAATGCACTTTCATCTGTACAATCAGCCCTTTGACGTAATCTATTGAAAAATCTTATGAGAGTTAGTTTAATATATATACAATTCTTGTATATCAAGTGCTGTTTGGGTGATGTAACCACATAAAGAATAGTATGATAGAGTGGAATCTGAAAAAGATTTAGAACTCTGACATCAAAAGTATCATCTTCTCTATTTTTTTAAGCAGCTCCGGATTACGCTGTGCGCTTGATACAATTTGTTAAGTTGTGGGAAGGGGTGGCAATGGGCCGGGTAGCTAGGTCCGGCCCCTTAAACTTAGACCAAGGTCAGACTGGGCTGAGTTTGAAATTTAGCTAGGCCTTAGGTTTGAGATGGGCTAAGCTCATTGACGAATGGCCTGGCCAGCCTGCTGGCCTGGTCCAATCATTAAGTTGGTTACCATTATAAAATAAGAATGGATGGTGTAAAGAAATTTACGAGTGATTCTCATTCCTCGTCCATTTGACACTTATTGGATTTGGGTCTTGTTTCAACGTATAAGTCATTTGTGTGATGTGACTCGTCATGAATAAAGTATATATATATATATATATATATAAACATATTAATTTGAACTATTTCAAACCTTTGATAATTTGAATCTCTTATCTCACATAGGTTTAAGGGTAGGCCTGGGCAAGGCCCAACATAGACCATTGTGGCCCCTAGTTGTTGTGGGCGCGGATTTTGTACTACCTTACTTGCCCCTGGCTTGGAACATGCTAGGGATCTGAGGTTGCCACTGTGATGTATGGGTTTATCTACAATGTCCATCCATTTTTTCATATCATTTTAGGTATATAAAGAAAAATGAGGCAGATATAATTCGTAAGTGGACCACACAGTAGGTATTGGTATTAAACGTCCACCATAAAAAATTCTTGTGAGCCACAAAAGTTTTGGATCAAACTGATATTTATGTTTTACCTTCATCCAGGTCTATGTGACCTTATGAACAGGTTGGATGGCAAATAAACATCACAGTGGGCACTGGGAACATTGCAATAGTGGGCATCACCATCACTGTTGCTTCCTGGTGTGGTCCACTTGAGCGTTGGATCTGAATCATATTTTGGCTTATACCCTAAAATGATATGGAAAAATGGATAGACGGTGTGGATAAACCCATACATCACATCCAGTTGTGGCAGTTCATCAACCATACATGTGGCTAGGGCTTGCATTTGGGAGGGATAATGGCGCAGCAACTCCTAGTCGTGGGCCAGCTCATCAATCATGCATGTGGCTAGGGCTTGTATTTGGGTTAGATAATGCTGTACCTGCATACCCAAGTAAGTGAATGGCGTTCCATTCGTGCTAAAGGTGGATATTTCTACTATATTCGGGTATCAGAACCAGGTCAGATCGAAAGTTAATGGCCTGTGCTACTTCATATGCGAGAGAGATCCTTCTCCATTTCATCGTAGTGGGTGGGTGTTATCTGAGAGTTCGTGGGCACACGCGCAGAATCCTCTGTCCTTTCCTACTTGTCTTTTTTCATTCGTGGGTAGGCAAATCTTGTATATGAAGACTGCAAACGTCAAGTACAGTTAAAAACATGGCCCAAATTAAGGACAACGCATTGCACAGATATGGGGGAGATTTTGAAAATCTTGTGATATTGTGGCAGAAAAATTAAATAAATGATAATATTGCAAGATTTTCATTATCTAGGCTATTTTAATTTCTCATGATTTCGCTGCATTATTTATTATTATTATTATTATTATTATTATTATTTTTTTTGTAATTTTAAAGAAAAAATAATTTTATACCCATTTATGTAGCATATTTAAAATTATTTATTAGTCTATAATCATAGTGATAAATCTCTTTCTTGGTTCAGAAATTTCTCTGCAGATTTTCAAAATTTGGGGTTTTTCTTAGAATTTCCTCTGAAAATAACAATATTTACAAATATTTGTTGTAAATTAATAATAAATTTAAAAAGGGTTTTTATCCAAAAATTCCTTCTAGTATAAGATATACCAAAAACAGCTTTTCACACTGTGCATATCTTATCCAAAAATTCAGGCCTGTGCTGAAGCCAGTTATGCCCAGAGAAAAAGGAAAGCTATGGGGAACCCATTGTGTTATTTTCCAGAATCTAATATGATCACTAGTTGTGAGATCTAATATTAAGGGTGGGTATAAACAACTAGCTCCATTTGTGATTCAGGTGGACCATACCATTGAAAACAAGGTACAAGCGATCCCAACTTCCAAATTGCTTCCCTTGGTGTAGTCCACCTTACGAATTATCTTATTTTTGAGCCCTAGGCTTAAATGTGTTTTTTTTTTTTTTTTTGGTTTGAGTGGATTTCACATGATCCTCATGGTAGGCCCTTAAAAAAATCAATTTTAGATTTCTCTCAAGTTTTTTCGCTTGGTCTGTTTTATCTTTCAATTTAATTTTTTTGGCTTTGGACCTAATGCAGATTACGCATCTAATGGTTGGAGTCAATTTCACATAGACATCACAATGGTCCCAACCAAAAATTGGCAGCAACATCTCTCTCGTAGCTGTTTGATAACTCTCATATATTAAAAAAAATTATGCGTAAGCACAACATAACCCATGATATGCATGTGAAATCCACTTTGATTGTTATATGTGTATTCCTATGTTAGATACAAGGCTAAAAAATTCAGGCGGACTTGTGATCCAGATGGGCCATACTAAAGGAAAATTTTGAGAGAGACGTTGACCCGTGATTTTTTACAAGGCCCGTTACGATGATAGTATGAAATTGACTTGAACTATTAGATTCCACAAAAAAATATTTGGGCCTAGGGTTCAAAAATAAGGACAATGGGCGATTCAAGTAAGCCACACCGAGGAAAACATTTCAGAGGGTGGGTGTCATCCTACATTGGTTTCAATCTTATTATCCACCTGAATCACGGATAGGAGTCGCTTGCTTTTCGTACCAACACTTAAAATGGGTCACTCATCTATGATCGAGTAGATTTTGAAAGAAGAATGGTGAGTCCCACCCACGCTACTGCTTGGCTTGCAGGGAAGTTCTTTAGGGGTTCTCTGGTAGGAGATGAAAGCAGATTACCTCGGGTTCCACTTGAGGTAAGACCAAGTTTGGTTAGGTCGTGACCTTGGGCCCACCTTGATGTATGTGTGGTATATATGTGTGGTGTGTATATATATATATATATATATATATATCCACTTTGTCCATCCATTTTGCTAGCTCATTTTAGGGCATGAGCCCACGAAGTGGATCTATCTCTGGCGGGCCACACTATAGGAAACAGTGGTGAATGAAGGTCCTCCATCAAAAACATCCTAGAGCCCACCGTAATGTTTATTTGCCATCCAATCTTTGGACAAGGTCACACTGACCTGGATGAAGTGAAAACACAAATATCACCTTGATCGAAAACTTGTGGCCCATGAGAAGTTTTTAATGGTGGGCATTTATTCACCATATTGCTTCCTATGGCGTAGTCTGTATACACGACTTAGATTGCTTTATTTTTGGGGCCATGCTCTAAAATAATAATTTTTTTTTTAAAAATTGAATGGACAGCATTACTACCAAAAAATCGAGCAATGGCTATAGAGGTTGAAAGCTTTTAGCTACGGATTTAATCCATAGCAAAATAGCTACGGATTTAATTCGTAGCTATAGCCTAAGTGCTCTGTAGCTAAAGCGTACCTCTCTACTTAAAGCATATTAAATATAGATGGTGCTTAGGGGGATCCATGAGGTTCATTGGAATATATGTGTTTGATCTAAGCCGTCCAAAAATTTGGATATATAATTTTATTGCATGAGCCCAAAAATTATGTGGATTAAATGTCTAAGTGGACCACACCATAAGAAATAATATAAATTAAATTTTTACTGTTAATTTGTTGTGTGGTCACCTTACAAACTTGATCTAAATAAATTTTTTTATCACACTTAAAATAATAATTTAAAATTATTGGATGGAGTGGATATATGAAATACATCACAGTGGGCCCCACGGTCCTAAAATCATAAAACCTCTCAGGGGTCGTCCGTCACGCGCCCGTCCAAAACCCCAAATCCCTCCAAAACGAAACCCCATCTCCCATTTTCTCTCGCCCACTGACGAACCCGTCTCTCCATCTCTGTCTCCATCTCTCTCTCTCTCTCTCTCTCTCTCTCTCTCTCTCTCGCACTCAGTCTCTCTCGTTCCCTTGCCCTCTCTTGATCTCCCGATCTCCCTCACCCTCTCTCCTTGTCTCAAAGCTGCATTCCCCACTCTTTTCAAAAACCCATTTCGTTGCAAGAAGGAGAAGAAGAAGAAGCACGTACGGTTAGTTTCTTTCTTTCTCCCTCTTTATCTCTTTCTCAAATCTTTCAATCCTTCAATCCGCATTCCCCTCTCTCAGTTTCTGAAATCTAAGGGCCTTTGGCCAGTCGGATTGGAAGAGATTAGATGTTATTGGAAGGGATTGGAAGTTAAATCTTGGGATTGGTCGGGCGTGCCAAACAGAGTTGGTGATCTGATCCCAATCCCTGAGACGTGTTTGGCTCGAGGGATTGGAAGGGATGGGAAGGTTTAATCCCAGTATTGGCCGGGTGTGCCAAATAGACTGGATATATTAATCCAGGGATATAGCAATCCCATGTATCTGAAGACAATCCACTGATAACACCATCAATACCTAGAAATCTAGGCCATCCACCCTAATATCATTCAATCCCTTTCAATCTACCTAGCCAAACGGGCCCTAAAAATGCTTTGTGGGCTCCACCATAATATGTGTATGCAGGCCATTCATTTTTTCAACTTCATTTTAGGGCCAAATCTCAGGTGGACCACACCATAGGAAACTGTGGTGATTGAATGCCCACCATTAGGGCCTGTTTGGTCTGGCAGATTGGATGGATTTGGATGGTATTAGAGTAGATTGTACAGATTTCAAGGTAATGATAGTTGCGTCAATGGATTGGTGCAAGATCTATGGGATTGCTATATCCCGGGATTGCTATTTCTGGTCTGTTTGGGACGCCTGGCCAATCCCGGGATTAAACCTTCCAATCCCTTTTAATCCCTTGAACCAAACACGTCCCAAGCAATTTTAAAGGGATTAGGGTGGATTGGATGGGATTTAAAGGTAATGATGGTGATGTCAGTGGATTGTCTTAAGATCCTGAAAGGAATTCCAGATTTTTTTTTTTTTTTTTTTTTACAATGTCTTTTATGTTACTGGCACAGGCATTCATATATATATATATATATATATATATATATATATATATATATATATATATATATATATATATATATATATATATATATATATATATATATATATATTGAGAAATATGATTGAAGTGCTAGACTAGCATGTGCATTTACACCATTTTTTAAAATGTTGGTGACTCATCCACCACACGTGTCATAAAACATGTTAATCCACTGCATTGCATTCATCAGGAATCAAGCTTGGGGGTAAACATTTTTGGCTTTTATTCAAAAAATCAGGCTGTTTCAACTCCTAGTCTGGCCACTTATAAAATTATACCTAAAAATTCTAAATATACATCGTATGGTCCACTTCAGTCTCGGAATAATACAATTTTTGGGTAGTTTTTTTCATCATGATGAGCCAATACTATATGAATGGATTGGATGCACAGGAAACAGTGGTAATTCACCATTAAAACTTAATGTGGGTTGAAGAAATTTTGGATAGAGCTGATATTTGTGTGGTTTCTTCATCCTAGGTCTTTGTAAGCATTCCATTGCCCTTGTGTGGTGAAGTCTTTAACTGGTACGATCCATCATTTAGCTTGATATATTAGAATTGCATGCGAGACTTTTCATCTATGCAAGTGGTTTAAGATTTTACTTATTAATTACATTATTAATTTATTGTAAAAATACAATGATTGCAAACTCCTTAATACATTGTATTTGGTAGATAATATCTGTATGGGTCCAATCATCTGATAGCACTTCCTTCATTTCCAACTTTTGAGGAGGATGGTGCATTAGGTTAATTTACAACTTTAATTTTTGGTAAGGTGCAGGTTGAAAATGGACCCATTGGTTAATCGAGATTTGGCTGTAATGAATAGGGAGTGGATGACACTAAGTTTCCCTGACCCACGTTTTCTTTCTGGAATCAGAAGTTTTTCAAAGTTTGCACAAGAAAACCTTCCTGGTAGAGAATTCATTCCTTATCCATGCACCACTTGCAGATGTGCACGTTTTCCGATTTCTTATGATGATATGGAAATACATCTAATGAAAAATGGATTCGACCCAAGCTATAGGGTTTGGAACATGCATGGGGAGCATGTATCACCTAAGTGTACTGTACGTGAATCAAGTTCCCAACAATACCATAGTGTCTCGAACTTAAATGAGGTTCACAACGCGATCGTTCAAGAACTTGGTGGTAATAACCTAGATGAAGTTGTACAGGATGAGCCCAACGTGACCCCTATAGTTGAAGGCGTCTTTGGAGAAAATGAAACTAATGAGTTTGAAACAAATCTATGAGACGCAATGGCTGAGCTATACCCTAGGGCCCCAGATTTCACCGTGCTGACTTTCATTGTATAGCTTTTCAAATTAAAGGTGAATCATGGATAGAGTGAAAAAAGCTTTATAGAGCTCCTTCAACTACTAAAGAAGGTGTTACCTTCCGGTAACAAGGCCCCAACTAATACCTACCAAGTGAAGAAGATCATTACAAAGTTGGGTCTTGATTATGTGAAAATCCATGCTTGTCCAAATGACTGCATCTTATACTGGAGAGAGAACGAGATGAAAACCATTTGTCCAAATTGTAAAACTTCTAGGTACAAGACTGAAATGGATTCTGAGAAAAAATGATCTACAATACCTAGGAAGGTGTTAAGGTATTTTCCATTAACACCAAGGCTACAAAGAATGTTCAGTGTGCCATGGTTGGTGAAAGAAATGTCTTGGCACTCAACCAGAAAATTTCAACATGAAAAGATGGAGCATCCGGCTGATTCTATTGCATGGAAGAATCTTGATGACAAGTATACAGATTTTTCAGCTGAGCCTCACAATGTTCGATTGGGTTTGGCTACAGATGGGTTTAACCCATTCGGCACTTTCAGTATGTCGCATAGTTCATGGCCCGTTATGTGTGTGACGTACAACCTTCCACCAAAGCTTTGCATGAAACCTCAGTTTACTATGTTGACTTTGCTCATTGAGGGACCGCGACAACCGGGAAAGGATATTGATGTTTATTTACAGCCATTGATTGATGAACTGCAAAAGTTATGGCGAGAAGGGGTCACGACGTTCGATGCATACCATGAAAATAAATTCAACATGCGTGCCGTTCTGCTTTGGACAATTCATGACTTTCCAGCATATGGTAACGTTTCTGGTTGTAGGACAAAGGGTAAGTATGGTTGTCCTGTATGTGGTCCTAACACAGATTCTTTGTGACTCCAATATGGAAAGAAACATGTTTATATGGGCCACAGACGATGGTTGCCAATGTCAGAACAGGCTAGGAAGGACACAAGTGCTGGCACGTTCAACAAGAAGGTGGAGATACGACGTCAACCAATCCGTCTGGATGGGATTGAGGTTAAAAGACAAACCGCGAACTTGAATATGCAGTGGGGGAAGACTAGGAAGAGTAATATAAGGGGTATTGATGGAGGCCGACAAGAGCTAGCGGATGATGTTGAATCACCGTGGTTCTTCAAACGGTCTATATTATTTGATCTGGAGTATTGGAAAGATATTCTCGTGCGTCACAACCTTGATGTCATGCATATTGAGAAAAATATATGTGAAATCCTTGTTGCCTTGATGTTGAACACGCCTGGCAAAACCAAGGATGATGTTAATGCACGTAGGGACCTGAAACAATTGGGAATTAAGAAGCGTCTATGGCTGAAAAAGAACAATGGCAAGGTGATTCAGAAAAAAAGTCCTTTCTGTCTAAGAAAAGAAGAGAAAAAACTTTTCATCCAGACTTTGCATGAGCTGTGTGTTCCGATCGGTTTTAGTGCGAATTGGAGGACCATCGTAAAGGAAGATTGCGTGGATTTAAAGGGAATGAAGTCTCATTCTTACCATGTGTTGATGCAACATCTGCTCCCAGTTCTCATCCAGCATGCATTCAGGGATAGAAAGGTCATTCGTCCTATAATTACAAGCTTTTGCACCTTCTTTAATGCCTTGTGCTCGACAACCGTAGACCTTCAAACACTCCTTACTCTCGAGAGAGGCATGGCTAGGACGTTATGTCAGCTTGAGACTATATGCCCGCCATCGATATTTGTCATTATGATGCATTTGTCGATCCATTTGGCTTACGAGGCTCGCATATGTGGTCCTGTATACTATCGATGGATGTATCCATTCGAAAGGTACGTTGTGAGCTTAATAAGAATAAATCGGCTTAACATCTACATTTGCATGTATATATAATATATCATTAACTTTGTCAGGTTCATGAAGACATTCAAGGCCTATGTCCGTAATAAGACATGACCTGAGGGTTGTATTGCAGAGCAGTACATCCAAGAGGAGACAGTTATATGCTGCAACCAATATAAAGGAAAACAGAAAACAAGCCTACTGAAAAAGCTGAAAAAATGGTTTAATGAAGTCATTCCAGGACTACGTAAGTTAGAAGATATCGTTGATGATGACCCTAATGATGACGATGTTGGTCCAGTAGGTTCGGGTCAAAGTGTTATCCTAGCGGGTATCGAATACGAACAAGCTCGTAGATGGGTACTGAAGAGTCATCCCAGCTACGACGAGTGGGAATGGTATGTATAATAAGATCATATATATATGTATATATATATATCTTCCTTACTTTATGTGATTTAAATATAACAATGTTATCGAATATCGCGCAGGAAGCACAAAGATTTCTTGTAGCGATGTATAAGAGGATCAACAGGGTGCCTAGCGAGGACGAATTTATATCTTGGTTGAAGAGGCAACCAGAGTTCATTGAATCTGACGATAATGAATTTAAAGATGTTGTGAGAGGACCTCTAGCTTTTTCTATGCAATACAATAAATATTGTATTAATGGTTTCCTCTTTGTCATTAAGGACTATGAGGAGAATAAAACGAATCAAAACAGTGGGGTTAGGACAGAGGGTATGACAACCTTTCGATCAAGTGCTAAGGATATCAATACAGTGGATGAAAATCAACCTTACTACGGAGTCCTTCGTAGAATTATCCAATTGGAGTACCGAACAGGGTACAAGCTCGTCCTATTTAAGTGTGATTGGGTGAAAGTGACACATCATGGTGTTTCTTTTGATACAGAAGCGAATTTGAGATTAGTAAATTTGACTAGTCTTTACAGTTCAGACAAAGTCGGTGACGAGCCCTTCATTCTTGCAGAGCATGGCACGCAAGTTTTCTACTCCAGAGATCCAAAAAATCCTGACTGGCATGTGGTCTTGGAGGTTCCAAAAATTTTTTTTATCGAAGAAGAGACGTGAATTCTATCGGAACGATTAAAGGCTGTAAGTAATGCCAATGCAGGACCTGATCTCACCTCATTAGCAATGGTTGATGAGTTGATATTCAATGAATCTGAAGATGTTAGTGTTGTGGTCGAGAAAACAAAGAAAAGAAAACGATCGAAGAGAATCTACTGATTTGTTTGTATTTTCTAAGCATGTAACAGAATGATATTTATTGGAGGAAATCTAAACAAAGTTTGGATAATATAGTGAATTTTTTGTACTTTATCTGTGATCTAAATTATTTCTTAACCATTAGCTTTTTAAAAAAAATAAAAATCTTTTCTTATCTTTTTATATTAGGGAAGAAATAGGCACATGGATTCACAACCAGAGGTATTGGGTGCATAGGTGCTTGGAAGTACAGATTCAAGCAATACCAAAGGTAATAAGATACTTCTCCTTAATTATATATGTAAATTTCTTTTTCCTTATATATTGGCAGTAATCAATGATGTGTATATATAACTGTTATTCTTTTTATGTAATTGTGTCAGCTTCTTCTTCATCTAAAAAAAGAGGCATTACTAGGGGGGTCTCTTTACTTGTGCCACCTGATAGGAAAAAAGTCCTAAAGACGAATGAATTCGGGCAACCGAATGAGGATTGTTTCGATCACAGAGACTTTGTATCGCATGTCGGTGTCCTCACCCGTTCTCATATCCCGATCATATACCTGGACTTTCGGCAAGTGTCTCAAGAACAAATTCATATGGTCACAGAAAGATTGTCACAGTTTTATGAGTTTGAGGGTCAAAATTGGGCTGCAAGTCTTGATTACGTTACAAAACGCATCAATGAAGCGTGGAGGAATTACAAGAGAAGATTGACTGCAAAATATATTACAAACAAGGATCCTATTGCTGTAAGAGATGGTCCTGCCCCCCCAGGTATCCCTATGGAGGATTGGAGGGCCTTCGTGGATCAACGTACCACCGAGGAATTCAAGAGGATAAGCGCAAGGAATAAAGTCAATCGGGCCAAGCTAAAAGGACCTGCGTGTCTTGGGAGGCACAGCATGGCTGTTACTCGCCATAAGATGGTATGTATTTAAAAATAGATATTATAGTTTAAAATTGAATTTAAATTTGAATTATCATTCATCTAAATCTATTAATGATGTGTATTTGAATGATATGTAATGTGCCAAAGGCGATGGAGAAGAATCTTACCTCTGATGTCGAGATAGGTAGATGTGAAGTCTTCTTAAGAGCCCATACAAGAAAGGACAAAGTTGTCCAATATCCTGACCTTGCTGTAAGTGCATCCCTCGTACCACTAACTAGTACCCTTATGAAAATCCTAAGTATAACTTTGAATTATATTGCATTCATTTGTATTTTTTCACAGGAAAAACTAGATGAGCTCTATAGTAGCAATCCTGCTTCTAGGATGACCGGCATGGATGATGCCCTTACAGAGGTACTAATAAAATTTAAAAATTACTTAAGTTTTATGGTAATTATGAATATCCTAATAACTTAATTTACAATATTTTACAGTTGGTTGGTTCTGACAATAGAGGGCGAATGCGGGGTCTAGGTTGCTCAATAAGCAAGGTAGGACTGAAGAAGTCAGCCCCTGCTCGTTCAAAGGTAGAGAATGTGACAAAAGAAAAAGAGAGCGTAACTCAAGAGTTATCTCAGGTGAAGAAAAAATTGGATGGTATGACTCAAGATATAGTTGAGATGAAGAAAACATTGGTTGATATGCAGAAAGATAGACAGTATACTCAAAATCTCTCATCACCAACAGTCGCTAAATCTACTCAGGCGTCGTCGGTATGCAAGTATAAATTTTTTACTATAATGAGCTTACAATTATATTATAAACGCTAACAATACCAATGCCATTTTATGTGTAAATGTAGCCGGATATTATATATATCGGTAAGAGATGCGACTTGCTTGGTTTTGGAAAACGTGGTGTAGTTGCTCGTGGTGAAGTACACGAAGTTAATCCAAATGCAACTGTCCATTGCGAGCCGTTGGAGGATGGAGCTTTTGTTGTTGTCCTGACTGAGGTTATACAACCTCACGCTCCTTTGTGGAAAGAAGATGGGTTCGCATCTACACTTGGAGAGGCCGGTCCAGGATCATTTGTGCAATGGGGGAAAGAGGCTTTGAGAATTCAATAATTTGAACAAATTTGGTACTGTATAATTGAACATGTGTTGTGTGCATTTTGAACTAATTTTAAACTTGTTGTGTGCATTTTGAACTAATTTTGAACTTGTTGTGTGCATTTTGAACTAATTTTGAACTAATTTGGCACTTATTTTTTTTAATTTTTTTAATATTGAATGAATTTTGTACTCTATATTTGAACATATTTATAGTCTTAGGCTCCATTTGGTCATCACATTAGTATTTATGAAAATATTTTTTTTGAAAACTAAATGGAGCCTAAGCCCTTTTTTAACTCCGCCAATGGAATGTTGTTTTTATAAATCCTGCTTATGAAATGTTGCTTTTGTTATTTGCTTTTATTATTTATGCTTTTTAGGAAGGAATGTTGTTTTTATGGTTTTACTTGTACATTCCTGTATTGATTACTCAAGCATGACGGTTATGCGCATTCTTTCAGGTGGATGTTGCATGTGGGAGGGTTGGAGCTGCATATTTCAGATTCAAGCATCTGGTACGTCTCTTGTCAAGAATGCACATGTGTAGTTCATCAAATAATACATTATGTGATATCGTGTGCATGATATCTATGTTGTAATTTCCCTCATGTATTTTGCTTAAAATCCATGTTTATGCATGATTCTCATGCATTGACATGGATTTGGGCCAAAAAAGATCGAAATGGAAAATTTGAGAAAACATGGGAAATTTTCTTTTATAAAGTAAGTATTTGGGGCCAAGTGGTTATGTATTTGCTCCATTAAATTTGCTCGAAATTAATGGAGCAGACCCGGATGTGCGTCGGAGCTATCCGGATGAGCGGGGGTCCCTGGAAGGTGGGAACCCCTGTTATGACTATGATGAAGTTGTCCATTTCCTATGGACAACATTGGAGGGGCCTAACTGGACATGCCGTGTTTATGTATTTGATCGAAATTAATGGAGCAGACCCGGATGTGCGTTGGAGCTATTCGGAAGAGCGGGGTTCCCTGGAAAGAGGGAATCACTATTATGACCATGATGAAGCTGTCCATTTTTTATGCACAGCATTGGAAGGGGCTGGCTATTTGCGCCGGATGGCCGTGTTTATATCTGTATTTGCAGGGACCATACCCTTAACCTAAACCAAAACCTATGACCTAAAACCTTAACCTATAACCTAAACCTCAACCTTAACCTAAACCTAAACCTTAACTTAAAACCTAAAACCTAAACCTAAACCCAAAACCTAAATGTATTCTCAAATCCCTAAACCTAAACCTACACCTAATCCTAATCTTAACTCCCAAACTTAACCCTGTACCTAAACTTGAAAACCCAAACATAAACCCGATCCCGAACCCGAACCCGATTTTCTAAACCTAAACCTTAACCTATTCTCAATTCCCTAAACCTATATCTTATAACCTAAACCTAAACTTAAACCTAAATCTATACCTATAACTTTAACTTAAACCAAAACCTATGACCTAAAACCTAAACCTATAACCTAAATATCAACCTTAACTTCAACCTAAACCTATACCTAAACATATAACCTTAACCTAAAACCTAAAACCTAAACCTAAACCTATAACCTAAATGTATTCTCAAATCCCTAAACCTAAACCTACACCTAATCCTAATCTTAACTCCCTAACCTAAACCTATACCTAAACTTGAAAACCCAAACATAAACCCGATCCCGAACCCAAACCCGATTTCCTAAACCTAAACCTTAACCTATTCTCAATTCCCTAAACCTATATCTTATAACCTAAACCTTAACCTATACCTATAACCTTAACCTAAACCAAAACCTATGACCTAAAACCTTAACCTATAACCTAAACCTCAACCTTAACTTAAACCTAAACCTCAACCTAAACATATAACCTTAACCTAAAACCAAAAACCTAAACCTAAACCTATAACCTAAATGTATTCTCAAATCCCTAAACCTAAACCTACACCTAATCCTAATCTTAACTCCCTAACCTAAACCTATACCTAAACTTGAAAACCCAAACATAAACCCGATCCCGAACCCAAACCCGATTTCCTAAACCTAAACCTTAACCTATTCTCAATTCCCTAAACCTATATCTTATAACCTAAACCTAAATCTAAACCTAAACCTTAACCTATACCTATAACCTTAACCTAAACCAAAACCTATGACCTAAAACCTTAACCTATAACCTAAACCTCAACCTTAACTTAAACCTAAACCTCAACCTAAACATATAACCTTAACCTAAAACCTAAAACCTAAACCTAAACCTAAAACCTAAATGTATTCTCAAATCCCTAAACCTAAACCTACACCTAATCCTAATCTTAACTCCCTAACCTAAACCTATACCTAAACTTGAAAACCCAAACATAAACCCGATCCCGAACCCAAACCCGATTTCCTAAACCTAAACCTTAACCTATTCTCAATTCCCTAAACCTATATCTTATAACCTAAACCTTAACCTATACCTATAACCTTAACCTAAACCAAAACCTATGACCTAAAACCTTAACCTATAACCTAAACCTCAACCTTAACTTAAACCTAAACCTCAACCTAAACATATAACCTTAACCTAAAACCTAAAACCTAAACCTAAACCTATAACCTAAATGTATTCTCAAATCCCTAAACCTAAACCTACACCTAATCCTAATCTTAACTCCCTAACCTAAACCTATTCCTAAACTTGAAAACCCAAACGTACACCCGATCACGAACGCAAACCCGATTTCCTAAACCTAAACCTAAACCTATTCTCAATTTCCTAAACCTATATCTTATAACCTAAACCTAAACCTAAACCTAAACCTTAACCTATACCTATAACCTTAACCAAAACCAAAACCAAAACCTATGACCTAAAACCTTAACCTATAACCTAAACCTCAACCTTAACTTAAACCTAAACCTCAACCTAAACATATAACCTTAACCTAAAACCTAAAACCTAAACCTAAACCTATAACCTAAATGTATTCTCAAATCCCTAAACCTAAACCTACACCTAATCCTAATCTTAACTCCCTAACCTAAACCTATACCTAAACTTGAAAACCCAAACATAAACCCGATCCCGAACCCAAACCCGATTTCCTAAACCTAAACCTTAACCTATTCTCAATTCCCTAAACCTATATCTTATAACCTAAATCTAAACCTATAGCTAAACCTTAACGTATACCTATAACCTTAACCTAAACCAAAACCTATGATCTAAAACCTTAACCTATAACCTAAACCTCAACCTTAACTTAAACCTAAAACTTAACCTAAACATATAACCTTAACCTAAAACCTAAAACCTAAACCTAAACCTATAACCTAAATGTATTCTCAAATCTCTAAACCTAAACCTACACCTAATCCTAATCTTAACTCCCTAACCTAAACCTATACCTAAATTTGAAAATCCAAACATAAACCCGATCCCGAACCCGAACCCGATTTCCTAAACCTAAACCTTAACCTATTCTCAATTCCCTAAACCTATATCTTATAACCTAAACCTAAACCTTAACCTAAACCAAAACCTATGACCTATAATCTATAAACTAAACTCAATTCCCTAAACCTCAACCTAGACCTAAACCGAAACCTATAGCATAAACTCAAATCCCTAAATCTTAACCTATAACCTAACCTAAACCTATACTTATAACATAAAACTATTCCCAAATCCCTAAACCTATAACCTAAACCTAACATTTCCCTAAACCTATAACCTAAACTCAATTCCCTAAACCTAAACCTACACCTAATCCTAATCTTAACTCCCTAACCTAAACCTAAACCTAAACTTGAAAACCCAAACTTAAACCCAATCCCGAACCTGAACCCAATTTTCTAAACCTAAACCATAACCCATTCTCAAATTCAAAAACCTATAACTTAAACCTATAACCTATAATCTAAACCTTAACATAAACCTATAACCTATAACCAAAATATATAACCTAAACCCGAACCCATTCTCAAATCCCTAAACCTATAACCTAAACCTAAACCTTAACTTATAAGCAAAACCTATAACCTAAACCCGAACCCATTCTCAAATCCCAAAACCTATTACCTAAACCTAAACAAAAACCTAAACCTTAACCTAAACCCATAACCTATAACCTAAATCAAAACCAAAACCTAAACCTATAACCTATAACCTAAACCTAAACCTAAACCTAAAACCTATAACCTAAACCAAACTTATAACCTAAACCAAAGCCAAAACCTATAGTCTAAACCTGAACCCATTCTCAAATCCAAAAACCTATAACCTAAACCTAAACCTTAACCTAAACCTATAACCTATAACCTAAACCCGAACCCATTCTCAAATCCCAAAACCCAAACCTAAACCTATAACCTAAACCTGAACCCATTATCAAATCCCAAAACCTATAACCTAAACCAAAACCAAAACCTATAACCTAAACCCGAACCCATTCTCAAATCCCAAAACCCAAACCAAAACCTAAACCTAAACCTAAACCTAAACCTATAACCTAAACTCAATTCCCTAAACCTCAACCTAGACCTAAACCTAAACCTATAGCCTAAACTCAAATCCCTAAACCTTAACCTATAACCTAACCTAAACCTACACTTATAACCTAAAATTATTTTCAAATCCCAAAACCTATTACCTAAACCTAACCTTTCCCTAAACCTATAACCTAAACTCAATTCCCTAAACCTAAACCTACACCTAATCCTAATCTTAACTCCCTAACCTAAACCTAAACCTAAACTTGAAAACCCAAACTTAAACCCAATCCCGAACCTGAACCCAATTTCCTAAACCTAAACCATAACCCATTCTCAAATCCAAAAACCTATAACCTAAACCTAAACCAAAACCAAAACTTATAACCTAAACCCGAACCCATTCTCAAATCCCAAAACCTATAACCTAAACCAAAACCAAAACCTATAACCTAAGCCCGAACCCATTCTCAAATCCCAAAACCTATAACCTAAACCTAAACATATAACCTAAACCAAAACCTATAACCTAAACCCGAACCCATTCTCAAATCCCAAAACTTATAACCTAAACCTAAACCTAAACCTAAACCTATAACCTATAACATAAATCAAAACCTAAACCTAAACCTATAACCTATAACCTAAATCAAAACCTATTACCTTTCCCTAAAACCTTAACCTAAACCTATAACCTATAACCTAAATCAAAACCACAACCAAAACCTAAAACCTAAACCTATAACCTATAACCTAAATCAAAACATATAACCTATAACCAAAACCAAAACCTATAACCTAAACCAAAACTTATAGCCTAAACCCAAACCCATTCTCAAATCCAAAAAACCTATAACCTAAACCAAAACCTATAACCTAAACCGAAACCAAAACCTATAACCTAAACCCGAACCCATTCTCAAATCCCAAAACCCAAACCTAAACCTAAACCTAAACATAAAACCTAAACCTAAACCTATAACCTAAACTCAAATCCCTAAACCTAAACCTAAACCTAATCCTATAACCTAAACTCAAATCCCTAAACCTTAACTTATAACTTAACCTAAACCTATACTTATAACCTAAAACTATTCTCAAATCCCAAAACCTATAACCTAAACCTAACCTTTCCATAAATCTATAACCTAAACTCAATTCCCTAAACCTAAACCTAGACCTAATCCTAAACCTATAGCCTAAACTCAAATCCCTAAACCTTAACCTATAACCTAACCTAAACCTATACTTATAACCTAAAACTATTCCCAAATCCCAAAACCTATTACCTAAACCTAACCTTTTCCTAAACCTATAACCTAAACTCAATTCCCTAAACCTAAACCTACACCTAATCCTAATCTCAACTCCCTAACCTAAACCTAAACCTAAACTTGAAAACCCAAACTTAAACCCAATCCCGAACCTGAACCCGATTTCCTAAACCTAAACCATAACCCATTCTCAAATCCAAAAACCTATAACCTAAACCTAAACCAAAACTAAAACTTATAACCTAAACCCGAACCCATTCTCAAATCCCAAAACTTATAACCTAAACCGAAACCAAAACCTAAAACCTAAACCCGAACCCATTCTCAAATTCCAAAACCCAAACATAAACCTAAACATAAACATAAAACCTAAACCTAAACCTATAACCTAAACTCAAATCCCTAAACCTAAACCTAAACCTAATCCTATAACCTAAACTCAAATCCCTAAACCTTAACCTATAACCTAACCTAAACCTATACTTATAACCTAAAACTATTCCCAAATCCCAAAACCTATTACCTAAACCTAACATTTCCCTAAACCTATAACCTAAACTCAATTCTCTAAAGCTAAACTTACACCTAATCCTAATCTCAACTCCCTAACTTAAACCTAAACCTAAATTTGAAAACCCAAACTTAAACCCAATCCCGAACCTGAACCCGATTTTCTAAACCTAAACCATAACCCATTCTCAAATCCAAAAACCTATAACCTAAACCTAAACCTAAACCAAAACCAAAACTTATAACATAAACCCGAACCCATTCTCAAATCCTAAAACCTATAACCTAAACCAAAACGAAAACCTATAATCTAAACCCGAACCCATTCTCAAATCCCAAAACTTATAACCTAAACCTATAACCTATAACATAAATCAAAACCTAAACGTAAACCTAAAACCTAGACCTATAACTTATAACCTAAATCAAAACCTATTACCTTTCCCTAAACCTTAACCTAAACATATAACCTATAACCTAAATCAAAATTGACAAAATCTCTGTTATGTTTTAAATAACTGCTTAAGTGAAGCTCTCTCAAGGATCAACATTCATGACTTCATGAACAAACTAAGCTCACATCAAGGAAAGCTCTCAAGTACAAGACTCAAGATCTTGAATGAAAGAACTGATCACAAGACAAGACTCTTGAATGCAAGAACTGCTCACAAGACTCAAGCTGAAAAGAAAAAGAAAGTACAAGGCAAGACTCAAGCTGAACTCAAGACTCAAGTTGAAAGTCAAGCTGAACTCAAGACTCAAGCTGAAACTCAAGCCACTTTCATGATTGAGCTACTTCAAGGTTTAGTCTACATCAAGACTTCAAGGCTCATTCTTCATGGTCTCTTGTTTCAATGTCCATACTTCATGATTGAGGTTTGTTTGACCATAGGATGACCTTAGAAGTAGGTCATTTCGGATACATAAGTCGAATGTTATTTTACATGTGATTGGTATTTTTCTTCGACCAGTCTTAGGTCTGCTTCGACTAGTCCTAGACTTGCTTCGACCGATCTAAGAAATTCCTGGATCGATCGTAAGTTTGTTACAAATTCCGGATAATATCTGTTAGCCTTCGACTAGTCCTCGAATCATTCGACCGATCGTAGGAACAAGTGTCGCCGCATCTTCGACGATCGTAGATTCTACGACTTGAAGTCCAAAGAACTCAGACCTACGACTGGCCGAAGGAAACCTACGACCGTAGGAGGGCTACGACCGATCGTAGAACGGCCAAAGTATATCCCACGGATTTTTCAAATATCTCATAGCTTCGACTAGTCGAAGAGCACTCTAGACTCGAAGACTTGATCTTCTCACCTATAAATAGAGCACGAATCTCGAAGAAATCATCGATTTAATTATAGTATTTAAGCCAATCTTCGTCGAACTTCCGAGAGATAATTCGTGCTCCATCTAAGCTAAGTGTGCTTATTTAATATCTTCTTTCCTTAGCTTTATTTTAATTGATTTTGTTTCGTATATTCCAATCTGATTTGAAAAGAGGAATTGTTATTCCCTTTCTTTGGAATCAAAATCAATTAAGGCAAGCCCTATTTGGTTTAATTTAAAATCTATTAGAATTAGAACCATTGTAATCGAGTCTTGGACATTGAACTTGGACATTCAATCATCTACTTTGATTTGGTTCTACCGGCTGCTACAACGAAGAAGATATTCGTATTTTACATATTGTAAATTCCTTTCTATTATTTGGTTTCTTTCAAGATTTGCCGGAAAAATCTTGTTATTTTGGTTATCCGAGGAGAGCCAGGAAAACTCGAAGTGGTGGTTTTTTTAATTATGTAAACCCACATACAAAGACACAATTGTAAGGGTTTTGGGTGAACTGGGAAAACCTATCTTTAGTGAACGCTAATATCCTGTGTGAGGATATTAGGAGTGGAGTAGCTTTTGTGTGGTTGTTGGATAACAGTTGGTGACACACAGGCTAACCACTATAAACCCTTGTGTTGTGGTTGATTGTTTTACTCTTCTAATTTTTATTCTTTTTGTGGGATGTATGTATGGTGGTGAATGTTGTAATTATTTCAAGCTTTGTGAGAATGTTGTAATAGCTTAGAATTTACTTTCTGCTATTCCTTTATAAGCTTGATTTTCAATTTCATTTGAAAGTTGTTCAGAAGGTTGCCTGCCATTTTTATGGTGTATGGCTGTCCCTAGAACAATACATCTTTAATTACAAGTTATTTCAATTCAGTTCATATTTGTTTTTGTATTCCTCTTCGATTTGAGACTTGATACAAAGACCTTTCTAGAAATAAGGTTGTCCTACCATAAACTCTGTTTTTGGTGTAAGGTTGTCCTTAGAATAACGTTTGTATCAACCTCTCAAGATCTGAATTTTGAGGTTGTTTTACTTTCTTGCATTGTTATTTAATTTGGCTATCATTTTCTTTATTATTCCGCTGTTATAAGTTTTTATTTGGCATTGTCCTATTCACCCCCCCTCTAGGACATATAGCTTGGCCTTTTCAAGTGGTATCAAAGCCTAATAGCTCATTTTTTTTTTGGATTTAATTCCTGAGCTAACGATTTAAGCTATTTAAGATGTCAAATTTTGATAGCCTTTCAGTCACTAGGCCTCCACCCTTTGATGGCTCCAACTATGCTTATTGGAAAGCCAGAATGAGGATCTTCCTCAAATCAATGGATGAAAATGTGTGGCAAGCCACAGTGACTGAATGGAATCCTCCTATCATGGAAGTTACTGGGGTTGATGGTTCAAAGTCTATGAAAACCACACCATATTACCAATGGACCACCCTTCAGAAAAGTGAGAGTAGTGCAAATGCTAAAGCACTAAATGCAATTACTTGCGCACTATCACCGGATGAGTTCAAAAGAATCATCTCTTGTGATACTGCAAAGCAAGCTTGGGATATATTAGAAATGACACACGAGGGTACTACAATTGTCAAAAAATCTAAAGTCCAACTCCTCACAACCAGATTTGAAGAAATTCATATGGAGGAAAATGAAATGTTTATGGACTTTTACACTAGATTGAATGACATTGTAAACTCAATGTGGGGTCTTGGTGATAAAATCCCAGAAAGTAAAGTGTGTGCAAAAATACTACGCTCACTTCCTGAACGGTTCAATTCTAAAGTAACCGCAATCCAGGAACTTCGTGATACGGATAATATGAGGGTTGAAGAACTAGTTGGTTCTCTACAAACCTACGAGTTAAACTTTAAAGCTCCTAAAGGTAAATCTATCGCGCTAAAATCTTCTAAATGTAATTCAGAAGAAAATTCTGATTCAGAAGATGATATGGCTCTTTTAGCTAAAAAATTTTATAAGATTTTCAAAAGCAAGAAAAGGGTTGATTTTCAAAAATCAAATGACAAAAAGAAGTTTAGACCCAAATCTCAAAAATCTTTGAAAGATAGTCAATGTTACAACTGTCTAGAATATGGGCACTTAGCAAATAGATGTCCTAAAAGGGACAAACCCAAGAAGAAGGGTATGTTGGCTACATGGGATGAATCATCTGATTCTGAAGGTTCTTCTGAATCAGAAGATTCTGAAACTGAGTCGGGCAATGAGGTTAAAGCTCTTATGACTCTAGCCAAATTCACATTTTCAGATAATGACTCTACAAGTGAAGAAAATCTGAATAGTGAATGTGAAAATGAAGATGATCTTCAAGACGCTTACAATGCCCTATATAAGGAAAGTTGTAAAATTGCTGTCAAACTTAAACTTCAAAAAGAAAAGTTTTCTAAACTCAAAAATTGTTTTGAATCACTTGTCTTAGAAAAATCACAAATTTCAGATAGTTTTGAAAAATCAAAATGCGATTTGGAATTCAAAAACTCACTAATTGTTGATTTAAAATCTGAAATTGAGAATCTTAAAACTGAAGTATCTTCTCTTCTGAGTTTAAAGGACACATGGAAATATGCCCAAGGTGATCCAAAGTTAGAAAAACTTTTATCCGGATCAAGAAAATGTGGCGATCGATCCGGGTTGGGCTATGATAAAAATCTACCTCCTAAACAAAAGTATACTCCTCCTATGTTTGTTAAAGGAGAGTCCTCAAACTCAAAAGGGAAAAGTACTTATCAAGATTTTTCTAAAAATTCAAAAACTTTTCAAAAACCTAGAAACAACCCTGTGAACTTTAATCTGAATGAAAATCCACTAGCTGAAAAGATAGTTGATTTACTCAAGGAGCTATTAAAATCTAACTCTATAGGTCATTCCTACAAGTATACACAAAAGAAGACCAACTATGTTCCTAAACCCAAAACATTATGAAATGGGTTCCTAAAGTCACCTCGCTTGGTTGCTCACACCGCTTTCAAAGCAACAAGTCATTCAAAGTGGTACCTAGACGGTGGATGCTCCAGCATATGACAGGTGACAAACCTAAAGCTAACATTAGAGTCTGGCCGACGATGGTTCACCACATTTGGTGATGGAAGCAACTACAAGATTTTAGGCCAAGGTACGGTTCAACTTTTTAATCTTCCAGTGTTTAAAAATGTTTTATATGTTGAAGGCCTAAAGCACAACTTGCTTAGTATATCACAAATATGTGATAATAACCATAATGTTCGGTTTTCTAATCAAAGTTGTGAAATACTAAATAATAAGGGTTCTGTAATATTAACTGGACGTAGAACGTCTGAAAATTGCTATATTATTAGTGAATCCAGCTCATCTAATCAAACATGTTACATGGTCCATACAGACGAGACTGATTTATGGCACAAACGTCTTGGACATGTACATTATCGAAATTTATATCGATTGAGTAAACGAGAACTTGTAAGAGGTTTACCCAAACTTCAGAAATTAGATAAAATATGTGGTGAGTGCCAGATAGGCAAACAAACAAAGAACTCACACAAAAAAGTGAATTCAAATACCACATCAAGACCACTCGAACTTCTCCACATGGACCTGATAGGACCTACCAGAACGGAAAGTCGTGGTGGTAAAAAGTACATCTTGGTAATAGTTGATGACTTTACCAGATTCACTTGGGTAGTCTTCTTAAGGGATAAATCTGAAACCCTTGAAGAAGTAAGAAAAGTTCTCAAAAGGATTCAAACTGAAAAATCCTCTCAAATCAGTAAAATTCGTAGTGATCATGGATCTGAATTTGAGAATAGCAATTTTGAGAAGTTCTGTACCGACCAAGGAATATTACATGAATTCTCTGCTCCCAAAACTCCACAACAAAATGGAATTGTAGAAAGGAAGAATAGGGTGCTTCAAGAAATGGCTAATGTCATGTTGAATAGCATGAAGCTCTCTAAAAATCTTTGGGCTGAAGCAGTCAACACAGCTTGCTATATTATTAACCGAGTCTACACTAGAAAAGATAATAATAAAACGACTTACGAATTGTGGTTCAATAAAAAGCCTACTGTTAAATACTTTCGAGTTTTTGGCAGCAAGTGCTATATTTTACGTGATCGTGAAAATTTGGGAAAGTTCGATACGAAGAGTGATGAAGGTATTTTTCTAGGATACTCTTTAAACAGTCGAGCTTATAGAGTTCTGAATAAAAGGACTGGTGTGATTCAAGAATCCATTAATGTTGTCATTGATGATCACTTAAACACACCAATCTCTAATTCAGATAATGATGAAGTACTAATCATTGATAAACCCGATACTTCATCGAATCAGACTGATTCTGAGTTGAGGACTGTTAAAGATCATCCAACCACACAAATTCTTGGAAACCCTCTCACCGGTGTTCGCACCCGTAGACAACTTGAGGATATATGTAATTATGTATGTTTTACATCCCAAATTGAACCATCTAACGTAAAAGAAGCTCTTGCTGAAGAACTGGATTGTTGCGATGCAAGATGAACTCAACCAATTCATAAGAAATGATGTTTGGTATCTCGTACCAAGACCTAAAGATAAACACATCATTGGAACAAAATGGATTTTCAAAAATAAGTCTGACGAATGTGGAAATATAATTAGAAACAAGGCTAGACTGGTGGTACAAGGTTATACTCAAATTGAAGGGATTGATTTCGATGAAACCTTTGCACCAGTAGCACGTCTTGAATCTATCAGACTATTTATATCCATTGCATGTTTTAGAAAGATAAAGATCTATCAGATGGATGTGAAAAGTGCTTTTCTAAATGGCGATTTACATGAAGAAGTCTATGTTGAATAGCCAATGGGATTTGAAGATTCCAAAAATACTGATCATGTATATCGGCTTAAAAAGGCACTTTATGGATTAAAACAAGCACCTAGGGCATGGTATGAGAAACTAACAAAATTTCTTTTAACTCATAATTTTCAAATGGGATCTGTTGATAAAACTCTGTTTGTTAAGAAACATAATGATCATATCTTAATGGTACAGATTTATGTTGATGATATCATTTATGGATCAACTTGTACGGACTTACTGAGTTTGCAGATTTAATGAAATCACGGTTTGAAATGAGCATGGTTGGGGAATTGACTTATTTCCTTGGATTGCAAGTAAAGCAACAATCAAGGAATATTCATTTCTCAATCTAAGTATGCCTTGAATCTAATCAAGAGATTTGGATTTGAGAATGGCAAAATTTTCGATACTCCTATGAGTACTACCCCGAAACTATCAAAAGACTCTAATGGTAAAAATGTTGACTCAAAACTTTATCGGAGTATGATTGGTAGTTTGTTATATTTAATTGCTAGTAGACCCGATATTTCTCTAAGTGTTGGTATTTGCGCAAGATATCAATCGATCCAAAAGAATCTCACTTGATTGTCAAGCGAATTATTAGATATGTCGCAAGCATCAGTAAATCTTGGTCTCTGGTATCCTCATGAAACCAATGTCCAATTAGTTGGGTACTGCTGATTGGGCTAGTAATCTAGATGATAGAAAATCAACCGGTGGTGGTTGTTTTTATTGAAAATTGTCTAGTTTCTGGTTTAGTAAGAAACAAAATTCTATATCACTTTCAACAACTGAAGTGAGTATATCGCAACTGGTAATGCATGTACACAGACTTGTTTGGATGCAACGAATGCTAAGTGATTATGGAATTAAACAGATTCTATGTTATTACATTGTGATAATTCCAGTGCGATAAATATTTCAAAAAATCCTATTCAGCATTCTCGTACTAAGCACATTGACATTAGATTTCATTATATAAGGGAATTAGTAGAAGAAAAAGTTATATCTCTAGAATATATTCCTACTGAAGATCAACGTGCTGATATTTTCACAAAACCTCTTGATAAAAGCAGGTTCAAAAAGATGAAATTTGATCTTGGCATGTGCATTTTAAATTGATAATTTATGCCTTTTTGTATAATATTGTATATATTTGCTAGATTGTATTTCAATTTTTGTAAAAATTGCTAGAAAATTGAATTTTTGGGGTTTGTACGACCAGTCGTGAGTATACACGACCAGTCGTACTACGACCGGTCGTAGATACCCACGACCAGTCGTGGAGCACGGGTTTCACTTCAAATTGGGGATTTTTCTCTTTCTTCCTCATTTCTTCTTTCTTCTCCTTGGAGCCGAACTTCGACTCGTCGAACCCATCCTTCAAGTTCTTCAAGGTTAGTGTTCCAAATCCATTTTTCTTGCATATTTGTGTCAAGATTGCTTCCTTTTCTCTCTTGAAGCTTTCTATCTTGAAAATCATTGAGATTTGGGGTTTGGGTTGTGAAAAATCTGTTTTGAGCAAACCCTCTTCTCAATCCTTTGCAACTTCTTTATTCCTTTAATTCCTTGTTGCAAATGGCTTCTAGAGGAAGAAAAACTACTTCACGTGGTCCTTCTTCTTCCTCCAGATCAACCCCTTTATCTAAACGTCATCTTCTTGTTCCCAATGATGATCCATCATTTGTTAGGGACATTAGATCTCGTAAGGTTATCGTTGAACATCCTGTTGATGTCAATCACATTGCTCCATTTGACATCCTTCCTATGCTTGAAGCTGTAGGTTGGACTAACTTATTGCATTGGGGTGGGCCTGCATACCGGTCCATTGCCCAATCCATGTTTTCATGTATTAGTGCATTTTCACAGGATAATTTAACTTTTCAAATTTCTACTAGAGAAGGGCCATTTGACGTTGATCGTCATTTAATTTCAGCCCTTATGGAAATTCTTGTGAATGATGAGGGTATTCCAATTCATAATTTAACTGATAAACCCTCAATGGCTGAAAAATGTATGCTAACTAAAGACTTGTGCAATATGGATGTTCAATGGACTCAAAAAGGGAATGCGCTCCCCGCAAGGTATTTGTTACCCAAATACAGAATTCTTCACAGAATCTTTGTGTCTAATCTGTATCCTCGTTCGGGTAATAAATCTGACCTGACTTCATTTATGGTTCGTGTTATCCATGCTATCTCAAATGGTACTCAGATTTGTTTGCCTTCCTTAATCTGTCATTTCATTCTTCAGTTTCGCCTCCATCCTGGTCATAGTGACATTCCATTTGCATACTTTATGACTGTATTGGCTACTCATATGTTAGTCGATATGCCTGTTGATGAAGCACCAATCCATCATCTGATCTTCAACAATACAAATATTAATAAGATGAAGTTGGATCTGCTTCCTGAACAAGGTGGTGGTGTTGATGGTGGTCCTGAAGAAGCTGGTGTTGATATTAATATGGATGATATTTTTGAGGAACTGGATTCTGACTCTGCTAATGATCCAGATTTTGTACCATCTGATGTTGATGCACGTCTGAGTGCATTAGAAGGTAAAGTTGAGAATATAAATGTTAAGTTGGAAAACATGTCTGTTGCTCATGATTTGCAATTCAAGTATATGCGCAAATATCTTAGGCGCTTGAACAAAGGCATGCACCAACTTGATTCTTCTATTCCTGCTCCATCTTCAAGTTCTAATTCTGACTAGTTTTTATGAGACTTTTTGGTCTGTAATAACTTTCTTACTTAGCACTTATTTGCTTGGGTATGAGTTGGATTCTATTTATGTATTATGCTGAATATTTGTTCTTGATGTAATGCTGAATATATGTGATGCTATCTTGAGTATCTCTATGTCACTCTGAATATTTCTTTTGCTATACTCTCTTACTTCCTCATGTTTCCTCTCATGACTTCCTTTATTTAGTTCTCCTTTGTCATATTGTGACAAAAAGGGGGAGAATGGTTTGTTCTTAATGTGATTGTGTGAGGGGAATAGCAGTGGTTATGTTACCCAGGGGGAGTTAGGGGGAGTATATGTTTGATCTTGTTTTATCTTGTTGAATGAAGCTGAGCTGGTTGAATGTTGAAACTGGTTGAATGTTAAATGTTGAATATTGATTTGCATGTATTAACCAGTTGATTTATGTTTATCTTGGTTATGTGTTTTGTCACTAATTTGACAAAGGGGAGATTGTAAGTGCTATAGTTTATATCCCTGTTTGTTGTCAAATTTGTGGTGCCAAAATCTCTGTTATGTTTTATATAACCTGCTTAAGTGAAGCTCTCTCAAGGATCAACATTCATGACTTCATGAACAAGCTAAGCTCACATCAAGCAAAGCTCTCAAGTACAAGACTCAAGATCTTGAATGAAAGAACTGATCACAAGACAAGACTCTTGAATGCAAGAACTGCTCACAAGACTCAAGCTGAAAAGAAAAAGAAAGTACAAGGCAAGACTCAAGCTGAACTCAAGACTCAAGTTGAAAGTCAAGCTGAACTCAAGACTCAAGCTGAAACTCAAGCCACTTTCATGATTGAGCTACTTCAAGGTTTAGTCTACATCAAGACTTCAAGGCTCATTCTTCATGGTCTCTTGTTTCAATGTCCATACTTCATGATTGAGGTTTGTTTGACCATAGGATGACCTTAGAAGTAGGTCATTTCGGATACATAAGTCGAATGTTATTTTACATGTGATTGGTCTGTTCTTCGACTAGTCCTTGGGTCTGCTTCGACTAGTCCTAGACTTGCTTCGACCGATCTAAGAAATTCCTGGATCGATCGTAAGTTTGTTACAAATTCGGATAAAATGCTAGCCTTTGACTAGTCACGAATCGACATCGTAGGAACAGTGTTTCGCATCTTCGACTCGTAGAATCTACGACTCAAGTCCGAACCTGGACCTATGACGATCGAAGGAAACCTACGACCAGTCGTAGGTGACCTACGACCAGTCGTAGGAGGGCTACGACCAGTCGTAGAACGGTCAAAGTATATCCCGCCGGATTTTTCAAATATCTGTTACAGCTTCGACTAGTCGAAGAGCACTCTAGACCAGTCGAAGACCTGATCTTCTCACCTATAAATAGAGCACGAATCTCAGAAGAAATCATCGATTTAATTATAGTATTCAAGCCAATCTTCGTCGAACTTCTGAGAGATAATTTTGTGCTCCATCTAAGCTAAGTGTGCTTATTTAATATCTTCTTTCCTTAGCTTTATTTTAATTGATTTTGTTTCTGTTATTCCAATCTGATTTGAAAAGAGGAATTGTTATTCCCTTTCTTTGGAATCAAAATCAATTAAGGCAAGCCCTATTTGGTTTAATTTAAAATCTATTAGAACTAGAACCATTGTAATCGAGTACTGGACATTGAACTTGGACATTCAATCATCTACTTTGATTTGGTTCTATTGGACAGCTAAGGAGATATTCAGGTATTTTACATATTGTAAATTCCTTTCTATTATTTTGGTTTCTTTCAAGATTTGCCAGAAAAATCTTGTTATTTTGGTTATCTGAGGAGAGCCAGGAAAACTCAGAAGTGGGGTTTTTTTAATTGTGTAAGCCCACATACAAAGACACAATTGTAAGGGTTTTGGGTGAACTTGGGAAAACCTATCTTTAGTGAACGCTAATATCCCCTGTGTGAGGATATTAGGAGTGGAGTAGCTTTTTGTGTGGCTGTTGGATAACAGTTGGTGAACACACAGGCGAACCACTATAAACCCTTGTGTTGTGGTTGATTGTTTTACTCTTCTAATTTTTATTCTTTTTGTGGGATGTATGTATGGTGGTGAATGTTGTAATTATTTCAAGCTTTGTGAGAATGTTGTAATAGCTTAGAATTTACTTTCTGCTATTCCTTTATAAGCTTGATTTTCAATTTCATTTGAAAGTTGTTCCAGCAAGGTTGCCCTGCCATTTTTATGGTATATGGCTGTCCCTAGAACAATACATCTTTAATTACAAGTTATTTCATTTCAGTTTATATTTAATTCTGTATTCCTCTTCGATTTGAGACTTGATACAAAGACCTTTCTAGAAATAAGGTTGTCCTACCATAAACTCTGTTTTTGGTGTAAGGTTGTCCTTAGAATAACGTTTGTATCAACCTCTCAAGATCTGAATTTTGAGGTTGTTTTACTTTCCTGCATTGTTATTTAATTTGGCTATCATTTTCTTTATTATTCCGCTGTTATAAGTTTTTATTTGGCATTGTCCTATTCACCCCCCCTCTAGGACATATAGCTTGGCCTTTTCAACCTTAACCTAAACATATAACCTATAACCTAAATCAAAACCACAACCAAAACCTAAAACCTAAATCTATATCCTATAACCTAAATCAAAACATATAATCAAAACTAAAATCAAAACCTATATCCTAAACTAAAACCAAAACTTATAGCCTAAACCCGAACCCATTCTCAAATCCAAAAAACCTATAACCTAAACCTAAACCTTAACCTAAACCGTTAACCTATAACATAAATAAAAAACCTATAACCAAAACAAAAACCAAAACCTATAACCTATAATGTAAACCCGAACCCATTATCAAATCTCAAAACCTATAACCTAAACCGAAACCAAAACCCGAACCCATTCTCAAATCCCAAAACCCAAACCTAAACCTAAACCTAAACCTAAACATAAAACCTAAACCTAAACCTATAACCTAAACTCAAATCCCTAAACCTAAACCTAAACCTAATCCTATAACCTAAACTCAAATCCCTAAACCTTAACTTATAACTTAACCTAAACCTATACTTATAACCTAAAACTATTCTCAAATCCTAAAACCTATAACCTAAACCTAACCTTTCCATAAACCTATAACCTAAACTCAATTCCCTAAACCTAAACCTAGACTTAAACCTAAACCTATAGCCTAAACTCAAATCCCTAAACCTTAACCTATAACCTAACCTAAACCTATACTTATAACCTAAAACTATTCCCAAATCCCAAAACCTATTACCTAAACCTAACCTTTCCCTAAACCTATAACCTAAACACAATTCCCTAAACCTAAACCTACACCTAATCCTAATCTTAACTCCCTAACTTAAACCTAAACCTAAACTTAAAAACCCAAACTTAAACCAAATCCCGAACTTGAACCCAATTTCCTAAACCTAAACCATAACCCATTCTCAAATCCAAAAACCTATAACCTAAACCTAAACCAAAACCAAAACTTATAACCTAAGCCCGAACCCATTCTCAAATCCCAAAACCTATAACCTAAACCTAAACATATAACTTAAACCAAAACCTATAACCTAAACCCGAACCATTCTCAAATTCCAAAACTTATAACCTAAACGTAAACCTAAACCTAAACCTATAACCTATAACCTAAATCAAAGCCTAAACCTAAACCTAAAACTTAAACCAATAACCTATAATCTAAATCAAAACCTATTACCTTTCCCTAAAACCTTAACCTAAACCTATAACTTATAACCTAAATCAAAACCACAACCAAAACCTAAAACCTAAACCTATAACCTATAACCTAAATCAAAACATATAATCAAAACTAAAACTAAAACCTATAACCAAAACCAAAACCAAAACCTATAGCCTAAACCCGAACCCATTCTCAAATCCAAAAAACCTATAACCTAAACCAAAACCTATAACCTAAACCCGAACCCATTCTCAAATCCCAAAACCCAAACCTAAATATAAAACCTAAACCTAAACCTATAACCTCAACTCAAATCCATAAACCTAAACCTAAACCTAATCATATAACCTAAACTCAAATCCTTAAACCTTAACTTATAACCTAACCTAAACCTATACTTATAACCTAAAACTATTCTCAAATCCCAAAACCTATAACCTAAACCTAACCTTTCCCTAAACCTATAACCTAAACTCAATTCCCTAAACCTAAACCTAGATCTAAACCTAAACCTATAGCCTAAACTCAAATCCCTAAACCTTAACCTATAACCTAACCTAAACCTATACTTATAACCTAAAACTATTCCCAAATCCCAAAACCTATTACCTAAACCTAACCTTTCCCTAAACCTATAACCTAAACTCAATTCCCTAAAGCAAAACCTACACCTAATCCTAATCTCAACTCCCTAACCTAAACCTAAACCTAAACTTGAAAACCCAAACTTAAACCCAATCCCGAACCTGAACCCGATTTCCTAAACCTAAACCATAACCCATCCTCAAATCCAAAAACATATAACCTAAACCTAAACCAAAACCAAAACTTATAACCTAAACCCGAACCCATTCTCAAATCCCAAAACCTATAACCAAAACCAAAAGCAAAACTTATAACCTAAACCCGAACCCATTCTCAAATCCCAAAACCTATAACCTAAACCTAAACCTTAACCTAAACCTATAACCTATAACCTAAATCAAAACCTATAACCTAAACCAAAACCAAAACCTATAACCTAAGCCCGAACCCATTCTCAAATCCCAAAACCTATAACCTAAACCAAAACCAAAACCTATAACCTAAACTTGAACTCATTCTCAAATCCCAAAACCTTTAACCTAAACCTAAACCTTAACATAAACCTATAACCTATAACCTAAATCAAAACCTATAACCTAAACCAAAACCAAAACCTATAACCTAAACTCGAACCCATTCTCAAATTCAAAAACCTATAACCTAAACCAAAACCTATAACCAAAACCAAAACCAAAACCTATAACCTAAACCCGAACCTATTATCAAATCACAAAACCTATAACCTAAACCTAGACCTAAACCTAAACCTATAGCCTAAACTCAAATCCCTAAACCTTAACCTATAACCTAACCTAAACCTATACTTATAACCTAAAACTATTCCCAAATCCCAAAACCTATAACCTAAACCTAACCTCTCCCAAAACCTATAACCTAAACCAAAACCAAAACCTATAACCTAAACTTGAACTCATTCTCAAATCCCAAAACCTTTAACCTAAACCTAAACCTTAACATAAACCTATAACCTATAACCTAAATCAAAACCTATAACCTAAACCAAAACCAAAACCTATAGCCTAAACCCGAACCCATTCTCAAATTCAAAAACCGATAACCTAAACCAAAACCTATAACCTAAACCAAAACCAAAACCTATAACCTAAACCCGAACCCATTCTCAAATCCCAAAACCTATAACCTAAACCTAAACCGTAACCTAATCCTATAACCTAAACTCAAATCCCTAAACCTTAACCTATAACCTAACCTAAACCTATACTTATAACCTAAAACTATTCCCAAATCCCAAAACCTATAACCTAAACCTAACCTCTCCCTAAACCTATAACCTAAACTCAATTCCCTAAACCTAAACCTACACCTAATCCTAATCTCAACTCCCTAACCTAAACCTAAACCTAAACTTGAAAACCCAAACTTAAACCCAATCCCGAACCTGAACCCGATTTCCTAAACCTAAACCATAACCCATTCTCAATTCCCTAAAGCTATAACCTATAACCTAAACCTAAACCTAAACCTAAAACCTAAACCTATAACCTATAACCTAAATCAAAACCTATTACCTTTCCCTAAACCTTAACCTAAACCTATATCCTATAACCTAAATCAAAACCAAAACCAAAACCTAAAACCTAAACCTATAACCTATAACCTAAATCAAAACATATAATCAAAACCAAAACCAAAACCTATAACCTAAACCAAAACCAAAACCTATAGCCTAAACCCGAACCCATTCTCAAATCCAAAAAACCTATAACCTAAACCTAAACCTTAACCTAAACCGTTAACCTATAACCTAAATCAAAACCTATAACCTAAACCAAAACCAAAACCTATAACCTATAACCTAAACCCGAACCCATTATCAAATCCCAAAACCTATAACCTAAACAGAAACCAAAACTTATAACCTAAACCAGAACCCATTCTCAAATCCCAAAACCCAAACCTAAACCTAAACCTAAACCTAAAACCTAAACCTAAACCTATAACCTAAACTCAAATCCCTAACCCTTAACCCATAACCTAACTTAAACATAAACTTATAAACTACACTTATAACCTAAACCTATAACTTATGAAAAGGCCAAGCTATATGTCCTAGAGGGGGGGGTGAATAGGACAATGCCAAATAAAAACTTATAACAGCGGAATAATAAAGAAAATGATAGCCAAATTAAATAATAATGCAGGAAAGAAAATGACCTCAAAAATTCAGATCTTGAGAGGTTGATACAAACGTTATTCTAAGGACAACCTTACACTAAAAACAGAGTTTATGGTAGGACAACCTTATTTCTAGAAAGGTCTTTGTATCAAGTCTCAAATCGAAGAGGAATACAAAAAGAAATACAAACTGAATTGAAATAACTTGTAATTAAAAATGTATTGTTCTAGGGACAGCCATACACCATAAAAATGGCAGGGCAACCTTGCTGGAACAACTTTCAAAATGAAATTGAAAAACAAACTTATAAAGGAATAGCAGAAAGTAAATTCTAAGCTATTACAACATTCTCACAAAGCTTGAAATAATTACAACATTCACCACCATACATACATCCCACAAAAAGAATAAAAACAATTAAAAGAATAAATCAATCAACCACAACTCAAAGGATTTATAGTGGTTCGCCTGTGTGTTCACCAACTGTTATCCAACAGCCACACAAAAAGCTACTCCACTCCTAATATCCTCACACAGGGGATATTAGCGTTCACTAAAGATAGGTTTTCCCAGGTTCACCCAAAACCCTTACAATTGTGTCTTTGTATGTGGGCTTACACAATTAAAAAAACCCCACTTCTGAGTTTTCCTGGCTTTCCTCAGATAACCAAAATAACAAGATTTTTCTGGCAAATCTTGAAAGAAACCAAAATAATAGAAAGGAATTTACAATATGTAAAATACCTGAATATCTCCTTCATTGTAGCAGCCCGGTAGAACCAAAAAAGTAGATGATTGAATGTCCAAGTTCAATGTCCAAGACTCGATTACAATGGTTCTAATTCTAATTGATTTTAAATTAAACCAAATAGGGCTTGCCTTAATTGATTTTGATTCCAAAGAAAGGGAATAACAATTCCTCTTTTCAAATCAAATTGGAATATAAGAAACAAAATCAATTAAAATAAAGCTAAGGAAAGAAGATATTAAATAAGCACACTTAGCTTAGATGGAGCACAAAATTATCTCTCGAAGTTCGACGAAGATTGGCTTGAATACTATAATTAAATCGATAATTTCTTCGAGATTCGTGCTCTATTTATAGGTGAGAAGATCAGTTCTTCGACCGGTCTAGAGTGCTCTTCGACTAGTCGAAGCTCTAAGATATTTGAAAAATCCGGCGGGATATGCTTTGACCGTTCTACGATGGTCGTAGCCCTCCTACGACTGGTAGTACTACGACTGGTCGTAGGTTTCCTTCGATCGTCGTAGGTCCTGCAAAGACCGGACTTCGAGTCGAGATTCTACGAGTCGAAGATGCAAACACTGCTTCCTACGATCGGTCGAATGCATTCCGTGACTAGTCGAAGGCTAATGATTTTATCCTAATTTGTAACAAACTTACGATCGATCCAGGAATTTCTTAGACTGGTCGAAGCAAGTCTAGGACTAGTCGAAGCAGACCTAAGACTGGTCGAAGAACAGACCAATCACATGTAAAATAACATTCGGTTTATGTATCCGAAATGACCTACTTCTAAGGTCATCCTATGGTCAAACAAACCTCAATCATGAAGTATGGACATTGAAACAAGAGACCATGAAGAATGAGCCTTGAAGTCTTGATGTAGACTAAACCTTGAAGTAGCTCAATCATGAAAGTGGCTTGAGTTTCAACTTGAGTCTTGAGTTCAGCTTGAGTCTTGCCTTGTACTTTCTTTTTCTTTTCAGCTTGAGTCTTGTGAGCAGTTCTTTCATTCAAGATCTTGAGTCATTCAAGATCTTGAGACTTGTACTTGAGAGCTTTGCTTGATGTGAGCTTAGCTTGTTCATGTATGTTGATCCTTGAGAGAGCTTCACTTAAGCAGGTTATATATAACATAACAGTGATTTTGGCACCACAAATTTGACAACAAACAGGGATATAAACTATAGCACTTACAATCTCCCCCTTTGTCAAATTAGTGACAAAACACATAACCAAACAAAAGTAAAACAACTGGTTAATACATGCAAATCAACATTTAACATTCAACCAGTTTCAACATTCAACAAGAAACAAGATCAAACATATATTCTTCTTGACACCCCACTCCCCCTGAGTAACATAACCAATGCTACTCCTCTCACAATCACATCCTCTCACAATCACATTAACAACAAACCATTCTCCCCCTTTTTGTCACAAGATGACAAAGGAGAACTAAATAAAGGAATGAGAGTAAACATGAGGAGGAAATAGAGTATAGCAAAAGAGTCATAGAGATACTCAAGATAGCATCACAGATATCCAGCATAAATATTACATGAAAAACAAATATCCAGCATAGAATCCAACTCAAACTCAATCAAACAAGAGCAAAGTAATAAAGTTATTACATACCAAAAGTCTCATAGAAACTAGTCAGAATTAGAACTTGAAGATGGAGCAGGAATAGAAGGATCAAGTTGGTGCATGCCTTTGTTCAAGCGCCTAAGATATTTGCGCATGTATTTGAATTGCAAATCATGAGCAATAGACATGTTCTCCAACTTAACATTAATATTCTCAACTTTATCTTCTAATGCACTCAAACGTGCATCAACATCAGATGGTACAAAATCTGGATCATTAGCAGAGTCAGAATCCAGTTCCTCAAAAATATCATCCATATTAATATCAACACCAGCTTCTTCAGGACCACCATCAACACCACCACCTTGTTCAGGAAGCAGATCCAACTTCATCTTATTAATATTTGTATTGTTGAAGATCAGATGATGGATAGGTGCTTCATCAACAGGCATATCGACTAACATATGAGTAGCCAATACAGTCATAAAGTATGCAAATGGAATGTCACTATGACCAGGATGGAGGCGAAACTGAAGAATGAAATGACAGATTAAGGAAGGCAAACAAATCTGAGTACCATTTGAGATAGCATGGATAACACGAACCATAAATGAAGTTAAATCAGATTTATTACCCGATCGAGGATATAAATTAGACACAAAGATTCTGTGAAGAATTCTGTATTTGGGTAACAAATACCTTGCGGGAGCGCATTCCCTTTTTGAGTCCATTGAACATCCATATTACACAAGTCTCTAGTGAGCATGCGTTTTTCAGCCATTGAGGGTTTATCAGTTAAATTATGAATTGGAATACCCTCATCATTCACAGGAATTTCCATAAGGGCTGAAATTAAATGACGATCAACGTCAAATGGCCCTTCTCTAGTAGAAATTTGAAAAGTTAAATTATCCTGTGAAAATGCACTAATACATGAAAACATGGATTGGGCAATGGACCGGTATGCAGGCCCACCCCAATGCAATAAGTTAGTCCAACCTACAGCTTCAAGCATAGGAAGGATGTCAAATGGAGCAATGTGATTGACATCAACAGCATGTTCAACGATAACCTTACGAGATCTAATGTCCCTAACAAATGATGGATCATCATTGGGAACAAGAAGATGACGTTTAGATAAAGGGGTAGATCTGGAGGAAGAAGAAGGACCACGTGAAGTAGTTTTCTTACCTCTAGAAGCCATTTGCAACAAGGATTTAAAGGAATAAAGAAGTTGCAAAGGATTGAGAAGAGGGTTTGCTCAAAACAGATTTTTCAAAATCTCAACCCCAAATCTCAATGATTTTCAAGATAGAAAGCTTCAAGAGAGAAAAGGAAGCAATCTTGACACAAATATGCAAGAAAAACGGATTTGGAACACTAACCTTGAAGAACTTGAAAGATGGGTTCGACGAGTCAAAGTTCGGCTCCAAGGAGAAGAAAGAAGAAATGAGGAAGAAAGTGAAAAATCCCCAATATGAAGTGAAACCCGTGCTCCACGACTAGTCGTGGGTATCTACGACCGGTCGTAGGACCGGTCGTGTATACTCACGACTGGTCGTACAAACCCCAAAAATTCAATATCTTGCAATTTAAACAAAAATTGAAATTCAATCTAGCAAATATATACAATAATATACAAGAAGGCATAAATTATCAATTTAAAATGCACATGCCAAGATCAAATTTCATCTTTTTGAACCTGCTTTTATCAAGAGGTTTTGTGAAAATGTCAGCTCGTTGAACTTCGTAGGAATATATTCTAGAGATATAACTTTTTCTTCTACTAATTCCCTTATATAATGAAATCTAATGTCAATGTGCTTAGTACGAGAATGTGTAATAGGATTTTTTGAAATATTTATCGCACTGGAATTATCACAATGTAATAACATAGAATCTGTTTAATTCCATAATCACTTAGCATTCGTTGCATCCAAACAAGTGTGTACATGCATTACCAGCTGCAATTTAGCTCTTGAAAGTGATATAGAATTTTGTTTCTTACTAAACCAGAAACTAGACAATTTCCAATGAAAAACAACCACCACCGGTTGATTTTCTATCATCTAGATTACCAGACCATACCCAACTAATTGAACATTGGTTTCATGAGGATACCAGAGACCGAGATTTACAATATTTGCGACATATCTAATAATTCGCTGGACCAGGAATCAAGTGAGATTCTTTTGGATCGATTGATATCTTGCGCAAATACCAACACTTAGAGAAATATCAGTCTACTAGCTTAGATATAACAAACTACCAATCATACTCCGATAAAGTTTTGAGTCAACATTTTTACCATTAGAGTCTTTTGATAGTTTCAGGGTAGTACTCATAGGAGTATCGAAATTCTTGCCATTCTCAAATCCAAATCTCTTGATTAGATTCAAGGCATACTTAGATTGAGAAATGAATATTCCTTCAGATTGTTGCTTTACTTGCAATCCAAGGAAATAAGTCAATTCCCCAACCATGCTCATTTCAAACTGTGATTTCATCAAATCTGCAAACTCAGTAGTCAAGTCAGTACAAGTTGATCCATAAATGATATCATCAACATAAATCTGTACCATTAAGATATGATCATTTTGTTTTTTAACAAACAGAGTTTTATCAACAGATCCCATTTGAAAATTATGAGTTAAAAGAAATTTCGTTAGTTTCTCATACCATGCCCTAGGTGCTTGTTTTAATCCATAAAGTGCCTTTTAAGCCGATACACATGATCAATATTTTTGGAATCTTCAAATCCCATTGGCTATTCAACATAGACTTCTTCATGTAAATCGCCATTTAGAAAAGCACTTTTTACATCCATCTGATAGATCTTTATCTTTTTAAAACATGCAATGGATATAAATAGTCTGATAGATTCAAGACGTGCTACTGGTGCAAAGGTTTCATCGAAATCAATCCCTTCAATTTGAGTATAACCTTGTACCACCAGTCTAGCCTTGTTTCTAATTATATTTCCACATTCGTCAGACTTATTTTTGAAAATCCATTTTGTTCCAATGATGTGTTTATCTTTAGGTCTTGGTACGAGATACCAAACATCATTTCTTATGAATTGGTTGAGTTCATCTTGCATCGCAACAATCCAGTTCTCATCAGTGAGCGCTTCTTTTACGTTAGATGGTTCAATTTGGGATGTAAAACATACATAATTACATATATCCTCAAGTTGTCTACCGGTGCGAACACCAGTGAGAGGGTTTCCAAGAATTTGTGTGGTTGGATGATCTTTAACAGTCCTCAACTCAGAATCAGTTTGATTTGATGAAGTATTAGGTTTATCAATGATTAGTACTTCATCATTATCTGAATTAGAAGTTGGTGTGTTTAAATGATCATCAATGACAACATTAATGGATTCTTGAATCACACCAGTCCTTTTGTTCAGGACCCTATAAGCTCGACTGTTTAAAGAGTATCCTAAAAAAATACCTTCATCACTCTTCGTATCGAACTTTCCCAAATTTTCACGATCACGTAAAATATAGCACTTGCTGCCAAAAACTCGAAAGTATTTAACAGTAGGCTTTTTATTGAACCACAATTCGTAAGCCGTCTTATTATTATCTTTTTTTGTGTAGACTCGGTTAATAATATAGCAAGCTGTGTTGATTGCTTCAGCCCAAAGATTTTTAGAGAGCTTCATGCTATTCAACATGACATTAGCCATTTCTTGAAGCACCCTATTCTTCCTTTCTACAATTCCATTTTGTTGTGGAGTTTTGGGAGCAGAGAATTCATGTAATATTCCTTGGTCGGTACAGAACTTCTCAAAATTGCTATTCTCAAATTCAGATCCATGATCACTACGAATTTTACTGATTTGAGAGGATTTTTCAGTTTGAATCCTTTTGAGAACTTTTCTTACTTCTTCAAGGGTTTCAGATTTATCCCTTAAGAAAACTACCCAAGTGAATCTGGTAAAGTCATCAACTATTACCAAGATGTACTTTTTCCCACCTCGACTTTCTGTTCTGGTAGGTCCTATCAGATCCATGTGGAGAAGTTCGAGTGGTCTTGATGTGGTATTTGAATTCACCTTTTTGTGTGAGTTCTTTGTTTGTTTGCCTATCTGGCACTCACCACATATTTTATCTAATTTCTGAAGTTTGGGTAAACCTCTTACAAGTTCTCGTTTGCTCAATCGATATAAATTTCGATAATGTACATGTCCAAGACGTTTGTGCCATAAATCGTCTCGTCGGTATGGACCATGTAACATGTTTGATTAGATGAGCTGGATTCACTAATAATATAGCAATTTTCAGACGTTCTACGTCCAGTTAATATTACAGAACCCTTATTATTTAATATCTCACAGCTTTGATTAGAAAACCGAACATTATGGTTATTATCACATATTTGTGATATACTAAGCAAGTTGTGCTTTAGGCCTTCAACATATAAAACATTTTTAAACACTGGAAGATTAAAAAGTTGAACCGTACCTTGGCCTAAAATCTTGCAGTTGCTTCCATCACCAAATGTGACTGAACCATCAGCCATATCTTTCAGATCGGTGAATAAGGCTTTGTCACCTGTCATATGCCTGGAGCATCCACTGTCTAGGTACCACTTTGAATGACTTGTTGCTTTGAAAGCAGTGTGAGCAACCAAGCAGGTGACTTTAGGAACCCATTTCATAACTGTTTTGGGTTTAGGAACATAGTTGGTCTTCTTTTGTGTATATTTGTAGGAATGACCTATAGAGTTAGATTTTAATAGCTCCTTGAGTAAATCAACTATCTTTTCAGCTAGTGGATTTCGATTCTGATTAAAGTTGACATGGCTGTTTCTAGGTTTTTGAAAAGTTTTTGAATTTTTAGAAAAATCTTGATAAGTACTTTTCCCTTTTGAGTTTGAGGACTCTCCTTTAACAAACATAGGAGGAGTATACTTTTGTTTAGGAGGTTGATTTTTATCATAGCCCAACCCGGATCGATCGCCACATTTTCTTGATCCGGATAACAATTTTTCTAACTTTGGATCACCTTGGGCATATTTCCATGTGTCCTTTAAACTCAAAAGAGAAAACTTCACTTTTAAGTTTCTCAATTTCAGATTTTAAATCAACAATTTGAGAGTTTTTAAATTCCAAATCGCATTTTGATTTTTCAAAATTATCTGAAATTTGTGATTTTTCTAAGACAAGCGATTCAAAACAATTTTTGAGTTTAGAAAACTTTTCTTTTTGAAGTTTAAGTTTGACAACAATTTTACAACTTTCCTTATATAGGGCATTGTAAGCATCTTGAAGATCATCTTCATTTTCACATTCACTATTCAGATTTTCTTCACTTGTAGAGTCATTATCTGAAAATGTGAATTTGGCTAGAGTCATAAGAGCTTTAACCTCATTGCCCGACTCAGTTTCAGAATCTTCTGATTCAGAAGAACCTTCAGAATCAGATGATTCATCCCATGTAGCCAACATACCCTTCTTCTTGGGTTTGTCCCTTTTAGGACATCTATTTGCTAAGTGCCCATATTCTAGACAATTGTAACATTGACTATCTTTCAAAGATTTTCGAGATTTGGGTCTAAACTTCTTTTTGTCATTTGATTTTTGAAAATCAACCCTTTTCTTGCTTTTGAAAATCTTATAAAATTTTTTAGCCAAAAGAGCCATATCATCTTCTGAATCAGAATTTTCTTCTGAATTACATTTAGAAGATTTTAGCGCGATAGATTTACCTTTAGGAGCTTTAAAGTTTAACTCGTAGGTTTGTAGAGAACCAACTAGTTCTTCAACCCTCATATTATCCGTATCACGAAGTTCCTGGATTGCGGTTACTTTAGAATTGAACCGTTCAGGAAGTGAGCGTAATATTTTTGCACATACTTTACTTTCTGGGATTTTATCGCCAAGACCCCACATTGAGTTTACAATGTCATTCAATCTAGTGTAAAAGTCCATAAACATCTCATTTTCCTCCATATGAATTTCTTCAAATCTGGTTGTGAGGAGTTGGACTTTAGATTTTTGACAATTGTAGTACCCTCGTGTGTCATTTCTAATGTATCCCAAGCTTGCTTTGCAGATATCACAAGAAATGATTCTTTTGAACTCATCCGGTGATAGTGCGCAAGTAATTGCATTTAGTGCTTTAGCATTTGCACTACTCTCACTTTTCTCGAAGGGTGGTCCATTGGTAATATGGTGTGGTTTTCATAGACTTTGAACCATCAACCCCGAACTTCCATGATAGGAGGATTCCATTCACCACCGTGGCTTGCCACACATTTTCATCCATTGATTTGAGGAAGATCCTCATTCGGCTTTCCAATAAGCATAGTTGGAGCCATTAAAGGGTGGAGGCCTAGTGATCGAAAGGCTATCAAAATTTGACATCTTAATAGCTTAAATCGTTAGCTCAGAATTAAATCCAAGAATTAAAAGGAGCTATTAGGCTCGATACCACTTGAAAAGGCCAAGCTATATGTCCTAGAGGGGGGGTGAATAGGACAATGCCAAATAAAACTTATAACAGCGTTATAATAAAGAAAATGATAGCCAAATTAAATAATAATGCAGTAAATTAAAATGACCTCAAAATTCAGATCTTGAGAGGTTGATACAAACGTTGTTCTAAGGACAACCTTACACCAAAAACAGAGTTTATGGTAGGACAACCTTATTTCTAGAAAGGTCTTTGTATCAAGTCTCAAATCGAAGAGGAATATAAAAAGAAATACAAACTGAATTGAAATAACTTGTAATTAAAAATGTATTGTTCTAGGGACAGCCATACACCATAAAAATGGCAGGGCAACCTTGCTGGAACAACTTTCAAATGAAATTGAAAAACAAGCTTATAAAGGAATAGCAGAAAGTAAATTCTAAGCTATTACAACATTCTCACAAAGCTTGAAATAATTACAACATTCACCACCATACATACATCCCACAAAAAGAATAAAAACAATTAAAAGAATAAATCAATCAACCACAACTCAAAGGATTTATAGTGGTTCGCCTGTGTGTTCACCAACTGTTATCCAACAGCCACACAAAAAGCTACTCCACTCCTAATATCCTCACACAGGGGATATTAGCGTTCACTAACGAATAGGTTTTCCCAGTTCACCCAAAACCCTTACAATTGTGTCTTTGTATGTGGGCTTACACAATTAAAAACCCCCACTTCTGAGTTTTCCTGGCTCTCCTCAGATAACCAAAATAACAAGATTTTTCTGGCAAATCTTGAAAGAAACCAAAATAATAGAAAGGAATTTACAATATGTAAAATACCTGAATATCTTCTTCGTTGTAGCAGCCCGGTAGAACCAAATCAAAGTAGATGATTGAATGTCCAAGTTCAATGTCCAGTACTCGATTACAATGGTTCTAGTTCTAATTGATTTTAAATTAAACCAAATAGGGCTTGCCTTAATTGATTTTGATTCCAAAGAAAGGGAATAACAATTCCTCTTTTCAAATCAGATTGGAATAACAGAAACAAAATCAATTAAAATAAAGCTAAGGAAAGAAGATATTAAATAAGCACACTTAGCTTAGATGGAGCACAAAATTATCTCTCAGAAGTTCGACGAAGATTGGCTTGAATACTATAATTAAATCGATAATTTCTTCTGAGATTCGTGCACTATTTATAAGTGAGAAGATCAGGTCTTCGACTGGTCTAGAGTGCTCTACGACTAGTCGAAGCTCTAACAGATATTTGAAAAATCCGGCGGGATATGCTTTGACCGTTCTACGACTGGTCGTAGCCCTCCTACGATTGTCGTAGGTCACCTACGATCGGTCGTAGGTTTCCTTCGATCGGTCGAAGAACCTAAAAGTTCGCCGGACTTCGAGTCGTAGATTCTACGATCGGTCGAAGATGCGTAAACACTGCTCCTACGATCGGTCGAATGATTCCGTGACTAGTCGAAGGCTAATGATTTTATCCTAATTTGTAACAAACTTACGATCGATCCAGGAAATGTCTTAGACTGGTCGAAGCAAGTCTAGACTAGTCGAAGCAGACCTAAGACTGGTCAAGAATAGATCAATCACATGTAAAATAACATTCGGTTTATGTATCCGAAATGACCTACTTCTAAGGTCATCCTATGGTCAAACAAACCTCAATCAAGAAGTATGGACATTGAAACAAGAGACCATGAAGAATGAGCCTTGAAGTCTTGATGTAGACTAAACCTTGAAGTAGCTCAATCATGAAAGTGGCTTGAGTTTCAGCTTGAGTCTTGAGTTCAGCTTGAGTCTTGCCTTGTACTTTCTTTTTCTTTTCAGCTTGAGTCTTGTGAGCAGTTCTTTCATTCAAGATCTTGAGTCATTCAAGATCTTGAGACTTGTACTTGAGAGCTTTGCTTGATGTGAGCTTAGCTTGTTCATGTATGTTGATCCTTGAGAGAGCTTCACTTAAGCAGGTTATATAAAACATAACAGTGATTTTGGCACCACAAATTTAACCTAAACTTATAATCTAAACCTAAACCTAAACTTATAACCTAAAACTATTCTCAAATCCCAAAACCTATAACCTAAACCTAATCTTTCCCTAAACCTATAACCTAAACTCAATTTTCTAGACCTAAACCTAAACCTATAGCCTAAACTCAAATCTCTAAACCTTAACCTATAACCTAACTAAACCTATACTTATAACCTAAAACTATTCCTAAATCCCAAAACTTATTACCTAAACCTAACCTTTCACTAAACCATAACCCATTCTCAATTCCCTAAAGCTATAACCTATAACCTAAACCTAAACCTAACCTAAACTTATAACCTTTCCTTAAACCTTTAACTTAAACCTAAATTTAAAACCTAAATGTATTCTCAAACCCTTAAACCCAAACCTACACCTAATCCTAATCTCAACTCCCTAACCTAAACCCGATCCCGAACCTGAACCCGAACCCGAATTCCTAAACCTAAACCTTAACCTGTAATCAAGTTCCCAAAAGCTATAACCTATAACCTAAACCTAAACCAAAACCTATAACCTAAACCTTAACCTATAACCTAAACTTAATTATAACCTATAGCTTAACCTTAACGTAAACCTTAACCCAAACCTAAACCAAAACCAAAACCTATAATCATATGGTGAGACCATTTCTTTTGTGTCAATTTCATTCCTTTTTGAGTTTTTTTTAATTCATTAAGAAAAAAAAGTGGTTATATATGATGCACTTCTTTCACTGTCTTTCTTTTCTCTAATGGGCATTCTAATTTATAAATGACATGACTGTTTGTAGGATGATGGAATATACGAAGCTGTTGAAATTTCAGGGTGAAGTCGAGCACATTTCTCTAATGAAGCCAAAGATTTGTATTTTCAGCATTATTGTAATTGTAATTGTAATTGTAATTGATTGTAATTATAATTAATTGAATGAAGGATTGTAATTGTAATTGAATGAATGAAGGATTGTAATTGAATGAATGAATGATGTAATTGAATGAATGAATGATTGTAATTGAATGAATGAATGATTGTACAGGTGGTAATTGAATGAACAGGTGGTAATTGAATGAACAAATGATTTAATTTTTCAATGTACAAAATAGCTACGGATATTGACCGTAGCCACTAGTCAGACAGGTGTAACCTTTTTAATTTTGGCATAGTGCTATGGACTTTCAGCTACAAATAATATCCGTAGCTGTTTGAAGTTTTTGCTACAAATATAATTGCTACGGATTATATCTGTAGCTATTTAACATATAGCTACGGATTAAATCCGTAGCCACTAATCAGACAGGTGTAGCCTTTTAAATTTTGGCCTATTGCTATGAACTTTCAGCTACAAATAATATCTGTAGCTGTTTTAAGTTTTTTGCTATAGATATAATTGCTACGGATTATATCTGTAGCTATTGAACCTATAGCTACGGATTAAATCTGTAGCCATAGGTTCTAGACCTATCGTTATGACACCTACGACGACGGTCGTGTTACGGACTAGTTACGGACTAAATCCGTAGCCATAGGTCTATGGCTACGGATTTTATCCGTTGCCTTTGCCCCTTTTTTTGGTAGTGCATGGATATACAACACATACATTAAGTTGTGCTCCACCGTCATGGCCTCAGTGTTACCCCAACCTCACAGAGTATGTACTCAACGGGTTACAATAAGTCTCTACATGAGAGTATGGATGGGAATGGATGGGGTAAAAACATATTTTTACGTTAAGCTATAAAGTAAGAAGTATGATTTGGTAAATATTTAATTTAAAATTATTTTATGGTAAAACTATTATTTATTGACGAGGAATTAAGAGAAATTTTCTCATAAAAATCCTAATTTAAAACCAATAAATTTTTTCTTGCTTATAATTAATTTTATTATTATTTATTTTTGACAAGATTTTTCTATAACATTGCAAGAAAAACCTCCAAGTTCCAAAATCTCTCGAGAAACTCACATGCCGAGAAATTGCTGGGAACTGGATTAGTCCTTATGGACCCACATTAGTATGATTAGTGCAAGTAGGAATAATCTAGAGTGGTGGGATTATTAAAATAATGGGTTTTAGAGTATGACAGTCAATATATAGGAACTAAAAATTGTAGATATATCATATGTTAACTTAAATTAAACCAATTAAATTGTGGAACACTGTTACTAAGTCAGAGTCCCAAAATTGGATTAGTTAAGCAATCCCAACTTCTGATTCATGGACACTTGGTGTTTTTTTTTTTTTTTTTTTTTTTTTTTAAATTTTATTTTAAATAGGAGTGTAATTTTTAGTTTTTGATAGATCTAAACTGAGACATATAATGTGGACAGCTTAATTTGAATTATGTGTGCATGCCACATATGCAAATTCCAAGTAATTTTTAAGTGCTTGTGTGTCATCCACCAGACTTTGCTAGAGTAATTTATAGAGTTGGGGTACGTTGAGTGTCCCCTACCAATAGGACAAACTCCCAATCAAGTGCTTTGCAACAAAGCAAAATCCACGACAGCTAAAAAAGAAAGATGTGGAGAATCGTTATTGCAGAATCACGTCCATGTTTTTTACTTAGTGATTTCCGTCCACACCTAACTCATTTCTGAGTGGATTGTAGCTTTAATCATTATCCAATATCTGCTGCTCTGCTAAAGCCAGGCGTGTGCAAGGCAGCTGGTTTGCACACCATCAAAATTTCCACTGTCGCCTGTAGGTTCAAATCCAAGCTGTCCATAATGTCTCTGACATTGTAAATGTTCTTTCATAAAAATAAATTGGTCCACTCATCAATTGGGCCACAAGTTTAGAAGCAGCTGGACGGATTAGGAAACCTCAGCCAAGTTAAGGCCATACTTTAAAAATTCTCACAAATCTGAGTCGACTCGACCATTTTTCACGAAGGCTCGAGAAAAACTCAATCTAGTCATCACTCAGTCAAAACTAGAGATAACCTGTCTCGGAAGGAAAAACCTGAAAAAACTCAACTTGAATTAGCACAGATTGATATTATTTATACTTTTAAATATTTAATGATAGTGAGAAAAATTCATTAGAATGCATATGAGTTTTCGAGTCAACCAAACTCAATTAGGTTTTGAGTGGAGTTGAGTTTTTTGTGTGTGTGTGTGTATGTGTGGGATTTTTTTTTTTCAACTATGGTTAAGGCCAATCTATTTTTGGGCAAGGGCATCTATGTTGCGGTACCCCTCCAATGAATGGATAAGATCTCATATTAGGGCGCCATGCAGCGGATGTGCGGTGTATACAAGAGGTGTCTTGTACACGTGCGCGGGCATAGCATAGCCTCGACGTAGAAAATGGTCTAAGATTCAAGCCATCAATATATCCGATTTGTAAATGTGACATGCACCTGTGAATGAATGGGTGTTCCCCACTTTCCATTCTCAACTGCAGCTGGGGTCTCTTTGTTCTTGATTCATCATGAAATGGGCCATGCTACCACATGTATTTCAGGAGAAAAGAAATTAAAGAAAAACATAAATGATGTGTGACCACAGTCACTTCAGTTTTTAGACACCTTTTTGCAACATAATGGACATTGTGATTGCAATTTGAATGGTGGAAGATCTCTTTATAAAGGTTTGCTAAGCCTATGTATACATAGCATACCATGTATGGTATGTATATGCCACCACATGTGCCAGCATCGCAGACAGGTGCTTTATCTAACTGTCCATCAGGTGTGGTTTTGACCATACACACTAACAAAAATCCAGCAGGTTCACCGATCAAGTGGGCCACTATGTTAGAAACAATTGAAGGGTCTTGTAGAAAGCTTGGGGTGAGTTGTTTCCATCCATGCTATTGCATCTTAAACTGTGGCCCACCTAATTAATGAACCCACCTAATTCTTTAATCAAGAGATCAACATAGCAATACCCTCATGATGTATGGATTGGATCTCATACCGGCACATGCTGTGGCGCGTATAGTAGCCCATATGGGCCCAGCCAAGCTCCACTTTATAATCCTTGATAACCATTGTCTTTGGCTTGCATTTCAAAATATCTCACCCATGATACATTTGAAAATTAAGATAGTTAATTGTTTTTGTTTTAGCATTTCAAAATGTCTCACTCATGATGCACTTGAAAATTAAGAGAGTTAATTTAATAATAAGCTATTTGTTGTATTGCAAAGTGATGAAATTTCATCGTATGCCACTTAGATGATGTCAAGAAATAAATACATAAAGAAATGTATGTGCAAATAGTTACAAGCTTGCAATAATTGAGGAAAGTTGAATAAATGATGTAATCCTTAAATTCTATTCACTCTTGCATAGAAAATGCTGCTGAGACAAGTAATCGAGGCAAAGAAAGTTATGATATATTAGCATCCGATTGTTGTCCCATAGGTAATGTGAGGCACTAGTCACGAGCTAATAGCCTCAATCTAAAACCATCAAAGGGCTGGATTTAAATTTCGGTTACATACAAAAGAAATCTTAAAGCTGGTTGAAGACAGATTATTCGACAATTAAAAAAAAAAAAAAATTCCGTAAAATTTTATATATTAAGAATTATTTTAGAGCATAAATAAAATAGAAAATCAGTATACTAATAGCAATAAAACATCTACTCTTGATTAGGTACTTTCTTAATGGAATGAAGAGAGAGTGAGAGAATTAAGAAATCTAATAAAATGGAAAGTTCCTAAAATAACATGCGTGAGAAGGGAATTAGGATGCCATACCACACCCACACGTTGGCCATATGTTGGGCCCCACACGAGGCCACTTGGACCCGATCCAGGCCGTCCATCTCTCTCTCTCCACAGTTGTAAATCCCTAGTTTAGAAACTTTGATTCCTCATTCAATGATCATGGTCCATTGATGTATAAGGATGGTGTGAAATTTGAGGTTTAAGATCTCACAAATCATGGTACTCTCGGCCAATTTGAACTCACTATAATGTTCCTCATGGTCACAATATTTAGAATGACAGTTCTTTCATCAAGGTCAGGAGAGCACATGGTCCGTCTCAAATAAACACGTAGAGACGTTCAATATGTGGGATTTCCCATCATGACCCATTCACACCACAACCAGACAATGCAAAACTATTAATCAAAAGGATAATATCTATAGAATCATCGTGTGCAAAAACAAGAAAATTGAATCACTTGAATACGGTGATATCAAGTGTTCAAAATTAAGATCTCAAAAGTAGTGCTTGATAAGGCCAACTTCAACATATTAGATCTCCCAATTCAGAAATCCCATTAATATGGAATAAAAAACCGTATTAGTTGAACATTCCAATCAATGATTTTTCTTTTTCTTTTGTTAGCTTGTTAGTAGACACTCACTGTCAGTTCACACTTCGGTGTTAGCCACCCGTGGGACTTAATCTATATGCGGAATAGGCCCACGGATCTGTCTGTGCATAGAACATGGAGATCAAGGGGTCCGGATGGCTTACCTAAGTGGGACGCCATCGCTGAGAATAAGAATACCAGAATATAGATAGAACTTAGGATCTTCCTCTCCTTCACACACTTTCTGCAAATCAGTAGATGGGATTCGAATTTCTGCTATGGTGTAGGATCAAGGACCCAGCTCTCTAATATAGAGTCTGTGGAGAGAGAATTTGAAACCCATCACAACTCTCTCTCTCCCACGCTCCACATTGTAGTATCCTAGTTCAACTCAAACTGCTGTCTGCGTAAAACAGCTATAGCATTCCAGCCCTAGTACGCAGAGCTGCGCAGATAGACTGCACAGCGCATCACCTGAAGTGGGGCCCAATGGTCTACTCAATCATCCAGTCCAACTGTATGACAATCCAAACCGTTGATCAGTGAGGCCCACTAAATAAAGTTCTTACATTCTCCCACTTGGGCCTCATTGAGCAATGTCAATGATAGTCATATAGAATTATTTTGAAAACAAGTTTTGATCTTTTAAGAAAATATCCAAATGGTTAACCAATGAAAACAGTTGGACAGTATGAGTAATGCTATTCAATCTAGTCCATCAAGACAGTTAATATCGAAATGCGGTAGTCATCACAACATTTAATTTAGGCGAAGTTAGTCTAAGCGTGATCACAAATACTTTCAATCTTAACGACATAGATCATAAACTAGAAAATGTGGTATAAGGATTACACACTTTAGTGTGATGTTATGTGCCTATCCTTAAGAGGTCTTGAAGCTTTTACATGTCTCCAACGAGACACGACTGTAGTTCTACTTACTCAAAATTTACGCATATATATAGAGAAGTAGAAATAAATCTTTATATTAAAATCATCCAAACAAACTGTATAAAACGAGATCTCTGAATGTCTGTGAAAATCAAAGTACGCTCAACTCCCATTATCTGAAAACATTTGTGGGATCAATGACTCCCATGGATGTCACATGCTCCTGAAATGGCGTGATAGGAAGCTCTTTAGTGAGCGGATCTACAATCATCTGCTTAGTGCCGATGAATTCCATGGACACTTGATGATTCTGAACTCTTTCCTTTACAACAAAATATTTGATGTCGATATGTCTCGACCTTGACGAATGCTTGTTATTACTAGAGAAGAAAATAGCAGCCGAATTATCGCAAAATATTTTCAATGGTTTTAAGATATGCTCCAGTACCCATAAACCTAAGAAGAAACTCTGTAACCATAATACCTAATTAGATGCCTCATAGCAGATAATAAATTCAGCTTCTTAGTGGATGAAGCTATAATAGATTATTTTACGCTTTTCACAACACAGTTCCTCCTCCAACCATCATGAAGATATACCCTGAGGTGGACTTCTTAGTGTTAACGCAGTAAGCAAAATCTGCGTATGAGTATCCAATCAACTCCAGTTAATCAAATCTTCTATATATAAATCCGAAGTCCTTTGTTCTCTGTAGATATCGTAATACTTTCTTTGCAGCTATCTAATGTTGCATTCCTGGATTAGATAAGTATCTTCCCAATAGTCCAATAATAAAGGCAATATCCGGTCGCGTACAAACTTGAGCATACATGATGCTCCCTACTATTGATGCGTATGAAAATTCTTTCATTCGATTCTTTTTCAAATTATTCTTTGGACACTGAAATAGGCTAAATTTGTCGCCCTTCATAATGGGCGACTGTCCGGAAGCTTAATTTTGCATGCCATATCTTTTGAGTACCCTAGTAATATAGGCCCTCTGTAACAGGTTGAGCAGTCCTAGTATTCTGTCATGGCGAATCTCAATGCCGATGACATAAGAAGTTTCACTAAGATCTTTTATTTCAAATCTTTGAAATAAGAATTTCTTGGTGTCGCTCAATAGCTTGGTATCACTGCTAGCTAATAGAATGTCTTCAGCATCAAAATCATCATAACGAACTTACTCCCATTAATTTTAATGTACATGCATTCATCTGCAGTATTTTCTACAAAATTATATGAGGAAATTACTTCATGAAACTTTAGTTACCACTGACGCGATGTTTGTTTCAACCTATAGATGGATTTCTTTAGTTTATTAACCAAATGTTCTGAGCCATTGGCTACAAAACCTTCGGGTTGTAATATGTATACATTCTCATTTATATCCCCATTGAGAAATGCAGTCTTTACATCCATCTGATGTAACTCTAAGTCCATATGAGTTACAAGAGCCATTATGATCCTGAATGAGTCTTTCTTAGATACTGGTGAGAAAGTCTCCTTAAAGTCAATGCCCTCACGTTGGTTAAAACCCTTGGCAATAAGTCTGACTTTATATCTTTCAACATTATCCTTAGAGTCCCTTTTGGTTTTAAATATCCATTTACAAATAATTGGCCTTATTCTAGTAGGTAACTTTACAAGATCCCATACTTTATTGTCCCTCATGGATTTCAACTCATCTTTCATGGCATCAAACCAACGAGAAGGATCAACACTTTGTTTGACTTGTGTAAAGGATTCAGGATCCTTTTCCACCCCTATGTCAAAGTCGTGCTCCTGTAAGTATACGATGTAATCGTCTCGATTTACAGGCCTTCTCTCTCTTTCAGATCTTCTTAATGGTTCAGCTTGTTGGGTCTGATCTTGATTTTCCTCATCAGTGGTTTGTATATGAGGTTCTACGTGGTGCTCTGCAGTGACTGCAGAATCGACTGCATTATTAATATCCACGTGATCTGGATTGACTATGACAGGAGTCACAGTCCTTTGTTCCTCAAATACAAAATTTCTTATGTTCGTGCTCCCACTGTTTTCAGTGTTCTCAATGAATCTGGCATTCCCAGTCTCAACAATCCTGATGGAGTGGGAAGGACAGTAGAATCGATAGCCTTTTGATCTTTCTGGGTATCCAATGAAGAAACAACTTATGGTTCTAGGATCAAGCTTCTTTTCATGCGGGTTATAAATTTTAGCCTCAGTAGAACAACCTCAAACATGTAAATATCGGAGACTTGGTTTTCTCCCATTCCATAACTCAAAAGGAGTTTTACTTACTGCTTTGCTGGGAACCCTGTTTAATATATGAACTGCAGTTTTGATCGCATCACCCCACAGGGATTCCGGCATGTCGAATTCCTGATCATACTTTGCACCATATCCATAAGGGTGCGATTACGCCTCTCAACCACACCCATTCTGCTCTTGAGTACCAGGCATAGTGTACCGAGCAACAATGCCACAATCTTGCAGGTATTTGGCGAATGGCCCTGGATTGCGTCTTGATTCGTCATATCCGCCATAGTATTCACCACCATCACCACCGACAACTTTAATTCTCTTATCGAGTTGATTTTCAACCTCGGCCTTATAGATTTTAAAAGCATGTAGGGCATCTGATTTCTCATTGATAAGGTATAGGTACCCGAAGCGAGAGTAGTCATCTATAAAGGTAATGAAATATTTATGGCCACTCCATGAGGCTGTAAGGAATGGTCCATAGATATCTGTATGTATAACTTCTAATAGATCTACACTCCTAGTTGTACCTTTCTTTCTCGTTCTAGTCTATTTCCCTTTTATGCAATCAATGCATACTTTATAGTCAGAGAAGTCTAGAGAATGTAAAATTCTTTCTCGCACAAGCCTGTTTAATCTCTCACGAGATATATGGCATAGCCGCCTGTGCCACAACATGGAGGAATTCTCATAGTCTAGTCTTCGCTTGGATCCCACTACATTTCTATGCAAGGTATTAATATTATAGACGTGAGAGGCAATCAAGTCTAACTGGTATAAGTTGTTTACTAAAGTGCCGGTTCCAACTTTAATCGAATTAAAGTAAATACTAAAACTTTTATTTTCAAAGTGGAACGAATATCCCAACTTGTTCAAATAGGAAATTGAAACTAAATTGCACCTTATAGACGACACATAGAATGTATTTACTAAATTCAAAAAATGACCAGACTTCAACTTAAGCCTATAGACTCCTATTGCCTCCATGTCAACTTTGACACCATTGCCTACGTATACTAAGCGCTCCACATCAGTTGGTGGCCTGGCCTGTAGTAATTCCTGTATAGAAGTGCATATGTGAATAGGAGTTCCTGAATCTATCCACCAGGAATCTGTTGACACATCGGTCAAATTAGATTCAAAACAGACAAGAATAGAATAATTACCTTTCTTTATGAGTCAATCCTTAAAACCTTCACAGTCTTTCTTTAGATGACTCGTCTTTTTATAAAAGAAGTACGGTTTGCCTTTAACCCGTTTGCGTTTAGATCCATTTCCAAATTGATTCTCATAGTTTCTAGATGGAGGACCAGAGAATCCATTATTAGAACCTTGTTTCCTTTTCCTTTTACCTTTATTTTCTTGCCCATGCCCTTGTCCTGAAGTCACCATATTAACATTTTGAACTTTTACCATCTGTCTGATCCTGTCTTCTTCTTGGATGCACTGAGTAATAAGTTCATCCAATGTCCACATGTCCTTCAGAGTGTTATAGTTTACTAGGAACATGCCGAATTGGGGAGGTAGGTTATTCATGATCAAATGAACCAGTTGATCATCAGTGAGTACAAGCCCTAGAGCATGGTTCTTAGAAACAACCTCGATCTGCTCTACAATGTATTCACGGATATTGCCTTTTCTATTGTAAGACGAACGAGTCAATTTATTCAGAAGAATGCCCACTTGAGATTTATCAGATTTCTTGAATCGTTTTCCTATTTCAGTTAGAAAACTTTAGTCTTATCTGTTTTAGGCATGACATCCTTCATCGATTCAGAAATTGAATACTTAATGACTTTCAGGCATGTATCATTTGATCTAAACCATGCAACCCATCGATTATATTCAGCTTCAGTGGCATTATCAGATGGCTTTGGCGGTTCTGGTGTTATCAGGGCAAGATCTAATTGAAGACAGCCCAGTACAACTTCAATGGCGTTCTTCCATTGAGCGTAATTAGATCCATTAAGGGCAGGGACTTGATTCTGATTAGTTGGAATTGAGACTGAAATAAAAGAGATACATATATACTCACATTAGTTCATAGTTTCACAAATCAATTTCGTGAATATAAACAAAATTATCAGGCAAAGTTAATCAATTCAGTTGCTAAGGGAGGCATCAACTGAATCATCCAAGATGAAAATGGGCCCAACCATCACATCCTGGTGAGAATCTGTTACATCATCATCATTCCTCCTGTGGGAGGTAATAACAACATGTTAGTGATCCTCCTGAACATGAAGCTAAGTGATGTAAGTCATGTAAATCTGAGACACTCAACACCTGTGGGTGAGATGAGTCTTTCAGCTTTACATTACCAGCACCATTTACTTCACCCGTTCACTTGACTGCCAAACGGTAATCGTCTGTGTTTTCGCCACCGTACGCATGAAAAAATGAACGCAACTGTATGCAATCCTCCTTATCTCAACTTTACAAGTCTGTACCTATAAAGTTTTCATCGATTGAGGTCACTATGGTGGCTAACACAACCGAATCCAAAACTACAAATATAGACTTTAAGATTGCTATTATAATCCTGCCTCTCTATGAATTATATCTTAATTAGTCCAATGCGGCCCACAAGATGGTCGGTATAGATCATTGAAAAATATATGAACCTTAAAGTGAAACATGCGGATAATTTTCACATCATTTATTCCAATGGTCCATGTCAACTCTTAAGGATGGGTGATGGGCCAACAATAGGGCCAAATCAGAATTTTGTATGATCAGAACGTGTCTAATGAGCATGACTGAATCAGTCCCCAAATAGCATGGAGTTATATAATTAGATGGGTAGGTCCGTGCACAAGTGTTCATAATATGGACAGATTAGTCTTAATGCTTAATACTTAGCATATAAAGTTTTCACAAATACCCAGTGCATGAGTTAGTTAATATGCTCATGAGACAGTTCAGATCTAATAAACATGGAACGTTATTTGAATGGTCCAAAACTTGGCATTAAATGTACTATATTGAAATCATGGCTCACCATCAAAACAGCATACCGGACCCACTACCAGCAACAGGCCCACAAGAGAGTAGGAATACATCCCGTTCGTGGTTACTGAGGTTGGACCCGAGTACATGTAGTCGGGTCCAAAGACCCGAAACTTATTAAGGTCGATTTCGACCTAAGAGCTGCTGTATACGACCGAGCAGCAGTCGTCTTCGACCGACTGAGGGCAGCAGTGAAGGAGAGAGCGAGTGAAAAATCTCCCCTTCCTGAGATGAATCTCCAGCCAGATGAAGATCTCTACGCCTCCATCATCCTCGACGCCGATGACCATGAAATCTTCCTTGAATCTGTATGAGGAGTTCGTCAACACGATGATGATGGTCGCAGTCGGACGATGTGGCAATCATCAGGATTCATCGGCCATGAATGGAGGTGGTAGGTTGGATCCAGTTGAATCGAGGGTTATAGACAGCATCGGTGAGAAAATCCAAGTATCCATGGCTGTCTTCCACAAACTGCTGGTAAGGGTATCGAAAGACCTGAACTCAGGGATTTCAGAATTCCTAATTGCTGGTTCTGGATGCTGAATCCGTAATCAGATTACTTGATTCAGGGATTTCAAAATCCGAAATCCCTAATTAACTGTATTTGGGGATTCGAATCCGAAATCCCTAATCGAGTGGATTTAGGGATCTGGGTTCAGAAAATCCCTAATTAGAATCTGGAATATGGGTTGGGGATCTGAAATTCCCCGTAGCTATTTTGGGAATTGAAATCCCTAATTTGGATTTGGGATTCGAATCTGAAATCCATAATATGGATGGCTGGATTTGGGGTTTAGGACTGAAATTCCCAAATTAACTGGATTTGGAGTTCGAATAATCCCTAATTAATATCTAGATTTGGGATTTGAATTCGAAGCCCCTAATTATCGTATTGAGGATGAAAATCCCTATTCGGATTCGAAAATCCAAATCCCAATTTACCTGATTTGGGAATTCGAAATCTGATTTGGAATTTGAATCCCTATAGGATGAATCTGATTGTGAAATAGATAATCTAATCATCCATGCCTTTGCACAGCAGCTCTGATACCAACTATGGGACTTAATCTATATGTGGAATAGGCCCACGGATCTGTCTGTGCATAGAACATGGAGATCAAGGGGTCCGGATGGCTTACCTAAGTGGGACACCATCGCTGAGAATAAGAATACCAGAATATATATAGAACTTAGGATCTTCCTCTCCTTCACACCCTTTCTGCAAATCAGTAGATGGGACTCGAATTTCTACTATGGTGTAAGATCGGGGACCCAGCTCTCTAATATAGAGTCTGTGGAGAGAGAATATGAAACCCATCACAACTCTCTCTCCCACGCTCCACATTGTAGTATCCTAGTTCAACTCAAACTGCTGTTTGCGTAAGACAGCTATAGCATTCCAGCCCTAGTACACAGAGCTGCGCAGATAGACTGCGCAGCGCCACGGTGATATCAAGTGTTCAAAATTAAGATCTCAAAAGTAGTGCTTGATAAGGCCAACTTCAACATATTAGATCTCCCAATTCAGAAATCCCATTAATATGGAATAAAAAACCGTATTCAAGTGACTTGAGCTATGGATCAGGGTGTAGGACAATGATTTGACATATATGTTTTTTTTTGTTTTTTTTTTTTGTAATCTCGTAGAAACATTGCTAGATTTTTCTTTTAGATCAAATAAGAAGTCAATGGTTATTGTGGAATGAGACCGCTTTGATACCACTTTTTGAGTCCCTAATGTACAAATGCAGCAGAATATAATACAATACAATTTGATCTTGGGACCCATGCATCTCAGAATTTTTGTTTGTAATAACATCAAATTTCTAAAATATAACAATAAATAAATGGTGGAGATCATACCTATTAGAGGTGGGCATGGGACGACTTGATCTGGCTAACTCATCAACTCGTTCGACTCGTTTAGATACAACTCGACCTGAACTGAATGGGTGAGTCAGTCCGAAACAAGTAGGCTTCACCCAATCAGAACTCAAACCAAGTCGAGTTTGAGTTACCCATTAAGTAGACCCGACTTGACCCGAAACTCGACCCGGTTAGACTCGATTGGATTCGAAACCCGACGCGACCCGACTCTGTAACCCTATCCGCCGCACCCTACCCCGACCCGATTCCAAACTCTCTCCCTCCCTCCCTCATCCTCCTCCTCTTCCAAGCCTGATAACCACCCACCATCATTACCCTCCTCCTCCTCTTTCTCCTCTCCATTCCCTCCCTCCCTAATCCTTCTCTTCTTCAAAGCCCAACAACCACCCTCCTCCTCCTCCTCCTCCTCCTCTTTACCCCCTCCCTTCCCCATCTCTCAATTCGACACGGTGCCAACTCGACCCGACTCAATACTTCCGGCCTGATTGGACTCGGTTTGGATCAGTCTAGGCTAGATCGAACTTGAATCAAGTCAGGCATGTTGGACTTGATATCGAGTCAGGCATGCTGGAGTTGGTATCAAGTCAGATCGAGTTCGGGTCAGGCCTATTTCAAAACCGGATCGAGTCGAGTCAGCCCTAACTCGGTCCGACTTGACTCGATGCCCAACTCTAATACCTACACGCGATGTATATGAAGAAAATGTCTGCAATGATAATATGTCAATATTAATCTCCTAAACCAAGGAGTCTCTCCCTGATTTATCTTAGTTGAAGAATCAAAATAACCCAATATCTAATCATCTAGTAGGTGCCAATGAAGACGTATAACATTTATAAAAATGGACTACACGTGAGAATGATAGAAGAGGGTAGAGTGGATGTCTCTCTCTCTCTCTCTCTCTCTCTCTCTCTCTCTCTCTCTTTTCCTCACACTCACACGTCTCATGGGGTGGGGACATCTAAGGTTAGATCTACTTCTCATCTAGAATAAAATCATATAAATAAGGAGGGATTAGAATTTTAGGGCGCACCTCATGAAATCCCCAGGGCCCAACTTTTAGCTTGATCCAAAACTCAGGTAGGGCATAACAAATGGAAACAATTTCCTCCCTTGCTTTGTCTCTCCCTTTGCAATAGTCCACCAGAGTTTTGGATCGTGTTAAAAAACTTGGGCCTTATGAGTTTCATGGGGTGCCACATCATATGGACTGTTTGGATTTTGTGCCCATAATGTGTAAAGGTGCACACAAGTTTTCACCTAAGAATGTGTGCAAGTGATAATTTATTCGTCGGATGGTAAAAATTTTAAACAAACAGAGAGATTTTATAAGAAAACTAGAGAAACAAAACTGATGCAACTGGTTATTAAAATACCCCTTCACCTCTCTCTCTTTGGTATTTTTTTTTTTTTTTTTGTTGCAAAAGCCTTGCACCCACTGTTGAAACCTTCCTAAGGTCCACTGTGATGTTTATCTGAGATCTAACCTGTTTATAAGTTAAGACATACATGAAAAAAGGGAAAACACAAATTTCAGCTTGATCAAAAACTTTTGTGACCCCTAGAAAATTTTAATGGTGGGCGTCACTATATCCACTGTTTTCTTTGGTGGGTCTGTTCAAGCTTTAGATCTGAATCATTCTTTGTCTCATGCCTTAAATTGATATCTCCAAGTTAATGGACGGTATTCATATAACACATATATCATGGTGGGTCCCACAGAACTTGGTGACATAACCTGTCCATAGCTAATCCGCGTCCAGCTAGCGTTGGAGGGAAGCAGATTGTCTAGTGTACCACACACCAGCTATATAGCTGATGTAGATACGTGTCATGTGAAGACGAGCACCAATGCTCGAGCTCCGAGTTGAATGAACGGTTCAAAGGAGATTAAAGGTACATGGCCCCACAATGATGTATTTATTATATCCACATAGTTCATCCATTTTTCGAGATCATTTTAGAGCATTAGACAAAAAATGAATCATATCCAAATCTCAAATCGACCACGACGAGGATAATGATTTTCACCGTTAAAAAATTCTTAGGGCCCACCAAAACGTTTATTTTCCATCCAATCTGTTAATAAGGTCACAAATACATGGATGAAGAGGAAAAACAAATTTCATATTGATCTGAAACTTCTGTGACCCCTAAAAGGATTTCAAGGGTAGACGTTCAATATTCGACTACTTTTTGTAGTGTGGTCTAATTGAGAGTTATAACTGTCTTATTTTTTGGCTCAAGCCTTAATACGAGCTCGCAAAATGGATGGACGGTTTGGATATAACACATACCTCATGATGGGACCCACGGAACTTGCTGACATCAATACACCAACTATATAGCTGGTGTGTGGTACACTAGCCAATCCACTTCCGCGTTGGAGTCCATTACACCTTTTAATATGGGACGCGGATTGCTTCCTACCCTCGCCTAGACGGTAATCTGTTCGGGAAGGGCTCTGTGAGGCCCACAGTGATGTAAGTGTTTTATCCACGCCGTTCATCGATTTTATCAGATCATTTTAAGGTATGATCATAAAAATTAAGCAACTCCATAACTCCGATGGACCACACCTTAACACCCTGAATTTCGAGGGTCGAGCAAAGCTCTACTCCCGAGATCCAGCACATCACTTATGTAACATGGATAATTATGTTCAGATTTCATCCATATTAATAAGTTAAACATGAGTGAGATTATACTAAAACAGCATATCATAATCCAGATATAATTAAATTCAGCAAGCGAAAGTCTGAAGCATATATATTTAATGGTGTAAGTGTTTCACAACCTCCAGAGTATGAGTATATAACCGGGTTGAATATATACAAGTATTGTTTCAAAATATACAAAATGTGGAACTGTAAGATGTCCAACTTAGCCAAATGTCTCAGTGTTCCCTGCGTATTAGCACGAGATCTACATAGACCCACCTGAAAGCTGATAGTACGAGAACTCTTCCTTGTTCATGAAGTCCTGCTCCGTCGCATGGACTTCATCATTACCTGCATTTAAACCAGAGTTTGGTTGGTGTTTAAAAAACCGTCTCAGAGTGGGATTGAGTGATCTCAACTCAGTGGTACTATAAGGCAACAAGGTTAACATGTGATCAAGTCAATCAAGTAGTAATGATAAAGTGACATCACAATCACTTCCTAATTACTCTTGTTAATGCAGGAATGGAGTGCAAATAATGATGTATGCCCTCGCATTAAAGCTCCCTCAACAAGCGACACCGACACCCAATTTCGCATATGACAACACTGCCTCCTATGCGACTTCCACGCCTTTAAAGCACGTCTTAACTAATGCCATGCAATGTATGGTCATGTTAGCCCATTAGTTAACTAAGCTTATTCATACAACAGGTTTGGGAAGCTAGGGTACCTCCCTTTATATCATTGACCCGAATCGAAGGATCCATCTAGGTTTGTCACTTCTAGTCAAGCACATACGATAGGCAAATTGTAGGATCATCATTTCTAATGAAAAACAGTCGATAGGCAAATTTAAAAGTTTATACTCACGGGCACTATGGGGTGGCTAATCACCTCAGTGTAGGCCGACAGCTTGAACACAGTGTCCCATAGGACCATCCATCTCTAGCTAGGTCCTGCCACCATCATGTTCACGCGGATGTTCACACCCCAAGTGCAGGGTTATGATGTAGTAATAAACTCGGTAAGACCGAGGTCGAATCCACAGGGACTGAAACCTGTACGTTATCTTAAAATAACCAGATCTAGAACTAGGCTAAGATGAAATCTAAACCAATTGTGATTTGAGGAATAATGGTGAAATATTAATTTAAACTTAAAGAATTCAGAGAAAGTGAACTAGGGATTCAGAGGATCCACTTGTAGAGATCAGGGAGATCTTATACCTGCTTCATGGATATTATACTGAACTTACTTGATATAGTTTTCAAGAGATGAAAGGTATAAGAATTAGATATGATTCCATCACAAATCCATGCCTAAGAGACAAGGTAAACAACAGAACTTAGACCAATCCATAACCAACCAAAAGATGTATGGGTGTTAGGAAGGATCCCATCATCCACCCATGTCTATGAGACGATGGCGAACAACAGGGTTTCCGAACATCAAAATAAAAGGAAAGGAATTATTCAAGCCATCACAGATCTACTGTAATTTAAATCACAACAAACCATTAATGACTAAAAGAATTTCTTAAATCAAAACAAAGTCAATCAGTTCAGTTTAAATCAAACCTGTAGAAGCTCCCATCACGCCACAAGCTTCACCTCTTAGCCCTAGCTAAGGGATTTAGCCTAACATAATCATAGGAAAAAGAAGAAAAATAAAGAAAAAATACATAAAAATTTCAAACACTTCTCTCTCCGCCTCTCTTTCTCTATCTGACGTCCCCTATTCAAGCCTACCCATCTCCACGTTTTGAACTCTTTTTATAGCTTTGGAGTGGTGACTTCGGATTTGGGAAGCTATCGCACGCGCAACGAAAGCCTTTTCGCCAAGTTCGGGGCTTCATAATTCTCGCGTTCCTTGCATTATTTCTGTAAATCAGCGTCTCTTGGAAGTGTTTTGGCTGGCCTACACGATGGACGGTTCAGATCTGCCATATGATCAAAGATGGTGGGCCACAACTGCCTGGAAAGTCCGATTTCGCGGACGTGCGTAGCCTTTCGCACGTCCGGCGCTGACGTGATCGGTGGGCCCCACTGAGGTATTTTCTGAGAAATCCACCCCGTCCATTGGATTCAGGATGAAATTTCGGTCAAGAATGGGTGGTTTTGAACGTCCATTGATGCGGCCCAGAGAAGAAATCACCCCAAAAATCGTTTTGAACGTCACAGGACCGCCTGTTTGTGGCCTTTGTATCGCGCACATGTGCATGCATGGGTGTAAAATCTCAGCAAGGTTTTGTAGTAGTCGAGGCCCTCTACACGATGGACGGTTTGGATTTCCTACTGGGACAATGTGTGGGGCCCACTAGCGTCCGCAAAAACGGACAGCGTCCGTCCGTCTCGCCGCGTGAAACGGAAGTTACCATTTTTGGGAAGAAGATGCGGGTCAGCGCTGCTGACCCGCTTTAGCTGGTTTGGTGCGGCTCGGGTACGTGTGTACCTCATATACACACGTTGTATATACGGGGCCCATTGTGATGTTCTATCAAAATCCAAACCATCCATTTGTTTCCTCATCTTATTTAAACCGCCGAGACCAAAGTTGAGACAGTTCCAGATATCAGGTGGGCCCAAAATCAATGGTTTATAGGCTGATCTATCAGTTGGGGCACTTCCATAGTGATCCGAGGGCTGAAATTTGATATGTACGGCTAATTTATGGCCCTCAGGCCATGTATAAAGTTTTGAGCCAATCAGATGGCGGGAACTATGTGATCTTGCATTCTTCACCAATTTCGGGCCTCTTTAACGTGAATGGCTTGATTTCCTCGGATCCCTGGTGTGTAATTCCATCGATCTTGGTCCCCTGGAGTCCGTCCCTTGCCTTGGGTGTCATCAGAGCGTCAAATCCATGGTTTAAGCACCCTTTTTCAGTTCATGCTTGTAAATACACTCTGCATCACAAACATGATTAAATCAGGCTATTAAACGGTACCATGTTCATAAATCCAGGCAATAACTGGGTCTGATATGCAATATTTAACCCTCAACACAACCCCCAACCAGCATTTTGCTAGTCCCATGCAAAATATGCGAAAAGTAAGTTGAGAATTACAGAACAATTTCTATAAACACGGGTGATTTTTGTAGAATAATCCAGATATGAGAATTCTCAGATTCATGAATGTTGGAGATTACTTTCTCCTAGACTCAAGTGCATGGTAAACTTCCTAATCAAGTTCAAAGTATTATTCCATTACTTCGAAAAAAATTCTAATCATTGAGATCTATGAGCATACAGTATAATCTCAGCTTATCATCATTAAAATTCACTTCTCTATTTCAGGATATCATTGGTAACCAATAAGAAGATTCATGATAACCAAAACTTGCCTCACAGATCATCTTTTCATTCCTTCAGCTTTTGATTTTTCCATTAAAAGTGACACCAAGAAGGGGAATCAAATCCTCACCTACAGGGAGCAAACCTATGATGAAGACTGTACACCCAAATTTTTCACATATCATTTATAGGGAATTAAATCTACACCTACAGGGAGCAAACTTATGGTGTAGACCATTCGCCCAATCTGTTCAATTCCTCAGATTGGTTCCTTTCAAGCTTAGTGATCACCAAGTTAATCCTTTAATATCGAACTGAAACCTTAATGTGCAAGTGAGATGTGACCTGTGAATCCATGACTCAATCAATGTTTACAACTTTTAATAATGGATTAATAATTCAAACTTAACTATGAAATCCAACAGATACTGAATCCAAGCGTCTTAAATTACCAACATCACGTATCTTGAAATTCCAAGTGCCCTAAATGGCCGTTAAAATCCCTTCGAATTCACAAGAAAGTCCAAAAAAATTAAAAAAATTTCACAATTTTTGCTCAAGACTAAGAAAATGCTGATTAGGAAACCTAATCTCCCACCCTCAACCTAAAATCTACATTGTCCTCAATGTAAAAGAAATAAGCATGCAATGCACGTGGGACAACAAAAATATAAGAGTGATGGAAAGATAGTACCTGGACGAAAGAATCATAAGGCTTTCCAAAGATATCTACGTAAGATCGGGTTAGCACAAGAGAGAAACCAACAAAAGTAAAATAAAAATAACAAAAATGAAATCCTACCTACACCACTTTCGCAGGTACTCTCGATTGCATTTAGCGTATGCAACAAGCCTTTAAACTCCTAGGTTGCCCCTAGTGGACGAGTTGTAGTCTCGTGAGGGTTTGCAGTAATGTTACCCACAAACATTGACCAATCCTTACGATCAGGCACTACCAAAAAATCGAGTAATGACTATGGAAGTTGAAAGCTTTTAGCTACGGATTAAATCCGTAGCAAAATAGCTACGGATTTAATCCGTAGCTATAGCCTAGGTTCTCTGTAGCTAAAACGTACCTCTCAACCTATAACCTATATGGTGCTCAGGGAGATCCATGAGGTCCACTGGAATATATGTATTTGATCTAAGCCGTCCAAAAATTCGGATATGTAATTTTGTTACATGAGCCCAAAAATTATGGAGATTGAATATCTAGGTGGACCACACCATAAGAAATAATAGAAATTAAATGTTTACTGTTAATTTGTTGTGTGGTCACCTTAAAGATTTGATCTAAATGAATTTTTTATTATCCTTAAAATATTAATTTAAATTTATTGGATGGAGTGGATATATGAAATACATCACAGTGGGCCCCATGTAAGTAAAATCCTAAAACAGCTCAGGGCCGTCCGTCACGCGCCAGTCGAAAAAGCCCTCTCCCTCCAAAAACGCCATTATCTCCCGCCCTCCAAAACAGACACCCAGTCTCCCTCTCTGTCTCCATCTCTCTCTCTATCTCTCTCTCTCTCTCTCTCTCTCTCTCTCGCACTCAGTCTCTCTCGTTCCCTTGCCCTCTCTTCATCTCCCGATCTCCCTCACCCTCTCTCACTGTCTTAAGGCCGCATTCCGCATCTCCCGAAACCCATTTCGCTGCATGAAGTAGAAGAAGAAGAAGCATCGTACGGTGAGTATATTTCTTTTTCCCTCTTTATCTCTTTCTCAAATCTTTCAGAGGTTCAATCCGCATTCCCCTCTCTCTATTTCTGAAATGTAAGGGCCGGATTGGAAGGGATTGGATGTTATTGGAAGGGATTGGAAGGATTTGCCCCTTCTGTTTCTGAAATCTAAGGGCCGTTTGGCCGGTCTGATTGGAAGGGATTGGATGTTATTAGAAGGGATTGGAAGTTAAATTCTGGGATTGGTCGGGCGTGCCAAACAGAGTCGGTGATCAACAGCCAATGCCTGAGACGCGTTTGGCTCGAGGGATTGGAAGGGATGGTAAGGTTTAATCCCAGTATTGGCCGGGTGTGCCAAACAGACTGGATATATCAATCCAGGGATATAGCAATCCCATGTATCTGAAGACAATCCACTGACAACACCATCAATACCTAGAAATCCAGGCCATCCACCATAATACCATTCAATCCCTTTCAATCCACCTAGCCAAACGGGGGAACGGACTGGCTACTCCCCCTGACACCAGCCAATGGCTGGTGGTCGGTGCTCTGTGGGCCCCACCATGATGTATGTGTTTCATCCATGCCGTCCATCTATTTTTACAGATAATTGTAATATTTGAGACCAAAAATGAGATATATCCAAATCTCAAGTGGACCACATTACAGGAAACAGTGTTGAATGAGCGTTGACCATTAAAATTATGTGGCCATAAAAGTTTTGGATCAAGTTGATTTTTGTGTTTTCCTTCATCTAAGTCTCTATACGACCAAATCAACAGATTGGATGTCAAATAAACAAGATGCAGTGGGCCTTAGGAGGATTTTAATGGTGGATATCCAATCGATTGTTTTCATGGGGTGTGGACCACCCGATATTTATATCCTTCAATCCAGGGATATAGCAATCCCATGTATCTGAAGACAATCCACTGACAACACCATTAATACCTAGAAATCCAGGCCATCCACCATAATACCATTCAATCCCTTTTAATCCACCCAGCCAAACGGGCCCTTAAAATGCTTTGTGGGCTCCACCATAATATGTGTATGCAGGCCATTCATTTTTTCAACTTCATTTTAGGGCCAAATCTCAGGTGGACCACACCATAGGAAATTGTGGTGATTGAATGCCCACCATTAGGGCTTGTTTGGCCGGGCAGATTGGATGGATTTGGATGGTATTAGAGTAGATTGTACAAATTTCAAGGTAATGATAGTTGCGTCAATAGATTGGTGCAAGATCTATGGGATTGCTATATCCCGGGATTGCTATTTTTGGTCTGTTTGGGACGCCTGGCCAATCCCGGGATTAAACTTTCCAATCCCTTTTAATCCCTTGAACCAAACACGTCCCAAGCAATTTTAAAGGGATTAGGGTGGATTGGATGGGATTTAAAGGTAATGATGGTGATGTCAGTGGATTGTCTTAAGATCCATGGGATTGCTATATCATGGGGTCAGATTGTGATATCAATTTGAATTTCTATGTTTTTTATTTTTTTTAAATTTTTTTATTTACAATGTCTTTTATGTTACTGGCATAGGCATTCATATATATATTGAGAAATATGATTGAAGTGTTGGACTAGCATGTGCATTTACACCATTTTTTTAAATGTTGGTGACTCATCCACCACACGTGTCATAAAACATGTTAATCCACTGCATTGCATTCATCAGGAATCAAGCTTGGGGGTAAACATTTTTGGCTTTTATTCAAAAAATCAGGCTGTTTCAACTCCTAGTCTGGCCACTTATAAAATTATACCTAAAAATTGTAAATATACATCATATGGTCCACTTCAGTCTCGGAATAATACAATTTTTGGATAGTTTTTTTCATCATGATGAGCCAATACTATATGAATGGATTGGATGCACAGGAAACTGTGGTAATTCACCATTAAAACTTAATGTGGGTTGAAGAAATTTTGGATAGAGCTGATATTTGTGTGGTTTCTTCATCCTAGGTCTTTGTAAGCATTCCATTGCCCTTGTGTGGTGAAGTCTTTGACTGGTACGATCCATCATTTAGCTTGATATATTAGAATTGCATGCGAGACTTTTCATCTATGCAAGTGGTTTAATATTATACTTATTAATTACATTATTAATTTTTTGTAAAAATACAATGATGGCAAACTCCTTAATACATTGTATTTGGTAGATAATATCTGTATGGGTCCAATCATCTGATAGCACTTCCTTCATTTTCAACTTTTGAGGAGGATGGTGCATTAGGTTAATTTCCAACTTTAATTTTTGGTAAGGTGCAGGTTGAAAATGGACCCATTGGTTAATCGAGATTTGGCTGTAATGAATAGGGAGTGGATGACACTAAGTTTCCCTGACCCACGTTTTCTTTCTGGAATCAGAAGTTTTTCAAAGTTTGCACAAGAAAACCTTCCTGGTAGAGAATTTGTTCCTTGTCCATGCACCACTTGCAGATGTGCATGTTTTTCGATTTCTTATGATGATATGGAAATATATCTAATGAAAAATGGATTCGACCCAAGCTATAGGGTTTGGAACATGCATGGGGAGCATGTATCACCTAAGTGTACTGTACGTGAATCAAGTTCCCAACAATACCATAGTGTCTCGAACTTAAATGACGTTCACAACGCGATCGTTCAAGAACTTGGTGGTAATAACCTAGATGAAGTTGTACAGGATGAGCCCAACGTGACCCCTATAGTTGAAAGCGTCTTTGGAGAAAATGAAACTAATGAGTTTGAAGCAAATGTGCGAGATGCAATGACTGAGCTATACCCTGGGGCCCAATATTTCACCGTACTAACTTTCATTGTACAGCTTTTCAAATTAAAGGTGAATCTTGGATGGAGTGAAAAAAGATTTACAGAGCTCCTTCAACTACTAAAGAAGGTGTTACCTTCCGGTAACAAGGCCCCAACTAATACCTACTAAGCGAAGAAGATCATTACAAAATTAGGTCTTGATTATGTGAAAATCTATGCTTGTCCAAATGACTGCATCTTATACTAGAGAGAGAACGAGATGAAAACCATTTGTCCAAATTGTAAAACTTCTAGGTACAAGACTGAAATGGATTCTGAGAAAAAACAATCTACAATACCTAGGAAGGTGTTAAGGTATTTTCCATTAACACCAAGGCTACAAAGAATGTTCAGTGTGCCATGGTTGGCGAAAGAAATGTCTTGGCACTCAACCAGGAAATTTCAACATGAAAAGATGGAGCATCCGGCTGATTCTATTGCATGGAAGAATCTTGATGACAAGTATACAGATTTTTCAGCTGAGCCTCGCAATGTTCGATTGGGTTTGGCTACAGATGGGTTTAACCCGTTTGGCACTTTCAGTATGTCGCATAGTTCATGGCCCGTTATGTGTGTGACGTACAACCTTCCACCAAAGCTTTGCATGAAACCTCAGTTTACTATGTTAACTTTGCTCATTGAGGGACCGCGACAACCCGGAAAGGATATTGATGTTTATTTACAGCCATTGATTGATGAACTGCAAAAGTTATGGCGAGAAGGGGTCACGACGTTCGATGCATACCATGAAAATAAATTCAACATGCGTGCTGTTCTGCTTTGGACAATTCATGACTTTCCAGCATATGGTAACGTTTCTGGTTGTAGGACAAAGGGTAAGTATGGTTGTCCTGTATGTGGTCCTAACACAGATTCTTTGCGACTCCAATATGGAAAGAAACATGTTTATATGGGCCACAGACGATGGTTGCCAATGTCAGAACAGGCTAAGAAGGACACAAGTGCTGGCACGTTCAACAAGAAGGTGGAGATACGACGTCAACCGATCCGTCTGGATGGGATTGAGGTTGAAAGACAAACCGCGAACTTGAATATGCAGTGGGGGAAGACTAGGAAGAGTAATATAAGAGGTATTGATGGAGGCCGACAAGAGCTAGCGGATGATGTTGAATCATCGTGGTTCTTCAAACGGTCTATATTATTTGATCTGGAGTATTGGAAAGATATTCCCGTGCGTCACAACCTTGATGTCATGCATATTGAGAAAAATATATGTGAAATCCTTGTTGCCTTGATGTTGAACACGCCTGGCAAAACCAAGGATGATGCTAATGCACGCAGGGACCTGAAACAATTGGGAATTAAGAAGCGTCTATGGCTGAAAAAGAACAATGGCAAGGTGATTCAGAAACAAAGTCCTTTCTGTCTAAGAAAAGAAGAGAAAAAACTTTTCATCCAGACTTTGCATGAGCTGCGTGTTCCGATCGGTTTTAGTGCGAATTGGAGGACCATCGTAAAGGAAGATTGCGTGGATTTAAAGGGAATGAAGTCTCATTCTTACCATGTGTTGATGCAACATTTGCTCCCAGTTCTCATCCAGCATGCATTCAGGGATAGAAAGGTCATTCGTCCTATAATTACAAGCTTTTGCACCTTCTTTAATGCCTTGTGCTCGACAACCGTAGACCTTCAAACACTCCTTACTCTCGAGAGAGGCATGGCTAGGACGTTATGTCAGCTTGAGACTATATGCCCGCCATCGATATTTGTCATTATGATGCATTTGTCGATCCATTTGGCTTACGAGGCTCGCATATGTGGTCCTGTATACTATCGATGGATGTATCCATTCGAAAGGTACATTGTGAGCTTAATAAGAATAAATCGGCTTAACATCTACATTTGCATGTATATATAATGTATCATTAACTTTGTCAGGTTCATGAAGACATTCAAGGCCTATGTCCGTAACAAGACACGACCTAAGGGTTGTATTGCAGAGCAGTACATCCAAGAGGAGACAGTTATATTCTACAACCAATATAAAGGAAAACAAAAAACAAGCCTACTGGAAAAGCTGGAAAAACGGGTTAACAGAGTCATTCCAGGACTACGTAAGTTGGAAGATATTGTTGATGATGACTCTAATGATGACGATCTTGGTCCAGTAGGTTCGGGTCAAAGTGTTATCCTAGCGGGTATCAAATACGAACAAGCTCGTAGATGGGTACTAAAGAGTCATCCCAGCTACGACGAGTGGGAATGGTATGTATAATAAGCTCATATATATATATATGTATATATATATTTATCTTCTTTACTTTATGCGATTTCAATATAACAATGTTATCGAATATCGCGCAGGAAGCACAAAGATTTCTTGCAGCGATGCTATAAGAGGATCAACAGGGTGCCTAACGAGGACGAATTCATATCTTGGTTGAAGAGGCAACCAGAGTTCATTGAATCTGACGATAATGAATTTAAAGATGTTGTGAGAGGACCTCTAGCTTTTTCTATGCAATACAATAAATATTGTATTAATGGTTTCCTCTTTGTCACTAAGGACTATGAGGAGAATAAAACGAACCAAAACAGTGGGGTTAGGACAGAGGGTATGACAACCTTTCGATCAAGTGCTAAGGATATCAATACAGTGGATGAAAATCAACCTTACTACGGAGTCCTTCGTAGAATTATCCAATTGGAGTACCGAACAAGGTACAAGCTCATCCTATTTAAGTGTGATTGGGTGAAAGTGACAAATCATGGTGTTTCTTTTGATGCAGAAGCGAATTTGAGATTAGTAAATTTGGCTAGTCTTTACAGTTCAGACAAAGTCGGTGACGAGCCCTTCATTCTTGCAGAGCATGCCACGCAAGTTTTCTACTCCAGAGATCCAAAAAATCCTGACTGGCATGTGGTCTTGGAGGTTCCCCAAAAAAATTTTGTCGAAGAAGAGACGTGCGTTCTATCGGAACGATTAAGGGCTGTAAGTAATGCCGATGCAGGACCTGATCTCACCTCATTAGCAATGGTTGATGAATTGATATTCAATGAATCTGAAGATGTCAGTGTTGTGGTCGAGAAAATAAAGAAAAGAAAACGATCGAAGAGAATCTACTGATTTGTTTGTATTTTCTAAGCATGTAACAGAATGATATTTATTGGAGGAAGTTTAAACAAGGTTTGGATAATATAGTGAATTTTTTATACTTTATCTGTGATCTAAATTATTTCTTAACTATTAGCTTTAAAAAAAAAAAATCTTTTCTTATCTTTTCATATTAGGGAAGAAATAGGCACATGGATTCACAAGCAGAGGTATTGGGTGCGCAGGTGCTTGGGAGTACAGATTCAAGCAATACCAAAGGTAATAAGATACTTCTCCTTAATTATATATGTAAATTTCCTTTTCCTTATATATTGGCAGTAATCAATGATGTGTATATATAACTGTTATTCTTTTTATGTAATTGTGTCAGCTTCTTCTTCATCTAAAAAAAGAGGCATTACTAGGGGGGTCTCTTTACTTGTGCCACCTGATAGGAAAAAAGTCCTAAAGACGAATGAATTCGGGCAACCGAATGAGGACTGTTCCGATCACAGGGACTTTGCATCGCATGTCGGTGTCCTCACCCGTTCTCATATCCCGATCATATACCCGGACTTTCGCCAAGTGCCTCATGAACATATTCATATGGTCACAGAAAGATTATCACAGTTTTATGAGTTTGAGGGTCAAAGTTGGGCTGCAAGTCTTGATTACGTTACAAAACGCATCAATGAAGCGTGGAGGAATTACAAGAGAAGATTGACTGCAAAATATATTACAAACAAGGATCCTATTGCTGTAAGAGATGGTCCTGCCCCCCCAGGTATCCCTATGGAGGATTGGAAGGCCTTCGTGGATCAACGTACCACCGAGGAATTCAAGAGGGTAAGCACAAGGAATAAAGTCAATCGGGCCAAGCTAAAAGGACCTGCGTGTCTTGGGAGGCACAGCATGGCTGTTACTCGCCATAAGATGGTATGTATTTAAAAATAGATATTATAGTTTAAAATTGAATTTAAATTTGAATTATCATTCATCTAAATCTATTAATGATGTATATTTCAATGATATATAATGTGCCAAAGGCGATGGAGAAGAATCTTACCTCTGATGTCGAGATAGGTAGATGTAAAGTCTTCTTAAGAGCCCATACAAGAAAGGACAAAGTTGTCCAATATCCTGACCTTGTTGTAAGTGTATCCCTCGTACCACTAACTAGTACCCTTGTGAAAAGCCTAAGTATAACTTTGAATTATATTACATTCATTTGTATTTTTTCACAGGAAAAACTAGATGAGCTCTATAGTAGCAATCCTTCTTCTAGGATGACCGGCATGGATGATGCCCTTACAAAGGTACTAATAAAATTTAAAAATTAGTAGAGTTTTATGGTAATTATGAATATCCTAATAACTTAATTTACAATGTTTTACAGTTGGTTGGGTCTGACAATAGAGGGCGAATGCGGGGTCTAGGTTGCTCAATAAGCAATGTCGGACTGAAGAAGTCAGCCCCTGCTCATTCAAAGGTAGAGAATGTGACAAAAGAAAAAGAGAGCATAACTCAAGAGTTATATCAGGTGAAGAAAAAATTGGATGGTATGACCCAAGATATAGTTGAGATGAAGAAAACATTGGTTGATATGCAGAAAGATAGACAGTATACTCAAAATCTCTCATCACCAACAGTCGCTAAAAATCTACTCAGGCGTCGTCGGTATGCAAGTATAAATTTTTTACTATAATGAGCTTACAATTATATTATAAACGCTAACAATACCAATGCCATTTTATGTGTAAATGTAGCCGGATATTATATATATCGGTAAGAGATGCGACTTGCTTGGTTTTGGAAAACGTGGTGTAGTTGCTCGTGGTGAAGTACACGAAGTTAATCCAAATGCAACTGTCCATTGCGAGCCGTTGGAGGATGGAGCTTTTGTTGTTGTCCTGACTGAGGTTATACAACCTCACGCTCCTTTGTGGAAAGAAGATGGGTTCGCATCTACACTTGGAGAGGCCGGTCCAGGATCATTTGTGCAATGGAGGAAAGAGGCTTTGAGAATTCAATAATTTGAACAAATTTGGTACTGTATAATTGAACATGTGTTGTGTGCATTTTGAACTCAATTTAAACTTGTTATGTGCATTTTGAACTAATTTTGAACTTGTTGTGTGCATTTTGAACTAATTTGGCACTTGTTTTTTTATTTCTTTTAATATTGAATGAATTTTGTACTCTATATTTGAACGTATTTATAGTCTTAGGCTCCATTTGGTCATCACATTAGTATTTATAAAAACATTTTTTTTTGAAAACCAAATGGAGCCTAAGCTCTTTTTTAACTCCGCTAATGCAACTCCTTGCATTGCCGGTCCCAAGCCCGGGTAAAGGAGGAGGGAGAAGGGCTTTAGAATGAATCGTCAACTATGGAGGAGATCTTGAAAATGCAGTGAGTATCTCTGGTTTTATGGTTTTACTTGTACATTCATGTATTGATTATTCAAGCATGACGGTTATGCGCATTCTTTTAGGTGGATGTTGCATGTGGGAGGATTGGAGCTGCATATTTCAAATTCAAGCATCTGGTATGTCTCTTATTAAGAATGCACATGTGTAGTTCATCAAATAATACATTATGTGATATCGTGTGCATGATATCTATGTTGTAATTTCTCTCATGTATTTTGCTTAAAATCCATGTTTATGTATGATTCTCATGCATTGACATGGATTTGAGCTAAAAAAGATCGAAATAGAAAATTTGAGAAAACAGGGGAGATTTTCTTTTATAAAGTAAGTATTTGGGACCAAGTGGTTACGTATTTGCTCCATTAAATTTGCTCGAAATTAATGGAGCAGACCCGGATGTGCGTCGGAGCTATCCGGATGAGCGGGGGTCCCTGGAAGGTGGGAACCGTTGTTATGACCATGATGAAGCTGTCCATTTCCTATGGACAGCATTGGAGGGGCCTGGCCATTTGGATAGGCCGTGTTTATGTATTTGATCGAAATTAATGGAGCAGACCCGGATGTGCGTCGGAGCTATTCGGAAGAGCGGGGTTCCCTGGAAAGAGGGAACCGCTATTATGACCATGATGAAGCTGTCCATTTTTTATGGACAGCATTGGAAGGGCCTGACATTTATGTCGGATGGCCGTATTTATATCTGTATTTGCTTTGCAGGGACCATACCCTTAACCTAAACCAAAACCTAAACTTGAACCTACACCTAATCCTAATCTTAACTCCTTAACCTAAACCTATACCTAAACTTGAAAACCCAAACATAAACCCCATCCCGAACCCAAACCCGATATCATAAACCTAAACCTTAACCTATTCTCAATTCCCTAAACCTATGTCTTATAACCTAAACCTAAACCTAAACCTTAACTTATACCTATAACCTATAACCTAAACCAAAACCCATGACCTAAAACCTTAACCTATAACCTAAACCTCAACCTTAACTTAAACCTATAACCTAAACCTGAACATATAACCTTAACCTAAAACCTAGAACCTAAACCTAAACCTATAACCTAAATGTATTCTCAATTCCCTAAACTTAAACCTACACCTAATCCTAATCTTAACTCCCTAACCTAAACCTATACCTAAACTTGAAAACCCAAACATAAACCCCATCCCGAACCCAAACCCGATTTCCTAAACCTAAACCTTAACCTATTCTCAATTCCCTAAACCTATGTCTTATAACCTAAACCTAAACCTAAACCTAAACCTAAACCTTAACTTATACCTATAACCTATAACCTAAACCAAAACCCATGACCTAAAACCTTAACTTATAACCTAAACCTCAACCTTAACTTAAACCTATAACCTAAACCTGAACATATAACCTTAACCTAAAACCTAAAACCTAAATGTATTCTCAATTCCCTAAACCTAAACCTAAACCTATAACCTAACCTCAACCTAGACCTAAACCTAAACCTATAGCCTAAACTCAATTCCCTAAACCTCAACCTAAACCTAAACCTAAACCTATAACCTAAACTCAATTCCCTAAACCTCAACCTAGACCTAATCCTAAACCTATAACCAAAACCCAAACCGACACCTAAACCTAAACCTAAACCTAAACCTATAACTTAACCTCAACCTAGACCTAAACTTAAACCTATAGCCTAAACTCAAATCCCTAAACCTCAACCAAGACCTAGACCTAAACCTAAACCTATAGCCTAAACTCAAATCCCTAAACCTTAACCTAGACCTAATCCTAAACCTATAACCAAAACCCTTACCGACACCTAAACCTAAACCTAAACCTAAACCTATAACCTAACCTCAACCTAGACCTAAACCTAAACCTATAGCCTAAACTCAAATCCCTAAACCTTAACCTAGACCTAGACCTAAACCTAAACCTATAGCCTAAACTCAAATCCCTAAACCTTAACCTAGACCTAGACCTAAACCTAAACCTATAGCCTACACTCAATTCCCTAAACCTCAACCTAGACCTAGACCTAAACCTAAACCTATAGCCTAAACTCAATTCCCTAAACCTCAACCTAGACCTAAACCTAAACCTATAGCCTAAACTCAATTCCCTAAACCTTAACCTAGACCTAGACCTAAACCTAAACCTATATCCTAAACTCAATTCCCTAAACCTTAACCTAGACCTAAACCTAAACCTAAACCTATAGCCTAAACTCAATTCCCTAAACCTTAACCTAGACCTAGACCTAAACCTAAACCTATAGCCTAAACTCAAATCCCTAAACCTTAACCTAGACCTAGACCTAAACCTAAACCTATAGCCTAAACTCAATTCCCTAAACCTCAACCTAGACCTAGACCTAAACCTAAACCAATATCCTAAACTCAATTCCCTAAACCTCAACCTAGACCTAAACCTAAACCTATAGCCTAAACTCAAATCCCTAAACCTTAACCTAGACCTAGACCTAATCCTAAACCTAAACCTAAACTCAAATCCCTAAACTTTAACCTAGACCTAGACCTAAACCTAAACCTATAGCCTAAACTCAAATCCCTAAACCTTAACCTAGACCTAGACCTAAACCTAAACCTATAGCCTAAACTCAAATCCCTAAACCTTAACCTAGACCTAGACCTAAACCTAAACCTATAGCCTACACTCAATTCCCTAAACCTCAACCTAGACCTAGACCTAAACCTAAACCTATAGCCTAAACTCAATTCCCTAAACCTCAACCTAAACCTAAACCTAAACCTATAGCCTAAACTCAATTCCCTAAACCTTAACCTAGACCTAGACTTAAACCTAAACCTATAGCCTAAACTCAATTCCCTAAACCTCAACCTAAACCTAAACCTAAACCTATAACCTAAACTCAATTCCCTAAACCTCAACCTAGACCTAATCCTAAACCTAAACCTAAACTCAAATCCCTAAACCTTAACCTAGACCTAGACCTAAACCTAAACCTATAGCCTAAACTCAATTCCCTAAACCTCAACCTAAACCTATAACCTAAACTCAATTCCCTAAACCTCAACCTAAACCTAAACCTAAACCTATAACCTAAACTCAATTCCCTAAACCTCAACCTAGACCTAATCCTAAACCTATAACCAAAACCCAAACCGACACCTAAACCTAAACCTAAACCTAAACCTATAACCTAACCTCAACCTAGACCTAAACTTAAACCTATAGCCTAAACTCAAATCCCTAAACCTTAACCTAGACCTAGACCTAAACCTAAACCTATAGCCTAAACTCAATTCCCTAAACCTCAACCTAGACCTAAACCTAAACCTATAGCCTAAACTCAATTCCCTAAACCTCGACCTAAACCAAAACCTAAACCTATAACCTAAACTAAATTCCCTAAACCTAAACCTAAACCTAAACCTATAACCTAACCTCAACCTAGACCTAAACCTAAACCTATAGCCTAAACTCAAATCCCTAAACCTTAACCTAGACCTAGACCTAAACCTAAACCTATAGCCTAAACTCAAATCCCTAAACCTTAACCTAGACCTAGACCTAAACCTAAACCTATAGCCTACACTCAATTCCCTAAACCTCAACCTAGACCTAGACCTAAACCTAAACCTATAGCCTAAACTCAATTCCCTAAACCTCAACCTAGACCTAAACCTAAACCTATAGCCTAAACTCAAATCCCTAAACCTTAACCTAGACCTAGACCTAAACCTAAACCTATAGCCTAAACTCAAATCCCTAAACCTTAACCTAGACCTAGACCTAAACCTAAACCTATAGCCTAAACTCAAATCCCTAAACCTTAACCTAGACCTAGACCTAAACCTAAACCTATAGCCTACACTCAATTCCCTAAACCTCAACCTAGACCTAGACCTAAACCTAAACCTATAGCCTAAACTCAATTCCCTAAACCTCAACCTAAACCTAAACCTAAACCTATAACCTAAACTCAATTCCCTAAACCTCAACCTAGACCTAAACCTAAACCTATAGCCTAAACTCAATTCCCTAAACCTTAACCTAGACCTAGACCTAAACCTAAACCTATAGCCTAAACTCAATTCCCTAAACCTCAACCTAAACCTAAACCTAAACCTATAACCTAAACTCAATTCCCTAAACCTCAACCTAAACCTAAACCTAAACCTATAACCTAAACTCAATTCCCTAAACCTCAACCTAAACCTAATCCTAAACCTATAACCAACACCCAAACCGACACCTAAACCTCAACCTAAACCTAAACCTATAACCTAACCTCAACCTAGACCTAAACCTAAACCTATAGCCTAAACTCAAATCCCTAAACCTTAACCTAGACCTAGACCTAAACCTAAACCTATAGCCTAAACTCAATTCCCTAAACCTCAACCTAAACCTAAACCTAAACCTAAAACCTAAACTCAATTCCCTAAACCTCAACCTAGACCTAATCCTAAACCTATAACCAAAACCCAAACCGACACCTAAACCTAAACCTAAACCTAAACCTATAACCTAACCTCAACCTAAACCTAAACTTAAACCTATAGCCTAAACTCAAATCCCTAAACCTTAACCTAGACCTAGACCTAAACCTAAACCTATAGCCTAAACTCAATTCCCTAAACCTCAACCTAAACCTAAACTTAAACCTATAGCCTAAACTCAAATCCCTAAACCTTAACCTAGACCTAATCCTAAACCTATAACCAAAACCCAAACCGACACCTAAACCTAAACCTAAACCTAAACCTATAACCTAACCTCAACCTAGACCTAAACCTAAACCTATAGCCTAAACTCAAATCCCTAAACCTTAACCTAGACCTAGACCTAAACCTAAACCTATAGCCTAAACTCAAATCCCTAAACCTTAACCTAGACCTAGACCTAAACCTAAACCTATAGCCTAAACTCAATTCCCTAAACCTCAACCAAAACCTAAACCTAAACCTATAACCTAAACTCAATTCCCTAAACCTAAACCTAAACCTAAACCTATAACCTAAACTCAATTCCCTAAACCTCAACCTAGACCTAATCCTAAACCTAAACCTAAACTCAAATCCCTAAACCTTAACCTAGACCTAGACCTAATCCTAAACCTATAACCAAAACCCTTACCGACACCTAAACCTAATCCTAAACCGAAACCTAAACTCAAATCCCTAAACCTTAACCTAGACCTAGACCTAAACCTAAACCTATAGCCAATACTCAATTCCCTAAACCTCGACCTAAACCAAAACCTAAACCTATAACCTAAACTAAATTCCCTAAACCTAAACCTATAACCTAACCTCAACCTAGACCTAAACCTAAACCTATAGCCTAAACTCAAATCCCTAAACCTTAACCTAGACCTAATCCTAAACCTATACTTATAACCTAAAAGTCAAACAGAGCCGGTGATCTGATCCCAATCCCATGGATCTCAAGACAATCCACTGACAACACCATCATAACCTTTAAATTCCATCCAATCCACCCTAATCTTTTCAAATTTGCCTGGGGACGTGTTTGGTTTGAGGGATTGAAGGGGTGAGAAGGTTTAATACCGGGATTGGCCGGGCGCGCCAAACGGACTGGATGTAGCAATCCAGGGATATAGCAATCCCATGGATCTCCAGACAATCCACCGACAACACCATAATTGCCTAGAAATCCATGCCATCCACCCTAATACCATTCAATCCCTCCTAATCCACCCGGCCAAACGGGCCCTACACCTTAACCTATAACCGATCCTAAACCTATAACCAAAACCCAAACCGACACCTAAACCTCAACCTAAACCTAAACCTATAACCTAACCTCAACCTAGACCTAAACTTAAACCTATAGCCTAAACTCAAATCCCTAAACCTTAACCTAGACCTAGACCTAAACCTAAACCTATAGCCTAAACTCAATTCCCTAAACCTCAACCTAGACCTAATCCTAAACCTATAACCAAAACCCAAACCGACACCTAAACCTAAACCTAAACCTAAACCTATAACCTAACCTCAACCTAGACCTAAACTTAAACCAATAGCCTAAACTCAAATCCCTAAACCTTAACCTAGACCTAGACCTAAACCTAAACCTATAGCCTAAACTCAATTCCCTAAACCTCAACCTAAACCTAAACCTAAACCTATAACCTAAACTCTATTCCCTAAACCTCAACCTAGACCTAATCCTAAACCTAAACCTAAACTCAAATCCCTAAACCTTAACCTATAACCTAACCTAAACCTATAACCAAAACCCAAACCGACACCTAAACCTAAACCTAAACCTAAACCTATAACCTAACCTCAACCTACACCTAAACTTAAACCTATAGCCTAAACTCAAATCCCTAAACCTTAACCGCTGACATAGACCTAAACCTAAACCTATAGCCTAAACTCAATTCCCTAAACCTCAACCTAGACCTAATCCTAAACCTATAACCAAAACCCAAACCGACACCTAAACCTAAACCTAAACCTAAACCTATAACCTAACCTCAACCTAGACCTAAACTTAAACCTATAGCCTAAACTCAAATCGCTAAACCTTAACCTAGACCTAGACCTAAACCTAAACCTATAGCCTAAACTCAATTCCCTAAACCTCAACCTAAACCTAAACCTAAACCTATAACCTAAACTCAATTCCCTAAACCTCAACCTAGACCTAATCCTAAACCTAAACCTAAACTCAATTCCCTAAACCTTAACCTAGACCTAGACCTAAACCTAAACCTATAGCCTAAACTCAATTCCCTAAACCTCAACCTAAACCTAAACCTAAACCTATAGCCTAAACTCAATTCCCTAAACCTTAACCTAGACCTAGACTTAAACCTAAACCTATAGCCTAAACTCAATTCCCTAAACCTCAAACTAGACCTAATCCTAAACCTAAACCTAAACTCAAATCCCTAAACCTTAACCTATAACCTAACCTAAACCTATAACCAAAACCCAAACCGACACCTAAACCTAAACCTAAACCTAAACCTATAACCTAACCTCAACCTACACCTAAACTTAAACCTATAGCCTAAACTCAAATCCCTAAACCTTAACCTAGACCTAGACCTAAACCTAAACCTATAGCCTAAACTCAAATCCCTAAACCTTAACCTAGACCTAGACCTAAACCTAAACCTATAGCCTACACTCAATTCCCTAAACCTCAACCTAGACCTAGACCTAAACCTAAACTCAATTCCCTAAACCTCAACCTAGACCTAATCCTAAACCTATAACCAAAACCCAAACCGACACCTAAACCTAAACCTAAACCTAAACCTATAACCTAACCTCAACCTAGACCTAAACTTAAACCGACACCTAAACCTAAACCTAAACCTAAACCTATAACCTAACCTCAACCTAGACCTAAACCTAAACCTAAACCTATAACCTAAACCAAAACCATAACCTATAACCTAAACTCGAACCCATTCTCAAATTCAAAAACCTATAACCTAAACCCAAACCTATAACCAAAATCAAAATCAAAACCAAAACCAAAACCTATAACCTAAACCCGAACCCATTCTCAAATCCCAAAACCTATAACCTAAACCGAAACCGTAACCTAATCCTATAACCTAAACTCAAATCCCTAAACCTTAACCTATAACATAACCTAAACCTATAACAAAAACCCAAACCGAAACCTAAACATAAACCTAAAACTAAACAAATAACCTAAAACCAAACTATACCTAAACTTAAACAAATAGCCTAAACTCAAATCCCTAAACCTTAACCTAACCTAGACCTAAACCTAAACCTATAGCCTAAACTCAATTCCCTAAACCTCAACCTAGACCTAATCCTAAACCTATAACCAAAACCCAAACCGACACCTAAACCTAAACCTAAACCTAAACCTATAACCTAACCTCAACCTACACCTAAACTTAAACCTATAGCCTAAACTCAAATCCCTAAACCTTAACCTAGACCTAGACCTAAACCTAAACCTATAGCCTAAACTCAATTCCCTAAACCTCAACCTAAACCTAAACCTAAACCTATAACCTAAACTCAATTCCCTAAACCTCAACCTAGACCTAATCCTAAACCTAAACCTAAACTCAAATCCCTAAACCTTAACCTACACCTAGACCTAAACCTAAACCTATAGCCTAAACTCAATTCCCTAAACCTCAACCTAAACCTAAACCTAAACCTATAGCCTAAACTCAATTCCCTAAACCTTAACCTAGACCTAGACCTAAACCTAAACCTATAGCCTAAACTCAATTCCCTAAACCTCAACCTACACCTAATCCTAAACCTAAACCTAAACTCAAATCCCTAAACCTTAACCTATAACCTAACCTAAACCTATAACCAAAACCCAAACCGACACCTAAACCTAAACCTAAACCTAAACCTATAACCTAACCTCAACCTACACCTAAACTTAAACCTATAGCCTAAACTCAAATCCCTAAACCTTAACCGCTGACCTAGGCCTAAACATAAACCTATAGCCTAAACTCAATTCCCTAAACCTTAACCTAGACCTAATCCTAAACCTATAACCAAAACCCAAACCGACACCTAAACCGAAACCTAAACCTAAACCTATAACCTAACCTCAACCTAGACCTAAACTTAAACCGACACCTAGACCTAAACCTAAACCTAATCCTATAACCTAACCTTAACCTAGACCTAAACCTAAACCTAAACCTATAACTTAAACCAAAACCCTAACCTATAACCTAAACTCGAACCCATTCTCAAATTCAAAAACCTATAACCTAAACCCAAACCTATAATCAAAATCAAAATCAAAACCAAAATCAAAACCTATAACCTAAACCCGAACCCATTCTCAAATCCCAAAACCTATAACCTAAACCGAAACCGTAACCTAATCCTATAACTTAAACTCAAATCCCTAAACCTTAACTTATAACCTAACCTAAACCTATACTTATAACCTAAAACTATTCCCAAATCCCAAAACCTATTACCTAAACCTAACCTCTCACTTAAACCTATAGCCTAAACCTCAATTCCCTAAACCTACACCTAATCCTAATCTCAACTCCCTAACCTAAACCTAAGCCTAAACTTGAAAACCCAAACTTAAACCCAATTCCGAACCTGAACCCGATTTCCTAAACCTAAACCATAACCCATTCTCAAATCCAAAAACCTATAACATAAACCTAAACCAAAACCAAAACTTATAACCTAAACCCGAACCCATTCTCAAATTCCAAAACCTATAACCTAAACCCGAACCCATTCTCAAATCCCAAAACCCAAACATAAACCTAAACCTAAACATAAAACCTAAACCTAAACCTATAACCTAAACTCAAATCCCTAAACCTAAACCTAAACCTAATCCTATAACCTAAACTGAAATCCCTAAACCTTAACCTATAACCTAACATAAACCTATACTTATAACCTAAAACTATTCCCAAATCCCAAAACCTATTACCTAAACCTATAACCTAAACTCAATTCCGTAAACCTCAACCTAGACCTAAACCTAAACCTAAACCTAAACCTATAGCCTAAACTCAAATCCCTAAACCTTAACCTATAACCTAACCTAAACCTATACTTATAACCTAAAACTATTCCCAAATCCCAAAACCTATTACCTAAACCTAACCTTTCCCTAAACCATAACCCATTCTCAATTCCCTAAAGCTATAACCTATAACCTAAACCTAAACCTAAACATAAACCTAACCTAAACTTATAACCTTTCCTAAAACCTTTAACTTAAACCTAAACTTAAAACCTAAATGTATTCTCAAATTCTTAAACCCAAACCTACACCTAATCCTAATCTCAACTCCCTAACCTAAACCTAAACTTGAAAGCCCAAACCTAAACCCGATCTTGAACCCGAACCCGATTTCCTAAACCTAAACCTTAACCTGTAATCAAGTTCCCAAAAGTTATAACCTATAACCTAAACCTTAACCTAAACCTAAACCAAAATCTATAACCTAAACCTTAACTTATAACCTAAACTTAATTATAACCTATAGCCTAACCTTAACCTAAACCTATAACCTAAACCTAAACCAAACCTAAACCTATAATCATATGGTGAGACCATTTCTTTTGTGTCAATTTCATTCCTCTTTGAGTTTTTTTTTTAATTCATTAAGAAAAAAAAGTGGTTATACGTGATGCACTTCTTTTACTGTCTTTCTTTTCTCTAATGGGCATTCTAATTTATGAATGACATGACTGTTTGTAGGATGATGGAATATACGAAGCTGCTGAAATTCGGTGAAGTCGAGCACATTTCTCTAATGAAGCCAAAGATTTGTATTTTCAGCATTATTGTATTTGTAACTGTAATTGATTGTAATTGTAATTAATTGAATGAAGGATTGTAATTGTAATTGAATGAATGAAGGATTGTAATTGTAATTGAATGAATGAATGATTGTAATTGAATGAATGAATGATTGTACAGGTGGTATTTGAATGAACAGGTGGTAATTGAATGAACAGGTGATGAATGAATGAATGATTGTACAGGTGGTATTTGAATGTAAAGGATTGTAATTGTAATTGAATGAATGAATGAATGATTGTACATGTGGTAATTGAATGAACATGTGGTAATTGAATGAACAAATGATTTAATTTTTCAATGTACAAAATAACTACGGATATTGACCGTAGCCACTAGTTAGACAAGTGTAGCCTTTTTAATTTTGGCATATTGCTACAGACTTTCAGCTACAAATAATATCCGTAGCTGTTTGAAGTTTTTGCTACAGATATAATTGCTATGGATTATATCTTGTAGCTATTTACAATATAGCTACGGATTAAACTGTAGCCAATAATCAGATAGGTATAACCTTTTAAATTTTGACCTATTGCTACGGACTTTTAAAATTTTATTCGTAATCGTTTATTTATTTATTTTTGCTACAGGGAAAAGGCTACGGATTTAATTCGTAGCCATAGGTTCCGGACCTATCGTTATGGCACCTACGATGACGGTCATATTACGGACTAGCTACGGACTTAATCCGTAGCCTTAGGTCTATGGCTACGGATTAAATCCGTAGCCTTTACCCATTTTTTTGGTAGGAAAATGAAATGGAATGAAAAGTTGGATTGGCTCCCATGAGCGCTAAGTTTACCGTCTATCCTAAAGTAGCATAAAGGAAACTACCCTAGTCCTAAGAAAGCAAGGAAAAACTACTGAGTCAAACCGCGAGGTTCCTCTTCCGGCCAATATCTTGACAAGTTTCTCAGTAAGTTCCTCAACAGGATCATCCAAAAGCCCTTTTTACAATAGGCTTGGATGCCTTGGAGCATGACATTCCAGAGAAACTTATGTACCTCATAAGAAATTTTTCGTTGAAGTGCTTGAGGTATCCATAACATATACGATTCACCTGTGACAGAAGAAGCTTCATCGTTAGTATCCCATAGTGAATCAGAAACTATAGGTAGATAAAGTTTAGAAAACTTCGCAAGAAGTAATGTAGTCTCAACACATTCCGAAGTGTCAGACTTCGGTTCAATTTTCAGTTCTTCCTCCCTTAATGGTAAACATTCAGGATCTGTGGAAGAAGGGGCTTCAGAGTAAGGGTTCGCTTGGTCCGTGACAACCAACGAGATAGTGTCATGCAAGGAGTCCACCTTTTCTTGTATCATGAGGTCGTTGGAATCCACAAGGTGTGCCAAGCATGAGTTTAAAGATGTGAGAAAGTCAGCTGGGAGTGACTTGTCTCCTGCATCGAAATCTGTGATGATGAGCCCAAGGATTCCATCGTCTTTTGAAGTAGATGGACGCATGCTCTCTTGCTCCAGCCCTACACAGACAGATAGAGGGTCAGTAGACGAAGTATTGATGTGCGGACTCTGTTGAAGAGAAAGTGAATCGTCAAAATCCAATAGTTCGGATGGTGGCCTCAACTAGGTGGTTTTAAATTCCAGAGTCATATTGAGTGACTCATCCATCTCCCGAATCATATCATCATGTAATTCAGAGAGTGGTCCAAACATGTCTCACAAGAGATAGGAGGGTTGGTTGTAATGAGCTTATCCACTTTTATCAGACATGTCACGTGAGTGGAGTAGCTCATTATGACCACTCACTTCGTGCACTTCTTGATCATTGACTGGACTAAACTTGAGATTGATTAGGGGAATTTGGGCCGCACATTCATGATCGTCATCCCAATACTCATCATATTCTAGTTCAATGCTGCAGTGCACATTTGGGATGAGATCACTTTCCTCACATTCGATACCGAGATTGGGTTGAGGTTCACATAAACCAACCTCTCCCTCATCATTGAAATCTAGTGTATCCTGTGAGTGAAGTATATCATCATCATTATATTTGAAAGACACCCATGTATCTCCACCATTGTTTTGAACAGTCATTGAGATTGACTCATCAGGGAATTGAACCGTATGCTCATTAATGGAATCCAACTCCTCATTCCAAATTTCAGATTTCTTCAAAAGCGAGTGAGGATCACTTTCCTCGCATTGTATTTCTGGATTGGATTGTAGTTGGGATGAGCGAGCTTCCTCTATCCTATCGAGGCGCGAATTGAGTGCTTCCATTGCTTTTCTAATTTCAGCAAGACACTCCATGTTATGCTGAAATGAATTCTCTTGGATCGTTTCTGGTTGGTTCTCAAAGGTAGGGTATCCAAGAGAATAATCATTACAACATGTTGTTGGTTCATCTTCCCAGTTTTGATGGTTCCACTGGTTATAGTCATACTGATCATACATGGGAGAACATGATGGTTGATAATAATCCTCATTCCCATAATTATGATCGTATACAGACCTATTAGCCGATGGAGCATAACGTTCTAGTCGGTTCTCAATGTCGGTTCTCGATGGAGAAAAATCTTGATGTATACGTTGAATTCCAAAACCCTCAGGCATTCCCCAAAACTGCTTATCCATCTCAGCATAGACACGTACCCAAGCTTCCATGGTGAACCTTAATTCTGATTCTAATCCTAGAAGAAAATAAAAAATTCCTATAGCAGTACAGAAAGTAAGAGGAGAAGTTAGAAGGATGTTACCAAATGAGAAGTTCCTATGTTAAGATCCTGCAAAAGAAAACAAAAGAGATTAGTCTCTAAAATAGAAAGTCTAAAGTTAGAAAGTTCCTACAATTAAAATAGAAAGTTAGTTTTTTTTTTTTTTTTAAAGGAAGTTCCCTAAACTCTAAGCTAAGTTAATTTCTAAAAAAAAATCTTAATTAGAAAGTTTCTAAAATAGAAAAAAAGACCCTAAAATTAAAAGTTTCTAAAATAAACTAATTCTTAAAAAGAAAGTTTCCAAAAATAAAATAAAAGAAAGATGAGTTAGCTTCTAAAATTAGAAAGAATTTCTAAAAAGGGAAATAACTAACCTAGTTTCTAAAAACAAAAGAGGAAAGTTTCTAAAAATAAATTAGTTCCTAAAAATAGAAAAATACTAGAAAATAGAGAATTTCTAAAACTCAACCCTAATTTTAAAAATAGAAAAAGTAGAGGAATTAGAAAGGGATTACCAATTTAGAAGTTATTTCAAGATCCTACAAAACAGGAAAACAGGTTAGTTCCTAAAAATAAAATAAAATAAAAACCTTTAACCTAAAGTTAGTAAAATCCTAATCTTAACCTAATTCTAAAACTAATTAATCTTAGAAAACGTAACCGTCAATTCCTGGCAACGGCACCAAAAACTTGTTCACTCCCCAAGTATAGGGTTGTGATGTAGTAATAAACTCGGTGAGACCGAGGTCGAATCCACAGGGACTGAAACCTGTACGTTATCTGAAAATAACCAGATCTAGAACTAGGCTAAGATGAAATTTAAACCAATTGTGATTTGAGGAATAATGGTGAAATATTAATTTAAACTTAAAGAATTCAGAGAAAGTGAACTAGGGATTCAGAGGATCCACTTGTAGAGATCAGGGAGATCTTATGCTTGCTTCATGGATATTATACTGAACTTACTTGATATAGTTTTCAAGAGATGAAAGGTATAAGAATTAGATATGATTCCATCACAAATCCATGCCTAAGAGACAAGGTAAACAACAGAACTTAGACCAATCCATAACCAACCAAAAGATGTATGAGTGTTAGGAAGGATCCCATCATCCACCCATGTCTATGAGACGATGGCGAACAACAGGGTTTCCAAACATCAAAATAAAAGGAAAGGAATTATTCAAGCCATCACAGATCTACTGTAATTTAAATCACAACAAACCATTAATGACTAAAAGAATTTCTTAAATCAAAACAAAGTCAATCAGTTCAAATCAAACCTGTAGAAGCTCCCATCACGCCACAAGCTTCACCTCTTAGCCCTAGCTAAGGGATTTAGCCTAACATAATCATAGGAAAAAGAAGAAAAATAAAGAAAAAATACATAAAAATTCCAAACACTTCTCTCTCCGCCTCTCTCTCCCTATCTGACGTCCCCTATTCAAGCATACCCTCTTCTCCACGTTTGGAACTCTTTTTATAGCTTTTGGAGTGGTGGAAATCGAATTTGGGAAGCTATCGCACGCGCAGCGAAAGCCTTTTCGCAGCCAAGTTCGGGGCTTCATAATTCTCGCGTTCCTTTCATTATTTCTGTAAAATCAGCGTCTCTTGGAAGTGTTTTGGCTGGCCTACACGATGGATGGTTCAGATCTGCCATATGATCAAAGATGGTGGGCCACAACTGCCTGGAAAGTCCAATTTCGCGGACGTGCGTAGCCTTTCGCACGTCCGGCGCTGACGTGATCGGTGGGCCCCATAGAGGTATTTTTTGGGAAATCCACCTTGTCCATTGGATTCAGGATGAAATTTCGGTCAAGAATGGGTGGTTTTGAACGTCCATTGACGTGGCCTAGAGAAGAAATTACCCCAAAAATCATTTTGAACGTTGCAGGGCAGTCCACTTATGGCCTCTGTATCGCGCACATATGCTTGCATGGGTCCAAAAGTTTAGCATGGGTTTGAAGAACTCATGGCCCTCTACAAGATGGACTGTTTGGATTTCCTACTGGGATAATGTGTGGGGCCCACTAGCGTCCGTAAAAACGGACAGCGTCCGTCCGTTTCAACGCTAAAACGGAAGTTGCCGTTTTGGGGAAGAAGATGCGGGTCAGCACTGCTGACCCGCTTTAGCTGGTTTGGTGCAGCTCGGGTACGTGTGTACCTCATGTAGACATGCTATATATACGGGCCCCATTGTGATGTTCTATCAAAATCCAAACCATCCATTTGTTTCCTCATCTTATTTAAACCGCCGAGACCAAAGTTGAGACAGTTCCAGATATCAGGTGGGCCCAGAATCAATGGTTTATGGGCTAATCTGTCAGTTGGGGCACTTCCATAGTGATCCGAGGGCTGAAATTTGATATGCACGGTTAATTTATGGCCCTCAGGCCATGTATAAAGTTTTGAGCCAATCAGATGGCGGGAACTATGTGATCTTACATTTTTCACCAATTTCGGGCCTCTTTAACGTGGATGACTTGATTTCCTTGGATCCCTGGTGTGTAATTCCATCGATCTTGGTCCCCTGGAGTCCGTCCCTTGCCTTGGGTGTCATCAGAGCGTTAAATCCATGGTTTAAACACCCTTTTTCAGTTCATGCTTGTAAATACACTCTGCATCACAAACACGATTAAATCAAAGCTATTAAACGGTATCAATGATTGTAAATCCATGCAATAATTGGGTCCGATAGCGTAGGCCGATAGCTCGAACACAGTATCCCATATCACCATGCCTAGCTCATGAGTCTTCGCAGATCGTGATATCATGGTTAAAGTGGGCCTTTACATTGGTGAGGGGTATCTTAGATTTAAGCAATAATGTTTATACATGGTAAACACATAATAGGCCGATCAGTTTGTTAGGCAAGTTTGATTGGTATGGGTATACGCTGACTTATTCGACATGGAGCGCATAAGCACCCCTCGTGGCCTAACCACTGTCGACAATTGTCATGTGACCCGGATTCATCAAGTATACCCAATGTAGCAAGACTAATTCGGACACCCGAACGGAACTATTATCGATTGCCTGGGCTAGGTTGTAACCCCAATCTTACTCAAATGCAACAATTAAGTACACGTGATAATCAATTCAGCATTTAACAAATAATCCAAATAAATTCTTCACTTGAGCATTTCATCAAACACATTGATCATATTACCTAACACTTGCATTTTATCCATAAATCACGTAGACGCGAATAAGATTATAAGAAGGAAACTATACCTATGAATAAGGTAAATAAGAATCCTATCTTAATACTCTTAATAAATACAAATCATCAACAATTTCTCATTTAGACAATTTATCAAACACCTAGGCTACACTTCACCAAATACATAGACTAGGTTAGCTACACCATATATTTTGGCAATTCCTTACACAAGGAAGTTAGTATACATATGACAATGATTATTCCTATATTAGTAATTATGGAAAGCACAAATCATATTTACATGTTCATTCAAACATTTTAACAAACACATGAGATGCATCTTTTGTTCCACATAGTTCATAGATGTACAATATATCAAAAATGGCGTATCTAAGACAATATGGAAGCAAACAAGTCAGGCATAAACCATTAGCTGACATTAAAATCATTGAAAACCATAACTTAAACATTTATACTCTGCACCTTTCATCGAAATACTCGATTTAGACTCGGTTCGAATTCTATGTTCCCGAAAACAGAACGTCGGGCACCTAAACAATGAAATAGGTTAGCTAGTTTGACGAACAATCAACCTAGATCTCTACAACGACATTAGGGTTAGGTTTTCTTACCCAAAATCGTAACCGAAAGAGATTCGGTAGCGCGACGGGGAGGCGATTTGGTGTGTTAAATAGTAGGAGAGGATTACTGCAACAATCTCCTAAAATCCTTCTTCTCTCTTTCCTCTTTTTCCTTCTTTTCTCTCTTCTCTCCCTTAGGGTTTGGTGAAATTCGTATATGCAAGAGGTGGGGTGAAATAAGGGCGATTTATAAGCCCAAAAGTGGTGCAAATGGCCCCAGGGCCACCATGTACATGGTTTATACCCTTTGGGTGACTATTTTTTACAAACGAGCTGATAGGGAGGCCCATTATTCACTTACGTCATAGGGTAAGTTCCCTGACAATGGATCTATGCAAGGATGTGATTTCAGTGCAATCGGATAGGCCGATTGTCCATGGAGGACCCGTGTCAGATCAACGGTCATACTTACTCGATTGGGGCCACAAGTATACGGATATGAGCAGAAATTTTCTTTTTCCCTAGGTAAAGTTTGGTCAGAAACTGACGGTCTGAAATCGTCAATTTCGTGCATAAGCGAAAGGCCCAATTTACTTAAGTTTTGTTATGTTTTCTAAAGATATTCGCGTTTCTCACACACTTTACTCAGGTCTCAAGTTATGCATTTTTGGACAGAATCTGGGCTCGATTCCTATGATGGTTGTCAAGCCCAGTAGGATGGATGTAACCCTATAGTTTTGCGGTCATCGGACTTTCGACGTGCGGTCCAGGTCCGATATGGGGTTTCAATGTACTCCCGAGAGCGACAGGCTCATGGAATTTCTCTTAGGTTTTTAAGTAGTGTTGAGTTAGCGATATTGATGGTTTTGGGTCTTGTCGTTTGTGTAAATGGTGGTTTGAGCTAAATCCACCGATTAAGTAATTTAGTATTTAATTAATTTCTGTCAAAATTACGATAAGTTATGGTCTTTAGGTTTTTCTGCCTGAGGTGAAACTCAGGTCTTTGTACGGATTTTTTCGAGACATTACAGAATGTGACTGAGCGATCAGTCATATCTTTAATATTAGTGAACAAATCTTTGTCACCTGTCATGTGTCTAGAGCAACCACTGTCTAGGTATCACTTTGATTGACTCGAAGCCTTCTCCAGCTCGCAAGAAGTTTTTAATAGTGGATGTTCAATCCCCACCTTATAGTCCACTTAAGCCTTGGACCTGCCTCATTTTTTGGTTCATTTATTAAAATGATCTGAGAAAATTGTTGAACGAGCGTGGATAAAACACTTACATCACATTGGCCCCACAGCGCCATTAATTCGTCTGGGCGGGGTGGGACATAATCCACATTCAAGTGGATGTACGCGGATTAGATATTGACAGGTTGAGTAGCGAGTCGGCTATTGAAGTTATGTCACCAAATTGTGTGGGCCCCATTATGATGTATGTGTTGTATCCACACCGTCCATCCATTTTGAGATATCATTTTAGGGCATGAGCCAAAGAATGAGGCATATAAAAAGTTGTAGTGGACCCCACCACAGAAAACAGTTGGGAGAGTGATTCCTACTGTTGAAACTATCCCAAGGCCCACCATAATGTTTATTTGAAACCCAAAATAAGAGAAAACACAAATATCAACTTGATCTAAAACTTTTGTGGCCTTTAGAAGTTTTCACTGGTGAGCGTCACTGTCCCCACTGTTTTCTGTGCTGGGTCCACTGGAGGTTTGGATTTAACTCATTCTTTGCATATCGCGCTAAAATAATCTCTCCAAATGGATGGAAGGTGTGGATACAAAACATATATCATGGTGGGGCCCACTGAACTTTGGTGACTTCACTTCGGTAGCTAGTCTTGCTACTCAACCTATCAGTATCTAATCCGTGCCCGAAGTGAATAGAAATAGTGTGAATTGAACTTCTATCATAGAGAAATTCTCTGGTGGTTAGGGTTGCACTATGTTCGGTAAGAGCCCACCATAGTGTTTATGAGAAATTCACCCCGTCCATCAGTTTTTGGAGATCATTTTAGGACATAGGGCCAAAAATGAGCCAGATCCAAGACTCAAGTGGGCCGCACTAAAGGAAAAGGTCGGTAGGAAAATTCCTACAGTTGAAACCTCCCTGGGTCTAAAGTGATGTCTCAATTGCATCTGTACTGTTTATAGTAATATTCCTACTGAGATGAACTGAAAACACAAATATTATCCTGATTTAAAACTTCTATGACCCCACGAATATTTCAACTGTGGACGTTCAATCCTCACATTTTCGGCCCATTTGAGTCTTGGATCCGGCTCATTTTTGGCCTCTTGTCCTAAAATGATATACAAAAACGGATGGAGGAGGTGGATTTCTCAAAAAAAAAAACCATGGTATGCCCCACCTAGGTTTCTTGCGCAAGGCTTTTTGTAAAGAATACACGTGAGGGATAGAGGTGGAGAGGTATTTTAATAACCAGTTTCACCATTTTGTTTATCCATTTTCCTTATAAAATTTCACACTTTATTTAAAACTTTTACCATCTGACGAATAATGTGTTGCCAGCACTTGACCTCATGGGAAGGTAACATACGGTCGAGCGCATAGTACCTTTTTCCTACACACACACACACACACACACACATGTAAAATATAATCCACTTTGTCCATAAGGTGAAAACCTTTTTTTAGACCATACATACAAAAGGTCAGCTTGATTAAAAAAAATAAAATCCTGTGGGCAATATCATTGTTCCAAAAGATATACTTTTCATTGCTCATCCTTGCAATCGATCGAAAGTAGTTTTTTTTAATTGAATATTGATTGATTGACTCGCCTTTTATAAATATCTAGTTGTAACCTATTGTAGACACCTGACTTTAATACCAAGTGACTAGCCATATGAGATTTGAACTATGAACTTAAAAATTGAAACCTTAGAACCGGAAAGTGAAAATCGTAGAGCTTAGAACCCTATAGCAAATCAAACTCAAAACATTAGGAAACAAGTGCCCTTAAAATCGTGTCCAAGTTTATATAAGTCTCCGAAAGCCCATAAAAAAACCCAGCCAAATACAAATTGATTTAGGGCCTGATCAAGATTGATAATAGAGGCTACCCAAGTCTATATACATGTCACATAATCCCATGTGGGGTAAGAGCGAAGTTACACTGATTCTAAATTGGCTCCTTGATGGTGGGGACTGTCTATCGTGATCCACATTAGTTCTTTCACACAAAATGACTATATATCTTATCTTAAGTGTACACTGATGAGTCCTACAAACCTATGATGGTCATAGTCCAAACCTGGTATACTGAGATCCATACATCACAACTAGTGCTCTCCCCATCAATGAACAAAGTGTCCAATCTCCAGTTCTCAAGAACTATCAGGGGACTCATTCCTTAACTAAACCATATCCAGGTAATTCCAAGATGTCACTAAACACTTAAGAATATCAAGTTGTCCACAAGGTACCTGTGGTCATAATAACCTATAGCCAAGTTCAGCCTTGTCCATCCACTTGATTTATATTGGTTTTCTAGTGCACATACTCCAACAATGTCCCACTTACTCTCATGTGCATTCATTTCAAATTCTATCATTCCTTTACATGTCATTCATCAATCTTAACATCCTCATTTTATCTACACTCTTATGAGCTCATTATTCCTTAACTACCCTAAAATTTTGTCCGGTATTATAATTATCATATAAAATTTACCTTTTAGTTTGAGTAGTACATGGCTTGAATTTTATGGGCAATGTCTTTTTGAATCTCTCCACTTTCATGGAATACCAACCTAACATATTGAAAGTGGTTATTTTGAAAAACTTCTTAGTAGTCTTAACTAGTTCATCATCCCTAATCTTATTGTTACTAAATTTGCACTTCATATGCTCTGCTTAACTCGTCTCATTTTAAATCTTTTATCTTCTAAAGCAACCCTTTATAAATCTAGCTTTTATTTACACACTGCTTATCTTGTCAATCAAAAGTATGTCATTTACAAAGAACATACACTATGGGATTGATAAGGTTTTCCTCCTCAGGTCAGAGGAGATGAGGTGCGATTCGGATGCCATAAACATTGGAATCCCCGCGTTGCTCGACCAGTCTTGCAGCTTGCTCGACCAGTCCTGTAGCCTGCTCAACCAGTCGAGTGAAAAGTGCTCGACCAGTCCTGGGTCATTCGACTCAAAGTCCAGCGAGCTCTGTGGTGTTCGACCAGTCGAGTGAATAGTGTTCGACCAGTCCTGCAGCCTGCATGACCAGTCCTGGTTACGCATATTTGAGTCTGATTTTGTGTGAGATTCAGAATTTTGAGGCGGCTTTCGCAAGGGTGCGAAAGAGGGTTTCCTAAACTATAAATAGGAAGTCCCTAGGGTTTTCTAGGGCATTCAAGAGGTAAGGCAAGAGGGTTTCCTAAAGCTTTGCAAGGGTTTGTAAAGGGTTTAAGGCTATTAAAGGTGTGAGAGAGAGAGAAAGAGAGAGAGGAAGCTTATGGAAGGGAGGCTATGCTCGTAGAGGTGATCTACCATATCTCAGTGCTTCCACGTCCTCATAATCGGTGAGATCTTTCTGTTTTATTTGTTTCTCTTATTGTTTATCCACTCTTGTGCGAGTGAAGAAGGTTGTAATGTTCTACTTTATAGTTGATTGTTGATCTGGACGAGGTCCCGTGGTTTTTACCTTTTTGAGGATTTTCCACGTAAAAATCTCTTATGTGGTGTGGTTTATGCTTTGATTTATTTCATTGCTTTATTATTCCATAATTTAGTTTATTTTCGGAAGGCTAGATCCTAAGGTTTTGTACAAGGCCTCCAATAGGGATTTCTTCCAGATAATTAATGATGAGGTAAAACTATGATAAGTGGGAACTCGTTTATCTAGGTAACCTTAATTATGTCAATATATGCTCTTGAAATTCCATTGGTTTGCGCAAGGTCCACTGCATTTTTCTTTTTAGCAACCTCATCAAACGATTTTTCTAAATAACTCAAAAGGGATTTAATATTTGCTTTTTAATAACTCATGATCATCAAATTGCTGGCATCCTCACTAAATATCCAAGCATACGAGGTTTTGTGGCATCATCGGTTAGCAAACTCTCGTTGTTCTGCCAGTTCGCTTGAGATGGAGAATGGGAAGATGACTCTTCTCAGTCGTATCAACTCACCTGTTCTCATATACCTGCAGTTATTTCCACATGTCATTGTGAAACTGCGTAAAGAAAAGATTTTTAAATGTAAATCCTCTCGCTTGGAAATTAGCACAAGATCTTTACATTTGTGGCCGTGACCACGCGATATCTCCAATATTTGACACGTGGCACAATGCCCTGGATCTAGACCGTTCATCAGCTCCAAACCATTTTATAATAAAATTAACTGATGCATGCACCACTACAAATAGAAGGACAGCGGTCAATCAACACTGGGACCCACACAATAAAATCTGCAGAGGGCGATTATAGGACATGTCCAATAGAAGTATAGGCAGCGTGTGGGGCCCAATTGCTATTAATTTTGCTAGAAAGCAATTTGTTTTGGAAGGTTTTGCTAGCAAACAATCCATAATACTAAAAGCTTATAAAGGCATCTGATGCAAATAGCTGCAGGAAGATTCGAGCCCGCAAAGTGGGCTCCACTCTTTTTTTTTTTTGCCACTAGATGTTAGTCGGGCCTCCAACCGATGTCAGCGATTCCGCCACGTGTAAAATAAAATTCCAAGAAGAATTCAATAGATAGAAGCAAAAGAAAAGGAAAAAACACACCAAACCTCTATTAAAAAGAGATTCTACAATTCTCTGGAAATTTTCCATTTTTCTTCAAAACTATATTAGAATATCAGCGTACATATGTAGAAAACCCAGGCCCCGTAATTAATCCAAAAAAAAACAAAAAAAAAGGTAAGAAGGGAAATGACAAAATTGCCCTCCCTTAAGCATTACATTCTCTCTCTGTCTCTCTTTGTCTCTCTCCTTTTAACTAACTTTAACGGCTAGTTACCGTTAGCTTTCATGGGTGGTGGGACACTAACGGGAACGCTGACGGCCTGGTCACCGAGAGAGCTCTCGTTACCTTTTGCTATCGCAGATTCAATGTCATTGGCTTCAGTGTCTTCTATCATGGGAAGGTTGTTTCCTTCAATGCCCTTAATAGCCTCTGGGATGGATTCCATGGCCTGTTTCTCTCTGTGTTCCTTGTACTTGCCCCACAGGACTGAGTACAGGCCTGCAACTATCAATATGGCACCAAGGACACTGCACCCACATGTTGAAATGATCAGTCGGGTGGTGAATGGCATACCAAAAAAAAAAAAAAAAAGAAGACGAGGAAAGTGAGAACAAAAGGAGATCAAAGACATTTTTCTGGTGTTGATATTTGGGACGTTGGATTGTTGTTTTCAATGGTGCTGTAATGGTGGAAGGAAAAAAGTGAAATTTTGTTTTGTTTTGATAGGCATGTGAGAATGGAGGAGTGCATGCATACACATCAAATCACTAGAAATTACAAGTGGCTATGGTTGTTCCCTACTTTCTTTTTTCCTTTCACCTTTAAGAAAAAATGGCAACATGGGTCGTTTTCCATTTTCAAAATCTTGATGTGGGTGTGCACACATGGACATGTGCATATACACACGTGTGTGCGCATGTGTGGGAATTGCTTCCTTTCCAATGTTTATTTCTTTCCTATTCTTTTTTTTTTTTTCCTTAATTGAAACATGTAATAGGATGATGTGAAGTGGGTTGGTGTTGAAAGGACATTACCCTCCTAAGTAAATCTTTTCTGCAAGGATGAGAGATCCCATGATGGCTACTATGATCATCATCAGAGGGCTGAAGGCAGTGACAAAAACAGGCCCTCTTTTTTGCATGACTAGCCCTTGGACATAGTACGCAATGCTCGAAGAGACGATTCCCTACATGTGTAAACCCAACCTTCATTAGTAACTAATAATCAAAATGCATAAACACTCAACTTCTTTTGGATATTGTATATATGTTAAGAAGATCCAATCTATAAAAGAATATACCATTTGAGAGAGAGAGAGAGAGAGAGATGTTTACAGCATAGGCAGCAGCAAGAAGGTTCATGTCCCAGCCTATGGTCCAGACAGAAGGGGAGTGCTGCATGACAAAGGTCACAGCAATTGACTGAAGAGTGCCCATAAAGCACACTAGTGCTGTGAGGGAGAGGTGAGCTGTATATCTCCTCATTGTTATAGCCTTGAAACACAACAGCCAAGAAATTCAAACTCAATAGCTAAAACAAAAGGTCTTTGGAAATGAAAACCAACATGAAATTAGAATATAGAAAGTTTTTTTTTTTTTTTTTGTTTGAATATAGAAAGTTAGAGAGTGGGTTTTGTCCTTATGTTCCTTTTCTTTTGTACCTGCAAGATGAAGAAAGCTGCCCAAGCTAGTGTGGCTATGATGAGGAGAATGGAGCCCTTGAACCAGTCTTCTTTGTCAGTCACATCTGTGGTGTTTGTCACATAGGATTTACGAGGATGGACGGACTTGGACCACACCATCTCTACAATAGGCCCCTTGTACAAGGTCATAAACATTGCTCCCGCCACTGTCACTAGAGTTCCTATTACCTTTGCCTGGCACCTTACTTTCTTTATGTCTACTTTCTCCATCCTAGTTTCCACCACCACAATCCCATCTCAAGATCAGTAAGTAATTCCATGTTAATATGATGATGATGATGGTGAATGCATGTGTATGTGTGTACCTGCATAGAACAGCCATGACGAATGTCATGGCAGGTAACATGTTGCTCAAGGCACAAGAGAAGGTGGGGGAGGTGAATTTCAGCCCAGCATAATAAAAGTTCTGATCAATCACTGGCCTGTAGAATCCAATGACATATGAGTGAGATCCTGTCCTTGTAAAAACAATGACAGCACTATTCCACAACATGATGAAGACGGCGTGGTATAGAAAACATAGTAGGTAATATACTAACCCAAGAAGACCCAGTACAAATATCTGCATGAAAATTGGAAACGTGATCTTCGGTCGAACCTTCCTGTCAAGGTGAACAAAATTGGTATGTGCGACATCAGACTAGTTTACGAAATTATCAGAATGGATGGATATTTGGAATTTGTTTGGTGAATTGTATATACCTCTCGAGAATGATGGCGAATGGCGCTATCACAGCAGTGGCGAATGCATGGCGGTAGACGACGAGAACATAGTGGCTCATTCCTCTATTGAGGGAGACCTTAGTGATAATGTTCATGCCCGCATAGCCAAATTGAAGTGAGATCATGGCGATGTAAGGCTTGGACCTTTGAAAGAAGTTGCTGCAGCATCCCTGGCTTTCCATTTTTTGGCAACGGATTGCACCAAAAAATTCACTAGGCCAAGGACACTCAGCTACTCACAAAGGAGCACTTGAGAGAGAGAGAGAGAGAGAGAGAGAGAGAGATCAGTTGAGGAGATGAAGAACCAAATGGCTTCTGTGTTTCTCCTAAGAAGGTATGAAAACTCCAACACATATTTATAGACGTTTCACTCTATCCAAATAATGCTGGAGGGCATTAAAGAAATACACATACGTGTGTGCGTCTGTAAGCGTATGAGATAAATGGAGCTTTACTCCCACTCATGCGGCCGTACCCCCGCAGCCCCACCTGGCTAACCATGCATGGGTCCATTTGAATATTCGAGGAAAACATTGTGATGGTCTGGGAGAGTGTGATGGACGATACACAGTCACTCGGTATTTGTACAGGTGGCATATTTGTAATAGACTTCAGGCCAATTGCGAAACTACGTGGGGCCTACAGAGATGCCCGTGACAAATCCACTCCGTCCATAAGTTTTGCAAGATAACAATAGGCCAGATTCAAAAAATTCAGGCAGATCCAAAATTCAGGTGGGCCACCCCACACAAAAAACCGAGAAAAAGAAACGTCCATGTTGAAACCTTCCTGAAGTCGACCACGATGTTTATATGCCATCTAAACCGTTCACAGGGTAACTACCACTCAGATATACTGTAGGAGGTATTATTATCCTGATACAAATGCTCCTGTGGCCCTCAGAAAATTTCCAATGGTGGCTGTTCAATCCCGATGTTTCATTTGGTATGGCCCACTCGAGTTTCAATCAACCTGATTTTTGTACTCAGCCAGGTGGCTAGTGGTCGGTTCTCTGTGGCCCACCATGATCTATGTGTTTTATCACACCGTCCAACTATTTTTATAGATCATTTTAATACTTTATACCATAAATGAGCTAGATCAAAATCTCATGTGACCATACCATGGGAAAACAGTAGTGATTGAATGTCCACGGTTAAAAACCTCCTAGGCCGACTATAATGTTTATTTGACGTCGAACCAGTAGATTAGGTCATACAGACCTGCGTGAATGCAAAAAATAAATATCACCATGATCCAAAACTTTTGTAGCCCTAAGAAGTTTTTAACGGTGAGAGTTCAATCAACACACTGTGTGGCCCACTTGAGATTTTGATCTACCTCAGTTTTGGATTTATAGCATAATATTATCTGGAAAAATGGATGGACGGCATGGATGAGACAAATACATCATGTTAGGGCCCACAGAGCACCGATCACTAGCCATTGGACAGATTTCCCTTATTGTGGTCTAGTGGAACCGATGGACGGAGCGGATTTGTCACGGGTATCTTTCTGTCCCCACGTAGCGCACGGGCAATTCGCGTTCTTAACTGATCCATTAATTTACAAATCAGGTGCCTGCGTATCATCCATCACCAAGCCGGTGTATCAAATAATTAACTCTGTTTCTTATGCCTTTATCCTTATAAAAGGTAGGGCCCATATCTGAGACTGAGAGGGTGGGTTCCACGTGGCAGCTATAGTTGGGGGCTTAAGTGCATTTCTGGCTTTGGACGCGTGGTGGGGGACCCATGCATTCGTAAGCTAGTGCTAAATGATTTGAGAGGCACCTAACGAATTTCAGCATTGTGCTTGCTGATGCAAACCAGTACTGCTTTGTGGTAGTGGGGAGGGTCGCACATGTGGAAGCACCACTCTCCCATGCACCTGATGCGGCGGTCTGATCAGGTGAGTCTGCTGACCCGTTTATCATGTGGGCCACACCAACATACGTCCAATTATTTATTTTTTATTTTTTTAAATATTGAATTACACTTTCAAACGATGAAAATAAAAACGTGTGGCGATGGTAATAACCAACGACAGCCACATGATTTCTAGGTGGACACATCGGCACAACACGGTATGTTGGTCGTCACAAACGTTGGTTTTGAGGGCAAGCTAAGCACACATGCATTGTATCATACATTGCGTCACATTTATGTTATAAGAATATAAATTAATCACTTTGATGATATATTCTTTGATAACCTACGTATTCCACGTTTTAAAGTACGGTTCTCTTTTCTTTATCGAGTCATTCATCAGATTCTTTTCTTCCACAACTGGTATTATTTTCGTAATTTCTGTATATAAATTATATATTGGAATTAGGCATGGAAAGTTTAGGACATTCTAATACATTTTGGAATTTAGTGTGTACAAAAGGTTAGGATCAGAGTGACAAATGTAGCTGTGATTTTGTTAATCTCTTATATTTTCGAGAGAAATATTAAATTGGATGATGTCGAATGTGATAATATCACAAGACCTTTAAAATATCCCTATTTTAATTTAAAAGTATTTAAAATTTGTCATTAACTCATTGCATACCTGTATACAAAAATTTGGAAATTATTTAGTAATTTATAATATATATTTTAAATCTTTTACTGTTATTAAAATGTTCCTGAAAATATTCCCGATAAAAACTTAAAAATTTTAAAAATCTCCCAAGAAATTCCCTAGTTGAGAAACACCCCAAAACGATATTTGTGTCAGCATGGCAAGGTTAAATACTATGTTTTCTAATAGATTTTTCATTCTTATATTCATGCATACATCTAGATGTTGTCGCTTGGATGTCTTCAATGTGTGAAGAAATATGAGTAATTTGAGTGATCGAGGAACAAAGTTGATCAATCAAGAGAGACCTTGATTAGATTGATTGGTCCATAGATAGTTTTGGACATGTTTGATTGATTGACTTTGGAGGTTCGAGGGATCGATAAAATTTAGAAAAATCATATTAACTCTGTGGACACTTTTGAGCATGTTCGATTGATTGAGAGTTGCCCAATCGATGTTGATTGATTGATATTTAGATTGACGGTGCGTATAGTTTTGCATAATCAATTTGTAATTTATTTCCTATTCTGGGTATAACACTATATATATGAATGTAATTGCAGGATTAAGGCAGAGCTTGAGAGAACAAGGAAGGCTAAGTCGATTTAAAGGTTTTGAAGGGAGAAAACAACGGTTTTCGTATCTGTAAGTGATTTTATTTATAGTATATTAGGAGATGACAATCCTAGGGTGTCTTTTATTCGGTTATGGGCTTGGTCTTATATATGAGTGCATATGATAGGTGGGGCCCTTGCCTTTTTTCTGGAGCCCTGCTCAAAGGTCTATAGATTTCTTCTCTTGAATAAAATTTTACTTTAAAAAAAGTTATTCCATCTATTGTACTTTTATTTTTATAGTAATTTATTTGTCGCTTTGAGCTGTGGTTTTTTCACACAAGGGTTTTCCATGTTAAGTCATGTCTTCCTGTGCATGCTTTGTTTGCATTTGTTTTTCATCGTTTGATTCGATTTAGGGTTTGCTTTCGTGGTTCCCCAATAAGTGGTATCAAAGTTATATGTTGGTAGTTTGAATTTGAAACATGATGATGAAAGGATCTAACATGAAGTATGAGAAAGAGAAATTCATTGGAAAAAATAACTTTGAACTATGAAAGGTGACGATGAGAGGCCTTCTAGTTCAACAAGGATTGCAACGGGCACTCTTTGGTATAGCGAAACGTCCTTCGACTATGAGTGATGAGGAGTGGGAAGAATTGAATGAGAGGGCGAAAACCTCAATCTAATTATGTTTGACAGATGACGTCCTTTATAATGTTCTTGATCAGAAGACCACCACAAGGCTTTGGAAGAAGATAGAAAGTTTATACATGATGAAATCTCTATCAAATTATTTGTATCTGAAGAAGCAATTCAATAATTTGAATATGGCAGAAGGGTTTGATCTTAATAAACACACTAACGCATTCAATCAGTTACTTTGCAAGTTGGCGAGTGTGGATATGAAGATCGATGAAGAAGACCAAATTCTAATTCTGCTGAATTTTCTTTCAAAGTTGTACAAGAGTCTCGTCGACACTATGTGCCACTGTAGAGAGACCATAAACGTCGAAACTATTATCTCTGTCATTCATTTGAAGTAGTCAAGAAAGAGAATAGTAGCAAGGGTTCCTCTACGGATGTGTTGATAGCTCGGGGAAGAAATTCTTAATGGGAGAAAGAAAATTCACTATATAGGTACAAGTCTAAGGGAAATAGGAAGATGAAGTACTACTGGAACTATGGAAGGGTGGGGCATATGAAAAAGGATTATTAGAATCCTAAAACACAGAAAATAAAGAAATCAGATGAGTCGTCGAAGGAAGCCAATGTAACATAATCCAGTAAAGAGGCACGTGGTTGTGACATTCTGACTGCATCCAAATTTGGGTATCTCAGTAACAAGTGGATTTTGTATTCGGGGGCTTCATACCACATGACTTCTCATCAGAGTTGGTTCACCAGTTGCATCGAGTAACAAATGTTCGGCCTTATCCGATCATAAGGATTTGGAATCCTACTCGGGCCCGCTTTTGTGGGTTCCGTATATTAAGGCCTAGATGGACCACTCCCCGTGTCATGGTTTGCAGTTGTATGAGGTTGATGACGTCTTCCTACCGGTTCCTTTCCTCATGCCAGTGTTGAATCATGCGTGGGACCCTTCATGGGGGGCCGAGTCGAAGGATAGGGCCGAGTAAGGACTCTTGTAAGCTATGTTTCCACCCTACGTAATAGCTGAACTACTTTATCCACAGTCCTGACTAGGTGCATATGAACTCAATCCTGAATTATTGATCGTAATCCACTTATAAACCGTTTTACCTTATGCGATTCAGTTTTCGACGGGTCATTCACCATTTCCAACACCTGGAATTCTTCAGTATAATCTACGACGATTCAATTCCCTTGTCATCAATTTTGGTATTACTGGAACAATACCTGAACGCAATCACTAGGGAAGAATAGTGATCGAAGAAGCCATCTCATCCATGGTCATGATTAAATGGAAGCCTTGTTTTGTCGAGCATGTGAGAGTTATAATTGTTCCCACCATGCCAAAGCACTGGATTTTAAATTGAATGCTACCAATTTTACCTTTTTTTTTAAAAAAAATTTCGGTACGTCTATTTAATCAAAATATCATTCTACTTTGGCTAATCCGTCGAGGAAATCTTCTATACACAATAAGCCATTAAAACTGGGAAGTTCGACCTTAACTCGATAGTCTTTATCAGCATGATCTAGTCGATCGCCTCAATGGACTAGTCGTCGGGCAAAGCCGCCATCGATGTCCTCATTACTAGAGCTCGATTCATTTGGGGTAGCTCTATGATTCACCTCTGGAAGTGACCTACGGAAATTGGGGTTGTGCTGTTCAGCAACCACGGGCAGCTGAGCATTGCCTTAGACTGGGGGAGGAATCAACGTATTCGCATGACGGTTTAGGGTTTCCTGCAACCCTTAATCAATTGACTGTACTGGTGGAAAGATTTCATTCTTTCTAAAAGATAATGAATTCCTATATTACCGTCCATAAAATTTAGGTCCATTCCTACGTTATTTGTCATCGGCCAGAGGGGAGTCCTTGCTCTGATACCAATTGACTCAAGGATGGACGTAATGAGGTCGATCACTGTCTTCCTCTAGGATAACTACTCGGAATCCATGGAGTTTCTCTGGGCTCCTCACAGAGATTCCTCGAATCCATGAGGAAAAATAGAAAACGAAAATAAATTTCCAAATAAATTGATTGATGATGGAAATGAATTTACTATCCTTTAAATAATGATATCAAAGATAGGAAGAAATTTCAAAATCAAACTCTCTAAAAACGTGACTTACAATAAATAGTAAATTTACTATTTATATACGGTAATGATTTCTACTCGACTTCATGGTTTTTGGCCAAAAATAGTAAGTGTCCAATTTGGCTTAACCACATTATTCTGTTAATTTAACTTTCTAAGCCCTTTTCATGTTTTGCATGACTCCTAAAACTCAACAGATCAAAAGTTATGATTAAACTAAAATTTACTATAAATAGTAAAAATGAAAATAAAATGTGATTTCGACCATCAATCTGATGGAATCTCACAAATCTGGCATGGGTAACCCGGTGTAACGGGGTATGTTGGCTAAAGTAGCTTTACCTACCCAAAATCGTATATGATACGTCTAGGGCTGTACATGAACCGGGCTAGCCCGGTTAACTCGCTCGACTCGGCCCGACCCGGAACTGAGTTCGGTCTAGGACGGGTCATTTTATTCAGCTCGAAACTGACTCGATCCGAAACCTGACTCGACTCGGCCCGACCCTGCTTCACGTGGACCGTTATATATATATATATATCCTAAATTCTTACCCTAACCATTTGAGACAGATAAGTGAGAACGATGCCCCGACCATAAACCCTAAAACTCTCTCTCTCTCTCTCTCTCTCTCTCTCTCTCTCTCTCTCCCTCTCTAATCTCTCTCTCTCTCTCAATCTTTCTCTCTCTCGTCCCTCTCATCTCTCCCTCTCTAATTTTTCTCTCTCTTTCTCTCTCAATCTCTCTCTCTCTCAATCTCTCTCTTGACTTCTGGGATAGTTCACCGCTCATCTTTGAAGTGACAGTGACTCATCCACCTCATAGGTGTCCTAAATTTACAGCAATCCAGGCCGTCTAAATGGTGCGTCCCTTTGTAGATGGAGTAGGTCTGAAACTGGCCCGAACTCGCCCGATTGTTGACCGGGCCGAGTTCGGGCTGGACATGTTGGCCTGGTGACCGGGCCGGGCTGGGTTCGTGCTGGGTTTGACCTAGGTACGTCCAATAACTCATTCCAGTTTGCGAGATACGTCTGCTTTAGGGTTCTGACAGTCCTAATCACTTTCACCTCTGATCAAGCCTTCTTGGGTCCATCTTTTTATTATTATTATTATTATTTTTTTACACATGCACACACACCCCACACACACATGCTTACACACGTACACACACCCCACACGCATGCCGTGGGATTTCACCACTGATGGGTGCTCGAACCCTTGACCCGGTGTTGAAACTCGTGGGATTCTACTACCCGGGTAAGATTAAGGACCCTTCTTTGGTCCATCTTGACCATGAAAGTGTCTGCAACCCTGTCTACATCACCATGGGTCCCACCACGGGTTTGGAACATCTAAATTTAGACGAGCAAATTCGGCATCGGAACTAATATTTTTTTTTTTTTGACCGGCTTGGGATTGCTAAATTCTACAATTGGAATCATGATGAGGTGTCCCACAACGTGACATATCGACCCATATTTTCATGACACATTTTCTCGTCTATTTCTTCGACATCCAGAAGATCACTTCTCATGCATGTGGATCCTAGCTACATAGTGACATATTGCATGGAAAGTGCATGAACATGTGGCTGGAGTCCTTCAAACTTTCCAATTTGTAATCCAACCATTCACCAACCTTAGATTGCCTTCTTAGGTTGTAGACAATATACTCTCTCAATGTCTAAGACGAGGAAACCAAATTTCTCAAACTGGTAGAGTTGCCGACCAAGAAAACCTTGAAATCCAGCTCCCTATGAGGAAAGTTAAGAGTTTGAAATGATGCATTGCACAATATGAAGTTTTTGTCGCAGAAGCACATAGAGACAAATCAAGTACTCGCAATCACACAATCAAGTCTAAACACAAACAATTTGAATTTTACATGGAAAAACCCTTGTAGGAAAAAACTATGGTACAAAATGACAAGTATGCACTATGAAAGCAGAAATTGCAAGAGATAGTGTTACTAATTTACACCTCCTCTATTTCCAAATCTCGATTACCTCCGATGTAGAAAGTACCACAGCCATAATAGAAAACAAATTTCGCACTAACACAATTGTACCCATGTGTTCGATGGGACCTTTGATGGCATCGATCACCCATCAAGGACCTCGATGGCATCGAACACATTCGATGACATCGAGTAGCAAGACCAAAACGTTCCAGTAATCAACATGGATTTTCTGAATTTTTTGGAAGGCATTGAGCACCTGTTGATGGCATTAACCTCTGCTTGATGGCATCAAGTGCTTACAAATTTAGGACATCAACAACAGTTTTTTTTTTTTCCTTTTATAATGCCAATTTCAAATGCGAGGACCACCAGATTTTTTTTTATATCAAGACTCCAGTCTTTCGAATGCCTTTGGAATCCTGGGAATTTTTAAGCATCTCTTCAACCTTGAAATGGTGCTAGATGTGTACGTGGAAAATTGGACTCCTGGCAAGGCTCCCGTCTCCAACGAAGATCGATCGAGTTTACAGGCTTTAGCGGAGAATCATATTTTCATAAAGGGGTCGAATTTCCAGACCTCATTGGAGATGTTCTTTAATGAAGAAACCGAAGAGATAGAATCAACCATAAGCATCAACTGAGACGAGGATATCATTAGGGTCATCATGATACATTCGGGTGTTCGCACCCATACAATTCAATTGGCGCCAAGCAATATGATGGGGTTATCTGCTCACAAATTCCACTAATGGTTGTCATATTCCAAGCATTTACAAAAGAGATTGAATCTAATGCTAGTCGTATTCCAAGCATTGACAAAAGAGAATGAAGGATTAGTATCCATCATGCCAGGCAATGTATATCAGCCATATGTAATGTTTGGTGTGAAACTTGTACCATTTTATGTCTATGGAAGAAGCAAAACTTGAGGACGAGTTTTTTCCTAACCCGATAGTCTTCTGTAGGCAGCATCTGTGTCAACTTTCCCTCCACCATTGATTTCAGCATAGCCCGTGATTAAACCGTTCAAAGGCCTGAATTCATGCGAAATTGCAAACAAATCATTGTATACTATCGCAATGGGTGAATGCCATCATTGTGTATGAGCCAAGCATGGAGCATCTTGAGCAATACTATCAGATTTCATGGTCTGGACTTGGAAGAACGGAATTTGACAACAGAAGTCATCACCAGGTGTCTCACAACCCACACACTTCGAGATCAAATTCCATCCCCACAGGCCTTACCTTACATAATGCCAGTGGAACCAGGACTCAATTATCTGTCCAAAAATCTGATTGGCAAACTTTGGCCAATCCGTAATTTATCAAATATATAATGTAGAATTAGTTTCATTTGAAAGCTTATCTAATTATCTTCTGACGCAAGGATGAATGTGATGAGGTCAATCACCGTCTTCCTCAAGGATAACAACTTCGAATCCACAAAGCTTCCCTGTACTCCTCACAGAGACTTCTCGAATCCATGAGGAAAAAAGCAAGAAAATAGAAATAATATTCTAGAAAATTTATAAATTGATTGATGAATGAATAAATGAGTTTACACCCATTTAAATAGGGATACTAAGTCATTGAAGAAGTTTCGGAATTAAACTACAACTAAAACTCCTCGATTTCACAACTTACTATAAATAGTAAACTTACTATATATAGACGGTCATGATTAGTGTGCATGGTTTTCAGCTAAAAAATAGTAAGCGTCCTATTCGGTCGAACCATGATGTTCTCCTAATTATTCTAAGCACTTTCCATGTTGGGCGCAACTCCTAAAGCCTAATGGATAAAGAGTTATACTTGAACTAAAACTTACTATACATAGTAAAAACGAAAATAAAACGGGAATTCGACCGTCGATTAGATGGTATTTCACGAATTCGTTGTGTACAACCCGGCATAGCGGGTTGGGTGGCTAAACTAGCTCGTCCTACACCAAAATCATATATGGTATGTTCGATTGCTCATTCCGGTTTGCAAGATACGTCCGTTTTAAGCTCTGACAATCCGGACCACCTTCACTTCCCATCAGACCTTTTCTGATCCATCTTAGCCTTGAAACTGTCCGTGACCTGCTTTAAATCTTCTTTCCAACAAACTAAAATATCTACTTCCTAGATGCCATGTGGAGCTCACAGAGATGCCTGTCACAAATCCACTTTGTCCATCTGTTTTGCATGACCACAGTAAAAAAATTAGGCGGATTTGAAACTCATGTGAGGCTACACCACATGAAATAGTCAGAACGTACGGAAACACCCACCATTTAAACCTTTCTTAGCCGACCATGATGTTTATATGCTGTCTAAACTGTTAATAGGTTATTACCACTTGACTGCGTCAGACCGACTTCTTCTCCCATTCCTTCGGTTGTAAGATGGCCAAGACCTCCCCCGGGTTGGGTGAAGCTGAAGGTTGATGGTTCTTCTCACGGCAATCTAGGTGAGTTTGGCAGAGGTCGAGTTGTGAGGGACCTCCATAGTCGGGTAATTTTTACCTTCCATAGGTACTACGGCTGTGCGTCCAACACGATCGCAGAAGCTCAAGCAATGCTGGATGGTATTACTCTTTGTAGCAAACTTGGGCTCTCAAATGTTGTCGTGGAATCCGACTCTAATCTGGTGGTGGAGGCTGCTGCGGATCCTACAACCCACTGCCCTTGGAACATTTGGTATAGGATGGGGAGCCATTCACTCCTTCAACCGTAGCCTCAATCTCTCTTTCCGGCACATCTACCTGTTGGGGGCCTTGCACAAAACCTTAGGATCTAGCCTCCCAAAACAAACCAGAATTATGGAATAATAAAGCAATGAAATAAATCAAAGCATAAACCACACGACACCAGGGATTTTTACGTGGAAAACCCTCAAAGAGGTAAAAACCATAGGACCTCGTCCAGATCAACAATCCACTATAAAGCAGAATGTTACAACTAATCACAAGCACACACCGCTTGGATCAAACCTTCTTCACTCACGCAGGAGTGGATAAATAGTAAGAGAAACAAAGAAGATGGAGAGATCTCACCGATTACAAGGACGTGGAAGCACTGAGATATGGTAGATCACCTCTATGAGCATAGCATCCCTTTCACAAGCTTCCTCTCTCTCTTTCTCTCTCTCTCTCTCTCTTTCTCTCTCACTCTCACATCTTTTGATAGCCCTAAGCCCTTTTAGAGTACCTTTAGGAAACCTTAGAAAACCCCTAGAATACACCTCAATCCCGCATACACCCCTTTATATAAGAATAGAAGGAAGTGTAATCAAATTAGGAAACAAAATCCGTAAAATCTGCGTTTTCGTAATCGCATTTGTGGAACTCTTCGATGATATCGAAGGTCTCTCGATAACGGCTTCAATATCATCGACAGTCCTTTGATGATATCGAAACAGGACTAAAAAACTGTCCAGCAACCAGGGGTGAAAATTTCAACAATTATCGATGTCATCGAGCCACTCTCGTTGACAGCCTCGATATCATCTGAAGGTCTCTTGATGATATCGGAACAGGACAAAAACTGTCCAGCAACTAGCGCTGAAAAATCCTGTAATTATCGATGATATCGAAACTTGTTTGATTTCATCGAACCCAACAATGAGGAGAAAATCCCCATCAAATCTCCCCCTTTTCGACTTAGGAGGAATTCACCTTCTTCAAGCCAGCTCGATTTCTACAAACCTTAAACTTTTCCTTAAGCAAAGCCTTGGTCATCATGTCTGACCTATTATCGTCCATGTGGACCTTCTCAAGCTATAACACCTTCAGTTCCAAAGTATCCCTGATCCAATGATACCGAATCTCTATGTGTATAGCATTTTGACTATCGCAATAGACCACGTGTTGTTCCTACTTCAGGCTAAGTTCCTTAAGAACCTCTTCATCCAAAGCATTTCTTTACATACCTCTATGACCACAATGTACTCAGCCTCTGTCGTCGACAATGTTACGACCTACTGTAGCTTACTCTACCAAGAGACCGCTCCCCTGCAAACATGAACATAAACCACGATGTAGACTTCATGGAGTCTATATCACCTGTCATATCTGCATCTATGTAGCCCTCTAACACAGGTTTTCCATCATCATAGCATAGGCCCAACCTAGATAAGCCTCTTAGATACCGCAGTATCCATTTCACCGCTGCCCAATGCTCTTTGCCAGGATTGGCAAGATACCGGCTGACAACACCAACCGCATATGCTATGTCTGGGCGTGTACACACCATAGCATACATCAAACTTCCTACAGCTGACGCGTAGGGTATCTTCTGCATCTCTTCTATCTCTGCCTTCGTCTTGGGACATTGCCTGTCGTTCAATCTGAAGTGACCATCTAGTGGAGTACTGACCGACTTCGTTGCATTCATATTGAACCGCTTTAAGACTTTCTCAATATACCACTCTTGTGACAGACGAAGCTTCCTACTGCTTCTGTCACAAGTTATCCCCATTCCTAGGATCTGTTTAGCCGGGTCCAAGTCTTTCATCGCAAATGACTTGCCTAACTCATGTTTCAGTCTGTCGATCTTCTTAATGTCTTTTTCCATGATGAGCATGTCATCAACATATAACAACAGAACTAAGAAATCACCATCTGAGAACTTGCACGTGGACACATAGTGGTCCGACTCCATTCTGTCATACCCATGCTTTAACATAAACGAGTCGAACTTCTTGTACCATTGTCATGGAGCTTGTTTTAGCCCATACAAGCTCTTCCTCAGCCTACACACCATATGCTCCTTACCTTTGACTTCGAACCCTTTTGGTTGGTGCATGTAGATCTCTTCTTCCAGGTCGCCATGGAGAAAGATAGTTTTAATATCTAACTGCTCTACCTCCAGATCCATGCTAGCCGCCAACCCAAGCAACACTCGTATGGATGTCATCTTCACCACCGGTGAGAATATCTTTTCGAAGTCTGTACCTTTCCTCTGATCAAAACCTTTCACCACAAGTCTAGCCTTAAACCTTGTCTGTGAATTCTTCTGCTCAATCTTCTTTCTATATACTCACTTGTTTGCTCAAAGCTTTCTTGCCCTTAGGCAATTTCACCATATCATATGTGTGGTACTTATGTAAAGATTTCATCTTCTCTTGCATAGCTTTCAACCACTCTCCCTTATGCTCGTCGGCTAGGGCCTTAGAATAATCTTCTGGCTCTCCCCCATTAGTGAACATAATGTACTCATGCGGTGAGTACCTCTTGGACGGCTGTCTGTCCCTAGATGACCTCCTCACCTGTGGCTCAACAGGTGGATCAAGTGGGGGCTGCTCCCCTGGTCCATCTTCTGAAGGAACTCCCTCGTCCTCTATACCTTGCTGTACTCCCCCGTCATCAGGCACCACGGGAGGAATAATCGGATCCATGTCCTCTAGCTCACCTGAACTAGGCTGGTTCTTCTCTGGCTTACCAATGTCTTCTATACACTGATCTTCAAAGAATACCACATCTCTGCTCCTAACGAGCTTCTTCTCGGTCGGATCCCACAATCTGTAACCGAACTTTTCATCACCGTACCCCAAGAACACACACTGCCTGATCTTCATATCGAGCTTGGACCTCTCGTCCTTTGGTACGTGAATGGATGCCCTGCATCCAAACACCCTGAGATGACTGTACGATGGATCCTGTCCAGTCCACACCTTCTCAGGTACTTCTCCATTCAACGGGGCTGATGGAGACCTGTTTATCAAATACACCGCCGTGTGCATTGCTTCTCCCCAGAATGTCTTGGGCAACTTCGCATGGGATAACATGCATCTGATTCTCTCTACAATGGTGCGATTCATTCGCTCAGCCACACCATTATGCTGGGGGGTCTTGGGAACCGTCTGTTCATGCCGTATACCTAGGGACTTGCAATACTCATGAAAGTCGCCAATGTATTCACCACCATTGTCAGTGCGGATGCACTTCAATGATCTACCTGTCTCTCTCTCGACCATAGCATGAAACAATTTAAACACACCAAAGACCTCATCCTTGGATTTCAAAGCATAAATCCAAACCCTCCTAGATGCATCATCTATAAAAGTAATAAAATACAATGCCCCACCCAAGGTTTTTGTCCTCATAGGACCACAAACATTAAAATAAACCAAATCTAATGCATGCACTTTATTAACATGAGAAACAGTTTTAACAAATGAAACTCTATACTGTTTCCCTGATAAACAATCAAGACAGGTTTTGAGAGGTATACCTGTCACATCTGGAAGGAGCCGCTTCCTCGCTAGTACGTGAAGCCCTTTTTCACTTATGTGACCTAGACACCTGTGCCACATGTTAATAACTGAATCTTCCACTGCGTTTAACCCACCCTTGCACATACTAACACTTACCTTGTAAAGGGTCACTTCTTTCCTTTGGCCACGATCAATGAGCCCTTAATGAGCTTCCATCGCCCATCAACAAACCGGCTTTCATAGCCATCATCATCCAACCTTCCCGTCGATATCAAGTTGAGGCGAAGGTCTGGAATGTGCCTCACATCCCTGAGAACCAATGTTTATCCCACATCGGTCTTCGCACAAATATCACCGACCCCTACAATCTTCGATACGCCAGAATTTCCTATATTTACGGTCCCATAGTCACCTAACTTGTAGCCTGTGAAGAAGTCCCTACTTGGAGTCGCATGAAAAGAGGCTCCCGAGTCAATTACCCAGTCGGTGTCCTAACTCGTAGCTGTTAGACAAACATCATGATCTGCTGAAAGAATAATAACAATGTTGCCATCTGAAGCGATCGTAGTGGAATCTGATTCATCTTCCTTCTCCTTTTCTTTTCCTTTCTTGTCGTTCTTCTTACCACGACATTCATGCTTGTAGTGACCCTTCTTGCCACAATTCTAACAATCAACATCCTTTCTGTTACTCGACTTGCCTCTTGGTTTATCTCGGGCCTTCCCGCCCTTTCTGTTCTTTTCTCTCCCATATTCTTGTGTCACAAGGGCCTCTTGCTGAGTAGACCCCTGAGACTTCATCCTTGTCTCCTCATTGAAGAGACAACTAGTTACTTGTTCTATGGACACCTTTTCGTCTGACACAAAATTACTTAGAAACGCCACCAATGTCTTTCAACTGTCAGGCAATGAACTAAGCAATAGCAAAGCCTGCAATTCATCATCCAGGACCATCTTCATAGAGGAGAGTTGGTTCACTATATTGCTGACCTCGTTCATGTGATCGGCCACAAAACCACCATCTTTGAACTTGAGATTCACAAGTCATCTTATCAGAAAGATTTTATTACCGGCTGTCTTCCTCTCGTACAGCCCTTTCAATTTCAGTCATAAGCTAGCGGCTGAGGTTTCCATAGACACATGGTGGAATACGGAATCGTCCAACCATTGTTTAATAAACCCCACCGCCTTTCGGTCCATCTTCTTCCAATCATCATCAGACATATCCTTGGATTTTTCTGATATGCCTAAAATTGGATAATATAGGTCCTTGTAATAAAGCAAGTCTTCCATCTTAGCCTTCCATATGGTCCAGTTAGAACCATTGAGGTTGATCATCCTTGATGAGTCACCTTCCATAATTCAAAACCGATCCTACCCATTTAATGAACTTAGCTTTGATACCACTTTGTTGGGGGCCTTGCACAAAACCTTAGGATCTAACCTCTCAAAACAAACCAGAATTATGGAATAATAAAGCAATGAAATAAATCAAAGCATAAACCACACGACATTAGGGATTTTTATGTGAAAAACCCTCAAAGAGGTAAAAACCATGGGACCTTGTCCAGATCAACAATCCACTATAAAGCAGAACGTTACAACCTTCTTCACTCACGCAGGAGTGGATAAACAGTAAGAGAAACAAAGAAGATAGAGCGATTTCATCGATTACGAGGACATGGAAACACTGAGATATGGTAGATCACCTCTACGAGTATAGTCTCCCTTCCACAAGCTTCCTCTCTCTCTTTCTCTCTCTCTCTCTCACACCTTTTGATAGCCCTAATCCATCTTAGAGTACCTTTAGGAAACCTTAGAAAATCTCTGGAATACACCTCAATCTCGCATACACCCCTTTATATAAGAATAGAAGGAAGTGTAATCAAATTAGGAAACAAAATCCGCAAAATCTACATTTCCGCAATTGTATCTGAGGAACTCTTTGATGATATCGAAGGTCTCTCGATAGCAGCTTCGATATCATCGACAGTCCTTCGATGATATCGAAACAGGACCAAAAAACTGTCCAACAGCCAGGGGTAAAAATTCCAACAATTATCGATGTCATCGAGCCACTCTCGATGACAACCTCGATATCATCTGAAGGTCTCTCGATGATATCGGAACATGACAAAAATTGTCCAGCGACCAGCGCTGAAAAATCCTGTAATTATCGATGATATCGAAACTTGTTCGATTTCATTGAACCCAATAATGAGGAGAAAATCTCCATCACTACCGAGAGAGTAATTTAGTGGCAGGTGCGCTCGCCAGGATGGCTAGTGAAGGTTGTGGCAATACGTTCTTTCGCTCACGATCAAATTTGCCAAGGAGCGTTAGGGGCCTCCTGGTTCTTAACAATGCCGGGTTGGGCTACTTGAGAGTCTGATTATGGTGTTGTTTATGTTGTCCCTTTTCCTTCTTGATCCGTTGGTGGGGTTCTCCTTCCCCTGCTTGGCCCCCCTCGTGTTGTTCCTACGTTTGTTGTCGATAGTCTTGAGGGTGGTCTCCTATATGATGGGCGGGGCTCCTTTCCTTTTTGTGGGAGCCAGCCTGAAGAGTTATCCAGTTTGTTCCTTTCTTTAATAAAATTAGGTGGCGCGCTTCCACCTTTATTTAAAAAAAGAAAAAACGAAAAAAGAGAAAACAGGTTATTACCACTTAGGTAAACTGTAGCCCAAATATCATCCTGTACAAACTTTCTTTGGCTCCCACTAAGTTTCCAATGAAAGGCGTTCAACCCTGCTGTTAAGTATGGTGTGGCCCACATGAGTTTTGGATACGCCTAATTTTTAGATTCCAATCTATTTTTGTCCTGCAAAACTGATAGACTGAGTGAATTTGTGATAGGCATCCATGTGGGCCCCGCACAGCTTCCAACTGCAGGAACTTAATGTGCCCGAAGGCACCGACAATCCGCATCCGGCAGGCACACCCCTCGGGAAGCGGATTGGCTGGTGTAGCACACACCAGCTATATAGCTAGTGTAGATACGTGTGGTGCACGCATCGCATCTCCCGGTTGTACGAACGGTTCAAATGAGATCGAAGTTACATGCCCAACAATGATATATTTATTATATCCACGCCGTTCATCCATTAATTTTTTGATATCATTTTAGAGCATTACATAAAAAATGAATCACATCCAAAGCTTAAATGGACCACACCGAAAATAGCAGCCGGGATGATGATTTTCACCGTTAAAAAATCGTAAGACCCACCATAACATTTATTTTCCATCCAATATGTTAATAAGGCCACAAATACATGGATGAAGAGAGACAAAAAATCATATTGATCCGAAACTTCTATGACCTCAAAAAGAGTTTCAATGGTACACGTTCAATCCCCCACTGCCTTTTGCAGTGTGGTCCAATTGATCTTTATATTTGTCTTATTTTCCCACTAAAGCCTTAAGGTGAGCTCGCAAAATAAATGGACGGTTTGTATATAATACATACCATAGAACTTATTCATGTCTTATATAGCTGGTGTTATATCTAAACCCTTCATCTATTTGATGAGATCCTCTTAAGGCTTGAGATGAAAAATAAGACAGATCTAACTACCAAGTGGACCACACTGCAAAAAGAAGTAGGGGATTGAACGTCTACCATTGAAAAGTTTTGGATCATTACGAAATTTGTTGTTATTTTTCATCCATATCTTTTTGACCTTATGAATAGATAGGATGGAAAATAAATGTTATAGTGATCCCTACTAATTTTTTATCGGTGAAAATCATTATCCCCACTGCTATTTGCGGCGCTTCCCTGTTGATGATTCATTTTTTTGTATAATGCTCCAAAATGTTATCAAAAAATGAATAAATTCTGTGGATATAATAAATACGTCGCTGTAGGGTCATGTAACTTTGATCTCCTTTGAACCGTTCGTACAACTCAGAGCTCGAGGAGCATCAGTCGCTCATCTTTGCACGACACGTACCTATATAAGTTATATAGCTGGTGTGTAGTAAAGGGACGCGGATTGTGTCCTAACCCACCCGCCCGGCAGGGATCTGTGGGGCCCACAATAATGTAAATATTTTATCTACTCTGTTAATTGCTTTTATAGGATTATTTTACAATATGAAACAAAAATTGAAGCACATCCACACCTCCGGTGGACCACGTCAAAGGAAGCTACAGTAATATGACACTCATTGTTGAAACCTTTCAAAGGGCCACCGTTACGTTTTTTTACCATCCAACCTATTAATAAGGTCACGAAGAAGGATGAAGTGAAAACACAAATATCACATTCACCCAAGAAGTTTTTAATGGTGAAAGTTAAATCCCCACCTTATGGTCCACTTAAGACCTGGACCTGCATCATTTTTTGGATCACATATTAAAATGATCTGAGAAAAACGATGAACGTAGATAAAACACTTACGCCACGGTGGGCCCCACAGATTCCAGCCCGGACGGATTAGGTTAGGACGCAATCCGCGTCCGCAGTACAGAAGCCAATCCGCTTCCCATCTTGAAGGCCTGACCCAAAATTTAAGTGGAGCGGCCCGAAGTACTAATGGCCTGGCCCTCCCTGTGCCAGGTTCGTACCATTCCCTAAGCCCGAAGTACTAATGGCACTGCCCTAAGGCCAGGTTCGGGCCATTCACCCACCAAGTGGACTGATCTGCGCCCTGTCATTGCCACGTCATTGAAATGACATCCAAATGAGTGAAAATGAAGGTTGACACGGCCCTCACTCAATATTGGAGCACCACACTATCAATTGCACCACAGGGAAATGAGGGTCTCTCATTTGGTAACTTAGACATTATATTTCTCTTATTTTAGAATTTTGAAAATAGACTGGCTTTTTCAAGTACAATTCCTAAAAAATGGACCAGCTTAGTGCTGCGGCCATGCCATTAGGTTACCCTTAGAAGAAGTCATGTTACCCCTCCATGGTCAAGGAAAAGTTGCACCACCCCCGGTTAGGCTATGTTACTAGCATTGGAGGCAAGTTTTATAGCTAAAGCGCTGCCCAATGCACTGGCGTGGCACCATTCTCCATGAAGCCTATAATTTATATACAATTTAGTATTCCATGTTCATTTCTATATTCTTTTACCATACTTTTGGTCAAAGCATCAAAGCTAGCTTAGTGCCCACTACCACGGTGATTCAAACAGATCATAAAACCCAAAATCTCTAATTCATCGTAATTAATGTTAAGGCTTCGGGAAAATTACCATATGTAAGACATTTATAATTCTTCAAAACATTAGCATATGTGCAAGAGCACGTGTAATTAGAAAGCCCTTTGGCATTGTATGGGATGCCAAAGAAGCAACTAAAAACGCGTGCATTCTTCCCTCCATCTCTAAAGTAAAATATAAGGGCCTTACATATATGTAAAGGATAAGTAGTACACAATGATGTAAGTGATTCTTGTGGCGTTTTCAAGTATAACCTATACATTCAACACTTCATATGTTCCAGTTAAATTATCATGATGGCCTTTTGCTTCTTTCTCCCTATGGGTGGATTCGATGTTATATATAATCCTAAAAATGGATGTTGGCACGAACTTACATATCACTGGGAGGCATCCGAAAAGCGAGAAGATTTAGATATTGGCCACTATTGTTAGAAGTAATGGTACTGATACACCTTATAGCAATGTTAATGATAAAAATTAATGGAAATTTTGTGGAAGGACTACAAGGTCCAGGGAGACAAAAGCCACAAAGGTAAAAGGCGACAGATGAATGCTACGCTAGAGCAAGAAGTCAAGGTGTTTGAGCACTATGATGAATATTAATTTAAAGAAATCCTGATGATTATAGATTGTTCTAACCCCTCTGGCTTAGGAATGTCGTTAATAAGAGAGACATGAGGCGTGAAGAAACAATGAGAACGGGCAAAAGAACGATCAGTGGAGACTTGAAAAGAAAAAATACAAGGGTCATACCATGGCTTTTTGTTGTAATTTTGAATCCACAAAAAAATTAAATCAACTCTAAATATTAGAAATTCAAATCTAATAATCACTATCAATCCTACACTTTGTGGAAGCACGTTTAACGAAGATAGAACAATTAAACTAGAATCAACCTATCAAGTAATAAAAACACATAATTTTACATGAAAAATCTTTAATTTTGGGAAAAACCACAGCACAATGTGACAGAGATCTCCACTATAATCTAAACCTTCGAGTTACACCACTCCCCTTCTTTGATTATAGAAGCAATATGATCTTCCTTTGTAATGCACAACCCTTAAAAAAACCTAGCCCTTAAGAAAAATCCATTTATAAGCCCTTACAAGTATGGAAAAAAAAAAAACCCTCTTAAATTGTAAAAACCTTGCCCAGTTCAGTCCGACCAACAAAGCCTTGCTTCAATTCCCATACTATAAAAAAATCTAAGGCAATTGTACAACGATCTCCACCTTGACTTGTATTATATCAAGTCACCTTAAAGATCTCTTGTGCTAACCTTTACATTGAGCGTAAACCGCTCCTTGCATCCTCCACCCAGAACGTAGCTTCATTTGCACCATTGAGCAAGGGTGCCTAATCTCATCAATGACTTGTGAGATTGATTAAGCTTAAGTAGTGCTTGAACTTGTTTGTAGTCAGCAGCTTCGTTAACATATATAGAACATTTTTGTTTATGTGGATCTTCTAAAACTAAATCTCTCCTAAAGCAATGAGTTCTCATATCTTGTGAAACTTCAAGTCGATGTTCTTGGTTCTTGCATGATATACTTGATTCAATGCTAAACAGATAGCATTCTGACTACAACAATACAACCGAATCACCTCCTGTTTCAAGTCAAGTTTTCCAATCAGATCCTTCAACCATAATGTCTCATTTGATACCTTCGTCGTAGCCATATATTCCGGCTCCATTATTGTATACGACATTATTGTAGATTGTAGTGTAAATCTTCAGTATATCGGTTTGCCTACTAATGTGTAAACATATCTTGTAGTGGACTTCCTGTTATCTAAATCTCTTGCATAATTTACATCCACGTAGCCTACAACTCCAACTAAAGCTCCATGTCCCCCGAACATGATCTGGTGTCGACTGTACCCCCAAGATACTTGAGAATCCATTTAACTTCGTTTCAATGCTCTTTTTTCGAATTTGTCATATATCTGTTAACCATGCTAACTTTCTGTGTGATATTTGGCCTTGTGTAAACCATTACATATATGAGACTTCCCATTGAACTCGTGTATGACAACCGTGATATGTTTGAAATCTCATCTTCTATGCTTGGACATAACTTGGCTGACAACTTAAAGTGACCTACATATCCCTTCTTAGACAACTACATCTTTCCAGACTCTCTGCCTTTATGAATCTCTATACCCAGGATCTTCTTGGCAGTGCCTATATCCTTCGTATCTATCTGATTTCTTAACAAAGAATGAAGCAAGAGTATCTCTTTATTTTTATTTTTTTTGCAGTAATTAGCACATATAACATTAGTAGAATGTAGGACCCATCCTCAAACACCTTGTAATATACACAACAATCTTACTCACATTTGATATAACCAATCTCTACAATGTAGGAATCGAACTGCTTGTACCACTACCTCAGAGACTGCTTAAGCCCATACAATGACTTCTTTAGTCTACACACGTGATCTTCCTTACCAAGTTCTCGTATCCTGCTAGTTGTTTTATGTAAATAAATTGTTTCAAGTTTTCATAAAGGAATGTTACCTTCACATCAAGTTGCTCCAATTTCAAATTGGATTCCACTACCATAGCCAATAAAACCCTGATTAACGTATGTTTCATAATTAGAGAGAATTTCATTATAATTTACTCCTTCACTCTACGAGAATCCTTTTTACTACAAGCCATGCCTTGAACTTTTTTTCCTCATTTTTTGTTAATGCTTCCTTCTTTCTAAATACCCACTTTTACCCTATAGCCCTCTGACTTTTTAGAAGTTCTACTAACTTTTATGTCTGATTCTTGTGTAGAGATTCCATCTCCTCTGCCATGTCCGATGTTCACTTGTCGCTATTCTTTCTACACTTAGCCTCTTGAAAGGTGGAGGGATCTCCACTCCCTATTCCTGGTTGTATTTTCTTGGGTATCCTACTAATTGATATGGTAAATTTCTTGCTCTTGTTAAATTTCATCTTCAATAACTGGCTCAACTAGTTCCACCTACACCAACAATCTCACTACCTCACCATGTATTTCTGATTTTTTTCATAGCGTGCTTGTTGGTCTTAAACATAGATGCCTCGTTGAAGATGACATATCCAACTTTTTCCTTTATCCACTCTGCACGTGGACATATGTTGGACATCCAAAGATCCTCAACCTTGAGTTCCTTTGCAACTTTGAAGTCTAACTCTCTAGATAATGACTGATTCATAATAAAGCATGTCATGCTAATTACTTTTGCTCAAAAGCTTTTAGACAACCTCGCATGCAACCACTTGCTTCTCGCCTTCTCTAATAAAGTTCTGTTCATCCTCTCTACCATCTAATGTGGGGTCCTTGGAGTTAAGAAGTGGCTTGCGATGCCTTGTTTCTTGTAGAATTTCATGAATTCCGCCTCCTTATACTCTGTATTGTTATCTGACTGAAGATACTTATCTCCTAGTTTGTTTCTCTACTTCAGCCTTTCATTCCTTGAACTCGGCGCATAACTCAAACCTGTGCTTTAAGAAGTAGACCCAAACCTTCCTGGAATAATCATCTATAAAGTTCATAAGGTATCATGCTCCTCCCTTAAATGGTATTGTCACTAGCCCCAACTAACCTGTACAGATTTATTGTTTTATGTTGTAATGTCTCAAAATTTTACCAACTTGGGAATTAAATGTCCTTGGGTATTACCTTTGATTTCTTGATTTGAACACATGTCTGTGCATACATTCACACATGTTTGTGGATAAAAGGAGTGATGTGAGGTCCACCAAAATTGCCAAAAAGAATGGAAATTCAAATTTTACAAAGCATGGATTGGCATCAGTGGTGCCACTGTAAAAAGAAATTTTTTGGATAGACCTCGATGGTGCTACCGTCACTTCCTATTTGGTAATAATCAACAATGTCCAGTAGCCGACAGTTTCAATGCACTGACTTCCAAATTTCATATATTTTGTTTTACGACTCCAATTGAGTTGATTCAAAAGCTAGATTGAAGCTTGATGAGTCTATATTTTATATATATATATATATATATAAACTAATTTCAGAGGAGGTAAATTTTAGTTCTTTTTGGAAACTTTACCGAAAATCATTGGTTTCAGGCAGTTGGTACTTCCAGAAGTTTTAGAATTTTTTAAAAACTCGAAATAGAATAAAGTTTAGAAGAGATAAAGTAAAATCGATGATGAAATTCCATAAAAATTATAAAATCATTTAGTAACTAAAATTACCAAAAATATTACAAGCAATAGAACTATTGAACCAAAAAGTTTCTTCAATTGCATGTTATCGATGATTCGGACATATAATTTTCATCTTAAAGTTTTTATATTTTGTGTCTTCTTGGAAATTTCTTATAATTATGCCAAGAATCATCCTATTTAGTTAAATTAGGTTTTTCTATTTTTAGTGTATCTTACTAATTTGGGTAGTTTCTACTATAGTCGAATTATGGTTTTTTATTAGGGTGATTAAAGCCAAATCATCATTTTTGTTAATTGCAGAAATGGCATGATAAGAACTTAGCTAATCCAAACCCAAGTTATGCACAAGAAGTCTTACCGCCTAATTTATTTAAGAAATGCCTGAATTAACCAAACTACTTCTAAGCCACTCGTTAGTGCATCATTGAACTCGAAATTATAGAAGTATGATCGTCTTAGCAGGCTTGGCATCCATCGCGAGACATCGAGTGAAGATCGCTTCTTAAATCGCTCAACTTGGACTCGCAAGGAAAGTGCATGAGATGATCGAATACCTTTAGAGTCTATCAATTGATACTTAAGTTAAATGTCTCATTTTCACTCTTGGCCTAAGTTGTGACTTTCAGACCATTAGATAATGATCAAACACAAGGCACTAAATTAAGACAATACCTTCCACATATCCATATAGCCGCAACCTTGATCGATGATTGGTGACCATCGAACTGACTTCTAATCATATCCCTCAAATGGCATATTCAAATGACGGGTCGATCGTATTCATGCGTATATCTCCACTTGGGGAACTTATCCTATGGCATAGATCAATTTGTACATCTTCTAGTGAGCCTCAAAAGCTAGAAACACTCTCTCATAGGGTCAATACACTAAAACCCCAACCCTTGGGGCCAAATGCAGCACTTTTGGCACTATAAAAGGACCTCATTTGGGCTCCCCCTCTCCCCATATGAATTTTTCCTAGCAAATGAGAGGAAGAGAGAAAGAAGAAGAGAAGAAGAGATGGATGGGAGAAATGGTGGGGCGCTCAGTGCCGTATCACATCATCCAATCCTCATGCTAGCTGGATCTTGTAAGATCTCACCTCTACGCTTGGTTTCATGACTTTAACGGCTGAAATACGAAGATTTCCGATCAGATTCTTCAATCTTTGCTAGGTAAGAGGTTCCCTTATTATCCTTCCACCTCTTTCTTTTGTTCCCTACATTTTTTATCCACTAAAGTTAGAAACCCATTTCGTATATATCATTTCTCAAAAACCCTAACTCTATACTTTGTTTATGTTAGGACTTAAGGTCCTGACAATAAATTAGGAAAGGCTCATGCTATTGCAAAAGCCGTATTTGGGTGTGGTCCCGTGTAGATGCCATGATACGTTAATTTTGGATCCCAACTCATCAAATTGAGTTGAAGTTTGCTCAAATTAAGTTAGGTAAAACCCTTAACCCTTGATTAAAGTCTAATTAGATTAGAATTCACGTTACTAACCATGAGATTGTCAATAAATTAAGGTTTGAAGCATTTTTTCTAAACTTTCGACACTAGGGCTTTATCCGAATTGACGACTTTTGACTCTAAGGTGAGGATCTACCCTCAAGCCTGTGTCAATAGAATTGAATGATGAACCATTTTCTTTGTATTGATTTACTTTCGACTGACAAGCCTGCATATCTGAAGTGATTATTCATACTCGTGATGGGATATATCAGGCAGTTAAGATCACGTGGTCTGCTACGATCTGCCTCGGGGCACACGGTTCAGATGGTTTTGATTTAGTTACCAGCACTTTAGCATGCAAAGAATAAAATGATTTTTAATGTAAAATGACTGCCGAGATTTGGAATTACCAACTAGTGCCACCAGGACCGATAATCCTGCATCATGCTTTTCCAGTAGAGAAATTTAATTACTGCCTTCTATTTTTCCTTTAAAACAAAGTGCAGAATCGAGAATTATGGGACTAAGTGGTTCGTGTTTCATGTTCAACTTGTTGGCCAGATGCACACCAACGATATTATTAGATGAACTAAATATACGGGTGGTTATCATGAGTGGTCAAACCATAAAAATTCATTGAAAATATCCTAATTCAAGTGTAGCCCATACATAATGTTTTGCTGGTGTTTTTCACTACGTGAAAAATGAAAAGGTTGGATGTGATACATGGAAGTAGAGGGTGTCGTGCGGCCTATACAGAATCAGTTCATACAGGGGCTCCATGGTGCCCACTGTGATGTATGGGTTTTATCCATGCCATTAATCCATTGTTCTAGATCATTTTATGTTATGAGACAAAAATGAGGCATATCCAAGGCTAAAGTGGACCATGCGATGGGGATTGAATGTCCACGTTTAAAAACATCTTGAGGGTCACAGAAGTTTTAGATCAAGCTGAAGTTTGTGTTTACCCTTCATTCAGGTCCATGTGACCTTAGGAACAGGTTGGATGGCAAATAAACATTACGGTGAGCCCTAGAAAGGTTTCAATGGTGGATATCATTATTACCACTGCTACTTCCTGTGGTTCAATCCACTTTAGCCTTGGATCTGAAAAATGATATGAAAAAAATGGATGAACGGTGTGGATAAAACCCATATAACATGATGGGTCAGAACCCCTGCCTGGGCGGACTTCCATTTCGAGATACACATACTACATGGCTCACAAGTATCGACTTTCACTATTTTAAAGAATAAACAAAAAACTTCTTATTTATAAATTTATCCTTAAAAAAGTATTTATATATAGTTTCAAATAGTTCAAACATTATTTGGTAAGATATAAATTCCTAGGGAATCTTGCGGTCAAACTCTCGAGAATAATTGTATGCATGTATTTAGATTTTAGACTTAAAAGGCTCTTACATTAGTTTTGCACAATTTAATGGACGGTGTACACTCTTCAGACGTATACAATGCATAATTGCACAACGATCCAACTTTCCGGATTGCTGACCCAACTGTCCAAAGAACAAGACCTAAAAGTCGTATTGAGCCGATGCTGTTAACCATCTGATTCTTTCCTTCACATATGGACCCTCACTATTTCACTTTTGACTATCCATATGATAGCAATTAATTAGATAGTTTGGATCACTTAATCCTTTTGGTTTTAGAGAAATGCTCCATCCAGAGTTGGACCCACAAATTGGGTGGTGTGGATAGTAAATCAGTAATAAAAATCCAGTAGAATAAATCTCCACCCTTTTTTAAGTTAGGGATTTTTACTGCAATATTCCCAAGGAATCTACATCTTACCAAATAATGTGGGGAATTTTAGAAATTACAGGGAAGTGCTTTTTTGAGAGAGGAAATTATAAAAATGCCCTCATGAATTTTTATTTTTATTTTTATTTTATTTTATTAATTAATTAAATTATTTATTTAATCTAAAAATGATAGAACTCAAGACTTGTGGAACCCACGTGATATGTGTATAACATTCAAGGTGGTAAAAGTGTCACCACCCCATTGTGATAACACCAACAAAACATTGAGTCAATTAGGTTACTTAAATTGGATGTTTTGAACGGTGTACATTACTTTTTTTTTTTCTTTTTTTTTTTTTTTTTATGGATGGCCCACCTTACAATTGAATAAATCTAACATATTTTTGGTTTCATTTACTAATAATGTCGGTGTACATCTGTTGTGCCGGTTGGATGTGAGATACATGCTATGTGGGCCCCACAACTTTTGATTTTCCACTTTCTTGTAAAGAAAAATCACGAATGGGCAGTAATGTACTTGCCCTCTTAAAATGTACAGGCGGGTGATATCATTTATTGGAGGCACTATATGGTAAAATCCATTTCCTTGAGGAATTTTGTGGTCAAAACCGACATAAGAGTCTGTCCCTGGACATGTGCGTGCATGTAAACTACCATACTGTCAGAGGGTGATAGCTCATGGCACAAAGCACTTTACATCTCCCATTCTTTCAGGGGAGATGGTTCATGGCACAAAGAACATTAGAGCTAATTGACTAGAATCTGGATTCCTAACAAGAATTAATCTGAATTTCTCAATGCAATTAGGTGGAATGGAATCTGGATTTCTGATTCCAATGATGACATTTCTGGCCAAATTCCACTTCTATTGACTGGATTCTGAGTTGGCGGTAGCATTGCTTTGATCTTCCAAAGTAGTCAATTCCTAGAATACACACAAGATTTCCACAATGTGGTCCAGAAGTTTGCACCTGATCTTCTAAATTTCGCACTAGGTTGAAAATGGGCTGATCGTAATAACGAGAGTGTATGATCCGGACTGTTCATCTATAAAGTGCTAGATGTATTGTTCACTTGAAAATATTCAGTGATAGAGGACCCTTTCTGTCCCTACTTAGGTGAATTTTGTTATGAGGGATAGATGCATGATGAGTGGAATTTTTTACCATTCGGCTAGCTCATCTTCAGTGGGACGTTCTACTTGAACGGTCTGGATCTTTCAGATTTTGGGCAGAAAAGGCCGGTGATCCTAATCAATCCTTACTCAGGGGCATGGTTTAGTATGTATCCAATGGTTCATTAAGCTTACTACAGATTTGATTCGGCTGTCCATTTGGGGTGTCCCAAAAATGTCACACTTGGAAGATTCCGGCCGTTGCTTTATTTTCACAAGGTCATATTCAATACAAACGATTTTAGGATCTGCTTAACATACAAATTGGTGTGTGGGGGCCACTGTGATATTTTATTGACTTCCAATCCAGGACCTTAGATTCATCCCAAACTCAGGCGAGTCATAACACGTAAAATCATGACTAAAACCTCTAAATTCAAGTATTGTGGCTTACCTTTTATTTATTTATTTTTAAATGTTTGATATTTTCATGTGTGGAAAGTATAAGAAATTCAGGTGGGCCTCACAAAATAGCGAAGACCTAACCTATCCTATGAAGGAGCAATCCCTCAAATACTTATACAACTAATCCTCCCGTGACATTAACCCAACCTAATTGTGCCAAGCCCCACCCTATCGAGGAAATAAGAACCCCAAGCAAGGGGTGGGAAATCAACAAGTGTTTGAAATTCTGTCCGGTCGAAGACACCACTACCCAATTTGGCCAACCCATCTGCTACACCATTGGCCTTGCTGGGCGTGAAGGAGATCCTCAGGGAGGCCTGCTTCTTGAGGTGGGAGCTTTTTCCCCACAGGTACCAATGGGCCCAACCTGGGGTATCGTCTTTGTTGAGCAGATCAACCAAGCTCCTTGAGTCACTTTCCACAACAATGTAGGAACAGCTCTTCGAGACCGCCAGACCCGGCCAATCTACAAACGCTATGGCTTCAGCCATGAACTTTGTTCCTATTCCGTAGCTCGAGGTAAAGAGGAAGATGAAGTCCCCGTTGCTATCTTCGCAAATCCCTCCACCACTAGCTTGGCCCGGGTTACCCCTGACTGATCCATCCACGTTGATTTTAACCCATCTAGCATCAGGCTTGGACCATTTAACAAAATCTAGTTACTTGCTTTGATTGGGGACGCACTTGATGCCAAGGAATTGCAACGTCTGGAGATGATATGGATTAATTTTGTGAGGATTAAGAAGAGTGGGGCCGATAGTTTGCATCCAGCGGGACACCTGGCTGATCATACGAGTCCCACTTACCAGCCTATCCTCAAACCTGGAGTTGTTCCTGGCTAGCCGTAGCTCCCAAAAGATTAAACATGGGAGGAAACCGCGCAACAGTTGGAAGGTGTTGGATGATTTGGCCATACTCCACCAATGGTTTGCCCAAGAAGACATGGACTAGTTTGGTAGAATGGGGATGCTGAAATGAACTCTAAAGAAAGACCAAACCTCCATGGAGAGACCCCCAGATGCTAGAAGGTGGTCCAGTAATTCCTCAGTGGGCTAGTGGTTAAAATGGAAGAGGCAACAATCACGGTGGGATGCTAAGCTAATCCCTTTCTCCTTCAGATGCATGTCCACAGAATCGCTCCATGGAGAGTCCTCCAGATGAATAGGAAAATTTTCGGGGGTAACTTTGAGTGCCAAACCCACTTGGCCCAAGATTTTCTGCTGAATCCTATCCTACATAAGTTCTAGGCCGACTTAACCTTGAATTTTCTTGAAGGCGACGCTATCCACACGAATTTATCGACCCCTTCCGATGTACAAAAACCTTCATTTAAGATGTGATTCCACACTTGCAAGGGCAGAAGGTCATGGATAGGATTATGGGCATTAATACCTTCTAGCCCCAATATATCTTACACACGCAACCAAGTATAATCTGGCGGGATTCCCCCCAGCACTAATTCCTTTAAAGGGCCTAGGTCTGTCCAATCTTGCTACCAGACACTGGATTCTCCCTGAACAATAAGTCATCTCCTTCCCTACCAGCTCTATGAGGCTAAACTCGGTGGATGATGTCCAACTAGTGGTGGATTTATTCCCCTTCTTCAATAAACTAGAACCTCCATCCAGCCCTTCTCCCATGATCAACTTAGCCTCTTCTAGCCTCTCACCTATTCCTTTCAGCCCTAACCCCTATCCTCCTCATCTCCCAACCTCACAATATAAGCCTTAACCCCCGAAGCTGTAGCCCACCCAGAACCCTCCGCATCCTACCTCCCCAGCTCATCCCTCCAGCCCAAGCCTCCCATCCTCCCCTCTATATCAACCTACCCAACTTAATTTGCAAAACCAACATACTCATCATACCTAACAAGACCAGCCAAACCCATATGTCCCCCATGTTGATTAAGGGGGTGAAATCTGGGTTTTCTTTGCCCCCTCTCTGTCTGTTGATCTGATTACATCTTCCTCCCAGATGCTCACTATTCAGCAGCTATTCAGGGTGGCCTGCTCTCAAGCTTGCTCTCCTTTGTCTACGCGAAATGTTCCAGAAACCTTCGAACAAATCTATGGGATAAGATTGCAACGCTAGGTGCTGGCCCTCCTTTACCTTTGGTTGTAGTAGGTGATTTTAATGTTGCTCTATCTGTAGCGGAGAGACGTGGTAGAGGTTCTTTCGACAACTCTAGTTCTACAGAATTTGTGGATGCTCTTAACAGGGTAGGTCTCCTCGACGCTGGGTTCGCAGGTAACCAATTCACCTGGTGTAACAACCAATGTGGGCAATCTTGTTTTTAGGCCAGATTAGACAGAAGCTACTACAACGGTCCTTGACAGACAAGTTTTCCAGCTTTCCAGGTGCAGCACTTACCTAGGGTAAAGTTAGATCATTCACCCTTACTCCTTTCCTTCCTTGCTACTACTAGGAACTTCCCAAAACCTTTCATATTTCAGCGCATGTGGGTCCTTCATGACTCCTTTCAAGACTTAGTCCGTAATGCGTGGGCCATTGAAGCCTTGGGAGACCCAATGGCTGTCCTCCAAAGCAAGCTTAAATCAGTGAAGTCAGCCCTTAGGAGTTGGAACAAGGACGTCTTTGGTAATATTTTCAACAATATTGAAGTAGCTGAGGAAGAGTTGTCTGCTGCTAAAGAATTAATCCTCCAGGATAACAACCCAAATAACCTCCTAAAGCTGAATCAGGCCAAGGAAAATCTAACCCACTTAGAGCTGGGTGAGGAGATTTTCTAGAAACAGAAATCCAGAAATCGTTGGCTTTAGGAGGGGGACCGAAACACAAAGTTTTTCCATAATGTGGTAACAGGTAGAGCTAGAAGATCCATCATCTCACAGATTCAGCTGAAAGATGGGATAGTAGTAAATGACCATCTCGCGATCAAAGATGCAGCTATCTCTTTCTTCTCTAACCTACTGCAAGGCGGTCCTTCTTCAGCCCCTGCGGACCTCCTCAATATTATCCCTTCCTCCATCTCAGCTGAGGACAATGTTGATCTAATGTCAGAGCCCTCGATTGAGGAAATTATGGCCGCCACTCATTCTATTTCGGTTGATGGAGCGCCAGGGCTAAATGGTTTCACTACGACATTTTTCTATAGTTGCTTGGATATTCTAGGCCACAACATCCTCTCTACAACCCGATCTCTTTTCACAAGGGGTCGTCTCCCTAAGGCCTTCATCGCAACTCTTATATGCCTTATTCCTAAGATCCTTGCCCCAAAAAAAATTCTCTGATTTCCGGCCCATTAGCTTATGTAATGTAATTTATAAAATTTTTGCTAAATTGTTTGCCTACAGGCTTAGCAAGGTCCTCCCCAAATTAATCTCACCTGAATAGGGAGCTTTCGTCAAAGGGAGATCGATCACTAAGAGTTGTGCCCTTGCCTAGGAAGTTTTCAGAGATATCGACAAGAGGGTTTGGGGTGGAAATATCCTTATCAAACCGGACATGGAGAAAGCTTATGATAAATTGGATTGTGCTTTCCTCAAACTAGTCCTCGATCATTTCGGTTTTCAGGCGAGCTGGATCACCATGATTGAGAAATACTGGAGCAACTCTTGGTTCTCAATCTTAATCAATGGTGAGCCCAGTGGTTTCTTCCGATCTTCTAGAGAGTTACGCCAAGGGGATCCAATATCCTCGAGTCTCTTCATCTTCACATCAAAAGCCCTCAGTCGAGGCATTCATAGGCTAACTTCTTTCGAACAATGCCAGCCTTACAAGACCAGTCGCAGATGCCCCCTCATCACCCACCTCCTTTTTTTTGCAGATGATACGGTTTTCTCTAATGGGAGCTGCATTTCGCTGATGTTTTCTTGACCGCTTTCAAGCAGCTTCAGGCCAGAAAATAAACGCCAACAAGAGTTTTTTTTATCCTATCTGCCCACCAATCTGAAGCCAAAGATAGATCAGCTCACAAAATCCTTGGTTTCAACCAGGGAATGCGGCCTTTCACTTACCTAGGGGTCCCGATATTCAAGAGAAGAGTGAAGTGAGCATTCTTTCAAGGGATCTTGGAGAAATTCCAAGCTAGAATCTCTAGCTGGAAGGCTAGAATTCTTTCCCAAGCTAAACACGCAATGCTTATCAACCACGTGCTTAGCGGCATTCCGATTCATTCTATGGCTACTACAGTTATTTCCATCTCTCTACTAAAGGCCCTGGACCAAGCTTGCACAAACTTCTTTTAGGGTTGAGAAGGCGGCCGTAAAAGATGCCATTAGGTTAGCTAGAAACGCATTGCTTGCCCAAAATCTGAAGGTGACCTAGATATCAAAAGCCTACCCATTATTATGCAGGCACTTAGAATGAAAATGGCTTAGCCTATCATGTGCAGAGGACAAGATAGCTGTTGGACTAGCTTTCTCAAATCTAAATACCCCATGGGCAGCCGATCTTCTGATGGTTCTAGCCTTGCCTCTGATGTATCCCCTTTGTGGAGGCATATCTGTAAACACTTCCCAACCATTAACACAGCGACCAGGTGGATTTTAGGTTGGGGAGACCTCAAATTTTGGCTCCAGGACTGGTTTGGGATCGGTCCTCTAGCTGAGTGGAGTTTACAGCCCCCTCCCTCTATGCCCTAGTTGGTTAGAGATTTTATTGGCCCATCGGGCTGGCATGACCCTGTTTCTATTCGACATCTCCTCCCTGAAGTGGTCCTCCACCATATCGATGAAGAGGGCACATGCACCTCTTCAATTGACAACAGAAAGGTTTAGGCCCTCTCTTCATTGGGTGAATTCTTTGCCAATTCAGCTTGGCAAATGATCCGCTCGTAAACTGTCAAAAAAGCATGGGCAGTTTGGGTGTGGCACTCCAAGCTCCTTCCCAAACTATCTCTTCTTTCGTGGAAGATCTTTCTCAAGGCGGTTCCAGTCGACGCCAATATTCAATTAAGAGGTATTCCTTTGGCCCCTAAATGTGTCTATTGCAGGCCCTTGTCTCAGTCCCATATCGAAACTATCGACTACTTATTTTCCTCTGGTGGGTTAGCTTCAGAAGTGTGAGACCATTTCCAACCTCTCCTCAATATCTAGCCCTTTCCGGTCAGCTCAGCTACTGCCAGAGTGTCCAGATGGTGGTGCACCGCTGCCAACTCAGATCGGCTAAATCTTCTAAGGGGCCTCACCCCTATCTTCATTTTCTGGGAATTATGGAAAGTGAGGAATGCCGCCCGCTTTGACAACTCCTCTCCCATTGGCGCAAAGGTGATTGCCACGATCCACCACTGGATCTTTTTTACAGGGCCTCTGCTTCCTCTACCTAAAATGTTGAACCACTCATCAGCCTCTGCATTGGCTGATCTGGGAATCGATGGGTCTCTTTTGCACCGTAAGAGAATCCAAGTAGTGAAATAGGTGAGATCGAAGAGAGGGTGGATCAAGTTAAACGTAGACAGGTCATTGCTTGGTAACCCTAGTCTCTTGGGCGGGGGCGGGGACACTAATGGAGACCTCCTTTTTGCATTCTACTCTGCCTATGGTCTCGATTCCAACTCGAGAGCAGAGATTAGGATCATTTGGGAGGGCCTCTCCTTGTGTACGAAGTTGGGTTTTCCAAAAGTGGAGGTGGACAGCGATTCGCTTTCTGTGGTGACCTTTCTCTTTGACCTCTCGAAGCCTTCCTGGTCGATGGCCTATTGGCCGTCCAGAATTCAGAACCTCGGGGGTGTCTTGGATGTTTCCATTTCCCACACCCCTAGGGAGGAAATGCGGTTGCCGATAATCTTGCGAAGCTTGGTAGTGGCTCCCAATTGAGTTTATTTCTCAACTCTCAGGTGTATCTTCCTCGTATCCCCAAAGGCCTCCTTTTTTGGACAAAGTGGGATTGTGTAACCCAAGAGTGAAATAGTTTCTTTTACAATAGGCGGGTCCTTGTCTCTTTCTGTTCGCAGTCTCGCCCGAATCTCAATTGTAATTATCTACGATCAATGAAAATCTTTTCCAAAAAAAAGAAGCTTAGCAAGTGAACAAAATAATTGTACTTGTGATGGTCTAACCTAATAATTAAATATTCAAACCTAATCACGTTAGCCACGTGGACCAATCTAAAAAAACCTATATTCAAATAGATGGTATGGCCCTTGATAAAATACTATTATAGAACATGATTTATTTAGTTGACCCCATTTAGTTGGTATAAGGCTTAGACGATGATGATAATTAACTACTTAAAAAAGTCCAGTCAGTTTAACTAGTTGGATCCTTTGGTGGACTCAAAATCATCCCCGATTTGAATAATCATGGACCCTATAGCACATGCTAGGGTCCAACTGGTGGGCCTTTGCACTCTGCCTGAATACTGAACAAATTGGGCTCACATCAACCCAAAGTGGTTCACCTCTAGGAAAAGTCTAAAAATTTTCCTTTGTTGATTCGAATAAATGACTAGTGGAATTTGCCTGCACACCTGAAGAGAACAAGGGCAAAATCATGTAGCCTTGTAAATTTCAAACTATCTTATTTTATTTTAGGGTGTGTTTGGTTGCACCAAATATCATGATTCGTGATATTTGGTGCAACCAAACGCACCCTTGGTCTGTGAACATAATAAACATACCCTTCTCTTAGAATACTCTCCAACCTTTTCTTACCTACAAGTGCTTCTCATCCTAAAAGAGCATGTGTGGCAATGCAAGGTTAAGTGGAGCACCTGAGGGATCAATGGTAGTCGACTCACCCCCCCTCCACGTCATCCTATCCAAGTGGGGCCCACAGACAATTCCCAACCAAATGTGCAATCCAACAAACAAGTGTTGGATGATTTCATAGGTAGAAATGATGGAGGGTGAGGATATGCGAAGGTCTTTACGGATAAAAAGGAAGGGGACATAACATAGTTGGATGCTCTCACAAGAGATAGTAAGTGTCCTACAAAGTGAAAAGAGATAGGAGATCCAAGTGTAGGGAGTAGTCGGATGGAGGTGGGGCCCACCAGAGAGCCGTGTCGGAAATTATGAGGTAGTTCAAGTGTACAAAAAGGAACCGTCTCTCTCCTCATGTTTTCTTCCTTTTGCGTTAGACTATCATAATAGTTCATCATCAGTTTTAGTGTTTTGGTGTCCCATATTCCCATTTATGATATACATGGCATACATTCACAGCATTTGTATGTTGTCTAATTCTTCAGGATTATTATGCGTAAAATCATAGAATTTAAGACATGAGAATGCGTATCTCGATTGTTTAAAATCATTGCAATTATTAGTTGTTCAAATGATGTATGTAGGCTAAAAAATTCACACTATTCGAGGAATTTGGATCATCTAATTTCACCCTTTGAATTTGAACACTTGATCATTTGATAGCTACAAATTGTGGGGTAGAAAGCACCACCGCACAAATGTGACCTGATATTTGGATGGTTTGAGTTGACTATGGTGCATGAGATGACGACTTAGAAAAATAAGTTAGAAAATATGGTGGTGATCTATCACCTCAGTTTTGTCCCTTCTTTTGTTCATGTATTATGGGTAGGGTATATTAGGTTCCACTTGCATTGTGGTGCTGGAAAAAGCGTTGTGATGATGAAAATAGTGGATACTTCCAAAACATCACCTGAATTTCTCACGCTTATTATTATTATATTATTATTATTAGGCCATGCATGTAGAGGCAGAATAAAGGAGAGAAAAAAGAAGAAGAAGAGATTAACGATCAGCTACCGAGGACAGAGAAGATGAAATTAAATAGGAGAGTTGAAAGGGTAAGCCACACACTACACCTAGAAAGAAAGACAGTTCTCAACTTTGTGGGACTATCTACACTTTTTTCATTGTTGTGGCTCTCTTCAGCTATGAATCAACCTCTTTTTGCAGTCATGATGAGCCCCAAAGGGTCTTTGTGCTTCTAGTTGTTGTTGAAAATTCCTGAAAGCAAATTTCAAATTTGGATCACATGAAATTAAGCAAATGTAAACAAGGAAATCAAAAGCACGTACAAATTTTACATGGAAAAACTCTTGCGGTAAAAAACTATGTCATAAAGCGACAATGAATCACTATGAAATCAAAAAGTACAAGAGATGTAATCCCTTACAATGCACAAAAAATCCTCGTTTCACCTCCCCTAACCTTAAAAACGTTTAACCCTTGATTAGATTTCACCCTAATCCCATTTACACTCATATGTATAGTGTCGCACCCGGAATAGGAAACAAATCCCATAATTACATAAAACCGTGCATGATCGATAGGACTTTCGATAGGATTGACAACTATTGAGCCATCGAGGCCGTTTGATAAGATGGAAGCCACCTTTAATGGGGTCGAAGAATGCTAAAAAAACTGTCTAGTGAAAAAAATCTAAAATTTGGGATTTTCTCGATATGATCAAGTGGTCTCGATGGGAATGACATATACTCGATGGCATTGAGTGGTCTATCGATGGCAGATACTGTTCTAATTAAATTGAAGACATCTGACAAAATTTCATCAAGGCTTCAATCATCATAAACCACATCTTTAAGCTCCATCTCTAATTACTTCAATCATAGCTTCACCATCATTATCACTACGTTTTCATCAACCTTTCGCTAAATCCAGAGAAGTCAAACAAAATTGGAACTTCTCTGTGGAAACCTCCTTTATAATCATGTCTACCAGATTCACGCTCGTATTGATCTTTTCAAGAGTCGCCCGCCTTCCTCAAGAATATGTCAGATAAAATGATGATGAACATTATATATTTAGTACAAGAATTGTAAACTAATTTCTTTACCAAATTAATCATGCTTTCGCTGTACAATTAACTGGCATGGCCTCCTACCGAAGTTCGAGTTCGTTCATCACTCCTCTCAACCGAACAACTTCCTTGAAAGCTTTCGTCACCACCATATACTCAACTTTAATTATGGAAAGGGTAGTCACAAATTAACGCTTTAACATCCAACTAATCACTTCACTCGCTAATACAAATAAGCAACCGAGAGTCGGCTTTCTATTGTCTATATTTCCTACATAATCTAAATCCACGTAGCCTACTAATTTTCTCTCTGATATCTGAAATATCAAGATATAGTTCAATGTACCTCGTTATATAATGAAGTAGCCATTTCATTACCTCCGAATGTTTCTCACTGGGTTTAACATGTATCTTCTCACAACACCGACTACATATGAAATTTAATGTTTCATATAGACCATGACATACATTAAACTGTCAACCGCACTCGAATAGGGCAAATAAGATATAATCTTCTTTTTTCATTTGTAATGGGACATTGCTATGAAGAAATCCTAAAATAAGTATCATAGAATGTGTTAACTAGCTTAGCATTTTTCATCTCAAACTTCACTAATACCTTCTTAAGGTATTTTGCCTGAGATAACTATAACATGCTCATCTTCCTATCTCTATGTATGTCTATGTCGAGAATCATCTTTACAGCTCATACATCTTTCATTTTGAATGTCCCTGATAGCTAAGTCCTCAATATATTGATCTCATACATGCTTATATTGACGATGAACATGTCATTAATATATAATACCAATAAAATGAATCATTCATCACTTGCTATCTTGAAGTAGATAAAGTGATCATATTTACTCCTAGTAAAAATGAAGAGAATTAAGTGGAAAGAAAGTTGATAAAATACATGTGTTGCACGTGACCGTGCAAAGGATATTGGTTGCGCGAGTCCGCGCAATACTGAGAAAGACAATATATTGGTTCTGCGAGTCCGCACAACATTATTTTGACTATGAGATCTGTTAATTTGAAGTTTCGTGCAAGGAGGGTCCCATGGCATAAAGATCAAGGGTCCACACGTGTGAAGGTTTATAAATACCCCACTTCCCCTCTTATTTGGACACAGACAAGAGATTAGAGCTCTTGAGAAGCAAGAAGACCTCTAAGTACCTTAATAGGTACTTAGAGAAGAAGAATTAGAAAGAAGAAGAAAATGGACTATGTCCATTTGTACTGGACCGTGCAACAACATGTTGTGCGGGAATGATGTGTGGTGTGGATATGCTGTCAAATTTCTAATTATTGTAAGTGTTCGCTGCAATTCAATGTTCTTACACAAGAAGCTTCTATTCTAAATGAATTGAAGGAAAGAGTGAAAGGCTGTTCAAATCCTCATAACACTTCTCTCGCTAAAATGAATATATCGCAAGCCGGAATATTGCCGGAATTGATATCTGAACTTATTTAATATCTATACTTTGTAATTATAAATTATTTATCTTAGAATTAAGAGATAAAGATCATGTAAACGAACTCAGAATTAATAAATTCTTTCTATCTTTCATTATTGTTATTGAATAAGATAATTCCCCGAATCAAATACATTCGTTTCTTATCGAAACACTGACTCACCATAAAAGTATCAAACTCCGTGAATTACTGCTTAAGTGACTGCTTAAGGCCATACAACGACCTCCTCAACCAACAAACCTTATTATTTGACCCATTTCCTTAAACCCCTTTAGTTTCTTCATGTAGATCCGCTCTTCTAATTCCCCATGTATGAAAGCAGTCTTAACATCCATTTGTTCTAGCCCAAGGTTGTATTTGGCAACCAGTGCCAACACAAACCTCATAGATATCTGCTTAACCATAGGAGCGAAAATCTCATTGAAGTCTACACATTCCTTCTACACATACCCTTTTGTAATTAATCTTGACTTGTATATATCCTCTTTCTTCTTGTAAATCCATTTGCACCTAATCGCTTTACATTCGACGAGAAGCTCTACCAACTCCCACGTCTCATTCTTATAAAGAAAGTCAATCTCATCTTGCATCACTGTCATCCACTTCTCAACATCTGGGTCATTCAATGATTCCTGGAAGGTATATGGATACCCCTCATTTATAATGTGGATGAATGTAATAGTCGAATCATCTCTGTATCTCATTAGTAATCTATGATCTCTAAGTGGATTTCTTCTAAGCGGTGTTTGCTCTACCTACTCATGTACCCATTGTTGCTGCTTAGCTTTAACTTATTTTTTACCCTCGATAATTTCTACATCCATCACCACTGATTTTTCTTATTTCATGCATTTTGTCTTACAAAACAAAGAATTCTCATCAAACCTGATGTCACGGCTAACCATAATGTTTCATGTGATCCATTTAGCTTGTATCCATTCACACCATCACCATAATCAACAAAGATACACTTTTTTCTTTTTCGGTCTAGCTTATCTCTTTCAATGGAAGATATATGAGAGTAAGCATCACAACCAAACACTCGCAACCCTAAGTAATCAACTTCATGATCACCATACTTCTTTTGAAATTTTACAACCGATCAGTGTAGAAGAATATCGATTCACTAAGTAACAAGCCGTATTAATGGCATCAGGCCATAACTCTTTACTTAACCTAGCGTTGCTTAACATGCTTTAGGATCTCTCTAATAGAGTCTGATTCATTCGTTCTGTCATACCATTTTTCTCAGGTGTATGCTCAACTGTGTTATATCGTATAATCCCCTCATCTTTATAAAACTAATTAAATTCATTAAAAGTGTCCACAAAACTTTAAACTTTCACCCTGATTGTTTTTCCACCATCGCCTCACACATATTGAAGGTTGCAAAAATGTCTAACTTGTATTTCATGAAGTACAGCCAAAATTTTCTAGAATACATCTATGAATTATACAAAGAATAATGACCCCCCTCTCCGAAACTACAAGCGACGACCCCTATACATTGGAATGTACATAATTTAAAATACTCTTATTAAACATGCTTTCTGGATATAACATGGGTTCAGTCAAGGGTGTTGAGAAAGAAGGACAACAACATGGGTTCCTTTACGAATGCATTGGTATCTAGGGGAATGAATTCAGAGTGGGAGAAGGTAAATTCATCGCATATTCATCACATCAAAGGGAGAAATCAACCCGATGTGAACATCTTACCTCTGCATATTCAAATTGTAATTAATAAATGCTAGAATTATATCAAATTACTAGTAATGCTTCTGTTTAAAAACCTTAAGATGTCAACATCTCATATTATTTTCAACGTAATCAAGTGGCGGAGGGAAGCAAGTTCCCTTCTTGCTGGGGGGAACGGGAATTCCCTCCTTGAGAATGTAACATGATCATCGAGACAGACTCACGCATAATAGTGAAAGTGACTTCAAATCCCTCATCTTCATGTTCTTGGAATAACTAGTATCTCTTAGATAGTATCCAACACAAGTGTAGGCCTCTCAATCTCAAGTTTTCTCATAATTTTTGTGAAGGAAACATGGTTGTTGATGGGCTGACTAAGCTAGCGAGTGATGTTTGCCCCAATAACTAATACTGACATCGAGCTGACCTTCCTAGAATGATTATGGGCTTCCTTTCTTTAGACAATGTTGGGTGTGTTGGAAACGTCAAACCCAAATAGACATTTGGACTACCCTGAACGTTTCCAACATTATCTTCCAACTCCACTGTTTCAGGCTTTTGAATTCCCAAGAACTGTTACATACACCTAATGAATGCTAGATTGGATATTTTTGTAATTTCACAATGATTTCAAATGCCTATCAATTGGCTTCCGTGTATCCGATTATAGTAATGAAATAAAAAACCAATTCCAGTAACTTCTTTTGCAAAAGAAAATTTCCAACAGCTTCTCTCTCTGTGAGTAGCTGAAGCCAGCAACATCCTTCCAGTTGTGCATGGTACACCAATAGCAATTGAGAAATCCTATCTTCCTGTCTAAGCAAAGTTAATAACAGTGCCTACCAACTAGTATAAGAGCTTTCTAATCTTTGGGCCTCATCAGCAAGAAGCGGTCCCCTGCACCAGCAACTTTTACTCCTTATTTTGGGTCTGAAATACCTAACAAACAGAAAAAAATTTAGCCGTGAGGAGGCTGAATTTTTTCTTCATTATTTTTCCCATCACCGTCAGTCTCAGCATCTTCCAATAGAAGTAGCATCTTCCAATAGAAGCAACATCTTCCAATAGAAGCATGTTATTGATCAGCCTTGAGAATCCATATTCATCACTATCATTAAACTGTCCAGATTTTTAGATTTCTAAAATCTATCAGTTTTTCTTTTTTCATCATCTCAAGTGGTAGACGTTCTTTGAACTCTTGTAAGTTCTAATAGCATATATTATTTAAATATTTATTTGGATTGAAATATTTTTAAATGATAAGTACAATACAACCCTAAATACCGAAGTTGTCTAAGGACAACTATGAAAATTGGTACATCCAAATGAAAGCCTTGTTCGGATCTTAAGATCTATGAGAGATCATCACTGATGGATATATAGAACCCACGACGGAGCAAGAAGTAGCTTATACTAACGAGCAAAAGGCTACCCTCAAAGATTAAAGGAAGAAAGACAAGAAGGCCCTATTCCTTATCTATCAAGGGTTGAATGATTCAACTTTTGAAAAGATCGCCGAAGCGACATCAAGCAAACAAGCTTGGGATACCCTTAGCACCATCTTCAAAGGTGTTGATCAAGTAAAGCGCGTTTCAAACATTAAGAGCTGAGTTTGAGGCGGCACATATGAAAGAAGGTGAAAGTATTTCTGACTACTTCTCACATCTACTTGTTATTATTAACAATTTAAAAAGAAATTGTGAAAAAGCCAAAGACATGTGTCATGGAAAAAGCACTGTTATCTCTCACAACTAAGTTTGAACACGTGGTTGTGACGATCGAAGAATCAAAGGATTCGGAAAAATTGTCCATTAAAGAGTTGATGGGATCGTTGCAAGTGCATGATCAACGAATACAAAAGAATGTAAGAACGATGCTTGAACATGCCTTGGAGTCTAAGTTGACTCTAAATGAACAAAAAGGTCATGGAAACATGAAAAATATTTAGTGCCAAAATTGCAACCAAGTTTGGCCATTATGCATCAGATTGTTGGAGCAGGCCAGTGGATCAAGATGAACGATCCAACTACATCAAAGCATCAGATCATGAAGAGGAAAGAACCACACTCTTCCTTGCACAAGAAAAAGGCTGCGATCAGTCAGATGTGTGGTATCTTAATACGAGTGCAAGCAATCACATGTGTGGTGACAAAAAGCTCTTTATGGAACTCACAGAAGGAATTCATGGCGATGTGATGTTTGGAGAATCATTAAAAACTCCGGTGAGAGGTAAAGGTAAAATCAAAATTTATTAAAAAAATGGTGAGCCATAATTCATCTCTAATGTATATTACGTATCCAACATGAAAAGTAACATCCTCAGCATCGGCCAACTACTTGAAAAGGGGTATGTGATACACATGAAAAACTCAGTTATGTAATTAAAAGATGCATGCGGTAGACATGTGGCATAGGTCCAAATGGTAAAAAATTGAATGTTCCCACTCCATATAAACACAAGCCTCAAGAAGTGTCTTTATGGATGTGCCAATAATGAATCATGGAAGTAGCATCTTCACTTTAGTCATCTAAACTTTAATGGCCTTAAGCTCTTGTCCTCATCAAGCATGGTGCATGGATTGCTTGCTATTGAAGCTCCAGAACATGTATATGAGGCATACACACTTAGCAAGCAGTAAAGGAACTCCTTCCCAGTTAGAGTATCCTGAAGAGCAAAGGAGCCATTGCAATTGGTTCACACTAATATCTGTGGACCCATGGAGACACCATCTCTTAGAGGTAACAAATATCTCATTACCTTCATTGATGATTACAATAGAAAACTTTGGTTATTCTGCATTAAAGAAAAGTCTGAGGCCTTTTCTATCTTTAAAAATTTCAAAGCCCGAGTTGAAAATGAAAGTAGCTACAAAATCAAGGTCCTCAGATCTAATAGAGGTGGGGAGTACACCTCAAATATTTTTTGAGAATATTGTAGGGAGTACACCTCAACACACTGTAGCTTACACGCCACAAAAGAATAGAATTACGGAACGGAAGAACCGCACCATCCTCCACATGACGAGGACCATGTTAAAGAAGAAAGGCCTACCGAAGAGCTTCTGGGGAGAGGCAATTGTATGTACTACATATTTGCTCAATCGATGTCCCACTAAGACCGTCAGGTTCATGACACCACAGGAGGCATGGAGTGGCTATAAGCCGAGCATGATGCACCTTAAAATCTTTGGGTGTGTTTCCTACACTCAAGTTCCAGAAGCAGGAAGGAAGAAACTTGATGATCGTGGCGAGAAGTGTATCTTCATCGGCTACAGCGAAGAGTCAAAGGCATACAAGCTCTACAACCCACTAACTAATAAGGTGGTGGAAAGTAGAGATGTGGTGTTCTGCGAGGAAGAAGCCTGGAAGCGGAACTAAGAAGATTCGGCCAAAGAAAATTAGGTCGATGCTAAAGAATATGAAGAAGAAAGGCATGTGAATTAGGAGCAGACACCCACATCATCCCCTTCGGATTGCAGAAGTCCATGAGTACGTTCTATCTCCCTTAGAAGTATTTCATCAAATTAGAATTCAACCAGCACATCTTCATCTAATTCTCCTTCACCCGTGGCTCCTATTAAACACTAAAAAAAAGAAATGACTAATGCCAACGGTCCTGTACTAGTTTCCCCGACGGCTTTTAACCATCGGAATTGCCGACGGCTAACCATCGGAATCGCCGACGGCTAAAAGCCGTCACTGTATCACAAAAAGTTGTCACCAAAACCAAATGGTTTTTAATGGTGGACATTCAATCACTAATGTTTTCCTTTTGTGTGGTCCGCTTGAGATTTAGATTTGGCTCATTTTTTGGTTTAAGCTCTAAAATGATCTTGAGAATATGATAGATGGTGTGGATAGAGCATATACATCATAGTAGGGCCCGCAGAGCACCGACACTACCCACCTTGCCAATGGCAACATCAAAAGCACGTCTGGGAGCAGACTACGCATCTGGAAGGAGATTGCATCCTTCCCCACCCGGACAATGATCCGTCCGGACAGGGCTATGTGGGGCCCACCACAATGTAAGGGTTTTATCCACGCCATCCATCCATATTTACATATCATTTTAGGGTTTAAACTAAAAAATTAGGTAGAATCAATGCTTAAGTGGACCACAAAGTGGGGATTGAATTCCCACCATTAAAAACTTCTTGAGAGCTATATAAGTTTTAGATTATGTTGATATTTGTGTTTTCATCTCATCCAAGTCTACATGACATTGCGAATAGGTTGGATGGTAAAAAAACATCACGGTGGCCCTTAGAAAGGTTTCAACGGTGGGTGTCGTTATCACTGTTGTTTCCTTTGGTGTGGCCCACTAGAGTTGTGGGCCTGTCTCTTTATTAACATCATAATGAAAAATACTATGAGAAAATGGATGAATGGAGTGGATGAAATCCTTACATCACGGTGGGCCCAACAGAGCCCTGCCTGGATGGAACATTGTCCCGGCAGGATAGGACGCAATCCTACAGTTGGTTGGTGTACCACATGCGCTGTGGAAGCGGATTGGCTGGTGTACCTCACACCAGCTATATAGCTGCTATATTGATGTCAGCAAGTTCTATGGTCTGATCATGAGGTATGTGTTATATCCAAACCGTCCATTCATTTGGTGAGCTCGTTTTAAGGCTTGATACGAAAAATAAGACAGATCTAACTATCAAGTGGACCACACTGCAAAAAGTAGTGGGGGATTGAACGTCTACCATTGAAACCTTTTTTGGGGTCATAGAAGTTTTGGATCAATATGAAATTTGTCTTTCCTCTTCATTCAGGTCTTTGTGACCTTATGAACAAATTGGATGGGAAATAAACATTATGGTGGGCCCTACAAATTGTTTAACAGTGAAAATCATTATCTCCGCTGCTATTTATGGTATGGTCTAGATGATCTTTGAATATGATTCATTTTTTGGATAATGCTCTAAAATGATCTCTAAAAATAGATGAACGGTGCAGATATGATAAATACATCACTGTGGGGCCCACACAACTCTGATCTCCTTTGAACCGTTCGTACAACTCGAAGCTCGAGGAGCTTCAGTGCTCGTCTTCGCACGACACGTACCTACAGTAGCTATATAGCTAGTGTGTGGTACACCAGCCAATCTGCTTCCACACGCTGTATAAATGGTGTATTGAAGTCAACAAGTTCTGTGGGTCCCATCATGAGGTGTGTTATATCCAAACCATCCATCCATTTCGCGAGCTCGTTGTAAGGCTTGAGCTGAAAATTAAGATAGATCTAAAGATAAAGTGGACCACACTGCAAAAATCAATGGTGGATTAAACGTCTACCATTGAAACCCTTTTGGGGGTCACAGAAGTTTCTAATCATTATGAAATTTGTTTTTCCTCTTCATCCAAGTGATTTTGGTCTTATGAATAGATTAGATGGAAAGTAAACATTATGGTGGGTCATGCGAATATTTTAATGGTGAAAATCATTATCCCCGCTGCTATTTTTGGTGTGGTCCATTTAAGTTTTGGATATGATTCATTTTTTGGATAATGCTCTAAAATGATATCGTACATTTTATGAACGGTGTTGATATAATAAATACATCATTGTGGGGCCTATGTAACTTTGATCGCCTTTGAATCATTCGTAGAACTCGGATCTTGAGGAGCGTTAGCACTCGTCTTCGCATGACATATATCTCCTAAAAAAAATAAAATAAAATCAAAGAGCGCTCTTATCTCCCCCCAAAATCAGAAAACCTCCCTAAATTGCCTAATCCAAACCTCTCTCTCCCCTCTCTCAGCCCTCTCTCTCTCCCCCACTAAAATCAGAAAACCCCCCAAATCTAGACCCCCCTCTCAAGCAAAATAGGAAAAAGAGAAGGCATTTTCTACGAATCATCCAAAATCCTTAAATTCCAGAGCTGCTCATCTAAGATCCTAAGGTATTTTCTGCAGATCAGTGAGAGAATGTAAGAATTTGCACTATTTTCTCCAATTTCTGGCATTTATTGTTCATACGCCTGCGATTTGATCGATTTTCGGGCGATTTAAAAAAAAAAAAAAATTCCTTTCCTGTGGATTTGGTTTTTATAGCGGATCAATCCATGGATGTGTGGGTATTTTAGCAAGTTGGTTTGTTTCTCAGTCCAACTTAGTCAATTTCAATAGTTTACAAAACCTTCCGTTTGGATGGACTTGTCAAGCAATCATCGCTTCGTGAAAAATCAATTGGATTTTGAGATATTGTTGATTCCCCGCCTAAATCATCAGGTGGGATCAAAATAGGCTGCAAAAAGGGTTTCAGATCAAAACGAAGGTTTCATCTCGTGTAAGACCTGTATTCATCCAAATAGGCCCTTAAAGCTACCATTTGCATTATACATTGGTCAATAGAGGTTTCCTAAACTATGAATAATAGAAACTTATTCAACTTCCTTCATAGCATACATGTGACAAATGTCTAGGGTGATTCAAGCTATTTTTCTAGTTAGGTGGTCCACAATTAGCAGTTTAATTATCAAATGTTTGCCATGTGTTCCATGAGATGGCTGCATAGTATTTATGTGACTTAAGCATGCATATTGTCTTCCTCCATAAATGAACGCCATTTGAAGGTCATCCGCCACTGATATGTATGTGTTTCTCTAATACTAATTTATGCTTATAATTATATGCAACTCCATTTAAAAATATTAATGACATATTATGTCACGCCCCAATCTTGGAAACCGGGCTCACAAAATTTTCGATCGCCGAATCCGGCGTCGATAACCTCCGTAGAACCCCATTCTCAGCTCCCGGCACCCATTTATCAGGCTCCGATCCTGGGATCCTACATGGAGGATTTCTAATATCAATTTGATTCGTAATGAGCATAACTATAAGCATAACACACAAATAATAACCACAAGAACACCATCACAAAATTCACTATGATCAAAAACTTTGAATACAATGCGTAAGAAAGGGAAATACAATATAATGAAGGTAACAGAAACTACAAAGGCTCGGCTACACACTCCAACTGCGATGAGGCTATGACTATGTCCTAGCGTCACCTGCACGGATCAATTATGCATAAGCTTATAAAAAGCTTAGAGGGTGGTGTAAATCTGTGCGCAATATGAGCGTACTCATAATGCAAGGTCAGAGTAATGCAGAATCATACTGATGAGTACATGAATGTAAGTAGTCGTACCAAGGCTATGCAGTGCAAGATATGAATGTTATAGGCCATATCAAGACCATGCGATGCGAGATATAACTCAAGCATGCTAATCCTTATCCACATATCAATGCAGCTCCTCACTAGAGCACCAAATCAGTACAGTTGTCATTCTGGATAATCACACTCCAAATGGCACTGCCGCTCTCCCAGCCGCATAGTCTAAGTGAGCATAAGAAACCTCATTATCCGCCTGGCCAATAGTCTGCCAATACCTATCCGGCACGTCGATAGCAGATTCATTCACGAGCTGGTCAAACTCAGCCTAGTATTGCCCCTACCCTCGGGTGAGTAAGGCCACACCTCTTTCCAACCGACCACGACACAGTGGGAGACGCGGCCTCCTGGTATTCGGCCCTCGTGCACTCATATATCCACTCGGTCTCAACGTTGGAGTCATCTTCTGGTACCATCGGCTTTAGAAATTTTCACCCAGGGACATCTATGGCGCCCCAATGCTAGAAACAGTATTTTTCATATCCATTCCAGCCACCCACGATGTGTCTGTGGAAGCTATGGCCCTGATGTCGTTAGGGCATCCAATAATTACAATCATACAAATGTAAGTGCATGAATCACCCTATCAGACATGCAACAATCCTGCGCATACCGCGCGCTCATGTGGTGCAACTCCGCCTATCAGGGAGCCTATAAACAATTTGTCTGAAGGCATATGCTATGATCAGTCACTCCTCATATCAGGCATACATATGATGTGCATGATCATGAATCATAGATCTATACTAAACAAGTTATGTGGTGATGGGCTCTGTTCATAACGAAGATGAGCCTAAACGGGCTACACACTACAAAGTATGGGCCTATCAATAGGCCCTAGGGAGAGTCATAATGAAGACATTTAACCAACATTATCCTTACAATGTGAACATCAAACCATCATTGCTCCCAAGGCATAACCTGCTATAAATGTCAACACATACCATGGTGGAATCACACTACAATGGGCTTATGTACATATTATTGGGCCTCAACCCATGGGCCTCCAATACATTAAATGGGCCTCATATATCACATCGAGCCTACTCAAATGGGTCGAAACAAAGTGTTGAATCAACTGGGCCAAGTCAAATGGGCCGAGTTGAATGGGCCGAGTTCAAATAGGTTGAACTCAACTCATCTATTTTTAGGAATCAATAAATATAAAATGAATCATATCAAAAGATCAACTGGACCATAGTGGAGATAATGATTTTTTCACGATTAAATTGCAGTGGGCCCCATCATAGGGTTTATTTCCCATCCAGCCTATTCATAAGGTCACAAAGGCCTGGATCTAGAGGAAAAATAGATATCATTTTAGTCTAAACCTGGTAGCCCCCAAGAGTTTTAATGGTGGACGTTCAAACCCACTGATTCCTATAATGTGGTCCACCTGATCCTAGATCTGTCTCATTTTTAGTCTCAAGCCTTAAAATTTTATTTCAAAAAATGGTTGTACAGTTTGGATGCAATACATGCATCATGGTGAGTCCCATAGGGATGGACGGCATAGATAAATCACATACCTCATGGTGGAGGTCCACACTAATGAAAGGCGTGGATACAATACATACATCAGTGGGTCCCATGTGGGGCACACCATAATATTTATTTTCCACCCAACCTGTGGATAAGGTTACACAGACCTGGGGCCCACCATAATGTTTATTTTCCACCTAACCTGTGGATAAGGTCATAGAGACCTGGGGCCCGTATGAAGAGGAAAAACAAATATCGCTTGATTCAAAACTTCTCTGACCCAAAAAGGGTTTCAATGGCAGACGTTCAATTCATCATTGTTTCCTGTGACGTGGGCCACCTGGGTCATGTACACAGCTGATTTTTGGGGCAGCCCATGGTTAAAAGGGGGGCCACTAAATGCACAGTGTTGATGTCAACACACATCACGGTGGGGCCCATAGCTGGGACCCATGCTCCCTGGCCGTTTCTCGTCGAGAGCAGAGGACGCTGCTGCGCCGTCCTCTGGATGGTAGCAGCAGTAGTGTCTACTACTGTTTATATATATATATATATATATATATATATATATATATATATATATATATATATATATATATATATATATATATATATATGATTCCATGTATTCTTGAGGTTTTTCCTAGGTGGGGCCTGCATCAGGGAAATCCACCCCGCCCATTGGCTTTTGTAGCTCAAGACAAGCCAAACAAGCCCAATATTTGGGATGTTTTGGCGTGTAGAAAGGTCAGAGTGAATTTAACAGTGAAAAACTACTGTTTTCTAAGAAATGGCCCACCAAGAAATCGGATTAACTCCATTTTTCAGCTCAACCCCTAAAATGGGCTAGGGAATGGGATAGACGGCGTGGATTATATACATAGATTAAGGTGGGGCCTGCATGAGCGGCCCACCCCAAACTTGGCTGGTTAGTACACCCCAACATCAGTTCACACTTCACTGTTATCCACACCTCCCACCACGTCAATTCACACTTCATTGTTGAGCCACGTCCAGCATCCCTGGACGCTGGACGGTGTGGAAATATCACAGGCATCATGGTGGGTCCCACATAGACGTGGCCCACTATGGATGTACATATATATATATATATATATATATATATATATATATATATATATATATATATATATATATATTAATAAAATATAAATATATTATATATCATTAACCCATCTTGTGGGACTTCCCACCGTCCCAACAGTGGAAGGTGGATCTCGCCTGAAATGTGGTGGGCCACATCGTTTGATGGATGGAGTAGATTTGACACGATTCGGTGGGGCCCTCTTCATTCCAGGGGGAGGATAGAGAGAGAGAGAGAGAGAGAGAGAGAGAGAGAGAGAAAAGAAAGATGAGAGACGGTGATGGAGGGGCCCCGCCACTATGGGCCCCCCATGATTTCAACACATACATCAAGTGGGTCCCACAACAAGTGTGCCCTTAAAAATTGAAATTAACGGTGGATCACCCACCTATTGCACTCCTCCTTGATCCCTTAGACTCCTATACTCCTTGCCTCAACTTTTAATGGTGGATGATGGAGTTTTGATGGTAAGGATGAGAGATGAGAGGGTGGGCCACACTTGTTGTTTGGGAAAGCTTGGAGAGGCTTGACGTATGAAGCTTGTTACTTGGGAGTGAAGAGATGGAATGAGAGAGAGAGAGAGAGAGAGAGAGAGAGAGAGAGAATAATAAAAGGGATGGTTGGAGTGGTGGGTGTAAGGAAAGGTGATGGGAGGTATGGCCTTAGTTGAAAATGGTGTGAAAGGGGGATGGTTAGGGGAGGGAAGTGTTGACTTGTGGGAAAAGAGAGAGAGGTCATGTGTACTTGTTGTAGGGTGAGGTGGCATTGAGGTAAGGTGATGTACTTGACTTGATTTGATGGGACATGTTGTAGAGATTCTCTCGAAATTCATAACGTCTAATGTTTCTTCGGAATGAACGCAGACCCACATCTCCTGGCCTGAGTATCGGTTCAGTGCGAGAGTCATGACGTTAGAACTGCGGCGACGACTCGGTCGCTAAGGTACAAGTTTCGAGTCGAGCCGACTTCGGTATGCAAGACTCAGCTTAGGTTCATGCGCAAACGTCGGATACAGGTCGAGGGTTGCCAGAATTCGACCGGGAGGATCGCGGAAGCATACGGAATGGTACGGTCTAGGTTACAGGTCTTACATGTTATACTTGTACATGTAGCCTGATTTGATAAGTATTGGCAAGAAATGCGATCTTTACGATTGGAAGAAACGGGTAGTTGTTCGTGGTAAGGTGCATGAAGTTAATCCAACTGCCCATGTCCATGAAGCAGATTTGTACGAAAGAAATTTTAGTGTTGTCCTGATCGAGATTATAGCTTTGCAAGTAGAGTTGTAAAAGGAAGATGGTTATCATCATACACTTGGAGAGATCAGTGTAAGAGGATTTGTTGTTTGGCCCAAGCTATTTCTAACTATCTATCCATGATGTTTATGATTAGACATTACAATAACTGACACAATTTACTTTTGTTTTTAAACTATACAATAACATAAACACTTATCTGCATATTACGGAATGGAATGGATTTAACACTCACATCAGATTACACCCACATATATAGAATGAAATGGAATGCATTTTACACTCACATCATATTACACCCCACATATATGGAATGTAATGGATTTAACATCCACATTTATGCATTGATATATTCCGTTGGCATTTCAACCTCCCTTTGAGGAATTGAAGGATTTGTAATAATTTTCACTTCTTTTAGTGTTATTTGCACTTTAGAGAGAGAGAGAGAGAGAGAGAGAGAGAGAGAGAGAGAACTGTAGGGAATTTTCATCATCCGTGGCAGCTGTTACAGAGAAAGCGATCAACTCCAACGAGAAGTTCCTTCATCATTATTCCACGGCTGCTGTTGGTTCCACATATGTTCAAAAATTACACTGAAAATATGTGTAAATATTTTTGTTCATTAATATTTTGGAAGTTTAATTAGGTTTTGATTTAGGATTTCTCATAATTTGGCTGTGTTTTTTGCAGGTTCTAATAAACTCTCATGATTTCTTCAACTATAAGTTTTGGCATCTTCAGCTTTTTCTTTGAATTTAAATAAAAAATAAAAAAAATAAAAAATAATAAAAAAAGGAAAAAGGAAAAAGAAGAAGATGAGGTGTGGCCACGTTTTGCCGGTGAGCATGAGCTACCAAGTATAATTTTTACCTAGTGTGAACAAGCACTTAATTTTGCTTATGGTTTGCAGACCTCTAGCATCTTTCTGTATGCAGCATTGATTTTAAGATAAGGACCATTGAGCTTGATGGCAAACAAATCAAGCTGCAAATTTGGGATACAGCTGGTCAGGAGCGGTTCAGAACGATCATAACAGGTGGACTGCTTACTTCTCTTGAAGAAATAGTAAGCTTACTTGCATCCTACTCTTCCAAGATGCATTAATGTGGCATATGCTTATGATCCAGGCTGTTCATTTGGGGGGCTCCTCCATTTACATTCAGTGGCCTAAAAGTCTGCCTGGTCCCACTTGTCAGGTGGCCACACATGTACAGAAACATGGGTGTTTAAACAGGGTTGAACGAGGTCCACATTTTGACTTACATGTTCCCCACCCAATGACCATATCAGCATATTTGTTAAGAGCCTGGATCTCTCACGTATTAACATCTTTGGGGAGAGAAAAATAAAATTAAAAATCCTAGTTGCAAGATGTTGGCCTTTCCACGTGTTTTCATATTTTCACTGGCTAGAGAGTTGTCCTTGAGTCGCTTGTCTATAGCTTACTACCGAGGTGCCATGAGCATTCTGCTGGTTTAAAGGTATTTCTCTTGATTGGGATTCAAGCCTCAGAAAAATTAATTCCTATACATTTGGTGGCACGTGTTTTGTTTAACGGTATTTCTCTTGATTTAATGGTCTCATTCAGCTAGCTTTCAACAGTTAGATATGAGAACCTTGATTTCTTGGTTTGCCCCACCAGTGTTAAAACTACTTGTCAATATGTTCTCTTCAGACTGAACAAATGAGTAGGCAGGTGAGTCTTCTCAAACGTCACTCAATTGGTTTCTGACTGTTCTTCACTCTGTTATCTTGATTTTAAAAAATTAAAATTAAAATTAAAAATTTTTTTTAAAAAAAATCACTTTTTCTTTAGGTTGCAACTAACCGATGTATTATGGCCATGCTCTTCTTTATTGTCATCGGAGTGATGATTAGCTTAGAACACACACACACGCACGCACGCTCACTAAGGGTGGGATTCCAAGTGGTTTGTGTTTGCACTCTAATTCAAATTCCCTACTTCAGTCAATTGCTTTTGGATAAACAGTCTGAAAAAAATAATTATTGTTTATTCCATATTATACATGCTTTCCATTTGAATGTCTGATACCACCACATTTCTCTTGTTATTCAGACTGCAATATCTGCCCTGAAGTCGGTTCTACAAGAAGATTTCTAGGCCACTGAAATTGAGGTATTGATCTTCTCTTTCATGTCCTTTTAACCAAAATAGCTGGAAAAACATTACAATAATGACGGTGATGGGGGTTCACTCCATTGGTACCGGTACCACCATATAGGGGACAGATATAGGGCCCAGTGACGTGTTCATGGAATTCCATCACGTGTCACTTCAAAAATCCCAAGCCTCCAAATATTAGCCAATCCAAAACTTCGGTGGGCCATAGCACATGAAACATGTTGAGAGGGAACACCCACACTATTTATATAGAATCCATTCTATTCAGATCCTTCACCCAGGCCAGATGAAGGGCCATGCCAAAAAACTGGCTGTTTTGTGACTCAGGTGCCCCCCAGTGAAATTCAAGGGTAGGCGTTCCCACTTAGCTTGTTTTCTTTGCTATAGTCCACTTCATGTTTGCATCGGGCTGAGCATTGGGCCTTGGGGCCTTTTGGAAGTTACTCATCTGATGGACGAGTTGGATAGTGTGAATACATCATGTGGGCTCCACAGCTGGCCTGTCCCATAGGAACAACGTTTTGATGGTGCCAGCACCCACTGGAGCGCACCCATTTAACCATACAAAATATTTCAAGCTTGAAATCAATCCACTTGTGCTAGAACCATTTGTTTGTTTTCCTTGTAACGTCTCCATCATACCTTGAAACTAATGGTGTTTTATGAAAATACATATTTTATATCTTTGGAATTTGGATGATATATCTGATTTTGATTTCTTCCTTTTCTGTAGACTTAACCTCCTCAAATATGTTAGTTGCTTTAGGGCTTTGGAGAAATGGTTATATCTAATTTTAGATGTGTGCGTCGATTAAGCAATTATTTTTCATTATTATTATTATTATTATTATTATTTTATTTAATGAGAAATGCCAACGGTTTTAGCCGTTGGCGAATGGCCGTCGGGCTTGTTTCCAACAGCTAAAACCATAGAAAACGCTGATGGATTTGGCCGTCGAAAAGGTTATGGATTTTGCTGCTGCAAACGCTGACGGTTTTGGCCATCACCCTTAGCCGGCGGAAATGTTGACGGTTTTAGCCCTCAGCTGTCAGAAATGCCAACGGTTTTAGCCGTCGAAAACGGCGACAATCGAAATCCGTCAGAAAGCAACACCCATGCCCCCTTTCCCGACAGACCGTCCAATGGCTTCTAACTGTCGAGGAAGGTCATTGTTGACGGTTTTTAGCTGTCGGCGTTGCCTTGTTTTCTTATAGTGAAAATGAGAAGCCTCAATGACATCTACGTAGAAACGGATGAAGTGAATTTACTTTGGCTATATGTACACCATGAGCCTTTCACATTTGAGGAGCCCGTGAATGAAGAATGTTGGAGAAAGGCTATGGAAGAAGAGATCCATGCTATTAAGAAGAATCACACATGAGAGCTGATCTCACTCCCTAAAGGCCAGAGGACTATTGGTCTCAAATGGGTGTATAAAATCCAGCGGAATATCGATTATAAGATCAAACGATATAAGGTAAGGCTCATAGCAAAGGTTTATAAACGGAAATATGGGGTATACTATGAAGAAGTTTTCACCCCAGTTGCTTGCCTTGACACTGTGAGGATGATTATCTCTCTTGCAACTCATCACAGTTAGATGATCTACCAACTAGATGTGAAATCGGCATTCTTAAATGGAAAACTTGAAGAAGAAGTCTATGTTGACTAGCCCGAAGGCTTTGTCATAAAAGGGGAGGAACATAAGGTGTATCGACTGAAGAAAGCTCTCTATGGGTTAAAGTAAACTCCATGTGCCTGGAATGCACGGATCAATAACTATATTCATAAAAATAGCTTTGTCCAATGTCCATATGAGCATGTAGTCTACATCAAGAAAAATGCTCATAGCGATATCCTCTTAGCATATCTATATGTTGATGATATGTTGTTCATAGGAAACAACCAGCAGATGTTCCAAGAATTCAAGCATGCCATGTTTCAAGAATTCGAAATGACTGATGCAGGACTTATGTCCATCTTTCTCGGCATTGAGGTGAAGTAATGAGCTGACATTTATATAACTGAGAAGAAGTATGCAAAGAAACTCCTTGAAAAGTTCAAGATGACTGACTACAATACTCTAAATACGTCTGAAGTTGACAAAAGAAGGAGAAGGAAGAAGTGTGGATTCGACTCTATTCAAGCTTTTGATTGGAAGTCTCAGATACCTCACAAACACTAGGCTAGATATTATCCACAGTGTTGGGCTTCTAAGTAGGTACATGGAAGCATAAAAAGAGTCACATTGGCTTGCTGTAAAAAGAATCCTTAGATATGTCAAAGGAACCATGGAATTCAGTTTCTTCTATACATACAATGATGAAGCAATATTATATAGATACTCAGACAGTGATTGGGGAGGTGACAAAGATGAAAGAAAAAGCACCACTGGATATATATTTTATCTCGGGTCGATTGTCTTTACATTGAACTCAAAGAAGCAAAGTGTGGTTACTTTGTCCACATGTGAAGCAGAGTAAGTGGCAGCATCGTTCACAGTCTGTGAAGCAATATGGTTAAAGAACCTGCTAAAAGAGCTAAAACATCCATAGGAGGAATCCACCGTTATATACGTGGATAACAAGTCGACAATCGAACTTCTCAAAAATCCGGTGCAGCATAGAAGGAGCAGACACATTGATACTAGGTATCACTTCTTAAGAGATCAAGTAAAGTAAAAAATAATGAAATTGGAGTATTGTTATACTACTGAATAGGTGACAAATATTTTCACCAAGGCACTATCGACAGATGCATTCAGACGACAAAGATCAACGCTTGGAATGAAGCCTGTTTTGGTTTGAAGGTGAGTGTTGGAATTGTCAAACCCAAACAAACGTTTGGACTATCCTGAACGTTTCCAGCAACATCTTCCAGCTCCACCGTTTCAAGCTTTTGAATTCCCAAGATCTAATATATGCACCTAATGAATGCTAGATTGGATTCTTTTGTAATTTTACAATGACTTCAAATGCCTATAAATTGGCTTCCCTGTATCCGATTATAGCAATGAAATAAAAAACCAATTCCAACAACTTCTTTTGCAAAAGAAAATTTCTTGCAGCTTCTCTCTTTGTGACGGGCTAAAGCCAGAAACATCCTTCCTGTTGTGCATGGTACAGCAGCAGCAATTGAGAAATCCTATATTCCTGTATAAGCAAAGCCAATAACAGTGACTACAGGGTGGGCATGCTCTCGAATGGTAAGAAGAAGGCTAGGGAGAGTTGGCTTTTCTAGTTCTCAGATTGGAGAGTTGGCTTTTGTAGTTCTCAGATTATTCAGTTGCTCAGTATCAGTTTTGGTGTTATCTTTGTCCCTTCCTTGAATGCCTTTTGGATTGGGCTTTATATATTGAGTGCATATGATAGGTGGGGTCCTAGATTTTTTGTGGGCCCTTGCCCGAATATTTGTGTATATCTTCTCCTCAATAAAATTCTTTAAAATAATATATTAATAAAAATAAACCAGCCCCAAATGTTTTCTGTTGCCATTTCAATATTCAAAGTTGAGAAACCTAGCTAGGGGAACTAATCAAATGATAAACTTATTCCCCGCTACTTGCATTATATAAAATAGATTGTTATTGTTGTTATTTATTGTTGAGAAATATGAAGAATGAACGTGCAATGGATAACCCATGGCTCAGTGGTGGACGGCGTGCCTTCCAACACTGAGGTCATGGATTCGAATGCCCATGCGGTGGCTTGGGTGCGTGCTAGAAAAATAAAATAAAATATAGTGTATGTGCAACTGCACTTGCCTCATAAATGGGAAGGATGCACACATTTGCTTTACTGGATCATGGCATCAGTTCACCAACGGTCCAAATTCATTGTATATATGTTTACAAACCTACCATCTGATAGGCTTAACTTTTTAGATTTGGCATGTGCATCGGATATAAGAGAAGTCTCATTTTCAGCCTCGATTTTGAGTGAACTTACAAAATGCAGTCGAGGCACTTGTCATTTTGCTCTCTACTAATGTGTTATAAAGTTGTTTATTTAGTTTCTTTGTAGAAGAATAAAAGTATTTTTATTTTTATTTTTTGCTCTAGTTTTTTTATTTATGAATAATGATATTTTAAATTTCTATCAAGTATTTTAGTTTATTTGAATTAAATGAAATGATTTTATTTTTATTTAATAAAAAATAATTTCTCCATAATGCAAAATATTTCCAAACAAAAGATAGGAAAAATGTGTCAAATTAACATATTTAAGACATTTCAAACGTTTGTTAACAAATAAGTTGTTTCAAATTCATATTTAAAGTTTAGACTTCAGCAAGAGTCATCAAACAAGTTTTTCAATTTTAGATTTAGACTTCATATTTGGATTATACATTCAGGCTTCATATTTCAAATTTAGACGGCAGATTTAACAAACTAGGTGAAATTTATTATACTTAGAAGTAATTTCTAAGTCTTGGTATCCTAAAAGTCTTGGTATTCACATGGTAGCTCACAAGATGATTGGGTTCATGGTATTGGTGGGGCAATAATGTTAGATGAGGTGGATGCCATAGACACACTATGGTGGACCTACAGGCAGCAGTCCTACATTTTGCAAAGGGAATGGCCTCACATTTTGTCGGCATCTTATCTCCTTTGTCGTTTTGTCACGTGAGTTAAATCTCTCTCTCCAAATACAAATAAAATAATGGGTTTTGATAGGGTTTGATACCAGCAGTAGACGCGGATTGCGTCCTACCCCCGCCTGGACGGTAATCCGTCCCGGCAGGGTTTTGTGGGGTCCACCGTGATGTAAGAGTTTTATCCATGCTGTTCATCGCTTTTCTCAGGTCATTTTAAGCTATGATCTTGAAAACGAATTGTGTCAAAGGCTTAAGTGGACCACAAAGTGGGGATTAAATATTCACCATTAAAAACTTCTTAGGAGCTGAAGAAGTCTCAGATCAAGCTTATATTTGTTTTTTCAATTCATCTACGTATAATTGACTTTATTAATAGGTTGGATGGTAAAAAGAAATCACTGTGGCCCTTAGAGAGTTTTCAACGGTGGGTGTCATTATCACTGCAGCTTCCTTTGGTGTGGTCTCCTGGAGCAGTGGACCTGCCTTATTTTTATTCTTATACTTTAAAATGACCTGAGAAAAGCGATTAACGGCGTGGATAAAACGCTTACATCACGGTGGGCCCCACAGAGCCCTGCCCAGACGGATTACCGTCGAGGCGGGGGTAGGACGCAATCCGCCTCTGGGACGCGGAATTCTTTCACAGGAAGTTCTTGAGCGGGAAACCTATGTGGGCCCACTGTGATGTTTTTAATAAATCTACCTCGTCCATCCGTTTTTTGAGATCATTTTATCACTTTAGACCAAAATTGAGAAGGATCGAAGACTAAAGTGGGCCACACTAAATGAAAAAATGGGTAGGAAAATTTCTACCGTTGAAACCTCCCTGGGTGAACAGTGATGTTTACATGCCATCCATACCGTTCATAATATCATTACTACTGAGATCTTTTTTGTTCCCATGTCCTAAAATTATGTCAAAAAATGTATGGACGGTGTGGATTTCTCACAAACATTACGGTGGGCCTCACTTATGTTTCAAGCGCAGGAACTTCCTGCAAAAGGCTTTTACAGGAAATCCGCGTCCGCAGTATGGTACGTTGGCAGTAAGGGTACAAGTAACTATGGGACGCCGATTGGCTAGTGACCATGCCACTAGTCAATCGTCGGTTCTCTGTGGGCCCATCACCATAATGCATGTGTTATATCAATGCCGTTTATCTTTATCTTTTTTCCTTTTTTTTTTTTTTTTTTTTCATATCATTTTATGGTAAAAGTTAAAAAAATGAGGTAAATCCAAATCTCAAGTGGACCACGTCATTGAAAACAGTGTTTTTTTTTTCTTTCCAAACACACGCACACACACTCACACTACAGTGGAATTTCACCACCTATGGATACTCGAGCCCTTGACTCAGTGTTGAAACTCCTTGAGAGTCTACCACCGGAGCAAGAGTAAGGATCTCATTGTAAACAGTGGTGATTGAACGGCTACCATTAAAAACTTTTTGGGGAATACAAACGTTTTAGATCAAGCTGATATTTGTATTTTTTTTCTTTTTTTTAACATTCCTCGAGGTACGTGTGACCTAATTAACAGCTTGGATGTCAAATAAACATCACAGTGGGCCCACAGTGGGCCCATAGTGGGCCTTAAGATGTTTTTAATGATGAACTTTCAATTACTGTTTTCCTGTGGCGTGGTCCACCTGAGATTTAGACATGCTTCATTTTTTATTTTTTTATCAAGTCCTAAAATGATCTGGGAAAATGGATTGATGGCATGGACAAAACACATACGTCATTGGTGGGGATTACATAGCACCAACCACTGGCCACCTCGCTAGTGTCAACGTCACTGGCTGAACCGCGTCCATAACCATGGTCCTGGCACTCCATGTCAAGCCAAGCACGCCTAAAGCACTCTTGCGCCCAGGGCCTTGGCTGCGCTTTATGTGCAGGTCTCGCTTGTGTTACTAGCGTTTAATTAGCTTAGGGGCTTTATTGAATCATCTTGGTTTTATTTTGTAGGGAAGGACGTGATGCGGTCTATCACCGTCTTCCTCATGGGTAAGTATGAATCCACTGAGCTCTTTGGAATCCTTACAGAGTTTTCTCAAATCTACGGGAGAAAAACTAAAAATAGTTTCTAATAAATTTGAAAATAAATTGATTAATGATAAAAACAAAATTACAATCCTTTAAATAATTATTTAGTTCAAACTTAAGATGGAGTTTTAGACTCAAACACCATCAAAACATGACTTACTATAAACAGTAAACTTGCCATTTATAGACAATCATAATTCCTACTAAATTTCATGGTTTTCGGCCAAAAATAATAAGTGCCCAATTTAGCCTAACGACATTATTGCCTTAATTTTTCTAAGCCCCTTTCATGTTGGGCACGACTCCTATAACTCAAAGGATCAAAAGTTATAATCAAATTACGACTTACTATTTATAGTAAAAATTTAAAAAAAAGGGACTTTTGACAGTCGATCTGATGGAATCTCACAAATCCAATATGGGAAACTTGTCGTAACGAGTTGGTTGGCTAAAGTAGCTTCTCCTACCCCAAGATCATATATGATACGTCAAAAAACTCATTCCAATTTGCGAGATACGACTATTTTAAGGTTTTGACTATTCGGATCATTTTCGTCTCCGATCGGGCCTTCTCTAGTCCATCTTAGCCATGAAAGTTTCTGCGACCCACTCTACGTCAGTCCCCTCCACTTCAAAAGAACTCACCCTTGAGTTTTCGTCCAGCTTCAATTCATGATACTCGATCAGGTTTGTAACGTTGAATGTACGCAAGATCTCCATGTCAGCCGGAAGATCAATAATGTAAGCATTGTTAAAAAACTTTTGGAAGATCAATACCAGTCCAATCTTCTTGTTCTTCAACTTGTTATAGGTTCAGGTTGGAAATCTCTCCTTGTGCAGATGAACCATAACATGGTCAATCACCTCGAACACCTTTTGTCGGCAATATTATTTGTCGGCTTGTGACTTCTCTATCAAGCGGTTCACCATGTTGTTGAATGCAAACTCTGCTGGAGACTAGGCTAAATCTCATTGTTTTACTTTGTCACATGAAATACCCTGGAGGAGATTTTTCAACATGAGATTCACAACTTCAATCTGCTCATCAGTTTATGCATGGTAAGAACTACTGAACTGAAGTAGTGTACTGAACCAATTCTAAAAAGTCCGTCAAAAGTGGCTAATGAACTTCATGTCGTGGTTAGAAGTAATGGTCTTAAGAACCTTGTGTAGCCGTATGACCTCTCTGAAGAATAGATTCGTCATGTGTGTTGCATCGATGGTCTTCTTACATGAGATAAAGTTTACTTTTGAGAAACAATCTACCACCATGAACACCGAATCCATGTCACGCTGTGTTTGTGAGAGACCAAACACGAATTCTATAGATAAGTCTTCTCAAGGGCCATTACATGTAACGGGGTGTACAGGCTCATATTCTAAGATTACTCATTGAAAGTCTAACAAACATGACAGCGCTATACTATTTTACCTTACGTCACATACCAATTGCGGCTAGTAATATCGCTCCCCAACAGGAGTCCACATCTTGTCTCACCTAAGGTGTCCACCAGGGTTACCTCCATGTAGCTCTTGAATAAGCTACTCCCTCAGAGAACTTTGGGGATACATAGTTGATTCTCTTTAAAATGGAAACTATCTTACATATGTAGGTCACCGGGATGACCCTCTTGGCATCTCATCTATGCATCATTGAAGTCTTCATCCTTGGCATACAGCTCACTAATATAGTCGAAGCCAACCACCTTATTGCTCATTGTAACAAATAGTGATACATGGTGGCTAAATGCATCAGCTAGCTTGTTTTGCTACCCTGACTTATGCTTTAGAATGAACATGAATTCTTGCAAAAAATGCAACCCATCTAACATGCATACGATTCACGTTAGCCTGACTATTAATAAATATTAAGACTTAATGATCAGTGTAGAGAACAAACTCTCTCTAAATCAGATAATACTGTTAATGTTATAGTGCTTGAACAACTACATACGACAAGCTCATATGTCGGATCCGGGCACCCATTCACCAGTTAGATCCTGGGATACTACAAGGAGGATTTCAAATCATCCCGATTCATAATGAGCATAACAAAAGCATAACCTACAAACAATAACCACAAGAACACCACAAAATTCACTATGATCAAAAACTTTATTAGTACAATGCGTACGAAAGGGAAATACAATGTAGTGCAAAAGATAGAAACTCCAAAGCTCGTCGCACGATCCAACTACGGCGAGACTATGGTCGCATTGCGTCCTGGCGTCACTTGCACGTATCAATCGTGCATAAGCTTTAGAAAGCTTAGAGGGTGGTGTAAGTGTGTGCGCAATACAAATGTGCTCAAAATGCAAGGTCGAGTGATGCGGAATCATGGTGATGAGCACATGAATGCAATCACCCGTGTACCAAGGCTATGCGGTGCAAGATATGAATGCTATCGGCCATAACACGGCCATGCGATGCGAGATGCAACTCAAGCATGCCAATCCTCATCATATATTAGTACAGTTCTCATTCTGGATAATCACCGGGGTTTAGTACACTCCAAGTGGCACTACCGCTCTCCTAGCCGCACAGTCCAAGTGAGCATACCTATCCGGCACGTCGATAGCGGACCCATTCGCGAGCTGGTCAAACTCAGCCTAGTATTGCCCCCTACCCTCGGGCGAGTAAGGCCACACTCCTTTCCAACCGACCACGACACAGTGGGAGACGCGGCCTCCTGGTATTCGGCCCTCATGCGCTCATATATCCACTCGGTCTCGACGTTGGAGTCATCCTCTGGTACCATCGGGTTTAGGGATTTTCACCTAGGGACATCTATGGCGCCCGTATGCTAGAACCAAATATTTTCGGTATCCAATCCTGCCATCCACGATGTGTCTGTGGAGGCTATGGCCCTGATGTCGCTAGGGCATACAGTAACTACAATCACACAAATGCAAGTGCATGAGTCACACTATCAGTCATGCAACAGTCCTGTATATACCATGCACTTATATGAGGCAACTCCGCCTATCAGGGAGCCCATAAACAGTCTGTCCAAAGGCATATGATATGATCGGTCACTCCTCATATCAGGCATACATATGATGCGAATGATCATGAATCATGGATCTATACTAAACATGTATAAAGAGGTGGGCTCTGATCAACATGAAGATAGGCCTAGACGGCCTATATACTACAGACATGGGCCTATTAATGGGCCTTAGGGAGAGTCGTAATGCGGACATTTAACCAACATTAACCTTACAATGTGGACATCAAACCATCATTGCTCCCAAGGCACTGCCGCTATAAGGGTCAACACATAAATCATGGTATGGGCCTCATGTACATCCCATTGGGCCTCTAATACATCAAGTGGGCCTCATGCATGGGTCTCGTATACATATATCTAGGTAGGCCTCAATGACGGGCCACAAATGCATCCACATGGGCCTAGTCATATGGGCCTTGCATACATCACAATGGGCCTCATAAAATGGGCCTCATGATGGAGCCCACACTAATAGAGGGTGTGGTTTACAATACTTACATAAGTGGGGCCCACCAAAATGCTCATTTTCCACCCAGCCTAAGGCCCAATATGATGTTTATTTTCCAACCAACTATTCATAGGGTCATGTGGACCAGGGTAGAGCCCACTGTAATATTTATTTATCATCCAATCTATTCATAAGGTCATGTGATAGGGCCCACTGTAATATTTATTTTATTTATTTATTTTATTTTATTTTATTTTTATTTTTATTTTTCATCAAAATGGCCCACTGAAATGTTTATTTGTTTACCATCCAAACTATTCACGGGTTGTGAGGACCAGAGGAGGGCCCACTGAACTGGGGCCCACTGCATGTTTATTTGTCATTCAACTATTCATAAGGTCAAGTGGACCATGGTAGGGCCCACCGTGAAACTTATCCATCATCCAATCTGTTGCAAGGTCACGTGGACCAGGGCCCACGGAAACATTTATTTGCCATTCCAATGGCTGATGAGCCACCCAAACTTGGGACCCACCGAGATGTGGTCCACAGATCCAGCCCACCCATTATGTGTGTCCCACTGGACTAATGGTCCAGACCGAATTTCAGTGACATCCAAAACTCTGGTAGCCCCCACCAAGTGATTTTACATGTTGTGGCATGTCTTCACATGATTTTAAATGGTATGGCCCACATGAGTTCCGTATAAGACTGATTTTCGGGATGGACGGCTAGTCCGTGGGGACCCATCAAATGCACGGTCTGGATGGGCAAAATGCATCAAGGTGGGGCCCACAACTGGGGCCGTGACCCCAGCCCGCCCGTCCGTCCGCGGTCAGCGCTGTGGCAGCAGTAGCGCTGCCTCCCTTGCTTTGTTTTTTTTTTTGAAGAAAACCGTTTTTCTACGGATTTTCTATGGTAGGGCCCACATCAGCAACATCCACTCCAGCCATGGGTCCCTGTGGCTTGATACAAGCCCATAGAGTCCAATATTGGGCTATTTTTGATATACAGGAGCATTAGGGAGTAAATCGAAGGTAGGAACACTGTTTCCTATGGTATGGCCCGCTTGATTTTCAGATTGGTCCCAAATTTTAGCTCAACGGTTAAAATGATCTGGGCAACGGGATAGACGGCTTAGATTATATGTATACATCAAGGTGGGGCCTGCACGAGTGGTCCACCATTTCTTTCTCTCTCTCCTTTTTTTTTAAAGCAGTGCCAGTTAGCACTTTACGTTGCCAACGTCCAGCGTCCCTGGACGCTGGACGACTTACATAATCACTTCATTGTGGTGGGCCCCACGTGGACGTGGCCCACCAATATAAATAAATATATATATATAATATATACCTTATATTATATATGTATATAAATACATATTATATTATATATTATATACATATATTATATAAAATATAACATATATGTATATATATATATATATATATATATATATATATATATATATATATATATATATAAAGATGCATTGGGCCCATCCAAACAGTGGATGGTGCGGATCATCACCTATAATAGAGTGGGCCACACCGTCTGATGTAGATGGACGGGGGAGATGTAACACATATTGGTGGGATCCACACCATTACAAAGAAAGAAAGAGAGAGAGATACACGGTGAGATAGAGGAACCCCGCCACTATGGGCCCTCTTGATTAAATCACATACATCCAAATGGGTCCCACCAACAAGTGGGCCCTAAAATTTAAAATAATGGAAAATCACCCACCTTATCTTCCTTCTCCTTGCTCCCTTGGACTCCTTAGCTCCTTACCTTCACTTTTAACGGAGGTTGATGAAAGATGAATGGTTGAGATTGGAGATGAGAGGGTGGGCCACACTTGAAGTTGAGAGAGTGTGTTGGATGTGTGAAATTTCTCATGGGATTTGGAAAAATTGCTAGAGAATGAGAGGGAGAGATAGAAATAATGGATGGAGGGATGGGTGGAGTGATGGTTGTAAGAAAGGAGTGATGAGAGGTATGGTTTAGTTTGAAATTGGTGGAGAAGAGAGATGGTTGTGGTTGAAAATGAGAAAAAGAGGAATGGTGAGGTGGAAAGATGGTGGACTTTTGGAAAAAGAGGAAATTGGTGAAGTACTTGAGGTATGGTTGCATTTATGGTTAATTGATGGGACTAATTGTGTAGAGATTCCCTCGAAATTCGCAACGCGCGGTATTTCTCAGAATAAACACAGATCGGCATCTTCTTACCTGGGTATCGGTTCGGTGCGCAAGTCACTGCGTTGGAACCGCGGCGACGACGCGGTCGCTATGATACAACTTTCGGATCAAGCCGACGTCGGTGCGCTGGAATGAACATGAATTCTTGCAAAAAATGCAACCCATCTAACATGCATACGATTCACGTTAGCCTGACTATTAATAAATATTAAGACTTAATGATCAGTGTAGAGAACAAACTCTCTCTAAATCAGATAATACTGTTAATGTTATAGTGCTTGAACAACTACATACGACAAGCTCATATGTCAACCATTTCTTTTGATCTTCGCTAAGTTTCTTGCTGTAAAAAGCTACTGACCTGCCTTCCTGTGATAGAACTCCTCCAATTCCGACATATGAGGCGTCACATTCAATCTCAAATAACTTGTCAAAACTAAGAAAAACTAAGACCAGTATTGCGAATAATTGATGCTTGATTTCAGCAAAGCTCTTGTCAGCCTCATCGGTCCACTGAAACGGGTATTTTTTTCATGAAGTTTATAATAGGTGCGAGTCGATCACATTTCACTCGACCACTCAATCGACTTCCCATATGACTCTCGGCCGATTGGTTTGCTTTTGAATTCCTTTAAACTGCTTTATGTACTTTCATCCTGTCAGTTGTGATTCCGTAAAAAGAACTACAAGTATCATGAAAGATCTTTAACATGTTATATCTATCCCTTACTATAACACATATCCTTTCCAATTGAGTTTTTCAAGAACGATCAGAAATAGGGTACAACATTCCCCCTTACATCGCTTCATCTTTGGTAAAAGGTGAATGCAATGTTAATTTGTTGTTTGACGTAATAAATGTGATTACTCGGCCATGTAAAAACATTAATTATGGCCATTTTGGTCGAATTTGCCCACCTTGATCGAGAAATGACAAAATTGACCATCTTGCTTGAACTTGATCGTCTTGGTCGAATTCAACCATCTTGATCGAGAAACAGTAAATTCGACCATTTTGGTCGAACTCAGCCGTCTTGGTTCAAAAACGGTAAATTTGACCGTTTTGGTTGAATTTAACCATTTTGATTGAGTAACAACAAATTCAGATGCCTTGGTTGAATTCACTCATCATGATCAAAAATGTCAAATCGACCATCTTGGTCAAACTTAGCCGTCTTGATCAAAAAATGGAAAAATTAGTCGTGAAAATAGAGATTGTCGGTCAATTCATTTCAAATAAGGCTTATGGTTGACCGAGGTGGTAATATGGCTAAGAACTTGGCCTCCTACTTCCTGGGCCATTTGAATAATTTGGTCATGATTCAGCCATTGGAGGTGGTTCAGGGCCTATCTGGTTTTGTCTTCTATGATATGGTGGATTCCTAAGGAAATGTTGCCCCCAGTATATTATGGTTTCCTTCTTCAATGATAAAATTCATGACCTACCGCTTTGGTCGCCTGAACTCGGCGAGTGGCAGAACATTCCATCTATCCTAGTTCAGAACGGGAGGGATATTCCACTGCAGGGGAGGTATTAATGGCGGTTAAACCATATTACCAATAGAACTTCCTTTGGCATTATATTGCATTATCGTAGGTGCTCTTTTAGTGATGACGGTCATCAATTGATGCATGACTTTAGTCTGGTTAGCCATCCATTTATTAATATTCTCAGTCTGAACACAAAATTACTTAGCTTAGGTGTCTACCAACTCTTTCTAAGCTCTCTCATATTCCTAAACATGCTAAATACTCAGTTGCACATCCTAAACTCTTATCATTATCTCTTTCAAGAGAAATGGTCTAAAAGGTTGATGCCCCTTCAAAGTTGACAAGACTGAGTATTGGACTAATATTTAAATTCAAAGATTCATAGGTCACTTGAACTGGAATGGCCTCAGTCGGAGGTGTTGTGGTTCGTGTCGAGGGTTCGGCCTAGCAATTCAATTACTTCTTCTATCATATTTCTGATTAATTGATTGACAATGTTGCACTAATAAGTAAACTAGAGAGTCTCACCGGGCATGTTAAGAAATATTATTGTTATTTTAATCTCGGTCATGTGATTAGTGTAAGTGTGCTAGAATTAAATGTATGGCTCAATTCAAACCGAACAGCTACAACCCCAAGCGTTAAAATAGGCAGATACTTCCAAAAATCGACCGTATATGACCGATATTTAATAAGATTAGTCACATATTCAGCCACTTACACATCATTACTTAAGATGTTCAGGCGATAGTCAGAGGGTGGGGTTCGTCCTATAAAAATAGGTCACACATTTGTCTTTCGTACGAAAGGACTTTTTCTCTTAAATACAGACAAAAAAAAAAAAGAAATTTCATACAGTTGACCGTGAAAAACAACTGCAAAACACTTCTCTAGATGGAGAACTTCGCTTGATACTCAAGCTAAACCCATCTTATGAGCATAGATTCAGATTACTGCTAAAGTTAACAGCTACTTTGATTAATGTTACGGTTTACACTAACCAATATATATGGATGATAAAAGTAAAGAATTATACTAAATAATGTAAATAGTAAATAAAAGTGAATATAAATGAAAGATAATTGAAAGATATATTTGACTTAGTTTGATTGGTATGAGATGATTTGCTTTATTGAATTCATTTTATTATTTATAGCCTTAAACTAAATATCTAGTTGCTTCCCATGTTTTGACAGTTACTATAACTATTTTAATATTACATGACTTTCTGGAGACTTCCTTCTAAACTCACCACCTATCCTGGTAACTGAGAAATGCTTCCTTACCAACTCAATTGCATTTCACTCAGCCACTCAGTCGTACTCCTGGATAACTCTCGACCAATTGATTTGCTTTTGAATTCTTTTCAATTGCTCCCTATCATATTATCCTCTCAATTGTGATTCAACAAAATTAATCACTCTGAAAATCTTTGAAGATCTTTACCACACTATCTATCTTGGGTTATATCCCTTACTTTCATATGTGTCCTTTCTGATTGAGTTTTCCAAAAACGGTAAAAAGTAAAATACATCACTACCCCTCAATATTATGTAAACCTACTAGGCCGTGCATACATGTCCAAAAAAGGTATTATGAGGTCGCCTCATGGGAGCTTCCATCCGTGTGTCTGACATCTATCTCATCAATCATATGCATCCTTTCATGGTAACCCATGGACCCAAAATTCAGGTCAATCCACACCATAGACAAACCCTATTGATGGTATGCAGGACCTAGTAAGACGTGGCTTAGACATCCATCCCATACACCGTGTTTATCCCTCTTGGATGAGGGCCACAGCAAATCTCAGGCCATTTCAAAACTCAGGCGGCCTTATCAAATTACTTTTAGATACTTTTAGGGTTTATTTCTCATAGTTTTAGACGATGTGGCCCATTTAAGTTCTGGATACTGCTCATTTTTGGCACATCACATAACCCAGAGGGGGCCTACCAAATGCATAGTGTGGATGTCCATCTCCCTGGATATCCTATAACATGCATAGTTCTGGAGCCCATGTACCTTGACCTTATAGTACCATCTGCCTGCATATCCTATAACATGCACAGCACATGTACATGTTTATACGTTTACATGAAGTATATTAAATGCATGATAGACATGCATTCATTTAGATATTTAAGTGTACCCACCCAACCATATTTTTTTATTAGAAAAAATTTAGGGCCCATTTGGATGACAAAGAAGCTCCATTCCCAACTAATGTCTAATATTTACTATCAGAAAGTCATCCGATAGTTCAGATTCGATATATTAGTGCGGCCCTTTGTGCGAGGGTGGGTTCACACGATGACACACCTAATAGACATGTGGATCCCACACGTGTACCACATATTTGTATACGTGCGAGGTGGGTGTAAAAAATAAAAATAAAAAATAAAAAACCTCCCATTCATCAAAGCTGAGAGCTATTTAAAGACAATGTTAGCTGTGTGAAGAAAATTTTTAAAAAATAATAATTTAAAAGCATTATACAATTAGATTCTTGTTGCTTTTAATTATTTTGTTTGTTGGTGCATGCACCCATGAACGATGCATGAGCTTAAATTATATAACACCTCTCGCTTGCTTCGCTCATTCCACCCAAAGCATTTAATTAATTTATGTGAGCATAAGCTTATAACTAAGGGTAATAGCTTTTGCTATTCATGTTTTTCTTTTTGTTCCGATTAACAAATGGGAAACTCTTTAGGTATGTGGGGGATATGACGATGCGCTCTCCAAGAGCGAAGGGAGGTGTGACAATTGGCTGATGACAAGGAAATGGAAAGCTCTTTAGGCATGTAGTGTAAATGACGATGCGCTCAGTGCGACGATTGGCTGATGAGGATTGATGAGAATAGGTGTAAAAGCTGCCTAAAGTATCTAATTAATTATAATGGCGTGGTACATTTGAGTTTCAAAATGGCATGATATTTTTGGAAAGTACCTTCATTTTCATGAAAAAGACCCGTGTGAATGGACTAGATGGCATAAAATAATCATGCTGGTTCTATGCCCAACTAACAGTAGGCACCCTGGTGGGGTTTTCCTCTTCAATTCAGAGGAGAGGTAGTGCCGCCTATTGTAAAACGGATGTCTTAAATCTTGTTTCACCGTGTTACCCGACCGGTCGAGTGGGATGCCCGACCGGTCGAGGGGGCTACTCGACCAGTCGAGGCTCGCTCGACTCAAAGTCCAATAAGCTATATATATATATATATATATCAAAGTCCAGCGTGCTAGATTTTTTGGCATCGACCTGTCGAGGGTCAGGCTCGACTAGTCGAGGGAATCCTTCGACCAGTCGAGGCCCTGACTCGACTAGTCGAGCGTTACACAAATTTTGCGCAGATTTTGTGCGGACTGTGTAAATTTGAGACGGTTTTACAGAGGTGCGGAAGGGGAGTTTCCTAAACTATAAATAGGGGTCCCTAGGGCTATTCTAGGGTATGTTAAGGCTTCCTAAAGTGATTCTATTAAGGTGTTTTTACGTCAAAGATGAAGAGAGAGAGAGAGAGAAAAAAAAAAAAGAGAGAGGAAACTTGTGGAAGGGAGGATCTGCTCGTAGAGGTGATCTACAACGCAATTGACGTCTTAGCGCTTCTACGTCCTCATGATCGATGAGATCTCTCCGTTTTCATTATTCTCTTATTGTTCATTCACTTCTATATGAATGAAAAATGTTTGATCTATGCGGTGTGTGTTGTGATCGGTTGTAATGATGAGGGTCAAATATTGCATATCAGACCTTGATTATTGCTTGAGTTTACGTACATGATAATGCTTAATGTCATATTTTAATCGTGTTTTTATTGTAGGGAGTAATTAGGAGCGTGGACTGAAAAAGAGTACTAAAAGCGTGAATTTGACGCTCCGAAGTCATCAGAGTAGGCGACGGATTCCAGAGGACCAAGATTGACAGATTTACATGCCAGAGATCCGAAGAAATCAAGCCGTTCATGTTAAAGAGGCCCAAAATTGGTCCAGAATGCAAGATCACATAGTTCCCGCCATCTGATTGACTCAAAACTTCATACATGGGATGGTGGCCATAAATAAACCGTACATATTAAATTTCAACCATTAGATATCTCAAAAAGTGGGCCAACGGACAGATCAGCCCATTAATCTCCAATTTCAGGCCCACCTGATATTTGGAACTGCCTCAACTTTGGTCTCGACGGTTTAAACAGGGAGACAAAGTGAATAGATGGATTTGATTTTGTAAAGCATCACAGTGGGCCCCGTATGTGATGCATGTACACCATGCACATCAGCGCTGGCCGCGCACAGGACCCGCTAGTCGGTCCAAGCGGGCGCTGACCCGCATTTTAAGCGAAAATGGCAGTTGCCATTTTCGGCCTCTAGTGTAACGACCGACGCTGCCGATTTTTGTGGAACGAAGTGGGCCACCATTAGGCCCTGTACGGCAGATCCAAGCCGTCCATCGTGTAGAGGACCTCGAACCCATCAAAACTTTGCTAAAAGTTTGCATCCATACATGCACACGTGTGCGATACAGAGGCTACAAACAGGCTACCCTGTGACGTTCAAAACGATCTTAGCGTGATATCTTCTCTGGACCGCATCAACGGACAACTAAAATCATCCCTTCTTGACCTAAAATTCGTCCTAAATCTAATGGATGGGGTGGATTTCCTCGAAAAAACCATTGAGAGGCCCACCGAGCACCACAGTGTTATACGTGTGCAAGATTACACATCCGGACGCCGACCGACTTTTGGGGCGGTTGCACGAGTTGAATGTTAATCATATGCCAAATCTGAACCATCCATCGTGTAGACCATCTCAAAATGTCCCAGGAGACGTTGATTTTACTAACATCAGGCAAGGAAATCAGGAGCTATGAAGCCCCGAACTTGGCTGCGAAAAGGCTTTTTATTGTGCGAAAGTTCCACCGACTCCAGCAGCTATAAAAAGAGCTGAAAAGCTTGGAGAGAGGGGGATGCGAGGTAGAGCAGCAGAAGGGAGAACGGGATCCAGAGAAGAAAGAGAGAGGGAGAGAGAGAGAGAGAGAGAGAGAGAGAGAGAGAGAGAGGAAGAAAGAAGGGAAGGATGTTCTTATTGTTTAAATTTTATTTTTCCTTCATTATAATTGATTTTATGGATTGCTAATTTCTTGCTTAGGGCTGAGATGAAGCCCCTAATTTGAATAACTCTTGTATGTGTTGAATTCATCTAATTTGATTGATTTGTTTCTTTCTCTAGTGTGTTTAACTGAAATTTCTGTACTTCTTCAATCTATGAGCTTAACTAAAGTCTAGATGTGGATATTGTTTGGAATCTTATTATAGGTGCTTGTGTCTGACCATGAACAGGTTTCCTTTAGAGAAAGAAATAGGAATTACATCTCTTCATGCCTGACCATGGATGGAAAGATGTGATCCTTATGCTTTAAGAGATTATACATTCTGTGTACCCGACCAAGGACATAGAGTGTGCTTTATTTATAAATATATATCAATCAAAATTAAGGTGAATCAACAAGTAAAACAAGGGTCAGGATAATTAGGGGTGGATTCGAAAGTCCTAGTCTTCTCCTTGATTGAATTTTTCTTATTGCTCTCGGTTATTTTTCATAGATTTGTGATAGTTTACTTAATCGTTCGTTAAACCCTTTGTTGGATTAGTTAAGAAGAGTCGTAAATTTTGAATTGTGACAACCAGTCCTCGTGGGAACGATCTCGTAATACGTACCATATTTACATATGATTCGTATACTTGCGAGTTTAAAATCATTTAAATTAGATTGGTTTAAATAAAACATCAAGTTTTTGTTCCGTTTTCACTTAAAACACGGGTCAGCGTCCGCTTGGATCGACTGGCAGGTCCTGTGTGCGGCCAGCGCTGATGTGTATGGTGTACATGCATCACATACAGGGCCCACTGTGATGCTTTTGTAAAATCAAATCCATCTATTCATTTTGTCTCCCTGTTTAAACAGTCGAGACCAAAGTTGAGGTAGTTCCAGATATCAGGTGGGCTTGAAATTGGAGATTAATGGGCTGATCTGTCCATTGGCCCACTTCTCGAGATATCCAATGGTTAAAATTTAATATGTACAATTTATTTATAGCCACCATCCCATGTATAAAGTTTCGAGTCAATCGGATGGCGAGAACCCTGTGATCTTGCATTCTGGACCAATTTCGGGCCTCCTTAACGTGAACGGCTTAATTTCTTCGGATCCTGGCGTGTAAATCCGTCAATCTTGGTCCTTTGGAATCCATCTCCTATTCTGATGACTTCGGAGCATCAAATCCACGCTTTTAGTACTCTTTTTCAGTCCACGCTCCTAATTACTCCCTACAACAAAAACACGATTAAAATATGACATTAAGTATTATCATGTACGTAAACTTAAGCAATAATCGGGGTCTGATATGCAATATTTGATCCTCATCATGTAACGTTCTACTTCATAGTGAATTGTTGCTTTGGACTAGGTCCCGTGGTTTTCCACGTACAATATCTTGTTTCGTGTGGTTTGTGCTTTGATTTATTTCATTGCTTTATTTCGGGAGGCAAGATCCTAAGGTTTTTTGTACAACGCTCCCAACAAAGTGGTATCAAAGCCAAGTTGGTTGAACGGAGTGGGATCAGTTCTGAATTATGGAAGGTGGCTCATTAAGGATGATCAGTCTCAATGGTTCTAACTGGACTATATGGAAGGCTAAGATGGAGGACTTGCTTTATTGTAAGGACTTGTATGCTCCAATTCTAGGTATATCAGCTAAGACAAAGGATATGTTAGATGATGATTGGAAGAAGTTAAACTAGAAGACGGTGGGGTTTATTAGACAATGGCTGGACGATTCCGTATTCCACCATGTGTCTAGGGAGACCTCAGCTGCTAGCATATGACTGAAATTGTTAAGGGTTATATGAGAGGAAGACAGTCGGCAATAAGATTTTTCTAATAAGACGACTTGTGAATCTCAAGTTCAAAGATGGTGGTTTTGTGGCTGAGCACATGAATGAGGTCAGCAACATATTGAACTAGTTCTCCGTTATGAAGATAGTCCTCGACGATGAAGTACAGACTCTGCTATTGCTTAGCTCATTGCCTGACAGTTAAGAGACATTGGTGCTGTCTCTGAGTAACTCCGTGCCAGACGAAAAAGTGTTAATGGAACAAGTAACTAGTTGTCTCTTCAATGAGGAGACAAAGAGGAAGTCTCAAGGGTCTACTCAACAAAAGGCCCTTGTGACACAAGATCGGGGGAGAGGAAAGAACAGAAAGGGCGGGAAGGCCCGAGATAAATCAAGAGGTAAATCAAGTGTCAAGAATGATGTTGAATACTGGAATTGTGGTAAGAAGGGCCACTGCAAGCATGAATGTCATAAGAAGAAAAATGACAAGAAAAAAAGGAAATGGGAAGGAAGATGAATCAGACTCCACTACTGTCGCTTCAGATGGTGACGTTGTAGTTATTCTTTCAGCAGATCAAGATGTTTGTCTCACGGCTACGAGTCAGGACACTGACTGAGTGATAGACTCGGGAGCCTCGTTCCATGTGACTCCACGTAGGGATTTCTTCACAAGCTATAAGTTAGGTGACTTTATGACTGTGAAGATGGGAAATTTTGTCGTATTGAAGATCGTAGGGGTCAGTGATATTTGCGTGAAGACTGATGTGGGCTACACATTGGTTCTCCGGGATGTGAGGCACATTCTAAACCTTCGCCTCAACTTGATGTCGACAGGAAGGTTGGATGATGATGGTTATGAAAACTGATTTATTAGTGGGTGCTGAAAACTCATCAAGAGTTCATTGATCGCAGCTAGAGAGAAGAAGTGTTGCACCCTTTACAAGGCAAGTGTCAATGTGTGCAAGGGTGGTTTGAACATAGTAAAAGATTCAAATATGGACATGTGGCATAGGCGTCTAAGCCACGTGAGTGAAAAAAGGCTTCATCTACTAGCGAAAAAGTGGCTCCTTCCAGAAGTGACAGGTATAGCTCTCAAAACCTGTATTGACTGTTTAATTATCAGGGAAACAACATAGAGTTTCATTTGTTAAATCTGCTTCCCATGTTAATAAAAGGCATGCATTAGATTTGGTTTATTCTGATGTTTGTGGTCCTATGAGGATAAAAATCTTAGGTGGGGCATTGTATTTTATCACTTTTATAAATGATGCTTTTAGGAGGGTTTGAGTTTATGCTTTGAAATTCAAGGATGAGGTCTTTGGTGTGTTTAAAATGTTTCATGCAATGGTCGAGAGAGAGACAGGTAGATAATTAAAGTGCATCTGCACTGACAATGGTGGTGAATACATTAGTGACTTTCATGAATATTGTAAGTCCCTATGTATATGGCATGAATAGACGGTTCCCAAGACCCCCCCAGCATAATGGTATGGTTAAGCGAATGAATCGCACCATTGTAGAGAGAATCAGATGCATGTTATCCCATGCAAAGTTGCCCAAGATGTTCTAAGGAGAAGCAATGCACACGGCAGTGTATTTGATAAACAAATCTCCATCAGCCCCGTTGAATGGAGAAGTACCCGAGAAGGTGTGGACTAGATAAGATCCATCGTATAGTCATCTCAGGGTGTTTAGTTGTAGGGTATCCGTTCACGTACCAAATGATGAGAGGTCCAAGTTCGATACTAAGATCAGGCAATGTGTGTTATTGGGGTACGATGATGAAAAGTTCAACTACGGATTGTAAGATCCGACCAGGAAGAAGCTCGTCAGGAGTAGAGATGTGGTCTTCTTTGAAGATCAATGTATAGAAGACATTTGTAAGCCAGAGAAGACCCAGTCTAGTTCAGGTAAGCTAGAGGACATGGATCCAATTACTCCTCCTATGGTGCTTGATGACGGGGGAGTAAAGCAAGGTGTAGAGGATGAGGGAGTTTCTATAAAAGATAGACCGGGGGAGCAGCCCCCACTTGATCCACCTATTGAGCCACAGGTGATGAGGACATCTAGGGACAGACACTCGTCTAAGAAGTACTCGCCACATAAGTACATTATGATCACTGATGGGGAGAACCAGAAGATTATTCTAAGGCTCTAGCCAACGAGCATAAAGGGGAGTGGTTGAAAGCTATGCAAGATGAGATAAAATCCTTGCATAAGAACCACACCTATGATATGGTGAAATTGTTTAGGGGCAAGAAAGCTCTGAGCAACAAGTGGGTGTTTAGAAAGAAGATTGAGTGGAAGAATTCACAAATGAGGTTCAAGGCCAGACTTATGGTGGAAGGGTTTGGTCAGAGGAAATGTATAGACTTCGAGGAGATATTCTCACCAGTGGTGAAGATGACATTCATACGAGTGTTGCTTAGGTTGGCGGCTAGCATGGATCAGGAGATAGAGCAGTTAGATGTTAAAACTGTCTTTCTCTATGGTGATCGGGAAGAAGAGATCTACATGCACTAATCAGAGAGGTTCGAAGTCAAGGGCAAGGAGCATATGGTGTGTAAGCTTAAGAAGAGCTTATATGGCCTGAAACAAGCTCCAAGGTAATGGTACAAGAAGTTCAACTCGTTCATGTTAAAGCATGGATATGACATAACGGAGTCGGATCACTGTGTGTTTACGCGCAAGTTCTCAGATGGTGATTTCTTGTTTTACTATTATACATTGATGACATGCTCATCATGGGTAAAGACATCAAGAAGATTGACAGGTTAAAACAGGAGTTGGGTAAGTCCTTTGTGATGAAAGACTTTGGCCAGCTAAACAGATCCTAAGAATGGAGATAACCCATGGTAGAAGCAGCAGAAAGCTTTGGTTGTCACAAGAGCAATATTTTGAGAAAGTCCTGGAGAGGTTCAATATGAATGCAGCGAAGCCAATCGGTACTCCACTGGATGGTCAATTCAAATTGAGCAACAAGTAGTGTCCAAAGACGAATGCAGAGGTGGATGAGATGAAGAAGATACCCTACACGTTAGCGGTAGGAAGTTTGATATATGCTATGGTGTGTACGCACCCAAACATAACATATGCGGTTAGTGTTGTCAGCCAGTATCTTGCCAATCCTGGCAAACAATATTAGGCAGCAGTGAAATGGATACTACGGTATCTAAAATGCTCATCCAGGTTGAATCTATGCTATGGTGATGGAAAACCTGTGTTAGAAGGCTATACAGATGCGATATGGCAGGTAACATAAACTCCAAGAAGTCTACAGTGGGGTTCATGTTCAATTTGCAGGGGGAGTGGTCTCTTGGCAGAGCAAGCTACAGAAGGTCGTAGCATTGTCAACAATAAAGGCCGAGTACATTGCTGTCAAAGAAGCATGTAAAGAGATGTTTTAGATGAAGAGGTTCCTACAGGAACTTAGCTTGAAGCAGGAGCAGCATGTGGTCTATTGTGATAGTCAAAGTGCTACACACTTGAGAAAGAATCCAAGTCAACACTTCAAGTCGAAACACATAGAGATTCAGTATTACTGGATCAGGGATACTTTGGAACAGAAGATGTTACAGCTTGAGAAGGTTCACACGAACGATAATGGGTCAGACATAATGACCAAGGCATTACTCAAGGGCAAGTTTACGGTTTGTAGAAACCTAGCTGCCTTGAAAAAGATGAATTCCTCCTGAGCCGAAAAGGGAGAGATTTGATGGGGTTTTCCTCCTCAGTTCAAAGGAGAGGTAGGGCAGCTTGTTGTAAAATGGATGTCTTAAATCTTGTTTCACCGCACTGCTCAACCGATCGAGGGGGCTGCTTGACCAGTCGAGGCTCGCTCGACTCAAAGTCCAGCAAGCTATATTTTTTTGGTGTCGACCAATCGAGGGTCAAGCTCGACCAATCGAGGGAATCCTTCGACCAGTCGAGGGTTACGTAGATTTTAGGGAATTTCGCAGAGGTGCGGAAGAGGAGTTTCCTAAACTATAAATAGGGGTCCCTAAGGCTATTCTAGGGTATGCTAAGGCTTCCTAAAGTGATTCTCTTAAGGCATTTTCACGTCAAAGATGAAGAGAGAGAGAAAAAAAAAAGAGAGAGAGAGAGAGAGAGGAAACTTGTGGAAGGGAGGATTCTGCTCGTAGAGGTGATCTACTGTGCAGTCGATGTCTCAGCGCTTTTACGTCCTCGTGATCGGTGAGATCTCTCCGTTTTCATTATTATCTTATTGTTCATTCACTCCTATGTGAATGAAGAAGGTTTGATCCAAGTGGGGTGTGCTTGTGATCGGTTGTAACGTTCTACTTCATAATGAATTATTGCTCGGGATTAGATCCCATGGTTTTCCACGTAAAATCTCTTGTGTCGTATGGTTTATGCTTTGATTTATTTCATTGCTTTATTATATCTCATAATTCAAGTGTTTTTGGGAGGCGAGATCCTAGGGTTTTTTGTGCAACGCTCACAACACCCCCTATAGGACCTCTATTTGTTGAGCCCCACATATTCATTGAGTTATATCATATGATTGGATTATTATGACGAGCATACCGGTGAGTCCCATTATATGTATGCTTGTTAAAGATAGGTTCGAGGTGGTTATGCTCATGTTGTATTCCTATCCGCAGCAATTTAGATAAACATGGATGTTCACTCCCCAAGTATAGGGTTCTGATGTAGTAATAAACTCGGTGAGACCGAGGTCGAATTCCAAGGGACTGAAACTTGTACGTAGTCTGAAACTAACGAGAACTAGAACTAGAATAAGATGAAATCTAAATCGGGGGTAAAATAAGAATAATGATGAAATAATTATCTAAAACTTAAACAATTCAGAGAAAGGAACTAAGGATTCAGAGGATCCACTTGTAGAGATTAGGGAGATCTTATGCCTGTTTCAAGAACTCAACTGGACTTATAGTCCCATCTTCATGAAAAATCAAGACCGAACTTCCTTTGATATAGTTTTTAAGAGATGAAAGGTATATGAATTAGAATGGATTCCATCACCAAACCATGCCCATGAGACAAAGTAAACAACAGAATTAAACTAATTACTAACCAATCAACAATGTATGAAGGTCAGGAAGGGTACCGTCATCCGACCATGCCAAGGAGACGATGGTGAACAATAGGGCTTCCTGACGTCATAAACATAAAAAGGAAAGGAACATGCTCAAAGCTATCGCAGACCCATTGTAATTTTAGTCATAACAGGCCATTAAAAACTAAAAACATTTCCTTAATTAAACTAAAATCAATATCAGTTCAATCTAAACAAAAGGCATAAGCAAATAGTTCCCCCATCACGCTACAAGCTTCACCTCTTAGCCCTAGCTAAGAGGTTTAGCCGACGATTAGGCTATCCTCAAAATTAAGCATAAAATAGTAAATAAAACTTAAAAAAATGTTCTCAAAAACTCTCTCTCTTCTGACGTCCCAGCTTGGATAGAAATTGAATGCCCTGGCTCTCTGTCTCCCTTCCTCTTTATAGCAGTAAGAGAGTCAGTCGGATGGAGCTTCCGCACCCAGAGGTGGTGGGAGTTTCTGTAACAGAGTCGGAGACCTACTCTATTTACGCAGTAAGCTCCAAAGCATCTTATGCATCCGTCCTAATTGGTGGGCCTTTGATTGAGGTCAGACAGGAAATCCAGTTCGTCCATTGGATTCACATCGAAAAACCATTCAGACCTGATCGGTTTTGGGTCAAAACCATGGTGGCCCACAGTTTATGTTATTACACCGTCTATTCTGTATTTGGAAGATCAACAGTCGCCTTCACTTCATTCCGTGATTCCGTCACCTAGGCCATGTTTATAAGGCCCTTTTAAGGATGATAGATGGTCAAGATCATATGTACGGTCCTCTATACGGGCGTATAACAGCTCGAAACAAATCTGGCTAATTTTCGGACGTTAGACCTGCATAACCTTTACGCAGAGGAGCTGCATGAAGCTTGGTGGGGTTCATGAACGATGTCCCAAAAGAGATCCACGGCGTCCACTGGATTACTCTCGAAATTTCGGTCGAGAATGGTCAGTTTTGAATGTCCATAGCTGTGGCCCACTGAAGTGATCTTGCTCCAACGGCTGCGAACGAATTTTTGGTGATTGCTGTGACCGGCACGTGCGCATGTATGGCTGAAAATGGTCAGCATGGTTTTGACTAGAACGAGCTCCTCAACATGATGGACGATTCAGATCATTTTAATGGGCCATGATGGAGGCCCACTAACGATCCAACGGTACCCATGTTTCACGCCAACGAAAATGGAAATTTCCGTTTCTGGATATGGTCGGTCAAACGGACCTGGACCGAACGGGCCGGTTCGGCGCACATCTAGTACCCTTGTGCATGGTACACACAACGTAGATGGGGTCTACAGTGATGGTTATGAATGATCCACTCTGGCCAACTTGTTTACCATATAATTTAAGGGGTTGAGACCAAAATTGAAGTATATCCAGATACCAGGTCGTCTCCTATTCACTGATTTATGGGATGATCTGTTAGTTTATCCACTTCTACAGGGATCCGGGAGCTAAGATTTGACATGTATGGTTCATTTATGGTCTTTAGGCCATGTATGAAGTTTCGGGAACCCTGTGATCTTGCATTTTGGACCAATTTCAGGCCACTTAAGCTTCAGTTTCTCGATTTTCTTGGATCCCTGGCATGCAAATCTTTCGATCTTGATCTCCTGAGGTCCGTCCCTTGCCTTGGTGACTTATATGCGTTAAATTCATGCCTTTAGCATCATTTTCAGTCCCGACTTCCTAAATTCACCTTGCATCACAAACACAATTAAAATAAGGCATTAAACGGTATCATGTTCGTAATTTCAAAAAATAACTAGGGTCTACTATGCAATATTTGACCCTCAACACAACCCCCAACCAGTATCTTGCTAGTCCCGAGCAAAGTATGCAAAAAATAAGTTGAAAACTACAGGGCAATTTTTATGAAACCAAGTGATATTTTGAAAAACAATTCAGATACGAGAATTCTAAGATTCATGAATGTGGGGTATTATTTTCTCCTAGACTCAAGCGCATGGTAAAATTCATAATCAAGTTCAAAGTATTAATCCATCATAAAAAATTCTAAACATTGAGTTCCATTGGTGTATATAGTGTAAACCTTGCTTACTATCATTAAGAGATCCAATCGTTACTTTCCAAACATTGACGATCAAAATAGCATTCAGGACAACCTAAACAAGAACTTACCTTACAATTCTTCTTTCTTTTTTTCGATCGACGGTTTTCATGCCATGTCAACCTTGGGGATCGAACCCTCACCTATAGGGAGCAGACCTATGGTGAAGACTGTTCGCCCACAACCACATGTATCGAGTAGAGCCAAGTAGGGAAATCAAATCCTCACCTATAGGGAGCAAACCTATGGTGAAGACTGTACACCCAACCCTTTTCACATATCATCCATGAGGAATTAAATCTACACCTATAGGAAGTAAACCTATGGTGAAGATTATTCGCCCAACCCTTTCTAAAGGTATCTGTTTTTCCAAAGGTATCTTCAATTGATCATGACGGGTAAATTTTTCAGGTTCCAGGCCAGTTCCTTACATGCTTAGTGATTACCAAGTTAACCCTTCAATATCAAACTGAACCTTAATGTGAAAGCGAGATGGGACATATGGAATCATGACTCAATCAATGTTTATAACTTCTAATTTTGGATTAACAATTCAAACTTAACTGTGAAATCTAATAGATAACTGAATCCAAGAGTCATAAATTACCAACATCACGTGTCTTGCAAGTCTAAATCCAAGATGGCCGTCAAAATCACTTCGAATTCATACGAAATTCTAGAAAAATTGTAAAAATTTTCACAATTTTTTTCACAATTTCTACTCAAGACCAAGAAAACACTGATTAGGTAACCTAATATCCCACCCCCATCTAAAAATCTATATTGTCCTCAATGTAAAAGATATCCTCGCAATGTACATGCGACAATGAAAGTAAATGAGAAGTGATGGGAAGATTGTACCTGGACGAAGGAATCAAGAAGCTTTTACATAAAGATCTCAGCATGAAAGCAAGTAAGCACAAGAGAGAAACCAACAAAAGAAAACTATCCTAAAACAATGTAGAAAGCAAATTAACCTAGAACAGCCTAAAGAAAACTACCCTAGTCCTATGAAAATAGGAAACCTACCTATACCTCCATCAGACTAGGAAATCAATCCTGGTAGACAGGATCAGTCAGAGGTATGAACATGTCCTCTGAATCAAATTTCTCAACAAATGACTTTAAGCGATGTCCATTTACTTTAAACTCCTTGCCATTATCAGGATCTCTTATCTCGACGGCCCCATGAGGATATGCAGTGACCACAATGAAAGGGCCAGTCCAACGAGATTGAAGCTTACTTGGAAAGAGATGTAATCAAGAATTATACAAAAGGACTTTTTGACCAGGTGTGAATGATTTTTGTAGAATACGTTGGTCATAAAAAGCCTTCATTCTGTACTTGTAAATTCTCGAGTTCTCGTATGCGTCGTTCCGGATTTCTTCGAGTTTATTCAACTGAAGTTTGCGTAGCGAGCCACGTTATCCAGATTGAAATTCAATTTTTTGATTGCCCAGTAGGCTCTATGTTCCAACTTCACAGGCAAGTGGCAAGCCTTCCTATAGACAAGTCTAAAGGGAGATATTCCAATAGGGGTTTTAAACGCAGTACGGTAAGCCCATAAGGCATCGGTCAATCGGATTGACCAATCCTTACGGTCAGGGTTAACCATTTTCTCCAAAATGTGTTTGATCTCCCTATTAGAAATCTCAACTTGTCCACCTATCTGTGGGTGATATGGGGTGCTCACCTTATGAGAGATACCGTATTTCTTCATTAAACTCTCGAATGGCCTATTACAAAAGTGTGAGCCTCCATCACTAATGATAACTCGAGGCGTTCCGAATCGGGAAAGGATGTTCTCTTTTAAGAATTTAATGATCGTGTGATGGTCATTATTCCGACACGGAATCGCTTCAACCCGTTTAGTGACATAGTCTATAGTGAGCAAAATATATAGATTTTCAAAAGATTGGGGGAATGGTCCCATGAAATCAATGCCCCAGCAATCAAATGCCTCGATGATAAGAATGGGATTCAAGGGCATCATATTTCGACGAGACAACGCTCTCAATTTCTGACAACACTCACAAGCCTTGCAAAACTCATGAGTGTCTCTGAACATAGTGGGCCAGTAAAAGCCACACTGCAAAATCTTGGCTGTGGTCTTTTTGGCAGAAAAGTGACCCCCACAGGCCTGTGAATGAAAGAAAGAGATGACACTCTGATGCTCAACGTCTGGCACACATCTCCTTAAGATTTGGTCTGGGTAATATTTAAATAAATGTGGATCATCCCAGAAAAAGTTGCACACCTCGGTAAAAATTTTCTTCTTATCTTGCGCAGTCCAACGTGTCGGTATGGAACCTGTGGCAAGATAATTAGCAATATCAGCGAACCAAGGTGAATTGGAGACTCTGAACAATTGTTCATCAGGGAACATGTCATTGATATGTGTCGTTTCAAGGGAATCAGAGGGATTAAGGCGAGAAATATGGTCAGCCACTACGTTCTCTACTCCCTTTTTATCTTTTATTTCTAGGTCAAATTCCTGGAGTACAAGGATCCATCGTATCAGGCGGGGCTTAGCATCATTCTTAAATAGAAGATACTTGAGCGCCGCGTAATTAGTGTAAATAATGATCTTGGATCTGATCAAGTAGGACCGAAATTTGTCCAAAGCGAACACTACGGCCAAGAATTCCTTTTCCGTAGTCGAGTAGTTGACTTAGGCAGGATTTAGAGTCTTACTCGTATAATGAATAACGTAAGGTTTCTTATCTTTTCTCTGGCCTAGAACCGCTCCAAGAGCATAATCAGATGTGTCGCACATAAGTTCAAAAGGAATGCCCCAGTCGGGTGGTTGTATGATGGGTGCACTAGTCAACATGCCCTTAAGCTTAGTGAAGCTTCCTGACATGGCTCAGTCCACTCGTATGGTGCATCCTTTTGAAGTAGATTACATAAAGGACGAGAGATGAGACTAAAGTCCTTTATGAATCTTCTGTAAAACCCAGCGTGTCCTAAGAAGGATCGCACTTCCCGTATGTTCTTCGGTGGAGGTAGGTTAGAGATAAGATCAATTTTTACCTTATCCACCTCGATTCCTTTGGACGAGATAATATGTCTAAGGACAATTCCCTTATGAACTATGAAATGACACTTCTCCCAATTAAGCACCAAGTTCTTTTCTTCACATCTTTTCAACACACATTTAAGACTCTCTAAGCACTCGCTGAAAGATGAATCGAAAACAGAGAAATCGTCCATGAAGACCTCTAGATATTTTCCCACCATGTCAGAATAGATACTCATCATACATCACTGAAAGGTGGCAGGGGCATTACATAATCCGAATGGCATCCTTCTGTAGGCAAAGGTGCCGTAGGGACATATAAATGTGGTCTTTTCCTGGTCCTCAGGGGTGATTTCAATCTGATTGTAGCCCAAATACCCGTTAAGGAAACAGTAATAGGAATGACCAGCTAGCCTTTCCAAGATTTGATTAATGAAGGGCAAAGGAAAGTGTCCTTCCTCGTGACAGTATTCAGCTTCCTGTAGTCAATGCACATTCTTCAACCAGTAGTAACTCTAGTTGGCACGAGTTCATTATTGGCATTGGCTACGATGGTGATCCCGGACTTCTTAGGAACCACCTGAGTTAGACTCACCCATTGACTATCGGATATGGGGTATATGATACCCACATCCAATATTTTAAGAACCTTGGCCTTAACCACTTCTCTCATGTTTGGATTTAGTCTACGTTGTGATTGTCGAGTGGTCTTCGCATTATCCTCAAGATATATGCAGTGAGTACAAATCGATGGGTCGATTCTTTTAGGTCCATTATTGTCCATCCAAGGGCTCCCTTATGCTCAATGAGAGTAGATATGAGCATACTCTCCTGTTCTTTCTCCAGATGGGCAGAGTTCACCACCAGATATGTCTCATCTTGACCTAAATATGCGTATTTTAAATCAAAGGGCAAAGGTTTTAGGTCAAGCTTCGGTGGCTTAAGGTTAGACGGTAGAGGCACTACATCGGTTTGTGGCAATTCTTCAAATTGTGGCCTCCACCGGTTAACTTCAAGTACCGGTGCAGTATCAAGCAAGGCACACGTCTCCCTAATCATGTCATTATCAAAATCATGGGAGTAGGCCAGGCACGTCTCTAGAGGGTCAGAGGATAAGGTCAAAGGTGTCGTATCTTTTACGAAAGAGTCAATCATGTTAATGTCATGGAAATCGTCATCATCCTCTACGTTTCTGCCTTATTGAAAAAGATGTTTGACTCCAATGTCATATTCCCAAATAACATAGTCATGACACCATTCCTGCAATTGATAATTGTGTTTGAAGTGGCAAGGAATGGGCGACCAAGAATGACGGGAATCTGAGTGCTCATGTTATTGATGGGTTCAGTGTTCAGGATGATAAAATCTACAGGGTAGTAAAATCTATCAACTTGGACCAACACATCCTCAATTATCCCTCTTGGTACACGAATAGAGCGATCAGCAAGTTGTAGTGTGGTTAGGATGAGTTTTAATTCACCCAAACCTAACTGTTTGTATATTGAGTATAGAATCAGATTGACGCTCGCTCCTAAGTCAAGAAGTGCGTGATCAATTCGATAGTCCCCGATTACACATGATATGGTTGGGCTACCGGGATCTTTAAATTTCTGTGGCACGTCTTGCTTTAGGATGGCACTCACTTTCTCAGTCAAGAAGATCTTCTTTTGAATACTCTGCCGTCGTTTGGTCGTGCATAAGTCTTCTAGGAATTTAGCATATGAAGGTATCTGTTTTACGACATTAAGTACAGGAATGTTGACTTTCACTTGTTTCAACACCTCTAGGATATCCTGAGAGTTAGAGAGAGGTTTTGGTGCGACCAACCGTTGGAAAAATGGAGCAACTGACTTTTCTAGAAGTTCTGGTTCTTATTTTTGTGGAGCATTATTAGATCCATTATTGTTGTCCTCTTTTAGTTCTTGAGACTTTTCGGGCCTAACCGGAAGGGTTTTATCAATGATCTTCCCACTCCTAAGAGTGGTGATGGATTTAGCGTGCTCCATTTGATTTGAAGAGATGGGATTACTTATCTCGTATTGCAATTTAGGATTGTGGAGCGGTTGTGCAGGAAGCATCCCCTTTTCTATAACCGTCATACGTGAAATCATCTTTTGCATAAAATCTCGCATTGCCTGGGTCAACTCTTACATGGAATTTTGAACTGGTTCTTCTTGAGGTTTCCCCTAATTTGGATTTTGATTGAAGAAACCTTGAGGGGTAGCAGTTTGTCCATTTCTCCAACTAAAGTTTGGATGATTTTTCTAACCAGGGTTGTATGTATTAGAGGTTGGTCCATTGAAAGATCTTTGATAAGTATTTACGACATTGGATTGTTCATTCAACACTTCTTGAAAGGCGGGTATTGTAGGACAATTTCCAGTTATATGAATGTTGCAATCACAGATGTCGCAAATACTTTCATTAACCTTATCCTTCTTTTCTTCCATGGCGTCAAATTTTCTTACGAGCGTAGTCACTTTATACTTGAGATCATCCTCTTCTTTCAAGAGATACAACCCACCTTTCTCCTTAGATTGAGTCGGCCTAGACGTGGTGTTCGATTTTGGGTATTAGTCCCATGATTGTGTTTTTTCAACAAGACTATCGAGGTAATCCCATACCTCGTCGACATTTTTATTAATGAATTCTCCATTACACATTGTCTCAACCATTTGGTGCATGGAAGATGTCAGTCCATCATAGAAAAAATTTGTAATGCGCCACGTTTCAAAGCCGTGTTGTGGGCATGAACTGACCAAATCCTTGAACCTTTCCCAACATTGGTAAAATGTTTCATCCTCCTTTTGGGTGAAGTTCATGATTGCTTTTCTAAGGGTAATTGTTTTATGATGTGGAAAAAATTTCTTTATAAATTCTCTTTGCATATCATTCCATGTGTCAATGGATCTAGGACGTAGTGAATGTAACCACGACTTAGCCTTCTCCTTCAAGGAAAAAGGGAAGAGTTTCAGCTTGACTGTGTCCTCAGACACATTTTGAAAATATAAAGTGGCTATGATCTCATCAAACTCTTTCAAATGTAGATATGGTTCTTCAGATTCAAGCTCATGGAACTTAGGAAGGAGTTGGATAACCCCTAGCTTGATGTCCATATGTCCTGTATTTTCAGAAAAAATCATGCATGAGGGCGTACTCACCCCCGCTGGTTGTAAATAATCTCGTAAAGTACGAGGCGAGGGTGCTTGATGCACCTCATTCTCATCCTGAATGTCCTCCAGCCTAGGTTGGGGTAGAAGAGGTTAGTTTTCAGCCATACTTCAATTAACTCAGGGGATTTCGAGTGGTGTCTAGTCCTGCGATGGATAGTTAACCCCTCAACCAATCCTCCTTCAGTCAAGAGACGTCGAGTGTTGTCATGGGCCCAATTGGGCATGAAACACTCGCAGTCATCAATCAAATTCGAAACTTACTCGTAAGAAAGGAAAAGAAAATCTAGAAAGAAAGAGAGGGTTGGAAAGAAGTTACCGAATTGGAGTTCTTAAGTTAAAAACCTGCAAAAGAAAACAAAACAAGTCAGTTTCTAAAGAGAATGTCTAAAATTAGAAAATCCTTAAAAAGAAAGATAAAAGTAAACTAGTTTCTAAAAGAAGAAATTCCTAAAAGAAAGTGAAAATTTCTAAAATAAATTAGGAAAGTCCTAAACTAGAAAGTAAGTTACTAAAAGAGATCTGAAAAATAAAAAGTAGAGAAAGAGCTTACCGAATTAGAAATTTCTATCTTAAAAGCCTACAAAATAGGAAGATTAGTTTCTGAACAAAAAGTCTACAAGTAGAAAATTTCTAAAAATAAATTAGGAAACAAAGTTAGATTCTAAAAGAGTTAGAATTAGAAACTTGCTAAAAAAAAAAAAACAAATCCTAATCTAGAAATAGCAAGGAAGAAATTAAGAAAGAAATTATCAATTTAGAAACCTATCTCAAAATCCTACAAAACAGGAAAGTTGGGTTAGTTTCTAAAAAGGAAAAAACTTTCTAAAATAAATGAAAGCCTAGAAATAGAAAATTTCTAAAACAAAAAAAATAGAAAGTTAGTTTCTAAAAAAGAAACCTAGAATAAGAAAGTTTCTAAAACTAAAATCCTAATTCTAAAAATAGAAAAAGTAGAGAAATTAGAAAGGGTTTACCAAATTAGAAGTTTATGTCGAGATCCTACAAAACAGGAAAACAGATTAGTTTCTAAAAACAGAAAAAAATTCTAACCTAAAATTAGAAAATCCTAATCTTAAACTAATCCCAAAACTAATTAATTTTAGAAAAACGTAACCGTCAATCCTCGGCAACGGCGCCAAAAACTTGTTCACTCCCCAAGTATAGGGTTGTGATGTAGTAATAAACTCGGTGAGACCAAGGTCGAATCCCAAGGGACTGAAACTTGTACGTAGTCTGAAACTAAGGAGAACTAGAACTAGAATAAGATGAAATCTAAATTGGGGGTAAAATAGGAATAATGATGAAATAATTATTTAAAACTTAAACAATTCAGAGAAAGGAACTAGGGATTCAGAGGATCCACTTGTAGAGAATAGGGAGATCTTATGCCTGTTTCAAGAACTCAACTGGACTTATAGTCCCATCTTCATGAAAAATCAAGACCGAACTTCCTTTGATATAGTTTTTAAGAGATGAAAGGTATATGAATTAGAATGGATTCCATCACCAAACCATGCCCATGAGACAAAGTAAACAACAGAATTAAACTAATTACTAATCAATCAACAATGTATGAAGGTCAGGAAGGGTACCGTCATCCGACCATGCCCAGGAGACGATGGTGAACAATAGGGCTTCCTAACGTCATAAACATAAAAAGGAAAGGAACATGCTTAAAGCTATCGCAGACCCATTGTAATTTTAGTCACAACAGGCCATTAAAAACTAAAAACATTTCCTTAATTAAACTAAAATCAACATCAGTTCAATCTAAACAAAAGGCACAAGTAAATAGTTCCCCCATCACGCTACAAGCTTCACCTCTTAGCCCTAGCTAAGAGGTTTAGCCGACCATAATTAGGCTATCATCAAAATTAAGCATAAAATAGTAAATAAAACTAAAAAAAATCTTCTCAAACTCTCTCTCTTCTGACGTCCCAGCTTGGATAGAAATTGAATGCCCTGGCTCTCAGTCTCCCTTCCCCTTTATAGCAGTAAGAGAGTCAGTAGGATGGAGCTTCCGCACCCAGAGGTGGTGGGAGTTTCTATAACAGAGTCGGAGACCTACTCTATTTACACAGCAAGCTCAAAAGCATCTTACGCATCCGTCCTAATTGGTGGGCCTTTGATTGAGGTCAGACAGGAAATCCAGTTCGTCCATTGGATTCACATCGAAAAACCATTCAGACTTGATCGGTTTTGGGTCAAAACCATGGTGGCCCACAGTTTATGTTATTACACCGTCTATTCTGCATTTGGAAGATCAATAGCCGCCTTCGCTTCATTCCGTGATTCCGTCACCTAGGCCGTGTTTATAAGGCCCTTTTAAGGATGATAGACGGTCAAGATCATATGTACGGTCCTCTATACGGGCGTATAACAGCTCGAAACAAATCTGGCTAATTTTCGGACGTTAGACCTGCGTAACCTTTACGCAGAGGAGCTGCATGAAGCTTGGTGGGGTTCATGAACGATGTCCCAAAAGAGATCCACGTAGTCCACTGGATTACTCTCGAAATTTCGGTCAAGAATGGTCAGTTTTGAATGTCCATAGTTGTGGCCCACTGAAGTGATCTTGCTCCAACGGCTGCGAATGAATTTCTTGTGTTTGCTATGATCGGCACGTGCACGTGTATGGCTGAAAATGGTCAGCATGGTTCTGACTAGAACGAGCTCCTCGACATGATGGACGGTTCAGATCGTTTTAATGGGCCACGATGGAGGCCCACTAACGATCCAACGGTACCCCTGTTTCACGTCAATGAAAATGGAAATTTCCGTTTCTGGATATGGTCGGTCAAACCGACTTGGACCGAACGGGCTGGTCCGGCGCACATCGAGTACCCTTGTGCATGGTACACACACAATGTAGATGGGGTCTACAGTGATGGTTATGAATGATCCACTCCGGCCAACTTGTTTACCATATAATTTAAGGGGTTGAGACCAAAATTGAAGTATATCCAGACACCAGGTGGTCTCCAATTCACTGATTTATGGGATGATCTGTCAGTTTACCCACTTCTATAGGGAACCGGGAGCTAAGATTTGACATGTACAATTCATTTATGGTCCTCAGGCCATGTATGAAGTTTTGAGTTGAGCAGATGGTGGGAACCCTGTGATCTTGCATTTTGGACCAATTTCGGGCCACTTGAGCTTCAGTTTCTCGATTTTCTTGGATCCCTGGTATGCAAATCTTTCGATCTTAATCTCCTGGGGTCCGTCCCTTGCCTTGGTGACTTCTATGCGTTAAATCCATACCTTTAGCATCATTTTCAGTCCCGACTTCCTAAATTCACCTTGCACAACAAACACAATTAAAATAAGGCATTAAACGGTATCATGTTCGTAATTTCGAAAAATAACTAGGGTCTAATATGCAATATTTGACCTTTAATAATGGAACACTTTAGTAGTGTAAAGACTCTCGAAGAAGAAAAAAGTTGTGATAGGCTCAACTTCCTCTTGCCCTCATCGGTATTGTTCCCCTCACCAATATATATGAAATCATAGTCCCATTGAAACGGTTTCCTTAGATGTATGGTGTGTGGAAGATCAATCCACTTTCTTGTAGAGGCACTAATGACTTCGCAAAGTATGATGATTTGATTAATCTTATTTTTAATTTAGCCGATGTTCACTATTGATGTATAGACAGTCGGTTTTCTTTTCTGTTTTTTTAAATAGAAAGATTATATTCAACCAGAAAATGAACTTTACATGGACGAGACAGATTTTGGGCTCCCACCCAAAAAAATAAGGAGCCTATCATATGAAATATCGATACCTACCCCACCGAACCCCTAGGTTTTCTTTTAAATGGCCCCTAACCCTGTTTTATCTAACAGGATTAACCCCCGTATAGAGGGTCGGTTAATCTACAAATTAAGTAGAACACCCCGTCACTATTCTTCCTTCTTCCTTATGGTGTGCTGTATGTGAGTTTTGGGCCAACTCAATTTCTGATTTCTAAGGTGAAGATGAGGTAGGGGACCTGATGGATGATGGTGCCTGATTACTTGTAGCCACGTCCTCGTATGAGGAGGATATTGCGGTTTCAAAGAAATGGAGATATCATATAATGCTCTGGCCTGGAGATGGTACGTGACCCTTTAGGTTTACATTTCATGTAAGTGAGGCCCATTGTTCAAAGATCCAAATGGTTGACAATAGGGGCCCCATAATCAAAATTCCTAAACCTCGTATAGGGAGGAAATAAAGAAATTGTTAGAAAATATATCGACGGTTCCCATTCAACAAATTAAAAAACCAAAACCAACAGCTACGATCTTCCATCCCAAAGCACCATGTAAACCTTGGCCAGCGGCATGAATATAATGTCAAAGAGGTGATAGACTCCTGTGATAGTTCACGACCTTTTTAAAAACTGGCAGTGACCCATCAGTGGTGCATTTGTATGCATCCACAGCAATTCAAACCATCCAAATCACTGAATCAACTGTGGATGAAGCATGCACAGCAACAGGAAAAAAAAAACACTGAGAAAATCTGTGATTTGACCTTGGTTTGGACCATGCACTATTTTACATTTAGCCATCCATTCGACAGCTATAAATTAGATAACTAGGATTCCTTGAAGATTGTGTTCTTAAAAATATATTGTCCATTCACAATACGTCCCACAATTTGGATGGTCATGGTAGGTGTGCACGAGTGCCACATGGATGAAAATGGTGGTGAACTATCATAGAACTCTAGCCCCTCAAAGAAATGGCCTATTTTCACCTTCTTTTAAGGGCAAGCTTTGCAAGATAAGGCTCTTAAACCTTTCACATATGATAATAATCTTTATTTATTTTATTATTATGTGATGTGGACGGTACCACTGATCTTTATTTATATGGAAAAAGACCTTTAGACCTCTTTAAAAAGCCCATGCAAATGAATCTCCAAAATGATACTCGTTTCATTTGCATCATGTCATTTTGTTTTGTTGTGTTCTAAACATCCAAAACTCTAAAAGTCTCTTCCTTTCCAATCCACATTCCTCTCCACCCATCAAACTTTTGTGCCCCTTTTCATCATCTCTTATTTTATTGAAAGAAGAAATGAATGGCATTGATGCACACACTTTCATGAGCTTTTGCAATCTCTAACAATCTCCGTAGCTTCTATTTTGGTTTATCAAGTCTATGTAATGGAAGCATTATTGTAGTGTCAGGATGTGACTTCGGTCAAAGATTCAAAGTGATCCAAGATTCATTTCCTTTTACCTCAAACATGCATCTTTTTGTTCAATCAGGACCGTTGATGATGGGACAGTGGCTACGCAAGTGTACTCGCAGATCACACATGTTAATATCTCATACGTGTGAGATTTAAGCAACATATTTGGAAAAACCCACGTACTGCTAGATCTGGCCGATCAGCTCATCGCATGTAGCCCATGAGATGAGTAAAGTGTCCTGGGGACGCGGTTTAGCTGGTGATACATGCACCAGCCAGTTAGCTGGTGTCAAAGCTGTGTGGGCCCGCCATGATTTATGTCTTATCGACGCTGTCCATCAAGTTTTCAGCTCATTTCAGGGTATGGGTCAAAAATGAGGCAGATCCAAAGCTTAAGTGGACCACACTGCAGGAAACAGTGGGAATTGAATGCTAACCCTTGAAAACTTCTTGGGGCCCCAGAAGTTTTATATAGAACAGATATTTGTGTTTTCTGTTCATCCACGGTTATATGACTTGATGAACAGGTTGGATGGAAAATAAATATTACGTTTGGCCCCAAAAAGTTTTCAATAGTAAGCATTCCTCCCCACTCTTTTTTTTCTTTTTCTTTTTTTTGGTATAGTTCACTTGAGCTTTGGATATAACTCATTTTTAATATCAGAGTAAAAAATGAGTAGACGGCTTGGATAAAACACGTACCTCATGGTGGGGTCCACAAAGTTTGACATCAGCTCCCAGTCCATGTCCTGCTGGGTGGCTGGTTGAAAATGCTACGTAGGCACGAGTAGTAGTGAGTTGCAAGTGCAAGTGAACCGCCCTCGAATCACTGCTCCTACCACGCTCCTTCGTCAATGATTCAGATAAATGTTCCCATGCAACGTGAGTTTTTTTCTTTCACGTACAATCAACCCTTGCTACTTTCCACAACGCATCATCTCAGTGGAATATCCCATCAGCGAAAAAGGTGGGCCATAACATGAAGATCGCCTCGAGCGAAAATTGCAAGAATCAACTCCTTAGATGGGCCTCGCACGTTGATTTAGACGTTGTATCCTGCATGCCTGACAAATGGATCCTCCTAGCTGTCGGTCCGCGTGATCGTAATAATATAATGATAGGACCCACCTTTCATAAGTGATACGAAAGCATTATACGTGAAAGTTTGACATGCAAGCATAACCCGTGAATCTTTATGTTCAATCAAGAATCCACTATTGAGTGTGCTTTACAGCTTTATTATTCTTATTTTCAATAGTACACTGATCAAACACCATTAATCCCTGAAAAATGGGAAGCGGATTGGCTGGTGTACCATACACAACTGACCCAGGGGCGGCTCGATATTTTTGGGGGCCTTAAGGGAGTTATAGAAATGAAGCTTTTTTAATTTAAAAAATATTAATAAATTTAAAATTAAATCATAAATTTGTTTCTTGCCTTTTTTGATACAAAATTATTAATTAAACTTCTGTATTCAAGTTTACCCAATAAATCAATTTTGATAGATAAAATTGCTAAATCGTTCATAAGGTGAATCCTAGATGGATGAAAGGAAAACATAAATATCAGCTTATCCAAAATTTCTGCCGCCTGCAGAAAAGTTTTTAATGGTGAGCATTCAACTTCCCTTTTTTTCTGTGTTGTGGTCCACTTGAGCTTTGGTTCTGCTTCATGTTTTTTTTAATATTCTAAAATGGGATGAAGAAACGGATCAATATAACACATAATAATGTGGAACCCAAGTAGCTCAGGGCTACTGGAATCCCTATAGTGGTCTGCACGCAATCCACGTCTATTGTGAGAATAAAGAATTTAGAATTGTATAGTACTCTAGCAGTGTTTTAGTTAATAAATAAGCACTCCTAGATTATTAATATAGTATATTTTGACTCCATCCAAACCCTCTAAATTAGGTGATCCATTCTAAATAGGCTAAATTACAAAAAATCCATTGATTTAACTATTCTATCTTCCAATTGGTGGGAATTAGTATGTTGAATTCAAATAATTTGTTTAGTGTACAAGAATCAACCAGTTAGGAGATCCAGCCATTGTGTGTTTTTGTTTTTGTTTTTCATGAACCATCTAAACTGGGACCCACTATGATATCTGTTTAATTTAATTTAAAAATATTTGAAGATTACAATTTCTCAGTGCATGTGTATAGATTACCAAACGCTGTCAGAGTATTAAAAGCATGTTCCTATAATACTGGGCTTTCATAATTTGGGGGCCTTAGGTGATTGCCTCACCTGCCTACCCCTTTGAGCCACCCCTGCACTGACCTGGCTGTTGTGGGCGTTTGTTGTGTGAATACTAGCGCTGACGCTCCTTCATCTCCGAGCTGCAGGAACGGTTCAAAGGAGATCAAAGTTACATGGGCCACACTGATATATTTATTATATCCATACTGTTCATCCATTTAGTGAGATCATTTTCGAGCATAGGCCAAAAAATGAGTCATATCCAAAATTCAACTGGACCACACCACAAATAGCCGTGGAGATTGTGATTCTCATTGTTAAAATATTTGTAAGGCCCACCATAACATTTACTTTCCATCTAATCAGTTCGTAAGGTCACACATACCTAAACGAAGAGGAAAATCAAATATCATATTGGTCCAAAACTTCTGTAACCTCAAAAAATGTTTCAATGGTAGATGATCAATCCCTCACTTCTTTTTGAAGTGTGGTGCACTTGATCTTTGGATCTGTCTTATTTTTTGGATTGAGCCTTACAAAGAGCTCGCCAAATGGACTAACGGTTTGGATATAACAAATACCTCATGATAGGACCCACAGAATTTGGTGATGTTAACACACCATTTAGGTAGGTGGTGTGTGGTACACCAGTCAATCCGCTTCCTGAAAAATGGAAGCCAATTAAAATAGGATTGCGTACTGAGTTACTCCGTGAGCTCTCATCATACTGAGTAAACTCAGTTGGGCCCAACTTCAATGTATGTTGTTTATCCAAGCCGTCCATCCGTTTTTTTAGCTCATTTAAGGGGTTGAGCCCAAAATTTAATCATATCCAAACCTCAAGTGGATCATACCAGAGGAAGCAGCGAGAATAAAAATTTCCACCGTTGAAACCTTTTTGAGCCACACAGTGATGTTTACTTGTCATCCAACCTGTTCATAAGATCATACATATATGGATGAAGGCTTGATCCATCGTACAGATATGGATGAAGAGAAAACACATATAAGCTTGATCGAGAACTTCTGTGGCCCCTGAGAAATTTTCAATTGGAGACGTTCAATTCACACTATTTCCCATGGTGTGTTCCATTTAAACTTTGGATATGCTTCATTTTTGGGATCAAGCACTAACATTATATGGTAAAATGGATGGACGAAAGGGATAAAATACATAAATCATATGGTGAACCTCACATAATCCTAGCCCTTGCTCGGGTGGTAGACTCTCAGGAGTTTCAACGCCCGGTCAAGGGGTCGAGTATCCAACGCCCGGTCAAGGGTTCGAGTATCCATAAGTGGTGAAATTCCACTAGCGTGAGTGTGTGGGGGTGTGTAAAAAATACTAACAATAATAATAATTAAAAAATATATATATGGTGAACCTCACATGGTTTAATCAGAACGCGTAATGTTTATTTGTCATCCAACCTGGTAATAAGGTCACATAGACCTAGGTGAAGGGAAAATATTAAATTGATCCAAAACCTTTGTGGCCCAAAGAAGATTTTAATTTAATGATAGGCGCTAGAGTAATCTCTCAAAATGAATGGATCGCGTGGATATAACACATACATCTCACAATCCGCTTTTCCGAAACACGTGATCACTTTCTCTTTTTTCGTTTTTCTTTTTCGATTTCTTACGATAGATAGACACTCATTGGAGAGATTCCGTTGGCATTGGATATTCTAATCACAGGCTTATGGCGGCCATCGTATTCATCCCATCGGTTCAATGAGCCACATGAAGCCATCGCCGCCGTGAAGATGAAAAATGAAAAGAAGAAAAAGAAGATATTAGTGAAAAAGGGCGGTCCATGTCAATGGATTCGTATCACTTAGACATATTCATGTTATTGAATTTATTGAGATTCCGTGACCTATACTACATTGCTACTTAGGCTGCTGCTTTCTTTCTTTTTCATTAGAATCAGTAAAGCAAGATTCGTGAACGGAGGTCTTTTGGAAAGGGTCCAGGAAAGACTCCATTTTATACTGATCACCTCCAGCTAAGGTACCAAAGCTTGTATTACTCTTTAGTATTTCATCATCTTTCCTGCCAACAAGCCACTTGCGTATGATATCTGTGCAGTGAAAATGGTAGGCCACACCATGAAGATTACATAGAACAAGCATTAGACCTTTACGGTCATCAGGTGGTCTCCACACGGTTTGACTCAATGTACAGGTGTGGCCCACCTATTAAGCAGATCAGCCTGATTTTCTAGGTGGGTGATCTTCATGGTGGGGCTATATCGGTTTTATGGTACTGATTTCCTACAAAAGTGGATTTTTTCTTGGCCAGAACGATGCAAGGTGCGACAAGTTGTGGTAAGGTTGGCTGAAAGTAATCAGTTTTCTTTCGTGAGAGGACTGCAGATTGGATGCCCTTATCGTTTTAATGGTACTGATTTCCTGCATAAGTGGATTCTTCGTGGCCAGAACGATGCAAGGTGGGACAAGTGGTAGGGTTGTCTGTAAGTGATCAGTTCTACTCAACGAGAGGACTACGAATCCGATGGACGGGATTGCCGGTGACAACCATGTCCTAGGAATTTCCTAATCGGGTGAGAAGCTAGGTGGGTGACACTATTATGTTTGTGAGAAATCTACTCTATCCATCCATTTTTCCGAATCACAATCACGTTAGGATAAGAGCTAAAAAAAAAAATGAGGCAAATTCTGAGAATGTTTGAAAACCACCAGACGTTTGAGTGGTGAGAGCTTTTCATATATATACAGTTATAGATTGTATAATGTAGTAAGTATACATAAATGTTGATTACAAAATCAATGGAGAGAATTAGCTAAACAAACTCCTGTAATTGAGGGTCAATGGATGCACGTATGGAAGGCATTAAAGCAGAGGATCCTCAACACCCCCCCGCAAGCTGAGCGTTGGATTGGAACAGACGTGGAGCTTGGATCGAAAAAATTGAAAGAGAGGCCTAGGCACACTTTTGGTGAAGATATCGGCAACTTGTAAGTGAGAGGGCACATACCGTGTGCGAAGTGTGCCAGCGACAACAAGTTCGCGAAGAAAGTGGTAGTCTAACTCAACATGCTTTGCCCGCTTGTGAGAAACGGGGTTGGAGCTCAAAAAAATGGCACTTTTGTTGTCACATAATAGAAGAGGTTGCTGCGGAAGAGAAACTTTGAGGTCACAAAGGAGATGCGTGAGCCAAAGAATTTCGGCGGCAGTGAGAGCAAGGGCACGATACTCAGACTCACAGTTGGAGCGAGAAACAGTAGGTTGCTTCTTAGCACTCTAGGAAACCAAATTGTCACCAAGGTAAATAGAATAACCAGAGGTAGAGCAACGAGTGTCAGGACATCCTGCCCAGTCGGCATCAGAGTAAGCAACTAAAGCACCAGGTGCAACAAATGGATGAAAAGTGAGGCCAAAATGCAGTGTGCCCTTAACATAGCGAAGAATGCGCTTGACAGCAAGAAAGTGGTCTTCAGTCAGAGAGTGTAGAAATTGACTGATAGAGTTTACAGCATGAGCAATATCGGGACGTGTGATAGTCAAATACTAGAGAGCACCAACAAGAGATCGGTAAAGAGTTGGATCCAAAAACAAAGGACCATCAAAAGACAGGTGTTGGGAAACAACCATGGGGGTGTGAACAGGCTTGCTGTCAAGTAACTGAGCTCGCATGAGAATGTCCCGCGCATATTTCAGTTGACTGATAAAAAGACCATCAGTGGTGGGTGTAGCTTCAAGACCAAGAAAGTAACTGAGAGAACCCAAATCCTTAGTAGCGAACTCAGAATTGAGCTTACAAGTAAAGTTGTCAAGAAGAGAGGAGTTGTTGCCTGTAATAATGATATCGTCAACATAAAAAAGCAAATAAATAATGTCTGACCGCCTAGGAAAGATAAAGAGTAATGTGTCTGCATGACTGCAATAAAAACTAAGGTGAATGAGGAAAGAGCTGAATCGCTGAAACCAGGCACGAGGGGCTTGTTTTAGGCCATAAAGAGTTGTCTTCAACTGACAAACATGATTAGGGAAGCGAGGGTCAATGTACCCAGGAGGCTGTTCCATATAGACATGTTCAGTAAGATGACCATTGAGAAACGTATTCTTGACATCAAGTTGGCGGAGAGGCCATTTGTTGGTCACAGCAAGAGAGAGTACAACACGGATAGTTAGTCTTGATGACAGGGCTAAAAGTATCAGTGTAGTCAAGACCAGGTACCTGTGTATAGGCCTTGGCAATAAGGAGGGCTTTGAGACGCTCGATAGATCCATCAGGCAAGTATTTGGTTCGAAACACCCATTTGGAACCCACAATGTTAGTGTTGGCCGGTCGAGGGACCAAAATCCAGGTATAATTATTTTGCAGGGCTTGAACTTCTTCATCCATGGCGGCTAGCCAAGCAGGATTCTTAACAACAGATTTGAAACCTTTAGGCTCAATGGATGCAAGGAGAGCCGAGAGAAGACCAGAGGACCCCAAGAGAGCAAGATTCGCTGGGTGGCGAGGTTTGAAAATACCATCTTTGGCTCATGTGAGCATAGGATGAGAACCCAATGGAATAGCAGCAGCAGGAGCAGTGGTAGGCAGCTTAGTGGTGGGCTCAAGAGAAGCAGGGCTAGGATCCGATTGCTGCAAAGATGGACCTGTAAGAGAATCATTAGCCTGCAAAGACTCATCCACTGGATCAGTACAAATAATACATGAGCTAGAACTGGTTTGAGTAATGTTCCAAGAATGTGGCGCAGGGGAAGATGGGGGCATTTCTGTATGGGCAAGACCTGGTTCTAGAAATGTTGAAAATTGGAGGGAGGATATGGGTTGAGCCTGGGAGGTATCTTAGAAGGGAAAGTGATTCTCATCAAATTGAGCATGTCGGGAGATATATAGCCTAGAGGTGGTGGGGTCAAGACGACAGAACCCTTTATAAGAGGAGCTGTAACCCAAAAAAATGCAAGGAATACTACGGGGGAAAATTTTTTTAGGCATATAATCACGTAAACAAGGATAAACACGACAACCAAAATGATGAAAAGTTGCATAATTTGGAGAGGAACCATATAGAAGCTCAAAGGGGGACTTACCTCCAAGAAGTGGTGTGGGCAAACGGTTGATAATGTAAGCGGCAGTGCTAAAGGCGTCAACCCAGAAGTGAGGAGAAGTGTGGGAATGGAAAAGCATGGCCAATCCGGTCTCAATCACATGACGGTGTTTTCACTCAGCGCGACCGTTTTGGGCGGGAGTATATGGACAAGAGAGTTGATGATGAATGCCAGAGGTACGAAGATGAGCTTTAAAGCAGTTGCTAGTAAACTCTGCACCACCATCACTGTGAAATTTTTTGATGCGAGCAGAATGTTGATTTTTCACAAATTTCAATGGATAAAGCCAAGTGAAACGAGAATAATCATCAACGAATAAAACATAATAGGTAAAACCCAGATGGCAATATATCGCAATGAATAAGATCTAACACATTAGACGACCTATGTTTCTTCACAAGTTGGCATGTACTACATAACGCAGGAGATGGCAATAAATAGGTAAGAGAAAGCTGTCCTTTTTTATTTAAAAAAGAGATAACAGAATGATGCGCATGGCCAAGGCGAGCATGCCATAAATCATACGAAGTAGTAAGAGATTTATTTTTAAGGATAAAAATAAAAGCGGAATTGCCGCGCTCTACCACATATAAGCCTCCATCTCGTTTACTGGTTGCCACCACCCTTCCCGTTTGGCAATTTTGAACAATGAAAAAATTATTAGTAAATGTAACGGTTAAAGAAAAATCATTCATTAATTTACTAATGGACAAAAGATTTTTAGTAAGATGAGGGACAACCAAAACATCTAACAATTGAAGATCTGGGGAAGGTGAAAATTGACCAGTGTGGGTAATGGGTAGGGACGCACCATTCCCTACAATCACACAATCCTTACCCGTGTAGGTGGAGTGGTCCAAAGTTGAGTGGGCTGGAGTCATGTGGGTCGAAGCCCCTGTGTCCAAGAACCAGTCCATGACTTCATTTCCAGATAGAGAGCACGAAGAGGTGAAAGCTTCTGCAAGTTGCATCGAGGGTTCATGCCGATCATATCGTTGCCTTCACCGATCTACATAATGACCTTCCAAGCGGCAAATCTGGCAGCGTGGTGGACGGCGACCATGGGTGGTGTTGGCACGACCCTGTCCATGACTGAAAGACCTGTTGCTAGATCCATTTGCACGGCCACAGCTGTGGTGAGAGGAGCCACCCCCACGATGAGAAGAGGTCTGGGTAGCAGTGAACACTGCATCTGAGGGCACCGGAGTCTCTAGAGATTTTTGAAAAAGTTCAAAACTCTCAGCTTTGGACACAAGATCCGGGAAGCAGGGGAGGGGTGTTTATGCCATTTGGGCAGTAGAGAAACTGGAGAAATCGGGCCCTAGGCCACGAAGAAACCAGTGAACTTTGTCAGTTCCATTAATGGGGTGACCGATTACGTGAAGCTGATCGCAGAAGGCTTTGAAGGCACAGGCGTATGCAGTGACTGAACGGGTGTCGCGCTTCATCAATTGGAGGTCATCTTTGAGGCAAATTTCACGGGCCTTGGAGCGGTGGCTGAAAGTGTTCTCCAGGGCGGTCCAGACCTCGCGAGATGTGGAGAGGCCGACAACTTCAGCCATTGCTTCCTCTGTGAGGGAGGAGAGGAGAAGGCTAAGGAGGCACTGGTCGATTGCTTTCCACGCCAGGTGTTTGTCATTTGGCGTTTGAGAGGTGGGAGGGTCGAATGGAGGTGGCGGCACAAGGGTGCCATCCACATGACCAAGCAAACCTTGGCTCTCGAGAAGTGGAAGAAGTTGGCTCTTCCTAGGAGATAGTTGGAGGAGGAAAGCTTAATGGTAACCATGTGGATCATGGTGTTGAAGGGAAGAAGGGTGGGAGAGGAATCAGAGGCCATTGGGGATCGTGGGATGCTAATCCAAGTATGGCTTTGATACCATGAGAATGTTTGGAAACCACCACACATTTGAGTGGTGAGAGCTTTTCATATATATATATATATACACACACACACATATATATATATATATACACATATCACATATATATATATATATATAGTTATAGATTGTATAATGTAGTAAGTATACATAAATGTTAATTACAAAATCAATGGAGAGAATTAGCTAAACAAGCTCCTGCAATTGAGGGTCAATGGATGCGCGTATGGAATGCATTAATTAAAGCAGAGGATCCTCAACAAATTCAAAACTCAAGTAGGTAGCAGGAAAGGAAGCATTAAGGATTGAAGTGTTGCAATATGTCTTAAATCTGAGTCCTGGGATGCGAAAGGGTCCTTTCGCAACTGGGATGTGAAAGGGTCCCTTCGCAACTGGGATGCACAAGAGAAGTTGCCTAAACTATAAATAGGTGTTCCTAGGGCTTTTCTAGGGTATGAGAAATAATTCTAAGGCTTTCTAAATGGGTTATAGGAAAATCAAAGGGTATAGCAAGGGTGAGATTCGAGGTTGTTCGAATCGGGTAGGTCCTCTCTCTTTGTAATTTCTATTTTCATAGTGGAGATCTGTTGCTTTGTGCCATGGTTTTTTTCCGTAAGGGTTTTCCACGTTAAATCTGTGTTCTCTTGTGTGTACTTGGTGTCATTGTATTACTATCCTAGATCTAGATCTGTGTGATTCTACAGCAAAAATTCCAACAAGTGGTATCAGAGCTATCGTTGGGGCATAGATCTGAATCTGAGGGATTAGTAATAATGGTGAGCAATAGGTATGAGATTGAGAAGTACTCAGGGAAAAATAATTTTGAGTTATGGAAAATCAAGATGATGAGTTCCTTAATCAAGCAAGGCGAAGATGGTGCTCTTAAGGAGCGGAAGTTTACTATGACTAATGATGATTGGAATACTCTTGATAAGAAAGCTTTATCATCGATCCATTTATATCTCACGGATGAGGTTCTCTACAATGTCATAAGGGAGAAAACTGCGGCTAACTTATGGGCGAAGTTAGAGGATGTCTATGCGAAAAAATTCTCTGAAAATCACCTACACTTGAAGCAACAGTAGTATAACTTCAAGATGGCAAAGGGTGGAGATCTGGAGGCTCACATCAGCAACTTTAATAAATTAGTTTGTAAATTGCTGGATATGGAGGAAGTGATGAAAGATGAAGAACAAGCATGTATGATGAAGAACAAGCATGTATGTTGCTGAATTCTCTTCCGGTGTCGTATGAGTCATTTAAGGACACTATGTGCAACACGAATAAAATCCTGAGTGTCGACACTGTTATCTCGGCCCTTCAAGGGAAGGCTATGAGAAAGATAAATGGTGACATGGGGACATCTTCTGATTCACGATTTACAAGGGGTAGGAATTCTGAACAAGGTACGGGTTCTTCAGGTTCTAGATTCAAATCCAAGGGCAATGGCAAAGGAAAGGTAAAGTGCTGGAATTATGGGAATGAAGGACATGTGAAGAAGGATTGTGAAAATCCAAAATCGAAGAAAGAAGATTCTGAAGCTTCATACAGGGAGGCCAATGCTGCCACGTCAGATAGATCAAGTGGATGTGATGGTAATGTTTTGTCTGTGTCTACTATCAGGCGGCCATACGATAATCGTAAGGACGAGTGGATGCTAGACACAGGGGCATCTTTTCACATTACTCCTCATCAGAATTGGTTTGCCAGCTACAGAGAGTGCGATGGTGGACAGGTGTTTATGGGCAATGGCTTTGCCTATAATGTTGTGGTTGTTGGTACGGTGTGCATCAGAATGTTTGATGGAGTGGAACGTACCTTGACTGATGTCAGGCACGTTCCTGATTTGAAACAGAATCTGATTTCTCTTGGTGTACTTGAGGCAAAAGGATGCAAGTACACAGGTATTGATAGTGATCTTAACGAATCTAAGGGGGCACAGGTAATCATGAAAGCGCAACGACTTGGTAACTTATACAGGTTGATCGGGAATACTTCAAAAGGTGGAACTGCAGTGGATGTAGCAGATTCCACATCTGCATGTGTGTGGCATGTTGGGCATGGCCACATGAGCAAACAAGGCAAGAAGGCTGAGACGGGCGGACAGAGATATAGAGCAGGTGGAGCAGCCACCTGTGAGAAGAATCACACGGCATGATCACAGGATATCGGCGAGGTACATGGACAACTCTAATATCGCAGGGGATTTATCTTCTATTCAGATGGCTCTAAGTGAGCCTGGTGCTGAGAAGTGAAAGGTGATTATGGGCGATGTAATGGATTCATTGTACCAGACCGACATATGGGAGCGAGTGGAGCTTCCAGTGGGCCGGAGAGCAGTTGGATGCAGGTAGATCTTCAGGAAGATACAGCATAGATACAGGGCGAGGTTGGTAGCGAAGAGTTATACTCGGAGAGAAGGGATCGGCTTCTTAGAGATATTCGTGCCGACGGTATAGCAGGTGTCTATTAGATCCGTGATTGGCACTGGTTGGTCAATGTGATCTTGAGCTGGAAGGATGGATGTGCAGTCTGCACTTCTGTAAAGGAAAGTGAAGAGCAGATCTACATGAAGCAACCAGAGCAGTTTGAAGTTAAAGGGGCTGAGAAAAGACTTTGCAGGAGGTCGTGGTTTGACCTGTCACCTAGGCAGTGGTTTGATTCCTTCATGGTGAGTCAGGAATTGATGACATGTAGATCACCAATTATGACATGTCTGAAATCAATGTACTAAAGACTCGGTTAAGTGGGACATTCAGGATGAAGGATCGGGGGGCTGCAAAGATGGTTCTCGGCATTGAGACTGAAGGAGGAGTAGGTTTTGGTAATCACAGGAGGAATACCTTGTGTGTAGGTATTAATCAAGGATGTAATGGGTCAGGTAAAGCTAGAGAGCGTTCCCTACACGTCTCTCCTCAAGTTTTCCTCAGGACATGTCCCAAAACAGATGAGGAAAAGTAGGATATCTCATAAGCCTTATTCGAATGCGGTTGGCAGTGTATGCCATGGTCTGGATTAGACTGGTTATTTCACAGGCTGTCAGTGTTGTGAACAAGTTCCCCGGCAAGCAATATTGGGTAGGGGTGAGATGGTAAGAAGACTACGTCTTTCCTTTTGAGAAGATAGGAGCAAAGATGGTTGGGCATGTGGATTCTGATCCAATGGACATGCTCTCCTAGATCGTTCCTGTAGAGAAGTTCAAGGTCTGTAAAACTTCTCTGGGCTTAGCGATAGTGTAAAAGGAAGATGGAGTGTGCAAGAGAAGCTATGATGTGATGCAGAAATAAGAGAATAGGTCAAAAAACTACACGGTTAAAAATTGAAGACATGGTGGAGATTGTTGCGATATGTCTTAAATCTGAGTCCTTTCGCAACTGGGATGCAAAAGGGAAGTTGCCTAAACTATAAATAGGTGTTCCTAGGGCTTTTCTAGGGTATGAAAAATAATTTTAAGGCTTTCTAAAGGGGTTCTAGGAAAATCAAAGGGTGTAGCAAGGGTGAGATTCGAGGTTGTTCGAATCAGGTAGGTCCTCTCTCTTTGTAATTTCTATTTTCATAGTGGAGATCTGTCGCTTTGTGCCGTGATTTTTTTCCGTAAGAGTTTTCCACGTTAAATCTGTGTTCTCTTGTGTGTGCTTGGTGTCATTGTATTGCTATCCTAGATCTAGATCTGTGTGATTCCGCAGCAAAAATCCCAACATGAAGGTGCACCCTTTAAACATTCATGGGGTCACAAAAGTTTTCAATAATATTTTTCGCTTTTAGTTCATCCAAGCAGGAATGACCTTGTGAACAATTTGGATGTCATATAAACATTACGGTGTACCTATAGGAGGTTTCAACGGTAGGCATTTCTGTTGAAGACGGTGCCCTAGAAAACTAATGTCACCTCTAATTCATTAGCCCTGTGAATATGATTAGAGTGATCTCAGTCATAGATCACAATGACTATGAGTCCTTGGTGGACATCCTATTAATCTTCAATGTGTAATGTTACCTTAAATCTTTGTTGTGGGTTTATTGAATGATTCCTCTGGTAATCCTTGGAAAATTGAATTAGACATTATGGTCATTGACTTAAGAGAGTCGTGATCTTTGGATCTCTATACCCTGTTTAACCGTTAAAATTTCTTTAATCGCTTTTGATGATAACTTGATTGTCCGAATATGATGGTCCACTTTTAATTAGTTTGGAAAGTAATCATTAGTAGATGGTCATGGCAATTAAGGGATTAAATCATGAGTATATCCATAAATGATGCAAATTGATGCATTTTTCTCACAGTAGATTAAAAGTTATGCATACGGTGATGGAGTACCATATTAATGTTCCTCTAAAACCTTATCATCATCTTTACATATTTGATCCTATCATAGAGGAGAAGAAAAGAGAAGCCTAGACACCATTTCCCCCTTCGGTGTGTAAATTAGTGGAATGGAGAAAAATAGAGTATAGAGAGAACAAAGAAAGGAACTCTCCATCCTTCTTTCACATCTTCTCCATCTCTATGTGGTCCATCCTTATGAATGGTTGTGGAATTTCTTAGCATTTACTAATAAAAATTCCAGCTATCTAGATCTCTCCTTTACTAGGATTGGGAAGAGACCTCCAAGGTTGGAGAATCATCATCGACATAAGATCCACGTATACTGTTGGATTTTAAATATGATTTGACATTCTCAAGTTAGTTCTTAGATTCTATAATTGTACATGATTGTACTCCAGAAATCTTAAGATTGAGATTTTATCTTTAGATTCTAAGAAAAACACATTTCGCTATGCTTTCCAATGAAATCCCATAAGATTGGTATTAGAACGGTCCGTGTAATGATCAACGTCGATTTTAGAATTTTTTAAACTTTTACTGATTCTTTATGAGGCAGGAATGAGTCACATCATTGTCCTTAAGTGAGGATCAAATTGGTTTTCATTTTGTATCGATCTAATTCCTGAATTGGGAAATCCAACCTATCAAAATTAGCCCTGCCGAGCACATCTTTAGGGATCTGATTTTTAAATGCTTGAGGTTACCATGTTTGAGTGGTCCATTTTTCCATGATTTTGCATATGATGATTCCATGTTTATTGTTCTTTTTATTAATGGTCTTAAATTGCATAGTTGTAGTGTGGAAGGGCCATGATGGGAGATCCTATTATGAACGTCACTTCTGGCGTGTTTGAGAAGGGTCATCCACTCTCATATCCTTGATGAGAGAATCATTATACTTGTGGTAACTACAGGATACATCGTGGTGGGCCTAGCTTGATCAAGACGGCCATGATTATGAGTGATTTTTAACCACAAGTTACATACGACCCATATGCATCATGGGTCCAAGTTGGTTAAATAAGAAAACTTTTTATATACGTGCGTATTGGCATGCAAAGAGAGAGATAAATGGAATGGATTGTTGACAGGAGGCCCACTATGGGGCCCACCTTACAGATGACCTTAATACGTTTTTTGAAATCGTGGGGTGCTTTGCTTGGTCTCTAAGCAACTCCAAGGAAGTTTCCTTCTTGGATTATTTTCCTATTTTATCTTTATGTCTCCTTATCTCTTTAAATATTTTCCTATTTCATTACTCTTAATTAGATTTTGATTTATTTTATAAATCAAATTTTGTGAAATTTTTGTGGGATCCAATTTTGTCGACTATCAGTCGGTTCATCATTGACCATCAACGGATCATTTTGATCAGATTAGACTGATTCGAAATCAAATTGGGCTGAAAATTGTTATCTGGCACAATGGACACGTCCTGGAAACATCCATTGGTCTAGATTGACCAAAACAGTACTCAATCATGAAGAATCAATTAGATTAGTCCATGAATCTCGATTGGTTTGGTCCAAATGGTTGGATGTTTATTGTTTTGTTATGTGCATTGTTTGTGTAGGGGTGTTAATGGGCTGTGCTCGGGCTGCAAAATCATGATTTTGAGTAGGGTTGGCCGAACATCACAACCCAAAACAATTTAAAATATGGGCCAAGAGTAATCCAGGCTCGATCCATTGACAATCTTGTGTGTGTGTGTGTGTGTTATCCTTAATGGTTGATGTCACGCCCTGAAAATCGACACCTGAATATGGAGACTCCGATCCTAAGTTCCCAATTGTGAACCTAGAAAAATGCACATGAGTGAGTTCCCACGTGCCCGCACAGTCTGGTTAACAGCCACACATGATCAATAATCAGATTAGCTTCAAATCAGCAGTATCAAAAGTTAAACAAAATAATTAAACCCCAAAATATATGGTTAGTATTTAAAATGTACACTCCAAAAGTGGTGTTCACCCAGATGGGTGCTATACAAGCTACAATAAACATGCAAAAATGCAACTAATGGAGTTCACCTAGGTGGGGATTCCAAAATACTAATTCTCAAAATGTATGAAAAAGAGAGAAGCGAGGCACTCTGCCCAAGCCTGCTCATCCGACAACTGGAAGTATGGAGCGCCATCAACAAGGTTTACTATGTCTCGTCTAATGTGTCGATCTCAATGGTACCTGCTATTGAGGGTCAAATATTGTACATCAAACCCTAGTTATTGCCTAGATTTATGAACATGGTACTGTTTAACGGCCCGATTTAATCATGTTTGTGATGCAAGGTGTATTTACGAGTTTGGACTGAAACAGGGGACCAAAAGCATGGAATTAACGCTCAAAATTCACCAAGGCAAGAGACGGACCCCGGGGGACCAAGATCGATGGATCTACACACCATAGAGCTGAGAAAACTGAGAAATTAAAGCTCAAGTGGCTCGAAATTAGTCCAGAATGCAACATCACAGAGTTCCAACCGTCCGTTCGTCTTGAAACCTCATATATAGCCTAAGGACCATAATTTAACCGTACAAGTAAAATTTGAGAAATTGTATCCCTGTGAAAGTGTCCCAACGGACAGATCATCCAATAATTTAGCAAGTTGGGGCCCACCTGATATATTTATATGCTTTAATTTTGAACTCAACGTCTAAAATAATCTGAAAAAATGAATGGACGAAGAGGATTCTGTATATGCATCATATTGGACCTCACATGAACTTGAGTGTTCACAGTACGTACGTGCACTGGACGCGCACCGGATGGTCAGCCCGGTCAAAGACGGGCTGACCCGTCTTTCTTCTTGCGCAGGAACAGCGGGCACACCAGCGTCCACCGGTTTCATGCAATGGGGCCCGCCCCTCATCCAAATCATCAATCTGGACTGTCCATTGTGTACAGAGGGGGGGTATTAACCTCACCTAGGTGTCCTTTTGACACCATGCAAGTGATTGCAAGATCCTAAGCGCCATTAAACGCAGGATAGACGGAAGAATAAAATATCGTGTGGACCACACATATTTCACTCCAAAAACACTCCTTCCAGGATGGTTTTTGGTCATGAATCCAATGAGCGGTGTGGATCTTCCACCTGATAACAATCAATGGGCCATCACACTTCACAGAGTCGACGTGCGTCAACTCTGTTTCACAACAGAGGTTATGGTCCGTTCTTGTGGGCCACCATGGTCGATGATACAGATAATCAAGACCGTAAATAAAGCTTAAAAGGGCCCTATAAACATGGAATAGGTGGCTAAATTTCAAGATACATCGGAGATCGGTTTTCGATCGTCCAAATGGAAGACTGACGGTGAATTAAAATAATTCGTGGGCCACCACGAATCTAATCCAAAACCGATCAGGTCCGACTGGTTTTTCTAGTGGAAGCCAATGGACGGCGTGGATTTCTTTGATAAGTCAAATTATAGACCCCACCGTCAGCCAGCGCAAGCTGCCGTGCGTGCGCAGGCTCTATTTACACAGCCGACCTTTTCCACCAACTTCCTGCCTCACAGCCGACCGACTCTCGTCCTCCTACTGCCTATAAAAGAGAAGAGAGAAAGGACGTGCAAGGCATCTAAGCTGGGGACGTGGAGCAGAGAGAGAAAGAGTAATATATTTATTATTATTATTATTATTATTATTATGTGTTTAGTTCTTTTGTTTCTTTTTATTATTCCTTTTAAGATGTTTAGCCTAATTATATCTATTCTAGGCTAAACCTCTTAGCTAGGGTTAAGAGGTGAAGCTTGTAGCGTGGTGGGAAACTTTTCGCTTATGCCTTTTGTTTAGACTGAACTGATGTTGATGTTAGTATAATTTAAGGAAATATTTTTAGTTTTTAATGGTCTGTTGTGACTAAAATTATAATGGGAGCATGTTCCTTTCCTTTCTATGATTATGATGTCATGAAGCCTTGTTGTTCACCATCGTCTCCTGGGCATGGTTGGAACCCTTCCTAACCTTCATAATCCTCTAATTGGTTGTTAATTAGTTTAATTTTGTTGTTTACTTTGCCTCCTTGGCATGGTTTGGTAATGGAATTCATTCTAATTCATATACCTTTCATCTCTTGAAACCTATATCAAGGGAAGTTTAGTTTGATTTTCATGGTTACACCTTTCAGCTAGATGAAGATGGGACTCTAAGTCTAGTTGAGCTCTTGAAGCAAGCATAAGATCTCCCTGGTCTCTATAAGTGGATCCTTTGAATCCCTAGTTTCCTTCTTCTGAATTCTCTAAGTTTTAGATAAATATTTTATCATTATTCCCTCAATTACATTCGATTTAGATTCCATCATAGTCTAGTTCTAGTTTTACTTAATTTCATATTACGTATAGGTTTCAGTCCCTTGGGATTTGACCTTGGTCTCACTGAATTTATTACTACATCACAACCCTATACTTGGGGAGTGAACACCTGCATCAGTAATAGCATCCGGTTGATGTTTTAAAATACCATCGCAGGTGGAAGTGAGTAGCTAACTCAGTAATTCCTTTAGTTCTAAGCTACATATGTTATTAACTCAATCACCGCAGGTAATGATAAATAAGGTAAACAACCACTTCCTAAATATTTTTATTAAATGCACATATGAAATTATGAAATGATGCATGCCCTTACAATCCAACACTCCCTCACAAGAGACTTCAACACCTATTTCGCAAATGTCAATACTCCCTCATCACGCGATTCCAACACCAAATTGCAATAACCTAAACTAATGTAATATAATTGATGTGTATGTTTAATCGAGTAGTTATAAAGTCATATTTGTTCAACATATTGGGAAAGTTAAAGTACCTCTATTTTATCATTGGTCTCAACCAAATCACAAGGCTTAGAATGGTCATAGCAGCTCCTTGCTTGTGTCTCTTGATCCATTTTGGGTTCATCTCTCCCAATTAAATACATATGATAGGTAAGTTGTCAATAACATTGCTTAATAAACACTACAGGGAGGCTCGTCACCCTAGTGTAAGCCAACAACACGAACACTGTGTCTCACATCACTATTCTCGACTCATGAGTCTTGTGGATCGTATCGTTAATGGTTATAGTAAGCTTATTCAATGAGAACAATGTATTCTAAATTCAATTGGTTGTTGTCATACATTGTAAACATAGATGATCAGTTAACTGTTAAGCTAATTTTATTGACTTAGGAGAACCCTGGCGTAACTGACATTAGGTGCAAGCATCCCACGTAATCCAACTATTATTGGTCATTTGTGTTCGACACGGGTCATTGAATAAGCCTAGGGTGGCCGACCTAATTCGGGGCAACCCTTAGTTCAGGCGATTTACTGGCTGACCTAATATCGTAAGCAGTTTTAAATGTCACTAAGGACTAATAGTTCATTAAACGATTATAATGAGATTTCGCGTAAAACCTAAATCTAATAACTTATTCATTCAAGCATTTTATCGAACATGTGAGCATTAATAAGTAAGTAATAGTATGATTTGCAATTAAAACTAAAATATAAATATGTTATCATGCATCAGGTCATTCACAACAAGTAATCATTAACTGAAATCCTCAAGAGTCAATAAACGATAACCTAAGAATAATGGTCCGCACGTTAGAGGGTTTTATATAACCTAATCGTGCTTAAGGTTAGGGTTTTTGGAGAAAATCACCAATTATTATTCAAACACTAAGAACTACGTGAGATTCATACAATTCATTTTAGAAAAACTTAGGTTGGGAAGTGGGGTTCGTTTCTTACCTCCAAGTTACGAGAGGGGTAGATTCAGTGGAGGAAAATAGTCGATGTTAGGGTTTTCATTGGAGGTAATCAATGAAAGAAAGTACAAAAATTTCTCCACTCCTATTCTCACTCTTCTTCTCTTTCTCTCCTTTAGCTAAGACAAATGTATGCGAAAGTGGGGGTGCCCAAATAAGGGCTTATATAGTGCCAGAAGTAGTGCAAATAGCCCTAGAGACTAGGTATTCAATATAATAACCCTATAAAAGGTTGTTTATAGATTTTAAGCCTCATGTAGAGGTGTGCAGGTCGATCTATGTCGTGGGATGGATCGCCCTAGTGATGATCAACGCATGGATATATCGGTTAGCCGTTTGAATGTGTCGATCAACGAGTATAATTAGAAGTCATTTCGACGATCACAGATTATAGATTAGAGCTTCAGATATAAGAACAACTGCAGACTGGATATAAACAATTAACTTAAGTTCTTAATTAATCTCTGAAATATTCACATATCTCATGCATTAACCTTACAAGTATACATTGACCAATTCGAGACGTGATCTCGTCTAGATGTCTAATGATGGACGTCAAGCTCACTAAGATGAACGCCTTTCTATAGTCTCGAGTTTACTGGTCCACTAATGAGCAGTTTAGAGTTTAATCGAATAATCGGACATTTCTGTAATGAATTGGGGTGGTGAGATTTCTTATGCATAATGATTAGGCTTTGTATTAGCTAAGTTCATAGTGTAGGCTATTCGTTATTAATAAAAATAACAATCCGATCCTAATCACCCTAAACTGTTGGTTCTTAAGCTAAAAGAGTAACTGGGTTGGTTTAATTTATTAATTACGATATGACCCCTAGTTGTCTCGGCTTTAGGTAGGTCCTTATTTAGTTACAACTATCTTGATTAGTCAGTGATGAGTCGACTAGATTTGTGGCCATAAATGAATAAATCATGAGACTAGACTCGAGGTTTAAGTGATCGGGTGGATTTATTAGCTTCATATGGTTAATTAACCGTATTTGTATAGTTCTTTACTGGTAACACTCACGTATAGGATAATATCGAGTGTTAAGGGTCAGTAAATGACAACATAAGCTAATTCTAATTTAAAAAAAATTGAGAATTTTTTAAATCCAAATAATAAAAATCTGGGACGTTATAGTTGATCTTGGTTGAACGTCCACTTATGCAAGATCTATGTGGCCCGTCTTACCCTTAGTGGTTCTCACTTATGTGGGTGTACCCTCATCTTCCATGTCATCTTGATGTTGAGTTAAATCTCCATTGATTGTGGGGTTATAGGCTTGACCAAAGCTTCATGATTGATGCATGATGGTCTAATGTTGGACACTACGTGGGTTAGTCGACGCCTAATCATTTTTTTTGGACATAGCATGATTGGATATTAGAATGATGTGGAAACTTTGATAGACCATATCTCACCATCTTGGTTTCATTTGACCTGAGATTTAACGTGGAAGTGTTATTCCATATGATCTTTTCTCTACATAAATTAGATCATACTATTCATATATGATAAGACCTATGCATGATTGAATCTAAGTCAATGAGTCTATGATGGATGTATCTCATTTGTTTGAGATTGGATCGAGTTCAAACTCAATGTATAGCCCAATGATGATGTGTTGAATGCATCCATCAGTTTAAATAGAGTGGTGGGAAGCTTAATCATATATTTCTAATTGATCAGCTCATGTTACTGCTTATGGATATGTTCACGAGGTCCTCGTAACTCTTGCATGATAATCCCATGAATGAAGGTTTGAGTTTCACTCTAAGACCTTACAAACGTCGAAAAATGTCTTAGCCTCATTCTACGGTTGTGAGACTTAATGCAAAATGGTAGATCGAATCCACATGGACTGAAACTTGTACATTTCTTGAAACTAGGTAGAAATAGAACTAGCCTAAGATGTAATCAAAATCAAATGTAAATTTAAGGAATAATTGTGGAAGAATTATCTAAAATTTTAAGGAATTCAAAGGAAGGAAACTAGGGTTTCAGAGGATCCACTTATAGAGATCAGGGAGATCTTATGCCTGCATCAAGAATTATTGAATTTAAACTGAACTTACTTGATCTGGTTTTTAAGAGATGAAAGGTATATGAATTAGAATGGATTCCATCATCTAACCATGCCCAGGGGACAAAGTCAACAACAGAATTATACTAATTTCCAACCAATCAGATATACAAGAAGGTTAGGAAGGGTACCGACATCCAACCATGCCCAGGAGACGATGATGAACAACAGGGCTTCCTGACTTCATAAACATAAAAAGGGAAAAGAAATATTCAAAGCCATTGCAAACCCATTGTAATTTCAGTCACAACAGACTATTAAAGACTAAAAAAAATATTCCTTTAATAATCAACTAAATCAAATTCAGTTTATGAATTTTAAATTAAAGGCACAAAGTAGGATCTCCCATCTCGCTACAGGCTTCACCTCTTAGCCCTAGCTAAGAGGTTCAGCCCAACATAAATGGGCTGGATCCCTTAAACAAAAAAAAAAACAAAAAGAAGAAGAAAAGAACAGAAAAAAGACTAATATCTTTCTCTCTCTCACGTTCCACGTTGAAGCTCCAAACCGAGATCCTCCTGCTCCCAAAACCGAGAGCTCCAAAGCTTTTCGGGTTTTGATTGGAGGTAAATGATGAAAGAAAGTACAAAAATTTCTCCACTCCTATTCTCACTCTTCTTCTCTTTCTCTCCTTTAGCTAAGACAAATGTATGGGAAAGTGAGGGTGCCCAAATGAGGGCTTATATAGTGCCAGAAGTGGTGCAAATAGCCCTAGAGACTAGGTATTCAATATAATAACCCTATAAAAGGTTGTTTATAGATTTTAGGACTCGTGTGGAGGTGTGCGGGTCAATCTATATCATGAGATAGATTGCCCTAGTGATAATCTACGCATGGATATATCGGTTAGCCGTTTGAATGTGTCGATCAACAGGTATAATTAGAAGTCATTTCGACGATCACCGATCATAGATTAGGGCTTCGGATATAAGAATAAGTGCAGACTGGATATAAACAATTAACTTAAGCTCTTGATTAATCTTTGAAATATTCACATATCTCATGCATTAACCTTACAAGTCTAAGTTGACCAATTCGAGACGTGATCTCGTCTAGATGTCCAATGATGGACGTCAAGCCCACTATGATGAACGTCTTTCTATAGTCTCGAGTTTAGTGGTCCACTAATGCAGTTTAGATTTTAATCGTATAATCGGACATTTCTGTAATGAATTGGGGTGGTGAGATTTCTTATGCATAATAATTAGGCTTTGTATTAGCTAAGTTCATAGTGTAGGCTATTCGTTATTAACAAAAATGGCAATCCGATCCTAATCACCCTAAACTGTTGGTTTTTAAGCTAAAAGAGTAACTGGGTAAGTTTAATTTATTGATTAAGATATGACCCCTAGTTGCCTCGGCTTTAGGTAGGTCCTTATTTAGTTACAACTATCTTGATTAGTAAGTGATGGGTCGACTAGATTTGTGGTCATAAATGAATAAATCATGAGACTAGAGTCAAGGTTTAAGTGATCGGGTGGATTTATTAGCTTCATATGGTTAATTAACCGTATTTGTATAGTTCTTTACTGGTAACACTCACGTATATGCTAACATCGAGTGTTAAGGGTCAGTAAATGACAACATAAGCTAATTCTAACAAAAAAATTAAAAAAAAAAAAATTGAGAATTTTTAAAATCCAAATAATAAAAATCCGGGACGTTATAATTGATCTTGGTTGAACGACCACTCGTGTAAGATCTATGTGGCCCGTCTTACCCTTAGTGGTCCTCACTTATGTGGGCGTACCCTCATCTTCCATGTCATCTTGATGTTGAGTTAAATCTCCATTGATTGTGGGGTTATAGGCTTGGCCAAAGCTTCATGATTGATGCATGATGGTCTAATGTTGGACACTGGGTGGGTTGGTCGACGCCTAATCATTTTTTTTGGACATAGCATGATTGGATATTAGAATGATGTGGAAACTTTGATAGACCATATCTCGCCATCTTGGTTTCATTTGACCTGAGATTTAACGTGGAAGTGTTATTCCATATGATCTTTTCTCTACATAAATTAGATCATACTATTCATATATGATAAGACCTATGCATGATTGAATCTAAGTCAATGAGTCTATGATGGATGTATCTCATTTGTTTGAGATTGGATCGGGTTCAAACTCAATGTATAGCCCAATGATGATGTGTTGAATGCATCCATCAGTTTAAATAGAGTGGTGGGAAGCTTAATCATATATTTCTAATTGATCAGCTCATGTTACTGCTTATGGAGATGTTCACGAGGTCCTCGTAACTCTTGCATGATAATCCCATGAATGAAGGTTTGAGTTTCACTCTAAGACCTTACAAACGTGGAAAAATGTCTTAGCCTCATTCTACGGTTGTGAGACTTAATGCAAAATGGTAGACAAGATAGTCTAAACAAATGTCTTGCGGTCAAGTATTTGATTATGGTACATGCACTTCCATGTTTATCTCACCGTATGTGATGTATTAGCGAACAACCTTCGTACTTAGTTATCATGAGGTTGTGCTCTGTGGATGGTTACGTATCATATATGGCATGACCATGTTACCCCTTTATTGCTTGGTGCAGTGGAAGGTGTCGAGTTGTGTAAAGAGGGTATAACTTGATGGACTCCGCATATGTGTCGTTGATTCTTGCATGTTCCAATAAGGGATTTACTGGTTCGCTTAGGAAAAAATTTATGGCTTTGATATAGATAGATCATGCACTCATCAAGTGATTTTTTCCACTGGGCTCAACACTCTGGTTGTTTTAATTAGTTTTTCAAAGGTTTTTAACCATTGAAGTTTTGTTTTAACTATTAAAACTTCTTTAATTGCACTTGATGATAACTTGTTGGTCTAGATCTAATGATTCGCTTTTGATTAGCGGGAAATATGATCATTTGTGAATGACCATGACAATGGATATATTAAATTATGAGTATATGTATGGATAAGGTGGATCAATACACTTTTCTCGCAATAAGTTATAAAGTCGTGCATAGGGTGTCGTAGGTAATTGGCATCCAAATCATGCATGTATGCGTAGAGGTGTACATGAGTCGAACCAAGTCAAGCTTGGCATAGCTCGACTCCGCTTGACCACTAGTTGACCCTAGCTCGAACTCGGCTCGACTCAGTCCTCAAGCTTGACCAGCTAGCTCGGCTCGGTTTGTTTCACAGCTCGAGCCAATTTGAGTCAAGTTCGAGCCAAGATTGAGCCTTTGTGGCATTTTCTCAAACACTTAAAGTGCATCTTTAATTTCTCACGGAATGTAAAGCAACAGCATTGGTTTATAGGTATTTCATCAAACACTCAGTAGGCAACATAAACATCAAAATACAAGGGTATTTGTTTCATATCCATACCTTCATCGCCACCAACCAACACTTTGTTTACTCATTTCATCAAACACTTGCTGAGCAATATCAATATCAAAATAACCCGAGTCATCGAAGTGGTTTGATCTGAGTTCGATTCGAGTTGGGGTTCGATCCGAGTCCAGTCGAGCTCGAGCAATCTCGAACTCGGCTCAAATTTTTTTTCCCATCTCAAAAAAATCAGCCCGACTCGGCTTCGAATCCAGCTTTTTCGAAAAAAGTCCGGCGAGCTAACCGAACTAAAATCAGCTCCTGTGCAGCTCTACGCGTGCGTATTCATTGGAATAATTGCATCCGAGTAGAATCCGAGAATGCGTGTTCCGCTCAGCTCACCATGCTGGGTTTCAATATATATAACGCGGGACCCACATCACAGTCTCCACGCCGGCCTCGTTGCTGCAGTCTGATGGCGTCCACGTCAGAGATCTGGACCATTCATCATGTACTGTGCACCGTGACTATTAGATGGGCCTAAAAATAGTAGCGGTCCACCGATCAACGAGATAACAGTTCTACGAGATAAATGGGCAGTTATAAAATCGTCCACTGGTCCAAAATCACTGCACAACTATCTCTTACTTGATGAGAGTTCCACCCTGATTTTGGTACATGGCTTATTCACAGAGATTCTACTGACTAACAAATGGCCTGGATCGACCATCCATGTGATAATCATATGTTAAAAACATTTATGCGGGGCAGCGGCTCATAGGGAGATCCTCCCTGCAGAGATTATAATCTGATAATCAGGGTGGGCCATGTGTGTACTTAAAATTTGGACCACTCATCAATTTCTCTTAAGCAGTGTATCCATTTTACACGTGTGGCCTACCTGCTGATCATGTCACCTTGGTTTATGAGACGTGACCTATGAGGAGCATTCCAATGATCTCACGGGTGCTACTCATTTCCAAGCGTTTGACAAGTGAAAATGCATTCGAGTTAGTGCACTTGGAAGGGCTGTAAACTGCACCAAGGCCATGCCAAGGTCTTGCCCATCATGGCTTGGAACCGGGCCTGGCTGTAGTGAGCCGGAAACAAAAAGCCACAAGTTCCACCCGAGAATATGACTGCGGCCCACCGTATTTTATTCCATCAGATGGGATGCTCCAATGATCAGAGCTATCCAATAACTAGGTGGTCTAGTCCATTGAAAACAATCAACCACCTCCCAAAAACCTCCTAAATCATATGATGGCCCATGTGATGGTTGAATTGACAAGATTTTTGGCCTACTTGATGGTGACTTTCAAGACAAACTACGTGATCCCAAGCACACCCCACAAACTACATGGTCCCAAGCACACCCCTATATAATTAGTTTATTCTACAATGACCTTTTGTGGAACTGGTCTCAATATATATAGTATCATATATTACCCAAATGCATGTGTTGATGCAGAAATATGGTTAGCCTTCCCTAGACCTGCACAAGGAACGGACAAAGGAGACCTTGGCTAACACAGGGACCCTCTGATGCCTAAGACATATAAGGATTCTGGGTCTGGTCGAATAAGGAGTTTTAAGCTAGAGATTTTGCCCACCTTTCACCATCAGAGATGTTCCTGTTTATAATTGAGGAGAGACGGTGACTTAGAGGAGATTTTCTTATTTAGTAGGTGCGTATTATAGAAGGATTCGAATCCGAACACGTAGGGGAATCTCCCGAGATCCTTGGCGAAGATATCGAGATTCCGAGCATATCGCGGATATCCCCCAAGGTGCGGATCTTTCTTAGATAAGATCTGATTATTCGCAATAGGAGACCGAGAAGGCCTTAGCCGACCTAACCTAGGAGTATTATGCCGACATAACTTGGGAGTAGTATGTGGAGCTCGACCTCATTCCCTACTCAGTCTCAGAATAGGAGGTCGATCCTGCGGTCGTTTTTGACCAAGTGAATTGTGCAAGGTCTCGACCTGACCTTTTCTTATTGGCTGACCTATTTTGCCCACAACAGCATGCTTTTGAAAATTGGTTGGGGCTGGGACCCACCATGATTGTTAAACAAGCTTGAATATTAGTCCAGGGCCGACAATGCTGGCCGAAGTGGCTAAAGTGGGTCCGGGCTGAAATGAACGGGCAACCCGGTCCCATTGAAAGTCTCTGTACAAACAAAAGTAGAAATGATGAGTGCATTCATGAGCTTGAGTGGGTGTTAATGGTGTCGATCGTACATGACGATTGAAAAAATAATGCTAAAGCCAACATAAGACTGCTACGAAAGGCACAACCAAATGGGTTTCGGGCCGCGATTGTCAACGGGCTGAGCTTGGTACAGCCCAAGCTTGCCCCGAGTTAGACCATGGACTATAATATAGGCCAGAGCCCACCTTGGACATATAACGGGCCTGTTTAGGCCCGTGCCTAAGTTTGACCTGAGGCCGACCGATCTGCTCACTACATTTGTGACCATGTATACATGATATATCCCAATCCATGTTTATCCTATGGCTCCTACCTTCAAGACTAATCCAAGTCGTTGGAACTGGTACATCTTCTATTATTCCACCTTAGTTGACAATTTTCATCTTCTCCGAGGTTGCCGGGCTGCTATCGAGCTCGGCATCGCCTATCAACTGGCTTTTAGACGCGGCATGAGTAAGACTTGGTTAGTAAAAGGGCTTGAATATAGAGCTGTGCCTGCTCCTGGGTTCTGATATGGAAACCCTAACCACCCTAAAGTGGGCCAGGGAAGAAAGCTCAACAAGGAAGCCCGGCCCAAGGCCCACCTAAAATGGATGGGTACTACAGGGCCTGGGTCTAACATGAAAAACCCACCAAAATTGTTGGCCATAGACTTTATTATCAAGGCCCGTAACTCAAGGCCAAGATTGGACCAGATTGATGAAAGGCCCATATTACCAAATCCGTCTAGGAAAGGAAACCGTTGGAACAAGGGGTCAACTGTTCTGTCTGGTTGATCGTCATTTCCGGCCATGCAGGTCAACTAGTAAAATCTTGATATATGAAGCAGGGAGGGAACTGATGAGGTAGATCGCCATCTTCCTCAGGAAATAACTACACCAATTCCACGGAGCTCTCCAGACTCCTAACAAACCTTCCTCGAATAAAATTAAAATTAATTTCTAATAATTTCGAAATAAATTGATTGATGATAAAAACTGAATAATGAGCTCAAATCTAGGACAAAGTTTTACACTCAAACACCCTAAAAACATAACTTAGGTCTCCATACATACAAGACTTCATGGTTTTCGGCCAAAAATAGTAAGTATCCAATTTAGCCCAACCACTTTATTCTTTTAATTATTTTTAAGCCCTTTTCATGTTAGGGATGACTTCTAAAATTCAAATGATCAAAAGTTATACTTAAACTAAACCTTACTATTTATAGTAAAAATAATAAAATAGACTTTTAACCATAGATCTGATGGAATCTCGCAAATCCAGCATGGGCAACCCAGTATAGCATGGTTAGTTGGCTAAAGTAGCTTCTCATACCCCAAAATCATATATTATATGCCGAAAAACTCATCTTAGTTTAGAAGATACAACTATTTTAAGGTTCTGATGGTCTGTATCATTTGCACCTCTGATTGGGCCTTCTTTGGTCCATCTTTGCCAAGAAGTCCGCGCCCCGCTCTACATCAATATATGTATATACATTTATTTATTTATGTTGGCTAGACCCATGGGACCGGTGTGTATGGATGTGCTCCCGAAAATGGGCCGGAGTCTAATCCGGCTTTTGAAAGATCGAGAGGTCAACTGAGCTGTTATCAGCTTGTACCATATACCAAGATCATGGAGAGACAAATGAGGATCTCAATGTCCTTTGGATTTTATTTCTTGAGTTGGTTTTATTTAAGGCACAGCTTGGGTTGCCAGCATCTGTCAGTTTTGTGGTGGGCCACACCCACATGCACTAGGTGAAGTGGGGTGCACTTTCCAGTACTGATCATTATGAAACTTTTGTTTTCAATTGTCAACATTTAAATACCCATGTCAATGGTCATAACTATCCTTTTAACAAAAGGTTTGGAACAAGGTTCATCCGTCATAACACCCTTAAGAAAGATGGTGTCAATCATCCCATCGTAGTTGTATTTTAATGCAGATCTAAACAGCAAGACATCAGCCAATGATGTTATCGTGGCCCACCTTGATGAATGATATTCATAGGTGACGTAGAGAGGGACGTGATGAGGTTGATCACCGTCTTACTCAGTGAATAACTACTCCGAATCCATGGAGCTCTCTGGACTCCTCACAGAGCTTCTTTGAATCTATGAGTAAAAATAGAAATAATTACTAATAAATTCGAAATAAATTGATTGATGATAAAATAAAAATAAAAAATAATTAATTAATTAATTTAAAAAAAACAAACAAACAAAAAAATAAACAAAAAACAAAAAACAAAAAAAAAATTAAAAAAAATAAAAATTACAATCCTTTAAATAATGAGCTCAAACCTAGGATGGAGTTTTATACTCAAACACCCTAAAAACATGATTTACTATAAATAGTAAACTTGCTATTTATAAATAGTCACGTGCCTAATAGACTTCAGGGTTTTCGGCCAAAAATAGTAAGTGATCAATTTTGCCTAACCATTTTATTATCCTAATTTAATTTTATAAGCCATTTTCTTGTTGGGCACGACTTCTACAACAAGGATAAAAAGTTATACTCAAACTAAACTTATTATTTATAGTAAAAATGAAAATAAATTAGACTTTTGACTGTTGATCTGATGGAATCTTGCAAATAAGTTGTGGACAACCCCGCATAGTGGAGTTGGTTAGCTAAAGTAGCTTCTCCTACTCCAAAATCATATATGATATGTCGAAAAACTCATCCCGGTTTGTGAGATACGACTGTTTTAAGGTTTTGATGGTCTGGATCATTTCTGCCTGTGATTGGGCCTTCTCTAGTCCATCTTTTTCATGAAAGTGTTTGTGACCCATTCTACATCAATAGACTTTGTGCAATCTGAGTTCAAATTCAATTGGATCTCTCTTTATCCTATTACAACTTAATCGCAATAACTATGAGTAGTCTGCCTAAGAACTCTCTGCTAACAATAGTTTGAGAGATTTCATTCGCTATTTTTTATTTTTTTTTTGAATTTTCTTGATGGCATCCAATGAGCTAATGTAAAGTTAATAAAAAGCAATGAGTTCCCTTGCAACATCCAAGCTATTAATGGAAAATTTTCAGCATTATTAGGGCTCGTTCGATAGCCACTCTTTAAATAATAATAATAATAATAATAATAATAATAATAAACGAAATCAGATTTATCCATTTTTAGCATGGTACACTTGTAGATGTACACTACCAAGCGAGGAACGCTGGTCAACAACAAGGATGGCTAGAGGGTGATGGGTTTAAGATGTAGTGAAAAGAAACGAAGAAGAGAGGAGAAGAGAGAGATCATTGGTGAGAGGGTAGGCAATGTGAGTTCCTTAGGATTCTTTTATTCTTATGGCAAAAGAATATAAATAAAAGGAGAATGGGCTACACCTAGGGGTGTACATCGAGTCGAACCAAGTCGAGGTGGCCTCGGCTCGACTCGGCTCGGCCACTAGCTAACCCCAGCTTGAACTTGGCTCAGCTCGGTCCTCGAGCCTAACTGGACAGCTCAGCTCAGTTCCGTCAGCTCAGCTCAGTTCGGTCAGCAGCTTGGGCCAATTCGAGTCGAGTTCGAGCCAAGATCGAGTCGAGTTCGATTGTGCAGTATTTTCACAAACACATGGACTGCACCCTCAAAATCTCACTATATGTAAAACGACAGCAATGGTTTTACATGTATTTTATCAAACACCTTCTAAGCAACATAAAAATCAAGAAAAAAGAGAGTATTTATTTCATATACATACATTCCTTGCCACCAGCCACACTTCGTTGAGTCATTTCTTCAAACACTTGGTGAGTAACATCAATATCAAAGTAACTGAGTCACTAAACTATTTTGATCCGAGTTCGATTCGAGTTGGGTTCAATTCGAGTCAAGTCGAGTGGAGCTGGGGCGAACTCATGTTCAAGCTCAAAAAATCAGCTCGACTTGGCTCGAACTCAGCTTCGAACCGAGACAAATCGAGCTTTTTCGAGTTGAGTCGAGCGAGTTAACCGAGCTAGCTCGGTTTGTGTACACCCCTAGCTACACCTTAAGATGGCCCAAACCTCACATGTACAAAATCACCCACACACACCACTATTTTCAACACACACACTCTCTCTCAAGCTGGCATATATATATATATATATTGTAAACCCAACTTGTTACAAATTTAAACTCCTATATCTTGAGTTAATGCTTTTGTAAAGATGTCTCCGAGTTGGTACTTTGACTAAACACATTTGGTGATAATATCTTTGGATACAACTTTCTCTCGAATGAAATAATAATCAACCTTTATATGTTTTGTCCTTTCATGAAATACCGTGCTACTAATAATATGAATAACAGGTTGATCATCACAGTGAAGGGCCATCGAAAATGCATCAAAAAGTCAAATTTTTGGAGAAGAGACTTAACCCAAATCTTTTGAAAACTAATATGGTCTATGATCCTATATTCGACCTCAACGTTAGACCTAGCCACAACATATAGAATATAAATTATTGACTCCCAATGTTGCGTTATAAGCTTATGTATAAATCAACTAGCTAGCCACTGCAAAAGAGATATTTGGTTAACTCACCATGAGGTTGATTAATTTCCTGGGTAGGTGATGATATCTTTCGGGTTCTTCAAATAGTTCCCCTTGGCATTATGTTAATTTACCATTATTTTTCGTTGGAGTATCACGATGTTTATATCCTAACATTCGTCTCTTCCAAGAGATCCGGAGTATACTTTCATTGTTTCGAAGTAATCATAGTAGTTGAGTGCACCGCCTCTACTCTAAGGAAGTACCTCAAAGTGTCAGATCCTTGGTCTAAAACCACTATTGAATATAGTGTTTGACATCAACAATTCAAATTACATTGTTTCTCATAACTAAGATGTCATCAACATAGATCATCAAAATCATAATCCATTTCATACTTTGCTTCATGAAAACTAAGTGATCCACACGACATCAACGGAAATTAATATGTATAAAAAACATCATTAAACTTTCAAACCATGAGTGCAATGATTGCTTGATGTAGGACATGGAGTAAGCACGTGCCTATCAAAAACAGACCAAAAGAAGTCCAAGAAGGAAATCAACAAAATTCAGCATAGTTCGATCATCGATCAAGCAAACCAATTGATTCAATCGATCGATCGATCGATGAAAATTCAAATTTAGATGAAAAGCTTGTTTGACACTTTTTTACTTAGTTCGTTCGATCAACAGGTTGGGTTGATCGCCAATTGATTCAATCGATTGATCGATCGATGAAAATTCAAATTTAGATGAAAAGCTTGTTGGACACTTTTTTGCTTAGTTCATTCGATCAACAAGTTCGGTCGATCGATCAAAACAAATTTGATTTTATGGATTTTGTCTCTGGACATTTTTGCTTCCTTCCAATTGATCAGCCGATCGATTGATGGAATGTGGAAATTTGTGCATTTTTTCAGTTTTTGATGCAGAGCGGGTCGCGGACAGTTACATGGCCAAGATGGATCAGAAAAGGTTCGGTCGACGACAGAAGTGATCCAGACCATCGGACCTTAAATCGGGCGTATCTCACAATCCGGAATGAGTTATCTAACATAAAATATATTATTTTGGGGTAGAACGAGCTACTTTAGCCAACCAACCCAACTATGCTAGGTTGCGCAAGCCAGATTTGTGAAATACCCCTGGATCGATGGTCGTTTCCCTGTTTTAATTCTATTTTTACTGTAAATAGTAAGTTTTAGTTTGATTATAACTCTTCATCCATCGGGCTTTCGGAGTTGCGCCCAACGTGAAAAGAGCTTAGAATAATTAGGAGAACAGTTTGGTGAAGCTAAATAGGACACTTACTATTTTTGGCCGAAAACCTTGCGCACTAGTAGACATCACGACCGTCTATAAATAGTAAGTTTACTATTTATAGTAAGTCACGAATTCTAGGTGTTTTAGTTGTAGTTTGATTATGATTTCTTTCCCATTGCTTGGTACCCCTATTTAAAGGGTTGCGAACTTGTTTTTATTCATTCATTAATCAATTTTGAATTTATTAGATCTTATTTCTATTTTCTGCTTTCTTTCCTCGTGGATTCGAGAAGTCTCTGTGAGGAGTCCAAAGAAGTTCCGTGGATTCAGAATAGTTATCCTCTTGAGGAAGACGGTGCTCGACCTCACGTCCTTCCCTGCATCAGTTTTTATTTCCTTATTTGTTTAAGTCTTTTCTAATTGCGTCTTAGGGCTTGTTTAGGGTTATTAAAGGATGCAAACTCATTTATTTTGATAAATTTTAATAAATTTCTCAACTTTTTTTAAAATTAATTCTCTCGTGAATTTGAGAAACTTCTCTTATGGATTCAAAGTACTTATCATTCAAGGAAGACAATGATCGACCTCATTAGGCCCACTCTTACATCATTGCTTTAGCACATATATAACCTTTCAAAGTTTACAAATGCTCTCTCTCTCTCTCCCCTGACCATAAACCTAGGAGTTGCTCCATATTAACTTCTTCCAATAAATCACCATGTAGGTAGGTAGCTTTCACATCCAGTTGATATAGAGTCCAAAACACGTTAGTTGCAATAGAGACTAACACTCGCACAGAGTTTAGTTCAACCACAGGGGAGAATGTCTAATTATTATCTAGCCTAGTTGTCTATACGCATTCTTTTGCGACGAGATGGGCCTTTAATCGTTCTACAAATTCATCCAAGTGATATTTAATTGTAAATACCCACCGACAACCTACTTTACATTTTCCAGGGGCAAGGGAACCAACATCCAGGTGCTTGTAGAATGCATCACCAGCATTTCATCTTTCATAGCATTACACCAACTAGGGTCAGCTAAGGCATCTTAGTATGAATTTAAACTACATGACCAAATAAGTATAGAGCAAATTATTTAAATTGACAAGACAAATGATGATATGAAACAAATTGTAAAATAAGATGTTGTGCAAGTGTTGTAGTGCATCTATAGACAAGTGCGGATACCTTTCCAGAGGGCTATTGGGAGACGAAAATCAGAATCACCAGGAGACATATTAGAGACCTCAATGAGTGGTGATGGGAGGGTGCTAAAAGCTCCAAGCTGACTACTTATGTTAGAGGAGAATTGGTGATCCACATCAGCTGGAGGATCGAAGCTCGGTTTAAGTTGGCATGATAAAGAAGTGAGGTCACGTCAACCATATTCAATGACAAATAAAACAGAACATCCTTAAAGAATATCACGTTAGCACTCACATGCACCTGATGTATAAGAAGGTCAAAATAAATATATCCATTGAGTTATAGAGTACCCAAGGAAAATACATTTTATTGCTCTAGGGTCCATTTTGTTTAATAGGGTATTAACTATGTGAAGAAATACATAAAGAGGAAGAAAAAATAGTTCCTTGCTAGAAAATAGTAGAGAAAATGGTGTATGTCCAGGAAGCACAGAGGATGGTTGACGATTTATAAGATAACATGCTAAGTGAACCATATAATTTCAAATATGCTTGGGAACATTTATATGTATCTTGAGGGATTGAGCAACTTTTAGTAAATACATATTCTTTCGTTCAACAACATCGTCTTGTTGCAGTGTATATGAGCATTTATGTTTGATGCATGATGCCATGGGAAGATAGGTAAGTTTAAAAGTGTAACACCCCATACCTTTAGAACACGGGTGTTACCTTTTAAACCCATGTCAACCTAAAACAGAATTGGATTAACCACGTAGCTTGAACTCAACATATATAGGTGTTCACTCCCCAAGTATAGGGTTGTGATGTAGTAATAAACTCGGTGAGACCGAGGTCGAATTCCAAGGGATTGAAACCTGTACGTTATCTGAAACTAAGTAGAAATAGAAATAGCCTAAGATGGAATCGAAATCAAATATAAATTGATGAATAATGGTGAAATACTAATCTAAAACTTAAGGAATTGAGAGGAAGGAAACTAGGGATTCAGAGGACCCACTTGTAGAGATCAGGGAGATCTTACGCCTGCTTCAAGAATCATGGAAATTAACTGAACTTACCTGATATAAGTTTCAAGAGATGAAAGGTATAAGAATTAGAATGGATTCCTTCACCAAACCATGCCCAGGAGACAAAGTAGACAACAGAATTAAACTAATTACCAACCAATCAACATGTTATGAGGGTTAGGAAGGACAACGTCATCCGACCATGCCCATGAGACTATGGTGAACAATAGGGCTTCCTGACGTCATAAACATAATAAATAATGAAGAAACATGCTCAAAGCCATCGCAGACCTATTGTAATTTTAGTCACAACAGACCATTAAAAACTGAAAACATTCCCTTACAATCAACCCAATACCATATTCATTCAGTTTAAACAAGAATTAAAGGCATAAAATTCTTCCCATCACGCTACAAGCTTCACCCCTTAGCCCTAGCTAAGGGGTTTAGCCTAACATAAACATGATTAGGCTAATAAAAATAAATCAAACAAAAAGGAAACCTGACAATTAGAACTCCCTCTCTCCTGCTTAATCTCCCCAGCTTTTTCTTCTTTTCTTCTGTTTTTCTCCTTTCTCTCACGGCTGCCACTGCTCACGTCCCGCAAAGATGCTCTCCTCCCCGTCTCTTTCCTCCCCTCCTTTATAGAAGTGTTAGGCGCAATCCTGTGGTTCCTGGCGTCCATGCAAAAAGCTCCTAGAAAGCTTCTTATGCAGCCAGGCGGTGCAGCAGCGTGCGCAGCAGCAGAAACGCAAAAAGCACTTGCGTTTGGATTGAAATTTTGGACGACTGATCGTCCAAACTCGGAATCTGACTTCTTGGTGGGGGTCAGGACCACCTGATCGAGCGTGTGGACGGTCCGGATCATGGATCCGACCGTGCCCTTGATCACAGAACAGCCCACAGCGTCCGGTTTTCACGGACGCAGGGCCTGCGAAAAACAGAGCACGCTGACATGTTCGATGGGCCCCGCAGAGATATTTTTGGAAGAATCAACCCTGTTCATTGTATTCAGCTCGAAAAATTAGATGAAAACGGATAGTTTTTTACTGGATTTGGTGTGGCATACTGAGCTTTTCATTCGGTCGTCCATCTCAAGTTTGAACATAGATGTTTTGTGATCGGGTGCATGGGACCAAAAATTCACCATGATTGTGGTAGTACTCATCTTACGAACACAATGAGCGGTCCAGATCGTACCTATGTATGATAGGTGAGCCCCACTACTGCAAAACAGACGGACAGCGGCGGACGCTGTTTCCGTCTTTGATTTGGAGACGATGGAGTCGGTCAGCGACCGTGTGCTGACCGACTTTGAGATTTTTAGTGCACGGCCAGTGCACTTGTCTCCCGTGTACACATGACGTACATGAGGCCCTTTGACGATGTTTGTGAGAAATTCGCTCCGTCCATCTGTATTCTTATCTCATTTAACGCGTTGATACCAATTTTGAAGCATATCTAGATAGCAGGTGGGCCCCAAATCAAGGGTTTATGGGCTGATCTGTCCGTTGGGACACTTGCACAGGGATTGAACGGATGAAATTTGACGTATACGGTTAATTTATGGTCCTCGGGCGATGTATGAATTTTCGAGCTGAACGGATGGTGGGAACCCTGTGATCTTGCATTCTAGATGTCTTTCGGGCCACTTGAGCTTTAGTTTCTCGATTTTCTTGAATCCCTGGCGTGCACATCCGTCGATCTTGGTCTCCTGGGGTCCGTCGCTTGCCTTAGTGATTTCAGACTGTTAAATCCATGCTTTTAGTACCTTTTCCCAGTCCAGGCTCGTAAATACGCCCTGCAACACAAACATGATTTAAATCGGGCCGTTAAACAGTATCATGTTTGAAAATCCAGGCAATAATAGGGTCTGATATGCAATATTTGACCCTCAACACAACCCCCAACTAGCATCTTACTAGTCCCGAGCAAGGTATGCGAAAAATAAATTGAGAATTACAGGACAATTTCTACAAACTCAAGAGATTTATGAAAAACAATTCAGATACTCGAATTCTAAGATTCATGAATGTTGGCATTACTTTCTCCTAAAATCAAGCTCACGGTAAACTTCATAATCAAGCTCAAATATTAATCCATTAATTAGAACGATTCTAAATTTTGAGTTCCATGGGTGTATCGTGTAATCTCGGCTTATCATTAAGGTTCACTTCTTAATTTCATGATATTATCGGTAAACACTAAGATAATTCATAATAACTAAAACTTTCCTCACGGATCATCTTTTCATTAATCGACCTTTGATATATTTTTTTTTCATTAAAATACCGCCAAGGGGAGGAATCAAATCTTCACCTATAGGGAGCAAACCTATGATGAAGACCATTGCCCACCCCTTTCCGCCGGCTACTTTGGGAAATTGAACCTTCACCTATAGGGAGCAAACCTATGGTGAAGATTATTCACCCAATCCTTTCAATTTTCTCAGGCCGATTCCTTTCATGCTTAGTGAGTACCAAGTAAATCCTTCACTATCAAACTGAAACCTTAATGTGAAAGCGAGATGTGACATGTAAGATCATAACTCAATCAAAGTGTACAACTTCTAATTCTGGATTAACAATTCAAACTTAATTATGCAATCCAATAAATACTGAATCTAAGCGTCTTAAATTTCCAACATCATGTATCTTGAAATTCCAAGTGCCCTAGATGGCTGTCAAAATCCCTTCAAATTCACAAGAAAGTCCAGAAAAATTAAAAATTTTCACAATTTTTGTTCAAGACCAAGAAAATGCTGAAAATGTTGATTACGTCACCTAATCTCCCACCCCCAACCTAAAATCTACATTGTCCTCAATGTAAAAGATATGAGCGTGCAATGCACTTGGGACCACGAAAAGTGAATATAAAGTGATAGGAAGATAGTACCTGGATGATGAATCGAGAGACACTTTCCAAGAGATCGTAGTATGGGCGTCGGTCAGCACGAGAGAGAAGGCAACACAAAAATAACAAAAATAAAATCCTACCTATACCACTTTCGTAGGTGCTCTCGATTGCATTTAGCGTATGCAACAAGCCTTTAAACCCCTAGGTTGCCCCTAGTGGACGAGTTGTAGTCTCGTGAGGGTTTGCAGTAATGTTACCCACAAACATTGAACTAACTAATGATAAAAACGAAATGAAATGAAGAGCTAGGTTGCCTCCCAGGAGCGCTAAGTTTACCGTCTTCAGCCAGACAAATAAAGCAACTACCCTAGTCCTATGAAAGCGATAAACCTACCTATACCTCCATCAGACTAGGAGATCAATCCTGGTAAACAGGAGCAGTCAGGGTCATGGACATGTCCTCTGAATTAAATTTCTTGACAAATGGTTTCAATCGATGTCCATTGACTTTAAACTCCTTGCCATTGTCGGGATCTCTTATCTCAATGACCCCATGAGGAAAAACAGTAACAACAATGTAAGGGCCGGTCCAACGAGATCGAAGCTTACCCGGAAAGAGATGTAATCGAGAATTGTACAAAAGGACCTTCTGACCAGGCGTGAATGATTTTTGCAAAATGTGTTGGTCATGAAATGCTTTCATCTTGTCCTTGTAAATTCTCGAATTATCATACGCATCATTCCGGATTTCTTCAAGTTCATTCAATTGAAGTTTGCGTAGCGAGCCAACATTGTCCAGATTGAAATTAAGATTTTTGATCGCCCAGTACGCTTTATGTTCCAGCTCCACAGGCAAGTGACAAGCTTTCCCATAGACAAGTCTAAAGGGAGACATTCCAATAGGGGTTTTAAAGGTAGTACGGTATGCCCATAAGGCATCGGTCAATCGGATTGACCAATCCTTTCGATCAGGGTTAACCGTTTTCTCCAAAATGTGTTTAATTTCCCTATTAGAAATCTCAGCTTGCCCACTTATCTGTGGGTGGTATGGGGTACTCACACTATGAGAGATACCGTATTTCTTCATTAAGTTCTCAAATGGTTTATTACAAAAGTGTGAGCCCCCATCACTAATGATGGCTCGAGGCGTTCCGAATCGAGAAAGGATGTTTTCTTTTAGGAATTTAATGACCGTGCGATGGTCATTAGTTCGACACGGAATCGCTTCAACCTATTTAGTGACATAATCCACGGCGAGCAAAATATACAGATTTCCAAACGATTGGGGGAATGGTCCCATGAAATCGATGCCCCAGTAATCAAATGCTTCAATGATAAGGATGGGATTCAAAGGCATCATATTTCGACGGGAGAATGCTCCCAATTTCTGACAACGCTCACAAGCTTTGCAAAACTCATGAGTGTCCCTAAACATAGTGGGCCAGTAAAAGCCACACTGCAAAATCTTGGCAATGGTCTTTTTAGCAGAAAAGTGACCACCACAGGCCTATGAGTGACAGAAAGAGATGACGCTCTGATGCTCATCGTCTGGTACACATCTCCTTAGGATTTGGTCTGGGCAATATTTAAATAAATAAGGATCATCCCAGAAAAAGTTGCGCACCTCGGTGAAGAATTTCTTCTTATCTTGCGCAGTCCATTGTGTCGGTATGGCACCTGTAGCAAGATAATTAGCAATATCAGCAAACCAAGGTGAATGGGAGACTCTGAACAGCTGTTCATCACGGAACATGTCGTTGATATGGGTCGTCTCAAGGGAATCAAAGGTATTAAGGCGAGAAAGGTGATCGGCCACAACGTTTTTTACTCCATTTTTATCTTTAATTTCCAAATCAAATTCTTGGAGTAGAAGGATCCATCGTATCAGGCGAGGCTTAGAATCATTCTTAGAAAGAAGATACTTTAGTGCCGCATGATCTGTATAGATAATGATCTTGGATCCGATCAGGTAGGACCTAAATTTGTCCAAGGCGAACACTACGGCTAAGAGTTCCTTTTCCGTAGTTGAGTAGTTCACTTGGGCCGGATTTAAAGTCTTACTTGCGTAATGGATGACGTAGGGTCTCTTATCTTTTCTCTGGCCTAGAACCGCTCCAAGAGCATAATCAGAAGCATCGCACATAAGCTCAAAAGGAAGGCTCCAGTCGGGTGGCTGCATGATAGGTGCAGTGGTTAACGTGCCCTTAAGCTTGGTGAAAGCTTCCTGGCATTGCTCAGTCCACTCGTACGGAGCATCCTTTTGAAGAAGATTACATAAAGGACGAGAGAGGAGACTAAAGTCCTTTATGAATCGCCTGTAAAATCCTGCGTGTCCTAGGAAGGATCGTACGTCTCTGATGTTCTTGGGTGGAGGTAGGTTAGAGATAAGATCGATTTTTACCTTCTCTACCTCGATTCCCTTGGACGAGATGATATGCCTAAGGACAATTTTCTTCTGAACCATGAAATGGCACTTCTCCTAATTAAGTACCAAGTTCTTTTCTTCACATCTTTTCAGCACACATTTAAGACTTTCTAAGCACTTGCTGAAAGATGGACCGTAAACAGAGAAATCGTCCATAAAGACCTCTAGATATTGCCCCACCATATCAGAAAAGATACTAAGCATACATCGCTGAAAGGTGGCAGGGGCATTACATAGTCCGAATGGCATCCTTCGATAGGCAAAGGTGCCGTAGGGACATGTAAATGTGGTCTTTTCCTGGTCTTCAGGGGCTATCTCTATCTGGTTGTAGCCCGAATACCCGTCAAGGAAACTGTAATAGGAATGAGCAGCTAACCTTTCCAGGATCTGATCAATGAGTGGTAAAGGAAAGTGGTCTTTCCTCGTGACGGTATTCAACTTCCTGTAGTCAATGCACATTCTCCAACCAGTAGTGACTCTAATTGGCACGAGTTCATTATTAGCATTGGCTACGATGGTGATTCCGGACTTCTTAGGGACCACTTGAGTTGGACTCACCCATTGACTATCAGATATAGGGTATATAATACCCATGTCCAATAGTTTAAGAATCTCGGCCTTAACCACTTCCTTCATGTTTGGATTTAGTTTACGTTGTGGTTGCCGAACGATTTTTGCATTATCCTCAAGATATATGCGGTGAGTACAAATCGAGGGATCAATTCCCTTGAGGTCCGCTATCGTCCATCCCAGTGCTCCTTTATGCTCAATGAGAGTAGATATGAGCATACTCTCCTATTCTTTCTCCAGGTGGGCAGAGATCACCACCGGGTATGTCTCATCTTGACCTAAATAGGAATATTTCAAATCAAAGGGCAAAGGTTTTAGATCAAGCTTCGGCGGCTTGAGGTTAGACGGTAGAAGCACTACATCGGTTTGTAGCAAATTTTCAAATTGTGTCCTCCACCAGTTAATTTCAAGTACCGGTGCAGTATCAAGCAAGGCGCACGTCTCCCTAATCATGTCATCATCAAAATCATGGGAGTGGGCCAGGCACGTCTCTAGATGGTCGGAGGATAAGGTTAGAAGTGTCGTATCTTCCACGAAAGAGTCAATCATGTTAATGTCGTGAAAATCGTCATCAACCTCTGAGCTGCTGCCGTGATTGAAAAAGATGTTTGACTCCAATGTCAAATTTCCAAAAGACATAGTCATGACACCATTCCTGCAATTGATAATTGCATTCGACGTGGCAAGGAATGGGCGACCAAGAATGACGGGAATCTGAGTGCTCATGTTATTGATGGGTTCGGTGTCCAGGATGATAAAATCTACAGGGTAGTAAAATCTATCGACTTGGACTAACACATCCTCAATTATCCCTCTTGGTATATGAACAGAGCGATCAGCAAGTTGTAGTGTGGTCAGGGTGGGTTTTAATTCACCCAAACCTAACTGTTTGTATACCGAGTAGGGAATCAGATTTACGCTCGCTCCTAAGTCAAGAAGTGCGTGATCAATTCGATGGTTCCCGATTACACATGATATAGTTAGGTTACCGGGATCCTTGAATTTCTGTGGCACGTCTTGCTTCAGGATGGCACTCACTTTCTCAGTTAAGAAGATTTTCTTTTGAATACTTTGCCGTCATTTGGTTGTGCATAAGTCTTTCAGAAATTTGGCATATGAAGGAATCTGTTTCACGACATCAAGTAGAGGAATGTTAACTTTCACTTGTTTCAACACCTCCAGAATATCCTGAGAGTTAGAAAGACGTTTTGGTGCAACCAACCGTTGGGGGAATGAAGCAACTGGCTTCTCTAAAAGTTCCGTTCTAATTTTTGTGGGGCATCACTAGATCCATCATTGTTGTCCTCTTTTGCTTCTTGAGGCTTTTCGGGCCTAACCAGAAGAGTTTTATCAATGATCTTTCCACTCCTAAGAGTGGTGATGGATTTAGCGTGCCCCATCTGATTTGAAGAGCTGGGATCACTAATCTCGTACTGCGGTTTAGGATTGGAGAGAGGTTGTGCAGGAAGCATCCCCTTTTCTATAACCGTCATACGAGAATCTATCTTTTGCATAAAATCTGTAATTCTCCGCATTGCCTGAGCCAGCTCTTGTATGGAATTTTGAACCGGTTCCTCTTGAGGTTTCACTTGATTTGGATTTTGATTGAAGAAACCTTGAGGGGTAGCCGTTTGTCCATTCCTCCAACTAAAGTTTGGATGATTTTCCAACCAGGATTGTACGTATTGGAGTTAGGTCCAGTAAAAGGTCTTTGATAGTTGTTTACGGCATTGGCTTGTTCATTCAACACTCCTCGAAAGGCAGGTATTGTAGGACAGTTTTCAGTTGTGTGAATGTTGCAATCACAGATGCCGCAAACAATTTCATTGACCTTATCCTTCTTTCCTTCCATGGCCTCAACTTTCCTTATGAGCGTAGTCACTTTACACTTGAGATCATCCTCTTCTTTCAAGAGATATAATCCACCTTTCCCCTTTAATTGAGTCGGCCTAAATGTGGTGTTCGACTTTGGGTAATAGTCCCATGATTGTGTTTTTTCAGCAAGACTATCGAGGTAATCCCATACCTTGTCAACATTTTTATTAATGAATTCTCCATTACACATTGTCTCGTCCATTTGGCGCATGGAAGATGTCAGTCCATCATAGAAAAAATTTGTAATGCGCCACGTTTCAAATCCATGTTGTAGGCATGAACTGACCAAATCTTTGAACCTTTCCCAACATTGGAAGAATGTTTCATCTTCCTTTTGGACAAAGTTCATGATTGCTTTTCTGAGGGTAATCGTTTTATGATGTAGGAAGAATTTTTTTATGAATTCCCTCTGCATGTCGTTCCATGTGCCAATGGATCTAGGACGCAGTGCATGTAACCACGTCTTAGCCTTCTCTTTTAAGGAAAAAGGGAAGAGTTTCAGCCTGATTGTATCCCCAGATACATTAGGAAAATATAATGTAGCTATAATCTCATCGAACTCTTTCAAATGTAAATATGGACTTTCTGATTCAAGTCCATAGAATTTGGGAAGGAGTTGGATAACTCCTAGCTTGATGTCCATTTGTCCTGTGTTTTTAGGAAAAATCATGCATGAGGGCGTACTCACTCCCGCCGGTTGTAGATAATCTCGTAAAGTACGAGGCGGGGGTGCCTGATGCACCTCATTCTCATCTTAGGTATCCTCCACCCTGGGTGGAAGTAGAGGAGGTTGGTCTTCAGCCATAACTTCAATTAACTCAGGGAATTTCGAGTGGTGTCTAGTCCTGCGATAGATAGTCAACCCCTCAACCAATCCTCCTTCAGTCAAGAGACGTCGAGTGTTGTCACGGGCCCACTTGGGCATGAAACACTCACTGCCCTTAATCAAATTTGAAACCTAATTCTAAGAAAGGAAAAGAAAATCTAGAAAGAAGGAGAGAGAGAGTTGGAAAGAAATTACCAAATTGAAGCCCCTAAGTTAAGGACCTGCAAAAGAAAACAAACAAGTCAGTTCTAAAGAGAATGTCTAGAATTAGAAAATCCTTAAAAAGGAAGATAGAAGTAAACTAGTTTCTAAAAGAATAAAGTCTTAAACTAAAAAGTAAATTAAAAAGAGATATGAAAAATAGAAAGTAGAGAGAAAGAACTTACCGAATTAGAAATTTCTGTCTTAAAGGCCTACACAATAGGAAAGTTAGTTTCTAAACAAAAATTCCACAAGTAGAAAATTTCTAAAAGTAAATTAGGAAACAAAGTTAGATTCTAAAAGAGTTAAAATTAGAAAGTTTCTAAAAACAAAAGAGGAAAGTTTCTAAAAATAAACTACTTCCTAAAAATAGAAAAATACTAGAATTAAAAATTTTCAACAATTTTTGTTCAAGACCAAGAAAATGCTAAAAATGCTGATTAGGTCACCTAATCTCCCAGCGCAATCCTGTGGTTCCTGGCGTCCATGCAGAAAACTCCTAGAACGCTTCTTACGTAGCCAGGCGGTGCAGCAGCGTGCGCAGCAGCAGAAACGCAAAAAGCACTTGCGTTTGGATTGAAATTTTGGACGACTGATCGTCCAAACTCGGAATCTGACTTCTTGGTGGGGGTCAGGACCACCTGATCGAGCGTGCGGACGGTCCGGATCATGGATCCGACCATGCCCTTGATCACAGAACAGCCCACAGCGTCCGGTTTTCACGGACGCAGGGCCTGCAAAAAACAGAGCACGCTGACATGTTCGGTGGGCCCCGCAGAGATGTTTTTGGAAGAATCAACCCCGTTCATTGTATTCAGCTCGAAAAATTAGATGAAAATGGATAGTTTTTTACTGGATTTGGTGTGGCATACTGAGCTTTTCATTCAGCCGTCCATCTCAAGTTTGAACATAGATGTTTTGTGATCGGGTGCATGGGACCAAAAATTCACCATGATTGTGGTAGTACCCATCTTACGGACACAATGAGCGGTCCAGATCGTACCTATGTATGATAGGTGGGCCCCACTACCCCAAAACAGACGGACAGCGATGGACGCTGTTTTCGTCTTTGATTTGGAGACGATGGAGTCGGTCAGCTTGTGCTGACCGACTTTGAGATTTTTAGTGCACGGCCAGTGCACTTGTCTCCCGTGTACACATGACGTACATGAGGCCCTTTGACGATGTTTGTGAGAAATCCGCTCCGTCCATCTATATTCTTATCTCATTTAACACGTTGATACCAATTTTGAAGCATATCCAGAAAGCAGGTGGGCCCCAAATCAAGGGTTTATGGCTGATCTGTCCATTGGGATACTTACACAGGGATTAAACGGATGAAATTTGACCTGTACGGTTAATTTATGGTCCTCGGGCGATGTATGAATTTTCGAGCTGAACGGATGGTGGGAACCCTGTGATCTTGCATTCTGGATGTCTTTCGGGCCACTTGAGCTTCAGTTTCTCGATTTTCTTGAATCCCTGGCGTACACATCCGTCGATCTTGGTCTCCTGGGGTCCGTCGCTTGCCTTAGTGATTTCAGACCGTTAAATCCATGCTTTTAGTACCTTTTCCCAATCCAGGCTCGTAAATACGCCCTGCAACACAAACACGATTTAAATCGGGCCGTTAAACAGTATCATATTTGAAAATCCAGGCAATAATAGGGTCTGATATGCAATATTTGACCCTCAACAATAGGTTGGGGATTCCGGTCGATATTAAGGTCATCCATCAAGGTCTCCAGGAGTCAGAACACGCCCTACGACAGTCGGGAAGGTGAGGCTATTCGAGCACTCTAAATTAAAGCCATTATGTCGATTAATACTAGTACAACATACCTGTCACCAGCACTTGAAAATTATTTAGTGACAAAACAAGCCTTCATCATAACTAGTACATTATATTAACCATTGAAAATAAGTATCAGGCGCACTCGATCAATAGATCACATCATATGGGCCAATAATAGCCCAAAGGAGTGTGTAACAGCCTATCTAGGGCTCACCATTGACCCAAAATGGTCCAGGTCCCAATGTAGTATCTCCCAATGCAAATGGATGGAGTGGATTATGATAATAACGTCACATTGGGCCCCTACACGACGCATGTGCACTGAGAGTGCTTGGGCACGGGGTGCACTGGAATCCCTGGCTCGGTCATTTTACTGAGCCTTATTCGAAAGATGAGAGAAATGGTTCTCTCCCGCCATTTTTGAATTTGAATGGAGGATCTTTGAGCCCCAAAGTGGCCCACCATGGCCACTTTCTGAGCCATCTGATCCATTCAGTTTCTCCATGGGGCCTAGCTTAATAAAACCATATAGCCACTTGATCTCTTGTAAGCGGATGGGGGAGATGGGTTGCCACCATCCATTAGGTTACGCATGGCAAGCATCTGCAAAATAGGACCCCTCTATGACCGCATGAACGGCCCGTGATCGTTCCGGTCTGGCCATCTCAACCGTCCGTTTCTTAGTTGAGGCGTGCTTCTCCCATTGTCAAAAACGGCAAGGCACGGCCTGTGGGAGGAGAGAGGGAGAGAAGACTTTCCTCCCTGGGAAGGACAAGAATTGGCGAAATCGCGGCCATCCGTTAGCTTGTGGAAATCCGACCGTTGAAGCCTCCCCTCCGACACTATAAGAAGGGTCCTGTAGCCCTTGGGATTCGGACAAAAGAGAAAAGGGAAAGAGAGAAAAGGAAGGAGTGATCGGAGGTGTGAACGGCCGAGTGAACTTAGTACACCCTGCACCATCTCAACCATGAGAAACTGGGCTGAGATGGGTCAGTGTGGACCCATAGTTGCACCACAAGAAAGAAGAGAGAGAGAGAGAGAGAGAGAGAGAGAGAGAGAAGAAAGAGAGGGAGAGAAACAGGGAAACCGACCCCCTGTTGCAGTTCGATTAGGACGGTGTTCACCCACCTCAGGTGATCATATTTTCCGTCTCCTTGTAGTTTTAACTAGGATAAAACAACACATGCCTGGACCAAAACCAGGCCCCGTAATGGCTGTGATTCGGTCCAGCAATGGAGGCGTTTGGGTGCTGGAGTCGGGCCGAGCAATGGCCCCGCTTCAGGCTGCAACGCAGTCAGTCGGGAGAACTGTTTCAGGCGTCATTTAGGTGTTGTTTTAAGCTCTCAATAGTTCTTCGAAATAGACCCAAGGTCCGAGCCTATCAATGGCCGTGAGTCAAACGAAAAGACCGGTCAGTGCAGGTCTCTGTTTGGACGGAAACAAATGGCTAAGTCCGAGCTGAGTGCAGGTCAACCTATGGCTGTGTCTCAAGCCCAAGCAAAGCTAAAACAATGAGTATTCTGGGGGCTGAATTGAGGCCATTTTATGGCCGCTGATTCGAACCCAGGCTATGCCAGAAGACAGGTCCGGTTCAGGCCGAAAACCAAGCAGGTCGCTGGGTGCACGACAGCTTGAAAACAGGCCAAGCGATGGCTCTGTTTTCAGACTGATAACAGACCGACAATAGCAAGGATGTTCGAGTTAGAACCAAGCTAGTCCATGGCTGTGGTTTGGAATAAATCAGTGGCTGTGATGGGAGCCAGAACAAACTATCAGGCCCTCCATCCATCCAGAATGGGAGCTGGAAGGGGACTCTCATCAGATCCTTGTGTAAGCTAAGAACAATCTTGCAAGTAGCATTTCTGGGCCGTAGACAAGCCCAGAATCTAGGCCGAAAGCCAGGCCTAGAAGTGGGCTGGAAACACTCCAGCCCCTGCTCGTTGCAGGTCACCATCAGTTGGGCCCAAAAACGCAAGTATAAATGGGCCTAGAAATGGTGGTGGGTATCGATCCCAGCTGGGCTGAACTCGAGCTCTATCAGGCTCCGTTTTTGGCTGAGAGTCAACGCCTAAAAGGGACTTGGGTTGAGCTCCCGGTAGAGCTTTGAAACGAGCCCCATTGGGCCGTAATCGGATGCGAGTCCATGCTTGCTCCAGCCCTTGCTATCCTAGTTGTGATCGAGCCTCGATCTACCCTCAGGACGGGATCCGAAACGAGCTGCGAACTTGTCCAGTGCTGTATTTCTCACCAGCCTCAGAGGCAAGCTGCAGTCGGCCCTTCTTCTAGGCCTTGCGCAGGGGTCAAAACAGCCCTGATTAGGCTCTGAGATTTAGCCAGAGCAGGCCCTGGACTGGGTCACATGAGGCGCTGGAAGGCCGAGATCCTTGCTGCCGCTATTGCTAGCCACAATCGGGCGAGCTGCATGAAGGCAGTTGTGGGTCCCGCCTGAGATTTAAATCTCAGTGGGCCGCACCTAGTGGGAAGCCCAAGTGGGCCGCACTACACTACCAAACCGGGTGGGCCCTGCCCTCAAAGTACTCGTGGACCTCACTTTGGTCAGGTGGGCCACACCATGTAAACAGGTGTACTGCACCACACTGGGATAGTGGGCCCCACCATACATAACAGTGGGCTCAAATGAATCCCTAGACTGGGCCACATGAGCCGCTGGTGAGCCGCACCTTGCATTGAAACAGGCAGGCTGCACCATGCTCAAAGCAGGGTGGGCCGCACCCTATTCAAAGCACCGTGGGCCTCACCACATCTCTGTGGGCCTCACCAGAAATGTGCAGTAAGCCTCACCTTCCACAGGTGGTTGCACTTTACAATACATGTGGGCCATACTCAAATGGAATGCTAGGTTGAGCCATGAATTGATGGTCTAGGGACGGCCTAACCTAACTTCATCTTGGGTCATGTTAGGCCCTATAGTTGGGCCAAAATGAATGACCAATTCAGCCTTTAGGTGTGAATTTGGGGCCCAAATTGGGTCCTTACTGGGTAAGAGGTTGGTGGGCCTGGTCATCATGAATCAGGCCCATGTACTCCAAATCATCAAGTCCTCCCTAGTCGTACTTATTTTATAGATAGAGACGCCTTCTAACGTCAGTTATTGTATTGGGAATGACTCCAGGAGATTTCTCTCGTGATGTTGGGCAGCTAGGTACTCGCGATTACTCAGATCAAGGGGCACTGCAAATTGTCTGGTGATGATTTCCTCCCCTTAAGCTTTCCATCCCTAACTAGACCAGAAATAGTAGTTTTGATAATTCTAATAGTTAGTTGGACTAATTGTGTGTAGAAATGGATTGCATACTTGACCTATTTATTTAATAAAATGATTCTCATACTTACTATTGTTTAGACTTTTGGTTACATGCTCTGAACTACCTAGGTGAATAATCCAACCATTCATGTCATGTATCTTATGATTAATTCAGTTATATGTTCTGACAAAAATATATGCATTGCTCCTTATTCCCAATTCCTGATAAGATCTATGTTACTGATATGATGATGTGACACATATTTTGCTGAAACTTTTCCATGAGAAGTCTTAGCAAAGGAGAGTTCGTGCTTGGGGTGTGACTAGATTACTTGTGACATAAGTAAGCCCCTGACATGGAGGTTTTGGTTGTGGTATTTGACCATAGGGTTTACCATCCATGTGCAGTTTCACCTAACTGACTTGGGATGAGCTTCACAACCTTTCTAAATACCGCTGTTTACTCGTCTTTGCACCATTCATGCCGTCATGTTTTAATCGCCACATTTGGTAATTTCACCATTTCATTCCCAATCGGCATTGGTGGTGGCCCCTTTATGTTGAATTGATTGACTACATATTGCTGGGTACTACACACACCCTAAGACGGTAACCTCATGAGCTGGGGATGATAGTTATGGGATACTATGACCGAGCTGTCGGCCTACGCTAGGCCATGCGCTCCCCGTAGTGACCGTGAGCTTAATTAAATTGACTGAGTGTAATTGGACTAATGACGGATTGACTAATCATGTATACATGGCACAGACCAACATCTATTGCTATCGTACATGATGTACATCTTTGTCCGATTGGATGTCTTACCCGGGGCACACCAGTATCTAATGTCATCGTACATATTTGCCTGACTAGATGTCTTACCCGGGCAATTATTGCATTCCATACATCCATGCACTTAATAAGAATGCATCTACTGGGTTTTGGATTATCTGTCTGTTTGTATGCTATTCCTTATTTAGGGCGGCGGTATGTAATCTTGAGGGGGGATCACACTGAGTTGGTCACTCATTCATTAATGTTCAACCATACAGAGGACGTAGGTGCAGGAGCTGATGAGTATGCGGCAGACTTAGAGGGTGTGGCGATCGAGGAGGAACTCTATGACGAAGAGTTACAGCAGGAGGTGACCACCTATTTTAGGCTGAATCAGTAGATTAGCCTTTTATTTTATTTCAGTACATTCGGAGTTTAAGAAACTTGAGGTTTTGTAATTGGCCCCTAACTAAGTGGGCTAGAATATTGTTTCCATTTTGAATCACGTCTATACTACGTTTTATTCCTACTATGCACTTTGATTTATTGATTACCACTATTAGCAGTTAACTCCTGGGTTTTTGGAATGCGAGTCATGTACGAGTTCTGAAAACTGGGGCGTTACAAAAAGTAACTAAACAAATAATTAAAAGCATTATCAAAATGTAGAATTTTAATTTCTTTTTACAACTTAGTTATAGTTTCAGCATGAAAATGCTTAAAACATTTAAAAACCTCATATCTATCATGAATTATAAATACCCGTATCATACGAGAGCAATTATAAATAAATGAAATAAAATATTTATATTTATTCAAACTTGAATTCTAAAAGAGTTTCCATACATCTAAATGAACCAACGCAAAAAACTCAGCTTCACGATTATTAATTCTGACGCTAAAACTAGAACTAATATGTTTTCTTAACTAGAAAGATTCATAATTTATTAGGAAATTAAAGAATACAGGAGCAAGGAGTTTACGAATGGACTCAAGGGATGGATGTCAAAGACGAGCATGCTATTTAAGAACATCTTGCACTATTGTGCTGGTGAGTATGTCCATGTCGACTTGGCTCAAAATAGTAGAGTCTTTGAGATTCACAACCCCCACTAATTGTCACATGTGTCCTGAGGTTATAAAAGATATAATGTAAAGGGAAAAGGGTATGGAGTAATTCATCTACTTTGTAATCTGATTAACTAAAAGTAAACTAAAGAATCTCCACAAGAATGACATTCAGGAGAAGCTCTTGGTCTACTTCCAAAAGTATACAAGTCCCTTTGGATTACCGGAGGGGCAAAGGTAAAGATGTTACTATCAAGTTCAAATCATCTATTGTTTCCAAAAAGCTTACACATATTAGATTTACAAATTAGTTCATTTTCTTAAATAACCTAAGTTGTTCCCTTATAGGTAGACATCATTCAAAGGCTCCTGCGGATCTTCACTTTGGGCGGTTAAGCCTTTCAGGAGGTACTCTCTTTCTCTTATACCAATTGAAATTACGTGAGTTGGTGGGCAATGCGAGCTATAAGTGTGGAAGCTTGGAGGAGCTAAGGAATTAATAGCTAAGTCCTAGAGGAGTAGGGAAAGAGATAAATAAGACTAATTAAAATTATGTCAATTTAAAACACATTAAATTAAGTAAATCAATTCATAAGACTTTCAAGATAAAGTAAGTCCAATCACATAAACTAAAATATAAATGCTAAAATCATTTAGAGGTTAAGGGTTGTTTTGGGTCATGGCACCTCATATACTTGTTCTTCACTTCCTTGATACTCCGGTCTTCATGTGTTTTCAGTCTTTAGTTCATAAGGGCTCAACCGACTCCCTAATACACTGAAGCACGTGATTGGCAAAAAGGTGCACAAATAAGTGCAGTAGCAATGTTGTTACTGCTCTTCATAAAACCATATCCATCTTTTGGTCATGGAAAATAGGTGATTGCACCTGACTGAGCCAGTCATGGTTATTCAAACCCTTGCATCGACCATTCACATAAATGAAACCCTTGCTACCCTTTTCAAGCATCAAGCCAGCACCGGATGCCCCACCACCATTGTGTGAACCTATGACCATGAGGTCTGGCAATGGTCAACTGGAACCCTCCTCCCTTCTCTCTGTCCCACCTTCGTTTCCAATTTTGGTGCATTAGAAGTGATGACCACTGTCTTTCCCACATTGGCTTTAGCGATGGCAGTGAGTGTTGTCCTCTTTGAAGAAGGTGGAGACAATAATTAATGGGGGCATCGACCCTCCAACTAAAAAAAAAAAAACACCTTGTGCACCACCAACAGTCATGGTGGTTCGTTGGATGAGTTTCAACCATCGTCAAACTATAATGGCGACAACCTCAGTCCATGATAATGGTTATTCCTGAAAGCGGATTATGGTGGCACTATCGATCATAAAGTTATAGCTAATACTACTTTTGATCAATTATACATAAAAAGACACTAGGGATGACAGTGATGATGTTAGGGCAACAACTATAAAAATCGATGAACGATCACTTGTTGCTAGCTTTGTAGAGAGAGATGGTAGTGTAGCAGTGACTTCTATTTTGGGACAACCGTGAATCTAATGTGTGGCTAAGGTTCTTGAATCATCGGTGCTTTAAGGGTGGTAATAAGGGTTTTTGGTAGTAGGGAGAGGGTTGAGTGCGGCTAAGGTTTTTAATCGCATGGTTTTTAGGCTGGGTTTCAAATGCCAACATAATGAATAGGGGTCTAAGGTTTTGGGACAATAGGAGTTGTGAGCCGGGCCTTTATTAGTTCTTTGCTTATTGGGTTCGACATCTTGCCAGAATTTAATGATTATGGCCCAGAATTTCAACGGTTAGCATGTGTGTTATTATTTTTATGCCCTTTTAAGGCTCACTCTCTATTAAATTAGGGCCCTCTTTTGGAGCATGTTTGATGTTTTTTAGGACCAAACTTAGGCTTAATGTTGCATTCATTTTTAAACCATACGGGGTTCACTTTGGAATATTGGTTCAATGTCTTTATATGACAATCTTAACTATTAAATTAATTATACATGAGCCATTTTTTTTAGTATAACTAAAATCTAAATAAATATATTGATGGTTGGTGGATTTTACTTATTTGTTGTGTTTGGTAATTCAGTATTCATGGTTTATATTAATAAGCTCTAATCTGGTCTAAAATAAGGCCATTAGTCATTATTCTTAACTGATATTCAATGTCGATCATTGAGTATTAATCAAACTGTTATTTTGTTAAAAAAAAAAATCCACAGAAACTACGGTAGAGCTACAAACACGATTGCAGAAGCTCAGGCTATGCTTGATGGTGTTGTCATCTGCTCCAATTTGGGTCTGTCTAACATTATCGTTGAATCCAACTCAAAGATCATCGTGGACGCAGCTAGCGATCCCTCGGCCCCTGCACGTGGAATTTTTGGTACAGGATGGGTGTCATTCATCAACTGAGTCGCCCACTCAACCTCTTCTTTTGCCATATTTTTCGCAAGGGTAACTCAGTGGCGGATGCTTTGGCTAGATTGACTAGCGAGGGGTGTTCCAATAGTCTTTTCAGATCTCACATAGATCTTCCAAGAAGTATTAGGGGATCCCTAGTCCTAGATAACGCGGGGCTTGGAAACCTCAGATCTATCTGATAGGTAGCTCCCTCTCTATTTTGTCGGTTTTGACTTGCCCCCCTCTAGGCCCAATCCTAGCCCTGCCTCTTGTGGATAGTTTGATTGTCCTTTGTCCATAGTCTATTGTGAATCCCGGTATATGATAGGCAAGGTCCGAATCCTTTTTTTGGGAACCCGCCCGAAAGGCTGTACATCCTTTTGCTATTAATGAAATTCTGGTGGTAAGGCTCCACTTTGAAAAAAAAAAGATGTTTTTTTCCCTATGAGTAGTCAAATTAACTGTATTTTGGACCGATTCAAAATCTGGAAGAATGGTCCGTTGTGGGCAAGACCATGTGGTAATCCTTGAGTCTGAAAGTGGAGATTGGAGTTAATTGTGTTAGCCACTAAAGTGACCTCAATCAGTAAATATCTTTGCTTTTAAACATGTGTACATAGAATTCAATTATTCTCAATTATGGATTGCATTAAGTTGCATTTGTATCCATTGCGAGTAGTAGTAAGAACAACTAGGTATCATCATTTGACAGCTTGTGAGCAGGGTAAAGTGATTAGTGATGGTGATATAAGTTTGAAAGATCAATTTTACCAAAAAGTGACAGGTGTCTTAGATTCATTTCACTAGCATTTATTAGCTCTATATTCAGTAAAGCCTCATGTATGTCTTAATTTTTTTCAAGGGATGAATCACGATGATATGTCGAGATCTTGCCAGAATTTAATAATTATGGCCTATCATTATTCAGTTTCATTCAATTAAAAGCATCAATCAATTAAATGTCAATACATGCATGATATTTAATTTTCGTTCATGTAGTGTTGAATATGACTTGTTTATTAATTAATGTGAGTATTATGCTTTGTATGTCCAACTATGACCATTTTTAATATTCCAACACAATTCAATTCCATACATTTGCTTATTGGGTTTAACAATATAAAATGCAAGTCATTTATTGAAATAGTTATAAGCTGCATCGACTTAGAACTAGCCCTGAAAGAAGCAAATCCTCCCATTCCATCTAACTCTACTCTAGAATCAGAAAAGGCTCACACCAATTTGTTAAATAAGATGCATCTCCAGATCAAAAGAATTTAATTTTTGAGACTATGCAGGTGTCATGCCTGACATAATGAAAACCAAAGAATTCTTAATTGAAATAGAGAACCGATTCCCGAAGCTGGATAAAGTTAAGATGAGTTCACTTCTGCATTAGTTTACTTAAGCCATCTATAATTGTTGGAGAAATATTAGCAATTATATAGGTGAATTGTCTGATCTGGTAACTAAAATCCATACATTAGGCCTTAAGATTAAGGATGAACTCTTGTTTTTCTTAGTTATGAACTTCTTACCTTCCCAATTCAGTCAATTCCAAATCAATTAAAAATCCAAAGGAAAAAGTAGACATTGAATGAACTGATATCTCTACATATTCAAGAGGAAGAGAGACTTGGTTGGGAGGTTGGGTAAGGTACAGAGTGTGCACTTAGTGACATTTGGTCAAGGACTGAAAGGGAATAAGAAAATGAAGTACAATTCAGGAAAACGTTCTATGGCTCCCGTGGGTAAAATTAGCTTAAATTTGAAAGGAAATGTATGAAAAAGTGGGGTCCTAATGGTAGTTGCTTCTTATATAAGAAGTTAGGTAATAAGAAAAATGATTATATAGAGTTTAAAGAATAACTCATTTTCAAAAGTTAAGAACTAAGTTTTAGTCGATTTTGAATCTATTTTATCCAATGTGCTTATAAACTCTTAGGTGATAGATTCTGGTACAACTATTGTCACACTTCAAAACTTGAAACCTGAGTACGGTGACCCTGATCTTGAGTTCTACGCTGTGAACTAATATTTCATGTATTCATTCATCATATTCTCGCTTAATTCATCATATATCTAAACTAAATCATAATTAAATTATCAAAACTATAATGTTTTAATCTTAAGCTTTAAAATAAACCTAATCAATCTTGAATTCAAATCATTTACTTCTAGTAAGTTTCTTTCATCACTCTCTTCTTTAAGTTTAATATAATTTCTCAATTAAGTTTAAAAAAATTAAACTGAATGACTCTAATCTAATGGAAGTATTCATTTAAGTATTCTTCATCATGAACTTCTCTCTCATCCTGTAAATCTTTAAGAGTAATTAATAAAGGATTTATATTTAATTATCTATCATATTTCATGAGAGTCATTAAGACTGTGAATGCTAAGTTTATCGAGAACATTTAAACTAATGGGTGCATGCACTTAAAAAATATTATATTTAAGAAAGAAATAATTGTGCCCCCCCCCCCCCCAAATGTAAAGCTTCAAATACAACCCACTGATGAGGAAATAGAAAATCCAATTCATAATAATAAACTCCTAAAAAAATCACATAAAGAGAAAAAGATCTGTGATTCCATACTATTATATCATTTATATGCAAGAGTATGAGTTTAACATGAGGGTGAAAAATCACATTGTTTTCTTTTCACACGTTGAACAAAATGTGAATTCTTTTCATTTGTTCGATGCCATGAAGGATGAATTAAATTTCATGTAGGACAACAAAGTCTAGGACCTTGTTAAATTTCCTAGAGGAATTAACCCAATTTAGTTGTAAGTGAGTGTTCAAAACTAAACGAGACTCTAAGGGCAATATCAAAAGGTTTAAAAAAAAAAAAAACCTAGACTAGTTATCAAGGGCTTCAGTCAATGTAAAGGCATTGATTTCAAGATGATTTTTTCACCTATATACAAGAAAAACTTCTTTAGGATCGTTATGACTCTTGTGACTCCAATAGATATAGAGCTACATCAAATGGACGTGAAATTACATTTCTCAGTGGAGATCAC